>NC_140752.1:20750000-22050000 GCF_051527215.1 Medicago sativa | reverse complement strand
GATAAGGCTAGGCCACTTTATGCCCTTTTTAGTGAACGAAAAAGGATCAAAATCGAGTAAAATCCGTAAATTAACAAGGAAATTACCACCATTTTGGCCGTTTTTGAAATTTCTAAAATCAACCATGGAAGTCGTAGATATGCTCATTAGATTTCCTAGGAACTATTATATGCTTCGATTCGATAAGGCTAGGCCACTTTATGCCTTTTTTATTGAAAGAAAAGGGTCAAAAACGAGTAAAATCCGAAAATTAACAAGGAAATTACCCCCATGTTGGCCGTTTTTGAAAATTCTAATATAAACCATGGAAGTCATAGATATGCTTGTTAGATTTCCTTGGAACAATTACATGCTTCGATTTGATAAGGCTAGGCCACTTTATGCTCTTTTTAGTGAAAGAAAAAGGGTCAAAAACGAATAAAATCCATAAATTAACAAGGAAATTCACTTTACCACCATTTTGGCCGTTTTTGAAATTTCTAAAATCAACCATGGAAGTCGTAGATATGCTCATTAGATTTCCTAGGAACTATTACATGCTTCGATTCGATATGGCTAGGCCACTTTATGCCTTTTTTAGTGAAAGAAAAAGGGTCAAAAACGAGTAAAATCCGTAAATTAACAAGGAAATTCACTTTACCACCATTTTGGCCGTTTTTGAAATTTTTAAAATCAACTATGGAAGACGTAGATATGCTCATTAGATTTCCAAGGAACTATTGCATGTTTCGATTCGATAAGGCTAGGCCACTTTATGCCCTTTTTAGTGAACGAAAAAGGATCAAAATCGAGTAAAATCCGTAAATTAACAAGGAAATTACCACCATTTTGGCCGTTTTTGAAATTTCTAAAATCAACCATGGAAGTCGTAGATATGCTCATTAGATTTCCTAGGAACTATTACATGCTTCGATTCGATAAGGCTAGGCCACTTTATGCCTTTTTTATTGAAAGAAAAGGGTCAAAAACGAGTAAAATCCGAAAATTAACAAGGAAATTACCCCCATGTTGGCCGTTTTTGAAAATTCTAATATAAACCATGGAAGTCATAGATATGCTTGTTAGATTTCCTTGGAACAATTACATGCTTCGATTTGATAAGGCTAGGCCACTTTATGCTCTTTTTAGTGAAAGAAAAAGGGTCAAAAACGAATAAAATCCATAAATTAACAAGGAAATTCACTTTACCACCATTTTGGCCGTTTTTGAAATTTCTAAAATCAACCATGGAAGTCGTAGATATGCTCATTAGATTTCCTAGGAACTATTACATGCTTCGATTCGATATGGCTAGGCCACTTTATGCCTTTTTTAGTGAAAGAAAAAGGGTCAAAAACGAGTAAAATCCGTAAATTAACAAGGAAATTACCCCCATGTTGGCCGTTTATGAAAATTCTAATATAAACCATGGAAGTCGTAGATATGCTTGTTAGATTTCCTAGGAAGTATTACATGCTTCGATTTGATAAGGCTAGGCCACTTTATGCCCCTATTAGTGAAAGAAAAAGGATCAAAATCGAGTAAAATCCGTAAATTAACAAGGAAATTCACTTTACCACCATTTTGGCCGTTTTTGAAATTTCTAAAATCAACCATGGAAGTCGTAGATATGCTCATTAGATTTCCTGGGAACTATTACATGCTTCGATTCGATAAGGCTAGGCCACATTATGCCCTTTTTAGTGAACGAAAAAGGATCAAAATCAAGTAAAATCCGTAAATTAACAAGGAAATTACCACCATTTTGGCCGTTTTTGAAATTTCTAAAATCAACCATGGAAGTCGTAGATATGCTCATTAGATTTCCTAGGAACTATTACATGCTTCGATTCGATAAGGCTAGGCCACTTTATGCCTTTTTTAGTGAAAGAAAAGGGTCAAAAACGAGTAAAATCCGAAAATTAACAAGGAAATTACCCCCATGTTGGCCGTTTTTGAAAATTCTAATATAAACCATGGAAGTCATAGATATGCTTGTTAGATTTCCTTGGAACAATTACATGCTTCGATTTGATAAGGCTAGGCCACTTTATGCTCTTTTTAGTGAAAGAAAAAGGGTCAAAAACGAATAAAATCCATAAATTAACAAGGAAATTCACTTTACCACCATTTTGGCCGTTTTTGAAATTTCTAAAATCAACCATGGAAGTCGTAGATATGCTCATTAGATTTCCTAGGAACTATTACATGCTTCGATTCGATATGGCTAGGCCACTTTATGCCTTTTTTAGTGAAAGAAAAAGGGTCAAAAACGAGTAAAATCCGTAAATTAACAAGGAAATTACCCCCATGTTGGCCGTTTATGAAAATTCTAATATAAACCAAGGAAGTCGTAGATATGCTTGTTAGATTTCCTTAGAACAATTACATGCTTCGATTTGATAAGGCTAGGCCACTTTATACCCTTTTTAGTGAAAGAAAAAGGGTCAAAAACGAGTAAAATCCGTAAATTAACAAGGAAATTCACTTTACCACCATTTTGGCCGTTTTTGAAATTTCTAAAATCAACCATGGAAGTCGTAGATATGCTCATTAGATTTCCTGGGAACTATTACATGCTTCGATTCGATAAGGCTAGGCCACATTATGCCCTTTTTAGTGAACGAAAAAGGATCAAAATCAAGTAAAATCCGTAAATTAACAAGGAAATTACCACCATTTTGGCCGTTTTTGAAATTTCTAAAATCAACCATGGAAGTCGTAGATATGCTCATTAGATTTCCTAGGAACTATTACATGCTTCGATTCGATAAGGCTAGGCCACTTTATGCCTTTTTTAGTGAAAGAAAAGGGTCAAAAACGAGTAAAATCCGTAAATTAACAAGGAAATTACCCCCATGTTGGCCGTTTTTGAAAATTCTAATATAAACCATGGAAGTCGTAGATATGCTTGTTAGATTTCCTAGGAAGTATTACATGCTTCGATTTGATAAGGCTAGGCCACTTTATGCCCCTTTTAGTGAAAGAAAAAGGATCAAAATCGAGTAAAATCCGTAAATTAACAAGGAAATTCACTTTACCACCATTTTGGCCGTTTTTGAAATTTCTAAAATCAACCATGGAAGTCGTAGATATGCTCATTAGATTTCCTGGGAACTATTACATGCTTCGATTCGATAAGGCTAGGCCACATTATGCCCTTTTTAGTGAACGAAAAAGGATCAAAATCAAGTAAAATCCGTAAATTAACAAGGAAATTACCACCATTTTGGCCGTTTTTGAAATTTCTAAAATCAACCATGGAAGTCGTAGATATGCTCATTAGATTTCCTAGGAACTATTACATGCTTCGATTCGATAAGGCTAGGCCACTTTATGCCTTTTTTAGTGAAAGAAAAGGGTCAAAAACGAGTAAAATCCGAAAATTAACAAGGAAATTACCCCCATGTTGGCCGTTTTTGAAAATTCTAATATAAACCATGGAAGTCATAGATATGCTTGTTAGATTTCCTTGGAACAATTACATGCTTCGATTTGATAAGGCTAGGCCACTTTATGCTCTTTTTAGTGAAAGAAAAAGGGTCAAAAACGAATAAAATCCATAAATTAACAAGGAAATTCACTTTACCACCATTTTGGCCGTTTTTGAAATTTCTAAAATCAACCATGGAAGTCGTAGATATGCTCATTAGATTTCCTAGGAACTATTACATGCTTCGATTCGATATGGCTAGGCCACTTTATGCCTTTTTTAGTGAAAGAAAAAGGGTCAAAAACGAGTAAAATCCGTAAATTAACAAGGAAATTACCCCCATGTTGGCCGTTTATGAAAATTCTAATATAAACCAAGGAAGTCGTAGATATGCTTGTTAGATTTCCTTAGAACAATTACATGCTTCGATTTGATAAGGCTAGGCCACTTTATACCCTTTTTAGTGAAAGAAAGAGGGTCAAAAACGAGTAAAATCCGTAAATTAACAAGGAAATTCACTTTACCACCATTTTGGCCGTTTTTGAAATTTCTAAAATCAACCATGGAAGTCGTAGATATGCTCATTAGATTTCCTGGCAACTATTACATGCTTCTATTCGATAAGGCTAGGCCACATTATGCCCTTTTTAGTGAACGAAAAAGGATCAAAATCAAGTAAAATCCGTAAATTAACAAGGAAATTACCACCATTTTGGCCGTTTTTGAAATTTCTAAAATCAACCATGGAAGTCGTAGATATGCTCATTAGATTTCCTAGGAACTATTACATGCTTCGATTCGATAAGGCTAGGCCACTTTATGCCTTTTTTAGTGAAAGAAAAGGGTCAAAAACGAGTAAAATCCGTAAATTAACAAGGAAATTACCCCCATGTTGGCCGTTTTTGAAAATTCTAATATAAACCATGGAAGTCATAGATATGCTTGTTAGATTTCCTTGGAACAATTACATGCTTCGATTTGATAAGGCTAGGCCACTTTATGCTCTTTTTAGTGAAAGAAAAAGGGTCAAAAACGAATAAAATCCATAAATTAACAAGGAAATTCACTTTACCACCATTTTGGCCGTTTTTGAAATTTCTAAAATCAACCATGGAAGTCGTAGATATGCTCATTAGATTTCCTAGGAACTATTACATGCTTCGATTCGATATGGCTAGGCCACTTTATGCCTTTTTTAGTGAAAGAAAAAGGGTCAAAAACGAGTAAAATCCGTAAATTAACAAGGAAATTACCCCCATGTTGGCCGTTTATGAAAATTCTAATATAAACCAAGGAAGTCGTAGATATGCTTGTTAGATTTCCTTAGAACAATTACATGCTTCGATTTGATAAGGCTAGGCCACTTTATACCCTTTTTAGTGAAAGAAAAAGGGTCAAAAACGAGTAAAATCCGTAAATTAACAAGGAAATTCACTTTACCACCATTTTGGCCGTTTTTGAAATTTCTAAAATCAACCATGGAAGTCGTAGATATGCTCATTAGATTTCCTGGGAACTATTACATGCTTCGATTCGATAAGGCTAGGCCACATTATGCCCTTTTTAGTGAACGAAAAAGGATCAAAATCAAGTAAAATCCGTAAATTAACAAGGAAATTACCACCATTTTGGCCGTTTTTGAAATTTCTAAAATCAACCATGGAAGTCGTAGATATGCTCATTAGATTTCCTAGGAACTATTACATGCTTCGATTCGATAAGGCTAGGCCACTTTATGCCTTTTTTAGTGAAAGAAAAGGGTCAAAAACGAGTAAAATCCGTAAATTAACAAGGAAATTACCCCCATGTTGGCCGTTTTTGAAAATTCTAATATAAACCATGGAAGTCGTAGATATGCTTGTTAGATTTCCTAGGAAGTATTACATGCTTCGATTTGATAAGGCTAGGCCACTTTATGCCCCTTTTAGTGAAAGAAAAAGGATCAAAATCGAGTAAAATCCGTAAATTAACAAGGAAATTCACTTTACCACCATTTTGGCCGTTTTTGAAATTTCTAAAATCAACCATGGAAGTCGTAGATATGCTCATTAGATTTCCTGGGAACTATTACATGCTTCGATTCGATAAGGCTAGGCCACATTATGCCCTTTTTAGTGAACGAAAAAGGATCAAAATCAAGTAAAATCCGTAAATTAACAAGGAAATTACCACCATTTTGGCCGTTTTTGAAATTTCTAAAATCAACCATGGAAGTCGTAGATATGCTCATTAGATTTCCTAGGAACTATTACATGCTTCGATTCGATAAGGCTAGGCCACTTTATGCCTTTTTTAGTGAAAGAAAAGGGTCAAAAACGAGTAAAATCCGAAAATTAACAAGGAAATTACCCCCATGTTGGCCGTTTTTGAAAATTCTAATATAAACCATGGAAGTCATAGATATGCTTGTTAGATTTCCTTGGAACAATTACATGCTTCGATTTGATAAGGCTAGGCCACTTTATGCTCTTTTTAGTGAAAGAAAAAGGGTCAAAAACGAATAAAATCCATAAATTAACAAGGAAATTCACTTTACCACCATTTTGGCCGTTTTTGAAATTTCTAAAATCAACCATGGAAGTCGTAGATATGCTCATTAGATTTCCTAGGAACTATTACATGCTTCGATTCGATATGGCTAGGCCACTTTATGCCTTTTTTAGTGAAAGAAAAAGGGTCAAAAACGAGTAAAATCCGTAAATTAACAAGGAAATTACCCCCATGTTGGCCGTTTATGAAAATTCTAATATAAACCAAGGAAGTCGTAGATATGCTTGTTAGATTTCCTTAGAACAATTACATGCTTCGATTTGATAAGGCTAGGCCACTTTATACCCTTTTTAGTGAAAGAAAGAGGGTCAAAAACGAGTAAAATCCGTAAATTAACAAGGAAATTCACTTTACCACCATTTTGGCCGTTTTTGAAATTTCTAAAATCAACCATGGAAGTCGTAGATATGCTCATTAGATTTCCTGGCAACTATTACATGCTTCTATTCGATAAGGCTAGGCCACATTATGCCCTTTTTAGTGAACGAAAAAGGATCAAAATCAAGTAAAATCCGTAAATTAACAAGGAAATTACCACCATTTTGGCCGTTTTTGAAATTTCTAAAATCAACCATGGAAGTCGTAGATATGCTCATTAGATTTCCTAGGAACTATTACATGCTTCGATTCGATAAGGCTAGGCCACTTTATGCCTTTTTTAGTGAAAGAAAAGGGTCAAAAACGAGTAAAATCCGTAAATTAACAAGGAAATTACCCCCATGTTGGCCGTTTTTGAAAATTCTAATATAAACCATGGAAGTCATTGATATGCTTGTTAGATTTCCTTGGAACTATTACATGCTTCGATTTGATAAGGCTAGGCCACTTTATGCTCTTTTTAGTGAAAGAAAAAGGGTCAAAAACGAATAAAATCCATAAATTAACAAGGAAATTCACTTTACCACCATTTTGGCCGTTTTTGAAATTTCTAAAATCAACCATGGAAGTCGTAGATATGCTCATTAGATTTCCTAGGAACTATTACATGCTTCGATTTGATAAGGCTAGGCCACTTTATGCCTTTTTTAGTGAAAGAAAAAGGGTCAAAAACGAGTAAAATCCGTAAATTAACAAGGAAATTACCCCCATGTTGGCCGTTTTTGAAAATTCTAATATAAACCATGGAAGTCGTAGATATGCTTGTTAGATTTTCTAGGAACTATTACATGCTTCGATTTGATAAGGCTAGGCCACTTTATGCCCTTTTTAGTGAAAGAAAAAGGGTCAAAAACAAGTAAAATCCGTAAATTAACAAGGAAATTCACTTTACCACCATTTTGGCCGTTTTTGAAATTTCTAAAATCAACCACGGAAGTCGTAGATATGGTCATTAGATTTCCTAGGAACTATTACATGCTTCGATTCGATAAGGCTAGGCCAGTTTATGCCCTTTTTAGTGAAAGAAAAAGGATCAAAATCGAGTAAAATCCGTAAATTAACAAGGAAATTACCCCCATGTTGGCCGTTTTTGAAAATTCTAATATAAACCATGGAAGTCGTAGATATGCTTGTTAGATTTCGTAGGAACTATTACAAGCTTCGATTTGATAAGGCTTGGCCACTTTATGCCCTTTTTAGTGAAAGAAAAAAGGTCAAAAACGAGTAAAATCCGTAAATTAACAAGGAAATTCACTTTACCACCATTTTGGCCGTTTTTGAAATTTTTAAAATCAACCATGGAAGTCGTAAATATGCTCATTAGATTTCCTAGGAACTATTACATGCTTCGATTCGATAAGGCTAGGCCACTTTATGCCCTTTTTAGTGAACGAAAAAGGATCAAAATCGAGTAAAATCCGTAAATTAAGAAGGAAATTACCACCATTTTGGCCGTTTTTGAAATTTCTAAAATCAACCATGGAAGTCGTAGATATGCTCATTAGATTTCCTAGGAACTATTACATGCTTTGATTCGATAAGGCTAGGCCACTTTATGCCTTTTTTTGTGAAAGAAAAAGGGTCAAAAACGAGTAAAATCCGTAAATTAACAAGGAAATTACCCCCATGTTGGCCGTTTTTGAAAATTCTAATATAAACCATGGAAGTCATAGATATGCTTGTTAGATTTCCTTGGAACTATTACATGCTTCGATTTGATAAGGCTAGGCCACTTTATGCCCTTTTTAGTGAAAGAAAAAGGGTCAAAAACAAGTAAAATCCGTAAATTAACAAGGAAATTCACTTTACCACCATTTTGGCCGTTTTTGAAATTTCTAAAATCAACCACGGAAGTCGTAGATATGGTCATTAGATTTCCTAGGAACTATTACATGCTTCGATTCGATAAGGCTAGGCCAGTTTATGCCCTTTTTAGTGAAAGAAAAAGGATCAAAATCGAGTAAAATCCGTAAATTAACAAGGAAATTACCCCCATGTTGGCCGTTTTTGAATATTCTAATATAAACCATGGAAGTCGTAGATATGCTTGTTAGATTTCGTAGGAACTATTACAAGCTTCGATTTGATAAGGCTAGGCCACTTTATGCCCTTTTTAGTGAAAGAAAAAAGGTCAAAAACGAGTAAAATCCGTAAATTAACAAGGAAATTCACTTTACCACCATTTTGGCCGTTTTTGAAATTTCTAAAATCAACCATGGAAGTCGTAAATATGCTCATTAGATTTCCTAGGAACTATTACATGCTTCGATTCGATAAGGCTAGGCCACTTTATGCCCTTTTTAGTGAACGAAAAAGGATCAAAATCGAGTAAAATCCGTAAATTAAGAAGGAAATTACCACCATTTTGGCCGTTTTTGAAATTTCTAAAATCAACCATGGAAGTCGTAGATATGCTCATTAGATTTCCTAGGAACTATTACATGCTTTGATTCGATAAGGCTAGGCCACTTTATGCCTTTTTTTGTGAAAGAAAAAGGGTCAAAAACGAGTAAAATCCGTAAATTAACAAGGAAATTACCCCCATGTTGGCCGTTTTTGAAAATTCTAATATAAACCATGGAAGTCATAGATATGCTTGTTAGATTTCCTTGGAACTATTACATGCTTCGATTTGATAAGGCTAGGCCACTTTATGCTCTTTTTAGTGAAAGAAAAAGGGTCAAAAACGAATAAAATCCATAAATTAACAAGGAAATTCACTTTACCACCATTTTGGCCGTTTTTGAAATTTCTAAAATCAACCATGGAAGTCGTAGATATGCTCATTAGATTTCCTAGGAACTATTACATGCTTCGATTTGATAAGGCTAGGCCACTTTATGCCTTTTTTAGTGAAAGAAAAAGGGTCAAAAACGAGTAAAATCCGTAAATTAACAAGGAAATTACCCCCATGTTGGCCGTTTTTGAAAATTCTAATATAAACCATGGAAGTCGTAGATATGCTTGTTAGATTTTCTAGGAACTATTACATGCTTCGATTTGATAAGGCTAGGCCACTTTATGCCCTTTTTAGTGAAAGAAAAAGGGTCAAAAACAAGTAAAATCCGTAAATTAACAAGGAAATTCACTTTACCACCATTTTGGCCGTTTTTGAAATTTCTAAAATCAACCACGGAAGTCGTAGATATGGTCATTAGATTTCCTAGGAACTATTACATGCTTCGATTCGATAAGGCTAGGCCAGTTTATGCCCTTTTTAGTGTAAGAAAAAGGATCAAAATCGAGTAAAATCCGTAAATTAACAAGGAAATTACCCCCATGTTGGCCGTTTTTGAAAATTCTAATATAAACCATGGAAGTCGTAGATATGCTTGTTAGATTTCGTAGGAACTATTACAAGCTTCGATTTGATAAGGCTTGGCCACTTTATGCCCTTTTTAGTGAAAGAAAAAAGGTCAAAAACGAGTAAAATCCGTAAATTAACAGGGAAATTCACTTTACCACCATTTTGGCCGTTTTTGAAATTTCTAAAATCAACCATGGAAGTCGTAAATATGCTCATTAGATTTCCTAGGAACTATTACATGCTTCGATTCGATAAGGCTAGGCCACTTTATGCCCTTTTTAGTGAACGAAAAAGGATCAAAATCGAGTAAAATCCGTAAATTAAGAAGGAAATTACCACCATTTTGGCCGTTTTTGAAATTTCTAAAATCAACCATGGAAGTCGTAGATATGCTCATTAGATTTCCTAGGAACTATTACATGCTTTGATTCGATAAGGCTAGGCCACTTTATGCCTTTTTTTGTGAAAGAAAAAGGGTCAAAAACGAGTAAAATCCGTAAATTAACAAGGAAATTACCCCCATGTTGGCCGTTTTTGAAAATTCTAATATAAACCATGGAAGTCATAGATATGCTTGTTAGATTTCCTTGGAACTATTACATGCTTCGATTTGATAAGGCTAGGCCACTTTATGCTCTTTTTAGTGAAAGAAAAAGGGTCAAAAACGAATAAAATCCATAAATTAACAAGGAAATTCACTTTACCACCATTTTGGCCGTTTTTGAAATTTCTAAAATCAACCACGGAAGTCGTAGATATGGTCATTAGATTTCCAAGGAACTATTACATGCTTCGATTCGATAAGGCTAGGCCAGTTTATGCCCTTTTTAGTGAAAGAAAAAGGATCAAAATCGAGTAAAATCCGTAAATTAACAAGGAAATTACCCCCATGTTGGCCGTTTTTGAATATTCTAATATAAACCATGGAAGTCGTAGATATGCTTGTTAGATTTCGTAGGAACTATTACAAGCTTCGATTTGATAAGGCTAGGCCACTTTATGCCCTTTTTAGTGAAAGAAAAAAGGTCAAAAACGAGTAAAATCCGTAAATTAACAAGGAAATTCACTTTACCACCATTTTGGCCGTTTTTGAAATTTCTAAAATCAACCATGGAAGTCGTAAATATGCTCATTAGATTTCCTAGGAACTATTACATGCTTCGATTCGATAAGGCTAGGCCACTTTATGCCCTTTTTAGTGAACGAAAAAGGATCAAAATCGAGTAAAATCCGTAAATTAAGAAGGAAATTACCACCATTTTGGCCGTTTTTGAAATTTCTAAAATCAACCATGGAAGTCGTAGATATGCTCATTAGATTTCCTAGGAACTATTACATGCTTTGATTCGATAAGGCTAGGCCACTTTATGCCTTTTTTTGTGAAAGAAAAAGGGTCAAAAACGAGTAAAATCCGTAAATTAACAAGGAAATTACCCCCATGTTGGCCGTTTTTGAAAATTCTAATATAAACCATGGAAGTCATAGATATGCTTGTTAGATTTCCTTGGAACTATTACATGCTTCGATTTGATAAGGCTAGGCCACTTTATGCCCTTTTTAGTGAAAGAAAAAGGGTCAAAAACAAGTAAAATCCGTAAATTAACAAGGAAATTCACTTTACCACCATTTTGGCCGTTTTTGAAATTTCTAAAATCAACCACGGAAGTCGTAGATATGGTCATTAGATTTCCTAGGAACTATTACATGCTTCGATTCGATAAGGCTAGGCCAGTTTATGCCCTTTTTAGTGAAAGAAAAAGGATCAAAATCGAGTAAAATCCGTAAATTAACAAGGAAATTACCCCCATGTTGGCCGTTTTTGAATATTCTAATATAAACCATGGAAGTCGTAGATATGCTTGTTAGATTTCGTAGGAACTATTACAAGCTTCGATTTGATAAGGCTAGGCCACTTTATGCCCTTTTTAGTGAAAGAAAAAAGGTCAAAAACGAGTAAAATCCGTAAATTAACAAGGAAATTCACTTTACCACCATTTTGGCCGTTTTTGAAATTTCTAAAATCAACCATGGAAGTCGTAAATATGCTCATTAGATTTCCTAGGAACTATTACATGCTTCGATTCGATAAGGCTAGGCCACTTTATGCCCTTTTTAGTGAACGAAAAAGGATCAAAATCGAGTAAAATCCGTAAATTAAGAAGGAAATTACCACCATTTTGGCCGTTTTTGAAATTTCTAAAATCAACCATGGAAGTCGTAGATATGCTCATTAGATTTCCTAGGAACTATTACATGCTTTGATTCGATAAGGCTAGGCCACTTTATGCCTTTTTTTGTGAAAGAAAAAGGGTCAAAAACGAGTAAAATCCGTAAATTAACAAGGAAATTACCCCCATGTTGGCCGTTTTTGAAAATTCTAATATAAACCATGGAAGTCATAGATATGCTTGTTAGATTTCCTTGGAACTATTACATGCTTCGATTTGATAAGGCTAGGCCACTTTATGCTCTTTTTAGTGAAAGAAAAAGGGTCAAAAACGAATAAAATCCATAAATTAACAAGGAAATTCACTTTACCACCATTTTGGCCGTTTTTGAAATTTCTAAAATCAACCACGGAAGTCGTAGATATGGTCATTAGATTTCCTAGGAACTATTACATGCTTCGATTCGATAAGGCTAGGCCAGTTTATGCCCTTTTTAGTGAAAGAAAAAGGATCAAAATCGAGTAAAATCCGTAAATTAACAAGGAAATTACCCCCATGTTGGCCGTTTTTGAAAATTCTAATATAAACCATGGAAGTCGTAGATATGCTTGTTAGATTTCGTAGGAACTATTACAAGCTTCGATTTGATAAGGCTAGGCCACTTTATGCCCTTTTTAGTGAAAGAAAAAAGGTCAAAAACGAGTAAAATCCGTAAATTAACAAGGAAATTCACTTTACCACCATTTTGGCCGTTTTTGAAATTTCTAAAATCAACCATGGAAGTCGTAAATATGCTCATTAGATTTCCTAGGAACTATTACATGCTTCGATTCGATAAGGCTAGGCCACTTTATGCCCTTTTTAGTGAACGAAAAAGGATCAAAATCGAGTAAAATCCGTAAATTAAGAAGGAAATTACCACCATTTTGGCCGTTTTTGAAATTTCTAAAATCAACCATGGAAGTCGTAGATATGCTCATTAGATTTCCTAGGAACTATTACATGCTTTGATTCGATAAGGCTAGGCCACTTTATGCCTTTTTTTGTGAAAGAAAAAGGGTCAAAAACGAGTAAAATCCGTAAATTAACAAGGAAATTACCCCCATGTTGGCCGTTTTTGAAAATTCTAATATAAACCATGGAAGTCATAGATATGCTTGTTAGATTTCCTTGGAACTATTACATGCTTCGATTTGATAAGGCTAGGCCACTTTATGCTCTTTTTAGTGAAAGAAAAAGGGTCAAAAACGAATAAAATCCATAAATTAACAAGGAAATTCACTTTACCACCATTTTGGCCGTTTTTGAAATTTCTAAAATCAACCACGGAAGTCGTAGATATGGTCATTAGATTTCCTAGGAACTATTACATGCTTCGATTCGATAAGGCTAGGCCAGTTTATGCCCTTTTTAGTGAAAGAAAAAGGATCAAAATCGAGTAAAATCCGTAAATTAACAAGGAAATTACCCCCATGTTGGCCGTTTTTGAATATTCTAATATAAACCATGGAAGTCGTAGATATGCTTGTTAGATTTCGTAGGAACTATTACAAGCTTCGATTTGATAAGGCTAGGCCACTTTATGCCCTTTTTAGTGAAAGAAAAAAGGTCAAAAACGAGTAAAATCCGTAAATTAACAAGGAAATTCACTTTACCACCATTTTGGCCGTTTTTGAAATTTCTAAAATCAACCATGGAAGTCGTAAATATGCTCATTAGATTTCCTAGGAACTATTACATGCTTCGATTCGATAAGGCTAGGCCACTTTATGCCCTTTTTAGTGAACGAAAAAGGATCAAAATCGAGTAAAATCCGTAAATTAAGAAGGAAATTACCACCATTTTGGCCGTTTTTGAAATTTCTAAAATCAACCATGGAAGTCGTAGATATGCTCATTAGATTTCCTAGGAACTATTACATGCTTTGATTCGATAAGGCTAGGCCACTTTATGCCTTTTTTTGTGAAAGAAAAAGGGTCAAAAACGAGTAAAATCCGTAAATTAACAAGGAAATTACCCCCATGTTGGCCGTTTTTGAAAATTCTAATATAAACCATGGAAGTCATAGATATGCTTGTTAGATTTCCTTGGAACTATTACATGCTTCGATTTGATAAGGCTAGGCCACTTTATGCCCTTTTTAGTGAAAGAAAAAGGGTCAAAAACAAGTAAAATCCGTAAATTAACAAGGAAATTCACTTTACCACCATTTTGGCCGTTTTTGAAATTTCTAAAATCAACCACGGAAGTCGTAGATATGGTCATTAGATTTCCTAGGAACTATTACATGCTTCGATTCGATAAGGCTAGGCCAGTTTATGCCCTTTTTAGTGAAAGAAAAAGGATCAAAATCGAGTAAAATCCGTAAATTAACAAGGAAATTACCCCCATGTTGGCCGTTTTTGAATATTCTAATATAAACCATGGAAGTCGTAGATATGCTTGTTAGATTTCGTAGGAACTATTACAAGCTTCGATTTGATAAGGCTAGGCCACTTTATGCCCTTTTTAGTGAAAGAAAAAAGGTCAAAAACGAGTAAAATCCGTAAATTAACAAGGAAATTCACTTTACCACCATTTTGGCCGTTTTTGAAATTTCTAAAATCAACCATGGAAGTCGTAAATATGCTCATTAGATTTCCTAGGAACTATTACATGCTTCGATTCGATAAGGCTAGGCCACTTTATGCCCTTTTTAGTGAACGAAAAAGGATCAAAATCGAGTAAAATCCGTAAATTAAGAAGGAAATTACCACCATTTTGGCCGTTTTTGAAATTTCTAAAATCAACCATGGAAGTCGTAGATATGCTCATTAGATTTCCTAGGAACTATTACATGCTTTGATTCGATAAGGCTAGGCCACTTTATGCCTTTTTTTGTGAAAGAAAAAGAGTCAAAAACGAGTAAAATCCGTAAATTAACAAGGAAATTACCCCCATGTTGGCCGTTTTTGAAAATTCTAATATAAACCATGGAAGTCATAGATATGCTTGTTAGATTTCCTTGGAACTATTACATGCTTCGATTTGATAAGGCTAGGCCACTTTATGCTCTTTTTAGTGAAAGAAAAAGGGTCAAAAACGAATAAAATCCATAAATTAACAAGGAAATTCACTTTACCACCATTTTGGCCGTTTTTGAAATTTCTAAAATCAACCACGGAAGTCGTAGATATGGTCATTAGATTTCCTAGGAACTATTACATGCTTCGATTCGATAAGGCTAGGCCAGTTTATGCCCTTTTTAGTGAAAGAAAAAGGATCAAAATCGAGTAAAATCCGTAAATTAACAAGGAAATTACCCCCATGTTGGCCGTTTTTGAATATTCTAATATAAACCATGGAAGTCGTAGATATGCTTGTTAGATTTCGTAGGAACTATTACAAGCTTCGATTTGATAAGGCTAGGCCACTTTATGCCCTTTTTAGTGAAAGAAAAAAGGTCAAAAACGAGTAAAATCCGTAAATTAACAAGGAAATTCACTTTACCACAATTTTGGCCGTTTTTGAAATTTCTAAAATCAACCATGGAAGTCGTAAATATGCTCATTAGATTTCCTAGGAACTATTACATGCTTCGATTCGATAAGGCTAGGCCACTTTATGCCCTTTTTAGTGAACGAAAAAGGATCAAAATCGAGTAAAATCCGTAAATTAAGAAGGAAATTACCACCATTTTGGCCGTTTTTGAAATTTCTAAAATCAACCATGGAAGTCGTAGATATGCTCATTAGATTTCCTAGGAACTATTACATGCTTTGATTCGATAAGGCTAGGCCACTTTATGCCTTTTTTTGTGAAAGAAAAAGGGTCAAAAACGAGTAAAATCCGTAAATTAACAAGGAAATTACCCCCATGTTGGCCGTTTTTGAAAATTCTAATATAAACCATGGAAGTCATAGATATGCTTGTTAGATTTCCTTGGAACTATTACATGCTTCGATTTGATAAGGCTAGGCTACTTTATGCTCTTTTTAGTGAAAGAAAAAGGGTCAAAAACGAATAAAATCCATAAATTAACAAGGAAATTCACTTTACCACCATTTTGGCCGTTTTTGAAATTTCTAAAATCAACCACGGAAGTCGTAGATATGGTCATTAGATTTCCTAGGAACTATTACATGCTTCGATTCGATAAGGCTAGGCCAGTTTATGCCCTTTTTAGTGAAAGAAAAAGGATCAAAATCGAGTAAAATCCGTAAATTAACAAGGAAATTACCCCCATGTTGGCCGTTTTTGAATATTCTAATATAAACCATGGAAGTCGTAGATATGCTTGTTAGATTTCGTAGGAACTATTACAAGCTTCGATTTGATAAGGCTAGGCCACTTTATGCCCTTTTTAGTGAAAGAAAAAAGGTCAAAAACGAGTAAAATCCGTAAATTAACAAGGAAATTCACTTTACCACAATTTTGGCCGTTTTTGAAATTTCTAAAATCAACCATGGAAGTCGTAAATATGCTCATTAGATTTCCTAGGAACTATTACATGCTTCGATTCGATAAGGCTAGGCCACTTTATGCCCTTTTTAGTGAACGAAAAAGGATCAAAATCGAGTAAAATCCGTAAATTAAGAAGGAAATTACCACCATTTTGGCCGTTTTTGAAATTTCTAAAATCAACCATGGAAGTCGTAGATATGCTCATTAGATTTCCTAGGAACTATTACATGCTTTGATTCGATAAGGCTAGGCCACTTTATGCCTTTTTTTGTGAAAGAAAAAGGGTCAAAAACGAGTAAAATCCGTAAATTAACAAGGAAATTACCCCCATGTTGGCCGTTTTTGAAAATTCTAATATAAACCATGGAAGTCATAGATATGCTTGTTAGATTTCCTTGGAACTATTACATGCTTCGATTTGATAAGGCTAGGCCACTTTATGCTCTTTTTAGTGAAAGAAAAAGGGTCAAAAACGAATAAAATCCATAAATTAACAAGGAAATTCACTTTACCACCATTTTGGCCGTTTTTGAAATTTCTAAAATCAACCATGGAAGTCGTAGATATGCTCATTAGATTTCCTAAGAACTATTACATGCTTCGATTCGATAAGGCTAGGCCACTTTATGCCTTTTTTAGTGAAAGAAAAAGGGTCAAAAACGAGTAAAATCCGTAAATTGACAAGGAAATTACCCCCATGTTGGCCGTTTTTGAAAATTCTAATATAAACCATGGAAGTCATAGATATGCTTGTTAGATTTCCTTGGAACTATTACATGCTTCGATTTGATAAGGCTAGGCCACTTTATGCTCTTTTTAGTGAAAGAAAAAGGGTCAAAAACGAATAAAATCCATAAATTAACAAGGAAATTCACTTTACCACCATTTTGGCCGTTTTTGAAATTTCTAAAATCAACCATGGAAGTCGTAGATATGCTCATTAGATTTCCTAGGAACTATTACATGCTTCGATTTGATAAGGCTAGGCCACTTTATGCCTTTTTTAGTGAAAGAAAAAGGGTCAAAAACGTGTAAAATCCGTAAATTAACAAGGAAATTACCCCCATGTTGGCCGTTTTTGAAAATTCTAATATAAACCATGGAAGTCGTAGATATGCTTGTTAGATTTTCTAGGAACTATTACATGCTTCGATTTGATAAGGCTAGGCCACTTTATGCCCTTTTTAGTGAAAGAAAAAGGGTCAAAAACAAGTAAAATCCGTAAATTAATAAGGAAATTCACTTTACCACCATTTTGGCCGTTTTTGAAATTTCTAAAATCAACCACGGAAGTCGTAGATATGGTCATTAGATTTCCTAGGAACTATTACATGCTTCGATTTGATAAGGCTAGGCCAGTTTATGCCCTTTTTAGTGAAAGAAAAAGGATCAAAATCGAGTAAAATCCGTAAATTAACAAGGAAATTACCCCCATGTTGGCCGTTTTTGAAAATTCTAATATAAACCATGGAAGTCGTAGATATGCTTGTTAGATTTCTTAGGAACTATTACATGCTTCGATTTGATAAGGCTAGGCCACTTTATGCCCTTTTTAGTGAACGAAAAAGGATCAAAATCGAGTAAAATCCGTAAATTAACAAAGAAATTACCACCATTTTGGCCGTTTTTGAAATTTCTAAAATCAACCATGGAAGTCGTAAATATGCTCATTAGATTTCCTAGGAACTATTACATGCTTCGATTCGATAAGGCTAGGCCAATTTATGCCCTTTTTAGTGAACGGAAAAGGATCAAAATCGAGTAAAATCCGTAAATTAACAAGGAAATTACCACCATTTTGGCCGTTTTTGAAATTTCTAAAATCAACCATGGAAGTCGTAGATATGCTCATTAGATTTCCTAGGAACTATTACATGCTTTGATTCGATAAGGCTAGGCCACTTTATGCCTTTTTTTGTGAAAGAAAAAGGGTCAAAAACGAGTAAAATCCGTAAATTAACAAGGAAATTACCCCCATGTTGGCCGTTTTTGAAAATTCTAATATAAACCATGGAAGTCATAGATATGCTTGTTAGATTTCCTTGGAACTATTACATGCTTCGATTTGATAAGGCTAGGCCACTTTATGCTCTTTTTAGTGAAAGAAAAAGGGTCAAAAACGAATAAAATCCATAAATTAACAAGGAAATTCACTTTACCACCATTTTGGCCGTTTTTGAAATTTCTAAAATCAACCATGGAAGTCGTAGATATGCTCATTAGATTTCCTAGGAACTATTACATGCTTCGATTCGATAAGGCTAGGCCACTTTATGCCTTTTTTAGTGAAAGAAAAAGGGTCAAAAACGAGTAAAATCCGTAAATTAACAAGGAAATTACCCCCATGTTGGCCGTTTTTGAAAATTCTAATATAAACCATGGAAGTCATAGATATGCTTGTTAGATTTTCTAGGAACTATTACATGCTTCGATTTGATAAGGCTAGGCCACTTTATGCCCTTTTTAGTGAAAGAAAAAGGGTCAAAAACAAGTAAAATCCGTAAATTAATAAGGAAATTCACTTTACCACCATTTTGGCCGTTTTTGAAATTTCTAAAATCAACCACGGAAGTCGTAGATATGGTCATTAGATTTCCTAGGAACTATTACATGCTTCGATTCGATAAGGCTAGGCCAGTTTATGCCCTTTTTAGTGAAAGAAAAAGGATCAAAATCGAGTAAAATCCGTAAATTAACAAGGAAATTACCCCCATGTTGGCCGTTTTTGAAAATTCTAATATAAACCATGGAAGTCGTAGATATGCTTGTTAGATTTCTTAGGAACTATTACATGCTTCGATTTGATAAGGCTAGGCCACTTTATGCCCTTTTTAGTGAAAGAAAAAGGGTCAAAAACGAGTAAAATCCGTAAATTAACAAGGAAATTCACTTTACCACTATTTTGGCCGTTTTTGAAATTTCTAAAATCAACCATGGAAGTCGTATATATGCTCATTAGATTTCCAAGGAACTATTACATGCTTCGATTCGATAAGGCTAGGCCACTTTATGCCCTTTTTAGTGAACGAAAAAGGATCAAAATCGAGTAAAATCCGTAAATTAACAAGGAAATTACCACCATTTTGGCCGTTTTTGAAATTTCTAAAATCAACCATGGAATTCGTATATATGCTCATTAGATTTCCTTGGAACTATTACATGCTTCGATTCGATAAGGCTAGACCACTTTATGCCTTTTTTAGTGAAAGAAAAGGGTCAAAAACGAGTAAAATCCGAAAATTAACAAGGAAATTACTCCCATGTTGGCCGTTTTTGAAAATTCTAATATAAACCATGGAAGTCGTAGATATGCTTGTTAGATTTCCTTGGAACAATTACATGCTTTGATTTGATAAGGCTAGGCCACTTTATGCTCTTTTTAGTGAAAGAAAAAGGGTCAAAAACGAATAAAATCCATAAATTAACAAGGAAATTCACTTTACCACCATTTTGGCCGTTTTTGAAATTTCTAAAATCAACCATGGAAGTCGTAGATATGCTCATTAGATTTCCTAGGAACTATTACATGCTTCGATTCGATAAGGCTAGGCCACTTTATGCCTTTTTTAGTGAAAGAAAAAGGGTCAAAAACGAGTAAAATCCGTAAATTAACAAGGAAATTCACTTTACCACCATTTTGGCCGTTTTTGAAATTTCTAAAATCAACCATGGAAGTCGTAGATATGCTCATTAGATTTCCTAGGAACTATTACATGCTTCGATTCGATAAGGCTAGGCCACTTTATGCCCTTTTTAGTGAACGAAAAAGGATCAAAATCGAGTAAAATCCGTAAATTAACAAGGAAATTACCACCATTTTGGCCGTTTTTGAAATTTCGAAAATCAACCATGGAAGTCGTAGATATGCTCATTAGATTTCCTAGGAACTATTACATGCTTCGATTCGATAAGGCTAGGCCACTTTATGCCTTTTTTAGTGAAAGAAAAAGGGTCAAAAACGAGTAAAATCCGTAAATTAACAAGGAAATTCACTTTACCACCATTTTGGCCGTTTTTGAAATTTCTAAAATCAACTATGGAAGACGTAGATATGCTCATTAGATTTCCAAGGAACTATTACATGCTTCGATTCGATAAGGCTAGGCCACTTTATGCCCTTTTTAGTGAACGAAAAAGGATCAAAATCGAGTAAAATCCGTAAATTAACAAGGAAATTACCACCATTTTGGCCGTTTTTGAAATTTCTAAAATCAACCATGGAATTCGTATATATGCTCATTAGATTTCCTAGGAACTATTACATGCTTCGATTCGATAAGGCTAGACCACTTTATGCCTTTTTTAGTGAAAGAAAAAGGGTCAAAAACGAGTAAAATCCGTAAATTAACAAGGAAATTCACTTTACCACCATTTTGGCCGTTTTTGAAATTTCTAAAATCAACTATGGAAGACGTAGATATGCTCATTAGATTTCCAAGGAACTATTACATGCTTCGATTCGATAAGGCTAGGCCACTTTATGCCCTTTTTAGTGAACGAAAAAGGATCAAAATCGAGTAAAATCCGTAAATTAACAAGGAAATTACCACCATTTTGGCCGTTTTTGAAATTTCTAAAATCAACCATGGAATTCGTATATATGCTCATTAGATTTCCTAGGAACTATTACATGCTTCGATTCGATAAGACTAGACCACTTTATGCCTTTTTTAGTGAAAGAAAAGGGTCAAAAACGAGTTAAATCCGTAAATTAACAAGGAAATTACCCCCATGTTGGCCGTTTTTGAAAATTCTAATATAAACCATGGAAGTCATAGATATACTTGTTAGATTTCCTTGGAACTATTACATGCTTCGATTTGATAAGGCTAGCCCACTTTATGCTCTTTTTAGTGAAAGAAAAAGGGTCAAAAACGAATAAAATCCATAAATTAACAAGGAAATTCACTTTACCACCATTTTGGCCGTTTTTGAAATTTCTAAAATCAACCATGGAAGTCGTAGATATGCTCATTAGATTTCCTAGGAACTATTACATGCTTCGATTCGATAAGGCTAGGCCACTTTATGCCTTTTTTAGTGAAAGAAAAAGGGTCAAAAACGAGTAAAATCCGTAAATTAACAAGGAAATTACCCCCATGTTGGCCGTTTTTGAAAATTCTAATATAAACCATGAAAGTCGTAGATATGCTTGTTAGATTTTCTAGGAACTATTACATGCTTCGATTTGATAAGGCTAGGCCACTTTATGCCCTTTTTAGTGAAAGAAAAAGGGTCAAAAACAAGTAAAATCCGTAAATTAACAAGGAAATTCACTTTACCACCATTTTGGCCGTTTTTGAAATTTCTAAAATCTACCATGGAAGTCGTAGATATGGTCATTAGATTTCCTAGGAACTATTACATGCTTCGATTCGATAAGGCTAGGCCAGTTTATGCCCTTTTTAGTGAAAGAAAAAGGATCAAAATCGAGTAAAATCTGTAAATTAACAAGGAAATTACCCCCATGTTGGCCGTTTTTGAAAATTCTAATATAAACCATGGAAGTCGTAGATATGCTTGTTAGATTTCCTTAGAACAATTACATGCTTCGATTTGATAAGGCTAGGCCACTTTATGCCCTTTTTAGTGAAAGAAAAAGGGTCAAAAACGAGTAAAATCCGTAAATTAACAAGGAAATTCACTTTACCACCATTTTGGCCGTTTTTGAAATTTCTAAAATCAACTATGGAAGACGTAGATATACTCATTAGATTTCCTAGGAACTATTACATGCTTCGATTCGATAAGGCTAGGCCACTTTATGCCTTTTTTAGTGAAAGAAAAAGGGTCAAAAACGAGTAAAATCCGTAAATTAACAAGGAAAATACCCCCATGTTGGCCGTTTTTGAAATTTCTAAAATCAACCATGGAATTCGTATATATGCTCATTAGATTTCCTAGGAACTATTACATGCTTCGATTCGATAAGGCTAGACCACTTTATTCCTTTTTTAGTGAAAGAAAAGGGTCAAAAACGAGTAAAATCCGAAAATTAACAAGGAAATTACCACCATTTTGGCCGTTTTTGAAATTTCTAAAATCAACCATGGAAGTGGTAGATATGCTCATTAGATTTCCTAGGAACTATTACATGCTTCGATTCGATAAGGCTAGGCCACTTTATGCCTTTTTTAGTGAAAGAAAAAGGGTCAAAAACGAGTAAAATCCGTAAATTAACAAGGAAATTCACTTTACCACCATTTTGGCCGTTTTTGAAATTTCTAAAATCAACCATGGAAGTCGTAGATATGCTCATTAGATTTCCTAGGAACTATTACATGCTTCGATTCGATAAGGCTAGGCCACTTTATGCCCTTTTTAGTGAACGAAAAAGGATCAAAATCGAGTAAAATCCGTAAATTAACAAGGAAATTACCACCATTTTGGCCATTTTTTAAATTTCGAAAATCAACCATGGAAGTCGTAGATATGCTCATTAGATTTCCTAGGAACTATTACATGCTTCGATTCGATAAGGCTAGGCCACTTTATGCCTTTTTTAGTGAAAGAAAAAGGGTCAAAAACGAGTAAAATCCGTAAATTAACAAGGAAATTACCCCCATGTTGGCCGTTTTTGAAAATTCTAATATAAACCATGAAAGTCGTAGATATGCTTGTTAGATTTTCTAGGAACTATTACATGCTTCGATTTGATAAGGCTAGGCCACTTTATGCCCTTTTTAGTGAAAGAAAAAGGGTCAAAAACAAGTAAAATCCGTAAATTAACAAGGAAATTCACTTTACCACCATTTTGGCCGTTTTTGAAATTTCTAAAATCTACCATGGAAGTCGTAGATATGGTCATTAGATTTCCTAGGAACTATTACATGCTTCGATTCGATAAGGCTAGGCCAGTTTATGCCCTTTTTAGTGAAAGAAAAAGGATCAAAATCGAGTAAAATCCGTAAATTAACAAGGAAATTACCCCCATGTTGGCCGTTTTTGAAAATTCTAATATAAACCATGGAAGTCGTAGATATGCTTGTTAGATTTCCTTAGAACAATTACATGTTTCGATTTGATAAGGCTAGGCCACTTTATGCCCTTTTTAGTGAAAGAAAAAGGGTCAAAAACGAGTAAAATCCGTAAATTAACAAGGAAATTCACTTTACCACCATTTTGGCCGTTTTTGAAATTTCTAAAATCAACTATGGAAGACGTAGATATGCTCATTAGATTTCCTAGGAACTATTACATGCTTCGATTCGATAAGGCTAGGCCACTTTATGCCTTTTTTAGTGAAAGAAAAAGGGTCAAAAACGAGTAAAATCCGTAAATTAACAAGGAAAATACCCCCATGTTGGCCGTTTTTGAAATTTCTAAAATCAACCATGGAATTCGTATATATGCTCATTAGATTTCCTAGGAACTATTACATGCTTCGATTCGATAAGGCTAGACCACTTTATGCCTTTTTTAGTGAAAGAAAAGGGTCAAAAACGAGTAAAATCCGAAAATTAACAAGGAAATTACCACCATTTTGGCCGTTTTTGAAATTTCTAAAATCAACCATGGAAGTGGTAGATATGCTCATTAGATTTCCTAGGAACTATTACATGCTTCGATTCGATAAGGCTAGGCCACTTTATTCCTTTTTTAGTGAAAGAAAAAGGGTCAAAAACGAGTAAAATCCGTAAATTAACAAGGAAATTCACTTTACCACCATTTTGGCCGTTTTTGAAATTTCTAAAATCAACCATGGAAGTCGTAGATATGCTCATTAGATTTCCTAGGAACTATTACATTCTTCGATTCGATAAGGCTAGGCCACTTTATGCCCTTTTTAGTGAACGAAAAAGGATCAAAATCGAGTAAAATCCGTAAATGAACAAGGAAATTACCACCATTTTGGCCGTTTTTGAAATTTCGAAAATCAACCATGGAAGTCGTAGATATGCTCATTAGATTTCCTAGGAACTATTACATGCTTCGATTCGATAAGGCTAGGCCACTTTATGCCTTTTTTAGTGAAAGAAAAAGGTTCAAAAACGAGTAAAATCCGTAAATTAACAAGGAAATTCACTTTACCACCATTTTGGCCGTTTTTGAAATTTCTAAAATCAACTATGGAAGACGTAGATATGCTCATTAGATTTCCAAGGAACTATTACATGCTTCGATTCGATAAGGCTAGGCCACTTTATGCCCTTTTTAGTGAACGAAAAAGGATCAAAATCGAGTAAAATCCGTAAATTAACAAGGAAATTACCACCATTTTGGCCGTTTTTGAAATTTCTAAAATCAACCATGGAATTCGTATATATGCTCATTAGATTTCCTAGGAACTATTACATGCTTCGATTCGATAAGGCTAGACCACTTTATGCCTTTTTTAGTGAAAGAAAAGGGTCAAAAACGAGTTAAATCCGTAAATTAACAAGGAAATTACCCCCATGTTGGCCGTTTTTGAAAATTCTAATATAAACCATGGAAGTCATAGATATACTTGTTAGATTTCCTTGGAACTATTACATGCTTCGATTTGATAAGGCTAGCCCACTTTATGCTCTTTTTAGTGAAAGAAAAAGGGTCAAAAACGAATAAAATCCATAAATTAACAAGGAAATTCACTTTACCACCATTTTGGCCGTTTTTGAAATTTCTAAAATCAACCATGGAAGTGGTAGATATGCTCATTAGATTTCCTAGGAACTATTACATGCTTCGATTCGATAAGGCTAGGCCACTTTATGCCTTTTTTAGTGAAAGAAAAAGGGTCAAAAACGAGTAAAATCCGTAAATTAACAAGGAAATTACCACCATTTTGGCCGTTTTTGAAATTTCGAAAATCAACCATGGAAGTCGTAGATATGCTCATTAGATTTCCTAGGAACTATTACATGCTTCGATTCGATAAGGCTAGGCCACTTTATGCCTTTTTTAGTGAAAGAAAAAGGGTCAAAAACGACTAAAATCCGTAAATTAACAAGGAAATTCACTTTACCACCATTTTGGCCGTTATTGAAATTTCTAAAATCAACTATGGAAGACGTAGATATGCTCATTAGATTTCCAAGGAACTATTACATGCTTCGATTCGATAAGGCTAGGCCACTTTATGCCCTTTTTAGTGAACGAAAAAGGATCAAAATCGAGTAAAATCCGTAAATTAACAAGGAAATTACCACCATTTTGGCCGTTTTTGAAATTTCTAAAATCAACCATGGAATTCGTATATATGCTCATTAGATTTCCTAGGAACTATTACATGCTTCGATTCGATAAGGCTAGACCACTTTATGCCTTTTTTAGTGAAAGAAAAGGGTCAAAAACGAGTAAAATCCGAAAATTAACAAGGAAATTACTCCCATGTTGGCCGTTTTTGAAAATTCTAATATAAACCATGGAAGTCATAGATATGCTTGTTAGATTTCCTTGGAACAATTACATGCTTTGATTTGATAAGGCTAGGCCACTTTATGCTCTTTTTAGTGAAAGAAAAAGGGTCAAAAACGAATAAAATCCATAAATTAACAAGGAAATTCACTTTACCACCATTTTGGCCGTTTTTGAAATTTCTAAAATCAACCATGGAAGTCGTAGATATGCTCATTAGATTTCCTAGGAACTATTACATGCTTCGATTCGATAAGGCTAGGCCACTTTATGCCTTTTTTAGTGAAAGAAAAAGGGTCAAAAATGAGTAAAATCCGTAAATTAACAAGGAAATTCACTTTACCACCATTTTGGCCGTTTTTGAAATTTCTAAAATCAACCATGGAAGTCGTAGATATGCTCATTAGATTTCCTAGGAACTATTACATGCTTCGATTCGATAAGGCTAGGCCACTTTATGCCCTTTTTAGTGAACGAAAAAGGATCAAAATCGAGTAAAATCCGTAAATTAACAAGGAAATTACCACCATTTTGGCCGTTTTTGAAATTTCGAAAATCAACCATGGAAGTCGTAGATATGCTCATTAGATTTCCTAGGAACTATTACATGCTTCGATTCGATAAGGCTAGGCCACTTTATGCCTTTTTTAGTGAAAGAAAAAGGGTCAAAAACGAGTAAAATCCGTAAATTAACAAGGAAATTCACTTTACCACCATTTTGGCCGTTTTTGAAATTTCTAAAATCAACTATGGAAGACGTAGATATGCTCATTAGATTTCCAAGGAACTATTACATGCTTCGATTCGATAAGGCTAGGCCACTTTATGCCCTTTTTAGTGAACGAAAAAGGATCAAAATCGAGTAAAATCCGTAAATTAACAAGGAAATTACCACCATTTTGGCCGTTTTTGAAATTTCTAAAATCAACCATGGAATTCGTATATATGCTCATTAGATTTCCTAGGAACTATTACATGCTTCGATTCGATAAGGCTAGACCACTTTATGCCTTTTTTAGTGAAAGAAAAGGGTCAAAAACGAGTAAAATCCGAAAATTAACAAGGAAATTACCCCCATGTTGGCCGTTTTTGAAAATTCTAATATAAACCATGGAAGTCATAGATATGCTTGTTAGATTTCCTTGGAACAATTACCTGCTTCGATTTGATAAGGCTAGGCCACTTTATGCTCTTTTTAGTGAAAGAAAAAGGGTCAAAAACGAATAAAATCCATAAATTAACAAGGAAATTCACTTTACCACCATTTTGGCCGTTTTTGAAATTTCTAAAATCAACCATGGAAGTCGTAGATATGCTCATTAGATTTCCTAGGAACTATTACATGCTTTGATTCGATAAGGCTAGGCCACTTTATGCCATTTTTAGTGAAAGAAAAAGGGTCAAAAACGAGTAAAATCCGTAAATTAACAAGGAAATTCACTTTACCACCATTTTGGCCGTTTTTGAAATTTCTAAAATCAACCATGGAAGTCGTAGATATGCTCATTAGATTTCCTAGGAACTATTACATGCTTCGATTCGATAAGGCTAGGCCACTTTATGCCCTTTTTAGTGAACGAAAAAGGATCAAAATCGAGTAAAATCCGTAAATTAACAAGGAAATTACCACCATTTTGGCCGTTTTTGAAATTTCGAAAATCAACCATGGAAGTCGTAGATATGCTCATTAGATTTCCTAGGAACTATTACATGCTTCGATTCGATAAGGCTAGGCCACTTTATGCCTTTTTTAGTGAAAGAAAAGGGTCAAAAACGAGTAAAATCCGAAAATTAACAAGGAAATTACCCCCATGTTGGCCGTTTTTGAAAATTCTAATATAAACAATGGAAGTCATAGATATGCTTGTTAGATTTCCTTGGAACAATTACATGCTTCGATTTGATAAGGCTAGGCCACTTTATGCTCTTTTTAGTGAAAGAAAAAGGGTCAAAAACGAATAAAATCCATAAATTAACAAGGAAATTCACTTTACCACCATTTTGGCCGTTTTTGAAATTTCTAAAATCAACCATGGAAGTCGTAGATATGCTCATTAGATTTCCTAGGAACTATTACATGCTTCGATTCGATAAGGCTAGGCCACTTTATGCCCTTTTTAGTGAACGAAAAAGGATCAAAATCGAGTAAAATCCGTAAATTAACAAGGAAATTACCACCATTTTGGCCGTTTTTGAAATTTCGAAAATCAACCATGGAAGTCGTACATATGCTCATTAGATTTCCAAGGAACTATTACATGCTTCGATTCGATAAGGCTAGGCCACTTTATGCCCTTTTTAGTGAACGAAAAAGGATCAAAATCGAGTAAAATCCGTAAATTAACAAGGAAATTACCACCATTTTGGCCGTTTTTGAAATTTCTAAAATCAACCATGGAATTCGTATATATGCTCATTAGATTTCCTAGGAACTATTACATGCTTCGATTCGATAAGGCTAGACCACTTTATGCCTTTTTTAGTGAAAGAAAAGGGTCAAAAACGAGTAAAATCCGAAAATTAACAAGGAAATTACCCCCATGTTGGCCGTTTTTGAAAATTCTAATATAAACCATGGAAGTCATAGATATGCTTGTTAGATTTCCTTGGAACAATTACCTGCTTCGATTTGATAAGGCTAGGCCACTTTATGCTCTTTTTAGTGAAAGAAAAAGGGTCAAAAACGAATAAAATCCATAAATTAACAAGGAAATTCACTTTACCACCATTTTGGCCGTTTTTGAAATTTCTAAAATCAACCATGGAAGTCGTAGATATGCTCATTAGATTTCCTAGGAACTATTACATGCTTTGATTCGATAAGGCTAGGCCACTTTATGCCATTTTTAGTGAAAGAAAAAGGGTCAAAAACGAGTAAAATCCGTAAATTAACAAGGAAATTCACTTTACCACCATTTTGGCCGTTTTTGAAATTTCTAAAATCAACCATGGAAGTCGTAGATATGCTCATTAGATTTCCTAGGAACTATTACATGCTTCGATTCGATAAGGCTAGGCCACTTTATGCCCTTTTTAGTGAACGAAAAAGGATCAAAATCGAGTAAAATCCGTAAATTAACAAGGAAATTACCACAATTTTGGCCGTTTTTGAAATTTCGAAAATCAACCATGGAAGTCGTAGATATGCTCATTAGATTTCCTAGGAACTATTACATGCTTCGATTCGATAAGGCTAGGCCACTTTATGCCTTTTTTAGTGAAAGAAAAGGGTCAAAAACGAGTAAAATCCGAAAATTAACAAGGAAATTACCCCCATGTTGGCCGTTTTTGAAAATTCTAATATAAACAATGGAAGTCATAGATATGCTTGTTAGATTTCCTTGGAACAATTACATGCTTCGATTTGATAAGGCTAGGCCACTTTATGCTCTTTTTAGTGAAAGAAAAAGGGTCAAAAACGAATAAAATCCATAAATTAACAAGGAAATTCACTTTACCACCATTTTGGCCGTTTTTGAAATTTCTAAAATCAACCATGGAAGTCGTAGATATGCTCATTAGATTTCCTAGGAACTATTACATGCTTCGATTCGATAAGGCTAGGCCACTTTATGCCCTTTTTAGTGAACGAAAAAGGATCAAAATCGAGTAAAATCCGTAAATTAACAAGGAAATTACCACCATTTTGGCCGTTTTTGAAATTTCTAAAATCAACCATGGAAGTCGTAGATATGCTCATTAGATTTCCTTGGAACTATTACATGCTTCGATTCGATAAGGCTAGGCCACTTTATGCCTTTTTTAGTGAAAGAAAAGGGTCAAACGAGTAAAATCCAAAAATTAACAAGGAAATTACCCCCATGTTGGCCGTTTTTGAAAATTCTAATATAAACCATGGAAGTCATAGATATGCTTGTTAGATTTCCTTGGAACAATTACATGCTTCGATTTGATAAGGCTAGGCCACTTTATGCTCTTTTTAGTGAAAGAAAAAGGGTCAAAAACGAATAAAATCCATAAATTAACAAGGAAATTCACTTTACCACCATTTTGGCCGTTTTTGAAATTTCTAAAATCAACCATGGAAGTCGTAGATATGCTCATTAGATTTCCTAGGAACTATTACATGCTTCGATTCGATATGGCTAGGCCACTTTATGCCTTTTTTAGTGAAAGAAAAAGGGTCAAAAACGAGTAAAATCCGTAAATTAACAAGGAAATTACCCCCATGTTGGCCGTTTTTGAAAATTCTAATATAAACCATGGAAGTCGTAGATATGCTTGTTAGATTTCCTTAGAACAATTACATGCTTCGATTTGATAAGGCTAGGCCACTTTATGCTCTTTTTAGTGAAAGAAAAAGGGTCAAAAACGAATAAAATCCATAAATTAACAAGGAAATTCACTTTACCACCATTTTGGCCGTTTTTGAAATTTCTAAAATCAACCATGGAAGTCGTAGATATGCTCATTAGATTTCCTAGGAACTATTACATGCTTTGATTCGATAAGGCTAGGCCACTTTATGCCTTTTTTAGTGAAAGAAAAAGGGTCAAAAACGAGTAAAATCCGTAAATTAACAAGGAAATTCACTTTACCACCATTTTGGCCGTTTTTGAAATTTCTAAAATCAACCATGGAAGTCGTAGATATGCTCATTAGATTTCCTAGGAACTATTACATGCTTCGATTCGATAAGGCTAGGCCACTTTATGCCCTTTTTAGTGAACGAAAAAGGATCAAAATCGAGTAAAATCCGTAAATTAACAAGGAAATTACCACCATTTTGGCCGTTTTTGAAATTTCGAAAATCAACCATGGAAGTCGTAGATATGCTCATTAGATTTCCTAGGAACTATTACATGCTTCGATTCGATAAGGCTAGGCCACTTTATGCCTTTTTTAGTGAAAGAAAAGGGTCAAAAACGAGTAAAATCCGAAAATTAACAAGGAAATTACCCCCATGTTGGCCGTTTTTGAAAATTCTAATATAAACAATGGAAGTCATAGATATGCTTGTTAGATTTCCTTGGAACAATTACATGCTTCGATTTGATAAGGCTAGGCCACTTTATGCTCTTTTTAGTGAAAGAAAAAGGGTCAAAAAGGAATAAAATCCATAAATTAACAAGGAAATTCACTTTACCACCATTTTGGCCGTTTTTGAAATTTCTAAAATCAACCATGGAAGTCGTAGATATGCTCATTAGATTTCCTAGGAACTATTACATGCTTCGATTCGATAAGGCTAGGCCACTTTATGCCCTTTTTAGTGAACGAAAAAGGATCAAAATCGAGTAAAATCCGTAAATTAACAAGGAAATTACCACCATTTTGGCCGTTTTTGAAATTTCTAAAATCAACCATGGAAGTCGTAGATATGCTCATTAGATTTCCTTGGAACTATTACATGCTTCGATTCGATAAGGCTAGGCCACTTTATGCCTTTTTTAGTGAAAGAAAAGGGTCAAAAACGAGTAAAATCCAAAAATTAACAAGGAAATTACCCCCATGTTGGCCGTTTTTGAAAATTCTAATATAAACCATGGAAGTCATAGATATGCTTGTTAGATTTCCTTGGAACAATTACATGCTTCGATTTGATAAGGCTAGGCCACTTTATGCTCTTTTTAGTGAAAGAAAAAGGGTCAAAAACGAATAAAATCCATAAATTAACAAGGAAATTCACTTTACCACCATTTTGGCCGTTTTTGAAATTTCTAAAATCAACCATGGAAGTCGTAGATATGCTCATTAGATTTCCTAGGAACTATTACATGCTTCGATTCGATATGGCTAGGCCACTTTATGCCTTTTTTAGTGAAAGAAAAAGGGTCAAAAACGAGTAAAATCCGAAAATTAACAAGGAAATTACCCCCATGTTGGCCGTTTTTGAAAATTCTAATATAAACAATGGAAGTCATAGATATGCTTGTTAGATTTCCTTGGAACAATTACATGCTTCGATTTGATAAGGCTAGGCCACTTTATGCTCTTTTTAGTGAAAGAAAAAGGGTCAAAAACGAATAAAATCCATAAATTAACAAGGAAATTCACTTTACCACCATTTTGGCCGTTTTTGAAATTTCTAAAATCAACCATGGAAGTCGTAGATATGCTCATTAGATTTCCTAGGAACTATTACATGCTTCGATTCGATAAGGCTAGGCCACTTTATGCCCTTTTTAGTGAACGAAAAAGGATCAAAATCGAGTAAAATCCGTAAATTAACAAGGAAATTACCACCATTTTGGCCGTTTTTGAAATTTCTAAAATCAACCATGGAAGTCGTAGATATGCTCATTAGATTTCCTTGGAACTATTACATGCTTCGATTCGATAAGGCTAGGCCACTTTATGCCTTTTTTAGTGAAAGAAAAGGGTCAAAAACGAGTAAAATCCAAAAATTAACAAGGAAATTACCCCCATGTTGGCCGTTTTTGAAAATTCTAATATAAACCATGGAAGTCATAGATATGCTTGTTAGATTTCCTTGGAACAATTACATGCTTCGATTTGATAAGGCTAGGCCACTTTATGCTCTTTTTAGTGAAAGAAAAAGGGTCAAAAACGAATAAAATCCATAAATTAACAAGGAAATTCACTTTACCACCATTTTGGCCGTTTTTGAAATTTCTAAAATCAACCATGGAAGTCGTAGATATGCTCATTAGATTTCCTAGGAACTATTACATGCTTCGATTCGATATGGCTAGGCCACTTTATGCCTTTTTTAGTGAAAGAAAAAGGGTCAAAAACGAGTAAAATCCGTAAATTAACAAGGAAATTACCCCCATGTTGGCCGTTTTTGAAAATTCTAATATAAACAATGGAAGTCGTAGATATGCTTGTTAGATTTCCTTAGAACAATTACATGCTTCGATTTGATAAGGCTAGGCCACTTTATGCTCTTTTTAGTGAAAGAAAAAGGGTCAAAAACGAATAAAATCCATAAATTAACAAGGAAATTCACTTTACCACCATTTTGGCCGTTTTTGAAATTTCTAAAATCAACCATGGAAGTCGTAGATATGCTCATTAGATTTCCTAGGAACTATTACATGCTTTGATTCGATAAGGCTAGGCCACTTTATGCCTTTTTTAGTGAAAGAAAAAGGGTCAAAAACGAGTAAAATCCGTAAATTAACAAGGAAATTCACTTTACCACCATTTTGGCCGTTTTTGAAATTTCTAAAATCAACCATGGAAGTCGTAGATATGCTCATTAGATTTCCTAGGAACTATTACATGCTTCGATTCGATAAGGCTAGGCCACTTTATGCCCTTTTTAGTGAACGAAAAAGGATCAAAATCGAGTAAAATCCGTAAATTAACAAGGAAATTACCACCATTTTGGCCGTTTTTGAAATTTCGAAAATCAACCATGGAAGTCGTAGATATGCTCATTAGATTTCCTAGGAACTATTACATGCTTCGATTCGATAAGGCTAGGCCACTTTATGCCTTTTTTAGTGAAAGAAAAGGGTCAAAAACGAGTAAAATCCGAAAATTAACAAGGAAATTACCCCCATGTTGGCCGTTTTTGAAAATTCTAATATAAACCATGGAAGTCATAGATATGCTTGTTAGATTTCCTTGGAACAATTACATGCTTCGATTTGATAAGGCTAGGCCACTTTATGCTCTTTTTAGTGAAAGAAAAAGGGTCAAAAACGAATAAAATCCATAAATTAACAAGGAAATTCACTTTACCACCATTTTGGCCGTTTTTGAAATTTCTAAAATCAACCATGGAAGTCGTAGATATGCTCATTAGATTTCCTAGGAACTATTACATGCTTCGATTCGATAAGGCTAGGCCAGTTTATGCCCTTTTTACTGAACGAAAAAGGATCAAAATCGAGTAAAATCCGTAAATTAACAAGGAAATTACCACCATTTTGGCCGTTTTTGAAATTTCTAAAATCAACCATGGAAGTCGTAGATATGCTCATTAGATTTCCTTGGAACTATTACATGCTTCGATTCGATAAGGCTAGGCCACTTTATGCCTTTTTTAGTGAAAGAAAAGGGTCAAAAACGAGTAAAATCCAAAAATTAACAAGGAAATTACCCCCATGTTGGCCGTTTTTGAAAATTCTAATATAAACCATGGAAGTCATAGATATGCTTGTTAGATTTCCTTGGAACAATTACATGCTTCGATTTGATAAGGCTAGGCCACTTTATGCTCTTTTTAGTGAAAGAAAAAGGGTCAAAAACGAATAAAATCCATAAATTAACAAGGAAATTCACTTTACCACCATTTTGGCCGTTTTTGAAATTTCTAAAATCAACCATGGAAGTCGTAGATATGCTCATTAGATTTCCTAGGAACTATTACATGCTTCGATTCGATATGGCTAGGCCACTTTATGCCTTTTTTAGTGAAAGAAAAAGGGTCAAAAACGAGTAAAATCCGTAAATTAACAAGGAAATTACCCCCATGTTGGCCGTTTTTGAAAATTCTAATATAAACCATGGAAGTCGTAGATATGCTTGTTAGATTTCCTTAGAACAATTACATGCTTCGATTTGATAAGGCTAGGCCACTTTATGCCCTTTTTAGTGAAAGAAAAAGGGTCAAAAACGAGTAAAACCCGTAAATTAACAAGGAAATTCACTTTACTACCATTTTGGCCGTTTTTGAAATTTCTAAAATCAACTATGGAAGACGTAGATATGCTCATTAGATTTCCAAGGAACTATTACATGCTTCGATTCGATAAGGCTAGGCCACTTTATGCCCTTTTTAGTGAACGAAAAAGGATCAAAATCGAGTAAAATCCGTAAATTAACAAGGAAATTACCACCATTTTGGCCGTTTTTGAAATTTCTAAAATCAATCATGGAAGTCGTATATATGCTCATTAGATTTCCTAGGAACTATTACATGCTTCGATTCGATAAGGCTAGACCACTTTATGCCTTTTTTAGTGAAAGAAAAGGGTCAAAAACGAGTAAAATCCGAAAATTAACAAGGAAATTACCCCCATGTTGGCCGTTTTTGAAAATTCTAATATAAAGCATGGAAGTCATAGATATGCTCATTAGATTTCCTAGGAACTATTACATGCTTCGATTCGATATGGCTAGGCCACTTTATGCCTTTTTTAGTGAAAGAAAAAGGGTCAAAAACGAGTAAAATCCGTAAATTAACAAGGAAATTACCCCCATGTTGGCCGTTTTTGAAAATTCTAATATAAACCATGGAAGTCGTAGATATGCTTGTTAGATTTCCTTGGAACAATTACATGCTTCGATTTGATAAGGCTAGGCCACTTTATGCTCTTTTTAGTGAAAGAAAAAGGGTCAAAAACGAATAAAATCCATAAATTAACAAGGAAATTCACTTTACCACCATTTTGGCCGTTTTTGAAATTTCTAAAATCAACCATGGAAGTCGTAGATATGCTCATTAGATTTCCTAGGAACTATTACATGCTTCGATTCGATAAGGCTAGGCCACTTTATGCCTTTTTTAGTGAAAGAAAAAAGGTCAAAAACGAGTAAAATCCGTAAATTAACAAGGAAATTCACTTTACCACCATTTTGGCCGTTTTTGAAATTTCTAAAATCAAACATGGAAGTCGTAGATATGCTCATTAGATTTCCTAGGAACTATTACATGCTTCGATTCGATAAGGCTAGGCCACTTTATGCCCTTTTTAGTGAACGAAAAAGGATCAAAATCGAGTAAAATCCGTAAATTAACAAGGAAATTACCACCATTTTGGCCGTTTTTGAAATTTCTAAAATCAACCATGGAAGTCGTAGATATGCTCATTAGATTTCCTAGGAACTATTACATGCTTCGATTCGATAAGGCTAGGCCACTTTATGCCTTTTTTAGTGAAAGAAAAGGGTCAAAAACGAGTAAAATCCGAAAATTAACAAGGAAATTACCCCCATGTTGGCCGTTTTTGAAAATTCTAATATAAACCATGGAAGTCATAGATATGCTTGTTAGATTTCCTTGGAACAATTACATGCTTCGATTTGATAAGGCTAGGCCACTTTATGCTCTTTTTAGTGAAAGAAAAAGGGTCAAAAACGAATAAAATCCATAAATTAACAAGGAAATTCACTTTACCACCATTTTGGCCGTTTTTGAAATTTCTAAAATCAACCATGGAAGTCGTAGATATGCTCATTAGATTTCCTAGGAACTATTACATGCTTCGATTCGATAAGGCTAGGCCACTTTATGCCTTTTTTAGTGAAAGAAAAAAGGTCAAAAACGAGTAAAATCCGTAAATTAACAAGGAAATTCACTTTACCACCATTTTGGCCGTTTTTGAAATTTCTAAAATCAAACATGGAAGTCGTAGATATGCTCATTAGATTTCCTAGGAACTATTACATGCTTCGATTCGATAAGGCTAGGCCACTTTATGCCCTTTTTAGTGAACGAAAAAGGATCAAAATCGAGTAAAATCCGTAAATTAACAAGGAAATTACCACCATTTTGGCCGTTTTTGAAATTTCTAAAATCAACCATGGAAGTCGTAGATATGCTCATTAGATTTCCTAGGAACTATTACATGCTTCGATTCGATAAGGCTAGGCCACTTTATGCCTTTTTTAGTGAAAGAAAAGGGTCAAAAACGAGTAAAATCCGAAAATTAACAAGGAAATTACCCCCATGTTGGCCGTTTTTGAAAATTCTAATATAAACCATGGAAGTCATAGATATGCTTGTTAGATTTCCTTGGAACAATTACATGCTTCGATTTGATAAGGCTAGGCCACTTTATGCTCTTTTTAGTGAAAGAAAAAGGGTCAAAAACGAATAAAATCCATAAATTAACAAGGAAATTCACTTTACCACCATTTTGGCCGTTTTTGAAATTTCTAAAATCAACCATGGAAGTCGTAGATATGCTCATTAGATTTCCTAGGAACTATTACATGCTTCGATTCGATAAGGCTAGGCCACTTTATGCCTTTTTTAGTGAAAGAAAAAAGGTCAAAAACGAGTAAAATCCGTAAATTAACAAGGAAATTCACTTTACCACCATTTTGGCCGTTTTTGAAATTTCTAAAATCAAACATGGAAGTCGTAGATATGCTCATTAGATTTCCTAGGAACTATTACATGCTTCGATTCGATAAGGCTAGGCCACTTTATGCCCTTTTTAGTGAACGAAAAAGGATCAAAATCGAGTAAAATCCGTAAATTAACAAGGAAATTACCACCATTTTGGCCGTTTTTGAAATTTCTAAAATCAACCATGGAAGTCGTAGATATGCTCATTAGATTTCCTAGGAACTATTACATGCTTCGATTCGATAAGGCTAGGCCACTTTATGCCCTTTTTAGTGAAAGAAAAGGGTCAAAAACGAGTAAAATTCGAAAATTAACAAGGAAATTACCCCCATGTTGGCCGTTTTTGAAAATTCTAATATAAACCATGGAAGTCATAGATATGCTTGTTAGATTTCCTTGGAACAATTACATGCTTCGATTTGATAAGGCTAGGCCACTTTATGCTCTTTTTAGTGAAAGAAAAAGGGTCAAAAACGAATAAAATCCATAAATTAACAAGGAAATTCACTTTACCATCATTTTGGCCGTTTTTGAAATTTCTAAAATCAACCATGGAAGTCGTAGATATGCTCATTAGATTTCCTAGGAACTATTACATGCTTCGATTCGATAAGGCTAGGCCACTTTATGCCTTTTTTAGTGAAAGAAAAAGGATCAAAATCGAGTAAAATCCGTAAATTAACAAGGAAATTCACTTTACCACCATTTTGGCCGTTTTTGAAATTTCTAAAATCAACCATGGAAGTCGTAGATATGCTCGTTAGATTTCCTAGTAACTATTGCATACTTCGATTCGATAAGGCTAGGCCACTTTATGCCTTTTTTAGTGAAAGAAAAGGGTCAAAAACGGGTAAAATCCGTAAATTAACAAGGAAATTACCCCATGTTGGCCGTTTTTGAAAATTCAAATATAAACCATGGAACTCGTAGATATGCTTGTTAGATTTCCTAGGAACTATTACATGCTTCTATTTGATAAGGCTAGGCCACTTTATGCCCTTTTTAGTGAAAGAAAAAGGGTCAAAAACGAGTAAAATCCGTAAATTAACAAGGAAATTCACTTTACCACCATTTTGGCCGTATTAGAAATTTCTAAAATCAACCATGGAAGTCGTAGATATGCTCATTAGATTTCCTAGGAACTATTACATGCTTCGATTCGATAAGGCTAGGCCACTTTATGCCCTTTTTAGTGAAAGAAAAATGATCAAAATCGAGTAAAATCCGTAAATTAACAAGGAAATTACCACCATTTTGGCCGTTTTTGAAATTTCTAAAATCAATCATGGAAGTCGTATATATGCTCATTAGATTTCCTAGGAACTATTACATGCTTCGATTCGATAAGGCTAGACCACTTTATGCCTTTTTTAGTGAAAGAAAAAGGGTCAAAAACGAGTAAAATCCGTAAATTAACAAGGAAATTACCCCCATGTTGGCCGTTTTTGAAAATTCTAATATAAACCATGGAAGTCGTAGATATGCTTGTTAGATTTCCTTAGAACAATTACATGCTTCGATTTGATAAGGCTAGGCCACTTTATGCCCTTTTTAGTGAAAGAAAAAGGGTCAAAAACGAGTAAAACCCGTAAATTAACAAGGAAATTCACTTTACTACCATTTTGGCCGTTTTTGAAATTTCTAAAATCAACTATGGAAGACGTAGATATGCTCATTAGATTTCCAAGGAACTATTACATGCTTCGATTCGATAAGGCTAGGCCACTTTATGCCCTTTTTAGTGAACGAAAAAGGATCAAAATCGAGTAAAATCCGTAAATTAACAAGGAAATTACCACCATTTTGGCCGTTTTTGAAATTTCTAAAATCAATCATGGAAGTCATATATATGCTCATTAGATTTCCTAGGAACTATTACATGCTTCGATTCGATAAGGCTAGACCACTTTATGCCTTTTTTAGTGAAAGAAAAGGGTCAAAAACGAGTAAAATCGGAAAATTAACAAGGAAATTACCCCCATGTTGGCCGTTTTTGAAAATTCTAATATAAACCATGGAAGTCATAGATATGCTTGTTAGATTTCCTTGGAACAATTACATGCTTCGATTTGATAAGGCTAGGCCACTTTATGCTCTTTTTAGTGAAAGAAAAAGGGTCAAAAACGAATAAAATCCATAAATTAACAAGGAAATTCACTTTACCACCATTTTGGCCGTTTTTGAAATTTCTAAAATCAACCATGGAAGTCGTAGATATGCTCATTAGATTTCCTAGGAACTATTACATGCTTCGATTCGATAAGGCTAGGCCACTTTATGCCCTTTTTAGTGAACGAAAAAGGATCAAAATCGAGTAAAATCCGTAAATTAACAAGGAAATTACCACCATTTTGGCCGTTTTTGAAATTTCTAAAATCAACCATGGAAGTCGTAGATATGCTCATTAGATTTCCTAGGAACTATTACATGCTTCGATTCGATAAGGCTAGGCCACTTTATGCCTTTTTTAGTGAAAGAAAAGGGTCAAAAACGAGTAAAATCCGAAAATTAACAAGGAAATTACCCCCATGTTGGCCGTTTTTGAAAATTCTAATATAAACCATGGAAGTCATAGATATGCTTGTTAGATTTCCTTGGAACAATTACATGCTTCGATTTGATAAGGCTAGGCCACTTTATGCTCTTTTTAGTGAAAGAAAAAGGGTCAAAAACGAATAAAATCCATAAATTAACAAGGAAATTCACTTTACCATCATTTTGGCCGTTTTTGAAATTTCTAAAATCAACCATGGAAGTCGTAGATATGCTCATTAGATTTCCTAGGAACTATTACATGCTTCGATTCGATAAGGCTAGGCCACTTTATGCCTTTTTTAGTGAAAGAAAAAGGGTCAAAAACGAGTAAAATCCGTAAATTAACAAGGAAATTCACTTTACCACCATTTTGGCCGTTTTTGAAATTTCTAAAATCAACCATGGAAGTCGTAGATATGCTCATTAGATTTCCTAGGAACTATTACATGCTTCGATTCGATAAGGCTAGGCCACTTTATGCCCTTTTTAGTGAACGAAAAAGGATCAAAATCGAGTAAAATCCGTAAATTAACAAGGAAATTACCACCATTTTGGCCGTTTTTGAAATTTTTAAAATCAACCATGGAAGTCGTAGATATGCTCATTAGATTTCCTAGGAACTATTACATGCTTCGATTCGATAAGGCTAGGCCACTTTATGCCTTTTTTAGGGAAAGAAAAGGGTCAAAAACGAGTAAAATCCGAAAATTAACAAGGAAATTACCCCCATGTTGGCCGTTTTTGAAAATTCTAATATAAACCATGGAAGTCATAGATATGCTTGTTAGATTTCCTTGGAACAATTACATGCTTCGATTTGATAAGGCTAGGCCACTTTATGCTCTTTTTAGTGAAAGAAAAAGGGTCAAAAACGAATAAAATCCATAAATTAACAAGGAAATTTACTATACCACCATTTTGGCCGTTTTTGAAATTTCTAAAATCAACCATGGAAGTCGTAGATATGCTCATTAGATTTCCTAGGAACTATTACATGCTTCGATTCGATATGGCTAGGCCACTTTATGCCTTTTTTAGTGAAAGAAAAAGGGTCAAAAACGAGTAAAATCCGTAAATTAACAAGGAAATTACCCCCATGTTGGCCGTTTTTGAAAATTGTAATATAAACCATGGAAGTCATAGATATGCTTGTTAGATTTCCTTGGAACTATTACATGCTTCGATTTGATAAGGCTAGGCCACTTTATGCTCTTTTTAGTGAAAGAAAAAGGGTCAAAAACGAATAAAATCCATAAATTAACAAGGAAATTCACTTTACCACCATTTTGGCCGTTTTTGAAATTTCTAAAATCAACCATGGAAGTCGTAGATATGCTCATTAGATTTCCTAGGAACTATTACATGCTTCGATTCGATAAGGCTAGGCCACTTTATGCCTTTTTTAGTGAAAGAAAAAAGGTCAAAAACGAGTAAAATCCGTAAATTAACAAGGAAATTCACTTTACCACCATTTTGGCCGTTTTTGAAATTTCTAAAATCAAACATGGAAGTCGTAGATATGCTCATTAGATTTCCTAGGAACTATTACATGCTTCGATTCGATAAGGCTAGGCCACTTTATGCCCTTTTTAGTGAACGAAAAAGGATCAAAATCGAGTAAAATCCGTAAATTAACAAGGAAATTACCACCATTTTGGCCGTTTTTGAAATTTCTAAAATCAACCATGGAAGTCGTAGATATGCTCATTAGATTTCCTAGGAACTATTACATGCTTCGATTCGATAAGGCTAGGCCACTTTATGCCTTTTTTAGTGAAAGAAAAGGGTCAAAAACGAGTAAAATCCGAAAATTAACAAGGAAATTACCCCCATGTTGGCCGTTTTTGAAAATTCTAATATAAACCATGGAAGTCATAGATATGCTTGTTAGATTTCCTTGGAACAATTACATGCTTCGATTTGATAAGGCTAGGCCACTTTATGCTCTTTTTAGTGAAAGAAAAAGGGTCAAAAACGAATAAAATCCATAAATTAACAAGGAAATTCACTTTACCATCATTTTGGCCGTTTTTGAAATTTCTAAAATCAACCATGGAAGTCGTAGATATGCTCATTAGATTTCCTAGGAACTATTACATGCTTCGATTCGATAAGGCTAGGCCACTTTATGCCTTTTTTAGTGAAAGAAAAAGGATCAAAATCGAGTAAAATCCGTAAATTAACAAGGAAATTCACTTTACCACCATTTTGGCCGTTTTTGAAATTTCTAAAATCAACCATGGAAGTCGTAGATATGCTCGTTAGATTTCCTAGTAACTATTGCATACTTCGATTCGATAAGGCTAGGCCACTTTATGCCTTTTTTAGTGAAAGAAAAGGGTCAAAAACGGGTAAAATCCGTAAATTAACAAGGAAATTACCCCATGTTGGCCGTTTTTGAAAATTCAAATATAAACCATGGAACTCGTAGATATGCTTGTTAGATTTCCTAGGAACTATTACATGCTTCTATTTGATAAGGCTAGGCCACTTTATGCCCTTTTTAGTGAAAGAAAAAGGGTCAAAAACGAGTAAAATCCGTAAATTAACAAGGAAATTCACTTTACCACCATTTTGGCCGTATTAGAAATTTCTAAAATCAACCATGGAAGTCGTAGATATGCTCATTAGATTTCCTAGGAACTATTACATGCTTCGATTCGATAAGGCTAGGCCACTTTATGCCCTTTTTAGTGAAAGAAAAATGATCAAAATCGAGTAAAATCCGTAAATTAACAAGGAAATTACCACCATTTTGGCCGTTTTTGAAATTTCTAAAATCAATCATGGAAGTCGTATATATGCTCATTAGATTTCCTAGGAACTATTACATGCTTCGATTCGATAAGGCTAGACCACTTTATGCCTTTTTTAGTGAAAGAAAAAGGGTCAAAAACGAGTAAAATCCGTAAATTAACAAGGAAATTACCCCCATGTTGGCCGTTTTTGAAAATTCTAATATAAACCATGGAAGTCGTAGATATGCTTGTTAGATTTCCTTAGAACAATTACATGCTTCGATTTGATAAGGCTAGGCCACTTTATGCCCTTTTTAGTGAAAGAAAAAGGGTCAAAAACGAGTAAAACCCGTAAATTAACAAGGAAATTCACTTTACTACCATTTTGGCCGTTTTTGAAATTTCTAAAATCAACTATGGAAGACGTAGATATGCTCATTAGATTTCCAAGGAACTATTACATGCTTCGATTCGATAAGGCTAGGCCACTTTATGCCCTTTTTAGTGAACGAAAAAGGATCAAAATCGAGTAAAATCCGTAAATTAACAAGGAAATTACCACCATTTTGGCCGTTTTTGAAATTTCTAAAATCAATCATGGAAGTCGTATATATGCTCATTAGATTTCCTAGGAACTATTACATGCTTCGATTCGATAAGGCTAGACCACTTTATGCCTTTTTTAGTGAAAGAAAAGGGTCAAAAACGAGTAAAATCCGAAAATTAACAAGGAAATTACCCCCATGTTGGCCGTTTTTGAAAATTCTAATATAAACCATGGAAGTCATAGATATGCTTGTTAGATTTCCTTGGAACAATTACATGCTTCGATTTGATAAGGCTAGGCCACTTTATGCTCTTTTTAGTGAAAGAAAAAGGGTCAAAAACGAATAAAATCCATAAATTAACAAGGAAATTCACTTTACCACCATTTTGGCCGTTTTTGAAATTTCTAAAATCAACCATGGAAGTCGTAGATATGCTCATTAGATTTCCTAGGAACTATTACATGCTTCGATTCGATAAGGCTAGGCCACTTTATGCCTTTTTTAGTGAAAGAAAAAAGGTCAAAAACGAGTAAAATCCGTAAATTAACAAGGAAATTCACTTTACCACCATTTTGGCCGTTTTTGAAATTTCTAAAATCAACCATGGAAGTCGTAGATATGCTCATTAGATTTCCTAGGAACTATTACATGCTTCGATTCGATAAGGCTAGGCCACTTTATGCCCTTTTTAGTGAACGAAAAAGGATCAAAATCGAGTAAAATCCGTAAATTAACAAGGAAATTACCACCATTTTGGCCGTTTTTGAAATTTCTAAAATCAACCATGGAAGTCGTAGATATGCTCATTAGATTTCCTAGGAACTATTACATGCTTCGATTCGATAAGGCTAGGCCACTTTATGCCTTTTTTAGTGAAAGAAAAGGGTCAAAAACGAGTAAAATCCGAAAATTAACAAGGAAATTACCCCCATGTTGGCCGTTTTTGAAAATTCTAATATAAACCATGGAAGTCATAGATATGCTTGTTAGATTTCCTTGGAACAATTACATGCTTCGATTTGATAAGGCTAGGCCACTTTATGCTCTTTTTAGTGAAAGAAAAAGGGTCAAAAACGAATAAAATCCATAAATTAACAAGGAAATTCACTTTACCATCATTTTGGCCGTTTTTGAAATTTCTAAAATCAACCATGGAAGTCGTAGATATGCTCATTAGATTTCCTAGGAACTATTACATGCTTCGATTCGATAAGGCTAGGCCACTTTATGCCTTTTTTAGTGAAAGAAAAAGGGTCAAAAACGAGTAAAATCCGTAAATTAACAAGGAAATTCACTTTACCACCATTTTGGCCGTTTTTGAAATTTCTAAAATCAACCATGGAAGTCGTAGATATGCTCATTAGATTTCCTAGGAACTATTACATGCTTCGATTCGATAAGGCTAGGCCACTTTATGCCCTTTTTAGTGAACGAAAAAGGATCAAAATCGAGTAAAATCCGTAAATTAACAAGGAAATTACCACCATTTTGGCCGTTTTTGAAATTTTTAAAATCAACCATGGAAGTCGTAGATATGCTCATTAGATTTCCTAGGAACTATTACATGCTTCGATTCGATAAGGCTAGGCCACTTTATGCCTTTTTTAGGGAAAGAAAAGGGTCAAAAACGAGTAAAATCCGAAAATTAACAAGGAAATTACCCCCATGTTGGCCGTTTTTGAAAATTCTAATATAAACCATGGAAGTCATAGATATGCTTGTTAGATTTCCTTGGAACAATTACATGCTTCGATTTGATAAGGCTAGGCCACTTTATGCTCTTTTTAGTGAAAGAAAAAGGGTCAAAAACGAATAAAATCCATAAATTAACAAGGAAATTCACTATACCACCATTTTGGCCGTTTTTGAAATTTCTAAAATCAACCATGGAAGTCGTAGATATGCTCATTAGATTTCCTAGGAACTATTACATGCTTCGATTCGATATGGCTAGGCCACTTTATGCCTTTTTTAGTGAAAGAAAAAGGGTCAAAAACGAGTAAAATCCATAAATTAACAAGGAAATTACCCCCATGTTGGCCGTTTTTGAAAATTGTAATATAAACCATGGAAGTCATAGATATGCTTGTTAGATTTCCTTGGAACTATTACATGCTTCGATTTGATAAGGCTAGGCCACTTTATGCTCTTTTTAGTGAAAGAAAAAGGGTCAAAAACGAATAAAATCCATAAATTAACAAGGAAATTCACTTTACCACCATTTTGGCCGTTTTTGAAATTTCTAAATTCAACCATGGAAGTCGTCGATATGCTCATTAGATTTCCTAGGAACTATTACATGCTTCGATTCGATAAGGCTAGGCCACTTTATGCCTTTTTTAGTGAAAGAAAAAGGGTCAAAAACGAGTAAAATCCGTAAATTAACAAGGAAATTCACTTTACCACCATTTTGGCCGTTTTTGAAATTTCTAAAATCAACCATGGAAGTCGTAGATATGCTCATTAGATTTCCTAGGAACTATTACATGCTTCGATTCGATAAGGCTAGGCCACTTTATGCCCTTTTTAGTGAACGAAAAAGGATCAAAATCGAGTAAAATCCGTAAATTAACAAGGAAATTACCACCATTTTGGCCGTTTTTGAAATTTTTAAAATCAACCATGGAAGTCGTAGATATGCTCATTAGATTTCCTAGGAACTATTACATGCTTCGATTCGATAAGGCTAGGCCACTTTATGCCTTTTTTAGGGAAAGAAAAGGGTCAAAAACGAGTAAAATCCGAAAATTAACAAGGAAATTACCCCCATGTTGGCCGTTTTTGAAAATTCTAATATAAACCATGGAAGTCATAGATATGCTTGTTAGATTTCCTTGGAACAATTACATGCTTCGATTTGATAAGGCTAGGCCACTTTATGCTCTTTTTAGTGAAAGAAAAAGGGTCAAAAACGAATAAAATCCATAAATTAACAAGGAAATTCACTATACCACCATTTTGGCCGTTTTTGAAATTTCTAAAATCAACCATGGAAGTCGTAGATATGCTCATTAGATTTCCTAGGAACTATTACATGCTTCGATTCGATATGGCTAGGCCACTTTATGCCTTTTTTAGTGAAAGAAAAAGGGTCAAAAACGAGTAAAATCCATAAATTAACAAGGAAATTACCCCCATGTTGGCCGTTTTTGAAAATTGTAATATAAACCATGGAAGTCATAGATATGCTTGTTAGATTTCCTTGGAACTATTACATGCTTCGATTTGATAAGGCTAGGCCACTTTATGCTCTTTTTAGTGAAAGAAAAAGGGTCAAAAACGAATAAAATCCATAAATTAACAAGGAAATTCACTTTACCACCATTTTGGCCGTTTTTGAAATTTCTAAATTCAACCATGGAAGTCGTCGATATGCTCATTAGATTTCCTAGGAACTATTACATGCTTCGATTCGATAAGGCTAGGCCACTTTATGCCTTTTTTAGTGAAAGAAAAAGGGTCAAAAACGAGTAAAATCCGTAAATTAACAAGGAAATTCACTTTACCACCATTTTGGCCGTTTTTGAAATTTCTAAAATCAACCATGGAAGTCGTAGATATGCTCATTAGATTTCCTAGGAACTATTACATGCTTCGATTCGATAAGGCTAGGCCACTTTATGCCCTTTTTAGTGAACGAAAAAGGATCAAAATCGAGTAAAATCCGTAAATTAACAAGGAAATTACCACCATTTTGGCCGTTTTTGAAATTTCTAAAATCAACCATGGAAGTCGTAGATATGCTCATTAGATTTCCTAGGAACTATTACATGCTTCGATTCGATAAGGCTAGGCCACTTTATGCCTTTTTTAGTGAAAGAAAAGGGTCAAATACGAGTAAAATCCGAAAATTAACAAGGAAATTACCCCCATGTTGGCCGTTTTTGAAAATTCTAATATAAACCATGGAAGTCATAGATATGCTTGTTAGATTTCCTTGGAACAATTACATGCTTCGATTTGATAAGGCTAGGCCACTTTATGCTCTTTTTAGTGAAAGAAAAAGGGTCAAAAACGAATAAAAGCCATAAATTAACAAGGAAATTCACTATACCACCATTTTGGCCGTTTTTGAAATTTCTAAAATCAACCATGGAAGTCGTAGATATGCTCATTAGATTTCCTAGGAACTATTACATGCTTCGATTCGATATGGCTAGGCCACTTTATGCCTTTTTTAGTGAAAGAAAAAGGGTCAAAAACGAGTAAAATCCGTAAATTAACAAGGAAATTACCCCCATGTTGGCCGTTTTTGAAAATTGTAATATAAACCATGGAAGTCATAGATATGCTTGTTAGATTTCCTTGGAACTATTACATGCTTCGATTTGATAAGGCTAGGCCACTTTATGCTCTTTTTAGTGAAAGAAAAAGGGTCAAAAACGAATAAAATCCATAAATTAACAAGGAAATTCACTTTACCACCATTTTGGCCGTTTTTGAAATTTATAAAATCAACCATGGAAGTCGTAGATATGCTCATTAGATTTTCTAGGAACTATTATATGCTTCGATTCGATAAGGCTAGGCCACTTTATGCCTTTTTTAGTGAAAGAAAAAGGGTCAAAAACGAGTAAAATCCGTAAATTAACAAGGAAATTACCCCCATGTTGGCCGTTTTTGAAAATTCTAATATAAACCATGGAAGTCGTAGATATGCTTGTTAGATTTTCTAGGAACTATTACATGCTTCAATTTGATAAGGCTAGGCCACTTTATGCCCTTTTTAGTGAAAGAAAAAGGGTCAAAAACAAGTAAAATCCGTAAATTAACAAGGAAATTCACTTTACCACCATTTTGGCCGTTTTTGAAATTTCTAAAATCAACCACGGAAGTCGTAGATATGGTCATTAGATTTCCTAGGAACTATTACATGCTTCGATTCGATAAGGCTAGGCCAGTTTATGCCCCTTTTAGTGAAAGAAAAAGGATCAAAATCGAGTAAAATCCGTAAATTAACAAGGAAATTACCCCCATGTTGGCCGTTTTTGAAAATTCTAATATAAACCATGGAAGTCGTAGATATGCTTGTTAGGTTTCCTTAGAACAATTACATGCTTCGATTTGATAAGGCTAGGCCACTTTATGCCCTTTTTAATGAAAGAAAAAGGGTCAAAAACGAGTAAAATCCGTAAATTAACAAGGAAATTCACTTTACCACCATTTTGGCCGTTTTTGAAATTTCTAAAATCAACCATGGAAGTCGTAGATATGCTCATTAGATTTCCTAGGAACTATTACATGCTTCGATTCGATAAGGCTAAGCCACTTTATGCCCTTTTTAGTGAACGAAAAAGGATCAAAATCGAGTAAAATCCGTAAATTAACAAGGAAATTACCACCATTTTGGCCGTTTTTGAAATTTCTAAAATCAACCACGGAAGTCGTAGATATGCTCATTAGATTTCCTAGGAACTATTACATGCTTCGATTCGATAAGGCTAGGCCACTTTATGCCTTTTTTAGTGAAAGAAAAGGGTCAAAAACGAGTAAAATCCGTAAATTAACAAGGAAATTACCCCCATGTTGGCCGTTTTTGAAAATTCTAATATAAACCATGGAAGTTATAGATATGCTTGTTAGATTTCCTTGGAACTATTACATGCTTCGATTTGATAAGGATAGGCCACTTTATGCTCTTTTTAGTGAAAGAAAAAGGGTCAAAAACGAATAAAATCCATAAATTAACAAGGAAATTCACTTTACCACCATTTTGGCCGTTTTTGAAATTTCTAAATTCAACCATGGAAGTCGTAGATATGCTCATTAGATTTCCTAGGAACTATTACATGCTTCGATTCGATAAGGCTAGGCCACTTTATGCCTTTTTTAGTGAAAGAAAAAGGGTCAAAAACGAGTAAAATCCGTAAATTAACAAGGAAATTACCCCCATGTTGGCCGTTTTTGAAAATTCTAATATAAACCATGGAAGTCGTAGATATGCTTGTTAGATTTCCTTAGAACAATTACATGCTTCGATTTGATAAGGCTAGGCCACTTTATGCCCTTTTTAGTGAAAGAAAAAGGGTCAAAAACGAGTAAAATCCGTAAATTAACAAGGAAATTCACTTTACCACCATTTTGGCCGTTTTTGAAATTTCTAAAATCAACTATGGAAGACGTAGATATGCTCATTAGATTTCCAAGGAACTATTACATGCTTCGATTCGATAAGGCTAGGCCACTTTATGCCCTTTTTAGTGAACGAAAAAGGATCAAAATCGAGTAAAATCCGTAAATTAACCAGGAAATTACCACCATTTTGGCCGTTTTTGAAATTTCTAAAATCAACCATGGAAGTCGTATATATGCTCATTAGATTTCCTAGGAACTATTACATGCTTCGATTCGATAAGGCTAGACCACTTTATGCCTTTTTTAGTGAAAGAAAAGGGTCAAAAACGAGTAAAATCCGAAAATTAACAAGGAAATTACCCCCACGTTGGCCGTTTTTGAAAATTCTAATATAAACCATGGAAGTCATAGATATGCTTGTTAGATTTCCTTGTAACAATTACATGCTTCGATTTGATAAGGCTAGGCCACTTTATGCTCTTTTTAGTGAAAGAAAAAGGGTCAAAAACGAATAAAATCCATAAATTAACAAGGAAATTCACTTTACCACCATTTTGGCCGTTTTTGAAATTTCTAAAATCAACCATGGAAGTCGTAGATATGCTCATTAGATTTCCTAGGAACTATTACATGCTTCGATTCGATAAGGCTAGGCCACTTTATGCCCTTTTTAGTGAACGAAAAAGGATCAAAATCGAGTAAAATCCGTAAATTAACAAGGAAATTACCACCATTTTGGCCGTTTTTGAAATTTCTAAAATCAACCATGGAAGTCGTAGATATGCTCATTAGATTTCCTAGGAACTATTACATGCTTCGATTCGATAAGGCTAGGCCACTTTATGCCTTTTTTAGTGAAAGAAAAGGGTCAAAAACGAGTAAAATCCGAAAATTAACAAGGAAATTACCCCCACGTTGGCCGTTTTTGAAAATTCTAATATAAACCATGGAAGTCATAGATATGCTTGTTAGATTTCCTTGGAACAATTACATGCTTCGATTTGATAAGGCTAGGCCACTTTATGCTCTTTTTAGTGAAAGAAAAAGGGTCAAAAACGAATAAAATCCATAAATTAACAAGGAAATTCACTATACCACCATTTTGGCCGTTTTTGAAATTTCTAAAATCAACCATGGAAGTCGTAGATATGCTCATTAGATTTCCTAGGAACTATTACATGCTTCGATTCGATATGGCTAGGCCACTTTATGCCTTTTTTAGTGAAAGAAAAAGGGTCAAAAACGAGTAAAATCCGTAAATTAACAAGGAAATTACCCCCATGTTGGCCGTTTTTGAAAATTGTAATATAAACCATGGAAGTCATAGATATGCTTGTTAGATTTCCTTGGAACTATTACATGCTTCGATTTGATAAGGCTAGGCCACTTTATGCTCTTTTTAGTGAAAGAAAAAGGGTCAAAAACGAATAAAATCCATAAATTAACAAGGAAATTCACTTTACCACCATTTTGGCCGTTTTTCAAATTTCTAAATTCAACCATGGAAGTCGTAGATATGCTCATTAGATTTCCTAGGAACTATTAAATGCTTCGATTCGATAAGGCTAGGCCACTTTATGCCTTTTTTAGTGAAAGAAAAGGGTCAAAAACGAATAAAATCCGTAAATTAACAAGGAAATTACCCCCATGTTGGCCGTTTTTGAAAATTCTAATATAAACCATGGAAGTCATAGATATGCTTGTTAGATTTCCTTGGAACTATTACATGCTTCGATTTGATAAGGTTAGGCCACTTTATGCTCTTTTTAGTGAAAGAAAAAGGGTCAAAAACGAATAAAATCCATAAATTAACAAGGAAATTCACTTTACCACCATTTTGGCCGTTTTTGAAATTTCTAAAATCAACCATGGAAGTCGTAGATATGCTCATTAGATTTCCTAGGAACTATTACATGCTTCGATTCGATAAGGCTAGGCCACTTTATGCCCTTTTTAGTGAACGAAAAAGGATCAAAATCGAGTAAAATCCGTAAATTAACCAGGAAATTACCACCATTTTGGCCGTTTTTGAAATTTCTAAAATCAACCATGGAAGTCGTATATATGCTCATTAGATTTCCTAGGAACTATTACATGCTTCGATTCGATAAGGCTAGACCACTTTATGCCTTTTTTAGTGAAAGAAAAGGGTCAAAAACGAGTAAAATCCGAAAATTAACAAGGAAATTACCCCCACGTTGGCCGTTTTTGAAAATTCTAATATAAACCATGGAAGTCGTAGATATGCTTGTTAGATTTTCTAGGAACTATTACATGCTTCGATTTGATAAGGCTAGGCCACTTTATGCCCTTTTTAGTGAAAGAAAAAGGGTCAAAAACAAGTAAAATCCGTAAATTAACAAGGAAATTCACTTTACCACCATTTTGGCCGTTTTTGAAATTTCTAAAATCAACCACGGAAGTCGTAGATATGGTCATTAGATTTCCTAGGAACTATTACATGCTTCGATTCGATAAGGCTAGGCCAGTTTATGCCCCTTTTAGTGAAAGAAAAAGGATCAAAATCGAGTAAAATCCGTAAATTAACAAGGAAATTACCCCCATGTTGGCCGTTTTTGAAAATTCTAATATAAACCATGGAAGTCGTAGATATGCTTGTTAGGTTTCCTTAGAACAATTACATGCTTCGATTTGATAAGGCTAGGCCACTTTATGCCCTTTTTAGTGAAAGAAAAAGGGTCAAAAACGAGTAAAATCCGTAAATTAACAAGGAAATTCACTTTACCACCATTTTGGCCGTTTTTGAAATTTCTAAATTCAACCATGGAAGTCGTAGATATGCTCATTAGATTTCCTAGGAACTATTACATGCTTCGATTCGATAAGGCTAGGCCACTTTATGCCTTTTTTAGTGAAAGAAAAAGGGTCAAAAACGAGTAATATCCGTAAATTAACAAGGAAATTACCCCCATGTTGGCCGTTTTTGAAAATTCTAATATAAACCATGGAAGTCGTAGATATGCTTGTTAGATTTCCTTAGAACAATTACATGCTTCGATTTGATAAGGCTAGGCCACTTTATGCCCTTTTTAGTGAAAGAAAAAGGGTCAAAAACGAGTAAAATCCGTAAATTAACAAGGAAATTCACTTTACCACCATTTTGGCCGTTTTTGAAATTTCTAAAATCAACTATGGAAGACGTAGATATGCTCATTAGATTTCCAAGGAACTATTACATGCTTCGATTCGATAAGGCTAGGCCACTTTATGCCCTTTTTAGTGAACGAAAAAGGATCAAAATCGAGTAAAATCCGTAAATTAACCAGGAAATTACCACCATTTTGGCCGTTTTTGAAATTTCTAAAATCAACCATGGAAGTCGTATATATGCTCATTAGATTTCCTAGGAACTATTACATGCTTCGATTCGATAAGGCTAGACCACTTTATGCCTTTTTTAGTGAAAGAAAAGGGTCAAAAACGAGTAAAATCCGAAAATTAACAAGGAAATTACCCCCACGTTGGCCGTTTTTGAAAATTCTAATATAAACCATGGAAGTCATAGATATGCTTGTTAGATTTCCTTGTAACAATTACATGCTTCGATTTGATAAGGCTAGGCCACTTTATGCTCTTTTTAGTGAAAGAAAAAGGGTCAAAAACGAATAAAATCCATAAATTAACAAGGAAATTCACTTTACCACCATTTTGGCCGTTTTTGAAATTTCTAAAATCAACCATGGAAGTCGTAGATATGCTCATTAGATTTCCTAGGAACTATTACATGCTTCGATTCGATAAGGCTAGGCCACTTTATGCCCTTTTTAGTGAACGAAAAAGGATCAAAATCGAGTAAAATCCGTAAATTAACAAGGAAATTACCACCATTTTGGCCGTTTTTGAAATTTCTAAAATCAACCATGGAAGTCGTAGATATGCTCATTAGATTTCCTAGGAACTATTACATGCTTCGATTCGATAAGGCTAGGCCACTTTATGCCTTTTTTAGTGAAAGAAAAGGGTCAAAAACGAGTAAAATCCGAAAATTAACAAGGAAATTACCCCCATGTTGGCCGTTTTTGAAAATTCTAATATAAACCATGGAAGTCATAGATATGCTTGTTAGATTTCCTTGGAACAATTACATGCTTCGATTTGATAAGGCTAGGCCACTTTATGCTCTTTTTAGTGAAAGAAAAAGGGTCAAAAACGAATAAAATCCATAAATTAACAAGGAAATTCACTTTACCACCATTTTGGCCGTTTTTGAAATTTCTAAAATCAACCATGGAAGTCGTAGATATGCTCATTATATTTCCTAGGAACTATTACATGCTTCGATTCGATAAGGCTAGGCCACTTTATGCCCCTTTTAGTGAACGAAAAAGGATCAAAATCGAGTAAAATCCGTAAATTAACAAGGAAATTACCACCATTTTGGCCGTTTTTGAAATTTCTAAAATCAACCATGGAAGTCGTAGATATGCTCATTAGATTTCCTAGGAACTATTACATGCTTCGATTCGATAAGGCTAGGCCACTTTATGCCTTTTTTAGTGAAAGAAAAGGGTCAAAAACGAGTAAAATCCGAAAATTAACAAGGAAATTACCCCCATGTTGGCCGTTTTTGAAAATTCTAATATAAACCATGGAAGTCATAGATATGCTTGTTAGATTTCCTTGGAACAATTACATGCTTCGATTTGATAAGGCTAGGCCACTTTATGCTCTTTTTAGTGAAAGAAAAAGGGTCAAAAACGAATAAAATCCATAAATTAACAAGGAAATTCACTATACCACCATTTTGGCCGTTTTTGAAATTTCTAAAATCAACCATGGAAGTCGTAGATATGCTCATTAGATTTCCTAGGAACTATTACATGCTTCGATTCGATATGGCTAGGCCACTTTATGCCTTTTTTAGTGAAAGAAAAAGGGTCAAAAACGAGTAAAATCCGTAAATTAACAAGGAAATTACCCCCATGTTGGCCGTTTTTGAAAATTGTAATATAAACCATGGAAGTCATAGATATGCTTGTTAGATTTCCTTGGAACTATTACATGCTTCGATTTGATAAGGCTAGGCCACTTTATGCTCTTTTTAGTGAAAGAAAAAGGGTCAAAAACGAATAAAATCCATAAATTAACAAGGAAATTCACTTTACCACCATTTTGGCCGTTTTTCAAATTTCTAAGTTCAACCATGGAAGTCGTAGATATGCTCATTAGATTTCCTAGGAACTATTACATGCTTCGATTCGATAAGGCTAGGCCACTTTATGCCTTTTTTAGTGAAAGAAAAGGGTCAAAAACGAATAAAATCCGTAAATTAACAAGGAAATTACCCCCATGTTGGCCGTTTTTGAAAATTCTAATATAAACCATGGAAGTCATAGATATGCTTGTTAGATTTCCTTGGAACTATTACATGCTTCGATTTGATAAGGTTAGGCCACTTTATGCTCTTTTTAGTGAAAGAAAAAGGGTCAAAAACGAATAAAATCCATAAATTAACAAGGAAATTCACTTTACCACCATTTTGGCCGTTTTTGAAATTTATAAAATCAACCATGGAAGTCGTAGATATGCTCATTAGATTTCCTAGGAACTATTATATGCTTCGATTCGATAAGGCTAGGCCACTTTATGCCTTTTTTAGTGAAAGAAAAAGGGTCAAAAACGAGTAATATCCGTAAATTAACAAGGAAATTACCCCCATGTTGGCCGTTTTTGAAAATTCTAATATAAACCATGGAAGTCGTAGATATGCTTGTTAGATTTCCTTAGAACAATTACATGCTTCGATTTGATAAGGCTAGGCCACTTTATGCCCTTTTTAGTGAAAGAAAAAGGGTCAAAAACGAGTAAAATCCGTAAATTAACAAGGAAATTCACTTTACCACCATTTTGGCCGTTTTTGAAATTTCTAAAATCAACTATGGAAGACGTAGATATGCTCATTAGATTTCCAAGGAACTATTACATGCTTCGATTCGATAAGGCTAGGCCACTTTATGCCCTTTTTAGTGAACGAAAAAGGATCAAAATCGAGTAAAATCCGTAAATTAACCAGGAAATTACCACCATTTTGGCCGTTTTTGAAATTTCTAAAATCAACCATGGAAGTCGTATATATGCTCATTAGATTTCCTAGGAACTATTACATGCTTCGATTCGATAAGGCTAGACCACTTTATGCCTTTTTTAGTGAAAGAAAAGGGTCAAAAACGAGTAAAATCCGAAAATTAACAAGGAAATTACCCCCACGTTGGCCGTTTTTGAAAATTCTAATATAAACCATGGAAGTCATAGATATGCTTGTTAGATTTCCTTGTAACAATTACATGCTTCGATTTGATAAGGCTAGGCCACTTTATGCTCTTTTTAGTGAAAGAAAAAGGGTCAAAAACGAATAAAATCCATAAATTAACAAGGAAATTCACTTTACCACCATTTTGGCCGTTTTTGAAATTTCTAAAATCAACCATGGAAGTCGTAGATATGCTCATTAGATTTCCTAGGAACTATTACATGCTTCGATTCGATAAGGCTAGGCCACTTTATGCCCTTTTTAGTGAACGAAAAAGGATCAAAATCGAGTAAAATCCGTAAATTAACAAGGAAATTACCACCATTTTGGCCGTTTTTGAAATTTCTAAAATCAACCATGGAAGTCGTAGATATGCTCATTAGATTTCCTAGGAACTATTACATGCTTCGATTCGATAAGGCTAGGCCACTTTATGCCTTTTTTAGTGAAAGAAAAGGGTCAAAAACGAGTAAAATCCGAAAATTAACAAGGAAATTACCCCCATGTTGGCCGTTTTTGAAAATTCTAATATAAACCATGGAAGTCATAGATATGCTTGTTAGATTTCCTTGGAACAATTACATGCTTCGATTTGATAAGGCTAGGCCACTTTATGCTCTTTTTAGTGAAAGAAAAAGGGTCAAAAACGAATAAAATCCATAAATTAACAAGGAAATTCACTTTTCACCATTTTGGCCGTTTTTGAAATTTCTAAAATCAACCATGGAAGTCGTAGATATGCTCATTATATTTCCTAGGAACTATTACATGCTTCGATTCGATAAGGCTAGGCCACTTTATGCCCTTTTTAGTGAACGAAAAAGGATCAAAATCGAGTAAAATCCGTAAATTAACAAGGAAATTACCACCATTTTGGCCGTTTTTGAAATTTCTAAAATCAACCATGGAAGTCGTAGATATGCTCATTAGATTTCCTAGGAACTATTACATGCTTCGATTCGATAAGGCTAGGCCACTTTATGCCTTTTTTAGTGAAAGAAAAGGGTCAAAAACGAGTAAAATCCGAAAATTAACAAGGAAATTACCCCCATGTTGGCCGTTTTTGAAAATTCTAATATAAACCATGGAAGTCATAGATATGCTTGTTAGATTTCCTTGGAACAATTACATGCTTCGATTTGATAAGGCTAGGCCACTTTATGCTCTTTTTAGTGAAAGAAAAAGGGTCAAAAACGAATAAAATCCATAAATTAACAAGGAAATTCACTATACCACCATTTTGGCCGTTTTTGAAATTTCTAAAATCAACCATGGAAGTCGTAGATATGCTCATTAGATTTCCTAGGAACTATTACATGCTTCGATTCGATATGGCTAGGCCACTTTATGCCTTTTTTAGTGAAAGAAAAAGGGTCAAAAACGAGTAAAATCCGTAAATTAACAAGGAAATTACCCCCATGTTGGCCGTTTTTGAAAATTGTAATATAAACCATGGAAGTCATAGATATGCTTGTTAGATTTCCTTGGAACTATTACATGCTTCGATTTGATAAGGCTAGGCCACTTTATGCTCTTTTTAGTGAAAGAAAAAGGGTCAAAAACGAATAAAATCCATAAATTAACAAGGAAATTCACTTTACCACCATTTTGGCCGTTTTTCAAATTTCTAAGTTCAACCATGGAAGTCGTAGATATGCTCATTAGATTTCCTAGGAACTATTACATGCTTCGATTCGATAAGGCTAGGCCACTTTATGCCTTTTTTAGTGAAAGAAAAGGGTCAAAAACGAATAAAATCCGTAAATTAACAAGGAAATTACCCCCATGTTGGCCGTTTTTGAAAATTCTAATATAAACCATGGAAGTCATAGATATGCTTGTTAGATTTCCTTGGAACTATTACATGCTTCGATTTGATAAGGTTAGGCCACTTTATGCTCTTTTTAGTGAAAGAAAAAGGGTCAAAAACGAATAAAATCCATAAATTAACAAGGAAATTCACTTTACCACCATTTTGGCCGTTTTTGAAATTTATAAAATCAACCATGGAAGTCGTAGATATGCTCATTAGATTTCCTAGGAACTATTATATGCTTCGATTCGATAAGGCTAGGCCACTTTATGCCTTTTTTAGTGAAAGAAAAAGGGTCAAAAACGAGTAAAATCCGTAAATTAACAAGGAAATTACCCCCATGTTGGCCGTTTTTGAAAATTCTAATATAAACCATGGAAGTCGTAGATATGCTTGTTAGATTTTCTAGGAACTATTACATGCTTCGATTTGATAAGGCTAGGCCACTTTATGCCCTTTTTAGTGAAAGAAAAAGGGTCAAAAACAAGTAAAATCCGTAAATTAACAAGGAAATTCACTTTACCACCATTTTGGCCGTTTTTGAAATTTCTAAAATCAACCACGGAAGTCGTAGATATGGTCATTAGATTTCCTAGGAACTATTACATGCTTCGATTCGATAAGGCTAGGCCAGTTTATGCCCCTTTTAGTGAAAGAAAAAGGATCAAAATCGAGTAAAATCCATAAATTAACAAGGAAATTACCCCCATGTTGGCCGTTTTTGAAAATTCTAATATAAACCATGGAAGTCATAGATATGCTTGTTAGGTTTCCTTAGAACAATTACATGCTTCGATTTGATAAGGCTAGGCCACTTTATGCCCTTTTTAGTGAAAGAAAAAGGGTCAAAAACGAGTAAAATCCGTAAATTAACAAGGAAATTCACTTTACCACCATTTTGGCCGTTTTTGAAATTTCTAAATTCAACCATGGAAGTCGTAGATATGCTCATTAGATTTCCTAGGAACTATTACATGCTTCGATTCGATAAGGCTAGGCCACTTTATGCCTTTTTTAGTGAAAGAAAAAGGGTCAAAAACGAGTAAAATCCGTAAATTAACAAGGAAATTACCCCCATGTTGGCCGTTTTTGAAAATTCTAATATAAACCATGGAAGTCGTAGATATGCTTGTTAGATTTCCTTAGAACAATTACATGCTTCGATTTGATAAGGCTAGGCCACTTTATGCCCTTTTTAGTGAAAGAAAAAGGGTCAAAAACGAGTAAAATCCGTAAATTAACAAGGAAATTCACTTTACCACCATTTTGGCCGTTTTTGAAATTTCTAAAATCAACTATGGAAGACGTAGATATGCTCATTAGATTTCCAAGGAACTATTACATGCTTCGATTCGATAAGGCTAGGCCACTTTATGCCCTTTTTAGTGAACGAAAAAGGATCAAAATCGAGTAAAATCCGTAAATTAACCAGGAAATTACCACCATTTTGGCCGTTTTTGAAATTTCTAAAATCAACCATGGAAGTCGTATATATGCTCATTAGATTTCCTAGGAACTATTACATGCTTCGATTCGATAAGGCTAGACCACTTTATGCCTTTTTTAGTGAAAGAAAAGGGTCAAAAACGAGTAAAATCCGAAAATTAACAAGGAAATTACCCCCACAATGGCCGTTTTTGAAAATTCTAATATAAACCATGGAAGTCATAGATATGCTTGTTAGATTTCCTTGTAACAATTACATGCTTCGATTTGATAAGGCTAGGCCACTTTATGCTCTTTTTAGTGAAAGAAAAAGGGTCAAAAACGAATAAAATCCATAAATTAACAAGGAAATTCACTTTACCACCATTTTGGCCGTTTTTGAAATTTCTAAAATCAACCATGGAAGTCGTAGATATGCTCATTAGATTTCCTAGGAACTATTACATGCTTCGATTCGATAAGGCTAGGCCACTTTATGCCCTTTTTAGTGAACGAAAAAGGATCAAAATCGAGTAAAATCCGTAAATTAACAAGGAAATTACCACCATTTTGGCCGTTTTTGAAATTTCTAAAATCAACCATGGAAGTCGTAGATATGCTCATTAGATTTCCTAGGAACTATTACATGCTTCGATTCGATAAGGCTAGGCCACTTTATGCCTTTTTTAGTGAAAGAAAAGGGTCAAAAACGAGTAAAATCCGAAAATTAACAAGGAAATTACCCCCATGTTGGCCGTTTTTGAAAATTCTAATATAAACCATGGAAGTCATAGATATGCTTGTTAGATTTCCTTGGAACAATTACATGCTTCGATTTGATAAGGCTAGGCCACTTTATGCTCTTTTTAGTGAAAGAAAAAGGGTCAAAAACGAATAAAATCCATAAATTAACAAGGAAATTCACTATACCACCATTTTGGCCGTTTTTGAAATTTCTAAAATCAACCATGGAAGTCGTAGATATGCTCATTAGATTTCCTAGGAACTATTACATGCTTCGATTCGATATGGCTAGGCCACTTTATGCCTTTTTTAGTGAAAGAAAAAGGGTCAAAAACGAGTAAAATCCGTAAATTAACAAGGAAATTACCCCCATGTTGGCCGTTTTTTAAAATTGTAATATAAACCATGGAAGTCATAGATATGCTTGTTAGATTTCCTTGGAACTATTACATGCTTCGATTTGATAAGGCTAGGCCACTTTATGCTCTTTTTAGTGAAAGAAAAAGGGTCAAAAACGAATAAAATCCATAAATTAACAAGGAAATTCACTTTACCACCATTTTGGCCGTTTTTCAAATTTCTAAATTCAACCATGGAAGTCGTAGATATGCTCATTAGATTTCCTAGGAACTATTACATGCTTCGATTCGATAAGGCTAGGCCACTTTATGCCTTTTTTAGTGAAAGAAAAGGGTCAAAAACGAATAAAATCCGTAAATTAACAAGGAAATTACCCCCATGTTGGCCGTTTTTGAAAATTCTAATATAAACCATGGAAGTCATAGATATGCTTGTTAGATTTCCTTGGAACTATTACATGCTTCGATTTGATAAGGTTAGGCCACTTTATGCTCTTTTTAGTGAAAGAAAAAGGGTCAAAAACGAATAAAATCCATAAATTAACAAGGAAATTCACTTTACCACCATTTTGGCCGTTTTTGAAATTTATAAAATCAACCATGGAAGTCGTAGATATGCTCATTAGATTTCCTAGGAACTATTATATGCTTCGATTCGATAAGGCTAGGCCACTTTATGCCTTTTTTAGTGAAAGAAAAAGGGTCAAAAATGAGTAAAATCCGTAAATTAACAAGGAAATTACCCCCATGTTGGCCGTTTTTGAAAATTCTAATATAAACCATGGAAGTCGTAGATATGCTTGTTAGATTTTCTAGGAACTATTACATGCTTCGATTTGATAAGGCTAGGCCACTTTATGCCCTTTTTAGTGAAAGAAAAAGGGTCAAAAACGAGTAAAATCCGTAAATTAACAAGGAAATTCACTTTACCACCATTTTGGCCGTTTTTCAAATTTCTAAAATCAACCATGGAAGTCGTAGATATGCTCATTAGATTTCCTAGGAACTATTACATGCTTCGATTCGATAAGGCTAGGCCACTTTATGCCCTTTTTAGTGAACGAAAAAGGATCAAAATCGAGTAAAATCCGTAAATTAACAAGGAAATTACCACCATTTTGGCCGTTTTTGAAATTTCTAAAATCAACCACGGAAGTCGTAGATATGCTCATTAGATTTCCTAGGAACTATTACATGCTTCGATTCGATAAGGCTAGGCCACTTTATGCCTTTTTTAGTGAAAGAAAAGGGTCAAAAACGAGTAAAATCCGTAAATTAACAAGGAAATTACCCCCATGTTGGCCGTTTTTGAAAATTCTAATATAAACCATGGAAGTAATAGATATGCTTGCTAGATTTCCTTGGAACTATTACATGCTTCGATTTGATAAGGATAGGCCACTTTATGCTCTTTTTAGTGAAAGAAAAAGGGTCAAAAACGAATAAAATCCATAAATTAACAAGGAAATTCACTTTACCACCATTTTGGCCGTTTTTGAAATTTCTAAATTCAACCATGGAAGTCGTAGATATGCTCATTAGATTTCCTAGGAACTATTACATGCTTCGATTCGATAAGGCTAGGCCACTTTATGCCTTTTTTAGTGAAAGAAAAAGGGTCAAAAACGAGTAAAATCCGTAAATTAACAAGGAAATTACCCCCATGTTGGCCGTTTTTGAAAATTCTAATATAAACCATGGAAGTCGTAGATATGCTTGTTAGATTTCCTTAGAACAATTACATGCTTCGATTTGATAAGGCTAGGCCACTTTATGCCCTTTTTAGTGAAAGAAAAAGGGTCAAAAACGAGTAAAATCCGTAAATTAACAAGGAAATTCACTTTACCACCATTTTGGCCGTTTTTGAAATTTCTAAAATCAACTATGGAAGACGTAGATATGCTCATTAGATTTCCAAGGAACTATTACATGCTTCGATTCGATAAGGCTAGGCCACTTTATGCCCTTTTTAGTGAACGAAAAAGGATCAAAATCGAGTAAAATCCGTAAATTAACCAGGAAATTACCACCATTTTGGCCGTTTTTGAAATTTCTAAAATCAACCATGGAAGTCGTATATATGCTCATTAGATTTCCTAGGAACTATTACATGCTTCGATTCGATAAGGCTAGACCACTTTATGCCTTTTTTAGTGAAAGAAAAGGGTCAAAAACGAGTAAAATCCGAAAATTAACAAGGAAATTACCCCCACGTTGGCCGTTTTTGAAAATTCTAATATAAACCATGGAAGTCATAGATATGCTTGTTAGATTTCCTTGTAACAATTACATGCTTCGATTTGATAAGGCTAGGCCACTTTATGCTCTTTTTAGTGAAAGAAAAAGGGTCAAAAACGAATAAAATCCATAAATTAACAAGGAAATTCACTTTACCACCATTTTGGCCGTTTTTGAAATTTCTAAAATTAACCATGGAAGTCGTAGATATGCTCATTAGATTTCCTAGGAACTATTACATGCCTCGATTCGATAAGGCTAGGCCACTTTATGCCTTTTTTAGTGAAAGAAAAAGGGTCAAAAACGAGTAAAATCCGTAAATTAACAAGGAAATTCACTTTACCACCATTTTGGCCGTTTTTGAAATTTCTAAAATCAACCATGGAAGTCGTAGATATGCTCATTAGATTTCCTAGGAACTATTACATGCTTCGATTCGATAAGGCTAGGCCACTTTATGCCCTTTTTAGTGAACGAAAAAGGATCAAAATCGAGTAAAATCCGTAAATTAACAAGGAAATTACCACCATTTTGGCCGTTTTTGAAATTTCTAAAATCAACCATGGAAGTCGTAGATATGCTCATTAGATTTCCTAGGAACTATTACATGCTTCGATTCGATAAGGCTAGGCCACTTTATGCCTTTTTTAGTGAAAGAAAAGGGTCAAAAACGAGTAAAATCCGAAAATTAACAAGGAAATTACCCCCATGTTGGCCGTTTTTGAAAATTCTAATATAAACCATGGAAGTCATAGATATGCTTGTTAGATTTCCTTGGAACAATTACATGCTTCGATTTGATAAGGCTAGGCCACTTTATGCTCTTTTTAGTGAAAGAAAAAGGGTCAAAAACGAATAAAATCCATAAATTAACAAGGAAATTCACTTTACCACCATTTTGGCCGTTTTTGAAATTTCTAAAATCAATCATGGAAGTCGTAGATATGCTCATTAGATTTCCTAGGAACTATTACATGCTTCGATTCGATATGGCTAGGCCACTTTATGCCTTTTTTAGTGAAAGAAAAAGGGTCAAAAACGAGTAAAATCCGTAAATTAACAAGGAAATTACCCCCATGTTGGCCGTTTATGAAAATTCTAATATAAACCATGGAAGTCGTAGATATGCTTGTTAGATTTCCTTAGAACAATTACATGCTTCGATTTGATAAGGCTAGGCCACTTTATGCCCTTTTTAGTGAAAGAAAAAGGGTCAAAAACGAGTAAAATCCGTAAATTAACAAGGAAATTCACTTTACCACCATTTTGGCCGTTTTTGAAATTTCTAAAATCAACCATGGAAGTCGTAGATATGCTCATTAGATTTCCTAGGAACTATTACATGCTTCGATTCGATAAGGCTAGGCCACTTTATGCCCTTTTTAGTGAACGAAAAAGGATCAAAATCGAGTAAAATCCGTAAATTAACAAGGAAATTACCACCATTTTGGCCGTTTTTGAAATTTCTAAAATCAACCATGGAAGTCGTAGATATGCTCATTAGATTTCCTAGGAACTATTACATGCTTCGATTCGATAAGGCTAGGCCACTTTATGCCTTTTTTAGTGAAAGAAAAGGGTCAAAAACGAGTAAAATCCGAAAATTAACAAGGAAATTACCCCCATGTTGGCCGTTTTTTAAAATTCTAATATAAACCATGGAAGTCATAGATATGCTTGTAAGATTTCCTTGGAACAATTACATGCTTCGATTTGATAAGGCTAGGCCACTTTATGCTCTTTTTAGTGAAAGAAAAAGGGTCAAAAACGAATAAAATCCTTAAATTAACAAGGAAATTCACTTTACCACCATTTTGGCCGTTTTTGAAATTTCTAAAATCAACCACGGAAGTCGTAGATATGCTCATTAGATTTCCTAGGAACTATTACATGCTTCGATTCGATATGGCTAGGCCACTTTATGCCTTTTTTAGTGAAAGAAAAAGGGTCAAAAACGAGTAAAATCCGTAAATTAACAAGGAAATTACCCCCATGTTGGCCGTTTATGAAAATTCTAATATAAACCATGGAAGTCGTAGATATGCTTGTTAGATTTCCTTAGAACAATTACATGCTTCGATTTGATAAGGCTAGGCCACTTTATGCCCTTTTTAGTGAAAGAAAAAGGGTCAAAAACGAGTAAAATCCGTAAATTAACAAGGAAATTCACTTTACCACCATTTTGGCCGTTTTTGAAATTTCTAAAATCAACCATGGAAGTCGTAGATATGCTCATTAGATTTCCTGGGAACTATTACATGCTTCGATTCGATAAGGCTAGGCCACATTATGCCCTTTTTAGTGAACGAAAAAGGATCAAAATCCAGTAAAATCCGTAAATTAACAAGGAAATTACCACCATTTTGGCCGTTTTTGAAAATTGTAATATAAACCATGGAAGTCATAGATATGCTTGTTAGATTTCCTTGGAACTATTACATGCTTCGATTTGATAAGGCTAGGCCACTTTATGCTCTTTTTAGTGAAAGAAAAAGGGTCAAAAACGAATAAAATCCATAAATTAACAAGGAAATTCACTTTACCACCATTTTGGCCGTTTTTGAAATTTCTAAATTCAACCATGGAAGTCGTAGATATGCTCATTAGATTTCCTAGGAACTATTACATGCTTCGATTCGATAAGGCTAGGCCACTTTATGCCTTTTTTAGTGAAAGAAAAGGGTCAAAAACGAATAAAATCCGTAAATTAACAAGGAAATTACCCCCATGTTGGCCGTTTTTGAAAATTCTAATCTAAACCATGGAAGTCATAGATATGCTTGTTAGATTTCCTTGGAACTATTACATGCTTCGATTTGATAAGGCTAGGCCACTTTATGCTCTTTTTATTGAAAGAAAAAGGGTCAAAAACGAATAAAATCCATAAATTAACAAGGAAATTCACTTTACCACCATTTTGGCCGTTTTTGAAATTTATAAAATCAACCATGGAAGTCGTAGATATGCTCATTAGATTTCCTAGGAACTATTACATGCTTCGATTCGATAAGGCTAGGCCACTTTATGCCTTTTTTAGTGAAAGAAAAAGGGTCAAAAACGAGTAAAATCCGTAAATTAACAAGGAAATTACCCCCATGTTGGCCGTTTTTGAAAATTCTAATATAAACCATGGAAGTCGTAGATATGCTTGTTAGATTTTCTAGGAACTATTACATGCTTCGATTTGATAAGGCTAGGCCACTTTATGCCCTTTTTAGTGAAAGAAAAAGGGTCAAAAACAAGTAAAATCCGTAAATTAACAAGGAAATTCACTTTACCACCATTTTGGCCGTTTTTGAAATTTCTAAAATCAACCACGGAAGTCGTAGATATGGTCATTAGATTTCCTAGGAACTATTACATGCTTCGATTCGATAAGGCTAGGCCAGTTTATGCCCTTTTTAGTGAAAGAAAAAGGATCAAAATCGAGTAAAATCCGTAAATTAACAAGGAAATTACCCCCATGTTGGCCGTTTTTGAAAATTCTAATATAAACCATGGAAGTCGTAGATATGCTTGTTAGGTTTCCTTAGAACAATTACATGCTTCGATTTGATAAGGCTAGGCCACTTTATGCCCTTTTTAGTGAAAGAAAAAGGGTCAAAAACGAGTAAAATCCGTAAATTAACAAGGAAATTCACTTTACCACCATTTTGGCCGTTTTTGAAATTTCTAAAATCAACCATGGAAGTCGTAGATATGCTCATTAGATTTCCTCGGAACTATTACATGCTTCGATTCGATAAGGCTAGGCCACTTTATGCCCTTTTTAGTGAACGAAAAAGGATCAAAATCGAGTAAAATCCGTAAATTAACAAGGAAATTACCACCATTTTGGCCGTTTTTGAAATTTCTAATATAAACCATGGAAGTCATAGATATGCTTGTTAGATTTCCTTGGAACTATTACATGCTTCGATTTGATAAGGCTAGGCCACTTTATGCTCTTTTTATTGAAAGAAAAAGGGTCAAAAACGAATAAAATCCATAAATTAACAAGGAAATTCACTTTACCACCATTTTGGCCGTTTTTGAAATTTATAAAATCAACCATGGAAGTCGTAGATATGCTCATTAGATTTCCTAGGAACTATTACATGCTTCGATTCGATAAGGCTAGGCCACTTTATGCCTTTTTTAGTGAAAGAAAAAGGGTCAAAAACGAGTAAAATCCGTAAATTAACAAGGAAATTACCCCCATGTTGGCCGTTTTTGAAAATTCTAATATAAACCATGGAAGTCGTAGATATGCTTGTTAGATTTTCTAGGAACTATTACATGCTTCGATTTGATAAGGCTAGGCCACTTTATGCCCTTTTTAGTGAAAGAAAAAGGGTCAAAAACAAGTAAAATCCGTAAATTAACAAGGAAATTCACTTTACCACCATTTTGGCCGTTTTTGAAATTTCTAAAATCAACCACGGAAGTCGTAGATATGGTCATTAGATTTCCTAGGAACTATTACATGCTTCGATTCGATAAGGCTAGGCCAGTTTATGCCCTTTTTAGTGAAAGAAAAAGGATCAAAATCGAGTAAAATCCGTAAATTAACAAGGAAATTACCCCCATGTTGGCCGTTTTTGAAAATTCTAATATAAACCATGGAAGTCGTAGATATGCTTGTTAGGTTTCCTTAGAACAATTACATGCTTCGATTTGATAAGGCTAGGCCACTTTATGCCCTTTTTAGTGAAAGAAAAAGGGTCAAAAACGAGTAAAATCCGTAAATTAACAAGGAAATTCACTTTACCACCATTTTGGCCGTTTTTGAAATTTCTAAAATCAACCATGGAAGTCGTAGATATGCTCATTAGATTTCCTCGGAACTATTACATGCTTCGATTCGATAAGGCTAGGCCACTTTATGCCCTTTTTAGTGAACGAAAAAGGATCAAAATCGAGTAAAATCCGTAAATTAACAAGGAAATTACCACCATTTTGGCCGTTTTTGAAATTTCTAATATAAACCATGGAAGTCATAGATATGCTTGTTAGATTTCCTTGGAACTATTACATGCTTCGATTTGATAAGGCTAGGCCACTTTATGCTCTTTTTATTGAAAGAAAAAGGGTCAAAAACGAATAAAATCCATAAATTAACAAGGAAATTCACTTTACCACCATTTTGGCCGTTTTTGAAATTTATAAAATCAACCATGGAAGTCGTAGATATGCTCATTAGATTTCCTAGGAACTATTACATGCTTCGATTCGATAAGGCTAGGCCACTTTATGCCTTTTTTAGTGAAAGAAAAAGGGTCAAAAACGAGTAAAATCCGTAAATTAACAAGGAAATTACCCCCATGTTGGCCGTTTTTGAAAATTCTAATATAAACCATGGAAGTCGTAGATATGCTTGTTAGATTTTCTAGGAACTATTACATGCTTCGATTTGATAAGGCTAGGCCACTTTATGCCCTTTTTAGTGAAAGAAAAAGGGTCAAAAACAAGTAAAATCCGTAAATTAACAAGGAAATTCACTTTACCACCATTTTGGCCATTTTTGAAATTTCTAAAATCAACCACGGAAGTCGTAGATATGGTCATTAGATTTCCTAGGAACTATTACATGCTTCGATTCGATAAGGCTAGGCCAGTTTATGCCCTTTTTAGTGAAAGAAAAAGGATCAAAATCGAGTAAAATCCGTAAATTAACAAGGAAATTACCCCCATGTTGGCCGTTTTTGAAAATTCTAATATAAACCATGGAAGTCGTAGATATGCTTGTTAGGTTTCCTTAGAACAATTACATGCTTCGATTTGATAAGGCTAGGCCACTTTATGCCCTTTTTAGTGAAAGAAAAAGGGTCAAAAACGAGTAAAATCCGTAAATTAACAAGGAAATTCACTTTACCACCATTTTGGCCGTTTTTGAAATTTCTAAAATCAACCATGGAAGTCGTAGATATGCTCATTAGATTTCCTCGGAACTATTACATGCTTCGATTCGATAAGGCTAGGCCACTTTATGCCCTTTTTAGTGAACGAAAAAGGATCAAAATCGAGTAAAATCCGTAAATTAACAAGGAAATTACCACCATTTTGGCCGTTTTTGAAATTTCTAATATAAACCATGGAAGTCATAGATATGCTTGTTAGATTTCCTTGGAACTATTACATGCTTCGATTTGATAAGGCTAGGCCACTTTATGCTCTTTTTATTGAAAGAAAAAGGGTCAAAAACGAATAAAATCCATAAATTAACAAGGAAATTCACTTTACCACCATTTTGGCCGTTTTTGAAATTTATAAAATCAACCATGGAAGTCGTAGATATGCTCATTAGATTTCCTAGGAACTATTACATGCTTCGATTCGATAAGGCTAGGCCACTTTATGCCTTTTTTAGTGAAAGAAAAAGGGTCAAAAACGAGTAAAATCCGTAAATTAACAAGGAAATTACCCCCATGTTGGCCGTTTTTGAAAATTCTAATATAAACCATGGAAGTCGTAGATATGCTTGTTAGATTTTCTAGGAACTATTACATGCTTCGATTTGATAAGGCTAGGCCACTTTATGCCCTTTTTAGTGAAAGAAAAAGGGTCAAAAACAAGTAAAATCCGTAAATTAACAAGGAAATTCACTTTACCACCATTTTGGCCGTTTTTGAAATTTCTAAAATCAACCACGGAAGTCGTAGATATGGTCATTAGATTTCCTACGAACTATTACATGCTTCGATTCGATAAGGCTAGGCCAGTTTATGCCCTTTTTAGTGAAAGAAAAAGGATCAAAATCGAGTAAAATCCGTAAATTAACAAGGAAATTACCCCCATGTTGGCCGTTTTTGAAAATTCTAATATAAACCATGGAAGTCGTAGATATGCTTGTTAGGTTTCCTTAGAACAATTACATGCTTCGATTTGATAAGGCTAGGCCACTTTATGCCCTTTTTAGTGAAAGAAAAAGGGTCAAAAACGAGTAAAATCCGTAAATTAACAAGGAAATTTACTTTACCACCATTTTGGCCGTTTTTGAAATTTCTAAAATCAACCATGGAAGTCGTAGATATGCTCATTAGATTTCCTAGGAACTATTACATGCTTCGATTCGATAAGGCTAGGCCACTTTATGCCCTTTTTAGTGAACGAAAAAGGATCAAAATCGAGTAAAATCCGTAAATTAACAAGGAAATTACCACCATTTTGGCCGTTTTTGAAATTTCTAAAATCAACCACGGAAGTCGTAGATATGCTCATTAGATTTCCTAGGAACTATTACATGCTTCGATTCGATAAGGCTAGGCCACTTTATGCCTTTTTTAGTGAAAGAAAAGGGTCAAAAACGAGTAAAATCCGTAAATTAACAAGGAAATTCACTTTACCACCATTTTGGCCGTTTTTGAAATTTCTAAAATCAACCATGGAAGTCGTAGATATGCTCATTAGATTTCCTGGGAACTATTACATGCTTCGATTCGATAAGGCTAGGCCACATTATGCCCTTTTTAGTGAACGAAAAAGGATCAAAATCAAGTAAAATCCGTAAATTAACAAGGAAATTACCACCATTTTGGCCGTTTTTGAAAATTGTAATATAAACCATGGAAGTCATAGACATGCTTGTTAGATTTCCTTGGAACTATTACATGCTTCGATTTGATAAGGCTAGGCCACTTTATGCTCTTTTTAGTGAAAGAAAAAGGGTCAAAAACGAATAAAATCCATAAATTAACAAGAAAATTCACTTTACCACCATTTTGGCCGTTTTTGAAATTTATAAAATCAACCATGGAAGTCGTAGATATGCTCATTAGATTTCCTAGGAACTATTACATGCTTCGATTCGATAAGGCTAGGCCACTTTATGCCTTTTTTAGTGAAAGAAAAAGGGTCAAAAACAAGTAAAATCCGTAAATTAACAAGGAAATTCACTTTACCACCATTTTGGCCGTTTTTGAAATTTCTAAAATCAACCACGGAAGTCGTAGATATGGTCATTAGATTTCCTACGAACTATTACATGCTTCGATTCGATAAGGCTAGGCCAGTTTATGCCCTTTTTAGTGAAAGAAAAAGGATCAAAATCGAGTAAAATCCGTAAATTAACAAGGAAATTACCCCTATGTTGGCCGTTTTTGAAAATTCTAATATAAACCATGGAAGTCGTAGATATGCTTGTTAGGTTTCCTTAGAACAATTACATGCTTCGATTTGATAAGGCTAGGCCACTTTATGCCCTTTTTAGTGAAAGAAAAAGGGTCAAAAACGAGTAAAATCCGTAAATTAACAAGGAAATTCACTTTACCACCATTTTGGCCGTTTTTGAAATTTCTAAAATCAACCATGGAAGTCGTAAATATGCTCATTAGATTTCCTAGGAACTATTACATGCTTCGATTCGATAAGGCTAGGCCACTTTATGCCCTTTTTAGTGAACGAAAAAGGATCAAAATCGAGTAAAATCCGTAAATTAACAAGGAAATTACCACCATTTTGGCCGTTTTTGAAATTTCTAAAATCAACCACGGAAGTCGTAGATATGCTCATTAGATTTCCTAGGAACTATTACATGCTTCGATTCGATAAGGCTAGGCCACTTTATGCCTTTTTTAGTGAAAGAAAAGGGTCAAAAACGAGTAAAATCCGTAAATTAACAAGGAAATTCACTTTACCACCATTTTGGCCGTTTTTGAAATTTCTAAAATCAACCATGGAAGTCGTAGATATGCTCATTAGATTTCCTGGGAACTATTACATGCTTCGATTCGATAAGGCTAGGCCACATTATGCCCATTTTAGTGAACGAAAAAGGATCAAAATCAAGTAAAATCCGTAAATTAACAAGGAAATTACCACCATTTTGGCCGTTTTTGAAAATTGTAATATAAACCATGGAAGTCATAGATATGCTTGTTAGATTTCCTTGGAACTATTACATGCTTCGATTTGATAAGGCTAGGCCACTTTATGCTCTTTTTAGTGAAAGAAAAAGGGTCAAAAACGAATAAAATCCATAAATTAACAAGGAAATTCACTTTACCACCATTTTGGCCGTTTTTGAAATTTATAAAATCAACCATGGAAGTCGTAGATATGCTCATTAGATTTCCTAGGAACTATTACATGCTTCGATTCGATAAGGCTAGGCCACTTTATGCCTTTTTTAGTGAAAGAAAAAGGGTCAAAAACGAGTAAAATCCGTAAATTAACAAGGAAATTACCCCCATGTTGGCCGTTTTTGAAAATTCTATATAAACCATGGAAGTCGTAGATATGCTTGTTAGATTTTCTAGGAACTATTACATGCTTCGATTTGATAAGGCTAGGCCACTTTATGCCCTTTTTAGTGAAAGAAAAAGGGTCAAAAACAAGTAAAATCCGTAAATTAACAAGGAAATTCACTTTACCACCATTTTGGCCGTTTTTGAAATTTATAAAATCAACCATGGAAGTCGTAGATATGCTCATTAGATTTCCTAGGAACTATTACATGCTTCGATTCGATAAGGCTAGGCCACTTTATGCCTTTTTTAGTGAAAGAAAAAGGGTCAAAAACGAGTAAAATCCGTAAATTAACAAGGAAATTACCCCCATGTTGGCCGTTTTTGAAAATTCTATATAAACCATGGAAGTCGTAGATATGCTTGTTAGATTTTCTAGGAACTATTACATGCTTCGATTTGATAAGGCTAGGCCACTTTATGCCCTTTTTAGTGAAAGAAAAAGGGTCAAAAACAAGTAAAATCCGTAAATTAACAAGGAAATTCACTTTACCACCATTTTGGCCGTTTTTGAAATTTCTAAAATCAACCACGGAAGTCGTAGATATGGTCATTAGATTTCCTACGAACTATTACATGCTTCGATTCGATAAGGCTAGGCCAGTTTATGCCCTTTTTAGTGAAAGAAAAAGGATCAAAATCGAGTAAAATCCGTAAATTAACAAGGAAATTACCCCTATGTTGGCCGTTTTTGAAAATTCTAATATAAACCCTGGAAGTCGTAGATATGCTTGTTAGGTTTCCTTAGAACAATTACATGCTTCGATTTGATAAGGCTAGGCCACTTTATGCCCTTTTTAGTGAAAGAAAAAGGGTCAAAAACGAGTAAAATCCGTAAATTAACAAGGAAATTCACTTTACCACCATTTTGGCCGTTTTTGAAATTTCTAAAATCAACCATGGAAGTCGTAGATATGCTCATTAGATTTCCTAGGAACTATTACATGCTTCGATTCGATAAGGCTAGGCCACTTTATGCCCTTTTTAGTGAACGAAAAAGGATCAAAATCGAGTAAAATCCGTAAATTAACAAGGAAATTACCACCATTTTGGCCGTTTTTGAAATTTCTAAAATCAACCACGGAAGTCGTAGATATGCTCATTAGATTTCCTAGGAACTATTACATGCTTCGATTCGATAAGGCTAGGCCACTTTATGCCTTTTTTAGTGAAAGAAAAGGGTCAAAAACGAGTAAAATCCGTAAATTAACAAGGAAATTCACTTTACCACCATTTTGGCCGTTTTTGAAATTTCTAAAATCAACCATGGAAGTCGTAGATATGCTCATTAGATTTCCTGGGAACTATTACATGCTTCGATTCGATAAGGCTAGGCCACATTATGCCCTTTTTAGTGAACGAAAAAGGATCAAAATCAAGTAAAATCCGTAAATTAACAAGGAAATTACCACCATTTTGGCCGTTTTTGAAAATTGTAATATAAACCATGGAAGTCATAGATATGCTTGTTAGATTTCCTTGGAACTATTACATGCTTCGATTTGATAAGGATAGGCCACTTTATGCTCTTTTTAGTGAAAGAAAAAGGGTCAAAAACGAATAAAATCCATAAATTAACAAGGAAATTCACTTTACCACCATTTTGGCCGTTTTTGAAATTTATAAAATCAACCATGGAAGTCGTAGATATGCTCATTAGATTTCCTAGGAACTATTACATGCTTCGATTCGATAAGGCTAGGCCACTTTATGCCTTTTTTAGTGAAAGAAAAAGGGTCAAAAACGAGTAAAATCCGTAAATTAACAAGGAAATTACCCCCATGTTGGCCGTTTTTGAAAATTCTATATAAACCATGGAAGTCGTAGATATGCTTGTTAGATTTTCTAGGAACTATTACATGCTTCGATTTGATAAGGCTAGGCCACTTTATGCCCTTTTTAGTGAAAGAAAAAGGGTCAAAAACAAGTAAAATCCGTAAATTAACAAGGAAATTCACTTTACCACCATTTTGGCCGTTTTTGAAATTTATAAAATCAACCATGGAAGTCGTAGATATGCTCATTAGATTTCCTAGGAACTATTACATGCTTCGATTCGATAAGGCTAGGCCACTTTATGCCTTTTTTAGTGAAAGAAAAAGGGTCAAAAACGAGTAAAATCCGTAAATTAACAAGGAAATTACCCCCATGTTGGCCGTTTTTGAAAATTCTATATAAACCATGGAAGTCGTAGATATGCTTGTTAGATTTTCTAGGAACTATTACATGCTTCGATTTGATAAGGCTAGGCCACTTTATGCCCTTTTTAGTGAAAGAAAAAGGGTCAAAAACAAGTAAAATCCGTAAATTAACAAGGAAATTCACTTTACCACCATTTTGGCCGTTTTTGAAATTTCTAAAATCAACCACGGAAGTCGTAGATATGGTCATTAGATTTCCTACGAACTATTACATGCTTCGATTTGATAAGGCTAGGCCAGTTTATGCCCTTTTTAGTGAAAGAAAAAGGATCAAAATCGAGTAAAATCCGTAAATTAACAAGGAAATTACCCCTATGTTGGCCGTTTTTGAAAATTCTAATATAAACCATGGAAGTCGTAGATATGCTTGTTAGGTTTCCTTAGAACAATTACATGCTTCGATTTGATAAGGCTAGGCCACTTTATGCCCTTTTTAGTGAAAGAAAAAGGGTCAAAAACGAGTAAAATCCGTAAATTAACAAGGAAATTCACTTTACCACCATTTTGGCCGTTTTTGAAATTTCTAAAATCAACCATGGAAGTCGTAGATATGCTCATTAGATTTCCTAGGAACTATTACATGCTTCGATTCGATAAGGCTAGGCCACTTTATGCCCTTTTTAGTGAACGAAAAAGGATCAAAATCGAGTAAAATCCGTAAATTAACAAGGAAATTACCACCATTTTGGCCGTTTTTGAAATTTCTAAAATCAACCACGGAAGTCGTAGATATGCTCATTAGATTTCCTAGGAACTATTACATGCTTCGATTCGATAAGGCTAGGCCACTTTATGCCCTTTTTAGTGAACGAAATAGGATCAAAATCGAGTAAAATCCGTAAATTAACAAGGAAATTACCCCCATGTTGGCCGTTTTTGAAAATTCTAATATAAACCACGGAAGTCGTAGATATGCTTGTTAGATTTCCTTAGAACAATTACATGCTTCGATTTGATAAGGCTAGGCCACTTTATGCCCTTTTTAGTGAAAGAAAAAGGGTCAAAAACGAGTAAAATCCGTAAATTAACAAGGAAATTCACTTTACCACCATTTTGGCCGTTTTTGAAATTTCTAAAATCAACTATGGAAGACGTAGATATGCTCATTAGATTTCCAAGGAACTATTACATGCTTCGATTCGATAAGGCTAGGCCACTTTATGCCCTTTTTAGTGAACGAAAAAGGATCAAAATCGAGTAAAATCCGTAAATTAACAAGGAAATTACCACCATTTTGGCCGTTTTTGAAATTTATAAAATCAACCATGGAAGTCGTAGATATGCTCATTAGATTTCCTAGGAACTATTACATGCTTCGATTCGATAAGGCTAGGCCACTTTATGCCTTTTTTAGTGAAAGAAAAAGGGTCAAAAACGAGTAAAATCCGTAAATTAACAAGGAAATTACCCCCATGTTGGCCGTTTTTGAAAATTCTATATAAACCATGGAAGTCGTAGATATGCTTGTTAGATTTTCTAGGAACTATTACATGCTTCGATTTGATAAGGCTAGGCCACTTTATGCCCTTTTTAGTGAAAGAAAAAGGGTCAAAAACAAGTAAAATCCGTAAATTAACAAGGAAATTCACTTTACCACCATTTTGGCCGTTTTTGAAATTTCTAAAATCAACCACGGAAGTCGTAGATATGGTCATTAGATTTCCTACGAACTATTACATGCTTCGATTCGATAAGGCTAGGCCAGTTTATGCCCTTTTTAGTGAAAGAAAAAGGATCAAAATCGAGTAAAATCCGTAAATTAACAAGGAAATTACCCCTATGTTGGCCGTTTTTGAAAATTCTAATATAAACCATGGAAGTCGTAGATATGCTTGTTAGGTTTCCTTAGAACAATTACATGCTTCGATTTGATAAGGCTAGGCCACTTTATGCCCTTTTTAGTGAAAGAAAAAGGGTCAAAAACGAGTAAAATCCGTAAATTAACAAGGAAATTCACTTTACCACCATTTTGGCCGTTTTTGAAATTTCTAAAATCAACCATGGAAGTCGTAGATATGCTCATTAGATTTCCTAGGAACTATTACATGCTTCGATTCGATAAGGCTAGGCCACTTTATGCCCTTTTTAGTGAACGAAAAAGGATCAAAATCGAGTAAAATCCGTAAATTAACAAGGAAATTACCACCATTTTGGCCGTTTTTGAAATTTCTAAAATCAACCACGGAAGTCGTAGATATGCTCATTAGATTTCCTAGGAACTATTACATGCTTCGATTCGATAAGGCTAGGCCACTTTATGCCCTTTTTAGTGAACGAAAAAGGATCAAAATCGAGTAAAATCCGTAAATTAACAAGGAAATTACCCCCATGTTGGCCGTTTTTGAAAATTCTAATATAAACCATGGAAGTCGTAGATATGCTTGTTAGATTTCCTTAGAACAATTACATGCTTCGATTTGATAAGGCTAGGCCACTTTATGCCCTTTTTAGTGAAAGAAAAAGGGTCAAAAACGAGTAAAATCCGTAAATTAACAAGGAAATTCACTTTACCACCATTTTGGCCGTTTTTGAAATTTCTAAAATCAACTATGGAAGACGTAGATATGCTCATTAGATTTCCAAGGAACTATTACATGCTTCGATTCGATAAGGCTAGGCCACTTTATGCCCTTTTTAGTGAACGAAAAAGGATCAAAATCGAGTAAAATCCGTAAATTAACAAGGAAATTACCACCATTTTGACCGTTTTTGAAATTTCTAAAATCAACCATGGAAGTCGTATATATGCTCATTAGATTTCCTAGGAACTATTACATGCTTCGATTCGATAAGGCTAGACCACTTTATGCCTTTTTTAGTGAAAGAAAAGGGTCAAAAACGAGTAAAATCCGAAAATTAACAAGGAAATTACCCCCATGTTGGCCGTTTTTGAAAATTCTAATATAAACCATGGAAGTCATAGATATGCTTGTTAGATTTTCTTGGAACAATTACATGCTTCGATTTGATAAGGCTAGGCCACTTTATGCTCTTTTTAGTGAAAGAAAAAGGGTCAAAAACGAATAAAATCCATAAATTAACAAGGAAATTCACTTTACCACCATTTTGGCCGTTTTTGAAATTTCAATAATCAACCATGGAAGTCGTAGATATGCTCATTAGATTTCCTAGGAATTATTACATGCTTCGATTCGATAAGGCTAGGCCACTTTATGCCTTTTTTAGTGAAAGAAAAAGGGTCAAAAACGAGTAAAATCCGTAAATTAACAAGGAAATTCACTTTACCACCATTTTGGCCGTTTTTGAAATTTCTAAAATCAACCATAGAAGTCGTAGATATGCTCATTAGATTTCCTAGGAACTATTACATGCTTCGATTCGATAAGGCTAGGCCACTTTATGCCCTTTTTAGTGAACGAAAAAGGATCAAAATCGAGTAAAATCCGTAAATTAACAAGGAAATTACCACCATTTTGGCCGTTTTTGAAATTTCTAAAATCAACCATGGAAGTCGTAGATATGCTCATTAGATTTTCTAGGAACTATTACATGCTTCGATTCGATAAGGCTAGGCCACTTTATGCCTTTTTTAGTGAAAGAAAAGGGTCAAAAACGAGTAAAATCCGAAAATTAACAAGGAAATTACCCCCATGTTGGCCGTTTTTGAAAATTCTAATATAAACCATGGAAGTCATAGATATGCTTGTTAGATTTCCTTGGAACAATTACATGCTTCGATTTGATAAGGCTAGGCCACTTTATGCTCTTTTTAGTGAAAGAAAAAGGGTCAAAAACGAATAAAATCCATAAATTAACAAGGAAATTCACTTTACCACCATTTTGGCCGTTTTTGAAATTTCTAAAATCAACCATGGAAGTCGTAGATATGCTCATTAGATTTCCTAGGAACTATTACATGCTTCGATTCGATATGGCTAGGCCACTTTATGCCTTTTTTAGTGAAAGAAAAAGGGTCAAAAACGAGTAAAATCCGTAAATTAACAAGGAAATTACCCCCATGTTGGCCGTTTATGAAAATTCTAATATAAACCATGGAAGTCGTAGATATGCTTGTTAGATTTCCTTAGAACAATTACATGCTTCGATTTGATAAGGCTAGGCCACTTTATGCCCTTTTTAGTGAAAGAAAATGGGTCAAAAACGAGTAAAATCCGTAAATTAACAAGGAAATTCACTTTACCACCATTTTGGCCGTTTTTGAAATTTCTAAAATCAACCATGGAAGTCGTAGATATGCTCATTAGATTTCCTGGGAACTATTACATGCTTCGATTCGATAAAGCTAGGCCACATTATGCCCTTTTTAGTGAACGAAAAAGGATCAAAATCAAGTAAAATCCGTAAATTAACAAGGAAATTACCACCATTTTGGCCGTTTTTGAAATTTCTAAAATCAACCATGGAAGTCGTAGATATGCTCATTAGATTTCCTAGGAACTATTACATGCTTCGATTCGATAAGGCTAGGCCACTTTATGCCTTTTTTAGTGAAAGAAAAGGGTCAAACACGAGTAAAATCCTTAAATTAACAAGGAAATTACTCCCATGTTGGCCGTTTTTGAAAATTCTAATATAAACCATGGAAGTCGTAGATATGCTTGTTAGATTTCCTAGGAAGTATTACATGCTTCGATTTGATAAGGCTAGGCCACTTTATGCCCCTTTTAGTGAAAGAAAAAGGATCAAAATCGAGTAAAATCCGTAAATTAACAAGGAAATTCACTTTACCACCATTTTGGCCGTTTTTGAAATTTCTAAAATCAACCATGGAAGTCGTAGATATGCTCATTAGATTTCCTAGGAACTATTACATGCTTCGATTCGATAAGGCTAGGCCACTTTATGCCTTTTTTAGTGAAAGAAAAGGGTCAAAAACGAGTAAAATCCGAAAATTAACAAGGAAATTACCCCCATGTTGGCCGTTTTTGAAAATTCTAATATAAACCATGGAAGTCATAGATATGCTTGTTAGATTTCCTTGGAACAATTACATGCTTCGATTTGATAAGGCTAGGCCACTTTATGCTCTTTTTAGTGAAAGAAAAAGGGTCAAAAACGAATAAAATCCATAAATTAACAAGGAAATTCACTTTACCACCATTTTGGCCGTTTTTGAAATTTCTAAAATCAACCATGGAAGTCGTAGATATGCTCATTAGATTTCCTAGGAACTATTACATGCTTCGATTCGATATGGCTAGGCCACTTTATGCCTTTTTTAGTGAAAGAAAAAGGGTCAAAAACGAGTAAAATCCGTAAATTAACAAGGAAATTACCCCCATGTTGGCCGTTTATGAAAATTCTAATATAAACCATGGAAGTCGTAGTTATGCTTGTTAGATTTCCTTAGAACAATTACATGCTTCGATTTGATAAGGCTAGGCCACTTTATGCCCTTTTTAGTGAAAGAAAAAGGGTCGAAAACGAGTAAAATCCGTAAATTAACAAGGAAATTCACTTTACCACCATTTTGGCCGTTTTTGAAATTTCTAAAATCAACCATGGAAGTCGTAGATATGCTCATTAGATTTCCTGGGAACTATTACATGCTTCGATTCGATAAGGCTAGGCCACATTATGCCCTTTTTAGTGAACGAAAAAGGATCAAAATCAAGTAAAATCCGTAAATTAACAACGAAATTACCACCATTTTGGCCGTTTTTGAAATTTCTAAAATCAACCATGGAAGTCGTAGATATGCTCATTAGATTTCCTAGGAACTATTACATGCTTCGATTCGATAAGGCTAGGCCACTTTATGCCTTTTTTAGTGAAAGAAAAGGGTCAAAAACGAGTAAAATCCGTAAATTAACAAGGAAATTACCCCCATGTTGGCCGTTTTTGAAAATTCTAATATAAACCATGGAAGTCATAGATATGCTTGTTAGATTTCCTTGGAACTATTACATGCTTCGATTTGATAAGGCTAGGCCACTTTATGCTCTTTTTAGTGAAAGAAAAAGGGTCAAAAACGAATAAAATCCATAAATTAACAAGGAAATTCACTTTACCACCATTTTGGCCGTTTTTGAAATTTCTAAAATCAACCATGGAAGTCGTAGATATGCTCATTAGATTTCCTAGGAACTATTACATGCTTCGATTCGATAAGGCTAGGCCACTTTATGCCTTTTTTAGTGAAAGAAAAAGGGTCAAAAACGAGTAAAATCCGTAAATTAACAAGGAAATTACTCCCATGTTGGCCGTTTTTGAAAATTCTAATATAAACCATGGAAGTCGTAGATATGCTTGTTAGATTTCCTAGGAAGTATTACATGCTTCGATTTGATAAGGCTAGGCCACTTTATGCCCCTTTTAGTGAAAGAAAAAGGATCAAAATCGAGTAAAATCCGTAAATTAACAAGGAAATTCACTTTACCACCATTTTGGCCGTTTTTGAAATTTCTAAAATCAACCATGGAAGTCGTAGATATGCTCATTAGATTTCCTAGGAACTATTACATGCTTCGATTCGATAAGGCTAGGCCACTTTATGCCTTTTTTAGTGAAAGAAAAGGGTCAAAAACGAGTAAAATCCGAAAATTAACAAGGAAATTACCCCCATGTTGGCCGTTTTTGAAAATTCTAATATAAACCATGGAAGTCATAGATATGCTTGTTAGATTTCCTTGGAACTATTACATGCTTCGATTTGATAAGGCTAGGCCACTTTATGCTCTTTTTAGTGAAAGAAAAAGGGTCAAAAACGAATAAAATCCATAAATTAACAAGGAAATTCACTTTACCACCATTTTGGCCGTTTTTGAAATTTCTAAAATCAACCATGGAAGTCGTAGATATGCTCATTAGATTTCCTAGGAACTATTACATGCTTCGATTCGATAACGCTAGGCCACTTTATGCCTTTTTTAGTGAAAGAAAAAGGGTCAAAAACGAGTAAAATCCGTAAATTAACAAGGAAATTACTCCCATGTTGGCCGTTTTTGAAAATTCTAATATAAACCATGGAAGTCGTAGATATGCTTGTTAGATTTCCTAGGAAGTATTACATGCTTCGATTTGATAAGGCTAGGCCACTTTATGCCCCTTTTAGTGAAAGAAAAAGGGTCAAAAACGAATAAAATCCATAAATTAACAAGGAAATTCACTTTACCACCATTTTGGCCGTTTTTGAAATTTCTAAAATCAACCATGGAAGTCGTAGATATGCTCATTAGATTTCCTAGGAACTATTACATGCTTCGATTCGATATGGCTAGGCCACTTTATGCCTTTTTTAGTGAAAGAAAAAGGGTCAAAAACGAGTAAAATCCGTAAATTAACAAGGAAATTACCCCCATGTTGGCCGTTTATGAAAATTCTAATATAAACCATGGAAGTCGTAGATATGCTTGTTAGATTTCCTTAGAACAATTACATGCTTCGATTTGATAAGGCTAGGCCACTTTATGCCCTTTTTAGTGAAAGAAAATGGGTCAAAAACGAGTAAAATCCGTAAATTAACAAGGAAATTCACTTTACCACCATTTTGGCCGTTTTTGAAATTTCTAAAATCAACCATGGAAGTCGTAGATATGCTCATTAGATTTCCTGGGAACTATTACATGCTTCGATTCGATAAAGCTAGGCCACATTATGCCCTTTTTAGTGAACGAAAAAGGATCAAAATCAAGTAAAATCCGTAAATTAACAAGGAAATTACCACCATTTTGGCCGTTTTTGAAATTTCTAAAATCAACCATGGAAGTCGTAGATATGCTCCTTAGATTTCCTAGGAACTATTACATGCTTCGATTCGATAAGGCTAGGCCACTTTATGCCTTTTTTAGTGAAAGAAAAGGGTCAAACACGAGTAAAATCCTTAAATTAACAAGGAAATTACTCCCATGTTGGCCGTTTTTGAAAATTCTAATATAAACCATGGAAGTCGTAGATATGCTTGTTAGATTTCCTAGGAAGTATTACATGCTTCGATTTGATAAGGCTAGGCCACTTTATGCCCCTTTTAGTGAAAGAAAAAGGATCAAAATCGAGTAAAATCCGTAAATTAACAAGGAAATTCACTTTACCACCATTTTGGCCGTTTTTGAAATTTCTAAAATCAACCATGGAAGTCGTAGATATGCTCATTAGATTTCCTAGGAACTATTACATGCTTCGATTCGATAAGGCTAGGCCACTTTATGCCTTTTTTAGTGAAAGAAAAGGGTCAAAAACGAGTAAAATCCGAAAATTAACAAGGAAATTACCCCCATGTTGGCCGTTTTTGAAAATTCTAATATAAACCATGGAAGTCATAGATATGCTTGTTAGATTTCCTTGGAACAATTACATGCTTCGATTTGATAAGGCTAGGCCACTTTATGCTCTTTTTAGTGAAAGAAAAAGGGTCAAAAACGAATAAAATCCATAAATTAACAAGGAAATTCACTTTACCACCATTTTGGCCGTTTTTGAAATTTCTAAAATCAACCATGGAAGTCGTAGATATGCTCATTAGATTTCCTAGGAACTATTACATGCTTCGATTCGATATGGCTAGGCCACTTTATGCCTTTTTTAGTGAAAGAAAAAGGGTCAAAAACGAGTAAAATCCGTAAATTAACAAGGAAATTACCCCCATGTTGGCCGTTTATGAAAATTCTAATATAAACCATGGAAGTCGTAGATATGCTTGTTAGATTTCCTTAGAACAATTACATGCTTCGATTTGATAAGGCTAGGCCACTTTATGCCCTTTTTAGTGAAAGAAAATGGGTCAAAAACGAGTAAAATCCGTAAATTAACAAGGAAATTCACTTTACCACCATTTTGGCCGTTTTTGAAATTTCTAAAATCAACCATGGAAGTCGTAGATATGCTCATTAGATTTCCTGGGAACTATTACATGCTTCGATTCGATAAAGCTAGGCCACATTATGCCCTTTTTAGTGAACGAAAAAGGATCAAAATCAAGTAAAATCCGTAAATTAACAAGGAAATTACCACCATTTTGGCCGTTTTTGAAATTTCTAAAATCAACCATGGAAGTCGTAGATATGCTCATTAGATTTCCTAGGAACTATTACATGCTTCGATTCGATAAGGCTAGGCCACTTTATGCCTTTTTTAGTGAAAGAAAAGGGTCAAACACGAGTAAAATCCTTAAATTAACAAGGAAATTACTCCCATGTTGGCCGTTTTTGAAAATTCTAATATAAACCATGGAAGTCGTAGATATGCTTGTTAGATTTCCTAGGAAGTATTACATGCTTCGATTTGATAAGGCTAGGCCACTTTATGCCCCTTTTAGTGAAAGAAAAAGGATCAAAATCGAGTAAAATCCGTAAATTAACAAGGAAATTCACTTTACCACCATTTTGGCCGTTTTTGAAATTTCTAAAATCAACCATGGAAGTCGTAGATATGCTCATTAGATTTCCTAGGAACTATTACATGCTTCGATTCGATAAGGCTAGGCCACTTTATGCCTTTTTTAGTGAAAGAAAAGGGTCAAAAACGAGTAAAATCCGAAAATTAACAAGGAAATTACCCCCATGTTGGCCGTTTTTGAAAATTCTAATATAAACCATGGAAGTCATAGATATGCTTGTTAGATTTCCTTGGAACAATTACATGCTTCGATTTGATAAGGCTAGGCCACTTTATGCTCTTTTTAGTGAAAGAAAAAGGGTCAAAAACGAATAAAATCCATAAATTAACAAGGAAATTCACTTTACCACCATTTTGGCCGTTTTTGAAATTTCTAAAATCAACCATGGAAGTCGTAGATATGCTCATTAGATTTCCTAGGAACTATTACATGCTTCGATTCGATATGGCTAGGCCACTTTATGCCTTTTTTAGTGAAAGAAAAAGGGTCAAAAACGAGTAAAATCCGTAAATTAACAAGGAAATTACCCCCATGTTGGCCGTTTATGAAAATTCTAATATAAACCATGGAAGTCGTAGTTATGCTTGTTAGATTTCCTTAGAACAATTACATGCTTCGATTTGATAAGGCTAGGCCACTTTATGCCCTTTTTAGTGAAAGAAAAAGGGTCGAAAACGAGTAAAATCCGTAAATTAACAAGGAAATTCACTTTACCACCATTTTGGCCGTTTTTGAAATTTCTAAAATCAACCATGGAAGTCGTAGATATGCTCATTAGATTTCCTGGGAACTATTACATGCTTCGATTCGATAAGGCTAGGCCACATTATGCCCTTTTTAGTGAACGAAAAAGGATCAAAATCAAGTAAAATCCGTAAATTAACAACGAAATTACCACCATTTTGGCCGTTTTTGAAATTTCTAAAATCAACCATGGAAGTCGTAGATATGCTCATTAGATTTCCTAGGAACTATTACATGCTTCGATTCGATAAGGCTAGGCCACTTTATGCCTTTTTTAGTGAAAGAAAAGGGTCAAAAACGAGTAAAATCCGTAAATTAACAAGGAAATTACCCCCATGTTGGCCGTTTTTGAAAATTCTAATATAAACCATGGAAGTCATAGATATGCTTGTTAGATTTCCTTGGAACTATTACATGCTTCGATTTGATAAGGCTAGGCCACTTTATGCTCTTTTTAGTGAAAGAAAAAGGGTCAAAAACGAATAAAATCCATAAATTAACAAGGAAATTCACTTTACCACCATTTTGGCCGTTTTTGAAATTTCTAAAATCAACCATGGAAGTCGTAGATATGCTCATTAGATTTCCTAGGAACTATTACATGCTTCGATTCGATAAGGCTAGGCCACTTTATGCCTTTTTTAGTGAAAGAAAAAGGGTCAAAAACGAGTAAAATCCGTAAATTAACAAGGAAATTACTCCCATGTTGGCCGTTTTTGAAAATTCTAATATAAACCATGGAAGTCGTAGATATGCTTGTTAGATTTCCTAGGAAGTATTACATGCTTCGATTTGATAAGGCTAGGCCACTTTATGCCCCTTTTAGTGAAAGAAAAAGGATCAAAATCGAGTAAAATCCGTAAATTAACAAGGAAATTCACTTTACCACCATTTTGGCCGTTTTTGAAATTTCTAAAATCAACCATGGAAGTCGTAGATATGCTCATTAGATTTCCTAGGAACTATTACATGCTTCGATTCGATAAGGCTAGGCCACTTTATGCCTTTTTTAGTGAAAGAAAAGGGTCAAAAACGAGTAAAATCCGAAAATTAACAAGGAAATTACCCCCATGTTGGCCGTTTTTGAAAATTCTAATATAAACCATGGAAGTCATAGATATGCTTGTTAGATTTCCTTGGAACTATTACATGCTTCGATTTGATAAGGCTAGGCCACTTTATGCTCTTTTTAGTGAAAGAAAAAGGGTCAAAAACGAATAAAATCCATAAATTAACAAGGAAATTCACTTTACCACCATTTTGGCCGTTTTTGAAATTTCTAAAATCAACCATGGAAGTCGTAGATATGCTCATTAGATTTCCTAGGAACTATTACATGCTTCGATTCGATAAGGCTAGGCCACTTTATGCCTTTTTTAGTGAAAGAAAAAGGGTCAAAAACGAGTAAAATCCGTAAATTAACAAGGAAATTACTCCCATGTTGGCCGTTTTTGAAAATTCTAATATAAACCATGGAAGTCGTAGATATGCTTGTTAGATTTCCTAGGAAGTATTACATGCTTCGATTCGATAAGGCTAGGCCACTTTATGCCCCTTTTAGTGAAAGAAAAAGGATCAAAATCGAGTAAAATCCGTAAATTAACAAGGAAATTCACTTTACCACCATTTTGGCCGTTTTTGAAATTTCTAAAATCAACCATGGAAGTCGTAGATATGCTCATTAGATTTCCTAGGAACTATTACATGCTTCGATTCGATAAGGCTAGGCCACTTTATGCCTTTTTTAGTGAAAGAAAAGGGTCAAAAACGAGTAAAATCCGAAAATTAACAAGGAAATTACCCCCATGTTGGCCGTTTTTGAAAATTCTAATATAAACCATGGAAGTCATAGATATGCTTGTTAGATTTCCTTGGAACAATTACATGCTTCGATTTGATAAGGCTAGGCCACTTTATGCTCTTTTTAGTGAAAGAAAAAGGGTCAAAAACGAATAAAATCCATAAATTAACAAGGAAATTCACTTTACCACCATTTTGGCCGTTTTTGAAATTTCTAAAATCAACCATGGAAGTCGTAGATATGCTCATTAGATTTCCTAGGAACTATTACATGCTTCGATTCGATATGGCTAGGCCACTTTATGCCTTTTTTAGTGAAAGAAAAAGGGTCAAAAACGAGTAAAATCCGTAAATTAACAAGGAAATTACCCCCATGTTGGCCGTTTATGAAAATTCTAATATAAACCATGGAAGTCGTAGTTATGCTTGTTAGATTTCCTTAGAACAATTACATGCTTCGATTTGATAAGGCTAGGCCACTTTATGCCCTTTTTAGTGAAAGAAAAAGGGTCGAAAACGAGTAAAATCCGTAAATTAACAAGGAAATTCACTTTACCACCATTTTGGCCGTTTTTGAAATTTCTAAAATCAACCATGGAAGTCGTAGATATGCTCATTAGATTTCCTGGGAACTATTACATGCTTCGATTCGATAAGGCTAGGCCACATTATGCCCTTTTTAGTGAACGAAAAAGGATCAAAATCAAGTAAAATCCGTAAATTAACAACGAAATTACCACCATTTTGGCCGTTTTTGAAATTTCTAAAATCAACCATGGAAGTCGTAGATATGCTCATTAGATTTCCTAGGAACTATTACATGCTTCGATTCGATAAGGCTAGGCCACTTTATGCCTTTTTTAGTGAAAGAAAAGGGTCAAAAACGAGTAAAATCCGTAAATTAACAAGGAAATTACCCCCATGTTGGCCGTTTTTGAAAATTCTAATATAAACCATGGAAGTCATAGATATGCTTGTTAGATTTCCTTGGAACTATTACATGCTTCGATTTGATAAGGCTAGGCCACTTTATGCTCTTTTTAGTGAAAGAAAAAGGGTCAAAAACGAATAAAATCCATAAATTAACAAGGAAATTCACTTTACCACCATTTTGGCCGTTTTTGAAATTTCTAAAATCAACCATGGAAGTCGTAGATATGCTCATTAGATTTCCTAGGAACTATTACATGCTTCGATTCGATAAGGCTAGGCCACTTTATGCCTTTTTTAGTGAAAGAAAAGGGTCAAAAACGAGTAAAATCCGAAAATTAACAAGGAAATTACCCCCATGTTGGCCGTTTTTGAAAATTCTAATATAAACCATGGAAGTCATAGATATGCTTGTTAGATTTCCTTGGAACTATTACATGCTTCGATTTGATAAGGCTAGGCCACTTTATGCCCTTTTTAGTGAAAGAAAAAGGGTCAAAAACGAATAAAATCCATAAATTAACAAGGAAATTCACTTTACCACCATTTTGGCCGTTTTTGAAATTTCTAAAATCAACCATGGAAGTCGTAGATATGCTCATTAGATTTCCTAGGAACTATTACATGCTTCGATTTGATAAGGCTAGTCCACTTTATGCCTTTTTTAGTGAAAGAAAAAGGGTCAAAAACGAGTAAAATCCGTAAATTAACAAGGAAATTACCCCCATGTTGGCCGTTTTTGAAAATTCTAATATAAACCATGGAAGTCGTAGATATGCTTGTTAGATTTTCTAGGAACTATTACATGCTTCGATTTGATAAGGCTAGGCCACTTTATGCCCTTTTTAGTGAAAGAAAAAGGGTCAAAAACAAGTAAAATCCGTAAATTAACAAGGAAATTCACTTTACCACCATTTTGGCCGTTTTTGAAATTTCTAAAATCAACGACGGAAGTCGTAGATATGGTCATTAGATTTCCTAGGAACTATTACATGCTTCGATTCGATAAGGCTAGGCCAGTTTATGCCCTTTTTAGTGAAAGAAAAAGGATCAAAATCGAGTAAAATCCGTAAATTAACAAGGAAATTACCCCCATGTTGGCCGTTTTTGAAAATTCTAATATAAACCATGGAAGTCGTAGATATGCTTGTTAGATTTCTTAGGAACTATTACATGCTTCGATTTGATAAGGCTAGGCCACTTTATGCCCTTTTTAGTGAAAGAAAAAAGGTCAAAAACGAGTAAAATCCGTAAATTAACAAGGAAATTCACTTTACCACCATTTTGGCCGTTTTTGAAATTTCTAAAATCAACCATGGAAGTCGTAAATATGCTCATTAGATTTCCTAGGAACTATTACAAGCTTCGATTCGATAAGGCTAGGCCACTTTATGCCCTTTTTAGTGAACGAAAAAGGATCAAAATCGAGTAAAATCCGTAAATTAACAAGGAAATTACCACCATTTTGGCCGTTTTTGAAATTTCTAAAATCAACCATGGAAGTCGTAGATATGCTCATTAGATTTCCTAGGAACTATTACATGCTTCGATTCGATAAGGCTAGGCCACTTTATGCCTTTTTTAGTGAAAGAAAAGGGTCAAAAACGAGTAAAATCCGAAAATTAACAAGGAAATTACCCCCATGTTGGCCGTTTTTGAAAATTCTAATATAAACCATGGAAGTCATAGATATGCTTGTTAGATTTCCTTGGAACTATTACATGCTTCGATTTGATAAGGCTAGGCCACTTTATGCCCTTTTTAGTGAAAGAAAAAGGGTCAAAAACGAATAAAATCCATAAATTAACAAGGAAATTCACTTTACCACCATTTTGGCCGTTTTTGAAATTTCTAAAATCAACCATGGAAGTCGTAGATATGCTCATTAGATTTCCTAGGAACTATTACATGCTTCGATTTGATAAGGCTAGTCCACTTTATGCCTTTTTTAGTGAAAGAAAAAGGGTCAAAAACGAGTAAAATCCGTAAATTAACAAGGAAATTACCCCCATGTTGGCCGTTTTTGAAAATTCTAATATAAACCATGGAAGTCGTAGATATGCTTGTTAGATTTTCTAGGAACTATTACATGCTTCGATTTGATAAGGCTAGGCCACTTTATGCCCTTTTTAGTGAAAGAAAAAGGGTCAAAAACAAGTAAAATCCGTAAATTAACAAGGAAATTCACTTTACCACCATTTTGGCCGTTTTTGAAATTTCTAAAATCAACGACGGAAGTCGTAGATATGGTCATTAGATTTCCTAGGAACTATTACATGCTTCGATTCGATAAGGCTAGGCCACTTTATGCCCTTTTTAGTGAAAGAAAAAGGGTCAAAAACAAGTAAAATCCGTAAATTAACAAGGAAATTCACTTTACCACCATTTTGGCCGTTTTTGAAATTTCTAAAATCAACGACGGAAGTCGTAGATATGGTCATTAGATTTCCTAGGAACTATTACATGCTTCGATTCGATAAGGCTAGGCCACTTTATGCCCTTTTTAGTGAAAGAAAAAGGGTCAAAAACGAGTAAAATCCGTAAATTAACAAGGAAATTACCCCCATGTTGGCCGTTTTTGAAAATTCTAATATAAACCATGGAAGTCGTAGATATGCTTGTTAGATTTCCTTAGAACAATTACATGCTTCGATTTGATAAGGCTAGGCCACTTTATGCCCTTTTTAGTGAAAGAAAAAGGGTCAAAAACGAGTAAAATCCGTAAATTAACAAGGAAATTCACTTTACCACCATTTTGGCCGTTTTTGAAATTTCTAAAATCAACCATGGAAGTCGTAGATATGCTCATTAGATTTCCTAGGAACTATTACATGCTTCGATTTGATAAGGCTAGTCCACTTTATGCCTTTTTTAGTGAAAGAAAAAGGGTCAAAAACGAGTAAAATCCGTAAATTAACAAGGAAATTACCCCCATGTTGGCCGTTTTTGAAAATTCTAATATAAACCATGGAAGTCGTAGATATGCTTGTTAGATTTTCTAGGAACTATTACATGCTTCGATTTGATAAGGTTAGGCCACTTTATGCCCTTTTTAGTGAAAGAAAAAGGGTCAAAAACAAGTAAAATCCGTAAATTAACAAGGAAATTCACTTTACCACCATTTTGGCCGTTTTTGAAATTTCTAAAATCAACGACGGAAGTCGTAGATATGGTCATTAGATTTCCTAGGAACTATTACATGCTTCGATTCGATAAGGCTAGGCCAGTTTATGCCCTTTTTAGTGAAAGAAAAAGGATCAAAATCGAGTAAAATCCGTAAATTAACAAGGAAATTACCCCCATGTTGGCCGTTTTTGAAAATTCTAATATAAACCATGGAAGTCGTAGATATGCTTGTTAGATTTCTTAGGAACTATTACATGCTTCGATTTGATAAGGCTAGGCCACTTTATGCCCTTTTTAGTGAAAGAAAAAAGGTCAAAAACGAGTAAAATCCGTAAATTAACAAGGAAATTCACTTTACCACCATTTTGGCCGTTTTTGAAATTTCTAAAATCAACCATGGAAGTCGTAAATATGCTCATTAGATTTCCTAGGAACTATTACATGCTTCGATTCGATAAGGCTAGGCCACTTTATGCCCTTTTTAGTGAACGAAAAAGGATCAAAATCGAGTAAAATCCGTAAATTAACAAGGAAATTACCACCATTTTGGCCGTTTTTGAAATTTCTAAAATCAACCATGGAAGTCGTAGATATGCTCATTAGATTTCCTAGGAACTATTACATGCTTCGATTCGATAAGGCTAGGCCACTTTATGCCTTTTTTAGTGAAAGAAAAGGGTCAAAAACGAGTTAAATCCGTAAATTAACAAGGAAATTACCCCCATGTTGGCCGTTTTTGAAATTTCTAAAATCAACCATGGAAGTCGTAGATATGCTTGTTAGATTTCCTTGGAACTATTACATGCTTCGATTTGATAAGGCTAGCCCACTTTATGCTCTTTTTAGTGAAAGAAAAAGGGTCAAAAACGAATAAAATCCATAAATTAACAAGGAAATTCACTTTACCACCATTTTGGCCGTTTTTGAAATTTCTAAAATCAACCATGGAAGTCGTAGATATGCTCATTAGATTTCCTAGGAACTATTACATGCTTCGATTCGATATGGCTAGGCCACTTTATGCCTTTTTTAGTGAAAGAAAAAGGGTCAAAAACGAGTAAAATCCGTAAATTAACAAGGAAATTACCCCCATGTTGGCCGTTTATGAAAATTCTAATATAAACCATGGAAGTCGTAGATATGCTTGTTAGATTTCCTTAGAACAATTACATGCTTCGATTTGATAAGGCTAGGCCACTTTATGCCCTTTTTAGTGAAAGAAAAAGGGTCAAAAACGAGTAAAATCCGTAAATTAACAAGGAAATTCACTTTACCACCATTTTGGCCGTTTTTGAAATTTCTAAAATCAACCATGGAAGTCGTAGATATGCTCATTAGATTTCCTGGGAACTATTACATGCTTCGATTCGATAAGGCTAGGCCACATTATGCCCTTTTTAGTGAACGAAAAAGGATCAAAATCAAGTAAAATCCGTAAATTAACAAGGAAATTACCACCATTTTGGCCGTTTTTGAAATTTCTAAAATCAACCATGGAAGTCGTAGATATGCTCATTAGATTTCCTAGGAACTATTACATGCTTCGATTCGATAAGGCTAGGCCACTTTATGCCTTTTTTAGTGAAAGAAAAGGGTCAAAAACGAGTTACATCCGTAAATTAACAAGGAAATTACCCCCATGTTGGCCGTTTTTGAAAATTCTAATATAAACCATGGAAGTCATAGATATACTTGTTAGATTTCCTTGGAACTATTACATGCTTCGATTTGATAAGGCTAGCCCACTTTATGCTCTTTTTAGTGAAAGAAAAAGGGTCAAAAACGAATAAAATCCATAAATTAACAAGGAAATTCACTTTACCACCATTTTGGCCGTTTTTGAAATTTCTAAAATCAACCATGGAAGTCGTAGATATGCTCATTAGATTTCCTAGGAACTATTACATGCTTCAATTCGATATGGCTAGGCCACTTTATGCCTTTTTTAGTGAAAGAAAAAGGGTCAAAAACGAGTAAAATCCGTAAATTAACAAGGAAATTACCCCCATGTTGGCCGTTTATGAAAATTCTAATATAAACCATGGAAGTCGTAGATATGCTTGTTAGATTTCCTTAGAACAATTACATGCTTCGATTTGATAAGGCTAGGCCACTTTATGCCCTTTTTAGTGAAAGAAAAAGGGTCAAAAACGAGTAAAATCCGTAAATTAACAAGGAAATTCACTTTACCACCATTTTGGCCGTTTTTGAAATTTCTAAAATCAACCATGGAAGTCGTAGATATGCTCATTAGATTTCCTAGGAACTATTACATGCTTCGATTTGATAAGGCTAGTCCACTTTATGCCTTTTTTAGTGAAAGAAAAAGGGTCAAAAACGAGTAAAATCCGTAAATTAACAAGGAAATTACCCCCATGTTGGCCGTTTTTGAAAATTCTAATATAAACCATGGAAGTCGTAGATATGCTTGTTAGATTTTCTAGGAACTATTACATGCTTCGATTTGATAAGGCTAGGCCACTTTATGCCCTTTTTAGTGAAAGAAAAAGGGTCAAAAACAAGTAAAATCCGTAAATTAACAAGGAAATTCACTTTACCACCATTTTGGCCGTTTTTGAAATTTCTAAAATCAACGACGGAAGTCGTAGATATGGTCATTAGATTTCCTAGGAACTATTACATGCTTCGATTCGATAAGGCTAGGCCAGTTTATGCCCTTTTTAGTGAAAGAAAAAGGATCAAAATCGAGTAAAATCCGTAAATTAACAAGGAAATTACCCCCATGTTGGCCGTTTTTGAAAATTCTAATATAAACCATGGAAGTCGTAGATATGCTTGTTAGATTTCTTAGGAACTATTACATGCTTCGATTTGATAAGGCTAGGCCACTTTATGCCCTTTTTAGTGAAAGAAAAAAGGTCAAAAACGAGTAAAATCCGTAAATTAACAAGGAAATTCACTTTACCACCATTTTGGCCGTTTTTGAAATTTCTAAAATCAACCATGGAAGTCGTAAATATGCTCATTAGATTTCCTAGGAACTATTACATGCTTCGATTCGATAAGGCTAGGCCACTTTATGCCCTTTTTAGTGAACGAAAAAGGATCAAAATCGAGTAAAATCCGTAAATTAACAAGGAAATTACCACCATTTTGGCCGTTTTTGAAATTTCTAAAATCAACCATGGAAGTCGTAGATATGCTCATTAGATTTCCTAGGAACTATTACATGCTTCGATTCGATAAGGCTAGGCCACTTTATGCCTTTTTTAGTGAAAGAAAAGGGTCAAAAACGAGTTAAATCCGTAAATTAACAAGGAAATTACCCCCATGTTGGCCGTTTTTGAAATTTCTAAAATCAACCATGGAAGTCGTAGATATGCTTGTTAGATTTCCTTGGAACTATTACATGCTTCGATTTGATAAGGCTAGCCCACTTTATGCTCTTTTTAGTGAAAGAAAAAGGGTCAAAAACGAATAAAATCCATAAATTAACAAGGAAATTCACTTTACCACCATTTTGGCCGTTTTTGAAATTTCTAAAATCAACCATGGAAGTCGTAGATATGCTCATTAGATTTCCTAGGAACTATTACATGCTTCGATTCGATATGGCTAGGCCACTTTATGCCTTTTTTAGTGAAAGAAAAAGGGTCAAAAACGAGTAAAATCCGTAAATTAACAAGGAAATTACCCCCATGTTGGCCGTTTATGAAAATTCTAATATAAACCATGGAAGTCGTAGATATGCTTGTTAGATTTCCTTAGAACAATTACATGCTTCGATTTGATAAGGCTAGGCCACTTTATGCCCTTTTTAGTGAAAGAAAAAGGGTCAAAAACGAGTAAAATCCGTAAATTAACAAGGAAATTCACTTTACCACCATTTTGGCCGTTTTTGAAATTTCTAAAATCAACCATGGAAGTCGTAGATATGCTCATTAGATTTCCTGGGAACTATTACATGCTTCGATTCGATAAGGCTAGGCCACATTATGCCCTTTTTAGTGAACGAAAAAGGATCAAAATCAAGTAAAATCCGTAAATTAACAAGGAAATTACCACCATTTTGGCCGTTTTTGAAATTTCTAAAATCAACCATGGAAGTCGTAGATATGCTCATTAGATTTCCTAGGAACTATTACATGCTTCGATTCGATAAGGCTAGGCCACTTTATGCCTTTTTTAGTGAAAGAAAAGGGTCAAAAACGAGTAAAATCCGTAAATTAACAAGGAAATTACCCCCATGTTGGACGTTTTTGAAAATTCTAATATAAACCATGGAAGTCATAGATATGCTTGTTAGATTTCCTTGGAACTATTACATGCTTCGATTTGATAAGGCTAGGCCACTTTATGCTCTTTTTAGTGAAAGAAAAAGGGTCAGAAACGAATAAAATCCATAAATTAACAAGGAAATTCACTTTACCACCATTTTGGCCGTTTTTGAACTTTCTAAAATCAACCATGGAAGTCGTAGATATGCTCATTAGATTTCCTAGGAACTATTACATGCTTCGATTTGATAAGGCTAGGCCACTTTATGCCTTTTTTAGTGAAAGAAAAAGGGTCAAAAACGAGTAAAATCCGTAAATTAACAAGGAAATTACCCCCATGTTGGCCGTTTTTGAAAATTCTAATATAAACCATGGAAGTCGTAGATATGCTTGTTAGATTTTCTAGGAACTATTACATGCTTCGATTTGATAAGGCTAGGCCACTTTATGCCCTTTTTAGTGAAAGAAAAAGGGTCAAAAACAAGTAAAATCCGTAAATTAACAAGGAAATTCACTTTACCACCATTTTGGCCGTTTTTGAAATTTCTAAAATCAACCATGGAAGTCGTAGATATGCTCATTAGATTTCCTAGGAACTATTACATGCTTCGATTTGATAAGGCTAGTCCACTTTATGCCTTTTTTAGTGAAAGAAAAAGGGTCAAAAACGAGTAAAATCCGTAAATTAACAAGGAAATTACCCCCATGTTGGCCGTTTTTGAAAATTCTAATATAAACCATGGAAGTCGTAGATATGCTTGTTAGATTTTCTAGGAACTATTACATGCTTCGATTTGATAAGGCTAGGCCACTTTATGCCCTTTTTAGTGAAAGAAAAAGGGTCAAAAACAAGTAAAATCCGTAAATTAACAAGGAAATTCACTTTACCACCATTTTGGCCGTTTTTGAAATTTCTAAAATCAACGACGGAAGTCGTAGATATGGTCATTAGATTTCCTAGGAACTATTACATGCTTCGATTCGATAAGGCTAGGCCAGTTTATGCCCTTTTTAGTGAAAGAAAAAGGATCAAAATCGAGTAAAATCCGTAAATTAACAAGGAAATTACCCCCATGTTGGCCGTTTTTGAAAATTCTAATATAAACCATGGAAGTCGTAGATATGCTTGTTAGATTTCTTAGGAACTATTACATGCTTCGATTTGATAAGGCTAGGCCACTTTATGCCCTTTTTAGTGAAAGAAAAACGGTCAAAAACGAGTAAAATCCGTAAATTAACAAGGAAATTCACTTTACCACCATTTTGGCCGTTTTTGAAATTTCTAAAATCAACCATGGAAGTCGTAAATATGCTCATTAGATTTCCTAGGAACTATTACATGCTTCGATTCGATAAGGCTAGGCCACTTTATGCCCTTTTTAGTGAACGAAAAAGGATCAAAATCGAGTAAAATCCGTAAATTAACAAGGAAATTACCACCATTTTGGCCGTTTTTGAAATTTCTAAAATCAACCATGGAAGTCGTAGATATGCTCATTAGATTTCCTAGGAACTATTACATGCTTCGATTCGATAAGGCTAGGCCACTTTATGCCTTTTTTAGTGAAAGAAAAGGGTCAAAAACGAGTTAAATCCGTAAATTAACAAGGAAATTACCCCCATGTTGGCCGTTTTTGAAATTTCTAAAATCAACCATGGAAGTCGTAGATATGCTTGTTAGATTTCCTTGGAACTATTACATGCTTCGATTTGATAAGGCTAGCCCACTTTATGCTCTTTTTAGTGAAAGAAAAAGGGTCAAAAACGAATAAAATCCATAAATTAACAAGGAAATTCACTTTACCACCATTTTGGCCGTTTTTGAAATTTCTAAAATCAACCATGGAAGTCGTAAATATGCTCATTAGATTTCCTAGGAACTATTACATGCTTCGATTCGATAAGGCTAGGCCACTTTATGCCCTTTTTAGTGAACGAAAAAGGATCAAAATCGAGTAAAATCCGTAAATTAACAAGGAAATTACCACCATTTTGGCCGTTTTTGAAATTTCTAAAATCAACCATGGAAGTCGTAGATATGCTCATTAGATTTCCTAGGAACTATTACATGCTTCGATTCGATAAGGCTAGGCCACTTTATGCCTTTTTTAGTGAAAGAAAAGGGTCAAAAACGAGTTAAATCCGTAAATTAACAAGGAAATTACCCCCATGTTGGCCGTTTTTGAAATTTCTAAAATCAACCATGGAAGTCGTAGATATGCTTGTTAGATTTCCTTGGAACTATTACATGCTTCGATTTGATAAGGCTAGCCCACTTTATGCTCTTTTTAGTGAAAGAAAAAGGGTCAAAAACGAATAAAATCCATAAATTAACAAGGAAATTCACTTTACCACCATTTTGGCCGTTTTTGAAATTTCTAAAATCAACCATGGAAGTCGTAAATATGCTCATTAGATTTCCTAGGAACTATTACATGCTTCGATTCGATAAGGCTAGGCCACTTTATGCCCTTTTTAGTGAACGAAAAAGGATCAAAATCGAGTAAAATCCGTAAATTAACAAGGAAATTACCACCATTTTGGCCGTTTTTGAAATTTCTAAAATCAACCATGGAAGTCGTAGATATGCTCATTAGATTTCCTAGGAACTATTACATGCTTCGATTTGATAAGGCTAGTCCACTTTATGCCTTTTTTAGTGAAAGAAAAAGGGTCAAAAACGAGTAAAATCCGTAAATTAACAAGGAAATTACCCCCATGTTGGCCGTTTTTGAAAATTCTAATATAAACCATGGAAGTCGTAGATATGCTTGTTAGATTTTCTAGGAACTATTACATGCTTCGATTTGATAAGGCTAGGCCACTTTATGCCCTTTTTAGTGAAAGAAAAAGGGTCAAAAACAAGTAAAATCCGTAAATTAACAAGGAAATTCACTTTACCACCATTTTGGCCGTTTTTGAAATTTCTAAAATCAACGACGGAAGTCGTAGATATGGTCATTAGATTTCCTAGGAACTATTACATGCTTCGATTCGATAAGGCTAGGCCAGTTTATGCCCTTTTTAGTGAAAGAAAAAGGATCAAAATCGAGTAAAATCCGTAAATTAACAAGGAAATTACCCCCATGTTGGCCGTTTTTGAAAATTCTAATATAAACCATGGAAGTCGTAGATATGCTTGTTAGATTTCTTAGGAACTATTACATGCTTCGATTTGATAAGGCTAGGCCACTTTATGCCCTTTTTAGTGAAAGAAAAACGGTCAAAAACGAGTAAAATCCGTAAATTAACAAGGAAATTCACTTTACCACCATTTTGGCCGTTTTTGAAATTTCTAAAATCAACCATGGAAGTCGTAAATATGCTCATTAGATTTCCTAGGAACTATTACATGCTTCGATTCGATAAGGCTAGGCCACTTTATGCCCTTTTTAGTGAACGAAAAAGGATCAAAATCGAGTAAAATCCGTAAATTAACAAGGAAATTACCACCATTTTGGCCGTTTTTGAAATTTCTAAAATCAACCATGGAAGTCGTAGATATGCTCATTAGATTTCCTAGGAACTATTACATGCTTCGATTCGATAAGGCTAGGCCACTTTATGCCTTTTTTAGTGAAAGAAAAGGGTCAAAAACGAGTTAAATCCGTAAATTAACAAGGAAATTACCCCCATGTTGGCCGTTTTTGAAATTTCTAAAATCAACCATGGAAGTCGTAGATATGCTTGTTAGATTTCCTTGGAACTATTACATGCTTCGATTTGATAAGGCTAGCCCACTTTATGCTCTTTTTAGTGAAAGAAAAAGGGTCAAAAACGAATAAAATCCATAAATTAACAAGGAAATTCACTTTACCACCATTTTGGCCGTTTTTGAAATTTCTAAAATCAACCATGGAAGTCGTAAATATGCTCATTAGATTTCCTAGGAACTATTACATGCTTCGATTCGATAAGGCTAGGCCACTTTATGCCCTTTTTAGTGAACGAAAAAGGATCAAAATCGAGTAAAATCCGTAAATTAACAAGGAAATTACCACCATTTTGGCCGTTTTTGAAATTTCTAAAATCAACCATGGAAGTCGTAGATATGCTCATTAGATTTCCTAGGAACTATTACATGCTTCGATTCGATAATGCTAGGCCACTTTATGCCTTTTTTAGTGAAAGAAAAGGGTCAAAAACGAGTTAAATCCGTAAATTAACAAGGAAATTACCCCCATGTTGGCCGTTTTTGAAATTTCTAAAATCAACCATGGAAGTCGTAGATATGCTTGTTAGATTTCCTTGGAACTATTACATGCTTCGATTTGATAAGGCTAGCCCACTTTATGCTCTTTTTAGTGAAAGAAAAAGGGTCAAAAACGAATAAAATCCATAAATTAACAAGGAAATTCACTTTACCACCATTTTGGCCGTTTTTGAAATTTCTAAAATCAACCATGGAAGTCGTAGATATGCTCATTAGATTTCCTAGGAACTATTACATGCTTCGATTCGATATGGCTAGGCCACTTTATGCCTTTTTTAGTGAAAGAAAAAGGGTCAAAAACGAGTAAAATCCGTAAATTAACAAGGAAATTACCCCCATGTTGGCCGTTTATGAAAATTCTAATATAAACCATGGAAGTCGTAGATATGCTTGTTAGATTTCCTTAGAACAATTACATGCTTCGATTTGATAAGGCTAGGCCACTTTATGCCCTTTTTAGTGAAAGAAAAAGGGTCAAAAACGAGTAAAATCCGTAAATTAACAAGGAAATTCACTTTACCACCATTTTGGCCGTTTTTGAAATTTCTAAAATCAACCATGGAAGTCGTAGATATGCTCATTAGATTTCCTGGGAACTATTACATGCTTCGATTCGATAAGGCTAGGCCACATTATGCCCTTTTTAGTGAACGAAAAAGGATCAAAATCAAGTAAAATCCGTAAATTAACAAGGAAATTACCACCATTTTGGCCGTTTTTGAAATTTCTAAAATCAACCATGGAAGTCGTAGATATGCTCATTAGATTTCCTAGGAACTATTACATGCTACGATTCGATAAGGCTAGGCCACTTTATGCCTTTTTTAGTGAAAGAAAAGGGTCAAAAACGAGTAAAATACGTAAATTAACAAGGAAATTACCCCCATGTTGGACGTTTTTGAAAATTCTAATATAAACCATGGAAGTCATAGATATGCTTGTTAGATTTCCTTGGAACTATTACATGCTTCGATTTGATAAGGCTAGGCCACTTTATGCTCTTTTTAGTGAAAGAAAAAGGGTCAGAAACGAATAAAATCCATAAATTAACAAGGAAATTCACTTTACCACCATTTTGGCCGTTTTTGAACTTTCTAAAATCAACCATGGAAGTCGTAGATATGCTCATTAGATTTCCTAGGAACTATTACATGCTTCGATTTGATAAGGCTAGGCCACTTTATGCCTTTTTTAGTGAAAGAAAAAGGGTCAAAAACGAGTAAAATCCGTAAATTAACAAGGAAATTACCCCCATGTTGGCCGTTTTTGAAAATTCTAATATAAACCATGGAAGTCGTAGATATGCTTGTTAGATTTTCTAGGAACTATTACATGCTTCGATTTGATAAGGCTAGGCCACTTTATGCCCTTTTTAGTGAAAGAAAAAGGGTCAAAAACAAGTAAAATCCGTAAATTAACAAGGAAATTCACTTTACCACCATTTTGGCCGTTTTTGAAATTTCTAAAATCAACCATGGAAGTCGTAGATATGCTCATTAGATTTCCTAGGAACTATTACATGCTTCGATTTGATAAGGCTAGTCCACTTTATGCCTTTTTTAGTGAAAGAAAAAGGGTCAAAAACGAGTAAAATCCGTAAATTAACAAGGAAATTACCCCCATGTTGGCCGTTTTTGAAAATTCTAATATAAACCATGGAAGTCGTAGATATGCTTGTTAGATTTTCTAGGAACTATTACATGCTTCGATTTGATAAGGCTAGGCCACTTTATGCCCTTTTTAGTGAAAGAAAAAGGGTCAAAAACAAGTAAAATCCGTAAATTAACAAGGAAATTCACTTTACCACCATTTTGGCCGTTTTTGAAATTTCTAAAATCAACGACGGAAGTCGTAGATATGGTCATTAGATTTCCTAGGAACTATTACATGCTTCGATTCGATAAGGCTAGGCCAGTTTATGCCCTTTTTAGTGAAAGAAAAAGGATCAAAATCGAGTAAAATCCGTAAATTAACAAGGAAATTACCCCCATGTTGGCCGTTTTTGAAAATTCTAATATAAACCATGGAAGTCGTAGATATGCTTGTTAGATTTCTTAGGAACTATTACATGCTTCGATTTGATAAGGCTAGGCCACTTTATGCCCTTTTTAGTGAAAGAAAAACGGTCAAAAACGAGTAAAATCCGTAAATTAACGAGGAAATTCACTTTACCACCATTTTGGCCGTTTTTGAAATTTCTAAAATCAACCATGGAAGTCGTAAATATGCTCATTAGATTTCCTAGGAACTATTACATGCTTCGATTCGATAAGGCTAGGCCACTTTATGCCCTTTTTAGTGAACGAAAAAGGATCAAAATCGAGTAAAATCCGTAAATTAACAAGGAAATTACCACCATTTTGGCCGTTTTTGAAATTTCTAAAATCAACCATGGAAGTCGTAGATATGCTCATTAGATTTCCTAGGAACTATAACATGCTTCGATTCGATAAGGCTAGGCCACTTTATGCCTTTTTTAGTGAAAGAAAAGGGTCAAAAACGAGTTAAATCCGTAAATTAACAAGGAAATTACCCCCATGTTGGCCGTTTTTGAAAATTCTAATATAAACCATGGAAGTCATAGATATACTTGTTAGATTTCCTTGGAACTATTACATGCTTCGATTTGATAAGGCTAGCCCACTTTATGCTCTTTTTAGTGAAAGAAAAAGGGTCAAAAACGAATAAAATCCATAAATTAACAAGGAAATTCACTTTACCACCATTTTGGCCGTTTTTGAAATTTCTAAAATCAACCATGGAAGTCGTAGATATGCTCATTAGATTTCCTAGGAACTATTACATGCTTCGATTCGATATGGCTAGGCCACTTTATGCCTTTTTTAGTGAAAGAAAAAGGGTCAAAAACGAGTAAAATCCGTAAATTAACAAGGAAATTACCCCCATGTTGGCCGTTTATGAAAATTCTAATATAAACCATGGAAGTCGTAGATATGCTTGTTAGATTTCCTTAGAACAATTACATGCTTCGATTTGATAAGGCTAGGCCACTTTATGCCCTTTTTAGTGAAAGAAAAAGGGTCAAAAACGAGTAAAATCCGTAAATTAACAAGGAAATTCACTTTACCACCATTTTGGCCGTTTTTGAAATTTCTAAAATCAACCATGGAAGTCGTAGATATGCTCATTAGATTTCCTGGGAACTATTACATGCTTCGATTCGATAAGGCTAGGCCACATTATGCCCTTTTTAGTGAACGAAAAAGGATCAAAATCAAGTAAAATCCGTAAATTAACAAGGAAATTACCACCATTTTGGCCGTTTTTGAAATTTCTAAAATCAACCATGGAAGTCGTAGATATGCTCATTAGATTTCCTAGGAACTATTACATGCTACGATTCGATAAGGCTAGGCCACTTTATGCCTTTTTTAGTGAAAGAAAAGGGTCAAAAACGAGTAAAATACGTAAATTAACAAGGAAATTACCCCCATGTTGGACGTTTTTGAAAATTCTAATATAAACCATGGAAGTCATAGATATGCTTGTTAGATTTCCTTGGAACTATTACATGCTTCGATTTGATAAGGCTAGGCCACTTTATGCTCTTTTTAGTGAAAGAAAAAGGGTCAGAAACGAATAAAATCCATAAATTAACAAGGAAATTCACTTTACCACCATTTTGGCCGTTTTTGAACTTTCTAAAATCAACCATGGAAGTCGTAGATATGCTCATTAGATTTCCTAGGAACTATTACATGCTTCGATTTGATAAGGCTAGGCCACTTTATGCCTTTTTTAGTGAAAGAAAAAGGGTCAAAAACGAGTAAAATCCGTAAATTAACAAGGAAATTACCCCCATGTTGGCCGTTTTTGAAAATTCTAATATAAACCATGGAAGTCGTAGATATGCTTGTTAGATTTTCTAGGAACTATTACATGCTTCGATTTGATAAGGCTAGGCCACTTTATGCCCTTTTTAGTGAAAGAAAAAGGGTCAAAAACAAGTAAAATCCGTAAATTAACAAGGAAATTCACTTTACCACCATTTTGGCCGTTTTTGAAATTTCTAAAATCAACCATGGAAGTCGTAGATATGCTCATTAGATTTCCTAGGAACTATTACATGCTTCGATTTGATAAGGCTAGTCCACTTTATGCCTTTTTTAGTGAAAGAAAAAGGGTCAAAAACGAGTAAAATCCGTAAATTAACAAGGAAATTACCCCCATGTTGGCCGTTTTTGAAAATTCTAATATAAACCATGGAAGTCGTAGATATGCTTGTTAGATTTTCTAGGAACTATTACATGCTTCGATTTGATAAGGCTAGGCCACTTTATGCCCTTTTTAGTGAAAGAAAAAGGGTCAAAAACAAGTAAAATCCGTAAATTAACAAGGAAATTCACTTTACCACCATTTTGGCCGTTTTTGAAATTTCTAAAATCAACGACGGAAGTCGTAGATATGGTCATTAGATTTCCTAGGAACTATTACATGCTTCGATTCGATAAGGCTAGGCCAGTTTATGCCCTTTTTAGTGAAAGAAAAAGGATCAAAATCGAGTAAAATCCGTAAATTAACAAGGAAATTACCCCCATGTTGGCCGTTTTTGAAAATTCTAATATAAACCATGGAAGTCGTAGATATGCTTGTTAGATTTCTTAGGAACTATTACATGCTTCGATTTGATAAGGCTAGGCCACTTTATGCCCTTTTTAGTGAAAGAAAAACGGTCAAAAACGAGTAAAATCCGTAAATTAACGAGGAAATTCACTTTACCACCATTTTGGCCGTTTTTGAAATTTCTAAAATCAACCATGGAAGTCGTAAATATGCTCATTAGATTTCCTAGGAACTATTACATGCTTCGATTCGATAAGGCTAGGCCACTTTATGCCCTTTTTAGTGAACGAAAAAGGATCAAAATCGAGTAAAATCCGTAAATTAACAAGGAAATTACCACCATTTTGGCCGTTTTTGAAATTTCTAAAATCAACCATGGAAGTCGTAGATATGCTCATTAGATTTCCTAGGAACTATAACATGCTTCGATTCGATAAGGCTAGGCCACTTTATGCCTTTTTTAGTGAAAGAAAAGGGTCAAAAACGAGTTAAATCCGTAAATTAACAAGGAAATTACCCCCATGTTGGCCGTTTTTGAAAATTCTAATATAAACCATGGAAGTCATAGATATACTTGTTAGATTTCCTTGGAACTATTACATGCTTCGATTTGATAAGGCTAGCCCACTTTATGCTCTTTTTAGTGAAAGAAAAAGGGTCAAAAACGAATAAAATCCATAAATTAACAAGGAAATTCACTTTACCACCATTTTGGCCGTTTTTGAAATTTCTAAAATCAACCATGGAAGTCGTAGATATGCTCATTAGATTTCCTAGGAACTATTACATGCTTCGATTCGATATGGCTAGGCCACTTTATGCCTTTTTTAGTGAAAGAAAAAGGGTCAAAAACGAGTAAAATCCGTAAATTAACAAGGAAATTACCCCCATGTTGGCCGTTTATGAAAATTCTAATATAAACCATGGAAGTCGTAGATATGCTTGTTAGATTTCCTTAGAACAATTACATGCTTCGATTTGATAAGGTTAGGCCACTTTATGCCCTTTTTAGTGAAAGAAAAAGGGTCAAAAACGAGTAAAATCCGTAAATTAACAAGGAAATTCACTTTACCACCATTTTGGCCGTTTTTGAAATTTCTAAACTCAACCATGGAAGTCGTAGATATGCTCATTAGATTTCCTGGGAACTATTACATGCTTCGATTCGATAAGGCTAGGCCACATTATGCCCTTTTTAGTGAACGAAAAAGGATCAAAATCAAGTAAAATCCGTAAATTAACAAGGAAATTACCACCATTTTGGCCGTTTTTGAAATATCTAAAATCAACCATGGAAGTCGTAGATATGCTCATTAGATTTCCTAGGAACTATTACATGCTTCGATTCGATAAGGCTAGGCCACTTTATGCCTTTTTTAGTGAAAGAAAAGGGTCAAAAACGAGTAAAATCCGTAAATTAACAAGGAAATTACCCCCATGTTGGACGTTTTTGAAAATTCTAATATAAACCATGGAAGTCATAGATATGCTTGTTAGATTTCCTTGGAACTATTACATGCTTCGATTTGATAAGGCTAGGCTACTTTATGCTCTTTTTAGTGAAAGAAAAAGGGTCAGAAACGAATAAAATCCATAAATTAACAAGGAAATTCACTTTACCACCATTTTGGCCGTTTTTGAACTTTCTAAAATCAACCATGGAAGTCGTAGATATGCTCATTAGATTTCCTAGGAACTATTACATGCTTCGATTTGATAAGGCTAGGCCACTTTATGCCTTTTTTAGTGAAAGAAAAAGGGTCAAAAACGAGTAAAATCCGTAAATTAACAAGGAAATTACCCCCATGTTGGCCGTTTTTGAAAATTCTAATATAAACCATGGAAGTCGTAGATATGCTTGTTAGATTTTCTAGGAACTATTACATGCTTCGATTTGATAAGGCTAGGCCACTTTATGCCCTTTTTAGTGAAAGAAAAAGGGTCAAAAACAAGTAAAATCCGTAAATTAACAAGGAAATTCACTTTACCACCATTTTGGCCGTTTTTGAAATTTCTAAAATCAACGACGGAAGTCGTAGATATGGTCATTAGATTTCCTAGGAACTATTACATGCTTCGATTCGATAAGGCTAGGCCAGTTTATGCCCTTTTTAGTGAAAGAAAAAGGATCAAAATCGAGTAAAATCCGTAAATTAACAAGGAAATTACCCCCATGTTGGCCGTTTTTGAAAATTCTAATATAAACCATGGAAGTCATAGATATACTTGTTAGATTTCCTTGGAACTATTACATGCTTCGATTTGATAAGGCTAGCCCACTTTATGCTCTTTTTAGTGAAAGAAAAAGGGTCAAAAACGAATAAAATCCATAAATTAACAAGGAAATTCACTTTACCACCATTTTGGCCGTTTTTGAAATTTCTAAAATCAACCATGGAAGTCGTAGATATGCTCATTAGATTTCCTAGGAACTATTACATGCTTCGATTCGATATGGCTAGGCCACTTTATGCCTTTTTTAGTGAAAGAAAAAGGGTCAAAAACGAGTAAAATCCGTAAATTAACAAGGAAATTACCCCCATGTTGGCCGTTTATGAAAATTCTAATATAAACCATGGAAGTCGTAGATATGCTTGTTAGATTTCCTTAGAACAATTACATGCTTCGATTTGATAAGGTTAGGCCACTTTATGCCCTTTTTAGTGAAAGAAAAAGGGTCAAAAACGAGTAAAATCCGTAAATTAACAAGGAAATTCACTTTACCACCATTTTGGCCGTTTTTGAAATTTCTAAAATCAACCATGGAAGTCGTAGATATGCTCATTAGATTTCCTAGGAACTATTACATGCTTCGATTCGATATGGCTAGGCCACTTTATGCCTTTTTTAGTGAAAGAAAAAGGGTCAAAAACGAGTAAAATCCGTAAATTAACAAGGAAATTACCCCCATGTTGGCCGTTTATGAAAATTCTAATATAAACCATGGAAGTCGTAGATATGCTTGTTAGATTTCCTTAGAACAATTACATGCTTCGATTCGATAAGGCTAGGCCACTTTATGCCTTTTTTAGTGAAAGAAAAGGGTCAAAAACGAGTTAAATCCGTAAATTAACAAGGAAATTACCCCCATGTTGGCCGTTTTTGAAATTTCTAAAATCAACCATGGAAGTCGTAGATATGCTTGTTAGATTTCCTTGGAACTATTACATGCTTCGATTTGATAAGGCTAGCCCACTTTATGCTCTTTTTAGTGAAAGAAAAAGGGTCAAAAACGAATAAAATCCATAAATTAACAAGGAAATTCACTTTACCACCATTTTGGCCGTTTTTGAAATTTCTAAAATCAACCATGGAAGTCGTAAATATGCTCATTAGATTTCCTAGGAACTATTACATGCTTCGATTCGATAAGGCTAGGCCACTTTATGCCCTTTTTAGTGAACGAAAAAGGATCAAAATCGAGTAAAATCCGTAAATTAACAAGGAAATTACCACCATTTTGGCCGTTTTTGAAATTTCTAAAATCAACCATGGAAGTCGTAGATATGCTCATTAGATTTCCTAGGAACTATTACATGCTTCGATTCGATAAGGCTAGGCCACTTTATGCCTTTTTTAGTGAAAGAAAAGGGTCAAAAACGAGTTAAATCCGTAAATTAACAAGGAAATTACCCCCATGTTGGCCGTTTTTGAAATTTCTAAAATCAACCATGGAAGTCGTAGATATGCTTGTTAGATTTCCTTGGAACTATTACATGCTTCGATTTGATAAGGCTAGCCCACTTTATGCTCTTTTTAGTGAAAGAAAAAGGGTCAAAAACGAATAAAATCCATAAATTAACAAGGAAATTCACTTTACCACCATTTTGGCCGTTTTTGAAATTTCTAAAATCAACCATGGAAGTCGTAGATATGCTCATTAGATTTCCTAGGAACTATTACATGCTTCGATTCGATATGGCTAGGCCACTTTATGCCTTTTTTAGTGAAAGAAAAAGGGTCAAAAACGAGTAAAATCCGTAAATTAACAAGGAAATTACCCCCATGTTGGCCGTTTATGAAAATTCTAATATAAACCATGGAAGTCGTAGATATGCTTGTTAGATTTCCTTAGAACAATTACATGCTTCGATTTGATAAGGCTAGGCCACTTTATGCCCTTTTTAGTGAAAGAAAAAGGGTCAAAAACGAGTAAAATCCGTAAATTAACAAGGAAATTCACTTTACCACCATTTTGGCCGTTTTTGAAATTTCTAAAATCAACCATGGAAGTCGTAGATATGCTCATTAGATTTCCTGGGAACTATTACATGCTTCGATTCGATAAGGCTAGGCCACATTATGCCCTTTTTAGTGAACGAAAAAGGATCAAAATCAAGTAAAATCCGTAAATTAACAAGGAAATTACCACCATTTTGGCCGTTTTTGAAATTTCTAAAATCAACCATGGAAGTCGTAGATATGCTCATTAGATTTCCTAGGAACTATTACATGCTTCGATTCGATAAGGCTAGGCCACTTTATGCCTTTTTTAGTGAAAGAAAAGGGTCAAAAACGAGTAAAATCCGTAAATTAACAAGGAAATTACCCCCATGTTGGACGTTTTTGAAAATTCTAATATAAACCATGGAAGTCATAGATATGCTTGTTAGATTTCCTTGGAACTATTACATGCTTCGATTTGATAAGGCTAGGCCACTTTATGCTCTTTTTAGTGAAAGAAAAAGGGTCAGAAACGAATAAAATCCATAAATTAACAAGGAAATTCACTTTACCACCATTTTGGCCGTTTTTGAACTTTCTAAAATCAACCATGGAAGTCGTAGATATGCTCATTAGATTTCCTAGGAACTATTACATGCTTCGATTTGATAAGGCTAGGCCACTTTATGCCTTTTTTAGTGAAAGAAAAAGGGTCAAAAACGAGTAAAATCCGTAAATTAACAAGGAAATTACCCCCATGTTGGCCGTTTTTGAAAATTCTAATATAAACCATGGAAGTCGTAGATATGCTTGTTAGATTTTCTAGGAACTATTACATGCTTCGATTTGATAAGGCTAGGCCACTTTATGCCCTTTTTAGTGAAAGAAAAAGGGTCAAAAACAAGTAAAATCCGTAAATTAACAAGGAAATTCACTTTACCACCATTTTGGCCGTTTTTGAAATTTCTAAAATCAACCATGGAAGTCGTAGATATGCTCATTAGATTTCCTAGGAACTATTACATGCTTCGATTTGATAAGGCTAGTCCACTTTATGCCTTTTTTAGTGAAAGAAAAAGGGTCAAAAACGAGTAAAATCCGTAAATTAACAAGGAAATTACCCCCATGTTGGCCGTTTTTGAAAATTCTAATATAAACCATGGAAGTCGTAGATATGCTTGTTAGATTTTCTAGGAACTATTACATGCTTCGATTTGATAAGGCTAGGCCACTTTATGCCCTTTTTAGTGAAAGAAAAAGGGTCAAAAACAAGTAAAATCCGTAAATTAACAAGGAAATTCACTTTACCACCATTTTGGCCGTTTTTGAAATTTCTAAAATCAACGACGGAAGTCGTAGATATGGTCATTAGATTTCCTAGGAACTATTACATGCTTCGATTCGATAAGGCTAGGCCAGTTTATGCCCTTTTTAGTGAAAGAAAAAGGATCAAAATCGAGTAAAATCCGTAAATTAACAAGGAAATTACCCCCATGTTGGCCGTTTTTGAAAATTCTAATATAAACCATGGAAGTCGTAGATATGCTTGTTAGATTTCTTAGGAACTATTACATGCTTCGATTTGATAAGGCTAGGCCACTTTATGCCCTTTTTAGTGAAAGAAAAACGGTCAAAAACGAGTAAAATCCGTAAATTAACGAGGAAATTCACTTTACCACCATTTTGGCCGTTTTTGAAATTTCTAAAATCAACCATGGAAGTCGTAAATATGCTCATTAGATTTCCTAGGAACTATTACATGCTTCGATTCGATAAGGCTAGGCCACTTTATGCCCTTTTTAGTGAACGAAAAAGGATCAAAATCGAGTAAAATCCGTAAATTAACAAGGAAATTACCACCATTTTGGCCGTTTTTGAAATTTCTAAAATCAACCATGGAAGTCGTAGATATGCTCATTAGATTTCCTAGGAACTATAACATGCTTCGATTCGATAAGGCTAGGCCACTTTATGCCTTTTTTAGTGAAAGAAAAGGGTCAAAAACGAGTTAAATCCGTAAATTAACAAGGAAATTACCCCCATGTTGGCCGTTTTTGAAAATTCTAATATAAACCATGGAAGTCATAGATATACTTGTTAGATTTCCTTGGAACTATTACATGCTTCGATTTGATAAGGCTAGCCCACTTTATGCTCTTTTTAGTGAAAGAAAAAGGGTCAAAAACGAATAAAATCCATAAATTAACAAGGAAATTCACTTTACCACCATTTTGGCCGTTTTTGAAATTTCTAAAATCAACCATGGAAGTCGTAGATATGCTCATTAGATTTCCTAGGAACTATTACATGCTTCGATTCGATATGGCTAGGCCACTTTATGCCTTTTTTAGTGAAAGAAAAAGGGTCAAAAACGAGTAAAATCCGTAAATTAACAAGGAAATTACCCCCATGTTGGCCGTTTATGAAAATTCTAATATAAACCATGGAAGTCGTAGATATGCTTGTTAGATTTCCTTAGAACAATTACATGCTTCGATTTGATAAGGTTAGGCCACTTTATGCCCTTTTTAGTGAAAGAAAAAGGGTCAAAAACGAGTAAAATCCGTAAATTAACAAGGAAATTCACTTTACCACCATTTTGGCCGTTTTTGAAATTTCTAAACTCAACCATGGAAGTCGTAGATATGCTCATTAGATTTCCTGGGAACTATTACATGCTTCGATTCGATAAGGCTAGGCCACATTATGCCCTTTTTAGTGAACGAAAAAGGATCAAAATCAAGTAAAATCCGTAAATTAACAAGGAAATTACCACCATTTTGGCCGTTTTTGAAATATCTAAAATCAACCATGGAAGTCGTAGATATGCTCATTAGATTTCCTAGGAACTATTACATGCTTCGATTCGATAAGGCTAGGCCACTTTATGCCTTTTTTAGTGAAAGAAAAGGGTCAAAAACGAGTAAAATCCGTAAATTAACAAGGAAATTACCCCCATGTTGGACGTTTTTGAAAATTCTAATATAAACCATGGAAGTCATAGATATGCTTGTTAGATTTCCTTGGAACTATTACATGCTTCGATTTGATAAGGCTAGGCTACTTTATGCTCTTTTTAGTGAAAGAAAAAGGGTCAGAAACGAATAAAATCCATAAATTAACAAGGAAATTCACTTTACCACCATTTTGGCCGTTTTTGAACTTTCTAAAATCAACCATGGAAGTCGTAGATATGCTCATTAGATTTCCTAGGAACTATTACATGCTTCGATTTGATAAGGCTAGGCCACTTTATGCCTTTTTTAGTGAAAGAAAAAGGGTCAAATACGAGTAAAATCCGTAAATTAACAAGGAAATTACCCCCATGTTGGCCGTTTTTGAAAATTCTAATATAAACCATGGAAGTCGTAGATATGCTTGTTAGATTTTCTAGGAACTATTACATGCTTCGATTTGATAAGGCTAGGCCACTTTATGCCCTTTTTAGTGAAAGAAAAAGGGTCAAAAACGAGTAAAATCCGTAAATTAACAAGGAAATTCACTTTACCACCATTTTGGCCGTTTTTGAAATTTCTAAAATCAACGACGGAAGTCGTAGATATGGTCATTAGAATTCCTAGGAACTATTACATGCTTCGATTCGATAAGGCTAGGCCAGTTTATGCCCTTTTTAGTGAAAGAAAAAGGATCAAAATCGAGTAAAATCCGTAAATTAACAAGGAAATTACCACCATTTTGGCCGTTTTTGAAATTTCTAAAATCAACCATGGAAGTCGTAGATATGCTCATTAGATTTCCTAGGAACTATTACATGCTTCGATTCGATAAGGCTAGGCCACTTTATGCCTTTTTTAGTGAAAGAAAAGGGTCAAAAACGAGTAAAATCCGTAAATTAACAAGGAAATTACCCCCATGTTGGACGTTTTTGAAAATTCTAATATAAACCATGGAAGTCATAGATATGCTTGTTAGATTTCCTTGGAACTATTACATGCTTCGATTTGATAAGGCTAGGCTACTTTATGCTCTTTTTAGTGAAAGAAAAAGGGTCAGAAACGAATAAAATCCATAAATTAACAAGGAAATTCACTTTACCACCATTTTGGCCGTTTTTGAACTTTCTAAAATCAACCATGGAAGTCGTAGATATGCTCATTAGATTTCCTAGGAACTATTACATGCTTCGATTTGATAAGGCTAGGCCACTTTATGCCTTTTTTAGTGAAAGAAAAAGGGTCAAAAACGAGTAAAATCCGTAAATTAACAAGGAAATTACCCCCATGTTGGCCGTTTTTGAAAATTCTAATATAAACCATGGAAGTAGTAGATATGCTTGTTAGATTTTCTAGGAACTATTACATGCATCGATTTGATAAGGCTAGGCCACTTTATGCCCTTTTTAGTGAAAGAAAAAGGGTCAAAAACAAGTAAAATCCGTAAATTAACAAGGAAATTCACTTTACCACCATTTTGGCCGTTTTTGAAATTTCTAAAATCAACGACGGAAGTCGTAGATATGGTCATTAGATTTCCTAGGAACTATTACATGCTTCGATTCGATAAGGCTAGGCCAGTTTATGCCCTTTTTAGTGAAAGAAAAAGGATCAAAATCGAGTAAAATCCGTAAATTAACAAGGAAATTACCCCCATGTTGGCCGTTTTTGAAAATTCTAATATAAACCATGGAAGTCATAGATATACTTGTTAGATTTCCTTGGAACTATTACATGCTTCGATTTGATAAGGCTAGCCCACTTTATGCTCTTTTTAGTGAAAGAAAAAGGGTCAAAAACGAATAAAATCCATAAATTAACAAGGAAATTCACTTTACCACCATTTTGGCCGTTTTTGAAATTTCTAAAATCAACCATGGAAGTCGTAGATATGCTCATTAGATTTCCTAGGAACTATTACATGCTTCGATTCGATATGGCTAGGCCACTTTATGCCTTTTTTAGTGAAAGAAAAAGGGTCAAAAACGAGTAAAATCCGTAAATTAACAAGGAAATTACCCCCATGTTGGCCGTTTATGAAAATTCTAATATAAACCATGGAAGTCGTAGATATGCTTGTTAGATTTCCTTAGAACAATTACATGCTTCGATTTGATAAGGTTAGGCCACTTTATGCCCTTTTTAGTGAAAGAAAAAGGGTCAAAAACGAGTAAAATCCGTAAATTAACAAGGAAATTCACTTTACCACCATTTTGGCCGTTTTTGAAATTTCTAAAATCAACCATGGAAGTCGTAGATATGCTCATTAGATTTCCTGGGAACTATTACATGCTTCGATTCGATAAGGCTAGGCCACATTATGCCCTTTTTAGTGAACGAAAAAGGATCAAAATCAAGTAAAATCCGTAAATTAACAAGGAAATTACCACCATTTTGGCCGTTTTTGAAATTTCTAAAATCAACCATGGAAGTCGTAGATATGCTCATTAGATTTCCTAGGAACTATTACATGCTTCGATTTGATAAGGTTAGGCCACTTTATGCCCTTTTTAGTGAAAGAAAAAGGGTCAAAAACGAGTAAAATCCGTAAATTAACAAGGAAATTCACTTTACCACCATTTTGGCCGTTTTTGAAATTTCTAAAATCAACCATGGAAGTCGTAGATATGCTCATTAGATTTCCTGGGAACTATTACATGCTTCGATTCGATAAGGCTAGACCACTTTATGCCTTTTTTAGTGAAAGAAAAGGGTCAAAAACGAGTAAAATCCGAAAATTAACAAGGAAATTACCACCATTTTGGCCGTTTTTGAAATTTCTAAAATCAACCATGGAAGTGGTAGATATGCTCATTAGATTTCCTAGGAACTATTACATGCTTCGATTCGATAAGGCTAGGCCACTTTATTCCTTTTTTAGTGAAAGAAAAAGGGTCAAAAACGAGTAAAATCCGTAAATTAACAAGGAAATTCACTTTACCACCATTTTGGCCGTTTTTGAAATTTCTAAAATCAACCATGGAAGTCGTAGATATGCTCATTAGATTTCCTGGGAACTATTACATGCTTCGATTCGATAAGGCTAGGCCACATTATGCCCTTTTTAGTGAACGAAAAAGGATCAAAATCAAGTAAAATCCGTAAATTAACAAGGAAATTACCACCATTTTGGCCGTTTTTGAAATTTCTAAAATCAACCATGGAAGTCGTAGATATGCTCATTAGATTTCCTAGGAACTATTACATGCTTCGATTCGATATGGCTAGGCCACTTTATGCCTTTTTTAGTGAAAGAAAAAGGGTCAAAAACGAGTAAAATCCGTAAATTAACATGGAAATTACCCCCATGTTGGCCGTTTATGAAAATTCTAATATAAACCATGGAAGTCGTAGATATGCTTGTTAGATTTCCTTAGAACAATTACATGCTTCGATTTGATAAGGTTAGGCCACTTTATGCCCTTTTTAGTGAAAGAAAAAGGGTCAAAAACGAGTAAAATCCGTAAATTAACAAGGAAATTCACTTTACCACCATTTTGGCCGTTTTTGAAATTTCTAAAATCAACCATGGAAGTCGTAGATATGCTCATTAGATTTCCTGGGAACTATTACATGCTTCGATTCGATAAGGCTAGGCCACATTATGCCCTTTTTAGTGAACGAAAAAGGATCAAAATCAAGTAAAATCCGTAAATTAACAAGGAAATTACCACCATTTTGGCCGTTTTTGAAAATTCTAATATAAACCATGGAAGTCATAGATATGCTTGTTAGATTTCCTTGGAACTATTACATGCTTCGATTTGATAAGGCTAGGCCACTTTATGCTCTTTTTAGTGAAAGAAAAAGGGTCAGAAACGAATAAAATCCATAAATTAACAAGGAAATTCACTTTACCACCATTTTGGCCGTTTTTGAACTTTCTAAAATCAACCATGGAAGTCGTAGATATGCTCATTAGATTTCCTAGGAACTATTACATGCTTCGATTTGATAAGGCTAGGCCACTTTATGCCTTTTTTAGTGAAAGAAAAAGGGTCAAAAACGAGTAAAATCCGTAAATTAACAAGGAAATTACCCCCATGTTGGCCGTTTTTGAAAATTCTAATATAAACCATGGAAGTCGTAGATATGCTTGTTAGATTTTCTAGGAATTATTACATGCTTCGATTTGATAAGGCTAGGCCACTTTATGCCCTTTTTAGTGAAAGAAAAAGGGTCAAAAACAAGTAAAATCCGTAAATTAACAAGGAAATTCACTTTACCACCATTTTGGCCGTTTTTGAAATTTCTAAAATCAACGACGGAAGTCGTAGATATGGTCATTAGATTTCCTAGGAACTATTACATGCTTCGATTCGATAAGGCTAGGCCAGTTTATGCCCTTTTTAGTGAAAGAAAAAGGATCAAAATCGAGTAAAATCCGTAAATTAACAAGGAAATTACCCCCATGTTGGCCGTTTTTGAAAATTCTAATATAAACCATGGAAGTCGTAGATATGCTTGTTAGATTTCTTAGGAACTATTACATGCTTCGATTTGATAAGGCTAGGCCACTTTATGCCCTTTTTAGTGAAAGAAAAACGGTCAAAAACGAGTAAAATCCGTAAATTAACAAGGAAATTCACTTTACCACCATTTTGGCCGTTTTTGAAATTTCTAAAATCAACCATGGAAGTCGTAAATATGCTCATTAGATTTCCTAGGAACTATTACATGCTTCGATTCGATAAGGCTAGGCCACTTTATGCCCTTTTTAGTGAACGAAAAAGGATCAAAATCGAGTAAAATCCGTAAATTAACAAGGAAATTACCACCATTTTGGCCGTTTTTGAAATTTCTAAAATCAACCATGGAAGTCGTAGATATGCTCATTAGATTTCCTAGGAACTATTACATGCTTCGATTCGATAAGGCTAGGCCACTTTATGCCTTTTTTAGTGAAAGAAAAGGGTCAAAAACGAGTTAAATCCGTAAATTAACAAGGAAATTACCCCCATGTTGGCCGTTTTTGAAAATTCTAATATAAACCATGGAAGTCATAGATATACTTGTTAGATTTCCTTGGAACTATTACATGCTTCGATTTGATAAGGCTAGCCCACTTTATGCTCTTTTTAGTGAAAGAAAAAGGGTCAAAAACGAATAAAATCCATAAATTAACAAGGAAATTCACTTTACCACCATTTTGGCCGTTTTTGAAATTTCTAAAATCAACCATGGAAGTCGTAGATATGCTCATTAGATTTCCTAGGAACTATTACATGCTTCGATTCGATAAGGCTAGGCCACTTTATGCCTTTTTTAGTGAAAGAAAAAGGGTCAAAAACGAGTAAAATCCGTAAATTAACAAGGAAATTACCCCCATGTTGGCCGTTTTTGAAAATTCTAATATAAACCATGAAAGTCGTAGATATGCTTGTTAGATTTTCTAGGAACTATTACATGCTTCGATTTGATAAGGCTAGGCCACTTTATGCCCTTTTTAGTGAAAGAAAAAGGGTCAAAAACAAGTAAAATCCGTAAATTAACAAGGAAATTCACTTTACCACCATTTTGGCCGTTTTTGAAATTTCTAAAATCTACCATGGAAGTCGTAGATATGGTGATTAAATTTCCTAGCAACTATTACATGCTTCGATTCGATAAGGCTAGGCCAGTTTATGCCCTTTTTAGTGAAAGAAAAAGGATCAAAATCGAGTAAAATCCGAAAATTAACAAGGAAATTACCCCCATGTTGGCCGTTTTTGAAAATTCTAATATAAACCATGGAAGTCGTAGATATGCTTGTTAGATTTCCTTAGAACAATTACATGCTTCGATTTGATAAGGCTAGGCCACTTTATGCCCTTTTTAGTGAAAGAAAAAGGGCCAAAAACGAGTAAAATCCGTAAATTAACAAGGAAATTCACTTTACCACCATTTTGGCCGTTTTTGAAATTTCTAAAATCAACCATGGAAGTCGTAGATATGCTCATTAGATTTCCTAGGAACTATTACATGCTTCGATTCGATAAGGCTAGGCCACTTTATGCCCTTTTTAGTGAACGAAAAAGGATCAAAATCGAGTAAAATCCGTAAATTAACAAGGAAATTACCACCATTTTGGCCGTTTTTGAAATTTCTAAAATCAACCATGGAAGTCGTAGATATGCTCATTAGATTTCCTAGGAACTATTACATGCTTCGATTCGATAAGGCTAGGCCACTTTATGCCTTTTTTAGTGAAAGAAAAGGGTCAAAAACGAGTAAAATCCGTAAATTAACAAGGAAATTACCCCCATGTTGGACGTTTTTGAAAATTCTAATATAAACCATGGAAGTCATAGATATGCTTGTTAGATTTCCTTGGAACTATTACATGCTTCGATTTGATAAGGCTAGGCCACTTTATGCTCTTTTTAGTGAAAGAAAAAGGGTCAGAAACGAATAAAATCCATAAATTAACAAGGAAATTCACTTTACCACCATTTTGGCCGTTTTTGAACTTTCTAAAATCAACCATGGAAGTCGTAGATATGCTCATTAGATTTCCTAGGAACTATTACATGCTTCGATTTGATAAGGCTAGGCCACTTTATGCCTTTTTTAGTGAAAGAAAAAGGGTCAAAAACGAGTAAAATCCGTAAATTAACAAGGAAATTACCCCCATGTTGGCCGTTTTTGAAAATTCTAATATAAACCATGGAAGTCGTAGATATGCTTGTTAGATTTTCTAGGAACTATTACATGCTTCGATTTGATAAGGCTAGGCCACTTTATGCCCTTTTTAGTGAAAGAAAAAGGGTCAAAAACAAGTAAAATCCGTAAATTAACAAGGAAATTCACTTTACCACCATTTTGGCCGTTTTTGAAATTTCTAAAATCAACGACGGAAGTCGTAGATATGGTCATTAGATTTCCTAGGAACTATTACATGCTTCGATTCGATAAGGCTAGGCCAGTTTATGCCCTTTTTAGTGAAAGAAAAAGGATCAAAATCGAGTAAAATCCGTAAATTAACAAGGAAATTACCCCCATGTTGGCCGTTTTTGAAAATTCTAATATAAACCATGGAAGTCGTAGATATGCTTGTTAGATTTCTTAGGAACTATTACATGCTTCGATTTGATAAGGCTAGGCCACTTTATGCCCTTTTTAGTGAAAGAAAAAAGGTCAAAAACGAGTAAAATCCGTAAATTAACAAGGAAATTCACTTTACCACCATTTTGGCCGTTTTTGAAATTTCTAAAATCAACCATGGAAGTCGTAAATATGCTCATTAGATTTCCTAGGAACTATTACATGCTTCGATTCGATAAGGCTAGGCCACTTTATGCCCTTTTTAGTGAACGAAAAAGGATCAAAATCGAGTAAAATCCGTAAATTAACAAGGAAATTACCACCATTTTGGCCGTTTTTGAAATTTCTAAAATCAACCATGGAAGTCGTAGATATGCTCATTAGATTTCCTAGGAACTATTACATGCTTCGATTCGATAAGGCTAGGCCACTTTATGCCTTTTTTAGTGAAAGAAAAGGGTCAAAAACGAGTTAAATCCGTAAATTAACAAGGAAATTACCCCCATGTTGGCCGTTTTTGAAAATTCTAATATAAACCATGGAAGTCATAGATATACTTGTTAGATTTCCTTGGAACTATTACATGCTTCGATTTGATAAGGCTAGCCCACTTTATGCTCTTTTTAGTGAAAGAAAAAGGGTCAAAAACGAATAAAATCCATAAATTAACAAGGAAATTCACTTTACCACCATTTTGGCCGTTTTTGAAATTTCTAAAATCAACCATGGAAGTCGTAGATATGCTCATTAGATTTCCTAGGAACTATTACATGCTTCGATTCGATAAGGCTAGGCCACTTTATGCCTTTTTTAGTGAAAGAAAAAGGGTCAAAAACGAGTAAAATCCGTAAATTAACAAGGAAATTACCCCCATGTTGGCCGTTTTTGAAAATTCTAATATAAACCATGAAAGTCGTAGATATGCTTGTTAGATTTTCTAGGAACTATTACATGCTTCGATTTGATAAGGCTAGGCCACTTTATGCCCTTTTTAGTGAAAGAAAAAGGGTCAAAAACAAGTAAAATCCGTAAATTAACAAGGAAATTCACTTTACCACCATTTTGGCCGTTTTTGAAATTTCTAAAATCAACGACGGAAGTCGTAGATATGGTCATTAGATTTCCTAGGAACTATTACATGCTTCGATTCGATAAGGCTAGGCCAGTTTATGCCCTTTTTAGTGAAAGAAAAAGGATCAAAATCGAGTAAAATCCGTAAATTAACAAGGAAATTACCCCCATGTTGGCCGTTTTTGAAAATTCTAATATAAACCATGGAAGTCGTAGATATGCTTGTTAGATTTCTTAGGAACTATTACATGCTTCGATTTGATAAGGCTAGGCCACTTTATGCCCTTTTTAGTGAAAGAAAAAAGGTCAAAAACGAGTAAAATCCGTAAATTAACAAGGAAATTCACTTTACCACCATTTTGGCCGTTTTTGAAATTTCTAAAATCAACCATGGAAGTCGTAAATATGCTCATTAGATTTCCTAGGAACTATTACATGCTTCGATTCGATAAGGCTAGGCCACTTTATGCCCTTTTTAGTGAAAGAAAAAAGGTCAAAAACGAGTAAAATCCGTAAATTAACAAGGAAATTCACTTTACCACCATTTTGGCCGTTTTTGAAATTTCTAAAATCAACCATGGAAGTCGTAAATATGCTCATTAGATTTCCTAGGAACTATTACATGCTTCGATTCGATAAGGCTAGGCCACTTTATGCCCTTTTTAGTGAACGAAAAAGGATCAAAATCGAGTAAAATCCGTAAATTAACAAGGAAATTACCACCATTTTGGCCGTTTTTGAAATTTCTAAAATCAACCATGGAAGTCGTAGATATGCTCATTAGATTTCCTAGGAACTATTACATGCTTCGATTCGATAAGGCTAGGCCACTTTATGCCTTTTTTAGTGAAAGAAAAGGGTCAAAAACGAGTTAAATCCGTAAATTAACAAGGAAATTACCCCCATGTTGGCCGTTTTTGAAAATTCTAATATAAACCATGGAAGTCATAGATATACTTGTTAGATTTCCTTGGAACTATTACATGCTTCGATTTGATAAGGCTAGCCCACTTTATGCTCTTTTTAGTGAAAGAAAAAGGGTCAAAAACGAATAAAATCCATAAATTAACAAGGAAATTCACTTTACCACCATTTTGGCCGTTTTTGAAATTTCTAAAATCAACCATGGAAGTCGTAGATATGCTCATTAGATTTCCTAGGAACTATTACATGCTTCGATTCGATAAGGCTAGGCCACTTTATGCCTTTTTTAGTGAAAGAAAAAGGGTCAAAAACGAGTAAAATCCGTAAATTAACAAGGAAATTACCCCCATGTTGGCCGTTTTTGAAAATTCTAATATAAACCATGAAAGTCGTAGATATGCTTGTTAGATTTTCTAGGAACTATTACATGCTTCGATTTGATAAGGCTAGGCCACTTTATGCCCTTTTTAGTGAAAGAAAAAGGGTCAAAAACAAGTAAAATCCGTAAATTAACAAGGAAATTCACTTTACCACCATTTTGGCCGTTTTTGAAATTTCTAAAATCAACGACGGAAGTCGTAGATATGGTCATTAGATTTCCTAGGAACTATTACATGCTTCGATTCGATAAGGCTAGGCCAGTTTATGCCCTTTTTAGTGAAAGAAAAAGGATCAAAATCGAGTAAAATCCGTAAATTAACAAGGAAATTACCCCCATGTTGGCCGTTTTTGAAAATTCTAATATAAACCATGGAAGTCGTAGATATGCTTGTTAGATTTCTTAGGAACTATTACATGCTTCGATTTGATAAGGCTAGGCCACTTTATGCCCTTTTTAGTGAAAGAAAAAAGGTCAAAAACGAGTAAAATCCGTAAATTAACAAGGAAATTCACTTTACCACCATTTTGGCCGTTTTTGAAATTTCTAAAATCAACCATGGAAGTCGTAAATATGCTCGTTAGATTTCCTAGGAACTATTACATGCTTCGATTCGATAAGGCTAGGCCACTTTATGCCCTTTTTAGTGAAAGAAAAAAGGTCAAAAACGAGTAAAATCCGTAAATTAACAAGGAAATTCACTTTACCACCATTTTGGCCATTTTTGAAATTTCTAAAATCAACCATGGAAGTCGTAAATATGCTCATTAGATTTCCTAGGAACTATTACATGCTTCGATTCGATAAGGCTAGGCCACTTTATGCCCTTTTTAGTGAACGAAAAAGGATCAAAATCGAGTAAAATCCGTAAATTAACAAGGAAATTACCACCATTTTGGCCGTTTTTGAAATTTCTAAAATCAACCATGGAAGTCGTAGATATGCTCATTAGATTTCCTAGGAACTATTACATGCTTCGATTCGATAAGGCTAGGCCACTTTATGCCTTTTTTAGTGAAAGAAAAGGGTCAAAAACGAGTTAAATCCGTAAATTAACAAGGAAATTACCCCCATGTTGGCCGTTTTTGAAAATTCTAATATAAACCATGGAAGTCATAGATATACTTGTTAGATTTCCTTGGAACTATTACATGCTTCGATTTGATAAGGCTAGCCCACTTTATGCTCTTTTTAGTGAAAGAAAAAGGGTCAAAAACGAATAAAATCCATAAATTAACAAGGAAATTCACTTTACCACCATTTTGGCCGTTTTTGAAATTTCTAAAATCAACCATGGAAGTCGTAGATATGCTCATTAGATTTCCTAGGAACTATTACATGCTTCGATTCGATAAGGCTAGGCCACTTTATGCCTTTTTTAGTGAAAGAAAAAGGGTCAAAAACGAGTAAAATCCGTAAATTAACAAGGAAATTACCCCCATGTTGGCCGTTTTTGAAAATTCTAATATAAACCATGAAAGTCGTAGATATGCTTGTTAGATTTTCTAGGAACTATTACATGCTTCGATTTGATAAGGCTAGGCCACTTTATGCCCTTTTTAGTGAAAGAAAAAGGGTCAAAAACAAGTAAAATCCGTAAATTAACAAGGAAATTCACTTTACCACCATTTTGGCCGTTTTTGAAATTTCTAAAATCAACGACGGAAGTCGTAGATATGGTCATTAGATTTCCTAGGAACTATTACATGCTTCGATTCGATAAGGCTAGGCCAGTTTATGCCCTTTTTAGTGAAAGAAAAAGGATCAAAATCGAGTAAAATCCGTAAATTAACAAGGAAATTACCCCCATGTTGGCCGTTTTTGAAAATTCTAATATAAACCATGGAAGTCGTAGATATGCTTGTTAGATTTCTTAGGAACTATTACATGCTTCGATTTGATAAGGCTAGGCCACTTTATGCCCTTTTTAGTGAAAGAAAAAAGGTCAAAAACGAGTAAAATCCGTAAATTAACAAGGAAATTCACTTTACCACCATTTTGGCCGTTTTTGAAATTTCTAAAATCAACCATGGAAGTCGTAAATATGCTCATTAGATTTCCTAGGAACTATTACATGCTTCGATTCGATAAGGCTAGGCCACTTTATGCCCTTTTTAGTGAACGAAAAAGGATCAAAATCGAGTAAAATCCGTAAATTAACAAGGAAATTACCACCATTTTGGCCGTTTTTGAAATTTCTAAAATCAACCATGGAAGTCGTAGATATGCTCATTAGATTTCCTAGGAACTATTACATGCTTCGATTCGATAAGGCTAGGCCACTTTATGCCTTTTTTAGTGAAAGAAAAGGGTCAAAAACGAGTTAAATCCGTAAATTAACAAGGAAATTACCCCCATGTTGGCCGTTTTTGAAAATTCTAATATAAACCATGGAAGTCATAGATATACTTGTTAGATTTCCTTGGAACTATTACATGCTTCGATTTGATAAGGCTAGCCCACTTTATGCTCTTTTTAGTGAAAGAAAAAGGGTCAAAAACGAATAAAATCCATAAATTAACAAGGAAATTCACTTTACCACCATTTTGGCCGTTTTTGAAATTTCTAAAATCAACCATGGAAGTCGTAGATATGCTCATTAGATTTCCTAGGAACTATTACATGCTTCGATTCGATAAGGCTAGGCCACTTTATGCCTTTTTTAGTGAAAGAAAAAGGGTCAAAAACGAGTAAAATCCGTAAATTAACAAGGAAATTACCCCCATGTTGGCCGTTTTTGAAAATTCTAATATAAACCATGAAAGTCGTAGATATGCTTGTTAGATTTTCTAGGAACTATTACATGCTTCGATTTGATAAGGCTAGGCCACTTTATGCCCTTTTTAGTGAAAGAAAAAGGATCAAAATCGAGTAAAATCCGTAAATTAACAAGGAAATTACCCCCATGTTGGCCGTTTTTGAAAATTCTAATATAAACCATGAAAGTCGTAGATATGCTTGTTAGATTTCCTAGGAACTATTACATGCTTCGATTCGATAAGGCTAGGCCAGTTTATGCCCTTTTTAGTGAAAGAAAAAGGATCAAAATCGAGTAAAATCCGTAAATTAACAAGGAAATTACCCCCATGTTGGCCGTTTTTGAAAATTCTAATATAAACCATGGAAGTCGTAGATATGCTTGTTAGATTTCTTAGGAACTATTACATGCTTCGATTTGATAAGGCTAGGCCACTTTATGCCCTTTTTAGTGAAAGAAAAACGGTCAAAAACGAGTAAAATCCGTAAATTAACAAGGAAATTCACTTTACCACCATTTTGGCCGTTTTTGAAATTTCTAAAATCAACCATGGAAGTCGTAAATATGCTCATTAGATTTCCTAGGAACTATTACATGCTTCGATTCGATAAGGCTAGGCCACTTTATGCCCTTTTTAGTGAAAGAAAAAAGGTCAAAAACGAGTAAAATCCGTAAATTAACAAGGAAATTCACTTTACCACCATTTTGGCCGTTTTTGAAATTTCTAAAATCAACCATGGAAGTCGTAAATATGCTCATTAGATTTCCTAGGAACTATTACATGCTTCGATTCGATAAGGCTAGGCCACTTTATGCCCTTTTTAGTGAACGAAAAAGGATCAAAATCGAGTAAAATCCGTAAATTAACAAGGAAATTACCACCATTTTGGCCGTTTTTGAAATTTCTAAAATCAACCATGGAAGTCGTAGATATGCTCATTAGATTTCCTAGGAACTATTACATGCTTCGATTCGATAAGGCTAGGCCACTTTATGCCTTTTTTAGTGAAAGAAAAGGGTCAAAAACGAGTTAAATCCGTAAATTAACAAGGAAATTACCCCCATGTTGGCCGTTTTTGAAAATTCTAATATAAACCATGGAAGTCATAGATATACTTGTTAGATTTCCTTGGAACTATTACATGCTTCGATTTGATAAGGCTAGCCCACTTTATGCTCTTTTTAGTGAAAGAAAAAGGGTCAAAAACGAATAAAATCCATAAATTAACAAGGAAATTCACTTTACCACCATTTTGGCCGTTTTTGAAATTTCTAAAATCAACCATGGAAGTCGTAGATATGCTCATTAGATTTCCTAGGAACTATTACATGCTTCGATTCGATAAGGCTAGGCCACTTTATGCCTTTTTTAGTGAAAGAAAAAGGGTCAAAAACGAGTAAAATCCGTAAATTAACAAGGAAATTACCCCCATGTTGGCCGTTTTTGAAAATTCTAATATAAACCATGAAAGTCGTAGATATGCTTGTTAGATTTTCTAGGAACTATTACATGCTTCGATTTGATAAGGCTAGGCCACTTTATGCCCTTTTTAGTGAAAGAAAAAGGGTCAAAAACAAGTAAAATCCGTAAATTAACAAGGAAATTCACTTTACCACCATTTTGGCCGTTTTTGAAATTTCTAAAATCAACGACGGAAGTCGTAGATATGGTCATTAGATTTCCTAGGAACTATTACATGCTTCGATTCGATAAGGCTAGGCCAGTTTATGCCCTTTTTAGTGAAAGAAAAAGGATCAAAATCGAGTAAAATCCGTAAATTAACAAGGAAATTACCCCCATGTTGGCCGTTTTTGAAAATTCTAATATAAACCATGGAAGTCGTAGATATGCTTGTTAGATTTCTTAGGAACTATTACATGCTTCGATTTGATAAGGCTAGGCCACTTTATGCCCTTTTTAGTGAAAGAAAAAAGGTCAAAAACGAGTAAAATCCGTAAATTAACAAGGAAATTCACTTTACCACCATTTTGGCCGTTTTTGAAATTTCTAAAATCAACCATGGAAGTCGTAAATATGCTCGTTAGATTTCCTAGGAACTATTACATGCTTCGATTCGATAAGGCTAGGCCACTTTATGCCCTTTTTAGTGAAAGAAAAAAGGTCAAAAACGAGTAAAATCCGTAAATTAACAAGGAAATTCACTTTACCACCATTTTGGCCATTTTTGAAATTTCTAAAATCAACCATGGAAGTCGTAAATATGCTCATTAGATTTCCTAGGAACTATTACATGCTTCGATTCGATAAGGCTAGGCCACTTTATGCCCTTTTTAGTGAACGAAAAAGGATCAAAATCGAGTAAAATCCGTAAATTAACAAGGAAATTACCACCATTTTGGCCGTTTTTGAAATTTCTAAAATCAACCATGGAAGTCGTAGATATGCTCATTAGATTTCCTAGGAACTATTACATGCTTCGATTCGATAAGGCTAGGCCACTTTATGCCTTTTTTAGTGAAAGAAAAGGGTCAAAAACGAGTTAAATCCGTAAATTAACAAGGAAATTACCCCCATGTTGGCCGTTTTTGAAAATTCTAATATAAACCATGGAAGTCATAGATATACTTGTTAGATTTCCTTGGAACTATTACATGCTTCGATTTGATAAGGCTAGCCCACTTTATGCTCTTTTTAGTGAAAGAAAAAGGGTCAAAAACGAATAAAATCCATAAATTAACAAGGAAATTCACTTTACCACCATTTTGGCCGTTTTTGAAATTTCTAAAATCAACCATGGAAGTCGTAGATATGCTCATTAGATTTCCTAGGAACTATTACATGCTTCGATTCGATAAGGCTAGGCCACTTTATGCCTTTTTTAGTGAAAGAAAAAGGGTCAAAAACGAGTAAAATCCGTAAATTAACAAGGAAATTACCCCCATGTTGGCCGTTTTTGAAAATTCTAATATAAACCATGAAAGTCGTAGATATGCTTGTTAGATTTTCTAGGAACTATTACATGCTTCGATTTGATAAGGCTAGGCCACTTTATGCCCTTTTTAGTGAAAGAAAAAGGGTCAAAAACAAGTAAAATCCGTAAATTAACAAGGAAATTCACTTTACCACCATTTTGGCCGTTTTTGAAATTTCTAAAATCAACGACGGAAGTCGTAGATATGGTCATTAGATTTCCTAGGAACTATTACATGCTTCGATTCGATAAGGCTAGGCCAGTTTATGCCCTTTTTAGTGAAAGAAAAAGGATCAAAATCGAGTAAAATCCGTAAATTAACAAGGAAATTACCCCCATGTTGGCCGTTTTTGAAAATTCTAATATAAACCATGGAAGTCGTAGATATGCTTGTTAGATTTCTTAGGAACTATTACATGCTTCGATTTGATAAGGCTAGGCCACTTTATGCCCTTTTTAGTGAAAGAAAAAAGGTCAAAAACGAGTAAAATCCGTAAATTAACAAGGAAATTCACTTTACCACCATTTTGGCCGTTTTTGAAATTTCTAAAATCAACCATGGAAGTCGTAAATATGCTCATTAGATTTCCTAGGAACTATTACATGCTTCGATTCGATAAGGCTAGGCCACTTTATGCCCTTTTTAGTGAACGAAAAAGGATCAAAATCGAGTAAAATCCGTAAATTAACAAGGAAATTACCACCATTTTGGCCGTTTTTGAAATTTCTAAAATCAACCATGGAAGTCGTAGATATGCTCATTAGATTTCCTAGGAACTATTACATGCTTCGATTCGATAAGGCTAGGCCACTTTATGCCTTTTTTAGTGAAAGAAAAGGGTCAAAAACGAGTTAAATCCGTAAATTAACAAGGAAATTACCCCCATGTTGGCCGTTTTTGAAAATTCTAATATAAACCATGGAAGTCATAGATATACTTGTTAGATTTCCTTGGAACTATTACATGCTTCGATTTGATAAGGCTAGCCCACTTTATGCTCTTTTTAGTGAAAGAAAAAGGGTCAAAAACGAATAAAATCCATAAATTAACAAGGAAATTCACTTTACCACCATTTTGGCCGTTTTTGAAATTTCTAAAATCAACCATGGAAGTCGTAGATATGCTCATTAGATTTCCTAGGAACTATTACATGCTTCGATTCGATAAGGCTAGGCCACTTTATGCCTTTTTTAGTGAAAGAAAAAGGGTCAAAAACGAGTAAAATCCGTAAATTAACAAGGAAATTACCCCCATGTTGGCCGTTTTTGAAAATTCTAATATAAACCATGAAAGTCGTAGATATGCTTGTTAGATTTTCTAGGAACTATTACATGCTTCGATTTGATAAGGCTAGGCCACTTTATGCCCTTTTTAGTGAAAGAAAAAGGGTCAAAAACAAGTAAAATCCGTAAATTAACAAGGAAATTCACTTTACCACCATTTTGGCCGTTTTTGAAATTTCTAAAATCTACCATGGAAGTCGTAGATATGGTGATTAAATTTCCTAGCAACTATTACATGCTTCGATTCGATAAGGCTAGGCCAGTTTATGCCCTTTTTAGTGAAAGAAAAAGGATCAAAATCGAGTAAAATCCGAAAATTAACAAGGAAATTACCCCCATGTTGGCCGTTTTTGAAAATTCTAATATAAACCATGGAAGTCGTAGATATGCTTGTTAGATTTCCTTAGAACAATTACATGCTTCGATTTGATAAGGCTAGGCCACTTTATGCCCTTTTTAGTGAAAGAAAAAGGGCCAAAACGAGTAAAATCCGTAAATTAACAAGGAAATTCACTTTACCACCATTTTGGCCGTTTTTGAAATTTCTAAAATCAACCATGGAAGTCGTAGATATGCTCATTAGATTTCCTAGGAACTATTACATGCTTCGATTCGATAAGGCTAGGCCACTTTATGCCCTTTTTAGTGAACGAAAAAGGATCAAAATCGAGTAAAATCCGTAAATTAACAAGGAAATTACCACCATTTTGGCCGTTTTTGAAATTTCTAAAATCAACCATGGAAGTCGTAGATATGCTCATTAGATTTCCTAGGAACTATTACATGCTTCGATTCGATAAGGCTAGGCCACTTTATGCCTTTTTTAGTGAAAGAAAAAGGGTCAAAAACGAGTAAAATCCGTAAATTAACAAGGAAATTACCCCCATGTTGGCCGTTTTTGAAAATTCTAATATAAACCATGGAAGTCATAGATATGCTTGTTAGATTTCCTTGGAACTATTACATGCTTCAATTTGATAAGGCTAGGCCACTTTATGCTCTTTTTAGTGAAAGAAAAAGGGTCAAAAACGAATAAAATCCATAAATTAACAAGGAAATTCACTTTACCACCATTTTGGCCGTTTTTGAAATTTCTAAAATCAACCATGGAAGTCGTAGATATGCTCATTAGATTTCCTAGGAACTATTACATGCTTCGATTTGATAAGGCTAGGCCACTTTATGCCTTTTTTAGTGAAAGAAAAAGGGTCAAAAACGAGTAAAATCCGTAAATTAACAAGGAAATTACCCCCATGTTGGCCGTTTTTGAAAATTCTAATATAAACCATGGAAGTCGTAGATATGCTTGTTAGATTTTCTAGGAACTATTACATGCTTCGATTTGATAAGGCTAGACCAGTTTATGCCCTTTTTAGTGAAAGAAAAAGGGTCAAAAACAAGTAAAATCCGTAAATTAATAAGGAAATTCATTTTACCACCATTTTGGCCGTTTTTGAAATTTCTAAAATCAACCACGGAAGTCGTAGATATGGTCATTAGATTTCCTAGGAACTATTACATGCTTCGATTCGATAAGGCTAGGCCAGTTTATGCCCTTTTTAGTGAAAGAAAAAGGATCAAAATCGAGTAAAATCCGTAAATTAACAAGGAAATTACCCCCATGTTGGCCGTTTTTGAAAATTCTAATATAAACCATGGAAGTCGTAGATATGCTTGTTAGATTTCTTAGGAACTATTACATGCTTCGATTTGATAAGGCTAGGCCACTTTATGCCCTTTTTAGTGAAAGAAAAAAGGTCAAAAACGAGTAAAATCCGTAAATTAACAAGGAAATTCACTTTACCACCATTTTGGCCGTTTTTGAAATTTCTAAAATCAACCATGGAAGTCGTAAATATGCTCATTAGATTTCCTAGGAACTATTACATGCTTCGATTCGATAAGGCTAGGCCACTTTATGCCCTTTTTAGTGAACGAAAAAGGATCAAAATCGAGTAAAATCCGTAAATTAACAAGGAAATTACCACCATTTTGGCCGTTTTTGAAATTTCTAAAATCAACCATGGAAGTCGTAGATATGCTCATTAGATTTCCTAGGAACTATTACATGCTTCGATTCGATAAGGCTAGGCCACTTTATGCCTTTTTTAGTGAAAGAAAAGGGTCAAAAACGAGTTAAATCCGTAAATTAACAAGGAAATTACCCCCATGTTGGCCGTTTTTGAAAATTCTAATATAAACCATGGAAGTCATAGATATACTTGTTAGATTTCCTTGGAACTATTACATGCTTCGATTTGATAAGGCTAGCCCACTTTATGCTCTTTTTAGTGAAAGAAAAAGGGTCAAAAACGAATAAAATCCATAAATTAACAAGGAAATTCACTTTACCACCATTTTGGCCGTTTTTGAAATTTCTAAAATCAACCATGGAAGTCGTAGATATGCTCATTAGATTTCCTAGGAACTATTACATGCTTCGATTCGATAAGGCTAGGCCACTTTATGCCTTTTTTAGTGAAAGAAAAAGGGTCAAAAACGAGTAAAATCCGTAAATTAACAAGGAAATTACCCCCATGTTGGCCGTTTTTGAAAATTCTAATATAAACCATGAAAGTCGTAGATATGCTTGTTAGATTTTCTAGGAACTATTACATGCTTCGATTTGATAAGGCTAGGCCACTTTATGCCCTTTTTAGTGAAAGAAAAAGGGTCAAAAACAAGTAAAATCCGTAAATTAACAAGGAAATTCACTTTACCACCATTTTGGCCGTTTTTGAAATTTCTAAAATCTACCATGGAAGTCGTAGATATGGTGATTAAATTTCCTAGCAACTATTACATTCTTCGATTCGATAAGGCTAGGCCAGTTTATGCCCTTTTTAGTGAAAGAAAAAGGATCAAAATCGAGTAAAATCCGTAAATTAACAAGGAAATTACCCCCATGTTGGCCGTTTTTGAAAATTCTAATATAAACCATGGAAGTCGTAGATATGCTTGTTAGATTTCCTTAGAACAATTACATGCTTCGATTTGATAAGGCTAGGCCACTTTATGCCCTTTTTAGTGAAAGAAAAAGGGCCAAAAACGAGTAAAATCCGTAAATTAACAAGGAAATTCACTTTACCACCATTTTGGCCGTTTTTGAAATTTCTAAAATCAACCATGGAAGTCGTAGATATGCTCATTAGATTTCCTAGGAACTATTACATGCTTCGATTCGATAAGGCTAGGCCACTTTATGCCCTTTTTAGTGAACGAAAAAGGATCAAAATCGAGTAAAATCCGTAAATTAACAAGGAAATTACCACCATTTTGGCCGTTTTTGAAATTTCTAAAATCAACCATGGAAGTCGTAGATATGGTCATTAGATTTCCTAGGAACTATTACATGCTTCGATTCGATAAGGCTAGGCCACTTTATGCCCTTTTTAGTGAACGAAAAAGGATCAAAATCGAGTAAAATCCGTAAATTAACAAGGAAATTACCACCATTTTGGCCGTTTTTGAAAATTCTAATATAAACCATGGAAGTCGTAGATATGCTTGTTAGATTTCCTAGGAAGTATTACATGCTTCGATTTGATAAGGCTAGGGCACTTTATGCCCCTTTTAGTGAAAGAAAAAGGATCAAAATCGAGTAAAATCCGTAAATTAACAAGGAAATTCACTTTACCACCATTTTGGCCGTTTTTGAAATTTCTAAAATCAACCATGGAAGTCGTAGATATGCTCATTAGATTTCCTAGGAACTATTACATGCTTCGATTTGATAAGGCTAGTCCACTTTATGCCTTTTTTAGTGAAAGAAAAAGGGTCAAAAACGAGTAAAATCCGTAAATTAACAAGGAAATTACCCCCATGTTGGCCGTTTTTGAAAATTCTAATATAAACCATGGAAGTCGTAGATATGCTTGTTAGATTTTCTAGGAACTATTACATGCTTCGATTTGATAAGGCTAGGCCACTTTATGCCCTTTTTAGTGAAAGAAAAAGGGTCAAAAACAAGTAAAATCCGTAAATTAACAAGGAAATTCACTTTACCACCATTTTGGCCGTTTTTGAAATTTCTAAAATCAACGACGGAAGTCGTAGATATGGTCATTAGATTTCCTAGGAACTATTACATGCTTCGATTCGATAAGGCTAGGCCAGTTTATGCCCTTTTTAGTGAAAGAAAAAGGATCAAAATCGAGTAAAATCCGTAAATTAACAAGGAAATTACCCCCATGTTGGCCGTTTTTGAAAATTCTAATATAAACCATGGAAGTCGTAGATATGCTTGTTAGATTTCTTAGGAACTATTACATGCTTCGATTTGATAAGGCTAGGCCACTTTATGCCCTTTTTAGTGAAAGAAAAAAGGTCAAAAACGAGTAAAATCCGTAAATTAACAAGGAAATTCACTTTACCACCATTTTGGCCGTTTTTGAAATTTCTAAAATCAACCATGGAAGTCGTAAATATGCTCATTAGATTTCCTAGGAACTATTACATGCTTCGATTCGATAAGGCTAGGCCACTTTATGCCCTTTTTAGTGAACGAAAAAGGATCAAAATCGAGTAAAATCCGTAAATTAACAAGGAAATTACCACCATTTTGGCCGTTTTTGAAATTTCTAAAATCAACCATGGAAGTCGTAGATATGCTCATTAGATTTCCTAGGAACTATTACATGCTTCGATTCGATAAGGCTAGGCCACTTTATGCCTTTTTTAGTGAAAGAAAAGGGTCAAAAACGAGTTAAATCCGTAAATTAACAAGGAAATTACCCCCATGTTGGCCGTTTTTGAAAATTCTAATATAAACCATGGAAGTCATAGATATACTTGTTAGATTTCCTTGGAACTATTACATGCTTCGATTTGATAAGGCTAGCCCACTTTATGCTCTTTTTAGTGAAAGAAAAAGGGTCAAAAACGAATAAAATCCATAAATTAACAAGGAAATTCACTTTACCACCATTTTGGCCGTTTTTGAAATTTCTAAAATCAACCATGGAAGTCGTAGATATGCTCATTAGATTTCCTAGGAACTATTACATGCTTCGATTCGATAAGGCTAGGCCACTTTATGCCTTTTTTAGTGAAAGAAAAAGGGTCAAAAACGAGTAAAATCCGTAAATTAACAAGGAAATTACCCCCATGTTGGCCGTTTTTGAAAATTCTAATATAAACCATGGAAGTCGTAGATATGCTTGTTAGATTTCTTAGGAACTATTACATGCTTCGATTTGATAAGGCTAGGCCACTTTATGCCCTTTTTAGTGAAAGAAAAAAGGTCAAAAACGAGTAAAATCCGTAAATTAACAAGGAAATTCACTTTACCACCATTTTGGCCGTTTTTGAAATTTCTAAAATCAACCATGGAAGTCGTAAATATGCTCATTAGATTTCCTAGGAACTATTACATGCTTCGATTCGATAAGGCTAGGCCACTTTATGCCCTTTTTAGTGAACGAAAAAGGATCAAAATCGAGTAAAATCCGTAAATTAACAAGGAAATTACCACCATTTTGGCCGTTTTTGAAATTTCTAAAATCAACCATGGAAGTCGTAGATATGCTCATTAGATTTCCTAGGAACTATTACATGCTTCGATTCGATAAGGCTAGGCCACTTTATGCCTTTTTTAGTGAAAGAAAATGGTCAAAAACGAGTTAAATCCGTAAATTAACAAGGAAATTACCCCCATGTTGGCCATTTTTGAAAATTCTAATATAAACCATGGAAGTCATAGATATACTTGTTAGATTTCCTTGGAACTATTACATGCTTCGATTTGATAAGGCTAGCCCACTTTATGCTCTTTTTAGTGAAAGAAAAAGGGTCAAAAACGAATAAAATCCATAAATTAACAAGGAAATTCACTTTACCACCATTTTGGCCGTTTTTGAAATTTCTAAAATCAACCATGGAAGTCGTAGATATGCTCATTAGATTTCCTAGGAACTATTACATGCTTCGATTCGATAAGGCTAGGCCACTTTATGCCTTTTTTAGTGAAAGAAAAAGGGTCAAAAACGAGTAAAATCCGTAAATTAACAAGGAAATTACCCCCATGTTGGCCGTTTTTGAAAATTCTAATATAAACCATGAAAGTCGTAGATATGCTTGTTAGATTTTCTAGGAACTATTACATGCTTCGATTTGATAAGGCTAGGCCACTTTATGCCCTTTTTAGTGAAAGAAAAAGGGTCAAAAACAAGTAAAATCCGTAAATTAACAAGGAAATTCACTTTACCACCATTTTGGCCGTTTTTGAAATTTCTAAAATCTACCATGGAAGTCGTAGATATGGTGATTAAATTTCCTAGCAACTATTACATGCTTCGATTCGATAAGGCTAGGCCAGTTTATGCCCTTTTTAGTGAAAGAAAAAGGATCAAAATCGAGTAAAATCCGTAAATTAACAAGGAAATTACCCCCATGTTGGCCGTTTTTGAAAATTCTAATATAAACCATGGAAGTCGTAGATATGCTTGTTAGATTTCCTTAGAACAATTACATGCTTCGATTTGATAAGGCTAGGCCACTTTATGCCCTTTTTAGTGAAAGAAAAAGGGCCAAAAACGAGTAAAATCCGTAAATTAACAAGGAAATTCACTTTACCACCATTTTGGCCGTTTTTGAAATTTCTAAAATCAACCATGGAAGTCGTAGATATGCTCATTAGATTTCCTAGGAACTATTACATGCTTCGATTCGATAAGGCTAGGCCACTTTATGCCCTTTTTAGTGAACGAAAAAGGATCAAAATCGAGTAAAATCCGTAAATTAACAAGGAAATTACCACCATTTTGGCCGTTTTTGAAATTTCTAAAATCAACCATGGAAGTTGTAGATATGGTCATTAGATTTCCTAGGAACTATTACATGCTTCGATTCGATAAGGCTAGGCCACTTTATGCCTTTTTTAGTGAAAGAAAAGGGTCAAAAACGAGTAAAATACGTAAATTAACAAGGAAATTCACTTTACCACCATTTTGGCCGATTTTGAAATTTCTAAAATCAACCATGGAAGTCGTAGATATGCTTGTTAGATTTCCTAGGAACTATTACATGCTTCGATTCGATAGGGCTAGGCCAGTTTATGCCCTTTTTAGTGAAAGAAAAAGGATCAAAATCGAGTAAAATCCGTAAATTAACAAGGAAATTACCACCCATGTTGGCCGTTTTTGAAAATTCTAATATAAACCATGGAAGTCGTAGATATGCTTGTTAGATTTCCTTGGAACTATTACATGCTTCGATTTGATAAGGCTAGGCCACTTTATGCCCTTTTTAGTGAAAGAAAAAGGGTCAAAAACGAGTAAAATCAGTAAATTAACAAGGAAATTCACTTTACCACCATTTTGGCCATTTTTGAAATTTCAAAAATCAACCATGGAAGTCGTAGATATGCTTATTAGATTTCCTAGAAACTATTACATGCTTCGATTCGAGAAGGCTAGGCCACTTTATGCCTTTTATAGTGAAAGAAAAGGGTCAAAAACGAGTAAAATTCGTAAATTAACAAGGAAATTACCCCAATGTTGGCCGTTTTTGAAAATTCTAATATAAACCATGGAAGTCGTAGATATGCTTGTTAGATTTCCTAGGAAGTATTACATGCTTCGATTTGATAAGGCTAGGGCACTTTATGCCCCTTTTAGTGAAAGAAAAAGGATCAAAATCGAGTAAAATCCGTAAATTAACAAGGAAATTCACTTTACCACCATTTTGGCCGTTTTTGAAATTTCTAAAATCAACCATGGAAGTCGTAGATATGCTCATTAGATTTCCTAGGAACTATTACATGCTTCGATTTGATAAGGCTAGTCCACTTTATGCCTTTTTTAGTGAAAGAAAAAGGGTCAAAAACGAGTAAAATCCGTAAATTAACAAGGAAATTACCCCCATGTTGGCCGTTTTTGAAAATTCTAATATAAACCATGGAAGTCGTAGATATGCTTGTTAGATTTTCTAGGAACTATTACATGCTTCGATTTGATAAGGCTAGGCCACTTTATGCCCTTTTTAGTGAAAGAAAAAGGGTCAAAAACAAGTAAAATCCGTAAATTAACAAGGAAATTCACTTTACCACCATTTTGGCCGTTTTTGAAATTTCTAAAATCAACGACGGAAGTCGTAGATATGGTCATTAGATTTCCTAGGAACTATTACATGCTTCGATTCGATAAGGCTAGGCCAGTTTATGCCCTTTTTAGTGAAAGAAAAAGGATCAAAATCGAGTAAAATCCGTAAATTAACAAGGAAATTACCCCCATGTTGGCCGTTTTTGAAAATTCTAATATAAACCATGGAAGTCGTAGATATGCTTGTTAGATTTCCTTAGAACAATTACATGCTTCGATTTGATAAGGCTAGGCCACTTTATGCCCTTTTTAGTGAAAGAAAAAGGGCCAAAAACGAGTAAAATCCGTAAATTAACAAGGAAATTCACTTTACCACCATTTTGGCCGTTTTTGAAATTTCTAAAATCAACCATGGAAGTCGTAGATATGCTCATTAGATTTCCTAGGAACTATTACATGCTTCGATTCGATAAGGCTAGGCCACTTTATGCCCTTTTTAGTGAACGAAAAAGGATCAAAATCGAGTAAAATCCGTAAATTAACAAGGAAATTACCACCATTTTGGCCGTTTTTGAAATTTCTAAAATCAACCATGGAAGTCGTAGATATGGTCATTAGATTTCCTAGGAACTATTACATGCTTCGATTCGATAAGGCTAGGCCACTTTATGCCTTTTTTAGTGAAAGAAAAGGGTCAAAAACGAGTAAAATACGTAAATTAACAAGGAAATTCACTTTACCACCATTTTGGCCGATTTTGAAATTTCTAAAATCAACCATGGAAGTCGTAGATATGCTTGTTAGATTTCCTAGGAACTATTACATGCTTCGATTCGATAGGGCTAGGCCAGTTTATGCCCTTTTTAGTGAAAGAAAAAGGATCAAAATCGAGTAAAATCCGTAAATTAACAAGGAAATTACCACCCATGTTGGCCGTTTTTGAAAATTCTAATATAAACCATGGAAGTCGTAGATATGCTTGTTAGATTTCCTTGGAACTATTACATGCTTCGATTTGATAAGGCTAGGCCACTTTATGCCCTTTTTAGTGAAAGAAAAAGGGTCAAAAACGAGTAAAATCAGTAAATTAACAAGGAAATTCACTTTACCACCATTTTGGCCATTTTTGAAACTTCAAAAATCAACCATGGAAGTCGTAGATATGCTTATTAGATTTCCTAGAAACTATTACATGCTTCGATTCGAGAAGGCTAGGCCACTTTATGCCTTTTATAGTGAAAGAAAAGGGTCAAAAACGAGTAAAATTCGTAAATTAACAAGGAAATTACCCCAATGTTGGCCGTTTTTGAAAATTCTAATATAAACCATGGAAGTCGTAGATATGCTTGTTAGATTTCCTAGGAAGTATTACATGCTTCGATTTGATAAGGCTAGGGCACTTTATGCCCCTTTTAGTGAAAGAAAAAGGATCAAAATCGAGTAAAATCCGTAAATTAACAAGGAAATTCACTTTACCACCATTTTGGCCGTTTTTGAAATTTCTAAAATCAACCATGGAAGTCGTAGATATGCTAATTAGATTTCCTAGGAACTATTACATGCTTCGATTCGATAAGGCTAGGCCACTTTATGCCCTTTTTAGTGAAAGAAAAAGGATCAAAATCGAGTAAAATCCGTAAATTAACAAGGAAATTACCCCCATGTTGGCCATTTTTGAAAATTCTAATATAAACCATGGAAGTCATAGATATGCTTGTTAGATTTCCTAGGAACTATTACATGCTTCGATTCGTTAAGGCTAGGCCACTTTATGTCTTTTTTAGTGAAAGAAAAAGGGTCAAAAACAAGTAAAATCCGTAAATTAACAAGGAAATTACCACCCATGTTGGCCGTTTTTGAAAATTCTAATATAAACCATGGAAGTCGTAGATATGCTTGTTAGATTTCCTTGGAACTATTACATGCTTCGATTTGATAAGGCTAGGCCACTTTATGCCCTTTTTAGTGAAAGAAAAAGGGTCAAAAACGAGTAAAATCAGTAAATTAACAAGGAAATTCACTTTACCACCATTTTGGCCATTTTTGAAATTTCAAAAATCAACCATGGAAGTCGTAGATATGCTCATTAGATTTCCTAGAAACTATTACATGTTTCGATTCGAGAAGGCTAGGCCACTTTATGCCTTTTTTAGTGAAAGAAAAGGGTCAAAAACGAGTAAAATCCGTAAATTAACAAGGAAATTACCCCAATGTTGGCCGTTTTTGAAAATTCTAATATAAACCATGGAAGTCGTAGATATGCTTGTTAGATTCCCTAAGAAGTATTACATGCTTCGATTTGATAAGGCTAGGCCACTTTATGCCCCTTTTAGTGAAAGAAAAAGGATCAAAATCGAGTAAAATCCGTAAATTAACAAGGAAATTCACTTTACCACCATTTTGGCCGTTTTTGAAATTTCTAAAATCAACCATGGAAGTCGTAGATATGCTCATTAGATTTCCTAGGAACTATTACATGCTTCGATTCGATACGGCTAGGCCACTTTATGCCCTTTTTAGTGAAAGAAAAAGGATCAAAATCGAGTAAAATCCGTAAATTAACAAGGAAATTACCCCCATGTTGGCCATTTTTGAAAATTCTAATATAAACCATGGAAGTCATAGATATGCTTGTTAGATTTCCTAGGAACTATTACATGCTTTGATTCGTTAAGGCTAGGCCACTTTATGCCTTTTTTAGTGAAAGAAAAAGGGTCAAAATCGAGTAAAATCCGTAAATTAACAAGGAAATTCACTTTACCACCATTTTGGCCGTTTTTGAAATTTCTAAAATCAACCATGGAAGTCGTAGATATGCTCATTAGATTTCCTAGGAACTATTACATGCTTCGATTCGATAAGGCTAGGCCACTTTATGCCCTTTTTAGTGAAAGAAAAAGGATCAAAATCGAGTAAAATCCGTAAATTAACAAGGAAATTACCCCCATGTTGGCCATTTTTGAAAATTCTAATATAAACCATGGAAGTCATAGATATGCTTGTTAGATTTCCTAGGAACTATTACATGCTTCGATTCGTTAAGGCTAGGCCACTTTATGCCTTTTTTAGTGAAAGAAAAAGGGTCAAAAACAAGTAAAATCCGTAAATTAACAAGGAAATTACCCCCATGTTGGCCGTTTTTGAAAATTCTAATATAAACCATGGAAGTCGTAGATATGCTTGTTAGATTTCCTAGGAACTATTACATGCTTCGATTTGATAAGACTAGGCCACTTTATGCCCTTTTTAGTGAAAGAAAAAGGGTCAAAATCGAGTAAAATCCGTAAATTAACAAGGAAATTCACTTTACCACCATTTTGGCCGATTTTGAAATTTCTAAAATCAACCATGGAAGTCGTAGATATGCTCATTAGATTTCCTAGAAACTATTACATGCTTCGATTCGATAAGGCTAGGCCACTTTATGCCCTTTTTTATTGAACGAAAAAGGATCAAAATCGAGTAAAATCCGTAAATTAACAAGGAAATTACCACCATTTTGGCCGTTTTTGAAATTTCTAAAATCAACCATGGAAGTCGTAGATATGCTCATTAGATTTCCTAGGAACTATTACATGCTTTGATTTGATAAGGCTAGGCCACTTTATGCCCTTTTTAGTGAAAGAAAAAGCGTCAAAATCGAGTAAAATCCGTAAATTAACAAGGAAATTCACTTTACCACCATTTTGGCCGTTTTTGAAATTTCTAAAATCAACCATGGAAGTCGTAGATATGCTCATTAGATTTTCTAGGAACTATTACATGCTTCAATTCGATAAGGCTAGGCCACTTTATGCCTTTTTTAGTGAAAGAAAAGGGTCAAAAACGAGTAAAATCCGTAAATTAACAAGGAAATTACCACCCATGTTGGCCGTTTTTGAAAATTCTAATATAAACCATGGAAGTCGTAGATATGCTTGTTAGATTTCCATGGAACTATTACATGCTTCGATTTGATAAGGCTAGGCCACTTTATGCCCTTTTTAGTGAAAGAAAAAGGGTCAAAAACGAGTAAAATCAGTAAATTAACAAGGAAATTCACTTTACCGCCATTTTGGCCATTTTTGAAATTTCTAAAATCAACCATGGAAGTCGTAGATATGCTCATTAGATTTCCTAGAAACTATTACATGCTTCGATTCGAGAAGGCTAGGCCACTTTATGCCTTTTTTAGCGAAAGAAAAGGGTCAAAAACGAGTAAAATCCGTAAATTAACAAGGAAATTACCACCATTTTGGCCGTTTTTGAAATTTCTAAAATCAACCATGGAAGTCGTAGATATGCTCATTAGATTTCCTAGGAACTATTACATGCTTTGATTTGATAAGGCTAGGCCACTTTATGCCCTTTTTAGTGAAAGAAAAAGCGTCAAAATCGAGTAAAATCCGTAAATTAACAAGGAAATTCACTTTACCACCATTTTGGCCGTTTTTGAAATTTCTAAAATCAACCATGGAAGTCGTAGATATGCTCATTAGATTTCCTAGAAACTATTACATGTTTCGATTCGATAAGGCTAGGCCACTTTATGCCTTTTTTAGTGAAAGAAAAGGGTCAAAAACGAGTAAAATCCGTAAATTAACAAGGAAATTACCCCCATGTTGGCCGTTTTTGAAAATTCTAATATAAACCATGGAAGTCATAGATATGCTTGTTAGATTTCCTAGGAACTATTACATGCTTCGATTCGTTAAGGCTAGGCCACTTTATGCCTTTTTTAGTGAAAGAAAAAGGGTCAAAAACAAGTAAAATCCGTAAATTAACAAGGAAATTACCCCCATGTTGGCCGTTTTTGAAAATTCTAATATAAACCATGGAAGTCGTAGATATGCTTGTTAGATTTCCTAGGAACTATTACATGCTTCGATTTGATAAGACTAGGCCACTTTATGCCCTTTTTAGTGAAAGAAAAAGGGTCAAAATCGAGTAAAATCCGTAAATTAACAAGGAAATTCACTTTACCACCATTTTGGCCGATTTTGAAATTTCTAAAATCAACCATGGAAGTCGTAGATATGCTCATTAGATTTCCTAGAAACTATTACATGCTTCGATTCGATAAGGCTAGGCCACTTTATGCCCTTTTTTATTGAACGAAAAAGGATCAAAATCGAGTAAAATCCGTAAATTAACAAGGAAATTACCACCATTTTGGCCGTTTTTGAAATTTCTAAAATCAACCATGGAAGTCGTAGATATGCTCATTAGATTTCCTAGGAACTATTACATGCTTTGATTTGATAAGGCTAGGCCACTTTATGCCCTTTTTAGTGAAAGAAAAAGCGTCAAAATCGAGTAAAATCCGTAAATTAACAAGGAAATTCACTTTACCACCATTTTGGCCGTTTTTGAAATTTCTAAAATCAACCATGGAAGTCGTAGATATGTTCATTAGATTTCCTAGAAACTATTACATGCTTCGATTCGATAAGGCTAGGCCACTTTATGCCTTTTTTAGTGAAAGAAAAGGGTCAAAAACGAGTAAAATCCGTAAATTAACAAGGAAATTACCCCCATGTTGGCCGTTTTTGAAAATTCTAATATAAACCATGGAAGTCATAGATATGCTTGTTAGATTTCCTAGGAACTATTACATGCTTCGATTCGTTAAGGCTAGGCCACTTTATGCCTTTTTTAGTGAAAGAAAAAGGGTCAAAAACAAGTAAAATCCGTAAATTAACAAGGAAATTACCCCCATGTTGGCCGTTTTTGAAAATTCTAATATAAACCATGGAAGTCGTAGATATGCTTGTTAGATTTCCTAGGAACTATTACATGCTTTGATTTGATAAGGCTAGGCCACTTTATGCCCTTTTTAGTGAAAGAAAAAGCGTCAAAATCGAGTAAAATCCGTAAATTAACAAGGAAATTCACTTTACCACCATTTTGGCCGTTTTTGAAATTTCTAAAATCAACCATGGAAGTCGTAGATATGCTCATTAGATTTCCTAGAAACTATTACATGTTTCGATTCGATAAGGCTAGGCCACTTTATGCCTTTTTTAGTGAAAGAAAAGGGTCAAAAACGAGTAAAATCCGTAAATTAACAAGGAAATTACCCCCATGTTGGCCGTTTTTGAAAATTCTAATATAAACCTTGGAAGTCATAGATATGCTTGTTAGATTTCCTAGGAACTATTACATGCTTCGATTCGTTAAGGCTAGGCCACTTTATGCCTTTTTTAGTGAAAGAAAAAGGGTCAAAAACAAGTAAAATCCGTAAATTAACAAGGAAATTACCCCCATGTTGGCCGTTTTTGAAAATTCTAATATAAACCATGGAAGTCGTAGATATGCTTGTTAGATTTCCTAGGAACTATTACATGCTTCGATTTGATAAGACTAGGCCACTTTATGCCCTTTTTAGTGAAAGAAAAAGGGTCAAAATCGAGTAAAATCCGTAAATTAACAAGGAAATTCACTTTACCACCATTTTGGCCGATTTTGAAATTTCTAAAATCAACCATGGAAGTCGTAGATATGCTCATTAGATTTCCTAGAAACTATTACATGCTTCGATTCGATAAGGCTAGGCCACTTTATGCCCTTTTTTATTGAACGAAAAAGGATCAAAATCGAGTAAAATCCGTAAATTAACAAGGAAATTACCACCATTTTGGCCGTTTTTGAAATTTCTAAAATCAACCATGGAAGTCGTAGATATGCTCATTAGATTTCCTAGAAACTATTACATGCTTTGATTTGATAAGGCTAGGCCACTTTATGCCCTTTTTAGTGAAAGAAAAAGCGTCAAAATCGAGTAAAATCCGTAAATTAACAAGGAAATTCACTTTACCACCATTTTGGCCGTTTTTGAAATTTCTAAAATCAACCATGGAAGTCGTAGATATGTTCATTAGATTTCCTAGAAACTATTACATGCTTCGATTCGATAAGGCTAGGCCACTTTATGCCTTTTTTAGTGAAAGAAAAGGGTCAAAAACGAGTAAAATCCGTAAATTAACAAGGAAATTACCCCCATGTTGGCCGTTTTTGAAAATTCTAATATAAACCATGGAAGTCATAGATATGCTTGTTAGATTTCCTAGGAACTATTACATGCTTCGATTCGTTAAGGCTAGGCCACTTTATGCCTTTTTTAGTGAAAGAAAAAGGGTCAAAAACAAGTAAAATCCGTAAATTAACAAGGAAATTACCCCCATGTTGGCCGTTTTTGAAAATTCTAATATAAACCATGGAAGTCGTAGATATGCTTGTTAGATTTCCTAGGAACTATTACATGCTTTGATTTGATAAGGCTAGGCCACTTTATGCCCTTTTTAGTGAATGAAAAAGCGTCAAAATCGAGTAAAATCCGTAAATTAACAAGGAAATTCACTTTACCACCATTTTGGCCGTTTTTGAAATTTCTAAAATCAACCATGGAAGTCGTAGATATGCTCATTAGATTTCCTAGAAACTATTACATGCTTCGATTCGATAAGGCTAGGCCACTTTATGCCCTTTTTTATTGAACGAAAAAGGATCAAAATCGAGTAAAATCCGTAAATTAACAAGGAAATTACCACCATTTTGGCCGTTTTTGAAATTTCTAAAATCAACCATGGAAGTCGTAGATATGCTCATTAGATTTCCTAGAAACTATTACATGCTTCGATTCGATAAGGCTAGGCCACTTTATGCCTTTTTTAGTGAAAGAAAAGGGTCAAAAACGAGTAAAATCCGTAAATTAACAAGGAAATTACCCCCATGTTGGCCGTTTTTGAAAATTCTAATATAAACCATGGAAGTCATAGATATGCTTGTTAGATTTCCTAGGAACTATTACATGCTTCGATTCGTTAAGGCTAGGCCACTTTATGCCTTTTTTAGTGAAAGAAAAAGGGTCAAAAACAAGTAAAATCCGTAAATTAACAAGGAAATTACCCCCATGTTGGCCGTTTTTGAAAATTCTAATATAAACCATGGAAGTCGTAGATATGCTTGTTAGATTTCCTAGGAACTATTACATGCTTTGATTTGATAAGGCTAGGCCACTTTATGCCCTTTTTAGTGAAAGAAAAAGCGTCAAAATCGAGTAAAATCCGTAAATTAACAAGGAAATTCACTTTACCACCATTTTGGCCGTTTTTGAAATTTCTAAAATCAACCATGGAAGTCGTAGATATGCTCATTAGATTTCCTAGAAACTATTACATGCTTCGATTCGATAAGGCTAGGCCACTTTATGCCCTTTTTTATTGAACGAAAAAGGATCAAAATCGAGTAAAATCCGTAAATTAACAAGGAAATTACCACCATTTTGGCCGTTTTTGAAATTTCTAAAATCAACCATGGAAGTCGTAGATATGCTCATTAGATTTCCTAGAAACTATTACATGTTTCGATTCGATAAGGCTAGGCCACTTTATGCCTTTTTTAGTGAAAGAAAAGGGTCAAAAACGAGTAAAATCCGTAAATTAACAAGGAAATTACCCCCATGTTGGCCGTTTTTGAAAATTCTAATATAAACCATGGAAATCATAGATATGCTTGTTAGATTTCCTAGGAACTATTACATGCTTCGATTCGTTAAGGCTAGGCCACTTTATGCCTTTTTTAGTGAAAGAAAAAGGGTCAAAAACAAGTAAAATCCGTAAATTAACAAGGAAATTACCCCCATGTTGGCCGTTTTTGAAAATTCTAATATAAACCATGGAAGTCGTAGATATGCTTGTTAGATTTCCTAGGAACTATTACATGCTTCGATTTGATAAGACTAGGCCACTTTATGCCCTTTTTAGTGAAAGAAAAAGGGTCAAAATCGAGTAAAATCCGTAAATTAACAAGGAAATTCACTTTACCACCATTTTGGCCGATTTTGAAATTTCTAAAATCAACCATGGAAGTCGTAGATATGCTCATTAGATTTCCTAGAAACTATTACATGCTTCGATTCGATAAGGCTAGGCCACTTTATGCCCTTTTTTATTGAACGAAAAAGGATCAAAATCGAGTAAAATCCGTAAATTAACAAGGAAATTACCACCATTTTGGCCGTTTTTGAAATTTCTAAAATCAACCATGGAAGTCGTAGATATGCTCATTAGATTTCCTAGGAACTATTACATGCTTTGATTTGATAAGGCTAGGCCACTTTATGCCCTTTTTAGTGAAAGAAAAAGCGTCAAAATCGAGTAAAATCCGTAAATTAACAAGGAAATTCACTTTACCACCATTTTGGCCGTTTTTGAAATTTCTAAAATCAACCATGGAAGTCGTAGATATGCTCATTAGATTTCCTAGGAACTATTACATGCTTCAATTCGATAAGGCTAGGCCACTTTATGCCTTTTTTAGTGAAAGAAAAGGGTCAAAAACGAGTAAAATCCGTAAATTAACAAGGAAATTACCACCCATGTTGGCCGTTTTTGAAAATTCTAATATAAACCATGGAAGTCGTAGATATGCTTGTTAGATTTCCTTGGAACTATTACATGCTTCGATTTGATAAGGCTAGGCCACTTTATGCCCTTTTTAGTGAAAGAAAAAGGGTCAAAAACGAGTAAAATCAGTAAATTAACAAGGAAATTCACTTTACCACCATTTTGGCCATTTTTGAAATTTCTAAAATCAACCATGGAAGTCGTAGATATGCTCATTAGATTTCCTAGAAACTATTACATGCTTCGATTCGAGAAGGCTAGGCCACTTTATGCCTTTTTTAGTGAAAGAAAAGGGTCAAAAACGAGTAAAATCCGCAAATTAACAAGGAAATTACCACCATTTTGGCCGTTTTTGAAATTTCTAAAATCAACCATGGAAGTCGTAGATATGCTCATTAGATTTCCTAGGAACTATTACATGCTTTGATTTGATAAGGCTAGGCCACTTTATGCCCTTTTTAGTGAAAGAAAAAGCGTCAAAATCGAGTAAAATCCGTAAATTAACAAGGAAATTCACTTTACCACCATTTTGGCCGTTTTTGAAATTTCTAAAATCAACCATGGAAGTCGTAGATATGCTCATTAGATTTCCTAGAAACTATTACATGTTTCGATTCGATAAGGCTAGGCCACTTTATGCCTTTTTTAGTGAAAGAAAAGGGTCAAAAACGAGTAAAATCCGTAAATTAACAAGGAAATTACCCCCATGTTGGCCGTTTTTGAAAATTCTAATATAAACCATGGAAGTCATAGATATGCTTGTTAGATTTCCTAGGAACTATTACATGCTTCGATTCGTTAAGGCTAGGCCACTTTATGCCTCTTTTAGTGAAAGAAAAAGGGTCAAAAACAAGTAAAATCCGTAAATTAACAAGGAAATTACCCCCATGTTGGCCGTTTTTGAAAATTCTAATATAAACCATGGAAGTCATAGATATGCTTGTTAGATTTCCTAGGAACTATTACATGCTTCGATTTGATAAGACTAGGCCACTTTATGCCCTTTTTAGTGAAAGAAAAAGGGTCAAAATCGAGTAAAATCCGTAAATTAACAAGGAAATTCACTTTACCACCATTTTGGCCGATTTTGAAATTTCTAAAATCAACCATGGAAGTCGGAGATATGCTCATTAGATTTCCTAGAAACTATTACATGCTTCGATTCGATAAGGCTAGGCCACTTTATGCCCTTTTTTATTGAACGAAAAAGGATCAAAATCGAGTAAAATCCGTAAATTAACAAGGAAATTACCACCATTTTGGCCGTTTTTGAAATTTCTAAAATCAACCATGGAAGTCGTAGATATGCTCATTAGATTTCCTAGGAACTATTACATGCTTTGATTTGATAAGGCTAGGCCACTTTATGCCCTTTTTAGTGAAAGAAAAAGCGTCAAAATCGAGTAAAATCCGTAAATTAACAAGGAAATTCACTTTACCACCATTTTGGCCGTTTTTGAAATTTCTAAAATCAACCATGGAAGTCGTAGATATGCTCATTAGATTTCCTAGAAACTATTACATGCTTCGATTCGATAAGGCTAGGCCACTTTATGCCTTTTTTAGTGAAAGAAAAGGGTCAAAAACGAGTAAAATCCGTAAATTAACAAGGAAATTACCCCCATGTTGGCCGTTTTTGAAAATTCTAATATAAACCATGGAAGTCATAGATATGCTTGTTAGATTTCCTAGGAACTATTACATGCTTCGATTCGTTAAGGCTAGGCCACTTTATGCCTTTTTTAGTGAAAGAAAAAGGGTCAAAAACAAGTAAAATCCGTAAATTAACAAGGAAATTACCCCCATGTTGGCCGTTTTTGAAAATTCTAATATAAACCATGGAAGTCGTAGATATGCTTGTTAGATTTCCTAGGAACTATTACATGCTTTGATTTGATAAGGCTAGGCCACTTTATGCCCTTTTTAGTGAAAGAAAAAGCGTCAAAATCGAGTAAAATCCGTAAATTAACAAGGAAATTCACTTTACCACCATTTTGGCCGATTTTGAAATTTCTAAAATCAACCATGGAAGTCGTAGATATGCTCATTAGATTTCCTAGAAACTATTACATGCTTCGATTCGATAAGGCTAGGCCACTTTATGCCCTTTTTTATTGAACGAAAAAGGATCAAAATCGAGTAAAATCCGTAAATTAACAAGGAAATTACCACCATTTTGGCCGTTTTTGAAATTTCTAAAATCAACCATGGAAGTCGTAGATATGCTCATTAGATTTCCTAGGAACTATTACATGCTTTGATTTGATAAGGCTAGGCCACTTTATGCCCTTTTTAGTGAAAGAAAAAGCGTCAAAATCGAGTAAAATCCGTAAATTAACAAGGAAATTCACTTTACCACCATTTTGGCCGTTTTTGAAATTTCTAAAATCAACCATGGAAGTCGTAGATATGCTCATTAGATTTCCTAGAAACTATTACATGCTTCGATTCGATAAGGCTAGGCCACTTTATGCCTTTTTTAGTGAAAGAAAAGGGTCAAAAACGAGTAAAATCCGTAAATTAACAAGGAAATTACCCCCATGTTGGCCGTTTTTGAAAATTCTAATATAAACCATGGAAGTCATAGATATGCTTGTTAGATTTCCTAGGAACTATTACATGCTTCGATTCGTTAAGGCTAGGCCACTTTATGCCTTTTTTAGTGAAAGAAAAAGGTTCAAAAACAAGTAAAATCCGTAAATTAACAAGGAAATTACCCCCATGTTGGCCGTTTTTGAAAATTCTAATATAAACCATGGAAGTCGTAGATATGCTTGTTAGATTTCCTAGGAACTATTACATGCTTCGATTTGATAAGACTAGGCCACTTTATGCCCTTTTTAGTGAAAGAAAAAGGGTCAAAATCGAGTAAAATCCGTAAATTAACAAGGAAATTCACTTTACCACCATTTTGGCCGATTTTGAAATTTCTAAAATCAACCATGGAAGTCGTAGATATGCTCATTAGATTTCCTAGAAACTATTACATGCTTCGATTCGATAAGGCAAGGCCACTTTATGCCCTTTTTTATTGAACGAAAAAGGATCAAAATCGAGTAAAATCCGTAAATTAACAAGGAAATTACCACCATTTTGGCCGTTTTTGAAATTTCTAAAATCAACCATGGAAGTCGTAGATATGCTCATTAGATTTCCTAGGAACTATTACATGCTTTGATTTGATAAGGCTAGGCCACTTTATGCCCTTTTTAGTGAAAGAAAAAGCGTCAAAATCGAGTAAAATCCGTAAATTAACAAGGAAATTCACTTTACCACCATTTTGGCCGTTTTTGAAATTTCTAAAATCAACCATGGAAGTCGTAGATATGCTCATTAGATTTCCTAGAAACTATTACATGCTTCGATTCGATAAGGCTAGGCCACTTTATGCCTTTTTTAGTGAAAGAAAAGGGTCAAAAACGAGTAAAATCCGTAAATTAACAAGGAAATTACCCCCATGTTGGCCGTTTTTGAAAATTCTAATATAAACCATGGAAGTCATAGATATGCTTGTTAGATTTCCTTAGAACTATTACATGCTTTGATTTGATAAGGCTAGGCCACTTTATGCCCTTTTTAGTGAAAGAAAAAGGGTCAAAAACGAGTAAAATCCGTAAATTAACAAGGAAATTCACTTTACCACCATTTTGGCCGTTTTTGAAATTTCTAAAATCAACCATGGAAGTCGTAGATATGCTCATTAGATTTCCTAGGAACTATTACATGCTTCAATTCGATAAGGCTAGGCCACTTTATGCCTTTTTTAGTGAAAGAAAAGGGTCAAAAACGAGTAAAATCCGTAAATTAACAAGGAAATTACCACCCATGTTGGCCGTTTTTGAAAATTCTAATATAAACCATGGAAGTCGTAGATATGCTTGTTAGATTTCCTTGGAACTATTACATGCTTCGATTTGATAAGGCTAGGCCACTTTATGCCCTTTTTAGTGAAAGAAAAAGGGTCAAAAACGAGTAAAATCAGTAAATTAACAAGGAAATTCACTTTACCACCATTTTGGCCGTTTTTGAAATTTCTAAAATCAACCATGGAAGTCGTAGATATGCTCATTAGATTTCCTAGAAACTATTACATGCTTCGATTCGAGAAGGCTAGGCCACTTTATGCCTTTTTTAGTGAAAGAAAAGGGTCAAAAACGAGTAAAATCCGTAAATTAAAAAGGAAATTACCCCCATGTTGGCCGTTTTTGAAAATTCTAATATAAACCATGGAAGTCGTAGATATGCTTGTTAGATTTCCTAGGAAGTATTACATGCTTCGATTTAATAAGGCTAGGCCACTTTATGCCCCTTTTAGTAAAAGAAAAAGGATCAAAATCGAGTAAAATCCGTAAATTAACAAGGAAATTCACTTTACCACCATTTTGGCCGTTTTTGAAATTTATAAAATCAACCATGGAAGTCGTAGATATGCTCATTAGATTTCCTAGAAACTATTACATGCTTCGATTCGAGAAGGCTAGGCCACTTTATGCCGTTTTTAGTGAAAGAAAAGGGTCAAAAACGAGTAAAATCCGTAAATTAACAAGGAAATTACCCCCATGTTGGCCGTTTTTGAAAATTCTAATATAAACCATGGAAATCATAGATATGCTTGTTAGATTTCGTAGGAACTATTACATGCTTCGATTCGTTAAGGCTAGGCCACTTTATGCCTTTTTTAGTGAAAGAAAAAGGGTCAAAAACAAGTAAAATCCGTAAATTAACAAGGAAATTACCCCCATGTTGGCCGTTTTTGAAAATTCTAATATAAACCATGGAAGTCGTAGATATGCTTGTTAGATTTCCTAGGAACTATTACATTCTTCGATTTGATAAGGCTAGGCCACTTTATGCCCTTTTTAGTGAAAGAAAAAGGGTCAAAATCGAGTAAAATCCGTAAATTAACAAGGAAATTCACTTTACCACCATTTTGGCCGATTTTGAAATTTCTAAAATCAACCATGGAAGTCGTAGATATGCTCATTAGATTTCCTAGAAACTATTACATGCTTCGATTCGATAAGGCTAGGCCACTTTATGCCCTTTTTTATTGAACGAAAAAGGATCAAAATCGAGTAAAATCCGTAAATTAACAAGGAAATTACCACCATTTTGGCCGTTTTTGAAATTTCTAAAATCAACCATGGAAGTCGTAGATATGCTCATTAGATTTCCTAGGAACTATTACATGCTTTGATTTGATAAGGCTAGGCCACTTTATGCCCTTTTTAGTGAAAGAAAAAGCGTCAAAATCGAGTAAAATCCGTAAATTAACAAGGAAATTCACTTTACCACCATTTTGGCCGTTTTTGAAATTTCTAAAATCAACCATGGAAGTCGTAGATATGCTCATTAGATTTCCTAGAAACTATTACATGCTTCGATTCGATCAGGCTAGGCCACTTTATGCCTTTTTTAGTGAAAGAAAAGGGTCAAAAACGAGTAAAATCCGTAAATTAACAAGGAAATTACCCCCATGTTGGCCGTTTTTGAAAATTCTAATATAAACCATGGAAGTCATAGATATGCTTGTTAGATTTCCTAGGAACTATTACATGCTTCGATTCGTTAAGGCTAGGCCACTTTATGCCTTTTTTAGTGAAAGAAAAAGGGTCAAAAACAAGTAAAATCCGTAAATTAACAAGGAAATTACCCCCATGTTGGCCGTTTTTGAAAATTCTAATATAAACCATGGAAGTCGTAGATATGCTTGTTAGATTTCCTAGGAACTATTACATGCTTCGATTTGATAAGACTAGGCCACTTTATGCCCTTTTTAGTGAAAGAAAAAGGGTCAAAATCGAGTAAAATCCGTAAATTAACAAGGAAATTCACTTTACCACCATTTTGGCCGATTTTGAAATTTCTAAAATCAACCATGGAAGTCGTAGATATGCTCATTAGATTTCCTAGAAACTATTACATGCTTCGATTCGATAAGGCAAGGCCACTTTATGCCCTTTTTTATTGAACGAAAAAGGATCAAAATCGAGTAAAATCCGTAAATTAACAAGGAAATTACCACCATTTTGGCCGTTTTTGAAATTTCTAAAATCAACCATGGAAGTCGTAGATATGCTCATTAGATTTCCTAGGAACTATTACATGCTTTGATTTGATAAGGCTAGGCCACTTTATGCCCTTTTTAGTGAAAGAAAAAGCGTCAAAATCGAGTAAAATCCGTAAATTAACAAGGAAATTCACTTTACCACCATTTTGGCCGTTTTTGAAATTTCTAAAATCAACCATGGAAGTCGTAGATATGCTCATTAGATTTCCTAGAAACTATTACATGCTTCGATTCGATAAGGCTAGGCCACTTTATGCCTTTTTTAGTGAAAGAAAAGGGTCAAAAACGAGTAAAATCCGTAAATTAACAAGGAAATTACCCCCATGTTGGCCGTTTTTGAAAATTCTAATATAAACCATGGAAGTCATAGATATGCTTGTTAGATTTCCTTAGAACTATTACATGCTTTGATTTGATAAGGCTAGGCCACTTTATGCCCTTTTTAGTGAAAGAAAAAGGGTCAAAAACGAGTAAAATCCGTAAATTAACAAGGAAATTCACTTTACCACCATTTTGGCCGTTTTTGAAATTTCTAAAATCAACCATGGAAGTCGTAGATATGCTCATTAGATTTCCTAGGAACTATTACATGCTTCAATTCGATAAGGCTAGGCCACTTTATGCCTTTTTTAGTGAAAGAAAAGGGTCAAAAACGAGTAAAATCCGTAAATTAACAAGGAAATTACCACCCATGTTGGCCGTTTTTGAAAATTCTAATATAAACCATGGAAGTCGTAGATATGCTTGTTAGATTTCCTTGGAACTATTACATGCTTCGATTTGATAAGGCTAGGCCACTTTATGCCCTTTTTAGTGAAAGAAAAAGGGTCAAAAACGAGTAAAATCAGTAAATTAACAAGGAAATTCACTTTACCACCATTTTGGCCATTTTTGAAATTTCTAAAATCAACCATGGAAGTCGTAGATATGCTCATTAGATTTCCTAGAAACTATTACATGCTTCGATTCGAGAAGGCTAGGCCACTTTATGCCTTTTTTAGTGAAAGAAAAGGGTCAAAAACGAGTAAAATCCGTAAATTAAAAAGGAAATTACCCCCATGTTGGCCGTTTTTGAAAATTCTAATATAAACCATGGAAGTCGTAGATATGCTTGTTAGATTTCCTAGGAAGTATTACATGCTTCGATTTAATAAGGCTAGGCCACTTTATGCCCCTTTTAGTAAAAGAAAAAGGATCAAAATCGAGTAAAATCCGTAAATTAACAAGGAAATTCACTTTACCACCATTTTGGCCGTTTTTGAAATTTATAAAATCAACCATGGAAGTCGTAGATATGCTCAATAGATTTCCTAGAAACTATTACATGCTTCGATTCGAGAAGGCTAGGCCACTTTATGCCTTTTTTAGTGAATGAAAAGGGTCAAAAACGAGTAAAATCCGTAAATTAACAAGGAAATTACCCCCATGTTGGCCGTTTTTGAAAATTCTAATATAAACCATGGAAGTCATAGATATGCTTGTTAGATTTCCTAGGAACTATTACATGCTTCGATTCGTTAAGGCTAGGCCACTTTATGCCTTTTTTAGTGAAAGAAAAAGGGTCAAAAACAAGTAAAATCCGTAAATTAACAAGGAAATTACCCCCATGTTGGCCGTTTTTGAAAATTCTAATATAAACCATGGAAGTCGTAGATATGCTTGTTAGATTTCCTAGGAACTATTACATGCTTCAATTTGATAAGACTAGGCCACTTTATGCCCTTTTTAGTGAAAGAAAAAGGGTCAAAATCGAGTAAAATCCGTAAATTAACAAGGAAATTCACTTTACCACCATTTTGGCCGATTTTGAAATTTCTAAAATCAACCATGGAAGTCGTAGATATGCTCATTAGATTTCCTAGAAACTATTACATGCTTCGATTCGATAAGGCAAGGCCACTTTATGCCCTTTTTTATTGAACGAAAAAGGATCAAAATCGAGTAAAATCCGTAAATTAACAAGGAAATTACCACCATTTTGGCCGTTTTTGAAATTTCTAAAATCAATCATGGAAGTCGTAGATATGCTCATTAGATTTCCTAGGAACTATTACATGCTTTGATTTGATAAGGCTAGGCCACTTTATGCCCTTTTTAGTGAAAGAAAAAGCGTCAAAATCGAGTAAAATCCGTAAATTAACAAGGAAATTCACTTTACCACCATTTTGGCCGTTTTTGAAATTTCTAAAATCAACCATGGAAGTCGTAGATATGCTCATTAGATTTCCTAGAAACTATTACATGCTTCGATTCGATAAGGCTAGGCCACTTTATGCCTTTTTTAGTGAAAGAAAAGGGTCAAAAACGAGTAAAATCCGTAAATTAACAAGGAAATTACCCCCATGTTGGCCGTTTTTGAAAATTCTAATATAAACCATGGAAGTCATAGATATGCTTGTTAGATTTCCTTAGAACTATTACATGCTTTGATTTGATAAGGCTAGGCCACTTTATGCCCTTTTTAGTGAAAGAAAAAGGGTCAAAAACGAGTAAAATCCGTAAATTAACAAGGAAATTCACTTTACCACCATTTTGGCCGTTTTTGAAATTTCTAAAATCAACCATGGAAGTCGTAGATATGCTCATTAGATTTCCTAGGAACTATTACATGCTTCAATTCGATAAGGCTAGGCCACTTTATGCCTTTTTTAGTGAAAGAAAAGGGTCAAAAACGAGTAAAATCCGTAAATTAACAAGGAAATTACCACCCATGTTGGCCGTTTTTGAAAATTCTAATATAAACCATGGAAGTCGTAGATATGCTTGTTAGATTTCCTTGGAACTATTACATGCTTCGATTTGATAAGGCTAGGCCACTTTATGCCCTTTTTAGTGAAAGAAAAAGGGTCAAAAACGAGTAAAATCAGTAAATTAACAAGGAAATTCACTTTACCACCATTTTGGCCATTTTTGAAATTTCTAAAATCAACCATGGAAGTCGTAGATATGCTCATTAGATTTCCTAGAAACTATTACATGCTTCGATTCGAGAAGGCTAGGCCACTTTATGCCTTTTTTAGTGAAAGAAAAGGGTCAAAAACGAGTAAAATCCGTAAATTAAAAAGGAAATTACCCCCATGTTGGCCGTTTTTGAAAATTCTAATATAAACCATGGAAGTCGTAGATATGCTTGTTAGATTTCCTAGGAAGTATTACATGCTTCGATTTAATAAGGCTAGGCCACTTTATGCCCCTTTTAGTAAAAGAAAAAGGATCAAAATCGAGTAAAATCCGTAAATTAACAAGGAAATTCACTTTACCACCATTTTGGCCGTTTTTGAAATTTATAAAATCAACCATGGAAGTCGTAGATATGCTCAATAGATTTCCTAGAAACTATTACATGCTTCGATTCGAGAAGGCTAGGCCACTTTATGCCTTTTTTAGTGAAAGAAAAGGGTCAAAAACGAGTAAAATCCGTAAATTAACAAGGAAATTACCCCCATGTTGGCCGTTTTTGAAAATTCTAATATAAACCATGGAAGTCATAGATATGCTTGTTAGATTTCCTAGGAACTATTACATGCTTCGATTCGTTAAGGCTAGGCCACTTTATGCCTTTTTTAGTGAAAGAAAAAGGGTCAAAAACAAGTAAAATCCGTAAATTAACAAGGAAATTACCCCCATGTTGGCCGTTTTTGAAAATTCTAATATAAACCATGGAAGTCGTAGATATGCTTGTTAGATTTCCTAGGAACTATTACATTCTTCGATTTGATAAGGCTAGGCCACTTTATGCCCTTTTTAGTGAAAGAAAAAGGGTCAAAATCGAGTAAAATCCGTAAATTAACAAGGAAATTCACTTTACCACCATTTTGGCCGATTTTGAAATTTCTAAAATCAACCATGGAAGTCGTAGATATGCTCATTAGATTTCCTAGAAACTATTACATGCTTCGATTCGATAAGGCTACCCTTTTTTATTGAACGAAAAAGGATCAAAATCGAGTAAAATCCGTAAATTAACAAGGAAATTACCACCATTTTGGCCGTTTTTGAAATTTCTAAAATCAACCATGGAAGTCGTAGATATGCTCATTAGATTTCCTAGGAACTATTACATGCTTCGATTTGATAAGGCTAGGCCACTTTATGCCCTTTTTAGTGAAAGAAAAAGCGTCAAAATCGAGTAAAATCCGTAAATTAACAAGGAAATTCACTTTACCACCATTTTGGCCGTTTTTGAAATTTCAAAAATCAACCATGGAAGTCGTAGATATGCTCATTAGATTTCTTAGAAACTATTACATGTTTCGATTCGATAAGGCTAGGCCACTTTATGCCTTTTTTAGTGAAAGAAAAGGGTCAAAAACGAGTAAAATCCGTAAATTAACAAGGAAATTACCCCCATGTTGGCCGTTTTTGAAAATTCTAATATAAACCATGGAAGTCTTAGATATGCTTGTTAGATTTCCTAGGAAGTATTACATGCTTCGATTTGATAAGGCTAGGCCACTTTATGCCCCTTTTAGTGAAAGAAAAAGGATCAAAATCGAGTAAAATCCGTAAATTAACAAGGAAATTCACTTTACCACCATTTTGGCCGTTTTTTAAAATTCTAAAATCAACCATGGAAGTCGTAGATATGCTCATTAGATTTCCTAGAAACTATTACATGCTTCGATTCGAGAAGGCTAGGCCACTTTATGCCTTTTTTAGTGAAAGAAAAGGGTCAAAAACGAGTAAAATCCGTAAATTAACAAGGAAATTACCCCCATGTTGGCCGTTTTTGAAAATTCTAATATAAACCATGGAAGTCATAGATATGCTTGTTAGATTTCCTAGGAACTATTACATGCTTCGATTCGTTAAGGCTAGGCCACTTTATGCCTTTTTTAGTGAAAGAAAAAGGGTCAAAAACAAGTAAAATCCGTAAATTAACAAGGAAATTACCCCCATGTTGGCCGTTTTTGAAAATTCTAATATAAACCATGGAAGTCGTAGATATGCTTGTTAGATTTCCTAGGAACTATTACATTCTTCGATTTGATAAGGCTAGGCCACTTTATGCCCTTTTTAGTGAAAGAAAAAGGGTCAAAATCGAGTAAAATCCGTAAATTAACAAGGAAATTCACTTTACCACCATTTTGGCCGATTTTGAAATTTCTAAAATCAACCATGGAAGTCGTAGATATGCTCATTAGATTTCCTAGAAACTATTACATGCTTCGATTCGATAAGGCTAGGCCACTTTATGCCCTTTTTTATTGAACGAAAAAGGATCAAAATCGAGTAAAATCCGTAAATTAACAAGGAAATTACCACCATTTTGGCCGTTTTTGAAATTTCTAAAATCAACCATGGAAGTCGTAGATATGCTCATTAGATTTCCTAGGAACTATTACATGCTTCGATTTGATAAGGCTAGGCCACTTTATGCCCTTTTTAGTGAAAGAAAAAGCGTCAAAATCGAGTAAAATCCGTAAATTAACAAGGAAATTCACTTTACCACCATTTTGGCCGTTTTTGAAATTTCAAAAATCAACCATTGAAGTCGTAGATATGCTCATTAGATTTCTTAGAAACTATTACATGTTTCGATTCGATAAGGCTAGGCCACTTTATGCCTTTTTTAGTGAAAGAAAAGGGTCAAAAACGAGTAAAATCCGTAAATTAACAAGGAAATTACCCCCATGTTGGCCGTTTTTGAAAATTCTAATATAAACCATGGAAGTCTTAGATATGCTTGTTAGATTTCCTAGGAAGTATTACATGCTTCGATTTGATAAGGCTAGGCCACTTTATGCCCCTTTTAGTGAAAGAAAAAGGATCAAAATCGAGTAATATCTGTAAATTAACAAGGAAATTCACTTTACCACCATTTTGGCCGTTTTTGAAATTTCTAAAATCAACCATGGAAGTCGTAGATATGCTCATTAGATTTCCTAGGAACTATTACATGCTTCGATTCGATAAGGCTAGGCCACTTTATGCCCTTTTTAGTGAAAGAAAAAGGATCAAAATCGAGTAAAATCCGTAAATTAACAAGGAAATTACCCCCATGTTGGCCATTTTTGAAAATTCTAATATAAACCATGGAAGTCATAGATATGCTTGTTAGATTTCCTAGGAACTATTACATGCTTCGATTCGTTAAGGCTAGGCCACTTTATGCCTTTTTTAGTGAAAGAAAAAGGGTCAAAAACAAGTAAAATCCGTAAATTAACAAGGAAATTACCCCCATGTTGGCCGCTTTTGAAAATTCTAATATAAACCATGGAAGTCGTAGATATGCTTGTTAGATTTCCTAGGAACTATTACATGCTTTGATTTGATAAGACTAGGCCACTTTATGCCCTTTTTAGTGAAAGAAAAAGGGTCAAAATCGAGTAAAATCCGTAAATTAACAAGGAAATTCACTTTACCACCATTTTGGCCGATTTTGAAATTTCTAAAATCAACCATGGAAGTCGTAGATATGCTCATTAGATTTCCTAGAAACTATTACATGCTTCGATTCGATAAGGCTAGGCCACTTTATGCCTTTTTTAGTGAAAGAAAAGGGTCAAAAACGAGTAAAATCCGTAAATTAACAAGGAAATTACCCCCATGTTGGCCGTTTTTGAAAATTCTAATATAAACCATGGAAGTCATAGATATGCTTGTTAGATTTCCTTAGAACTATTACATGCTTCGATTTGATAAGGCTAGGCCACTTTATGCCCTTTTTAGTGAAAGAAAAAGGGTCAAAAACGAGTAAAATCAGTAAATTAACAAGGAAATTCACTTTGCCACCATTTTGGCCATTTTTGAAATTTCTAAAATCAACCATGGAAGTCGTAGATATGCTCATTAGATTTCCTAGAAACTATTACATGCTTCGATTCGAGAAGGCTAGGCCACTTTATGCCTTTTTTAGTGAAAGAAAAGGGTCAAAAACGAGTAAAATCCGTAAATTAACAAGGAAATTACCCCCATGTTGGCCGTTTTTGAAAATTCTAATATAAACCATGGAAGTCGTAGATATGCTTGTTAGATTTCCTAGGAAGTATTACATGCTTCGATTTGATAAGGCTAGGCCACTTTATGCCCCTTTTAGTAAAAGAAAAAGGATCAAAATCGAGTAAAATCCGTAAATTAACAAGGAAATTCACTTTACCACCATTTTGGCCGTTTTTGAAATTTCTAAAATCAACCATGGAAGTCGTAGATATGCTCATTAGATTTCCTAGGAACTATTACATGCTTCAATTCGATAAGGCTAGGCCACTTTATGCCTTTTTTAGTGAAAGAAAAGGGTCAAAAACGAGAAAAATCCGTAAATTAACAAGGAAATTACCACCCATGTTGGCCGTTTTTGAAAATTCTAATATAAACCATGGAAGTCGTAGATATGCTTGTTAGATTTCCTTGGAACTATTACATGCTTCGAGTTGATAAGGCTAGGCCACTTTATGCCCTTTTTAGTGAAAGAAAAAGGGTCAAAAACGAGTAAAATCAGTAAATTAACAAGGAAATTCACTTTGCCACCATTTTGGCCATTTTTGAAATTTCTAAAATCAACCATGGAAGTCGTAGATATGCTCATTAGATTTCCTAGAAACTATTACATGCTTCGATTCGAGAAGGCTAGGCCACTTTATGCCTTTTTTAGTGAAAGAAAAGGGTCAAAAACGAGTAAAATCCGTAAATTAACAAGGAAATTACCCCCATGTTGGCCGTTTTTGAAAATTCTAATATAAACCATGGAAGTCGTAGATATGCTTGTTAGATTTCCTAGGAAGTATTACATGCTTCGATTTGATAAGGCTAGGCCACTTTATGCCCCTTTTAGTAAAAGAAAAAGGATCAAAATCGAGTAAAATCCGTAAATTAACAAGGAAATTCACTTTACCACCATTTTGGTCGTTTTTGAAATTTATAAAATCAACCATGGAAGTCGTAGATATGCTCATTAGATTTCCTAGAAACTATTACATGCTTCGATTCGAGAAGGCTAGGCCACTTTATGCCTTTTTTAGTGAAAGAAAAGGGTCAAAAACGAGTAAAATCCGTAAATTAACAAGGAAATTACCCCCATGTTGGCCGTTTTTGAAAATTCTAATATAAACCATGGAAGTCATAGATATGCTTGTTAGATTTCCTAGGAACTATTACATGCTTCGATTCGTTAAGGCTAGGCCACTTTATGCCTTTTTTAGTGAAAGAAAAAGGGTCAAAAACAAGTAAAATCCGTAAATTAACAAGGAAATTACCCCCATGTTGGCCGTTTTTGAAAATTCTAATATAAACCATGGAAGTCGTAGATATGCTTGTTAGATTTCCTAGGAAGTATTACATGCTTCGATTTGATAAGGCTAGGCCACTATATGCCCCTTTTAGTGAAAGAAAAAGGGTCAAAAACGAGTAAAATCCGTAAATTAACAAGGAAATTACCCCCATGTTGGCCGTTTTTGAAAATTCTAATATAAACCATGGAAGTCGTAGATATGCTTGTTAGATTTCCTAGGAAGTATTACATGCTTCGATTTGATAAGGCTAGGCCACTTTATGCCCCTTTTAGTAAAAGAAAAAGGATCAAAATCGAGTAAAATCCGTAAATTAACAAGGAAATTCACTTTACCACCATTTTGGCCGTTTTTGAAATTTATAAAATCAACCATGGAAGTCGTAGATATGCTCATTAGATTTCCTAGAAACTATTACATGCTTCGATTCGAGAAGGCTAGGCCACTTTATGCCTTTTTTAGTGAAAGAAAAGGGTCAAAAACGAGTAAAATCCGTAAAGTAACAAGGAAATTACCCCCATGTTGGCCGTTTTTGAAAATTCTAATATAAACCATGGAAGTCATAGATATGCTTGTTAGATTTCCTAGGAACTATTACATGCTTCGATTCGTTAAGGCTAGGCCACTTTATGCCTTTTTTAGTGAAAGAAAAAGGGTCAAAAACAAGTAAAATCCATAAATTAACAAGGAAATTACCCCCATGTTGGCCGTTTTTGAACATTCTAATATAAACCATGGAAGTCGTAGATATGCTTGTTAGATTTCCTAGGAACTATTACGTTCTTCGATTTGATAAGGCTAGGCCACTTTATGCCCTTTTTAGTGAAAGAAAAAGGGTCAAAATCGAGTAAAATCCGTAAATTAACAAGGAAATTCACTTTACCACCATTTTGGCCGATTTTGAAATTTCTAAAATCAACCATGGAAGTCGTAGATATGCTCATTAGATTTCCTAGAAACTATTACATGCTTCGATTCGATAAGACTAGGCCACTTTATGCCCTTTTTTATTAAACGAAAAAGGATCAAAATCGAGTAAAATCCGTAAATTAACAAGGAAATTACCACCATTTTGGCCGTTTTTGAAATTTCTAAAATCAACCATGGAAGTCGTAGATATGCTCATTAGATTTCCTAGGAACTATTACATGCTTCGATTTGATAAGGCTAGGCCACTTTATGCCCTTTTTAGTGAAAGAAAAAGCGTCAAAATCGAGTAAAATCCGTAAATTAACAAGGAAATTCCCTTTACCACCATTTTGGCCGTTTTTGAAATTTCTAAAATCAACCATGGTAGTCGTAGATATGCTCATTAGATTTCCTAGAAACTATTACATGCTTCGATTCGATAAGGCTAGGCCACTTTATGCCTTTTTTAGTGAAAGAAAAGGGTCAAAAACGAGTAAAATCCGTAAATTAACAAGGAATTTACCCCCATTTTGGCCGTTTTTGAAAATTCTAATATAAACCATGGAAGTCTTAGATATGCTTGTTAGATTTCCTAGGAAGTATTACATGCTTCGATTTGATAAGGCTAGGCCACTTTATGCCCCTTTTAGTAAAAGAAAAAGGATCAAAATCGAGTAAAATCCGTAAATTAACAAGGAAATTCACTTTACCACCATTTTGGCCGTTTTTGAAATTTATAAAATCAACCATGGAAGTCGTAGATATGCTCATTAGATTTCCTAGAAACTATTACATGCTTCGATTCGAGAAGGCTAGGCCACTTTATGCCTTTTTTAGTGAAAGAAAAGGGTCAAAAACGAGTAAAATCCGTAAATTAACAAGGAAATTACCCCCATGTTGGCCGTTTTTGAAAATTCTAATATAAACCATGGAAGTCATAGATATGCTTGTTAGATTTCCTAGGAACTATTACATGCTTCGATTCGTTAAGGCTAGGCCACTTTATGCCTTTTTTAGTGAAAGAAAAAGGGTCAAAAACAAGTAAAATCCGTAAATTAACAAGGAAATTACCCCCATGTTGGCCGTTTTTGAAAATTCTAATATAAACCATGGAAGTCGTAGATATGCTTGTTAGATTTCCTAGGAAGTATTACATGCTTCGATTTGATAAGGCTAGGCCACTATATGCCCCTTTTAGTGAAAGAAAAAGGGTCAAAAACGAGTAAAATCCGTAAATTAACAAGGAAATTACCCCCATGTTGGCCGTTTTTGAAAATTCTAATATAAACCATGGAAGTCGTAGATATGCTTGTTAGATTTCCTAGGAAGTATTACATGCTTCGATTTGATAAGGCTAGGCCACTTTATGCCCCTTTTAGTAAAAGAAAAAGGATCAAAATCGAGTAAAATCCGTAAATTAACAAGGAAATTCACTTTACCACCATTTTGGCCGTTTTTGAAATTTATAAAATCAACCATGGAAGTCGTAGATATGCTCATTAGATTTCCTAGAAACTATTACATGCTTCGATTCGAGAAGGCTAGGCCACTTTATGCCTTTTTTAGTGAAAGAAAAGGGTCAAAAACGAGTAAAATCCGTAAATTAACAAGGAAATTACCCCCATGTTGGCCGTTTTTGAAAATTCTAATATAAACCATGGAAGTCATAGATATGCTTGTTAGATTTCCTAGGAACTATTACATGCTTTGATTCGTTAAGGCTAGGCCACTTTATGCCTTTTTTAGTGAAAGAAAAAGGGTCAAAAACAAGTAAAATCCGTAAATTAACAAGGAAATTACCCCCATGTTGGCCGTTTTTGAAAATTCTAATATAAACCATGGAAGTCGTAGATATGCTTGTTAGATTTCCTAGGAACTATTACGTTCTTCGATTTGATAAGGCTAGGCCACTTTATGCCCTTTTTAGTGAAAGAAAAAGGGTCAAAATCGAGTAAAATCCGTAAATTAACAAGGAAATTCACTTTACCACCATTTTGGCCGATTTTGAAATTTCTAAAATCAACCATGGAAGTCGTAGATATGCTCATTAGATTTCCTAGAAACTATTACATGCTTCGATTCGATAAGGCTAGGCCACTTTATGCCCTTTTTTATTAAACGAAAAAGGATCAAAATCGAGTAAAATCCGTAAATTAACAAGGAAATTACCACCATTTTGGCCGTTTTTGAAATTTCTAAAATCAACCATGGAAGTCGTAGATATGCTCATTAGATTTCCTAGGAACTATTACATGCTTCGATTTGATAAGGCTAGGCCACTTTATGCCCTTTTTAGTGAAAGAAAAAGAGTCAAAATCGAGTAAAATCCGTAAATTAACAAGGAAATTCACTTTACCACCATTTTGGCCGTTTTTGAAATTTCTAAAATCAACCATGGAAGTCGTAGATATGCTCATTAGATTTCCTAGAAACTATTACATGCTTCGATTCGATAAGGCTAGGCCACTTTATGCCTTTTTTAGTGAAAGAAAAGGGTCAAAAACGAGTAAAATCCGTAAATTAACAAGGAAATTACCCCCATTTTGGCCGTTTTTGAAAATTCTAATATAAACCATGGAAGTCTTAGATATGCTTGTTAGATTTCCTAGGAAGTATTACATGCTTCGATTTGATAAGGCTAGGCCACTTTATGCCCCTTTTAGTGAAAGAAAAAGGATCAAAATCGAGTAAAATCCGTAAATTAACAAGGAAATTCACTTTACCACCATTTTGGCCGTTTTTGAAATTTCTAAAATCAACCATGGAAGTCGTAGATATGCTCATTAGATTTCCTAGGAACTATTACATGCTTCGATTCGATAAGGCTAGGCCACTTTATGCCCTTTTTAGTGAAAGAAAAAGGATCAAAATCGAGTAAAATCCGTAAATTAACATGGAAATTACCCCCATGTTGGCCATTTTTGAAAATTCTAATATAAATCATGGAAGTCATAGATATGCTTGTTAGATTTCCTAGGAACTATTACATGCTTCGATTCGTTAAGGCTAGGCCACTTTATGCTTTTTTTAGTGAAAGAAAAAGGGTCAAAAACAAGTAAAATCCGTAAATTAACAAGGAAATTACCCCCATGTTGGCCGTTTTTGAAAATTCTAGTATAAACCATGGATGTCGTAGATATGTTTGTTAGATTTCCTAGGAACTATTACATGCTTCGATTTGATAAGACTAGGCCACTTTATGCCCTTTTTAGTGAAAGAAAAAGGGTCAAAATCGAGTAAAATCCGTAAATTAACAAGGAAATTCACTTTACCACCATTTTGGCCGATTTTGAAATTTCTAAAATCAACCATGGAAGTCGTAGATATGCTCATTAGATTTCCTAGAAACTATTACATGCTTCGATTCGATAAGGCTAGGCCACTTTATGCCCTTTTTAGTGAAAGAAAAAGCGTCAAAATCGAGTAAAATCCGTAAATTAACAAGGAAATTCACTTTACCACCATTTTGGCCGTTTTTGAAATTTCTAAAATCAACCATGGAAGTTGTAGATATGCTCATTAGATTTCCTAGAAACTATTACATGCTTCGATTCGATAAGGCTAGGCCACTTTATGCCTTTTTTAGTGAAAGAAAAGGGTCAAAAACGAGTAAAATCCGTAAATTAACAAGGAAATTACCCCCATGTTGGCCATTTTTGAAAATTCTAATATAAACCATGGAAGTCATAGATATGCTTGTTAGATTTCCTTAGAACTATTACATGCTTCGATTTGATAAGGCTAGCCCACTTTATGCCCTTTTTAGTGAAAGAAAAAGGGTCAAAAACGAGTAAAATCCGTAAATTAACAAGGAAATTCACTTTACCACCATTTTGGCCATTTTTGAAATTTCTAAAATCAACCATGGAAGTCGTAGATATGCTCATTAGATTTCCTAGGAACTATTACATGCTTCAATTCGATAAGGCTAGGCCACTTTTTGCCTTTTTTAGTGAAAGAAAAGGGTCAAAAACGAGTAAAATCCGTAAATTAACAAGGAAATTACCCCCATGTTGGCCGTTTTTGAAAATTCTAATATAAACCATGGAAGTCATAGATATGCTTGTTAGATTTCCTAGGAACTATTACATGCTTCGATTCGTTAAGGCTAGGCCACTTTATGCCTTTTTTAGTGAAAGAAAAAGGGTCAAAAACAAGTAAAATCCGTAAATTAACAAGGAAATTACCCCCATGTTGGCCGTTTTTGAAAATTCTAATATAAACCATGGAAGTCGTAGATATGCTTGTTAGATTTCCTAGGAACTATTACATTCTTCGATTTGATAAGGCTAGGCCACTTTATGCCCTTTTTAGTGAAAGAAAAAGGGTCAAAATCGAGTAAAATCCGTAAATTAACAAGGAAATTCACTTTACCACCATTTTGGCCGATTTTGAAATTTCTAAAATCAACCATGGAAGTCGTAGATATGCTCATTAGATTTCCTAGAAACTATTACATGCTTCGATTCGATAAGGCTAGGCCACTTTATGCCCTTTTTTATTAAACGAAAAAGGATCAAAATCGAGTAAAATCCGTAAATTAACAAGGAAATTACCACCATTTTGGCCGTTTTTGAAATTTCTAAAATCAACCATGGAAGTCGTAGATATGCTCATTAGATTTCCTAGGAACTATTACATGCTTCGATTTGATAAGGCTAGGCCACTTTATGCCCTTTTTAGTGAAAGAAAAAGCGTCAAAATCGAGTAAAATCCGTAAATTAACAAGGAAATTCACTTTACCACCATTTTGGCCGATTTTGAAATTTCTAAAATCAACCATGGAAGTCGTAGATATGCTCATTAGACTTCCTAGAAACTATTACATGCTTCGATTCGATAAGGCTAGGCCACTTTATGCCCTTTTTTATTAAACGAAAAAGGATCAAAATCGAGTAAAATCCGTAAATTAACAAGGAAATTACCACCATTTTGGCCGTTTTTGAAATTTCTAAAATCAACCATGGAAGTCGTAGATATGCTCATTAGATTTCCTAGGAACTATTACATGCTTCGATTGGATAAGGCTAGGCCACTTTATGCCCTTTTTAGTGAAAGAAAAAGCGTCAAAATCGAGTAAAATCCGTAAATTAACAAGGAAATTCACTTTACCACCATTTTGGCCGTTTTTGAAATTTCTAAAATCAACCATGGAAGTCGTAGATATGCTCATTAGATTTCCTAGAAACTATTACATGCTTCGATTCGATAAGGCTAGGCCACTTTATGCCTTTTTTAGTGAAAGAAAAGGGTCAAAAACGAGTAAAATCCGTAAATTAACAAGGAAATTACCCCCATTTTGGCCGTTTTTGAAAATTCTAATATAAACCATGGAAGTCTTAGATATGCTTGTTAGATTTCCTAGGAAGTATTACATGCTTCGATTTGATAAGGCTAGGCCACTTTATGCCCCTTTTAGTGAAAGAAAAAGGATCAAAATCGAGTAAAATCCGTAAATTAACAAGGAAATTCACTTTACCACCATTTTGGCCGTTTTTGAAATTTCTAAAATCAACCATGGAAGTCGTAGATATGCTCATTAGATTTCCTAGGAACTATTACATGCTTCGATTCGATAAGGCTAGGCCACTTTATGCCCTTTTTAGTGAAAGAAAAAGGATCAAAATCGAGTAAAATCCGTAAATTAACATGGAAATTACCCCCATGTTGGCCGTTTTTGAAAATTCTAATATAAACCATGGAAGTCGTAGATATGTTTGTTAGATTTCCTAGGAACTATTACATGCTTCGATTTGATAAGACTAGGCCACTTTATGCCCTTTTTAGTGAAAGAAAAAGGGTCAAAATCGAGTAAAATCCGTAAATTAACAAGGAAATTCACTTTACCACCATTTTGGCCGATTTTGAAATTTCTAAAATCAACCATGGAAGTCGTAGATATGCTCATTAGATTTCCTAGAAACTATTACATGCTTCGATTCGATAAGGCTAGGCCACTTTATGCCCTTTTTAGTGAAAGAAAAAGCGTCAAAATCGAGTAAAATCCGTAAATTAACAAGGAAATTCACTTTACCACCTTTTTGGCCGTTTTTGAAATTTCTAAAATCAATCATGGAAGTTGTAGATATGCTCATTAGATTTCCTAGAAACTATTACATGCTTCGATTCGATAAGGCTAGGCCACTTTATGCCTTTTTTAGTGAAAGAAAAGGGTCAAAAACGAGTAAAATCCGTAAATTAACAAGGAAATTACCCCCATGTTGGCCGTTTTTGAAAATTCTAATATAAACCATGGAAGTCATAGATATGCTTGTTAGATTTCCTAGGAACTATTACATGCTTCGATTCGTTAAGGCTAGGCCACTTTATGCCTTTTTTAGTGAAAGAAAAAGGGTCAAAAACAAGTAAAATCCGTAAATTAACAAGGAAATTACCCCCATGTTGGCCGTTTTTGAAAATTCTAATATAAACCATGGAAGTCGTAGATATGCTTGTTAGATTTCCTAGGAACTATTACATTCTTCGATTTGATAAGGCTAGGCCACTTTATGCCCTTTTTAGTGAAAGAAAAAGGGTCAAAATCGAGTAAAATCCGTAAATTAACAAGGAAATTCACTTTACCACCATTTTGGCCGATTTTGAAATTTCTAAAATCAACCATGGAAGTCGTAGATATGCTCATTAGATTTCCTAGAAACTATTACATGCTTCGATTCGATAAGGCTAGGCCACTTTATGCCCTTTTTAGTGAAAGAAAAAGCGTCAAAATCGAGTAAAATCCGTAAATTAACAAGGAAATTCACTTTACCACCATTTTGGCCGTTTTTGAAATTTCTAAAATCAATCATGGAAGTTGTAGATATGCTCATTAGATTTCCTAGAAACTATTACATGCTTCGATTCGATAAGGCTAGGCCACTTTATGCCTTTTTTAGTGAAAGAAAAGGGTCAAAAACGAGTAAAATCCGTAAATTAACAAGGAAATTACCCCCATGTTGGCCGTTTTTGAAAATTCTAATATAAACCATGGAAGTCATAGATATGCTTGTTAGATTTCCTTAGAACTATTACATGCTTCGATTTGATAAGGCTAGGCCACTTTATGCCCTTTTTAGTGAAAGAAAAAGGGTCAAAAACGAGTAAAATCCGTAAATTAACAAGGAAATTCACTTTACCACCATTTTGGCCATTTTTGAAATTTCTAAAATCAACCATGGAAGTCGTAGATATGCTCATTAGATTTCCTAGGAACTATTACATGCTTCAATTCGATAAGGCTAGGCCACTTTTTGCCTTTTTTAGTGAAAGAAAAGGGTCAAAAACGAGTAAAATCCGTAAATTAACAAGGAAATTACCCCCATGTTGGCCGTTTTTGAAAATTCTAATATAAACCATGGAAGTCATAGATATGCTTGTTAGATTTCCTAGGAACTATTACATGCTTCGATTCGTTAAGGCTAGGCCACTTTATGCCTTTTTTAGTGAAAGAAAAAGGGTCAAAAACAAGTAAAATCCGTAAATTAACAAGGAAATTACCCCCATGTTGGCCGTTTTTGAAAATTCTAATATAAACCATGGAAGTCGTAGATATGCTTGTTAGATTTCCTAGGAACTATTACATTCTTCGATTTGATAAGGCTAGGCCACTTTATGCCCTTTTTAGTGAAAGAAAAAGGGTCAAAATCGAGTAAAATCCGTAAATTAACAAGGAAATTCACTTTACCACCATTTTGGCCGATTTTGAAATTTCTAAAATCAACCATGGAAGTCGTAGATATGCTCATTAGATTTCCTAGAAACTATTACATGCTTCGATTCGATAAGGCTAGGCCATTTTATGCCCTTTTTTATTGAACGAAAAAGGATCAAAATCGAGTAAAATCCGTAAATTAACAAGGAAATTACCACCATTTTGGCCGTTTTTGAAATTTCTAAAATCAACCATGGAAGTCGTAGATATGCTCATTAGATTTCCTAGGAACTATTACATGCTTCGATTTGATAAGGCTAGGCCACTTTATGCCCTTTTTAGTGAAAGAAAAAGCGTCAAAATCGAGTAAAATCCGTAAATTAACAAGGAAATTCACTTTACCACCATTTTGGCCGTTTTTGAAATTTCTAAAATCAACCATGGAAGTCGTAGATATGCTCATTAGATTTCCTAGAAACTATTACATGCTTCGATTCGATAAGGCTAGTCCACTTTATGCCTTTTTTAGTGAAAGAAAAGGGTCAAAAACGAGTAAAATCCGTAAATTAACAAGGAAATTACCCCCATGTTGGCCGTTTTTGAAAATTCTAATATAAACCATGGAAGTCTTAGATATGCTTGTTAGATTTCCTAGGAAGTATTACATGCTTCGATTTGATAAGGCTAGGCCACTTTATGCCCTTTTTAGTGAAAGAAAAAGGGTCAAAAACGAGTAAAATCCGTAAATTAACAAGGAAATTCACTTTACCACCATTTTGGCCATTTTTGAAATTTCTAAAATCAACCATGGAAGTCGTAGATATGCTCATTAGATTTCCTAGGAACTATTACATGCTTCAATTCGATAAGGCTAGGCCACTTTTTGCCTTTTTTAGTGAAAGAAAAGGGTCAAAAACGAGTAAAATCCGTAAATTAACAAGGAAATTACCCCCATGTTGGCCGTTTTTGAAAATTCTAATATAAACCATGGAAGTCATAGATATGCTTGTTAGATTTCCTAGGAACTATTACATGCTTCGATTTGATAAGGCTAGGCCACTTTATGCCCTTTTTAGTGAAAGAAAAAGCGTCAAAATCGAGTAAAATCCGTAAATTAACAAGGAAATTCCCTTTACCACCATTTTGGCCGTTTTTGAAATTTCTAAAATCAACCATGGTAGTCGTAGATATGCTCATTAGATTTCCTAGAAACTATTACATGCTTCGATTCGATAAGGCTAGGCCACTTTATGCCTTTTTTAGTGAAAGAAAAGGGTCAAAAACGAGTAAAATCCGTAAATTAACAAGGAATTTACCCCCATTTTGGCCGTTTTTGAAAATTCTAATATAAACCATGGAAGTCTTAGATATGCTTGTTAGATTTCCTAGGAAGTATTACATGCTTCGATTTGATAAGGCTAGGCCACTTTATGCCCCTTTTAGTAAAAGAAAAAGGATCAAAATCGAGTAAAATCCGTAAATTAACAAGGAAATTCACTTTACCACCATTTTGGCCGTTTTTGAAATTTATAAAATCAACCATGGAAGTCGTAGATATGCTCATTAGATTTCCTAGAAACTATTACATGCTTCGATTCGAGAAGGCTAGGCCACTTTATGCCTTTTTTAGTGAAAGAAAAGGGTCAAAAACGAGTAAAATCCGTAAATTAACAAGGAAATTACCCCCATGTTGGCCGTTTTTGAAAATTCTAATATAAACCATGGAAGTCATAGATATGCTTGTTAGATTTCCTAGGAACTATTACATGCTTCGATTCGTTAAGGCTAGGCCACTTTATGCCTTTTTTAGTGAAAGAAAAAGGGTCAAAAACAAGTAAAATCCGTAAATTAACAAGGAAATTACCCCCATGTTGGCCGTTTTTGAAAATTCTAATATAAACCATGGAAGTCGTAGATATGCTTGTTAGATTTCCTAGGAAGTATTACATGCTTCGATTTGATAAGGCTAGGCCACTATATGCCCCTTTTAGTGAAAGAAAAAGGGTCAAAAACGAGTAAAATCCGTAAATTAACAAGGAAATTACCCCCATGTTGGCCGTTTTTGAAAATTCTAATATAAACCATGGAAGTCGTAGATATGCTTGTTAGATTTCCTAGGAAGTATTACATGCTTCGATTTGATAAGGCTTGGCCACTTTATGCCCCTTTTAGTAAAAGAAAAAGGATCAAAATCGAGTAAAATCCGTAAATTAACAAGGAAATTCACTTTACCACCATTTTGGCCGTTTTTGAAATTTATAAAATCAACCATGGAAGTCGTAGATATGCTCATTAGATTTCCTAGAAACTATTACATGCTTCGATTCGAGAAGGCTAGGCCACTTTATGCCTTTTTTAGTGAAAGAAAAGGGTCAAAAACGAGTAAAATCCGTAAATTAACAAGGAAATTACCCCCATGTTGGCCGTTTTTGAAAATTCTAATATAAACCATGGAAGTCATAGATATGCTTGTTAGATTTCGTAGGAACTATTACATGCTTCGATTCGTTAAGGCTAGGCCACTTTATGCCTTTTTTAGTGAAAGAAAAAGGGTCAAAAACAAGTAAAATCCGTAAATTAACAAGGAAATTACCCCCATGTTGGCCGTTTTTGAAAATTCTAATATAAACCATGGAAGTCGTAGATATGCTTGTTAGATTTCCTAGGAACTATTACGTTCTTCGATTTGATAAGGCTAGGCCACTTTATGCCCTTTTTAGTGAAAGAAAAAGGGTCAAAATCGAGTAAAATCCGTAAATTAACAAGGAAATTCACTTTACCACCATTTTGGCCGATTTTGAAATTTCTAAAATCAACCATGGAAGTCGTAGATATGCTCATTAGATTTCCTAGAAACTATTACATGCTTCGATTCGATAAGGCTAGGCCACTTTATGCCCTTTTTTATTAAACGAAAAAGGATCAAAATCGAGTAAAATCCGTAAATTAACAAGGAAATTACCACCATTTTGGCCGTTTTTGAAATTTCTAAAATCAACCATGGAAGTCGTAGATATGCTCATTAGATTTCCTAGGAACTATTACATGCTTCGATTTGATAAGGCTAGGCCACTTTATGCCCTTTTTAGTGAAAGAAAAAGAGTCAAAATCGAGTAAAATCCGTAAATTAACAAGGAAATTCACTTTACCACCATTTTGGCCGTTTTTGAAATTTCTAAAATCAACCATGGAAGTCGTAGATATGCTCATTAGATTTCCTAGAAACTATTACATGCTTCGATTCGATAAGGCTAGGCCACTTTATGCCTTTTTTAGTGAAAGAAAAGGGTCAAAAACGAGTAAAATCCGTAAATTAACAAGGAAATTACCCCCATTTTGGCCGTTTTTGAAAATTCTAATATAAACCATGGAAGTCTTAGATATGCTTGTTAGATTTCCTAGGAAGTATTACATGCTTCGATTTGATAAGGCTAGGCCACTTTATGCCCCTTTTAGTGAAAGAAAAAGGATCAAAATCGAGTAAAATCCGTAAATTAACAAGGAAATTCACTTTACCACCATTTTGGCCGTTTTTGAAATTTCTAAAATCAACCATGGAAGTCGTAGATATGCTCATTAGATTTCCTAGGAACTATTACATGCTTCGATTCGATAAGGCTAGGCCACTTTATGCCCTTTTTAGTGAAAGAAAAAGGATCAAAATCGAGTAAAATCCGTAAATTAACATGGAAATTACCCCCATGTTGGCCATTTTTGAAAATTCTAATATAAACCATGGAAGTCATAGATATGCTTGTTAGATTTCCTAGGAACTATTACATGCTTCGATTCGTTAAGGCTAGGCCACTTTATGCTTTTTTTAGTGAAAGAAAAAGGGTCAAAAACAAGTAAAATCCGTAAATTAACAAGGAAATTACCCCCATGTTGGCCGTTTTTGAAAATTCTAGTATAAACCATGGATGTCGTAGATATGTTTGTTAGATTTCCTAGGAACTATTACATGCTTCGATTTGATAAGACTAGGCCACTTTATGCCCTTTTTAGTGAAAGAAAAAGGGCCAAAATCGAGTAAAATCCGTAAATTAACAAGGAAATTCACTTTACCACCATTTTGGCCGATTTTGAAATTTCTAAAATCAACCATGGAAGTCGTAGATATGCTCATTAGATTTCCTAGAAACTATTACATGCTTCGATTCGATAAGGCTAGGCCACTTTATGCCCTTTTTAGTGAAAGAAAAAGCGTCAAAATCGAGTAAAATCCGTAAATTAACAAGGAAATTCACTTTACCACCATTTTGGCCGTTTTTGAAATTTCTAAAATCAACCATGGAAGTTGTAGATATGCTCATTAGATTTCCTAGAAACTATTACATGCTTCGATTCGATAAGGCTAGGCCACTTTATGCCTTTTTTAGTGAAAGAAAAGGGTCAAAAACGAGTAAAATCCGTAAATTAACAAGGAAATTACCCCCATGTTGGCCATTTTTGAAAATTCTAATATAAACCATGGAAGTCATAGATATGCTTGTTAGATTTCCTTAGAACTATTACATGCTTCGATTTGATAAGGCTAGCCCACTTTATGCCCTTTTTAGTGAAAGAAAAAGGGTCAAAAACGAGTAAAATCCGTAAATTAACAAGGAAATTCACTTTACCACCATTTTGGCCATTTTTGAAATTTCTAAAATCAAACATGGAAGTCGTAGATATGCTCATTAGATTTCCTAGGAACTATTACATGCTTCAATTCGATAAGGCTAGGCCACTTTTTGCCTTTTTTAGTGAAAGAAAAGGGTCAAAAACGAGTAAAATCCGTAAATTAACAAGGAAATTACCCCCATGTTGGCCGTTTTTGAAAATTCTAATATAAACCATGGAAGTCATAGATATGCTTGTTAGATTTCCTAGGAACTATTACATGCTTCGATTCGTTAAGGCTAGGCCACTTTATGCCTTTTTTAGTGAAAGAAAAAGGGTCAAAAACAAGTAAAATCCGTAAATTAACAAGGAAATTACCCCCATGTTGGCCGTTTTTGAAAATTCTAATATAAACCATGGAAGTCGTAGATATGCTTGTTAGATTTCCTAGGAACTATTACATTCTTCGATTTGATAAGGCTAGGCCACTTTATGCCCTTTTTAGTGAAAGAAAAAGGGTCAAAATCGAGTAAAATCCGTAAATTAACAAGGAAATTCACTTTACCACCATTTTGGCCGATTTTGAAATTTCTAAAATCAACCATGGAAGTCGTAGATATGCTCATTAGATTTCCTAGAAACTATTACATGCTTCGATTCGATAAGGCTAGGCCACTTTATGCCCTTTTTTATTAAACGAAAAAGGATCAAAATCGAGTAAAATCCGTAAATTAACAAGGAAATTACCACCATTTTGGCCGTTTTTGAAATTTCTAAAATCAACCATGGAAGTCGTAGATATGCTCATTAGATTTCCTAGGAACTATTACATGCTTCGATTTGATAAGGCTAGGCCACTTTATGCCCTTTTTAGTGAAAGAAAAAGCGTCAAAATCGAGTAAAATCCGTAAATTAACAAGGAAATTCACTTTACCACCATTTTGGCCGATTTTGAAATTTCTAAAATCAACCATGGAAGTCGTAGATATTCTCATTAGACTTCCTAGAAACTATTACATGCTTCGATTCGATAAGGCTAGGCCACTTTATGCCCTTTTTTATTAAACGAAAAAGGATCAAAATCGAGTAAAATCCGTAAATTAACAAGGAAATTACCACCATTTTGGCCGTTTTTGAAATTTCTAAAATCAACCATGGAAGTCGTAGATATGCTCATTAGATTTCCTAGGAACTATTACATGCTTCGATTTGATAAGGCTAGGCCACTTTATGCCCTTTTTAGTGAAAGAAAAAGCGTCAAAATCGAGTAAAATCCGTAAATTAACAAGGAAATTCACTTTACCACCATTTTGGCCGTTTTTGAAATTTCTAAAATCAACCATGGAAGTCGTAGATATGCTCATTAGATTTCCTAGAAACTATTACATGCTTCGATTCGATAAGGCTAGGCCACTTTATGCCTTTTTTAGTGAAAGAAAAGGGTCAAAAACGAGTAAAATCCGTAAATTAACAAGGAAATTACCCCCATTTTGGCCGTTTTTGAAAATTCTAATATAAACCATGGAAGTCTTAGATATGCTTGTTAGATTTCCTAGGAAGTATTACATGCTTCGATTTGATAAGGCTAGGCCACTTTATGCCCCTTTTAGTGAAAGAAAAAGGATCAAAATCGAGTAAAATCCGTAAATTACAAGGAAATTCACTTTACCACCATTTTGGCCGTTTTTGAAATTTCTAAAATCAACCATGGAAGTCGTAGATATTGTTGGAACAAAATGTGTTTAACAATAAACCTTAAAGAGTTTTGATGATAACAAGGTATTAAAAATTGTAAATTGGACTAGCTAATATTTGTTCAAGTGTACAGGACCATAATTATAAAGTTACATCATCATTGGTTCTAAATGAGCAAATAAAGAGCTATGGAAACAACAAAAATTTGAAGCTTAAGCGCTCCTGAAGTCAAGCTGCTCCTGAAGAAAAAGCGCTCCTGAAGTCAAGCCGCTCCTGAAGTAAGCTGCTCCTGAAGAATAGTGTTTCTGAAGACAAGAGGTCCAGAAGCCACAGTATCAGAAGCCGCATCATCAGAAGCTGCAGAAGTCATCTCATCAGAAGCTGAACCATCAGAAGCTGCATCATCAGAAGCTGCCTCATCAGAAGCCATTTCACCAGAAGCTGAGTATCAACTGGATTTGCAAAGAATCAAGAATTGAAGAATTATCAATGCAAAAGCTGTCTATTGGATTCGAAAACACAAACAAAAGATTAGTGGAGCTTGCAACGGTCATTTCAAAGATGTTTGAAGGTGTGTGTTTGCAATTTGGACGAAAGCGTTGACATTGTACTTTGTACGAATTGTACAACCACGTTCTCCACTACTCTGTTTTGTGTCTGCGCTTCAAGACAAGAAAACAGCTCCAGAATACGGTCTCGCCTGCATAGATGTTCCTTTGGATAAGGAATGGATTTCAAATTTGTTCTTCATAGGACAACAACCAAATCAGGCAAAAGATCATTGGTGAAAGATCAAGCTTCAACAACGACTCTTTGGTGTGCTGGCAATTTCACAACGTCTCTTTCACACCTCTATATAAAGGAGTGAAGACCTAGAGAATTGGTAATGCAAGAACGCTGAACGAAAGACTCACAAGATTCTCACAAGTACCAAATCTCTGTTGAAATTGTTCTGCATTCACTTAGAATTTCTGTGTCTCAAAGTCATATCTTAGAAATTCTTAAGTCCATTGAGTCTGTATCTGATTTGTATTGTGAGCACCTCTGATTGTATATCAAGTGTTCAACCTTAAACAATTTTCTGTGTAATTTTGTTTAGTTAGGAAGTCTCTTGCAGTTGTGCTTGAGCAGGAAGTCTCTTGATTGTGTTCTTGAGCATTGGAAGTCTCTTGCTTGTGTGCTTGAGCATTGGAAGTCTCTTGCTTGTGTGCTTGAGCATTGGAAGTCTCTTGCTTGTGTGCTTGAGCATTTGTAATCAGATATTACTCATAGTGAAATCTCCTTGGAAGTGCAAGGGGGACTGGACTACTTCCGGATTGTGGAAGGAACCAGTATAATTGCTTTGTGTCGTTCTTCTTCTCTCTTTCTGTTTTATTCCGCTGCATTTAGATTCTGATCATCACTTCAGAAGCTGTCTCACTTAGCTTCTGATCAGTGTATTCAGTTATTTAGAGAAACGAAGAATTTTTTCAAAACACAATTCAACCCCCCCTTCTTGTGTTTTTCTCACCTTCAGATATGCTCATTAGATTTCCTAGGAACTATTACATGCTTCGATTCGATAAGGCTAGGCCACTTTATGCCCTTTTTAGTGAAAGAAAAAGGATCAAAATCGAGTAAAATCCGTAAATTAACATGGAAATTACCCCCATGTTGGCCATTTTTGAAAATTCTAATATAAACCATGGAAGTCATAGATATGCTTGTTAGATTTCCTAGGAACTATTACATGCTTCGATTCGTTAAGGCTAGGCCACTTTATGCTTTTTTTAGTGAAAGAAAAAGGGTCAAAAACAAGTAAAATCCGTAAATTAACAAGGAAATTACCCCCATGTTGGCCGTTTTTGAAAATTCTAATATAAACCATGGAAGTCGTAGATATGTTTGTTAGATTTCCTAGGAACTATTACATGCTTCGATTTGATAAGACTAGGCCACTTTATGCCCTTTTTAGTGAAAGAAAAAGGGTCAAAATCGAGTAAAATCCGTAAATTAACAAGGAAATTCACTTTACCACCATTTTGGCCGATTTTGAAATTTCTAAAATCAACCATGGAAGTCGTAGATATGCTCATTAGATTTCCTAGAAACTATTACATGCTTCGATTCGATAAGGCTAGGCCACTTTATGCCCTTTTTAGTGAAAGAAAAAGCGTCAAAATCGAGTAAAATCCGTAAATTAACAAGGAAATTCACTTTACCACCTTTTTGGCCGTTTTTGAAATTTCTAAAATCAATCATGGAAGTTGTAGATATGCTCATATATTTCCTAGAAACTATTACATGCTTCGATTCGATAAGGCTAGGCCACTTTATGCCTTTTTTAGTGAAAGAAAAGGGTCAAAAACGAGTAAAATCCGTAAATTAACAAGGAAATTACCCCCATGTTGGCCGTTTTTGAAAATTCTAATATAAACCATGGAAGTCATAGATATGCTTGTTAGATTTCCTTAGAACTATTACATGCTTCGATTTGATAAGGCTAGGCCACTTTATGCCCTTTTTAGTGAAAGAAAAAGGGTCAAAAACGAGTAAAATCCGTAAATTAACAAGGAAATTCACTTTACCACCATTTTGGCCATTTTTGAAATTTCTAAAATCAACCATGGAAGTCGTAGATATGCTCATTAGATTTCCTAGGAACTATTACATGCTTCAATTCGATAAGGCTAGGCCACTTTTTGCCTTTTTTAGTGAAAGAAAAGGGTCAAAAACGAGTAAAATCCGTAAATTAACAAGGAAATTACCCCCATGTTGGCCGTTTTTGAAAATTCTAATATAAACCATGGAAGTCATAGATATGCTTGTTAGATTTCCTAGGAACTATTACATGCTTCGATTCGTTAAGGCTAGGCCACTTTATGCCTTTTTTAGTGAAAGAAAAAGGGTCAAAAACAAGTAAAATCCGTAAATTAACAAGGAAATTACCCCCATGTTGGCCGTTTTTGAAAATTCTAATATAAACCATGGAAGTCGTAGATATGCTTGTTAGATTTCCTAGGAACTATTACATTCTTCGATTTGATAAGGCTAGGCCACTTTATGCCCTTTTTAGTGAAAGAAAAAGGGTCAAAATCGAGTAAAATCCGTAAATTAACAAGGAAATTCACTTTACCACCATTTTGGCCGATTTTGAAATTTCTAAAATCAACCATGGAAGTCGTAGATATGCTCATTAGATTTCCTAGAAACTATTACATGCTTCGATTCGATAAGGCTAGGCCACTTTATGCCCTTTTTAGTGAAAGAAAAAGCGTCAAAATCGAGTAAAATCCGTAAATTAACAAGGAAATTCACTTTACCACCATTTTGGCCGTTTTTGAAATTTCTAAAATCAATCATGGAAGTTGTAGATATGCTCATTAGATTTCCTAGAAACTATTACATGCTTCGATTCGATAAGGCTAGGCCACTTTATGCCTTTTTTAGTGAAAGAAAAGGGTCAAAAACGAGTAAAATCCGTAAATTAACAAGGAAATTACCCCCATGTTGGCCGTTTTTGAAAATTCTAATATAAACCATGGAAGTCATAGATATGCTTGTTAGATTTCCTTAGAACTATTACATGCTTCGATTTGATAAGGCTAGGCCACTTTATGCCCTTTTTAGTGAAAGAAAAAGGGTCAAAAACGAGTAAAATCCGTAAATTAACAAGGAAATTCACTTTACCACCATTTTGGCCATTTTTGAAATTTCTAAAATCAACCATGGAAGTCGTAGATATGCTCATTAGATTTCCTAGGAACTATTACATGCTTCAATTCGATAAGGCTAGGCCACTTTTTGCCTTTTTTAGTGAAAGAAAAGGGTCAAAAACGAGTAAAATCCGTAAATTAACAAGGAAATTACCCCCATGTTGGCCGTTTTTGAAAATTCTAATATAAACCATGGAAGTCATAGATATGCTTGTTAGATTTCCTAGGAACTATTACATGCTTCGATTCGTTAAGGCTAGGCCACTTTATGCCTTTTTTAGTGAAAGAAAAAGGGTCAAAAACAAGTAAAATCCGTAAATTAACAAGGAAATTACCCCCATGTTGGCCGTTTTTGAAAATTCTAATATAAACCATGGAAGTCGTAGATATGCTTGTTAGATTTCCTAGGAACTATTACATTCTTCGATTTGATAAGGCTAGGCCACTTTATGCCCTTTTTAGTGAAAGAAAAAGGGTCAAAATCGAGTAAAATCCGTAAATTAACAAGGAAATTCACTTTACCACCATTTTGGCCGATTTTGAAATTTCTAAAATCAACCATGGAAGTCGTAGATATGCTCATTAGATTTCCTAGAAACTATTACATGCTTCGATTCGATAAGGCTAGGCCATTTTATGCCCTTTTTTATTGAACGAAAAAGGATCAAAATCGAGTAAAATCCGTAAATTAACAAGGAAATTACCACCATTTTGGCCGTTTTTGAAATTTCTAAAATCAACCATGGAAGTCGTAGATATGCTCATTAGATTTCCTAGGAACTATTACATGCTTCGATTTGATAAGGCTAGGCCACTTTATGCCCTTTTTAGTGAAAGAAAAAGCGTCAAAATCGAGTAAAATCCGTAAATTAACAAGGAAATTCACTTTACCACCATTTTGGCCGTTTTTGAAATTTCTAAAATCAACAATGGAAGTCGTAGATATGCTCATTAGATTTCCTAGAAACTATTACATGCTTCGATTCGATAAGGCTAGTCCACTTTATGCCTTTTTTAGTGAAAGAAAAGGGTCAAAAACGAGTAAAATCCGTAAATTAACAAGGAAATTACCCCCATGTTGGCCGTTTTTGAAAATTCTAATATAAACCATGGAAGTCTTAGATATGCTTGTTAGATTTCCTAGGAAGTATTACATGCTTCGATTTGATAAGGCTAGGCCACTTTATGCCCTTTTTAGTGAAAGAAAAAGGGTCAAAAACGAGTAAAATCCGTAAATTAACAAGGAAATTCACTTTACCACCATTTTGGCCATTTTTGAAATTTCTAAAATCAACCATGGAAGTCGTAGATATGCTCATTAGATTTCCTAGGAACTATTACATGCTTCAATTCGATAAGGCTAGGCCACTTTTTGCCTTTTTTAGTGAAAGAAAAGGGTCAAAAACGAGTAAAATCCGTAAATTAACAAGGAAATTACCCCCATGTTGGCCGTTTTTGAAAATTCTAATATAAACCATGGAAGTCATAGATATGCTTGTTAGATTTCCTAGGAACTATTACATGCTTCGATTCGTTAAGGCTAGGCCACTTTATGCCTTTTTTAGTGAAAGAAAAAGGGTCAAAAACAAGTAAAATCCGTAAATTAACAAGGAAATTACCCCCATGTTGGCCGTTTTTGAAAATTCTAATATAAACCATGGAAGTCTTAGATATGCTTGTTAGATTTCCTAGGAAGTATTACATGCTTCGATTTGATAAGGCTAGGCCACTTTATGCCCTTTTTAGTGAAAGAAAAAGGGTCAAAAACGAGTAAAATCCGTAAATTAACAAGGAAATTCACTTTACCACCATTTTGGCCATTTTTGAAATTTCTAAAATCAACCATGGAAGTCGTAGATATGCTCATTAGATTTCCTAGGAACTATTACATGCTTCAATTCGATAAGGCTAGGCCACTTTTTGCCTTTTTTAGTGAAAGAAAAGGGTCAAAAACGAGTAAAATCCGTAAATTAACAAGGAAATTACCCCCATGTTGGCCGTTTTTGAAAATTCTAATATAAACCATGGAAGTCATAGATATGCTTGTTAGATTTCCTAGGAACTATTACATGCTTCGATTCGTTAAGGCTAGGCCACTTTATGCCTTTTTTAGTGAAAGAAAAAGGGTCAAAAACAAGTAAAATCCGTAAATTAACAAGGAAATTACCCCCATGTTGGCCGTTTTTGAAAATTCTAATATAAACCATGGAAGTCGTAGATATGCTTGTTAGATTTCCTAGGAACTATTACATTCTTCGATTTGATAAGGCTAGGCCACTTTATGCCCTTTTTAGTGAAAGAAAAAGGGTCAAAATCGAGTAAAATCCGTAAATTAACAAGGAAATTCACTTTACCACCATTTTGGCCGATTTTGAAATTTCTAAAATCAACCATGGAAGTCGTAGATATGCTCATTAGATTTCCTAGAAACTATTACATGCTTCGATTCGATAAGGCTAGGCCATTTTATGCCCTTTTTTATTGAACGAAAAAGGATCAAAATCGAGTAAAATCCGTAAATTAACAAGGAAATTACCACCATTTTGGCCGTTTTTGAAATTTCTAAAATCAACCATGGAAGTCGTAGATATGCTCATTAGATTTCCTAGGAACTATTACATGCTTCGATTTGATAAGGCTAGGCCACTTTATGCCCTTTTTAGTGAAAGAAAAAGCGTCAAAATCGAGTAAAATCCGTAAATTAACAAGGAAATTCACTTTACCACCATTTTGGCCGTTTTTGAAATTTCTAAAATCAACCATGGAAGTCGTAGATATGCTCATTAGATTTCCTAGAAACTATTACATGCTTCGATTCGATAAGGCTAGTCCACTTTATGCTTTTTTAGTGAAAGAAAAGGGTCAAAAACGAGTAAAATCCGTAAATTAACAAGGAAATTACCCCCATGTTGGCCGTTTTTGAAAATTCTAATATAAACCATGGAAGTCTTAGATATGCTTGTTAGATTTCCTAGGAAGTATTACATGCTTCGATTTGATAAGGCTAGGCCACTTTATGCCCCTTTTAGTGAAAGAAAAAGGATCAAAATCGAGTAAAATCCGTAAATTAACAAGGAAATTCACTTTACCACCATTTTGGCCGTTTTTGAAATTTCTAAAATCAACCATGGAAGTCGTAGATATGCTCATTAGATTTCCTAGGAACTATTACATGCTTCGATTCGATAAGGCTAGGCCACTTTATGCCTTTTTTAGTGAAAGAAAAAGGGTCAAAAACAAGTAAAATCTGTAAATTAACAAGGAAATTACCCCCATGTTGGCCGTTTTTGAAAATTCTAATATAAACCATGGAAGTCGTAGATATGCTTGTTAGATTTCCTAGGAACTATTACATGCTTCGATTTGATAAGACTAGGCCACTTTATGCCCTTTTTAGTGAAAGAAAAAGGGTCAAAATCGAGTAAAATCCGTAAATTAACAAGGAAATTCACTTTACCACCATTTTGGCCGATTTTGAAATTTCTAAAATCAACCATGGAAGTCGTAGATATGCTCATTAGATTTCCTAGAAACTATTACATGCTTCGATTCGATAAGGCTAGGCCACTCTATGCCCTTTTTAGTGAAAGAAAAAGCGTCAAAATCGAGTAAAATCCGTAAATTAACAAGGAAATTCACTTTACCACCATTTTGGCCGTTTTTGAAATTTCTAAAATCAACCATGGAAGTCGTAGATATGCTCATTAGATTTCCTAGAAACTATTACATGCTTCGATTCGATAAGGCTAGGCCACTTTATGCCTTTTTTAGTGAAAGAAAAGGGTCAAAAACGAGTAAAATACGTAAATTAACAAGGAAATTACCCCCGTGTTGGCCGTTTTTGAAAATTCTAATATAAACCATGGAAGTCATAGATATGCTTGTTAGATTTCCTTAGAACTATTACATGCTTCGATTTGATAAGGCAAGGCCACTTTATGCCCTTTTTAGTGAAAGAAAAAGGGTCAAAAACGAGTAAAATCCGTAAATTAACAAGGAAATTACCCCCATGTTGGCCGTTTTTGAAAATTCTAATATAAACCATGGAAGTCGTAGATATGCTCATTAGATTTCCTAGGAACTATTACATGCTTCAATTCGATAAGGCTAGGCCACTTTATGCCTTTTTTAGTGAAAGAAAAGGGTCAAAAACGAGTAAAATCCGTAAATTAACAAGGAAATTACCACCCATGTTGGCCGTTTTTGAAAATTCTAATATAAACCATGGAAGTCGTAGATATGCTAGTTAGATTTCCTTGGAACTATTACATGCTTCGATTTGATAAGGCTAGGCCACTTTATGCCCTTTTTAGTGAAAGAAAAAGGGTCAAAAACGAGTAAAATCAGTAAATTAACAAGGAAATTCACTTTACCACCATTTTGGCCATTTTTGAAATTTCTAAAATCAACCATGGAAGTCGTAGATATGCTCATTAGATTTCCTAGAAACTATTACATGCTTCGATTCGAGAAGGCTAGGCCACTTTATGCCTTTTTTAGTGAAAGAAAAGGGTCAAAAACGAGTAAAATCCGTAAATTAACAAGGAAATTACCCCCATGTTGGCCGTTTTTGAAAATTCTAATATAAACCATGGAAGTCGTAGATATGCTTGTTAGATTTCCTAGGAAGTATTACATGCTTCGATTTGATAAGGCTAGGCCACTTTATGCCCCTTTTAGTAAAAGAAAAAGGATCAAAATCGAGTAAAATCCGTAAATTAACAAGGAAATTCACTTTACCACCATTTTGGCCGTTTTTGAAATTTCTAAAATCAACCATGTAAGTCGTAGATATGCTCATTAGATTTCCTAGGAACTATTACATGCTTCGATTCGATAAGGCTAGCCCACTTTATGCCCTTTTTAGTGAAAGAAAAAGGATCAAAATCGAGTAAAATCCGTAGATTAACAAGGAAATTACCCCCATGTTGGCCATTTTTGAAAATTCTAATATAAACCATGGAAGTCATAGATATGCTCGTTAGATTTTCTAGGAACTATTACATGCTTCGATTCGTTAAGGCTAGGCCACTTTATGCCTTTTTTAGTGAAAGAAAAGGGTCAAAAACGAGTAAAATCCGTAAATTAACAAGGAAATTACCACCCATGTTGGCCGTTTTTGAAAATTCTAATATAAACCATGGAAGTCGTAGATATGCTAGTTAGATTTCCTTGGAACTATTACATGCTTCGATTTGATAAGGCTAGGCCACTTTATGCCCTTTTTAGTGAAAGAAAAAGGGTCAAAAACGAGTAAAATCAGTAAATTAACAAGGAAATTCACTTTACCACCATTTTGGCCATTTTTGAAATTTCTAAAATCAACCATGGAAGTCGTAGATATGCTCATTAGATTTCCTAGAAACTATTACATGCTTCGATTCGAGAAGGCTAGGCCACTTTATGCCTTTTTTAGTGAAAGAAAAGGGTCAAAAACGAGTAAAATCCGTAAATTAACAAGGAAATTACCCCCATGTTGGCCGTTTTTGAAAATTCTAATATAAACCATGGAAGTCGTAGATATGCTTGTTAGATTTCCTAGGAAGTATTACATGCTTCGATTTGATAAGGCTAGGCCACTTTATGCCCCTTTTAGTAAAAGAAAAAGGATCAAAATCGAGTAAAATCCGTAAATTAACAAGGAAATTCACTTTACCACCATTTTGGCCGTTTTTGAAATTTCTAAAATCAACCATGTAAGTCGTAGATATGCTCATTAGATTTCCTAGGAACTATTACATGCTTCGATTCGATAAGGCTAGCCCACTTTATGCCCTTTTTAGTGAAAGAAAAAGGATCAAAATCGAGTAAAATCCGTAGATTAACAAGGAAATTACTCCCATGTTGGCCATTTTTGAAAATTCTAATATAAACCATGGAAGTCATAGATATGCTCGTTAGATTTTCTAGGAACTATTACATGCTTCGATTCGTTAAGGCTAGGCCACTTTATGCCTTTTTTAGTGAAAGAAAAAGGGTCAAAAACGAGTAAAATCCGTAAATTAACAAGGAAATTACCCCCATGTTGGCCGTTTTTGAAAATTCTAATATAAACCATGGAAGTCGTAGATATGCTTGTTAGATTTCCTAGGAAGTATTACATGCTTCGATGTGATAAGGCTAGGCCACTTTATGCCCCTTTTAGTGAAAGAAAAAGGATCAAAATCGAGTAAAATCCGTAAATTAACTAGGAAATTCACTTTACCACCATTTTGGCCGATTTTGAAATTTCTAAAATCAACCATGGAAGTCGTAGATATGCTCATTAGATTTCCTAGAAACTATTACATTTTTCGATTCGATAAGGCTAGGCCACTTTATGCCCTTTTTAGTGAAAGAAAAAGCGTCAAAATCGAGTAAAATCCGTAAATTAACAAGGAAATTCACTTTACCACCATTTTGGCCGATTTTGAAATTTCTAAAATCAACCATGGAAGTCCGAGATATGCTCATTAGATTTCCTAGAAACTATTACATGCTTCGATTCGATAAGGCTAGGCCACTTTATGCCTTTTTTAGTGAAAGAAAAGGGTCAAAAACGAGTAAAATCCGTAAATTAACAAGGAAATTACCCCCATGTTGGCCGTTTTTGAAAATTCTAATATAAACCATGGAAGTCATAGATATGCTTGTTAGATTTCCTTAGAACTATTACATGCTTCGATTTGATAAGGCTAGGCCACTTTATGCCCTTTTTAGTGAAAGAAAAAGGGTCAAAAACGAGTAAAATCCGTAAATTAACAAGGAAATTCACTTTACCACCATTTTGGCCGTTTTTGAAATTTCTAAAATCAACCATGGAAGTCGTAGATATGCTCATTAGATTTCCTAGGAACTATTACATGCTTCAATTCGATAAGGCTAGGCCACTTTATGCCTTTTTTAGTGAAAGAAAAGGGTCAAAAACGAGTAAAATCCGTAAATTAACAAGAAAATTACCACCCATGTTGGCCGTTTTTGAAAATTCTAATATAAACCATGGAAGTCGTAGATATGCTAGTTAGATTTCCTTGGAACTATTACATGCTTCGATTTGATAAGGCTAGGCCACTTTATGCCCTTTTTAGTGAAAGAAAAAAGGTCAAAAACGAGTAAAATCAGTAAATTAACAAGGAAATTCACTTTACCACCATTTTGGCCGTTTTTGAAATTTCTAGAATCAACCATGGAAGTCGTAGATATGCTCATTAGATTTCCTAGGAACTATTACATGCTTCAATTCGATAAGGCTAGGCCACTTTATGCCTTTTTTAGTGAAAGAAAAGGGTCAAAAACGAGTAAAATCCGTAAATTAACAAGGAAATTACCACCCATGTTGGCCGTTTTTGAAAATTCTAATATAAACCATGGAAGTCGTAGATATGCTAGTTAGATTTCCTTGGAACTATTACATGCTTCGATTTGATAAGGCTAGGCCACTTTATGCCCTTTTTAGTGAAAGAAAAAGGGTCAAAAACGAGTAAAATCATTAAATTAACAAGGAAATTCACTTTACCACCATTTTGGCCATTTTTGAAATTTCTAAAATCAACCATGGAAGTCGTAGATATGCTCATTAGATTTCCTAGAAACTATTACATGCTTCGATTCGAGAAGGCTAGGCCACTTTATGCCTTTTTTAGTGAAAGAAAAGGGTCAAAAACGAGTAAAATCCGTAAATTAACAAGGAAATTACCCCCATGTTGGCCGTTTTTGAAAATTCTAATATAAACCATGGAAGTCGTAGATATGCTTGTTAGATTTCCTAGGAAGTATTACATGCTTCGATTTGATAAGGCTAGGCCACTTTATGCCCCTTTTAGTAAAAGAAAAAGGATCAAAATCGAGTAAAATCCGTAAATTAACAAGGAAATTCACTTTACCACCATTTTGGCCGTTTTTGAAATTTCTAAAATCAACCATGGAAGTCGTAGATATGCTCATTAGATTTCCTAGGAACTATTACATGCTTCGATTCGATAAGGCTAGGCCACTTTATGCCCTTTTTAGTGAAAGAAAAAGGATCAAAATCGAGTAAAATCCGTAAATTAACAAGGAAATTACCCCCATGTTGGCCATTTTTGAAAATTCTAATATAAACCATGGAAGTCATAGATATGCTCGTTAGATTTTCTAGGAACTATTACATGCTTCGATTCATTAAGGCTAGGCCACTTTATGCCTTTTTTAGTGAAAGAAAAAGGGTCAAAAACGAGTAAAATCCGTAAATTAACAAGGAAATTACCCCCATGTTGGCCGTTTTTGAAAATTCTAATATAAACCATGGAAGTCGTAGATATGCTTGGTAGATTTCCTAGGAACTATTACATGCTTCGATTTGATAAGGCTAGGCCACTTTATGCCCTTTTTAGTGAAAGAAAAAGGGTCAAAATCGAGTAAAATCCGTAAATTAACAAGGAAATTCACTTTACCACCATTTTGGCCGATTTTGAAATTCCTAAAATCAACCATGGAAGTCGTAGATATGCTCATTAGATTTCCTAGAAACTATTACATGCTTCGATTCGATAAGGCTAGGCCACTTTATGCCCTTTTTTATTGAACGAAAAAGGATCAAAATCGAGTAAAATCCGTAAATTAACAAGGAAATTACCACCATTTTGGCCGTTTTTGAAATTTCTAAAATCAACCGTGGAAGTCGTAGATATGCTCATTAGATTTCCTAGGAACTATTACATGCTTCGATTTGATAAGGCTAGGCCACTTTATGCCCTTTTTAGTGAAAGAAAAAGCGTCAAAATCGAGTAAAATCCGTAAATTAACAAGGAAATTCACTTTACCACCATTTTGGCCGTTTTTGAAATTTCTAAAATCAACCATGGAAGTCGTAGATATGCTCATTAGATTTCCTAGAAACTATTACATGCTTCAATTCGATAAGGCTAGGCCACTTTATGCCTTTTTTAGTGAAAGAAAAGGGTCAAAAACGAGTAAAATCCGTAAATTAACAAGGAAATTACCCCCATGTTGGCCGTTTTTGAAAATTCTAATATAAACCATGGAAGTCGTAGATATGCTTGGTAGATTTCCTAGGAACCATTACATGCTTCGATTTGATAAGGCTAGGCCACTTTATGCCCTTTTTAGTGAAAGAAAAAGGGTCAAAATCGAGTAAAATCCGTAAATTAACAAGGAAATTCACTTTACCACCATTTTGGCCGATTTTGAAATTCCTAAAATCAACCATGGAAGTCGTAGATATGCTCATTAGATTTCCTAGAAACTATTACATGCTTCGATTCGATAAGGCTAGGCCACTTTATGCCCTTTTTTATTGAACGAAAAAGGATCAAAATCGAGTAAAATCCGTAAATTAACAAGGAAATTACCACCATTTTGGCCGTTTTTGAAATTTCTAAAATCAACCACGGAAGTCGTAGATATGCTCATTAGATTTCCTAGGAACTATTACATGCTTCGATTCGATAAGGCTAGGCCACTTTATGCCTTTTTTAGTGAAAGAAAAGGGTCAAAAACGAGTAAAATCCGTAAATTAACAAGGAAATTACCCCCATGTTGGCCGTTTTTGAAAATTGTAATATAAACCATGGAAGTCATAGATATGCTTGTTAGATTTCCTTGGAACTATTACATGCTTCGATTTGATAAGGCTAGGCCACTTTATGCTCTTTTAAGTGAAAGAAAAAGGGTCAAAAACGAATAAAATCCATAAATTAACAAGGAAATTCACTTTACCACCATTTTGGCCGTTTTTGAAATTTCTAAATTCAACCATGGAAGTCGTAGATATGCTCATTAGATTTCCTAGGAACTATTACATGCTTCGATTCGATAAGGCTAGGCCACTTTATGCCTTTTTTAGTGAAAGAAAAGGGTCAAAAACGAGTAAAATCCGTAAATTAACAAGGAAATTACCCCCATGTTGGCCGTTTTTGAAAATTCTAATATAAACCATGGAAGTCGTAGATATGCTTGTTAGATTTCCTAGGAAGTATTACATGCTTCGATGTGATAAGGCTAGGCCACTTTATGCCCCTTTTAGTGAAAGAAAAAGGATCAAAATCGAGTAAAATCCGTAAATTAACTAGGAAATTCACTTTACCACCATTTTGGCCGTTTTTGAAATTTCTAAAATCAACCATGGAAGTCGTAGATATGCTCATTAGATTTCCTTGGAACTATTACATGCTTCGATTCGATAAGGCTAGGCCACTTTATGCCCTTTTTAGTGAATGAAAAAGGATCAAAATCGAGTAAAATCCGTAAATTAACAAGGAAATTACCCCCATGTTGGCCGTTTTTGAAAATTCTAATATAAACCAAGGAAGTCATAGATATGCTCGTTAGATTTCCTAGGAACTATTACATGCTTCGATTCGTTAAGGCTAGGCCACTTTATGCCTTTTTTAGTGAAAGAAAAAGGGTCAAAAACGAGTAAAATCCGTAAATTAACAAGGAAATTACCCCCATGTTGGCCGTTTTTGAAAATTCTAATATAAACCATGGAAGTCGGAGATATTCTTGTTAGATTTCCTGGGAACTGTTACATGCTTCGATTTGATAAGGCTAGGCCACTTTATGCCCTTTTTAGTGAAAGAAAAAGGGTCAAAATCGAGTAAAATCCGTAAATTAACAAGGAAATTCACTTTACCACCATTTTGGCCGTTTTTGAAATTTCTAAAATCAACCATGGAAGTCGTAGATATGTTCATTAGATTTCCTAGAAACAATTACATGCTTCGATTCGATAAGGCTAGGCCACTTTATGCCCTTTTTAGTGAACGAAAAAGGATCAAAATCGAGTAAAATCCGCAAATTAACAAGGAAATTACCCCCATGTTGGCCGTTTTTGAAAATTCTAATATAAACCATGGAATTCATAGATATGCTCGTTAGATTTCCTAGGAACTATTACATGCTTCGATTCGTTAAGGCTAGGCCACTTTATGCCTTTTTTAGTGAAAGAAAAAGGGTCAAAAACGAGTAAAATCCGTAAATTACCCCCATGTTGGCCGTTTTTGAAAATTCTAATATAAACCATGGAAGTCGTAGATATGCTTGTTAGATTTCCTAGGAACCATTACATGCTTCGATTTGATAAGGCTAGGTCACTTTATGCCCTTTTTAGTGAAAGAAAAAGAGTCAAAATCGAGTAAAATCCGTAAATTAACAAGGAAATTCACTTTACCACCATTTTGGCCGTTTTTGAAATTTCTAAAATCAACCATGGAAGTCGTAGATATGCTCATTAGATTTCCTAGAAACTATTACATGCTTCGATTCGATAAGGCTAGGCCACTTTATGCCCTTTTTAGTGAACGAAAAAGGATCAAAATCGATTAAAATCCGTAAATTAACAAGGAAATTACCACCATTTTGGCCGTTTTTGAAATTTCTAAAATCAACCATGGAAGTCGTAGATATGCTCATTACATTTCCTAGGAACTATTACATGCTTCGATTTGATAAGGCTAGGCCACTTTATGCCCTTTTTAGTGAAAGAAAAAGGGTCAAAATCGAGTAAAATCCGTAAATTTACAAGGAAATTCACTTTACCACCATTTTGGCCGTTTTTGAAATTTCTAAGATCAACCATAGAAGTCGTAGATATGCTCATTAGATTTCCTAGAAACTATTACATGCTTCGATTCGATAAGGCTAGGCCACTTTATGCCTTTTTTAGTGAAAGAAAAGGGTCAAAAACGAGTAAATTCCGTAAATTAACAAGGAAATTACCCCCATGTTGGCCGTTTTTGAAAATTCTAATATAAACCATGGAAGTCGTAGATATGCTTGTTAGATTTCCTAGAAAGTATTACATGCTTCGATTTGATAAGGCTAGGCCACTTTATGCCCCTTTTAGTGAAAGAAAAAGGATCAAAATCGAGTAAAATCCGTAAATTAACAAGGAAATTCACTTTACCACCGTTTTGGCCGTTTTTGAAATTTCTAAAATCAACCATTGAAGTCGTAGATATGCTCATTAGATTTCCTTGGAACTATTACATGCTTCGATTCGATAAGGCTAGGCCACTTTATGCCCTTTTTAGTGAATGAAAAAGGATCAAAATCGAGTAAAATCCGTAAATTAACAAGGAAATTACCCCCATGTTGGCCGTTTTTGAAAATTCTAATATAAACCATGGAAGTCATAGATATGCTCGTTAGATTTCCTAGGAACTATTACATGCTTCGATTCGTTAAGGCTAGGCCACTTTATGCCTTTTTTAGTGAAAGAAAAAGGGTCAAAAACGAGTAAAATCCGTAAATTAACAAGGAAATTACCCCCATGTTGGCCGTTTTTGAAAATTCTAATATAAACCATGGAAGTCGGAGATTTTCTTGTTAGATTTCCTGGGAACTGTTACATGCTTCGATTTGATAAGGCTAGGCCACTTTATGCCCTTTTTAGTGAAAGAAAAAGGGTCAAAATCGAGTAAAATCCGTAAATTAACAAGGAAATTCACTTTACCACCATTTTGGCCGTTTTTGAAATTTCTAAAATCAACCATGGAAGTTGTAGATATGCTCATTAGATTTCCTAGAAACAATTACATGCTTCGATTCGATAAGGCTAGGCCACTTTATGCCCTTTTTAGTGAACGAAAAAGGATCAAAATCGAGTAAAATCCGCAAATTAACAAGGAAATTACCCCCATGTTGGCCGTTTTTGAAAATTCTAATATAAACCATGGAATTCATAGATATGCTCGTTAGATTTCCTAGGAACTATTACATGCTTCGATTCGTTAAGGCTAGGCCACTTTATGCCTTTTTTAGTGAAAGAAAAAGGGTCAAAAACGAGTAAAATCCGTAAATTACCCCCATGTTGGCCGTTTTTGAAAATTCTAATATAAACCATGGAAGTCGTAGATATGGTTGTTAGATTTCCTAGGAACCATTACATGCTTCGATTTGATAAGGCTAGGTCACTTTATGCCCTTTTTAGTGAAAGAAAAAGGGTCAAAATCGAGTAAAATCCGTAAATTAACAAGGAAATTCACTTTACCACCATTTTGGCCGTTTTTGAAATTTCTAAAATCAACCATGGAAGTCGTAGATATGCTCATTAGATTTCCTAGAAACTATTACATGCTTCGATTCGATAAGGCTAGGCCACTTTATGCCCTTTTGTGTGAACGAAAAAGGATCAAAATCGAGTAAAATCCGTAAATTAACAAGGAAATTACCACCATTTTGGCCGTTTTTGAAATTTCTAAAATCAACCATGGAAGTCGTAGATATGCTCATTACATTTCCTAGGAACTATTACATGCTTCGATTTGATAAGGCTAGGCCACTTTATGCCCTTTTTAGTGAAAGAAAAAGGGTCAAAATCGAGTAAAATCCGTAAATTTACAAGGAAATTCACTTTACCACCATTTTGGCCGTTTTTGAAATTTCTAAGATCAACCATGGAAGTCGTAGATATGCTCATTAGATTTCCTAGAAACTATTACATGCTTCGATTCGATAAGGCTAGGCCACTTTATGCCTTTTTTAGTGAAAGAAAAGGGTCAAAAACGAGTAAATTCCGTAAATTAACAAGGAAATTACCCCCATGTTGGCCGTTTTTGAAAATTCTAATATAAACCATGGAAGTCGTAGATATGCTTGTTAGATTTCCTAGCAAGTATTACATGCTTCGATTTGATAAGGCTAGGCCACTTTATGCCCCTTTTAGTGAAAGAAAAAGGATCAAAATCGAGTAAAATCCGTAAATTAACAAGGAAATTCACTTTACCACCATTTTGGCCGTTTTTGAAATTTCTAAAATCAACCATTGAAGTCGTAGATATGCTCATTAGATTTCCTTGGAACTATTACATGCTTCGATTCGATAAGGCTAGGCCACTTTATGCCCTTTTTAGTGAATGAAAAAGGATCAAAATCGAGTAAAATCCGTAAATTAACAAGGAAATTACCCCCATGTTGGCCGTTTTTGAAAATTCTAATATAAACCATGGAAGTCATAGATATGCTCGTTAGATTTCCTAGGAACTATTACATGCTTCGATTCGTTAAGGCTAGGCCACTTTATGCCTTTTTTAGTGAAAGAAAAAGGGTCAAAAACGAGTAAAATCCGTAAATTAACAAGGAAATTACCCCCATGTTGGCCGTTTTTGAAAATTCTAATATAAACCATGGAAGTCGTAGATATTCTTGTTAGATTTCCTGGGAACTATTACATGCTTCGATTTGATAAGGCTAGGCCACTTTATGCCCTTTTTAGTGAAAGAAAAAGGGTCAAAATCGAGTAAAATCCGTAAATTAACAAGGAAATTCACTTTACCACCATTTTGGCCGTTTTTGAAATTTCTAAAATCAACCATGGAAGTCGTAGATATGCTCTTTAGATTTCCTAGAAACAATTACATGCTTCGATTCGATAAGGCTAGGCCACTTTATGCCCTTTTTAGTGAACGAAAAAGGATCAAAATCGAGTAAAATCCGCAAAATTAACAAGGAAATTACCCCCATGTTGGCCGTTTTTGAAAATTCTAATATAAACCATGGAAGTCGTAGATATGCTTGTTAGATTTCCTAGCAAGTATTACATGCTTCGATTTGATAAGGCTAGGCCACTTTATGCCCCTTTTAGTGAAAGAAAAAGGATCAAAATCGAGTAAAATCCGTAAATTAACAAGGAAATTCACTTTACCACCATTTTGGCCGTTTTTGAAATTTCTAAAATCAACCATTGAAGTCATAGATATGCTCATTAGATTTCCTTGGAACTATTACATGCTTCGATTCGATAAGGCTAGGCCACTTTATGCCCTTTTTAGTGAATGAAAAAGGATCAAAATCGAGTAAAATCCGTAAATTAACAAGGAAATTACCCCCATGTTGGCCGTTTTTGAAAATTCTAATATAAACCATGGAAGTCGTAGATATTCTTCTTAGATTTCCTGGGAACTATTACATGCTTCGATTTGATAAGGCTAGGCCACTTTATGCCCTTTTTAGTGAAAGAAAAAGGGTCAAAATCGAGTAAAATCCGTAAATTAACAAGGAAATTCACTTTACCACCATTTTGGCCGTTTTTGAAATTTCTAAAATCAACCATGGAAGTCGTAGATATGCTCTTTAGATTTCCTAGAAACAATTACATGCTTCGATTCGATAAGGCTAGGCCACTTTATGCCCTTTTTAGTGAACGAAAAAGGATCAAAATCGAGTAAAATCCGCAAATTAACAAGGAAATTACCCCCATGTTGGCCGATTTTGAAAATTCTAATATAAACCATGGAATTCATAGATATGCTCGTTAGATTTCCTAGGAACTATTACATGCTTCGATTCGTTAAGGCTAGGCCACTTTATGCCTTTTTTTAGTGAAAGAAAAAGGGTCAAAAACGAGTAAAATCCGTAAATTACCCCCATGTTGGCCGTTTTTGAAAATTCTAATATAAACCATGGAAGTCGTAGATATGCTTGTTAGATTTCCTAGGAACCATTACATGCTTCGATTTGATAAGGCTAGGTCACTTTATGCCCTTTTTAGTGAAAGAAAAAGGGTCAAAATCGAGTAAAATCCGTAAATTAACAAGGAAATTCACTTTACCACCATTTTGGCCGTTTTTGAAATTTCTAAAATCAACCATGGAAGTCGTAGATATGCTCATTAGATTTCCTAGAAACTATTACATGCTTCGATTCGATAAGGCTAGGCTACTTTATGCCCTTTTTAGTGAACGAAAAAGGATCAAAATCGAGTAATATCCGTAAATTAACAAGGAAATTACCACCATTTTGGCCGTTTTTGAAATTTCTAAAATCAACCATGGAAGTCGTAGATATGCTCATTAGATTTCCTAGAAACTATTACATGCTTCGATTCGATAAGGCTAGGCCACTTTATGCCCTTTTTAGTGAACGAAAAAGGATCAAAATCGAGTAAAATCCGTAAATTAACAAGGAAATTACCACCATTTTGGCCGTTTTTGAAATTTCTAAAATCAACCATGGAAGTCGTAGATATGCTCATTACATTTCCTAGGAACTATTACATGCTTCGATTTGATAAGGCTAGGCCACTTTATGCCCTTTTTAGTGAAAGAAAAAGGGTCAAAATCGAGTAAAATCCGTAAATTTACAAGGAAATTCACTTTACCACCATTTTGGCCGTTTTTGAAATTTCTAAGATCAACCATGGAAGTCGTAGATATGCTCATTAGATTTCCTAGAAACTATTACATGCTTCGATTCGATAAGGCTAGGCCACTTTATGCCTTTTTTAGTGAAAGAAAAGGGTCAAAAACGAGTAAATTCCGTAAATTAACAAGGAAATTACCCCCATGTTGGCCGTTTTTGAAAATTCTAATATAAACCATGGAAGTCGTAGATATGCTTGTTAGATTTCCTAGCAAGTATTACATGCTTCGATTTGATAAGGCTAGGCCACTTTATGCCCCTTTTAGTGAAAGAAAAAGGATCAAAATCGAGTAAAATCCGTAAATTAACAAGGAAATTCACTTTACCACCGTTTTGGCCGTTTTTGAAATTTCTAAAATCAACCATTGAAGTCGTAGATATGCTCATTAGATTTCCTTGGAACTATTACATGCTTCGATTCGATAAGGCTAGGCCACTTTATGCCCTTTTTAGTGAATGAAAAAGGATCAAAATCGAGTAAAATCCGTAAATTAACAAGGAAATTACCCCCATGTTGGCCGTTTTTGAAAATTCTAATATAAACCATGGAAGTCATAGATATGCTCGTTAGATTTCCTAGGAACTATTACATGCTTCGATTCGTTAAGGCTAGGCCACTTTATGCCTTTTTTAGTGAAAGAAAAAGGGTCAAAAACGAGTAAAATCCGTAAATTAACAAGGAAATTACCCCCATGTTGGCCGTTTTTGAAAATTCTAATATAAACCATGGAAGTCGGAGATTTTCTTGTTAGATTTCCTGGGAACTGTTACATGCTTCGATTTGATAAGGCTAGGCCACTTTATGCCCTTTTTAGTGAAAGAAAAAGGGTCAAAATCGAGTAAAATCCGTAAATTAACAAGGAAATTCACTTTACCACCATTTTGGCCGTTTTTGAAATTTCTAAAATCAACCATGGAAGTTGTAGATATGCTCATTAGATTTCCTAGAAACAATTACATGCTTCGATTCGATAAGGCTAGGCCACTTTATGCCCTTTTTAGTGAACGAAAAAGGATCAAAATCGAGTAAAATCCGCAAATTAACAAGGAAATTACCCCCATGTTGGCCGTTTTTGAAAATTCTAATATAAACCATGGAATTCATAGATATGCTCGTTAGATTTCCTAGGAACTATTACATGCTTCGATTCGTTAAGGCTAGGCCACTTTATGCCTTTTTTAGTGAAAGAAAAAGGGTCAAAAACGAGTAAAATCCGTAAATTACCCCCATGTTGGCCGTTTTTGAAAATTCTAATATAAACCATGGAAGTCGTAGATATGGTTGTTAGATTTCCTAGGAACCATTACATGCTTCGATTTGATAAGGCTAGGTCACTTTATGCCCTTTTTAGTGAAAGAAAAAGGGTCAAAATCGAGTAAAATCCGTAAATTAACAAGGAAATTCACTTTACCACCATTTTGGCCGTTTTTGAAATTTCTAAAATCAACCATGGAAGTCGTAGATATGCTCATTAGATTTCCTAGAAACTATTACATGCTTCGATTCGATAAGGCTAGGCCACTTTATGCCCTTTTTAGTGAACGAAAAAGGATCAAAATCGAGTAAAATCCGTAAATTAACAAGGAAATTACCACCATTTTGGCCGTTTTTGAAATTTCTAAAATCAACCATGGAAGTCGTAGATATGCTCATTACATTTCCTAGGAACTATTACATGCTTCGATTTGATAAGGCTAGGCCACTTTATGCCCTTTTTAGTGAAAGAAAAAGGGTCAAAATCGAGTAAAATCCGTAAATTTACAAGGAAATTCACTTTACCACCATTTTGGCCGTTTTTGAAATTTCTAAGATCAACCATGGAAGTCGTAGATATGCTCATTAGATTTCCTAGAAACTATTACATGCTTCGATTCGATAAGGCTAGGCCACTTTATGCCTTTTTTAGTGAAAGAAAAGGGTCAAAAACGAGTAAATTCCGTAAATTAACAAGGAAATTACCCCCATGTTGGCCGTTTTTGAAAATTCTAATATAAACCATGGAAGTCGTAGATATGCTTGTTAGATTTCCTAGCAAGTATTACATGCTTCGATTTGATAAGGCTAGGCCACTTTATGCCCCTTTTAGTGAAAGAAAAAGGATCAAAATCGAGTAAAATCCGTAAATTAACAAGGAAATTCACTTTACCACCATTTTGGCCGTTTTTGAAATTTCTAAAATCAACCATTGAAGTCGTAGATATGCTCATTAGATTTCCTTGGAACTATTACATGCTTCGATTCGATAAGGCTAGGCCACTTTATGCCCTTTTTAGTGAATGAAAAAGGATCAAAATCGAGTAAAATCCGTAAATTAACAAGGAAATTACCCCCATGTTGGCCGTTTTTGAAAATTCTAATATAAACCATGGAAGTCATAGATATGCTCGTTAGATTTCCTAGGAACTATTACATGCTTCGATTAGTTAAGGCTAGGCCACTTTATGCCTTTTTTAGTGAAAGAAAAAGGGTCAAAAACGAGTAAAATCCGTAAATTAACAAGGAAATTACCCCCATGTTGGCCGTTTTTGAAAATTCTAATATAAACCATGGAAGTCGTAGATATTCTTGTTAGATTTCCTGGGAACTATTACATGCTTCGATTTGATAAGGCTAGGCCACTTTATGCCCTTTTTAGTGAAAGAAAAAGGGTCAAAATCGAGTAAAATCCGTAAATTAACAAGGAAATTCACTTTACCACCATTTTGGCCGTTTTTGAAATTTCTAAAATCAACCATGGAAGTCGTAGATATGCTCTTTAGATTTCCTAGAAACAATTACATGCTTCGATTCGATAAGGCTAGGCCACTTTATGCCCTTTTTAGTGAACGAAAAAGGATCAAAATCGAGTAAAATCCGCAAAATTAACAAGGAAATTATCCCCATGTTGGCCGTTTTTGAAAATTCTAATATAAACCATGGAAGTCGTAGATATGCTTGTTAGATTTCCTAGCAAGTATTACATGCTTCGATTTGATAAGGCTAGGCCACTTTATGCCCCTTTTAGTGAAAGAAAAAGGATCAAAATCGAGTAAAATCCGTAAATTAACAAGGAAATTCACTTTACCACCATTTTGGCCGTTTTTGAAATTTCTAAAATCAACCATTGAAGTCGTAGATATGCTCATTAGATTTCCTTGGAACTATTACATGCTTCGATTCGATAAGGCTAGGCCACTTTATGCCCTTTTTAGTGAATGAAAAAGGATCAAAATCGAGTAAAATCCGTAAATTAACAAGGAAATTACCCCCATGTTGGCCGTTTTTGAAAATTCTAATATAAACCATGGAAGTCATAGATATGCTCGTTAGATTTCCTAGGAACTATTACATGCTTCGATTCGTTAAGGCTAGGCCACTTTATGCCTTTTTTAGTGAAAGAAAAAGGGTCAAAAACGAGTAAAATCCGTAAATTAACAAGGAAATTACCCCCATGTTGGCCGTTTTTGAAAATTCTAATATAAACCATGGAAGTCGTAGATATTCTTCTTAGATTTCCTGGGAACTATTACATGCTTCGATTTGATAAGGCTAGGCCACTTTATGCCCTTTTTAGTGAAAGAAAAAGGGTCAAAATCGAGTAAAATCCGTAAATTAACAAGGAAATTCACTTTACCACCATTTTGGCCGTTTTTGAAATTTCTAAAATCAACCATGGAAGTCGTAGATATGCTCATTAGATTTCCTAGAAACTATTACATGCTTCGATTCGATAAGGCTAGGCTACTTTATGCCCTTTTTAGTGAACGAAAAAGGATCAAAATCGAGTAATATCCGTAAATTAACAAGGAAATTACCACCATTTTGGCCGTTTTTGAAATTTCTAAAATCAACCATGGAAGTCGTAGATATGCTCATTAGATTTCCTAGAAACTATTACATGCTTCGATTCGATAAGGCTAGGCCACTTTATGCCCTTTTTAGTGAACGAAAAAGGATCAAAATCGAGTAAAATCCGTAAATTAACAAGGAAATTACCACCATTTTGGCCGTTTTTGAAATTTCTAAAATCAACCATGGAAGTCGTAGATATGCTCATTACATTTCCTAGGAACTATTACATGCTTCGATTTGATAAGGCTAGGCCACTTTATGCCCTTTTTAGTGAAAGAAAAAGGGTCAAAATCGAGTAAAATCCGTAAATTTACAAGGAAATTCACTTTACCACCATTTTGGCCGTTTTTGAAATTTCTAAGATCAACCATGGAAGTCGTAGATATGCTCATTAGATTTCCTAGAAACTATTACATGCTTCGATTCGATAAGGCTAGGCCACTTTATGCCTTTTTTAGTGAAAGAAAAGGGTCAAAAACGAGTAAATTCCGTAAATTAACAAGGAAATTACCCCCATGTTGGCCGTTTTTGAAAATTCTAATATAAACCATGGAAGTCGTAGATATGCTTGTTAGATTTCCTAGCAAGTATTACATGCTTCGATTTGATAAGGCTAGGCCACTTTATGCCCCTTTTAGTGAAAGAAAAAGGATCAAAATCGAGTAAAATCCGTAAATTAACAAGGAAATTCACTTTACCACCGTTTTGGCCGTTTTTGAAATTTCTAAAATCAACCATTGAAGTCGTAGATATGCTCATTAGATTTCCTTGGAACTATTACATGCTTCGATTCGATAAGGCTAGGCCACTTTATGCCCTTTTTAGTGAATGAAAAAGGATCAAAATCGAGTAAAATCCGTAAATTAACAAGGAAATTACCCCCATGTTGGCCGTTTTTGAAAATTCTAATATAAACCATGGAAGTCATAGATATGCTCGTTAGATTTCCTAGGAACTATTACATGCTTCGATTCGTTAAGGCTAGGCCACTTTATGCCTTTTTTAGTGAAAGAAAAAGGGTCAAAAACGAGTAAAATCCGTAAATTAACAAGGAAATTACCCCCATGTTGGCCGTTTTTGAAAATTCTAATATAAACCATGGAAGTCGGAGATTTTCTTGTTAGATTTCCTGGGAACTGTTACATGCTTCGATTTGATAAGGCTAGGCCACTTTATGCCCTTTTTAGTGAAAGAAAAAGGGTCAAAATCGAGTAAAATCCGTAAATTAACAAGGAAATTCACTTTACCACCATTTTGGCCGTTTTTGAAATTTCTAAAATCAACCATGGAAGTTGTAGATATGCTCATTAGATTTCCTAGAAACAATTACATGCTTCGATTCGATAAGGCTAGGCCACTTTATGCCCTTTTTAGTGAACGAAAAAGGATCAAAATCGAGTAAAATCCGCAAATTAACAAGGAAATTACCCCCATGTTGGCCGTTTTTGAAAATTCTAATATAAACCATGGAATTCATAGATATGCTCGTTAGATTTCCTAGGAACTATTACATGCTTCGATTCGTTAAGGCTAGGCCACTTTATGCCTTTTTTAGTGAAAGAAAAAGGGTCAAAAATGAGTAAAATCCGTAAATTACCCCCATGTTGGCCGTTTTTGAAAATTCTAATATAAACCATGGAAGTCGTAGATATGGTTGTTAGATTTCCTAGGAACCATTACATGCTTCGATTTGATAAGGCTAGGTCACTTTATGCCCTTTTTAGTGAAAGAAAAAGGGTCAAAATCGAGTAAAATCCGTAAATTAACAAGGAAATTCACTTTACCACCATTTTGGCCGTTTTTGAAATTTCTAAAATCAACCATGGAAGTCGTAGATATGCTCATTAGATTTCCTAGAAACTATTACATGCTTCGATTCGATAAGGCTAGGCCACTTTATGCCCTTTTTAGTGAACGAAAAAGGATCAAAATCGAGTAAAATCCGTAAATTAACAAGGAAATTACCACCATTTTGGCCGTTTTTGAAATTTCTAAAATCAACCATGGAAGTCGTAGATATGCTCATTACATTTCCTAGGAACTATTACATGCTTCGATTTGATAAGGCTAGGCCACTTTATGCCCTTTTTAGTGAAAGAAAAAGGGTCAAAATCGAGTAAAATCCGTAAATTTACAAGGAAATTCACTTTACCACCATTTTGGCCGTTTTTGAAATTTCTAAGATCAACCATGGAAGTCGTAGATATGCTCATTAGATTTCCTAGAAACTATTACATGCTTCGATTCGATAAGGCTAGGCCACTTTATGCCTTTTTTAGTGAAAGAAAAGGGTCAAAAACGAGTAAATTCCGTAAATTAACAAGGAAATTACCCCCATGTTGGCCGTTTTTGAAAATTCTAATATAAACCATGGAAGTCGTAGATATGCTTGTTAGATTTCCTAGCAAGTATTACATGCTTCGATTTGATAAGGCTAGGCCACTTTATGCCCCTTTTAGTGAAAGAAAAAGGATCAAAATCGAGTAAAATCCGTAAATTAACAAGGAAATTCACTTTACCACCATTTTGGCCGTTTTTGAAATTTCTAAAATCAACCATTGAAGTCGTAGATATGCTCATTAGATTTCCTTGGAACTATTACATGCTTCGATTCGATAAGGCTAGGCCACTTTATGCCCTTTTTAGTGAATGAAAAAGGATCAAAATCGAGTAAAATCCGTAAATTAACAAGGAAATTACCCCCATGTTGGCCGTTTTTGAAAATTCTAATATAAACCATGGAAGTCATAGATATGCTCGTTAGATTTCCTAGGAACTATTACATGCTTCGATTAGTTAAGGCTAGGCCACTTTATGCCTTTTTTAGTGAAAGAAAAAGGGTCAAAAACGAGTAAAATCCGTAAATTAACAAGGAAATTACCCCCATGTTGGCCGTTTTTGAAAATTCTAATATAAACCATGGAAGTCGTAGATATTCTTGTTAGATTTCCTGGGAACTATTACATGCTTCGATTTGATAAGGCTAGGCCACTTTATGCCCTTTTTAGTGAAAGAAAAAGGGTCAAAATCGAGTAAAATCCGTAAATTAACAAGGAAATTCACTTTACCACCATTTTGGCCGTTTTTGAAATTTCTAAAATCAACCATGGAAGTCGTAGATATGCTCTTTAGATTTCCTAGAAACAATTACATGCTTCGATTCGATAAGGCTAGGCCACTTTATGCCCTTTTTAGTGAACGAAAAAGGATCAAAATCGAGTAAAATCCGCAAAATTAACAAGGAAATTATCCCCATGTTGGCCGTTTTTGAAAATTCTAATATAAACCATGGAAGTCGTAGATATGCTTGTTAGATTTCCTAGCAAGTATTACATGCTTCGATTTGATAAGGCTAGGCCACTTTATGCCCCTTTTAGTGAAAGAAAAAGGATCAAAATCGAGTAAAATCCGTAAATTAACAAGGAAATTCACTTTACCACCATTTTGGCCGTTTTTGAAATTTCTAAAATCAACCATTGAAGTCGTAGATATGCTCATTAGATTTCCTTGGAACTATTACATGCTTCGATTCGATAAGGCTAGGCCACTTTATGCCCTTTTTAGTGAATGAAAAAGGATCAAAATCGAGTAAAATCCGTAAATTAACAAGGAAATTACCCCCATGTTGGCCGTTTTTGAAAATTCTAATATAAACCATGGAAGTCATAGATATGCTCGTTAGATTTCCTAGGAACTATTACATGCTTCGATTCGTTAAGGCTAGGCCACTTTATGCCTTTTTTAGTGAAAGAAAAAGGGTCAAAAACGAGTAAAATCCGTAAATTAACAAGGAAATTACCCCCATGTTGGCCGTTTTTGAAAATTCTAATATAAACCATGGAAGTCGTAGATATTCTTCTTAGATTTCCTGGGAACTATTACATGCTTCGATTTGATAAGGCTAGGCCACTTTATGCCCTTTTTAGTGAAAGAAAAAGGGTCAAAATCGAGTAAAATCCGTAAATTAACAAGGAAATTCACTTTACCACCATTTTGGCCGTTTTTGAAATTTCTAAAATCAACCATGGAAGTCGTAGATATGCTCTTTAGATTTCCTAGAAACAATTACATGCTTCGATTCGATAAGGCTAGGCCACTTTATGCCCTTTTTAGTGAACGAAAAAGGATCAAAATCGAGTAAAATCCGCAAATTAACAAGGAAATTACCCCCATGTTGGCCGATTTTGAAAATTCTAATATAAACCATGGAATTCATAGATATGCTCGTTAGATTTCCTAGGAACTATTACATGCTTCGATTCGTTAAGGCTAGGCCACTTTATGCCTTTTTTTAGTGAAAGAAAAAGGGTCAAAAACGAGTAAAATCCGTAAATTACCCCCATGTTGGCCGTTTTTGAAAATTCTAATATAAACCATGGAAGTCGTAGATATGCTTGTTAGATTTCCTAGGAACCATTACATGCTTCGATTTGATAAGGCTAGGCCACTTTATGCCCTTTTTAGTGAAAGAAAAAGGGTCAAAATCGAGTAAAATCCGTAAATTAACAAGGAAATTCACTTTACCACCATTTTGGCCGTTTTTGAAATTTCTAAAATCAACCATGGAAGTCGTAGATATGCTCATTAGATTTCCTAGAAACTATTACATGCTTCGATTCGATAAGGCTAGGCTACTTTATGCCCTTTTTAGTGAACGAAAAAGGATCAAAATCGAGTAATATCCGTAAATTAACAAGGAAATTACCACCATTTTGGCCGTTTTTGAAATTTCTAAAATCAACCATGGAAGTCGTAGATATGCTCATTACATTTCCTAGGAACTATTACATGCTTCGATTTGATAAGGCTAGGCCACTTTATGCCCTTTTTAGTGAAAGAAAAAGGGTCAAAATCGAGTAAAATCCGTAAATTTACAAGGAAATTCACTTTACCACCATTTTGGCCGTTTTTGAAATTTCTAAGATCAACCATGGAAGTCGTAAATATGCTCATTAGATTTCCTAGAAACTATTACATGCTTCGATTCGATAAGGCTAGGCCACTTTATGCCTTTTTTAGTGAAAGAAAAGGGTCAAAAACGAGTAAATTCCGTAAATTAACAAGGAAATTACCCCCATGTTGGCCGTTTTTGAAAATTCTAATATAAACCATGGAAGTCGTAGATATGCTTGTTAGATTTCCTAGCAAGTATTACATGCTTCGATTTGATAAGGCTAGGCCACTTTATGCCCCTTTTAGTGAAAGAAAAAGGATCAAAATCGAGTAAAATCCGTAAATTAACAAGGAAATTCACTTTACCACCATTTTGGCCGTTTTTGAAATTTCTAAAATCAACCATTGAAGTCGTAGATATGCTCATTAGATTTCCTTGGAACTATTACATGCTTCGATTCGATAAGGCTAGGCCACTTTATGCCCTTTTTAGTGAATGAAAAAGGATCAAAATCGAGTAAAATCCGTAAATTAACAAGGAAATTACCCCCATGTTGGCCGTTTTTGAAAATTCTAATATAAAACATGGAAGTCATAGATATGCTCGTTAGATTTCCTAGGAACTATTACATGCTTCGATTCGTTAAGGCTAGGCCACTTTATGCCTTTTTTTAGTGAAAGAAAAAGGGTCAAAAACGAGTAAAATCCGTAAATTACCCCCATGTTGGCCGTTTTTGAAAATTCTAATATAAACCATGGAAGTCGTAGATATGCTTGTTAGATTTCCTAGGAACCATTACATGCTTCGATTTGATAAGGCTAGGTCACTTTATGCCCTTTTTAGTGAAAGAAAAAGGGTCAAAATCGAGTAAAATCCGTAAATTAACAAGGAAATTCACTTTACCACCATTTTGGCCGTTTTTGAAATTTCTAAAATCAACCATGGAAGTCGTAGATATGCTCATTAGATTTCCTAGAAACTATTACATGCTTCGATTCGATAAGGCTAGGCTACTTTATGCCCTTTTTAGTGAACGAAAAAGGATCAAAATCGAGTAATATCCGTAAATTAACAAGGAAATTACCACCATTTTGGCCGTTTTTGAAATTTCTAAAATCAACCATGGAAGTCGTAGATATGCTCATTACATTTCCTAGGAACTATTACATGCTTCGATTTGATAAGGCTAGGCCACTTTATGCCCTTTTTAGTGAAAGAAAAAGGGTCAAAATCGAGTAAAATCCGTAAATTTACAAGGAAATTCACTTTACCACCATTTTGGCCGTTTTTGAAATTTCTAAGATCAACCATGGAAGTCGTAAATATGCTCATTAGATTTCCTAGAAACTATTACATGCTTCGATTCGATAAGGCTAGGCCACTTTATGCCTTTTTTAGTGAAAGAAAAGGGTCAAAAACGAGTAAATTCCGTAAATTAACAAGGAAATTACCCCCATGTTGGCCGTTTTTGAAAATTCTAATATAAACCATGGAAGTCGTAGATATGCTTGTTAGATTTCCTAGCAAGTATTACATGCTTCGATTTGATAAGGCTAGGCCACTTTATGCCCCTTTTAGTGAAAGAAAAAGGATCAAAATCGAGTAAAATCCGTAAATTAACAAGAAAATTCACTTTACCACCATTTTGGCCGTTTTTGAAATTTCTAAAATCAACCATTGAAGTCGTAGATATGCTCATTAGATTTCCTTGGAACTATTACATGCTTCGATTCGATAAGGCTAGGCCACTTTATGCCCTTTTTAGTGAATGAAAAAGGATCAAAATCGAGTAAAATCCGTAAATTAACAAGGAAATTACCCCCATGTTGGCCGTTTTTGAAAATTCTAATATAAACCATGGAAGTCATAGATATGCTCGTTAGATTTCCTAGGAACTATTACATGCTTCGATTCGTTAAGGCTAGGCCACTTTATGCCTTTTTTAGTGAAAGAAAAAGGGTCAAAAACGAGTAAAATCCGTAAATTAACAAGGAAATTACCCCCATGTTGGCCGTTTTTGAAAATTCTAATATAAACCATGGAAGTCGTAGATATGCTTGTTAGATTTCCTAGGAACTATTACATGCTTCGATTTGATAAGGCTAGGCCACTTTATGCCCTTTTTAGTGAAAGAAAAAGGGTCAAAATCGAGTAAAATCCGTAAATTAACAAGGAAATTCACTTTACCACCATTTTGGCCGTTTTTGAAATTTCTAAAATCAACCATGGAAGTCGTAGATATGCTCATTAGATTTCCTAGAAACAATTACATGCTTCGATTCGATAAGGCTAGGCCACTTTATGCCCTTTTTAGTGAACGAAAAAGGATCAAAATCGAGTAAAATCCGCAAATTAACAAGGAAATTACCCCCATGTTGGCCGTTTTTGAAAATTCTAATATAAACCATGGAATTCATAGATATGCTCGTTAGATTTTCTAGGAACTATTACATGCTTCGATTCGTTAAGGCTAGGCCACTTGATGCCTTTTTTAGTGAAAGAAAAAGGGTCAAAAACGAGTAAAATCCATAAATTTACAAGGAAATTACCCCCATGTTGGCCGTTTTTGAAAATTCTAATATAAACCATGGAAGTCGTAGATATGCTTGTTAGATTTCCTAGTAACCATTACATGCTTCGATTTGATAAGGCTAGGTCACTTTATGCCCTTTTTAGTGAAAGAAAAAGGGTCAAAATCGAGTAAAATCCGTAAATTAACAAGGAAATTCACTTTACCACCATTTTGGCCGTTTTTGAAATTTCTAAAATCAACCATGGAAGTCGTAGATATGCTCATTAGATTTCCTAGAAACTATTACATGCTTCGATTCGATAAGGCTAGGCCACTTTATGCCCTTTTTAGTGAACGAAAAAGGATCAAAATCGAGTAAAATCCGTAAATTAACAAGGAAATTACCACCATTTTGGCCGTTTTTGAAATTTCTAAAATCAACCATGGAAGTCGTAGATATGCTCATTACATTTCCTAGGAACTATTACATGCTTCGATTTGATAAGGCTAGGCCACTTTATGCCCTTTTTAGTGAAAGAAAAAGGGTCAAAATCGAGTAAAATCCGTAAATTTACAAGGAAATTCACTTTACCACCATTTTGGCCGTTTTTGAAATTTCTAAGATCAACCATGGAAGTCGTAGATATGCTCATTAGATTTCCTAGAAACTATTACATGCTTCGATTCGATAAGGCTAGGCCACTTTATGCCTTTTTTAGTGAAAGAAAAGGGTCAAAAACGAGTAAATTCCGTAAATTAACAAGGAAATTACCACCCATGTTGGCCGTTTTTGAAAATTCTAATATAAACCATGGAAGTCGTAGATATGCTTGTTAGATTTCCTAGCAAGTATTACATGCTTCGATTTGATAAGGCTAGGCCACTTTATGCCCCTTTTAGTGAAAGAAAAAGGATCAAAATCGAGTAAAATCCGTAAATTAACAAGGAAATTCACTTTACCACCATTTTGGCCGTTTTTGAAATTTCTAAAATCAACCATTGAAGTCGTAGATATGCTCATTAGATTTCCTTGGAACTATTACATGCTTCGATTCGATAAGGCTAGGCCACTTTATGCCCTTTTTAGTGAAGGAAAAAGGATCAAAATCGAGTAAAATCCGTAAATTAACAAGGAAATTACCCCCATGTTGGCCGTTTTTGAAAATTCTAATATAAACCATGGAAGTCATAGATATGCTCGTTAGATTTCCTAAGAACTATTACATGCTTCGATTCGTTAAGGCTAGGCCACTTTATGCCTTTTTTAGTGAAAGAAAAGAGTCAAAAACGAGCAAAATCCGTAAATTAACAAGGAAATTACCACCCATGTTGGCCGTTTTTGAAAATTCTAATATAAACCATGGAAGTCGTAGATATGCTTGTTAGATTTCCTTGGAACTATTACATGCTTCGATTCGATAAGGCTAGGCCACTTTATGCCTTTTTTAGTGAAAGAAAAGGGTCAAAAACGAGTAAAATCCGTAAATTAACAAGGAAATTACCACCCATGTTGGCCGTTTTTGAAAATTCTAATATAAACCATGGCAGTCGTAGATATGCTTGTTAGATTTCCTTGGAACTATTACATGCTTCGATTCGATAAGGCTAGGCCACTTTATGCCTTTTTTAGTGAAAGAAAAGGGTCAAAAACGAGTAAAATCCGTAAATTAACAAGGAAATTACCACCCATGTTGGCCGTTTTTGAAAATTCAAATATAAACCATGGAAGTCGTAGATATGCTTGTTAGATTTCCTTGGAACTATTACATGCTTCGATTTGATAAGGCTAGGCCACTTTATGCCCTTTTTAGTGAAAGAAAATGGGTCAAAAACGAGTAAAATCCGTAAATTAACAAGGAAATTACCCCCATGTTGGCCGTTTTTGAAAATTCTAATATAAACCATGGAAGTCGTAGATATGCTTGTTAGATTTCCTAGGAAGTATTACGTGCTTCGATTTGATAAGGCTAGGCCACTTTATGCCCCTTTTAGTGAAAGAAAAAGGATCAATATCGAGTAAAATCCGTAAATTAACAAGGAAATTCACTTTACCACCATTTTGGCCGTTTTTGAAATTTCTAAAATCAACCATGGAAGTCGTAGATATGCTCATTATATTTCCTAGGAACTATTACATGCTTCGATTCGATAAGGCTAGGCCACTTTATGCCCTTTTTAGTGAAAGAAAAAGGATCAAAATCGAGTAAAATCCGTAAATTAACAAGGAAATTACCCCCATGTTGGCCGTTTTTGAAAATTCTAATATAAACCATGGAAGTCATAGATATGCTCGTTAGATTTCCTAGGAACTATTACATGCTTCGATTCGTTAAGGCTAGGCCACTTTATGCCTTTTTTAGTGAAAGAAAAAGGGTCAAAAACCAGTAAAATCCGTAAATTAACAAGGAAATTACCCCCATGTTGGCCATTTTTGAAAATTCAAATATAAACCATGGAAGTCGTAGATATGCTTGTTAGATTTCCTAGGAACTATTACATGCTTCGATTTGATAAGGCTAGGCCACTTTATGCCCTTTTTAGTGAAAGAAAAATGGTCAAAAACGAGTAAAATCCGTAAATTAACAAGGAAATTCACTTTACCACCATTTTGGCCGTTTTTGAAATTTCTAAAATCAACCATGGAAGTCGTAGATATGCTCATTAGATTTCCTAGAAACTATTACATGCTTCGATTCGATAAGGCTAGGCCACTTTATGCCCTTTTTAGTGAACGAAAAAGGATCAAAATCGTGTAAAATCCGTAAATTAACAAGGAAATTACCACCATTTTGGCCGTTTTTGAAATTTCTAAAATCAACCATGGAAGTCGTAGATATGCTCATTACATTTCCTAGGAACTATTACATGCTTCGATTTGATAAGGCTAGGCCACTTTATGCCCTTTTTAGTGAAAGAAAAAGGGTCAAAATCGAGTAAAATCCGTAAATTTACAAGGAAATTCACTTTACCACCATTTTGGCCGTTTTTGAAATTTCTAAGATCAACCATGGAAGTCGTAGATATGCTCATTAGATTTCCTAGAAACTATTACATGCTTCGATTCGATAAGGCTAGGCCACTTTATGCCTTTTTTAGTGAAAGAAAAGGGTCAAAAACGAGTAAATTCCGTAAATTAACAAGGAAATTACCCCCATGTTGGCCGTTTTTGAAAATTCTAATATAAACCATGGAAGTCGTAGATATGCTTGTTAGATTTCCTAGCAAGTATTACATGCTTCGATTTGATAAGGCTAGGCCACTTTATGCCCCTTTTAGTGAAAGAAAAAGGATCAAAATCGAGTAAAATCCGTAAATTAACAAGGAAATTCACTTTACCACCATTTTGGCCGTTTTTGAAATTTCTAAAATCAACCATTGAAGTCGTAGATATGCTCATTAGATTTCCTTGGAACTATTACATGCTTCGATTCGATAAGGCTAGGCCACTTTATGCCCTTTTTAGTGAAGGAAAAAGGATCAAAATCGAGTAAAATCCGTAAATTAACAAGGAAATTACCCCCATGTTGGCCGTTTTTGAAAATTCTAATATAAACCATGGAAGTCATAGATATGCTCGTTAGATTTCCTAGGAACTATTACATGCTTCGATTCGTTAAGGCTAGGCCACTTTATGCCTTTTTTAGTGAAAGAAAAGAGTCAAAAACGAGCAAAATCCGTAAATTAACAAGGAAATTACCACCCATGTTGGCCGTTTTTGAAAATTCTAATATAAACCATGGAAGTCGTAGATATGCTTGTTAGATTTCCTTGGAACTATTACATGCTTCGATTCGATAAGGCTAGGCCACTTTATGCCTTTTTTAGTGAAAGAAAAGGGTCAAAAACGAGTAAAATCCGTAAATTAACAAGGAAATTACCACCCATGTTGGCCGTTTTTGAAAATTCTAATATAAACCATGGAAGTCGTAGATATGCTTGTTAGATTTCCTTGGAAATATTACATGCTTCGATTCGATAAGGCTAGGCCACTTTATGCCTTTTTTAGTGAAAGAAAAGGGTCAAAAACGAGTAAAATCCGTAAATTAACAAGGAAATTACCACCCATGTTGGCCGTTTTTGAAAATTCTAATATAAACCATGGAAGTCGTAGATATGCTTGTTAGATTTCCTTGGAACTATTACATGCTTCGATTTGATAAGGCTAGGCCACTTTATGCCCTTTTTAGTGAAAGAAAATGGGTCAAAAACGAGTAAAATCCGTAAATTAACAAGGAAATTACCCCCATGTTGGCCGTTTTTGAAAATTCTAATATAAACCATGGAAGTCGTAGATATGCTTGTTAGATTTCCTAGGAAGTATTACGTGCTTCGATTTGATAAGGCTAGGCCACTTTATGCCCCTTTTAGTGAAAGAAAAAGGATCAATATCGAGTAAAATCCGTAAATTAACAAGGAAATTCACTTTACCACCATTTTGGCCGTTTTTGAAATTTCTAAAATCAACCATGGAAGTCGTAGATATGCTCATTATATTTCCTAGGAACTATTACATGCTTCGATTCGATAAGGCTAGGCCACTTTATGCCCTTTTTAGTGAAAGAAAAAGGATCAAAATCAAGTAAAATCCGTAAATTAACAAGGAAATTACCCCCATGTTGGCCGTTTTTGAAAATTCTAATATAAACCATGGAAGTCATAGATATGCTCGTTAGATTTCCTAGGAACTATTACATGCTTCGATTCGTTAAGGCTAGGCCACTTTATGCCTTTTTTAGTGAAAGAAAAAGGGTCAAAAACCAGTAAAATCCGTAAATTAACAAGGAAATTCACTTTACCACCATTTTGGCCGTTTTTGAAATTTCTAAAATCAACCATGGAAGTCGTAGATATGCTCATTAGATTTCCTAGAAACAATTACATGCTTCGATTCGATAAGGCTAGGCCACTTTATGCCCTTTTTAGTGAACGAAAAAGGATCAAAATCGAGTAAAATCCGCAAATTAACAAGGAAATTACCCCCATGTTGGCCGTTTTTGAAAATTCTAATATAAACCATGGAATTCATAGATATGCTCGTTAGATTTTCTAGGAACTATTACATGCTTCGATTCGTTAAGGCTAGGCCACTTGATGCCTTTTTTAGTGAAAGAAAAAGGGTCAAAAACGAGTAAAATCCATAAATTAACAAGGAAATTACCCCCATGTTGGCCGTTTTTGAAAATTCTAATATAAACCATGGAAGTCGTAGATATGCTTGTTAGATTTCCTAGTAACCATTACATGCTTCGATTTGATAAGGCTAGGTCACTTTATGCCCTTTTTAGTGAAAGAAAAAGGGTCAAAATCGAGTAAAATCCGTAAATTAACAAGGAAATTCACTTTACCACCATTTTGGCCGTTTTTGAAATTTCTAAAATCAACCATGGAAGTCGTAGATATGCTCATTAGATTTCCTAGAAACTATTACATGCTTCGATTCGATAAGGCTAGGCCACTTTATGCCCTTTTTAGTGAACGAAAAAGGATCAAAATCGTGTAAAATCCGTAAATTAACAAGGAAATTACCACCATTTTGGCCGTTTTTGAAATCTCTAAAATCAACCATGGAAGTCGTAGATATGCTCATTACATTTCCTAGGAACTATTACATGCTTCGATTTGATAAGGCTAGGCCACTTTATGCCCTTTTTAGTGAAAGAAAAAGGGTCAAAATCGAGTAAAATCCGTAAATTTACAAGGAAATTCACTTTACCACCATTTTGGCCGTTTTTGAAAATTCTAATATAAACCATGGAAGTCGTAGATATGCTTGTTAGATTTCCTAGCAAGTATTACATGCTTCGATTTGATAAGGCTAGGCCACTTTATGCCCCTTTTAGTGAAAGAAAAAGGATCAAAATCGAGTAAAATCCGTAAATTAACAAGGAAATTCACTTTACCACCATTTTGGCCGTTTTTGAAATTTCTAAAATCAACCATTGAAGTCGTAGATATGCTCATTAGATTTCCTTGGAACTATTACATGCTTCGATTCGATAAGGCTAGGCCACTTTATGCCTTTTTTAGTGAAAGAAAAGAGTCAAAAACGAGCAAAATCCGTAAATTAACAAGGAAATTACCACCCATGTTGGCCGTTTTTGAAAATTCTAATATAAACCATGGAAGTCGTAGATATGCTTGTTAGATTTCCTTGGAACTATTACATGCTTCGATTCGATAAGGCTAGGCCACTTTATGCCTTTTTTAGTGAAAGAAAAGGGTCAAAAACGAGTAAAATCCGTAAATTAACAAGGAAATTACCACCCATGTTGGCCGTTTTTGAAAATTCTAATATAAACCATGGAAGTCGTAGATATGCTTGTTAGATTTCCTTGGAACTATTACATGCTTCGATTCGATAAGGCTAGGCCACTTTATGCCTTTTTTAGTGAAAGAAAAGGGTCAAAAACGGGTAAAATCCGTAAATTAACAAGGAAATTACCACCCATGTTGGCCGTTTTTGAAAATTCTAATATAAACCATGGAAGTCGTAGATATGCTTGGAACTATTACATGCTTCGATTCGATAAGGCTTGGCCACTTTATGCCTTTTTTAGTGAAAGAAAAGGGTCAAAAACGAGTAAAATCCGTAAATTAACAAGGAAATTACCACCCATGTTGGCCGTTTTTGAAAATTCTAATATAAACCATGGAAGTCGTAGATATGCTTGTTAGATTTCCTTGGAACTATTACATGCTTCGATTTGATAAGGCTAGGCCACTTTATGCCCTTTTTAGTGAAAGAAAAAGGGTCAAAATCGAGTAAAATCCGTAAATTAACAAGGAAATTCACTTTACCACCATTTTGGCCGTTTTTGAAATTTCTAAAATCAACCATGGAAGTCGTAGATATGCTCATTAGATTTCCTAGAAACAATTACATGCTTCGATTCGATAAGGCTAGGCCACTTTATGCCCTTTTTAGTGAACGAAAAAGGATCAAAATCGAGTAAAATCCGCAAATTAACAAGGAAATTACCCCCATGTTGGCCGTTTTTGAAAATTCTAATATAAACCATGGAATTCATAGATATGCTCGTTAGATTTTCTAGGAACTATTACATGCTTCGATTCGTTAAGGCTAGGCCACTTGATGCCTTTTTTAGTGAAAGAAAAAGGGTCAAAAACGAGTAAAATCCATAAATTAACAAGGAAATTACCCCCATGTTGGCCGTTTTTGAAAATTCTAATATAAACCATGGAAGTCGTAGATATGCTTCTTAGATTTCCTAGTAACCATTACATGCTTCGATTTGATAAGGCTAGGTCACTTTATGCCCTTTTTAGTGAAAGAAAAAGGGTCAAAATCGAGTAAAATCCGTAAATTAACAAGGAAATTCACTTTACCACCATTTTGGCCGTTTTTGAAATTTCTAAAATCAACCATGGAAGTCGTAGATATGCTCATTAGATTTCCTAGAAACTATTACATGCTTCGATTCGATAAGGCTAGGCCACTTTATGCCCTTTTTAGTGAACGAAAAAGGATCAAAATCGTGTAAAATCCGTAAATTAACAAGGAAATTACCACCATTTTGGCCGTTTTTGAAATTTCTAAAATCAACCATGGAAGTCGTAGATATGCTCATTACATTTCCTAGGAACTATTACATGCTTCGATTTGATAAGGCTAGGCCACTTTATGCCCTTTTTAGTGAAAGAAAAAGGGTCAAAATCGAGTAAAATCCGTAAATTTACAAGGAAATTCACTTTACCACCATTTTGGCCGTTTTTGAAAATTCTAATATAAACCATGGAAGTCGTAGATATGCTTGTTAGATTTCCTAGCAAGTATTACATGCTTCGATTTGATAAGGCTAGGCCACTTTATGCCCCTTTTAGTGAAAGAAAAAGGATCAAAATCGAGTAAAATCCGTAAATTAACAAGGAAATTCACTTTACCACCATTTTGGCCGTTTTTGAAATTTCTAAAATCAACCATTGAAGTCGTAGATATGCTCATTAGATTTCCTTGGAACTATTACATGCTTCGATTCGATAAGGCTAGGCCACTTTATGCCCTTTTTAGTGAATGAAAAAGGATCAAAATCGAGTAAAATCCGTAAATTAACAAGGAAATTACCCCCATGTTGGCCGTTTTTGAAAATTCTAATATAAACCATGGAAGTCATAGATATGCTCGTTAGATTTCCTAGGAACTATTACATGCTTCGATTCGTTAAGGCTAGGCCACTTTATGCCTTTTTTAGTGAAAGAAAAAGGGTCAAAAACGAGTAAAATCCGTAAATTAACAAGGAAATTACCCCCATGTTGGCCGTTTTTGAAAATTCTAATATAAACCATGGAAGTCGTAGATATGCTTGTTAGATTTCCTAGGAACTATTACATGCTTCGATTTGATAAGGCTAGGCCACTTTATGCCCTTTTTAGTGAAAGAAAAAGGGTCAAAATCGAGTAAAATCCGTAAATTAACAAGGAAATTCACTTTACCACCATTTTGGCCGTTTTTGAAATTTCTAAAATCAACCATGGAAGTCGTAGATATGCTCATTAGATTTCCTAGAAACTATTACATGCTTCGATTCGATAAGGCTAGGCCACTTTATGCCCTTTTTAGTGAACGAAAAAGGTTCAAAATCGAGTAAAATCTGTAAATTAACAAGGAAATTACCACCATTTTGGTCGTTTTTGAAATTTCTAAAATCAACCATGAAAGTCGTAGATATGCTCATTAGATTTCCTAGGAACTATTACATGCTTCAATTCGATAAGGCTAGGCCACTTTATGCCTTTTTTAGTGAAAGAAAAGAGTCAAAAACTAGCAAAATCCGTAAATTAACAAGGAAATTACCACCCATGTTGGCCGTTTTTGAAAATTCTAATATAAACCATGGAAGTCGTAGATATGCTTGTTAGATTTCCTTGGAACTATTACATGCTTCGATTCGATAAGGCTAGGCCACTTTATGCCTTTTTTAGTGAAAGAAAAGGGTCAAAAACGAGTAAAATCCGTAAATTAACAAGGAAATTACCACCCATGTTGGCCGTTTTTGAAAATTCTAATATAAACCATGGAAGTCGTAGATATGCTTGTTAGATTTCCTTGGAACTATTACATGCTTCGATTCGATAAGGCTAGGCCACTTTATGCCTTTTTTAGTGAAAGAAAAGGGTCAAAAACGGGTAAAATCCGTAAATTAACAAGGAAATTACCACCCATGTTGGCCGTTTTTGAAAATTCTAATATAAACCATGGAAGTCGTAGATATGCTTGTTAGATTTCCTTGGAACTATTACATGCTTCGATTCGATAAGGCTTGGCCACTTTATGCCTTTTTTAGTGAAAGAAAAGGGTCAAAAACGAGTAAAATCCGTAAATTAACAAGGAAATTACCACCCATGTTGGCCGTTTTTGAAAATTCTAATATAAACCATGGAAGTCGTAGATATGCTTGTTAGATTTCCTTGGAACTATTACATGCTTCGATTTGATAAGGCTAGGCCACTTTATGCCCTTTTTAGTGAAAGAAAAAGGGTCAAAATCGAGTAAAATCCGTAAATTAACAAGGAAATTCACTTTACCACCATTTTGGCCGTTTTTGAAATTTCTAAAATCAACCATGGAAGTCGTAGATATGCTCATTAGATTTCCTAGAAACAATTACATGCTTCGATTCGATAAGGCTAGGCCACTTTATGCCCTTTTTAGTGAACGAAAAAGGATCAAAATCGAGTAAAATCCGCAAATTAACAAGGAAATTACCCCCATGTTGGCCGTTTTTGAAAATTCTAATATAAACCATGGAATTCATAGATATGCTCGTTAGATTTTCTAGGAACTATTACATGCTTCGATTCGTTAAGGCTAGGCCACTTGATGCCTTTTTTAGTGAAAGAAAAAGGGTCAAAAACGAGTAAAATCCATAAATTAACAAGGAAATTACCCCCATGTTGGCCGTTTTTGAAAATTCTAATATAAACCATGGAAGTCGTAGATATGCTTCTTAGATTTCCTAGTAACCATTACATGCTTCGATTTGATAAGGCTAGGTCACTTTATGCCCTTTTTAGTGAAAGAAAAAGGGTCAAAATCGAGTAAAATCCGTAAATTAACAAGGAAATTCACTTTACCACCATTTTGGCCGTTTTTGAAATTTCTAAAATCAACCATGGAAGTCGTAGATATGCTCATTAGATTTCCTAGAAACTATTACATGCTTCGATTCGATAAGGCTAGGCCACTTTATGCCCTTTTTAGTGAACGAAAAAGGATCAAAATCGTGTAAAATCCGTAAATTAACAAGGAAATTACCACCATTTTGGCCGTTTTTGAAATTTCTAAAATCAACCATGGAAGTCGTAGATATGCTCATTACATTTCCTAGGAACTATTACATGCTTCGATTTGATAAGGCTAGGCCACTTTATGCCATTTTTAGTGAAAGAAAAAGGGTCAAAATCGAGTAAAATCCGTAAATTTACAAGGAAATTCACTTTACCACCATTTTGGCCGTTTTTGAAAATTCTAATATAAACCATGGAAGTCGTAGATATGCTTGTTAGATTTCCTAGCAAGTATTACATGCTTCGATTTGATAAGGCTAGGCCACTTTATGCCCCTTTTAGTGAAAGAAAAAGGATCAAAATCGAGTAAAATCCGTAAATTAACAAGGAAATTCACTTTACCACCATTTTGGCCGTTTTTGAAATTTCTAAAATCAACCATTGAAGTCGTAGATATGCTCATTAGATTTCCTTGGAACTATTACATGCTTCGATTCGATAAGGCTAGGCCACTTTATGCCCTTTTTAGTGAATGAAAAAGGATCAAAATCGAGTAAAATCCGTAAATTAACAAGGAAATTACCCCCATGTTGGCCGTTTTTGAAAATTCTAATATAAACCATGGAAGTCGTAGATATGCTTGTTATATTTCCTAGGAACTATTACATGCTTCGATTTGATAAGGCTAGGCCACTTTATGCCCTTTTTAGTGAAAGAAAAAGGGTCAAAATCGAGTAAAATCCGTAAATTAACAAGGAAATTCACTTTACCACCATTTTGGCCGTTTTTGAAATTTCTAAAATCAACCATGGAAGTCGTAGATATGCTCATTAGATTTCCTAGAAACTATTACATGCTTCGATTCGATAAGGCTAGGCCACTTTATGCCCTTTTTAGTGAACGAAAAAGGTTCAAAATCGAGTAAAATCTGTAAATTAACAAGGAAATTACCACCATTTTGGTCGTTTTTGAAATTTCTAAAATCAACCATGAAAGTCGTAGATATGCTCATTAGATTTCCTAGGAACTATTACATGCTTCAATTCGATAAGGCTAGGCCACTTTATGCCTTTTTTAGTGAAAGAAAAGAGTCAAAAACTAGCAAAATCCGTAAATTAACAAGGAAATTACCACCCATGTTGGCCGTTTTTGAAAATTCTAATATAAACCATGGAAGTCGTAGATATGCTTGTTAGATTTCCTTGGAACTATTACATGCTTCGATTCGATAAGGCTAGGCCACTTTATGCCTTTTTTAGTGAAAGAAAAGGGTCAAAAACGAGTAAAATCCGTAAATTAACAAGGAAATTACCACCCATGTTGGCCGTTTTTGAAAATTCTAATATAAACCATGGAAGTCGTAGATATGCTTGTTAGATTTCCTTGGAACTATTACATGCTTCGATTCGATAAGGCTAGGCCACTTTATGCCTTTTTTAGTGAAAGAAAAGGGTCAAAAACGGGTAAAATCCGTAAATTAACAAGGAAATTACCACCCATGTTGGCCGTTTTTGAAAATTCTAATATAAACCATGGAAGTCGTAGATATGCTTGTTAGATTTCCTTGGAACTATTACATGCTTCGATTCGATAAGGCTTGGCCACTTTATGCCTTTTTTAGTGAAAGAAAAGGGTCAAAAACGAGTAAAATCCGTAAATTAACAAGGAAATTACCACCCATGTTGGCCGTTTTTGAAAATTCTAATATAAACCATGGAAGTCGTAGATATGCTTGTTAGATTTCCTTGGAACTATTACATGCTTCGATTCGATAAGGCTAGGCCACTTTATGCCTTTTTTAGTGAAAGAAAAGGGTCAAAAACGGGTAAAATCCGTAAATTAACAAGGAAATTACCACCCATGTTGGCCGTTTTTGAAAATTCTAATATAAACCATGGAAGTCGTAGATATGCTTGTTAGATTTCCTTGGAACTATTACATGCTTCGATTCGATAAGGCTTGGCCACTTTATGCCTTTTTTAGTGAAAGAAAAAGGGTCAAAAACGAGTAAAATCCGTAAATTAACAAGGAAATTACCCCCATGTTGGCCGTTTTTGAAAATTCTAATATAAACCATGGAAGTCGTAGATATGCTTGTTAGATTTCCTAGGAAGTATTACATGCTTCGATTTGATAAGGCTAGGCCACTTTATGCCCCTTTTAGTGAAAGAAAAAGGATCAATATCGAGTAAAATCCGTAAATTAACAAGGAAATTCACTTTACCACCATTTTGGCCGTTTTTGAAATTTCTAAAATCAACCATGGAAGTCGTAGATATGCTCATTATATTTCCTAGGAACTATTACATGCTTCGATTCGATAAGGCTAGGCCACTTTATGCCCTTTTTAGTGAAAGAAAAAGGATCAAAATCGAGTAAAATCCGTAAATTAACAAGGAAATTACCCCCATGTTGGCCGTTTTTGAAAATTCTAATATAAACCATGGAAGTCATAGATATGCTCGTTAGATTTCCTAGGAACTATTACATGCTTCGATTCGTTAAGGCTAGGCCACTTTATGCCTTTTTTAGTGAAAGAAAAAGGGTCAAAAACCAGTAAAATCCGTAAATTAACAAGGAAATTACCCCCATGTTGGCCGTTTTTGAAAATTCAAATATAAACCATGGAAGTCGTAGATATGTTTGTTAGATTTCCTAGGAACTATTACATGCTTCGATTTGATAAGGCTAGGCCACTTTATGCCCTTTTTAGTGAAAGAAAAATGGTCAAAAACGAGTAAAATCCGTAAATTAACAAGGAAATTACCCCCATGTTGGCCATTTTTGAAAATTCTAATATAAACCATGGAAGTCATAGATATGCTCGTTAGATTTCCTAGGAACTATTACATGCTTCGATTCGTTAAGGCTAGGCCACTTTATGCCTTTTTTAGTGAAAGAAAAAGGGTCAAAAACGAGTAAAATCCGTAAATTAACAAGGAAATTACCCCATGTTGGCCGTATTTGAAAATTCTAATATAAACCATGGAAGTCGTAGATATGCTTGTTAGATTTCCTAGGAACTATTACATGCTTCGATTTGATAAGGCTAGGCCACTTTATGCCCTTTTTAGTGAAAGAAAAATGGTCAAAAACGAGTAAAATCCGTAAATTAACAAGGAAATTACCCCCATGTTGGCCATTTTTGAAAATTCTAATATAAACCATGGAAGTCATAGATATGCTCGTTAGATTTCCTAGGAACTATTACATGCTTCGATTCGTTAAGGCTAGGCCACTTTATGCCTTTTTTAGTGAAAGAAAAAGGGTCAAAAACGAGTAAAATCCGTAAATTAACAAGGAAATTACCCCATGTTGGCCGTATTTGAAAATTCTAATATAAACCATGGAAGTCGTAGATATGCTTGTTAGATTTCCTAGGAACTATTACATGGTTCGATTCGATAAGGCTAGGCCACTTTATGCCCTTTTTAGTGAAAGAAAAAGGATCAAAATCGAGTAAAATCCGTAAATTAACAAGGAAATTACCCCCATGTTGGCCGTTTTTGAAAATTCTAATATAAACCATGGAAGTCGTAGATATGCTTGTTAGATTTCCTAGCAAGTATTACATGCTTCGATTTGATAAGGCTAGGCCACTTTATGCCCCTTTTAGTGAAAGAAAAAGGATCAAAATCGAGTAAAATCCGTAAATTAACAAGAAAATTCACTTTACCACCATTTTGGCCGTTTTTGAAATTTCTAAAATCAACCATGGAAGTCGTAGATATGCTCATTAGATTTCCTAGGAACTATTACCTGCTTCGATTCGATAAGGCTAGGCCACTTTATGCCCTTTTTAGTGAATGAAAAAGGATCAAAATCGAGTAAAATCCGTAAATTAACAAGGAAATTACCCCCATGTTGGCCGTTTTTGAAAATTCTAATATAAACCATGGAAGTCATATATATGCTCGTTAGATTTCCTAGGAACTATTACATGCTTCGATTCGTTAAGGCTAGGCCACTTTATGCCTTTTTTAGTGAAAGAAAAAGGGTCAAAAACGAGTAAAATCCGTAAATTAACAAGGAAATTACCCCCATGTTGGCCGTTTTTGAAAATTCTAATATAAACCATGGAAGTCGTAGATATGCTTGTTAGATTTCCTAGAAACTATTACATGCTTCGATTTGATAAGGCTAGGCCACTTTATGCCCTTTTTAGTGAAAGAAAAAGGGTCAAAATCGAGTAAAATCCGTAAATTAACAAGGAAATTCACTTTACCACCATTTTGGCCGTTTTTGAAATTTCTAAAATCAACCATGGAAGTCGTAGATATGCTCATTAGATTTCCTAGAAACTATTACATGCTTCGATTCGATAAGGCTAGGCCACTTTATGCCCTTTTTAGTGAACGAAAAAGGTTCAAAATCGAGTAAAATCTGTAAATTAACAAGGAAATTACCACCATTTTGGTCGTTTTTGAAATTTCTAAAATCAACCATGGAAGTCGTAGATATGCTTGTTAGATTTCCTTGGAACTATTACATGCTTCGATTCGATAAGGCTTGGCCACTTTATCCCTTTTTTAGTGAAAGAAAAATGGTCAAAAACGAGTAAAATCCGTAAATTAACAAGGAAATTACCCCCATGTTGGCCGTTTTTGAAAATTCTAATATAAACCATGGAAGTCGTAGATATGCTTGTTAGATTTCCTAGCAAGTATTACATGCTTCGATTTGATAAGGCTAGGCCACTTTATGCCCCTTTTAGTGAAAGAAAAAGGATCAAAATCGAGTAAAATCCGTAAATTAACAAGGAAATTCACTTTACCACCATTTTGGCCGTTTTTGAAATTTCTAAAATCAACCATGGAAGTCGTAGATATGCTCATTAGATTTCCTAGGAACTATTACATGCTTCGATTCGATAAGGCTAGGCCACTTTATGCCCTTTTTAGTGAATGAAAAAGGATCAAAATCGAGTAAAATCCGTAAATTAACAAGGAAATTACCCCCATGTTGGCCGTTTTTGAAAATTCTAATATAAACCATGGAAGTCATAGATATGCTCGTTAGATTTCCTAGGAACTATTACATGCTTTGATTCGTTAAGGCTAGGCCACTTTATGCCTTTTTTAGTGAAAGAAAAAGGGTCAAAAACGAGTAAAATCCGTAAATTAACAAGGAAATTACCCCCATGTTGGCCGTTTTTGAAAATTCTAATATAAACCATGGAAGTCGTAGATATGCTTGTTAGATTTCCTAGCAAGTATTACATGCTTCGATTTGATAAGGCTAGGCCACTTTATGCCCCTATTAGTGAAAGAAAAAGGATCAAAATCGAGTAAAATCCGTAAATTAACAAGGAAATTCACTTTACCACCATTTTGGCCGTTTTTGAAATTTCTAAAATCAACCATGGAAGTCGTAGATATGCTCATTAGATTTCCTAGGAACTATTACATGCTTCAATTCGATAAGGCTAGGCCACTTTATGCCCTTTTTAGTGAATGAAAAAGGATCAAAATCGAGTAAAATCCGTAAATTAACAAGGAAATTACCCCCATGTTGGCCGTTTTTGAAAATTCTAATATAAACCATGGAAGTCATAGATATGCTCGTTAGATTTCCTAGGAACTATTACATGCTTCGATTCGTTAAGGCTAGGCCACTTTATGCCTTTTTTAGTGAAAGAAAAAGGGTCAAAAACGAGTAAAATCCGTAAATTAACAAGGAAATTGCCCCCATGTTGGCCGTTTTTGAAAATTCTAATATAAACCATGGAAGTCGTAGATATGCTTGTTAGATTTCCTAGGAACCATTACATGCTTCGATTTGATAAGGCTAGGTCACTTTATGCCCTTTTTAGTGAAAGAAAAAGGGTCAAAATCGAGTAAAATCCGTAAATTAACAAGGAAAATCACTTTACCACCATTTTGGCCGTTTTTGAAATTTCTAAAATCAACCATGGAAGTCGTAGATATGCTCATTAGATTTCCTAGGAACTATTACATGCTTCGATTCGATAAGGCTAGGCCACTTTATGCCCTTTTTAGTGAAAGAAAAAGCATCAAAATCGAGTAAAATCCGTAAATTAACAAGGAAATTACCCCCATGTTGGCCGTTTTTGAAAATTCTAATATAAACCATGGAAGTCATAGATATGCTCGTTAGATTTCCTAGGAACTATTACATGCTTTGATTCGTTAAGGCTAGGCCACTTTATGCCTTTTTTAGTGAAAGAAAAAGGGTCAAAAACGAGTAAAATCCGTAAATTAACAAGGAAATTACCCCCATGTTGGCCGTTTTTGAAAATTCTAATATAAACCATGGAAGTCGTAGATATGCTTGTTAGATTTCCTAGCAAGTATTACATGCTTCGATTTGATAAGGCTAGGCCACTTTATGCCCCTTTTAGTGAAAGAAAAAGGATCAAAATCGAGTAAAATCCGTAAATTAACAAGGAAATTCACTTTACCACCATTTTGGCCGTTTTTGAAATTTCTAAAATCAACCATGGAAGTCGTAGATATGCTCATTAGATTTCCTAGGAACTATTACATGCTTCAATTCGATAAGGCTAGGCCACTTTATGCCCTTTTTAGTGAATGAAAAAGGATCAAAATCGAGTAAAATCCGTAAATTAACAAGGAAATTACCCCCATGTTGGCCGTTTTTGAAAATTCTAATATAAACCATGGAAGTCATAGATATGCTCGTTAGATTTCCTAGGAACTATTACATGCTTCGATTCGTTAAGGCTAGGCCACTTTATGCCTTTTTTAGTGAAAGAAAAAGGGTCAAAAACGAGTAAAATCCGTAAATTAACAAGGAAATTACCCCCATGTTGGCCGTTTTTGAAAATTCTAATATAAACCATGGAAGTCGTAGATATGCTTGTTAGATTTCCTAGGAACCATTACATGCTTCGATTTGATAAGGCTAGGTCACTTTATGCCCTTTTTAGTGAAAGAAAAAGGGTCAAAATCGAGTAAAATCCGTAAATTAACAAGGAAAATCACTTTACCACCATTTTGGCCGTTTTTGAAATTTCTAAAATCAACCATGGAAGTCGTAGATATGCTCATTAGATTTCCTAGGAACTATTACATGCTTCGATTCGATAAGGCTAGGCCACTTTATGCCCTTTTTAGTGAAAGAAAAAGGATCAAAATCGAGTAAAATCCGTAAATTAACAAGGAAATTACCCCCATATTGGCCGTTTTTGAAAATTCTAATATAAACCATGGAAGTCGTAGATATGCTTGTTAGATTTCCTAGCAAGTATTACATGCTTCGATTTGATAAGGCTAGGCCACTTTATGCCCCTTTTAGTGAAAGAAAAAGGATCAAAATCGAGTAAAATCCGTAAATTAACAAGGAAATTCACTTTACCACCATTTTGGCCGTTTTTGAAATTTCTAAAATCAACCATGGAAGTCGTAGATATGCTCATTAGATTTCCTAGGAACTATTACATGCTTCGATTCGATAAGGCTAGGCCACTTTATGCCCTTTTTAGTGAATGAAAAAGGATCAAAATCGAGTAAAATCCGTAAATTAACAAGGAAATTACCCCCATGTTGGCCGTTTTTGAAAATTCTAATATAAACCATGGAAGTCATAGATATGCTCGTTAGATTTCCTAGGAACTATTACATGCTTTGATTCGTTAAGGCTAGGCCACTTTATGCCTTTTTTAGTGAAAGAAAAAGGGTCAAAAACGAGTAAAATCCGTAAATTAACAAGGAAATTACCCCCATGTTGGCCGTTTTTGAAAATTCTAATATAAACCATGGAAGTCGTAGATATGCTTGTTAGATTTCCTAGCAAGTATTACTTGCTTCGATTTGATAAGGCTAGGCCACTTTATGCCCCTTTTAGTGAAAGAAAAAGGATCAAAATCGAGTAAAATCCGTAAATTAACAAGGAAATTCACTTTACCACCATTTTGGCCGTTTTTGAAATTTCTAAAATCAACCATGGAAGTCGTAGATATGCTCATTAGATTTCCTAGGAACTATTACATGCTTCGATTCGATAAGGCTAGGCCACTTTATGCCCTTTTTAGTGAATGAAAAAGGATCAAAATCGAGTAAAATCCGTAAATTAACAAGGAAATTACCCCCATGTTGGCCGTTTTTGAAAATTCTAATATAAACCATGGAAGTCATAGATATGCTCGTTAGATTTCCTAGGAACTATTACATGCTTTGATTCGTTAAGGCTAGGCCACTTTATGCCTTTTTTAGTGAAAGAAAAAGGGTCAAAAACGAGTAAAATCCGTAAATTAACAAGGAAATTACCCCCATGTTGGCCGTTTTTGAAAATTCTAATATAAACCATGGAAGTCGTAGATATGCTTGTTAGATTTCCTAGCAAGTATTACTTGCTTCGATTTGATAAGGCTAGGCCACTTTATGCCCCTTTTAGTGAAAGAAAAAGGATCAAAATCGAATAAAATCCGTAAATTAACAAGGAAATTCACTTTACCACCATTTTGGCCGTTTTTGAAATTTCTAAAATCAACCATGGAAGTCGTAGATATGCTCATTAGATTTCCTAGGAACTATTACATGCTTCGATTCGATAAGGCTAGGCCACTTTATGCCCTTTTTAGTGAATGAAAAAGGATCAAAATCGAGTAAAATCCGTAAATTAACAAGGAAATTACCCCCATGTTGGCCGTTTTTGAAAATTCTAATATAAACCATGGAAGTCATAGATATGCTCGTTAGATTTCCTAGGAACTATTACATGCTTTGATTCGTTAAGGCTAGGCCACTTTATGCCTTTTTTAGTGAAAGAAAAAGGGTCAAAAACGAGTAAAATCCGTAAATTAACAAGGAAATTACCCCCATGTTGGCCGTTTTTGAAAATTCTAATATAAACCATGGAAGTCGTAGATATGCTTGTTAGATTTCCTAGCAAGTATTACATGCTTCGATTTGATAAGGCTAGGCCACTTTATGCCCCTTTTAGTGAAAGAAAAAGGATCAAAATCGAGTAAAATCCGTAAATTAACAAGGAAATTCACTTTACCACCATTTTGGCCGTTTTTGAAATTTCTAAAATCAACCATGGAAGTCGTAGATATGCTCATTAGATTTCCTAGGAACTATTACATGCTTCGATTCGATAAGGCTAGGCCACTTTATGCCCTTTTTAGTGAATGAAAAAGGATCAAAATCGAGTAAAATCCGTAAATTAACAAGGAAATTACCCCCATGTTGGCCGTTTTTGAAAATTCTAATATAAACCATGGAAGTCATAGATATGCTCGTTAGATTTCCTAGGAACTATTACATGCTTCGATTCGTTAAGGCTAGGCCACTTTATGCCTTTTTTAGTGAAAGAAAAAGGGTCAAAAACGAGTAAAATCCGTAAATTAACAAGGAAATTACCCCCATGTTGGCCGTTTTTGAAAATTCTAATATAAACCATGGAAGTCGTAGATATGCTTGTTAGATTTCCTAGGAACCATTACATGCTTCGATTTGATAAGGCTAGGTCACTTTATGCCCTTTTTAGTGAAAGAAAAAGGGTCAAAATCGAGTAAAATCCGTAAATTAACAAGGAAAATCACTTTACCACCATTTTGGCCGTTTTTGAAATTTCTAAAATCAACCATGGAAGTCGTAGATATGCTCATTAGATTTCCTAGGAACTATTACATGCTTCGATTCGATAAGGCTAGGCCACTTTATGCCCTTTTTAGTGAAAGAAAAAGGATCAAAATCGAGTAAAATCCGTAAATTAACAAGGAAATTATCCCCATGTTGGCCGTTTTTGAAAATTCTAATATAAACCATGGAAGTCGTAGATATGCTTGTTAGATTTCCTAGCAAGTATTACATGCTTCGATTTGATAAGGCTAGGCCACTTTATGCCCCTTTTAGTGAAAGAAAAAGGATCAAAATCGAGTAAAATCCGTAAATTAACAAGGAAATTCATTTTACCACCATTTTGGCCGTTTTTGAAATTTCTAAAATCAACCATGGAAGTCGTAGATATGCTCATTAGATTTCCTAGGAACTATTACATGCTTCGATTCGATAAGGCTAGACCACTTTATGCCCTTTTTAGTGAATGAAAAAGGATCAAAATCGAGTAAAATCCGTAAATTAACAAGGAAATTACCCCCATGTTGGCCGTTTTTGAAAATTCTAATATAAACCATGGAAGTCATAGATATGCTCGTTAGATTTCCTAGGAACTATTACATGCTTCGATTCGTTAAGGCTAGGCCACTTTATGCCTTTTTTAGTGAAAGAAAAAGGGTCAAAAACGAGTAAAATCCGTAAATTAACAAGGAAATTACCCCCATGTTGGCCGTTTTTGAAAATTCTAATATAAACCATGGAAGTCGTAGATATGCTTGTTAGATTTCCTAGAAACCATTACATGCTTCGATTTGATAAGGCTAGGTCACTTTATGCCCTTTTTAGTGAAAGAAAAAGGGTCAAAATCGAGTAAAATCCGTAAATTAACAAGGAAATTCACTTTACCACCATTTTGGCCGTTTTTGAAATTTCTAAAATCAAAAATGGAAGTCGTAGATATGCTCATTAGATTTCCTAGGAACTATTACATGCTTCGATTCGATAAGGCTAGGCCACTTTATGCCTTTTTTAGTGAAAGAAAAAGGGTCAAAAACGAGTAAAATCCGTAAATTAACAAGGAAATTACCCCCATGTTGGCCGTTTTTGAAAATTCTAATATAAACCATGGAAGTCGTAGATATGCTTGTTAGATTTCCTAGGAACCATTACATGCTTCGATTTGATAAGGCTAGGTCACTTTATGCCCTTTTTAGTGAAAGAAAAAGGGTCAAAATCGAGTAAAATCCGTAAATTAACAAGGAAAATCACTTTACCACCATTTTGGCCGTTTTTGAAATTTCTAAAATCAACCATGGAAGTCGTAGATATGCTCATTAGATTTCCTAGGAACTATTACATGCTTCGATTCGATAAGGCTAGGCCACTTTATGCCCTTTTTAGTGAAAGAAAAAGGATCAAAATCGAGTAAAATCCGTAAATTAACAAGGAAATTATCCCCATGTTGGCCGTTTTTGAAAATTCTAATATAAACCATGGAAGTCGTAGATATGCTTGTTAGATTTCCTAGCAAGTATTACATGCTTCGATTTGATAAGGCTAGGCCACTTTATGCCCCTTTTAGTGAAAGAAAAAGGATCAAAATCGAGTAAAATCCGTAAATTAACAAGGAAATTCACTTTACCACCATTTTGGCCGTTTTTGAAATTTCTAAAATCAACCATGGAAGTCGTAGATATGCTCATTAGATTTCCTAGGAACTATTACATGCTTCGATTCGATAAGGCTAGACCACTTTATGCCCTTTTTAGTGAATGAAAAAGGATCAAAATCGAGTAAAATCCGTAAATTAACAAGGAAATTACCCCCATGTTGGCCGTTTTTGAAAATTCTAATATAAACCATGGAAGTCATAGATATGCTCGTTAGATTTCCTAGGAACTATTACATGCTTCGATTCGTTAAGGCTAGGCCACTTTATGCCTTTTTTAGTGAAAGAAAAAGGGTCAAAAACGAGTAAAATCCGTAAATTAACAAGGAAATTACCCCCATGTTGGCCGTTTTTGAAAATTCTAATATAAACCATGGAAGTCGTAGATATGCTTGTTAGATTTCCTAGGAACCATTACATGCTTCGATTTGATAAGGCTAGGTCACTTTATGCCCTTTTTAGTGAAAGAAAAAGGGTCAAAATCGAGTAAAATCCGTAAATTAACAAGGAAAATCACTTTACCACCATTTTGGCCGTTTTTGAAATTTCTAAAATCAACCATGGAAGTCGTAGATATGCTCATTAGATTTCCTAGGAACTATTACATGCTTCGATTCGATAAGGCTAGGCCACTTTATGCCCTTTTTAGTGAAAGAAAAAGGATCAAAATCGAGTAAAATCCGTAAATTAACAAGGAAATTATCCCCATGTTGGCCGTTTTTGAAAATTCTAATATAAACCATGGAAGTCGTAGATATGCTTGTTAGATTTCCTAGCAAGTATTACATGCTTCGATTTGATAAGGCTAGGCCACTTTATGCCCCTTTTAGTGAAAGAAAAAGGATCAAAATCGAGTAAAATCCGTAAATTAACAAGGAAATTCACTTTACCACCATTTTGGCCGTTTTTGAAATTTCTAAAATCAACCATGGAAGTCGTAGATATGCTCATTAGATTTCCTAGGAACTATTACATGCTTTGATTCGATAAGGCTAGGCCACTTTATGCCCTTTTTAGTGAATGAAAAAGGATCAAAATCGAGTAAAATCCGTAAATTAACAAGGAAATTACCCCCATGTTGGCCGTTTTTGAAAATTCTAATATAAACCATGGAAGTCGTAGATATGCTTGTTAGATTTCCTAGCAAGTATTACATGCTTCGATTTGATAAGGCTAGGCCACTTTATGCCCCTTTTAGTGAAAGAAAAAGGATCAAAATCGAGTAAAATCCGTAAATTAACAAGGAAATTCACTTTACCACCATTTTGGCCGTTTTTGAAATTTCTAAAATCAACCATGGAAGTCGTAGATATGCTCATTAGATTTCCTAGGAACTATTACATGCTTCGATTCGATAAGGCTAGGCCACTTTATGCCCTTTTTAGTGAATGAAAAAGGATCAAAATCGAGTAAAATCCGTAAATTAACAAGGAAATTACCCCCATGTTGGCCGTTTTTGAAAATTCTAATATAAACCATGGAAGTCATAGATATGCTCGTTAGATTTCCTAGGAACTATTACATGCTTTGATTCGTTAAGGCTAGGCCACTTTATGCCTTTTTTAGTGAAAGAAAAAGGGTCAAAAACGAGTAAAATCCGTAAATTAACAAGGAAATTCACTTTACCACCATTTTGGCCGTTTTTGAAATTTCTAAAATCAACCATGGAAGTCGTAGATATGCTCATTAGATTTCCTAGGAACTATTACATGCTTCGATTCGATAAGGCTAGGCCACTTTATGCCCTTTTTAGTGAATGAAAAAGGATCAAAATCGAGTAAAATCCGTAAATTAACAAGGAAATTACCCCCATGTTGGCCGTTTTTGAAAATTCTAATATAAACCATGGAAGTCATAGATATGCTCGTTAGATTTCCTAGGAACTATTACATGCTTTGATTCGTTAAGGCTAGGCAACTTTATGCCTTTTTTAGTGAAAGAAAAAGGGTCAAAAACGAGTAAAATCCGTAAATTAACAAGGAAATTACCCCCATGTTGGCCGTTTTTGAAAATTCTAATATAAACCATGGAAGTCGTAGATATGCTTGTTAGATTTCCTAGCAAGTATTACATGCTTCGATTTGATAAGGCTAGGCCACTTTATGCCCCTTTTAGTGAAAGAAAAAGGATCAAAATCGAGTAAAATCCGTAAATTAACAAGGAAATTCACTTTACCACCATTTTGGCCGTTTTTGAAATTTCTAAAATCAACCATGGAAGTCGTAGATATGCTCATTAGATTTCCTAGGAACTATTACATGCTTCGATTCGATAAGGCTAGGCCACTTTATGCCCTTTTTAGTGAATGAAAAAGGATCAAAATCGAGTAAAATCCGTAAATTAACAAGGAAATTACCCCCATGTTGGCCGTTTTTGAAAATTCTAATATAAACCATGGAAGTCATAGATATGCTCGTTAGATTTCCTAGGAACTATTACATGCTTTGATTCGTTAAGGCTAGGCCACTTTATGCCTTTTTTAGTGAAAGAAAAAGGGTCAAAAACGAGTAAAATCCGTAAATTAACAAGGAAATTCACTTTACCACCATTTTGGCCGTTTTTGAAATTTCTAAAATCAACCATGGAAGTCGTAGATATGCTCATTAGATTTCCTAGGAACTATTACATGCTTCGATTCGATAAGGCTAGGCCACTTTATGCCCTTTTTAGTGAATGAAAAAGGATCAAAATCGAGTAAAATCCGTAAATTAACAAGGAAATTACCCCCATGTTGGCCGTTTTTGAAAATTCTAATATAAACCATGGAAGTCATAGATATGCTCGTTAGATTTCCTAGGAACTATTACATGCTTTGATTCGTTAAGGCTAGGCCACTTTATGCCTTTTTTAGTGAAAGAAAAAGGGTCAAAAACGAGTAAAATCCGTAAATTAACAAGGAAATTACCCCCATGTTGGCCGTTTTTGAAAATTCTAATATAAACCATGGAAGTCGTAGATATGCTTGTTAGATTTCCTAGCAAGTATTACTTGCTTCGATTTGATAAGGCTAGGCCACTTTATGCCCCTTTTAGTGAAAGAAAAAGGATCAAAATCGAGTAAAATCCGTAAATTAACAAGGAAATTCACTTTACCACCATTTTGGCCGTTTTTGAAATTTCTAAAATCAACCATGGAAGTCGTAGATATGCTCATTAGATTTCCTAGGAACTATTACATGCTTCGATTCGATAAGGCTAGGCCACTTTATGCCCTTTTTAGTGAATGAAAAAGGATCAAAATCGAGTAAAATCCGTAAATTAACAAGGAAATTACCCCCATGTTGGCCGTTTTTGAAAATTCTAATATAAACCATGGAAGTCATAGATATGCTCGTTACATTACCTAGGAACTATTACATGCTTCGATTCGTTAAGGCTAGGCCACTTTATGCCTTTTTTAGTGAAAGAAAAAGGGTCAAAAACGAGTAAAATCCGTAAATTAACAAGGAAATTACCCCCATGTTGGCCGTTTTTGAAAATTCTAATATAAACCATGGAAGTCGTAGATATGCTTGTTAGATTTCCTAGGAACCATTACATGCTTCGATTTGATAAGGCTAGGTCACTTTATGCCCTTTTTAGTGAAAGAAAAAGGGTCAAAATCGAGTAAAATCCGTAAATTAACAAGGAAATTCACTTTACCACCATTTTGGCCGTTTTTGAAATTTCTAAAATCAGCCATGGAAGTCGTAGATATGCTCATTAGATTTCCTAGAAACTATTACATGCTTCGATTCGATAAGGCTAGGACACTTTATGCCCTTTTTAGTGAACGAAAAAGGATCAAAATCGAGTAAAATCCGTAAATTAACAAGGAAATTACCACCATTTTGGCCGTTTTTGAAATTTCTAAAATCAACCATGGAAGTCGTAGATATGCTCATTACATTTCCTAGGAACTATTACATGCTTCGATTTGATAAGGCTAGGCCACTTTATGCCCTTTTTAGTGAAAGAAAAAGGGTCAAAATCGAGTAAAATCCGTAAATTAACAAGGAAATTACCCCCATGTTGGCCATTTTTGAAAATTCTAATATAAACCATGGAAGTCGTAGATATGCTTGTTAGATTTCCTAGCAAGTATTACATGCTTCGATTTGATAAGGCTAGGCCACTTTATGCCCCTTTTAGTGAAAGAAAAAGGATCAAAATCGAGTAAAATCCGTAAATTAACAAGGAAATTCACTTTACCACCATTTTGGCCGTTTTTGAAATTTCTAAAATCAACCATGGAAGTCGTAGATATGCTCATTAGATTTCCTAGGAACTATTACATGCTTCGATTCGATAAGGCTAGGCCACTTTATGCCCTTTTTAGTGAATGAAAAAGGATCAAAATCGAGTAAAATCCGTAAATTAACAAGGAAATTACCCCCATGTTGGCCGTTTTTGAAAATTCTAATATAAACCATGGAAGTCATAGATATGCTCGTTAGATTTCCTAGGAACTATTACATGATTCGATTCGTTAAGGCTAGGCCACTTTATGCCTTTTTTAGTGAAAGAAAAAGGGTCAAAAACGAGTAAAATCCGTAAATTAACAAGGAAATTACCCCCATGTTGACCGTTTTTGAAAATTCTAATATAAACCATGGAAGTCGTAGATATGCTTGTTAGATTTCCTGGGAACTATTACATGCTTCGATTTGATAAGGCTAGGCCACTTTATGCCCTTTTTAGTGAAAGAAAAAGGGTCAAAATCGAGTAAAATCCGTAAATTAACAAGGAAATTATCCCCATGTTGGCCGTTTTTGAAAATTCTAATATAAACCATGGAAGTCGTAGATATGCTTGTTAGATTTCCTAGCAAGTATTACATGCTTCGATTTGATAAGGCTAGGCCACTTTATGCCCCTTTTAGTGAAAGAAAAAGGATCAAAATCGAGTAAAATCCGTAAATTAACAAGGAAATTCACTTTACCACCATTTTGGCCGTTTTTGAAATTTCTAAAATCAACCATGGAAGTCGTAGATATGCTCATTAGATTTCCTAGGAACTATTACATGCTTTGATTCGATAAGGCTAGGCCACTTTATGCCCTTTTTAGTGAATGAAAAAGGATCAAAATCGAGTAAAATCCGTAAATTAACAAGGAAATTACCCCCATGTTGGCCGTTTTTGAAAATTCTAATATAAACCATGGAAGTCATAGATATGCTCGTTAGATTTCCTAGGAACTATTACATGCTTTGATTCGTTAAGGCTAGGCCACTTTATGCCTTTTTTAGTGAAAGAAAAAGGGTCAAAAACGAGTAAAATCCGTAAATTAACAAGGAAATTACCCCCATGTTGGCCGTTTTTGAAAATTCTAATATAAACCATGGAAGTCGTAGATATGCTTGTTAGATTTCCTAGCAAGTATTACATGCTTCGATTTGATAAGGCTAGGCCACTTTATGCCCCTTTTAGTGAAAGAAAAAGGATCAAAATCGAGTAAAATCCGTAAATTAACAAGGAAATTCACTTTACCACCATTTTGGCCGTTTTTGAAATTTCTAAAATCAACCATGGAAGTCGTAGATATGCTCATTAGATTTCCTAGGAACTATTACATGCTTCGATTCGATAAGGCTAGGCCACTTTATGCCCTTTTTAGTGAATGAAAAAGGATCAAAATCGAGTAAAATCCGTAAATTAACAAGGAAATTACCCCCATGTTGGCCGTTTTTGAAAATTCTAATATAAACCATGGAAGTCATAGATATGCTCGTTAGATTTCCTAGGAACTATTACATGCTTTGATTCGTTAAGGCTAGGCCACTTTATGCCTTTTTTAGTGAAAGAAAAAGGGTCAAAAACGAGTAAAATCCGTAAATTAACAAGGAAATTCACTTTACCACCATTTTGGCCGTTTTTGAAATTTCTAAAATCAACCATGGAAGTCGTAGATATGCTCATTAGATTTCCTAGGAACTATTACATGCTTCGATTCGATAAGGCTAGGCCACTTTATGCCCTTTTTAGTGAATGAAAAAGGATCAAAATCGAGTAAAATCCGTAAATTAACAAGGAAATTACCCCCATGTTGGCCGTTTTTGAAAATTCTAATATAAACCATGGAAGTCATAGATATGCTCGTTAGATTTCCTAGGAACTATTACATGCTTTGATTCGTTAAGGCTAGGCCACTTTATGCCTTTTTTAGTGAAAGAAAAAGGGTCAAAAACGAGTAAAATCCGTAAATTAACAAGGAAATTACCCCCATGTTGGCCGTTTTTGAAAATTCTAATATAAACCATGGAAGTCGTAGATATGCTTGTTAGATTTCCTAGCAAGTATTACTTGCTTCGATTTGATAAGGCTAGGCCACTTTATGCCCCTTTTAGTGAAAGAAAAAGGATCAAAATCGAGTAAAATCCGTAAATTAACAAGGAAATTCACTTTACCACCATTTTGGCCGTTTTTGAAATTTCTAAAATCAACCATGGAAGTCGTAGATATGCTCATTAGATTTCCTAGGAACTATTACATGCTTCGATTCGATAAGGCTAGGCCACTTTATGCCCTTTTTAGTGAATGAAAAAGGATCAAAATCGAGTAAAATCCGTAAATTAACAAGGAAATTACCCCCATGTTGGCCGTTTTTGAAAATTCTAATATAAACCATGGAAGTCATAGATATGCTCGTTACATTACCTAGGAACTATTACATGCTTCGATTCGTTAAGGCTAGGCCACTTTATGCCTTTTTTAGTGAAAGAAAAAGGGTCAAAAACGAGTAAAATCCGTAAATTAACAAGGAAATTACCCCCATGTTGGCCGTTTTTGAAAATTCTAATATAAACCATGGAAGTCGTAGATATGCTTGTTAGATTTCCTAGGAACCATTACATGCTTCGATTTGATAAGGCTAGGTCACTTTATGCCCTTTTTAGTGAAAGAAAAAGGGTCAAAATCGAGTAAAATCCGTAAATTAACAAGGAAATTCACTTTACCACCATTTTGGCCGTTTTTGAAATTTCTAAAATCAACCATGGAAGTCGTAGATATGCTCATTAGATTTCCTAGAAACTATTACATGCTTCGATTCGATAAGGCTAGGACACTTTATGCCCTTTTTAGTGAACGAAAAAGGATCAAAATCGAGTAAAATCCGTAAATTAACAAGGAAATTACCACCATTTTGGCCGTTTTTGAAATTTCTAAAATCAACCATGGAAGTCGTAGATATGCTCATTACATTTCCTAGGAACTATTACATGCTTCGATTTGATAAGGCTAGGCCACTTTATGCCCTTTTTAGTGAAAGAAAAAGGGTCAAAATCGAGTAAAATCCGTAAATTAACAAGGAAATTACCCCCATGTTGGCCATTTTTGAAAATTCTAATATAAACCATGGAAGTCGTAGATATGCTTGTTAGATTTCCTAGCAAGTATTACATGCTTCGATTTGATAAGGCTAGGCCACTTTATGCCCCTTTTAGTGAAAGAAAAAGGATCAAAATCGAGTAAAATCCGTAAATTAACAAGGAAATTCACTTTACCACCATTTTGGCCGTTTTTGAAATTTCTAAAATCAACCATGGAAGTCGTAGATATGCTCATTAGATTTCCTAGGAACTATTACATGCTTCGATTCGATAAGGCTAGGCCACTTTATGCCCTTTTTAGTGAATGAAAAAGGATCAAAATCGAGTAAAATCCGTAAATTAACAAGGAAATTACCCCCATGTTGGCCGTTTTTGAAAATTCTAATATAAACCATGGAAGTCATAGATATGCTCGTTAGATTTCCTAGGAACTATTACATGATTCGATTCGTTAAGGCTAGGCCACTTTATGCCTTTTTTAGTGAAAGAAAAAGGGTCAAAAACGAGTAAAATCCGTAAATTAACAAGGAAATTACCCCCATGTTGACCGTTTTTGAAAATTCTAATATAAACCATGGAAGTCGTAGAAATGCTTGTTAGATTTCCTGGGAACTATTACATGCTTCGATTTGATAAGGCTAGGCCACTTTATGCCCTTTTTAGTGAAAGAAAAAGGGTCAAAATCGAGTAAAATCCGTAAATTAACAAGGAAATTCACTTTACTACCATTTTGGCCGTTTTTGAAATTTCTAAAATCAACCATGGAAGTCGTAGATATGCTCATTAGATTTCCTAGGAACTATTACATGCTTCGATTCGATAAGGCTAGGCCACTTTATGCCCTTTTTAGTGAATGAAAAAGGATCAAAATCGAGTAAAATCCGTAAATTAACAAGGAAATTACCCCCATGTTGGCCGTTTTTGAAAATTCTAATATAAACCATGGAAGTCGTAGATATGCTTGTTAGATTTCCTAGGAACTATTACATGCTTCGATTTGATAAGGCTAGGCCACTTTATGCCCTTTTTAGTGAAAGAAAAAGGGTCAAAATCGAGTAAAATCCGTAAATTAACAAGGAAATTCACTTTACCACCATTTTGGCCGTTTTTGAAATTTCTAAAATCAACCATGGAAGTCGTAGACATGCTCATTAGATTTCCTAGAAACTATTACATGCTTCGATTCGATAAGGCTAGGCCACTTTATGCCCTTTTTAGTGAACGAAAAAGGTTCAAAATCGAGTAAAATCTGTAAATTAACAAGGAAATTACCACCATTTTGGCCGTTTTTGAAATTTCTAAAATCAACCATGGAAGTCGTAGATATGCTCATTAGATTTCCTAGGAACTATTACATGCTTCGATTCGATAAGGCTAGGCCACTTTATGCCTTTTTTAGTGAAAGAAAAGAGTCAAAAACGAGCAAAATCCGTAAATTAACAAGGAAATTACCACCCATGTTGGCCGCTTTTGAAAATTCTAATATAAACCATGGAAGTCGTAGATATGCTTGTTAGATTTCCTTGGAACTATTACATGCTTCGATTCGATAAGGCTAGGCCACTTTATGCCTTTTTTAGTGAAAGAAAAGGGTCAAAAACGAGTAAAATCCATAAATTAACAAGGAAATTACCACCCATGTTGGCCGTTTTTGAAAATTCTAATATAAACCATGGAAGTCGTAGATATGCTTGTTAGATTTCCTTGGAACTATTACATGCTTCGATTCGATAAGGCTAGGCCACTTTATGCCTTTTTTAGTGAAAGAAAAGGGTCAAAAACGAGTAAAATCCGTAAATTAACAAGGAAATTACCACCCATGTTGGCCGTTTTTGAAAATTCTAATATAAACCATGGAAGTCGTAGATATGCTTGTTAGATTTCCTTGGAACTATTACATGCTTCGATTCGATAAGGCTAGGCCACTTTATGCCTTTTTTAGTGAAAGAAAAGGGTCAAAAACGAGTAAAATCCGTAAATCAACAAGGAAATTACCACCCATGTTGGCCGTTTTTGAAAATTCTAATATAAACCATGGAAGTCGTAGATATGCTTGTTAGATTTCCTTGGAACTATTACATGCTTCGATTTATTAAGGCTAGGCCACTTTATGCCCTTTTTAGTGAAAGAAAAAGGGTCAAAATCGAGTAAAATCCGTAAATTAACAAGGAAATTCACTTTACTACCATTTTGGCCGTTTTTGAAATTTCTAAAATCAACCATGGAAGTCGTAGATATGCTCATTAGATTTCCTAGGAACTATTACATGCTTCGATTCGATAAGGCTAGGCCACTTTATGCCCTTTTTAGTGAATGAAAAAGGATCAAAATCGAGTAAAATCCGTAAATTAACAAGGAAATTACCCCCATGTTGGCCGTTTTTGAAAATTCTAATATAAACCATGGAAGTCGTAGATATGCTTGTTAGATTTCCTAGGAACTATTACATGCTTCGATTTGATAAGGCTAGGCCACTTTATGCCCTTTTTAGTGAAAGAAAAAGGGTCAAAATCGAGTAAAATCCGTAAATTAACAAGGAAATTCACTTTACCACCATTTTGGCCGTTTTTGAAATTTCTAAAATCAACCATGGAAGTCGTAGACATGCTCATTAGATTTCCTAGAAACTATTACATGCTTCGATTCGATAAGGCTAGGCCACTTTATGCCCTTTTTAGTGAACGAAAAAGGTTCAAAATCGAGTAAAATCTGTAAATTAACAAGGAAATTACCACCATTTTGGCCGTTTTTGAAATTTCTAAAATCAACCATGGAAGTCGTAGATATGCTCATTAGATTTCCTAGGAACTATTACATGCTTCGATTCGATAAGGCTAGGCCACTTTATGCCTTTTTTAGTGAAAGAAAAGAGTCAAAAACGAGCAAAATCCGTAAATTAACAAGGAAATTACCACCCATGTTGGCCGCTTTTGAAAATTCTAATATAAACCATGGAAGTCGTAGATATGCTTGTTAGATTTCCTTGGAACTATTACATGCTTCGATTCGATAAGGCTAGGCCACTTTATGCCTTTTTTAGTGAAAGAAAAGGGTCAAAAACGAGTAAAATCCATAAATTAACAAGGAAATTACCACCCATGTTGGCCGTTTTTGAAAATTCTAATATAAACCATGGAAGTCGTAGATATGCTTGTTAGATTTCCTTGGAACTATTACATGCTTCGATTCGATAAGGCTAGGCCACTTTATGCCTTTTTTAGTGAAAGAAAAGGGTCAAAAACGAGTAAAATCCGTAAATTAACAAGGAAATTACCACCCATGTTGGCCGTTTTTGAAAATTCTAATATAAACCATGGAAGTCGTAGATATGCTTGTTAGATTTCCTTGGAACTATTACATGCTTCGATTCGATAAGGCTAGGCCACTTTATGCCTTTTTTAGTGAAAGAAAAGGGTCAAAAACGAGTAAAATCCGTAAATCAACAAGGAAATTACCACCCATGTTGGCCGTTTTTGAAAATTCTAATATAAACCATGGAAGTCGTAGATATGCTTGTTAGATTTCCTTGGAACTATTACATGCTTCGATTTATTAAGGCTAGGCCACTTTATGCCCTTTTTAGTGAAAGAAAAAGGGTCAAAATCGAGTAAAATCCGTAAATTAACAAGGAAATTCACTTTACTACCATTTTGGCCGTTTTTGAAATTTCTAAAATCAACCATGGAAGTCGTAGATATGCTCATTAGATTTCCTAGGAACTATTACATGCTTCGATTCGATAAGGCTAGGCCACTTTATGCCCTTTTTAGTGAATGAAAAAGGATCAAAATCGAGTAAAATCCGTAAATTAACAAGGAAATTACCCCCATGTTGGCCGTTTTTGAAAATTCTAATATAAACCATGGAAGTCGTAGATATGCTTGTTAGATTTCCTAGGAACTATTACATGCTTCGATTTGATAAGGCTAGGCCACTTTATGCCCTTTTTAGTGAAAGAAAAAGGGTCAAAATCGAGTAAAATCCGTAAATTAACAAGGAAATTCACTTTACCACCATTTTGGCCGTTTTTGAAATTTCTAAAATCAACCATGGAAGTCGTAGACATGCTCATTAGATTTCCTAGAAACTATTACATGCTTCGATTCGATAAGGCTAGGCCACTTTATGCCCTTTTTAGTGAACGAAAAAGGTTCAAAATCGAGTAAAATCTGTAAATTAACAAGGAAATTACCACCATTTTGGCCGTTTTTGAAATTTCTAAAATCAACCATGGAAGTCGTAGATATGCTCATTAGATTTCCTAGGAACTATTACATGCTTCGATTCGATAAGGCTAGGCCACTTTATGCCTTTTTTAGTGAAAGAAAAGAGTCAAAAACGAGCAAAATCCGTAAATTAACAAGGAAATTACCACCCATGTTGGCCGCTTTTGAAAATTCTAATATAAACCATGGAAGTCGTAGATATGCTTGTTAGATTTCCTTGGAACTATTACATGCTTCGATTCGATAAGGCTAGGCCACTTTATGCCTTTTTTAGTGAAAGAAAAGGGTCAAAAACGAGTAAAATCCATAAATTAACAAGGAAATTACCACCCATGTTGGCCGTTTTTGAAAATTCTAATATAAACCATGGAAGTCGTAGATATGCTTGTTAGATTTCCTTGGAACTATTACATGCTTCGATTCGATAAGGCTAGGCCACTTTATGCCTTTTTTAGTGAAAGAAAAGGGTCAAAAACGAGTAAAATCCGTAAATTAACAAGGAAATTACCACCCATGTTGGCCGTTTTTGAAAATTCTAATATAAACCATGGAAGTCGTAGATATGCTTGTTAGATTTCCTTGGAACTATTACATGCTTCGATTCGATAAGGCTAGGCCACTTTATGCCTTTTTTAGTGAAAGAAAAGGGTCAAGAACGAGTAAAATCCGTAAATCAACAAGGAAATTACCACCCATGTTGGCCGTTTTTGAAAATTCTAATATAAACCATGGAAGTCGTAGATATGCTTGTTAGATTTCCTTGGAACTATTACATGCTTCGATTTATTAAGGCTAGGCCACTTTATGCCCTTTTTAGTGAAAGAAAAAGGGTCAAAAACGAGTAAAATCCGTAAATTAACAAGGAAATTACCCCCATGTTGGCCGTTTTTGAAAATTCTAATATAAACCATGGAAGTCGTAGATATGCTTGTTAGATTTCCTAGGAAGTATTACATGCTTCGATTTGATAAGGCTAGGACACTTTATGCCCCTTTTAGTGAAAGAAAAAGGATCAAAATCGAGTAAAATCCGTAAATTAACAAGGAAATTCACTTTACCACCATTTTGGCCGTTTTTGAAATTTCTAAAATCAACCATGGAAGTCGTAGATATGCTCATTAGATTTCCTAGGAACTATTACATGCTTCGATTCGATAAGGCTAGGCCGCTTTATGCCCTTTTTAGTGAATGAAAAAGGATCAAAATCGAGTAAAATCCGTAAATTAACAAGGAAATTACCAACCATGTTGGCCGCTTTTGAAAATTCTAATATAAACCATGGAAGTCGTAGATATGCTTGTTAGATTTCCTTGGAACTATTACATGCTTCGATTCGATAAGGCTAGGCCACTTTATGCCTTTTTTAGTGAAAGAAAAGGGTCAAAAACGAGTAAAATCCGTAAATTAACAAGGAAATTACCACCCATGTTGGCCGTTTTTGAAAATTCTAATATAAACCATGGAAGTCGTAGATATGCTTGTTAGATTTCCTTGGAACTATTACATGCTTCGATTCGATAAGGCTAGGCCACTTTATGCCTTTTTTAGTGAAAGAAAAGGGTCAAAAACGAGTAAAATCCGTAAATTAACAAGGAAATTACCACCCATGTTGGCCGTTTTTGAAAATTCTAATATAAACCATGGAAGTCGTAGATATGCTTGTTAGATTTCCTTGGAACTATTACATGCTTCGATTCGATAAGGCTAGGCCACTTTATGCCTTTTTTAGTGAAAGAAAAGGGTCAAAAACGAGTAAAATCCGTAAATCAACAAGGAAATTACCACCCATGTTGGCCGTTTTTGAAAATTCTAATATAAACCATGGAAGTCGTAGATATGCTTGTTAGATTTCCTTGGAACTATTACATGCTTCGATTTATTAAGGCTAGGCCACTTTATGCCCTTTTTAGTGAAAGAAAAAGGGTCAAAAACGAGTAAAATCCGTAAATTAACAAGGAAATTACCCCCATGTTGGCCGTTTTTGAAAATTCTAATATAAACCATGGAAGTCGTAGATATGCTTGTTAGATTTCCTAGGAAGTATTACATGCTTCGATTTGATAAGGCTAGGCCACTTTATGCCCCTTTTAGTGAAAGAAAAAGGATCAAAATCGAGTAAAATCCGTAAATTAACAAGGAAATTCACTTTACCACCATTTTGGCCGTTTTTGAAATTTCTAAAATCAACCATGGAAGTCGTAGATATGCTCATTAGATTTCCTAGGAACTATTACATGCTTCGATTCGATAAGGCTAGGCCACTTTATGCCCTTTTTAGTGAATGAAAAAGGATCAAAATCGAGTAAAATCCGTAAATTAACAAGGAAATTACCCCCATGTTGGCCGTTTTTGAAAATTCTAATATAAACCATGGAAGTCATAGATATGCTCGTTAGATTTCCTAGGAACTATTACATGCTTCGATTTGTTAAGGCTAGGCCACTTTATGCCTTTTTTAGTGAAAGAAAAAGGGTCAAAAACGAGTAAAATCCGTAAATTAACAAAGAAATTACCCCCATGTTGGCCGTTTTTGAAAATTCTAATATAAACCATGGAAGTCGTAGATATGCTTGTTAGATTTCCTTGGAACTATTACATGCTTCGATTCGATAAGGCTAGGCCACTTTATGCCTTTTTTAGTGAAAGAAAAGGGTCAAAAACGAGTAAAATCCGTAAATTAACAAGGAAATTACCACCCATGTTGGCCGTTTTTGAAAATTCTAATATAAACCATGGAAGTCGTAGATATGCTTGTTAGATTTCCTTGGAACTATTACATGCTTCGATTCGATAAGGCTAGGCCACTTTATGCCTTTTTTAGTGAAAGAAAAGGGTCAAAAACGAGTAAAATCCGTAAATCAACAAGGAAATTACCACCCATGTTGGCCGTTTTTGAAAATTCTAATATAAACCATGGAAGTCGTAGATATGCTTGTTAGATTTCCTTGGAACTATTACATGCTTCGATTTATTAAGGCTAGGCCACTTTATGCCCTTTTTAGTGAAAGAAAAAGGGTCAAAAACGAGTAAAATCCGTAAATTAACAAGGAAATTACCCCCATGTTGGCCGTTTTTGAAAATTCTAATATAAACCATGGAAGTCGTAGATATGCTTGTTAGATTTCCTAGGAAGTATTACATGCTTTGATTTGATAAGGCTAGGCCACTTTATGCCCCTTTTAGTGAAAGAAAAAGGATCAAAATCGAGTAAAATCCGTAAATTAACAAGGAAATTCACTTTACCACCATTTTGGCCGTTTTTGAAATTTCTAAAATCAACCATGGAAGTCGTAGATATGCTCATTAGATTTCCTAGGAACTATTACATGCTTCGATTCGATAAGGCTAGGCCACTTTATGCCCTTTTTAGTGAATGAAAAAGGATCAAAATCGAGTAAAATCCGTAAATTAACAAGGAAATTACCCCCATGTTGGCCGTTTTTGAAAATTCTAATATAAACCATGGAAGTCATAGATATGCTCGTTAGATTTCCTAGGAACTATTACATGCTTCGATTTGTTAAGGCTAGGCCACTTTATGCCTTTTTTAGTGAAAGAAAAAGGGTCAAAAACGAGTAAAATCCGTAAATTAACAAAGAAATTACCCCCATGTTGGCCGTTTTTGAAAATTCTAATATAAACCATGGAAGTCGTAGATATGCTTGTTAGATTTCCTAGGAACTATTACATGCTTCGATTTGATAAGGCTATGCGACTTTATGCCCTTTTTAGTGAAAGAAAGAGGTTCAAAATCGAGTAAAATCCGTAAATTAACAAGGAAATTCACTTTACCACCATTTTGGCCGTTTTTGAAATTTCTAAAATCAACCATGGAAGTCGTAGATATGCTCATTAGATTTCCTAGAAATTATTACATGCTTCGATTCGATAAGGCTAGGCCACTTTATGCCCTTTTTAGTGAACGAAAAAAGGGTCAAAATCGAGTAAAATCCGTAAATTAACAAGGAAATTCACTTTACCACCATTTTGGCCGTTTTTGAAATTTCTAAAATCAACCATGGAAGTCGTAGATATGCTCATTAGATTTCCTAGAAAGTATTACATGCTTCGATTCGATAAGGCTAGGCCACTTTATGCCCTTTTTAGTGAACGAAAAAGGATCAAAATCGAGTAAAATCCGTAAATTAACAAGGAAATTACCACCATTTTGGCCGTTTTTGAAATTTCTAAAATCAACCATGGAAGTCGTAGATATCCTCATTACATTTCCTAGGAACTATTACATGCTTCGATTGGATAAGGCTAGGCCACTTTATGCCCTTTTTAGTGAAAGAAAAAGGGTCAAAATCGAGTAAAATCCGTAAATTAACAAAGAAATTCAATTTACCACCATTTTGGCCGTTTTTGAAATTTCTAAGATCAACCATGGAAGTCGTAGATATGCTCATTAGATTTCCTAGAAACTATTACATGCTTCGATTCGATAAGGCTAGGCCACTTTATGCCTTTTTTAGTGAAAGAAAAGGGTCAAAAACGAGTAAATTCCGTAAATTAACAAGGAAATTACCCCCATGTTGGCCGTTTTTGAAAATTCTAATATAAACCATGGAAGTCGTAGATATGCTTGTTAGATTTCCTAGCAAGTATTACATGCTTCGATTTGATAAGGCTAGGCCACTTTATGCCCCTTTTAGTGAAAGAAAAAGGATCAAAATCGAGTAAAATCCGTAAATTAACAAGGAAATTCACTTTACCACCATTTTGGCCGTTTTTGAAATTTCTAAAATCAACCATGGAAGTCGTAGATATGCTCATTAGATTTCCTAGGAACTATTACATGCTTCGATTCGATAAGGCTAGGCCACTTTATGCCTTTTTTAGTGAAAGAAAAGGGTCAAAAACGAGTAAAATCCGCAAATTAACAAGGAAATTACCCCCATGTTGGCCGTTTTTGAAAATTCTAATATAAACCATGGAAGTCATAGATATGCTCGTTAGATTTCCTAGGAACTATTACATGCTTCGATTCGTTAAGGCTAGGCCACTTTATGCCTTTTTTAGTGAAAGAAAAAGGGTCAAAAACGAGTAAAATCCGTAAATTAACAAGGAAATTACCCCCATGTTGGCCGTTTTTGAAAATTCTAATATAAACCATGGAAGTCGTAGATATGCTTGTTAGATTTCCTAGGAACCATTACATGCTTCGATTTGATAAGGCTAGGTCACATTATGCCCTTTTTAGTGAAAGAAAAAGGGTCAAAATCGAGTAAAATCCGTAAATTAACAAGGAAATTCACTTTACCACCATTTTGGCCGTTTTTGAAATTTCTAAAATTAACCATGGAAGTCGTAGATATGCTCATTAGATTTCCTAGAAAGTATTACATGCTTCGATTCGATAAGGCTAGGCCACTTTATGCCCTTTTTAGTGAACGAAAAAGGATCAAAATCGAGTAAAATCCGTAAATTAACAAGGAAATCACCACCATTTTGGCCGTTTTTGAAATTTCTAAAATCAACCATGCAAGTCGTAGATATCCTCATTACATTTCCTAGGAACTATTACATGCTTCGATTGGATAAGGCTAGGCCACTTTATGCCCTTTTTAGTGAAAGAAAAAGGGTCAAAATCGAGTAAAATCCGTAAATTAACAAGGAAATTACCACCATTTTGGCCGTTTTTGAAATTTCTAAAATCAACCATGGAAGTCGTAGATATCCTCATTACATTTCCTAGGAACTATTACATGCTTCGATTGGATAAGGCTAGGCCACTTTATGCCTTTTTTAGTGAAAGAAAAGGGTCAAAAACGAGTAAAATCCGTAAATTAACAAGGAAATTACCACCCATGTTGGCCGTTTTTGAAAATTCTAATATAAACCATGGAAGTCGTAGATATGCTTGTTAGATTTCCTTGGAACTATTACATGCTTCGATTCGATAAGGCTAGGCCACTTTATGCCTATTTTAGTGAAAGAAAAGGGTCAAAAACGAGTAAAATCCGTAAATTAACAAGGAAATTACCACCCATGTTGGCCGTTTTTGAAAATTCTAATATAAACCATGGAAGTCGTAGATATGCTTGTTAGATTTCCTTGGAACTATTACATGCTTCGATTCGATAAGGCTAGGCCACTTTATGCCTTTTTTAGTGAAAGAAAAGGGTCAAAAACGAGTAAAATCCGTAAATCAACAAGGAAATTACCACCCATGTTGGCCGTTTTTGAAAATTCTAATATAAACCATGGAAGTCGTAGATATGCTTGTTAGATTTCCTTGGAACTATTACATGCTTCGATTTATTAATGCTAGGCCACTTTATGCCCTTTTTAGTGAAAGAAAAAGGGTCAAAAACGAGTAAAATCCGTAAATTAACAAGGAAATTACCCCCATGTTGGCCGTTTTTGAAAATTCTAATATAAACCATGGAAGTCGTAGATATGCTTGTTAGATTTCCTAGGAAGTATTACATGCTTCGATTTGATAAGGCTAGGCCACTTTATGCCCCTTTTAGTGAAAGAAAAAGGATCAAAATCGAGTAAAATCCGTAAATTAACAAGGAAATTCACTTTACCACCATTTTGGCCGTTTTTGAAATTTCTAAAATCAACCATGGAAGTCGTAGATATGCTCATTAGATTTCCTAGGAACTATTACATGCTTCGATTCGATAAGGCTAGGCCACTTTATGCCCTTTTTAGTGAATGAAAAAGGATCAAAATCGAGTAAAATCCGTAAATTAACAAGGAAATTACCCCCATGTTGGCCGTTTTTGAAAATTCTAATATAAACCATGGAAGTCATAGATATGCTCGTTAGATTTCCTAGGAGCTATTACATGCTTCGATTTGTTAAGGCTAGGCCACTTTATGCCTTTTTTAGTGAAAGAAAAAGGGTCAAAAACGAGTAAAATCCGTAAATTAACAAAGAAATTACCCCCATGTTGGCCGTTTTTGAAAATTCTAATATAAACCATGGAAGTCGTAGATATGCTTGTTAGATTTCCTAGGAACTATTACATGCTTCGATTTGATAAGGCTATGCCACTTTATGCCCTTTTTAGTGAAAGAAAGAGGTTCAAAATCGAGTAAAATCCGTAAATTAACAAGGAAATTCACTTTACCACCATTTTGGCCGTTTTTGAAATTTCTAAAATCAACCATGGAAGTCGTAGATATGCTCATTAGATTTCCTAGAAACTATTACATGCTTCGATTCGATAAGGCTAGGCCACTTTATGCCCTTTTTAGTGAACGAAAAAAGGATCAAAATCGAGTAAAATCCGCAAATTAACAAGGAAATTACCCCCATGTTGGCCGTTTTTGATAATTCTAATATAAACCATGGAAGTCATAGATATGCTCGTTAGATTTCCTAGGAACTATTACATGCTTTGATTCGTTAAGGCTAGGCCACTTTATGCCTTTTTTAGTGAAAGAAAAAGGGTCAAAAACGAGTAAAATCCGTAAATTAACAAGGAAATTACCCCCATGTTGGCCGTTTTTGAAAATTCTAATATAAACCATGGAAGTCGTAGATATGCTTGTTAGATTTCCTAGGAACCATTACATGCTTCGATTTGATAAGGCTAGGTCACTTTATGCCCTTTTTAGTGAAAGAAAAAGGGTCAAAATCGAGTAAAATCCGTAAATTAACAAGGAAATTCACTTTACCACCATTTTGGAAGTTTTTGAAATTTCTAAAATCAACCATGGAAGTCGTAGATATGCTCATTAGATTTCCTAGAAAGTATTACATGCTTCGATTCGATAAGGCTAGGCCACTTTATGCCCTTTTTAGTGAACGAAAAAGGATCAAAATCGAGTAAAATCCGTAAATTAACAAGGAAATTACCACCATTTTGGCCGTTTTTGAAATTTCTAAAATCAACCATGGAAGTCGTAGATATCCTCATTACATTTCCTAGGAACTATTACATGCTTCGATTGGATAAGGCTAGGCCACTTTATGCCCGTTTTAGTGAAAGAAAAAGGGTCAAAATCGAGTAAAATCCGTAAATTAACAAAGAAATTCAATTTACCACCATTTTGGCCGTTTTTGAAATTTCTAAGATCAACCATGGAAGTCGTAGATATGCTCATTAGATTTCCTAGAAACTATTACATGCTTCGATTCGATAAGGCTAGGCCACTTTATGCCCTTTTTAGTGAACGAAAAAGGATCAAAATCGAGTAAAATCCGTAAATTAACAAGGAAATCACCACCATTTTGGCCGTTTTTGAAATTTCTAAGATCAACCATGGAAGTCGTAGATATGCTCATTAGATTTCCTAGAAACTATTACATGCTTCGATTCGATAAGGCTAGGCCACTTTATGCCCTTTTTAGTGAAAGAAAAAGGGTCAAAATCGAGTAAAATCCGTAAATTAACAAGGAAATTACCACCATTTTGGCCGTTTTTGAAATTTCTAAAATCAACCATGGAAGTCGTAGATATCCTCATTACATTTCCTAGGAACTATTACATGCTTCGATTGGATAAGGCTAGGCCACTTTATGCCTTTTTTAGTGAAAGAAAAGGGTCAAAAACGAGTAAAATCCGTAAATTAACAAGGAAATTACCACCCATGTTGGCCGTTTTTGAAAATTCTAATATAAACCATGGAAGTCGTAGATATGCTTGTTAGATTTCCTTGGAACTATTACATGCTTCGATTCGATAAGGCTAGGCCACTTTATGCCTATTTTAGTGAAAGAAAAGGGTCAAAAACGAGTAAAATCCGTAAATTAACAAGGAAATTACCACCCATGTTGGCCGTTTTTGAAAATTCTAATATAAACCATGGAAGTCGTAGATATGCTTGTTAGATTTCCTTGGAACTATTACATGCTTCGATTCGATAAGGCTAGGCCACTTTATGCCTTTTTTAGTGAAAGAAAAGGGTCAAAAACGAGTAAAATCCGTAAATCAACAAGGAAATTACCACCCATGTTGGCCGTTTTTGAAAATTCTAATATAAACCATGGAAGTCGTAGATATGCTTGTTAGATTTCCTTGGAACTATTACATGCTTCGATTTATTAATGCTAGGCCACTTTATGCCCTTTTTAGTGAAAGAAAAAGGGTCAAAAACGAGTAAAATCCGTAAATTAACAAGGAAATTACCCCCATGTTGGCCGTTTTTGAAAATTCTAATATAAACCATGGAAGTCGTAGATATGCTTGTTAGATTTCCTAGGAAGTATTACATGCTTCGATTTGATAAGGCTAGGCCACTTTATGCCCCTTTTAGTGAAAGAAAAAGGATCAAAATCGAGTAAAATCCGTAAATTAACAAGGAAATTCACTTTACCACCATTTTGGCCGTTTTTGAAATTTCTAAAATCAACCATGGAAGTCGTAGATATGCTCATTAGATTTCCTAGGAACTATTACATGCTTCGATTCGATAAGGCTAGGCCACTTTATGCCCTTTTTAGTGAATGAAAAAGGATCAAAATCGAGTAAAATCCGTAAATTAACAAGGAAATTACCCCCATGTTGGCCGTTTTTGAAAATTCTAATATAAACCATGGAAGTCATAGATATGCTCGTTAGATTTCCTAGGAACTATTACATGCTTCGATTTGTTAAGGCTAGGCCACTTTATGCCTTTTTTAGTGAAAGAAAAAGGGTCAAAAACGAGTAAAATCCGTAAATTAACAAAGAAATTACCCCCATGTTGGCCGTTTTTGAAAATTCTAATATAAACCATGGAAGTCGTAGATATGCTTGTTAGATTTCCTAGGAACTATTACATGCTTCGATTTGATAAGGCTATGCCACTTTATGCCCTTTTTAGTGAAAGAAAGAGGTTCAAAATCGAGTAAAATCCGTAAATTAACAAGGAAATTCACTTTACCACCATTTTGGCCGTTTTTGAAATTTCTAAAATCAACCATGGAAGTCGTAGATATGCTCATTAGATTTCCTAGAAACTATTACATGCTTCGATTCGATAAGGCTAGGCCACTTTATGCCCTTTTTAGTGAACGAAAAAAGGATCAAAATCGAGTAAAATCCGCAAATTAACAAGGAAATTACCCCCATGTTGGCCGTTTTTGATAATTCTAATATAAACCATGGAAGTCATAGATATGCTCGTTAGATTTCCTAGGAACTATTACATGCTTTGATTCGTTAAGGCTAGGCCACTTTATGCCTTTTCTAGTGAAAGAAAAAGGGTCAAAAACGAGTAAAATCCGTAAATTAACAAGGAAATTACCCCCATGTTGGCCGTTTTTGAAAATTCTAATATAAACCATGGAAGTCGTAGATATGCTTGTTAGATTTCCTAGGAACCATTACATGCTTCGATTTGATAAGGCTAGGTCACTTTATGCCCTTTTTAGTGAAAGAAAAAGGGTCAAAATCGAGTAAAATCCGTAAATTAACAAGGAAATTCACTTTACCACCATTTTGGAAGTTTTTGAAATTTCTAAAATCAACCATGGAAGTCGTAGATATGCTCATTAGATTTCCTAGAAAGTATTACATGCTTCGATTCGATAAGGCTAGGCCACTTTATGCCCTTTTTAGTGAACGAAAAAGGATCAAAATCGAGTAAAATCCGTAAATTAACAAGGAAATTACCACCATTTTGGCCGTTTTTGAAATTTCTAAAATCAACCATGGAAGTCGTAGATATCCTCATTACATTTCCTAGGAACTATTACATGCTTCGATTGGATAAGGCTAGGCCACTTTATGCCCGTTTTAGTGAAAGAAAAAGGGTCAAAATCGAGTAAAATCCGTAAATTAACAAAGAAATTCAATTTACCACCATTTTGGCCGTTTTTGAAATTTCTAAGATCAACCATGGAAGTCGTAGATATGCTCATTAGATTTCCTAGAAACTATTACATGCTTCGATTCGATAAGGCTAGGCCACTTTATGCCTTTTTTAGTGAAAGAAAAGGGTCAAAAACGAGTAAATTCCGTAAATTAACAAGGAAATTACCCCCATGTTGGCCGTTTTTGAAAATTCTAATATAAACCATGGAAGTCGTAGATATGCTTGTTAGATTTCCTAGCAAGTATTACATGCTTCGATTTGATAAGGCTAGGCCACTTTATGCCCCTTTTAGTGAAAGAAAAAGGATCAAAATCGAGTAAAATCCGTAAATTAACAAGGAAATTCACTTCACCACCATTTTGGCCGTTTTTGAAATTTCTAAAATCAACCATGGAAGTCGTAGATATGCTCATTAGATTTCCTAGGAACTATTACATGCTTCGATTCGATAAGGCTAGGCCACTTTATGCCTTTTTTAGTGAAAGAAAAAGGGTCAAAAACGAGTAAAATCCGTAAATTAACAAGGAAATTACCCCCATGTTGGCCGTTTTTGAAAATTCTAATATAAACCATGGAAGTCGTAGATATGCTTGTTAGATTTCCTAGGAACCATTACATGCTTCGATTTGATAAGGCTAGGTCACTTTATGCCCTTTTTAGTGAAAGAAAAAGGGTCAAAATCGAGTAAAATCCGTAAATTAACAAGGAAATTCACTTTACCACCATTTTGGCCGTTTTTGAAATTTCTAAAATCAACCATGGAAGTCGTAGATATGCTCATTAGATTTCCTAGAAAGTATTACATGCTTCGATTCGATAAGGCTAGGCCACTTTATGCCCTTTTTAGTGACCGAAAAAGGATCAAAATCGAGTAAAATCCGTAAATTAACAAGGAAATTACCACCATTTTGGCCGTTTTTGAAATTTCTAAAATCAACCATGGAAGTCGTAGATATCCTCATTACATTTTCTAGGAACTATTACATGCTTCGATTCGATAAGGCTAGGCCACTTTATGCCCTTTTTAGTGAATGAAAAAGGATCAAAATCGAGTAAAATCCGTAAATTAACAAGGAAATTCACTTTACCACCATTTTGGCCGTTTTTGAAATTTCTAAAATCAACCATGGAAGTCGTAGATATGCTCATTAGATTTCCTAGGAACTATTACATGCTTCGATTCGATAAGGCTAGGCCACTTTATGCCCTTTTTAGTGAATGAAAAAGGATCAAAATCGAGTAAAATCCGTAAATTAACAAGGAAATTACCCCCATGTTGGCCGTTTTTGAAAATTCTAATATAAACCATGGAAGTCATAGATATGCTCGTTAGATTTCCTAGGAACTATTACATGCTTCGATTTGTTAAGGCTAGGCCACTTTATGCCTTTTTTAGTGAAAGAAAAAGGGTCAAAAACGAGTAAAATCCGTAAATTAACAAAGAAATTACCCCCATGTTGGCCGTTTTTGAAAATTCTAATATAAACCATGGAAGTCGTAGATATGCTTGTTAGATTTCCTAGGAACTATTACATGCTTCGATTTTATAAGGCTATGCCACTTTATGCCCTTTTTAGTGAAAGAAAGAGGTTCAAAATCGAGTAAAATCCGTAAATTAACAAGGAAATTCACTTTACCACCATTTTGGCCGTTTTTGAAATTTCTAAAATCAACCATGGAAGTCGTAGATATGCTCATTAGATTTCCTAGAAAGTATTACATGCTTCGATTCGATAAGGCTAGGCCACTTTATGCCCTTTTTAGTGAACGAAAAAGGATCAAAATCGAGTAAAATCCGTAAATTAACAAGGAAATTACCACCATTTTGGCCGTTTTTGAAATTTCTAAAATCAACCATGGAAGTCGTAGATATCCTCATTACATTTCCTAGGAACTATTACATGCTTCGATTCGATAAGGCTAGGCCACTTTATGCCCTTTTTAGTGAATGAAAAAGGATCAAAATCGAGTAAAATCCGTAAATTAACAAGGAAATTCACTTTACCACCATTTTGGCCGTTTTTGAAATTTCTAAAATCAACCATGGAAGTCGTAGATATGCTCATTAGATTTCCTAGGAACTATTACATGCTTCGATTCGATAAGGCTAGGCCACTTTATGCCCTTTTTAGTGAATGAAAAAGGATCAAAATCGAGTAAAATCCGTAAATTAACAAGGAAATTACCCCCATGTTGGCCGTTTTTGAAAATTCTAATATAAACCATGGAAGTCATAGATATGCTCGTTAGATTTCCTAGGAACTATTACATGCTTCGATTTGTTAAGGCTAGGCCACTTTATGCCTTTTTTAGTGAAAGAAAAAGGGTCAAAAACGAGTAAAATCCGTAAATTAACAAAGAAATTACCCCCATGTTGGCCGTTTTTGAAAATTCTAATATAAACCATGGAAGTCGTAGATATGCTTGTTAGATTTCCTAGGAACTATTACATGCTTCGATTTGATAAGGCTATGCCACTTTATGCCCTTTTTAGTGAAAGAAAGAGGTTCAAAATCGAGTAAAATCCGTAAATTAACAAGGAAATTCACTTTACCACCATTTTGGCCGTTTTTGAAATTTCTAAAATCAACCATGGAAGTCGTAGATATGCTCATTAGATTTCCTAGAAACTATTACATGCTTCGATTCGATAAGGCTAGGCCACTTTATGCCCTTTTTAGTGAACGAAAAAAGGATCAAAATCGAGTAAAATCCGCAAATTAACAAGGAAATTACCCCCATGTTGGCCGTTTTTGATAATTCTAATATAAACCATGTAAGTCATAGATATGCTCGTTAGATTTCCTAGGAACTATTACATGCTTCGATTCGTTAAGGCTAGGCCACTTTATGCCTTTTTTAGTGAAAGAAAAAGGGTCAAAAACGAGTAAAATCCGTAAATTAACAAGGAAATTACCCCCATGTTGGCCGTTTTTGAAAATTCTAATATAAACCATGGAAGTCGTAGATATGCTTGTTAGATTTCCTAGGAACCATTACATGCTTCGATTTGATAAGGCTAGGTCACTTTATGCCCTTTTTAGTGAAAGAAAAAGGGTCAAAATCGAGTAAAATCCGTAAATTAACAAGGAAATTCACTTTACCACCATTTTGGCCGTTTTTGAAATTTCTAAAATCAACCATGGAAGTCGTAGATATGCTCATTAGATTTCCTAGAAAGTATTACATGCTTCGATTCGATAAGGCTAGGCCACTTTATGCCCTTTTTAGTGAACGAAAAAGGATCAAAATCGAGTAAAATCCGTAAATTAACAAGGAAATTACCACCATTTTGGCCGTTTTTGAAATTTCTAAAATCAACCATGGAAGTCGTAGATATCCTCATTACATTTCCTAGGAACTATTACATGCTTCGATTGGATAAGGCTAGGCCACTTTATGCCCTTTTTAGTGAAAGAAAAAGGGTCAAAATCGAGTAAAATCCGTAAATTAACAAAGAAATTCAATTTACCACCATTTCGGCCGTTTTTGAAATTTCTAAGATCAACCATGGAAGTCGTAGATATGCTCATTAGATTTCCTAGAAACTATTACATGCTTCGATTCGATAAGGCTAGGCCACTTTATGCCTTTTTTAGTGAAAGAAAAGGGTCAAAAACGAGTAAATTCCGTAAATTAACAAGGAAATTACCCCCATGTTGGCCGTTTTTGAAAATTCTAATATAAACCATGGAAGTCGTAGATATGCTTGTTAGATTTCCTAGCAAGTATTACATGCTTCGATTTGATAAGGCTAGGCCACTTTATGCCCCTTTTAGTGAAAGAAAAAGGATCAAAATCGAGTAAAATCCGTAAATTAACAAGGAAATTCACTTTACCACCATTTTGGCCGTTTTTGAAATTTCTAAAATCAACCATGGAAGTCGTAGATATGCTCATTAGATTTCCTAGGAACTATTACATGCTTCGATTCGATAAGGCTAGGCCACTTTATGCCTTTTTTAGTGAAAGAAAAGGGTCAAAAACGAGTAAAATCCGCAAATTAACAAGGAAATTACCCCCATGTTGGCCGTTTTTGAAAATTCTAATATAAACCATGGAAGTCATAGATATGCTCGTTAGATTTCCTAGGAACTATTACATGCTTCGATTCGTTAAGGCTAGGCCACTTTATGCCTTTTTTAGTGAAAGAAAAAGGGTCAAAAACGAGTAAAATCCGTAAATTAACAAGGAAATTACCCCCATGTTGGCCGTTTTTGAAAATTCTAATATAAACCATGGAAGTCGTAGATATGCTTGTTAGATTTCCTAGGAACCATTACATGCTTCGATTTGATAAGGCTAGGTCACTTTATGCCCTTTTTAGTGAAAGAAAAAGGGTCAAAATCGAGTAAAATCCGTAAATTAACAAGGAAATTCACTTTACCACCATTTTGGCCGTTTTTGAAATTTCTAAAATCAACCATGGAAGTCGTAGATATGCTCATTAGATTTCCTAGAAAGTATTACATGCTTCGATTCGATAAGGCTAGGCCACTTTATGCCCTTTTTAGTGAACGAAAAAGGATCAAAATCGAGTAAAATCCGTAAATTAACAAGGAAATTACCACCATTTTGGCCGTTTTTGAAATTTCTAAAATCAACCATGGAAGTCGTAGATATCCTCATTACATTTCCTAGGAACTATTACATGCTTCGATTCGATAAGGCTAGGCCACTTTATGCCCTTTTTAGTGAATGAAAAAGGATCAAAATCGAGTAAAATCCGTAAATTAACAAGGAAATTCACTTTACCACCATTTTGGCCGTTTTTGAAATTTCTAAAATCAACCATGGAAGTCGTAGATATGCTCATTAGATTTCCTAGGAACTATTACATGCTTCGATTCGATAAGGCTAGGCCACTTTATGCCTTTTTTAGTGAAAGAAAAGGGTCAAAAACGAGTAAAATCCGCAAATTAACAAGGAAATTACCCCCATGTTGGCCGTTTTTGAAAATTCTAATATAAACCATGGAAGTCATAGATATGCTCGTTAGATTTCCTAGGAACTATTACATGCTTCGATTCGTTAAGGCTAGGCCACTTTATGCCTTTTTTAGTGAAAGAAAAAGGGTCAAAAACGAGTAAAATCCGTAAATTAACAAGGAAATTACCCCCATGTTGGCCGTTTTTGAAAATTCTAATATAAACCATGGAAGTCGTAGATATGCTTGTTAGATTTCCTAGGAACCATTACATGCTTCGATTTGATAAGGCTAGGTCACTTTATGCCCTTTTTAGTGAAAGAAAAAGGGTCAAAATCGAGTAAAATCCGTAAATTAACAAGGAAATTCACTTTACCACCATTTTGGCCGTTTTTGAAATTTCTAAAATCAACCATGGAAGTCGTAGATATGCTCATTAGATTTCCTAGAAAGTATTACATGCTTCGATTCGATAAGGCTAGGCCACTTTATGCCCTTTTTAGTGAACGAAAAAGGATCAAAATCGAGTAAAATCCGTAAATTAACAAGGAAATTACCACCATTTTGGCCGTTTTTGAAATTTCTAAAATCAACCATGGAAGTCGTAGATATCCTCATTACATTTCCTAGGAACTATTACATGCTTCGATTCGATAAGGCTAGGCCACTTTATGCCCTTTTTAGTGAATGAAAAAGGATCAAAATCGAGTAAAATCCGTAAATTAACAAGGAAATTCACTTTACCACCATTTTGGCCGTTTTTGAAATTTCTAAAATCAACCATGGAAGTCGTAGATATGCTCATTAGATTTCCTAGGAACTATTACATGCTTCGATTCGATAAGGCTAGGCCACTTTATGCCCTTTTTAGTGAATGAAAAAGGATCAAAATCGAGTAAAATCCGTAAATTAACAAGGAAATTACCCCCATGTTGGCCGTTTTTGAAAATTCTAATATAAACCATGGAAGTCATAGATATGCTCGTTAGATTTCCTAGGAACTATTACATGCTTCGATTTGTTAAGGCTAGGCCACTTTATGCCTTTTTTAGTGAAAGAAAAAGGGTCAAAAACGAGTAAAATCCGTAAATTAACAAAGAAATTACCCCCATGTTGGCCGTTTTTGAAAATTCTAATATAAACCATGGAAGTCGTAGATATGCTTGTTAGATTTCCTAGGAACTATTACATGCTTCGATTTGATAAGGCTATGCCACTTTATGCCCTTTTTAGTGAAAGAAAGAGGTTCAAAATCGAGTAAAATCCGTAAATTAACAAGGAAATTCACTTTACCACCATTTTGGCCGTTTTTGAAATTTCTAAAATCAACCATGGAAGTCGTAGATATGCTCATTAGATTTCCTAGAAACTATTACATGCTTCGATTCGATAAGGCTAGGCCACTTTATGCCCTTTTTAGTGAACGAAAAAAGGATCAAAATCGAGTAAAATCCGCAAATTAACAAGGAAATTACCCCCATGTTGGCCGTTTTTGATAATTCTAATATAAACCATGGAAGTCATAGATATGCTCGTTAGATTTCCTAGGAACTATTACATGCTTCGATTCGTTAAGGCTAGGCCACTTTATGCCTTTTTTAGTGAAAGAAAAAGGGTCAAAAACGAGTAAAATCCGTAAATTAACAAGGAAATTACCCCCATGTTGGCCGTTTTTGAAAATTCTAATATAAACCATGGAAGTCATAGATATGCTCGTTAGATTTCCTAGGAACTATTACATGCTTCGATTCGTTAAGGCTAGGCCAATTTATGCCTTTTTTAGTGAAAGAAAAAGGGTCAAAAACGAGTAAAATCCGTAAATTAACAAGGAAATTACCCCCATGTTGGCCGTTTTTGAAAATTCTAATATAAACCATGGAAGTCGTAGATATGCTTGTTAGATTTCCTAGGAACCATTACATGCTTCGATTTGATAAGGCTAGGTCACTTTATGCCCTTTTTAGTGAAAGAAAAAGGGTCAAAATCGAGTAAAATCCGTAAATTAACAAGGAAATTCACTTTACCACCATTTTGGCCGTTTTTGAAATTTCTAAAATCAACCATGGAAGTCGTAGATATGCTCATTAGATTTCCTAGAAAGTATTACATGCTTCGATTCGATAAGGCTAGGCCACTTTATGCCCTTTTTAGTGAACGAAAAAGGATCAAAATCGAGTAAAATCCGTAAATTAACAAGGAAATTACCACCATTTTGGCCGTTTTTGAAATTTCTAAAATCAACCATGGAAGTCGTAGATATCCTCATTACATTTCCTAGGAACTATTACATGCTTCGATTCGATAAGGCTAGGCCACTTTATGCCCTTTTTAGTGAATGAAAAAGGATCAAAATCGAGTAAAATCCGTAAATTAACAAGGAAATTCACTTTACCACCATTTTGGCCGTTTTTGAAATTTCTAAAATCAACCATGGAAGTCGTAGATATGCTCATTAGATTTCCTAGGAACTATTACATGCTTCGATTCGATAAGGCTAGGCCACTTTATGCCTTTTTTAGTGAAAGAAAAGGGTCAAAAACGAGTAAAATCCGCAAATTAACAAGGAAATTACCCCCATGTTGGCCGTTTTTGAAAATTCTAATATAAACCATGGAAGTCATAGATATGCTCGTTAGATTTCCTAGGAACTATTACATGCTTCGATTCGTTAAGGCTAGGCCACTTTATGCCTTTTTTAGTGAAAGAAAAAGGGTCAAAAACGAGTAAAATCCGTAAATTAACAAGGAAATTACCCCCATGTTGGCCGTTTTTGAAAATTCTAATATAAACCATGGAAGTCGTAGATATGCTTGTTAGATTTCCTAGGAACCATTACATGCTTCGATTTGATAAGGCTAGGTCACTTTATGCCCTTTTTAGTGAAAGAAAAAGGGTCAAAATCGAGTAAAATCCGTAAATTAACAAGGAAATTCACTTTACCACCATTTTGGCCGTTTTTGAAATTTCTAAAATCAACCATGGAAGTCGTAGATATGCTCATTAGATTTCCTAGAAAGTATTACATGCTTCGATTCGATAAGGCTAGGCCACTTTATGCCCTTTTTAGTGAACGAAAAAGGATCAAAATCGAGTAAAATCCGTAAATTAACAAGGAAATTACCACCATTTTGGCCGTTTTTGAAATTTCTAAAATCAACCATGGAAGTCGTAGATATCCTCATTACATTTCCTAGGAACTATTACATGCTTCGATTCGATAAGGCTAGGCCACTTTATGCCCTTTTTAGTGAATGAAAAAGGATCAAAATAGAGTAAAATCCGTAAATTAACAAGGAAATTCACTTTACCACCATTTTGGCCGTTTTTGAAATTTCTAAAATCAACCATGGAAGTCGTAGATATGCTCATTAGATTTCCTAGGAACTATTACATGCTTCGATTCGATAAGGCTAGGCCACTTTATGCCTTTTTTAGTGAAAGAAAAGGGTCAAAAACGAGTAAAATCCGCAAATTAACAAGGAAATTACCCCCATGTTGGCCGTTTTTGAAAATTCTAATATAAACCATGGAAGTCATAGATATGCTCGTTAGATTTCCTAGGAACTATTACATGCTTCGATTCGTTAAGGCTAGGCCACTTTATGCCTTTTTTAGTGAAAGAAAAAGGGTCAAAAACGAGTAAAATCCGTAAATTAACAAGGAAATTACCCCCATGTTGGCCGTTTTTGAAAATTCTAATATAAACCATGGAAGTCGTAGATATGCTTGTTAGATTTCCTAGGAACCATTACATGCTTCGATTTGATAAGGCTAGGTCACTTTATGCCCTTTTTAGTGAAAGAAAAAGGGTCAAAATCGAGTAAAATCCGTAAATTAACAAGGAAATTCACTTTACCACCATTTTGGCCGTTTTTGAAATTTCTAAAATCAACCATGGAAGTCGTAGATATGCTCATTAGATTTCCTAGAAAGTATTACATGCTTCGATTCGATAAGGCTAGGCCACTTTATGCCCTTTTTAGTGAACGAAAAAGGATCAAAATCGAGTAAAATCCGTAAATTAACAAGGAAATTACCACCATTTTGGCCGTTTTTGAAATTTCTAAAATCAACCATGGAAGTCGTAGATATCCTCATTACATTTCCTAGGAACTATTACATGCTTCGATTCGATAAGGCTAGGCCACTTTATGCCCTTTTTAGTGAATGAAAAAGGATCAAAATAGAGTAAAATCCGTAAATTAACAAGGAAATTCACTTTACCACCATTTTGGCCGTTTTTGAAATTTCTAAAATCAACCATGGAAGTCGTAGATATGCTCATTAGAATTCCTAGGAACTATTACATGCTTCGATTCGATAAGGCTAGGCCACTTTATGCCTTTTTTAGTGAAAGAAAAGGGTCAAAAACGAGTAAAATCCGCAAATTAACAAGGAAATTACCCCCATGTTGGCCGTTTTTGAAAATTCTAATATAAACCATGGAAGTCATAGATATGCTCGTTAGATTTCCTAGGAACTATTACATGCTTCGATTCGTTAAGGCTAGGCCACTTTATGCCTTTTTTAGTGAAAGAAAAAGGGTCAAAAACGAGTAAAATCCGTAAATTAACAAGGAAATTACCCCCATGTTGGCCGTTTTTGAAAATTCTAATATAAACCATGGAAGTCGTAGATATGCTTGTTAGATTTCCTAGGAACCATTACATGCTTCGATTTGATAAGGCTAGGTCACTTTATGCCCTTTTTAGTGAAAGAAAAAGGGTCAAAATCGAGTAAAATCCGTAAATTAACAAGGAAATTCACTTTACCACCATTTTGGCCGTTTTTGAAATTTCTAAAATCAACCATGGAAGTCGTAGATATGCTCATTAGATTTCCTAGAAAGTATTACATGCTTCGATTCGATAAGGCTAGGCCACTTTATGCCCTTTTTAGTGAACGAAAAAGGATCAAAATCGAGTAAAATCCGTAAATTAACAAGGAAATTACCACCATTTTGGCCGTTTTTGAAATTTCTAAAATCAACCATGGAAGTCGTAGATATCCTCATTACATTTCCTAGGAACTATTACATGCTTCGATTCGATAAGGCTAGGCCACTTTATGCCCTTTTTAGTGAATGAAAAAGGATCAAAATCGAGTAAAATCCGTAAATTAACAAGGAAATTCACTTTACCACCATTTTGGCCGTTTTTGAAATTTCTAAAATCAACCATGGAAGTCGTAGATATGCTCATTAGATTTCCTAGGAACTATTACATGCTTCGATTCGATAAGGCTAGGCCACTTTATGCCCTTTTTAGTGAATGAAAAAGGATCAAAATCGAGTAAAATCCGTAAATTAACAAGGAAATTACCCCCATGTTGGCCGTTTTTGAAAATTCTAATATAAACCATGGAAGTCATAGATATGCTCGTTAGATTTCCTAGGAACTATTACATGCTTCGATTTGTTAAGGCTAGGCCACTTTATGCCTTTTTTAGTGAAAGAAAAAGGGTCAAAAACGAGTAAAATCCGTAAATTAACAAAGAAATTACCCCCATGTTGGCCGTTTTTGAAAATTCTAATATAAACCATGGAAGTCGTAGATATGCTTGTTAGATTTCCTAGGAACTATTACATGCTTCGATTTGATAAGGCTATGCCACTTTATGCCCTTTTTAGTGAAAGAAAGAGGTTCAAAATCGAGTAAAATCCGTAAATTAACAAGGAAATTCACTTTACCACCATTTTGGCCGTTTTTGAAATTTCTAAAATCAACCATGGAAGTCGTAGATATGCTCATTAGATTTCCTAGAAACTATTACATGCTTCGATTCGATAAGGCTAGGCCACTTTATGCCCTTTTTAGTGAACGAAAAAAGGATCAAAATCGAGTAAAATCCGCAAATTAACAAGGAAATTACCCCCATGTTGGCCGTTTTTGATAATTCTAATATAAACCATGGAAGTCATAGATATGCTCGTTAGATTTCCTAGGAACTATTACATGCTTCGATTCGTTAAGGCTAGGCCACTTTATGCCTTTTTTAGTGAAAGAAAAAGGGTCAAAAACGAGTAAAATCCGTAAATTAACAAGGAAATTACCCCCATGTTGGCCGTTTTTGAAAATTCTAATATAAACCATGGAAGTCGTAGATATGCTTGTTAGATTTCCTAGCAAGTATTACATGCTTCGATTTGATAAGGCTAGGCCACTTTATGCCCCTTTTAGTGAAAGAAAAAGGATCAAAATCGAGTAAAATCCGTAAATTAACAAGGAAATTCACTTTACCACCATTTTGGCCGTTTTTGAAATTTCTAAAATCAACCATGGAAGTCGTAGATATGCTCATTAGATTTCCTAGGAACTATTACATGCTTCGATTCGATAAGGCTAGGCCACTTTATGCCTTTTTTAGTGAAAGAAAAGGGTCAAAAACGAGTAAAATCCGCAAATTAACAAGGAAATTACCCCCATGTTGGCCGTTTTTGAAAATTCTAATATAAACCATGGAAGTCATAGATATGCTCGTTAGATTTCCTAGGAACTATTACATGCTTCGATTCGTTAAGGCTAGGCCACTTTATGCCTTTTTTAGTGAAAGAAAAAGGGTCAAAAACGAGTAAAATCCGTAAATTAACAAGGAAATTACCCCCATGTTGGCCGTTTTTGAAAATTCTAATATAAACCATGGAAGTCGTAGATATGCTTGTTAGATTTCCTAGGAACCATTACATGCTTCGATTCGATAAGGCTAGGTCACTTTATGCCCTTTTTAGTGAAAGAAAAAGGGTCAAAATCGAGTAAAATCCGTAAATTAACAAGGAAATTCACTTTACCACCATTTTGGCCGTTTTTGAAATTTCTAAAATCAACCATGGAAGTCGTAGATATGCTCATTAGATTTCCTAGAAAGTATTACATGCCTCGATTCGATAAGGCTAGGCCACTTTATGCCCTTTTTAGTGAACGAAAAAGGATCAAAATCGAGTAAAATCCGTAAATTAACAAGGAAATTGCCACCATTTTGGCCGTTTTTGAAATTTCTAAAATCAACCATGGAAGTCGTAGATATCCTCATTACATTTCCTAGGAACTATTACATGCTTCGATTCGATAAGGCTAGGCCACTTTATGCCTTTTTTAGTGAAAGAAAAGGGTCAAAAACGAGTAAATTCCGTAAATTAACAAGGAAATTACCCCCATGTTGGCCGTTTTTGAAAATTCTAATATAAACCATGGAAGTCGTAGATATGCTTGTTAGATTTCCTAGCAAGTATTACATGCTTCGATTTGATAAGGCTAGGCCACTTTATGCCCCTTTTAGTGAAAGAAAAAGGATCAAAATCGAGTAAAATCCGTAAATTAACAAGGAAATTCACTTTACCACCATTTTGGCCGTTTTTGAAATTTCTAAAATCAACCATGGAAGTCGTAGATATGCTCATTAGATTTCCTAGGAACTATTACATGCTTCGATTTGATAAGGCTAGGCCACTTTATGCCCTTTTTAGTGAATGAAAAAGGATCAAAATCGAGTAAAATCCGTAAATTAACAAGGAAATTACCCCCATGTTGGCCGTTTTTGAAAATTCTAATATAAACCATGGAAGTCATAGATATGCTCGTTAGATTTCCTAGGAACTATTACATGCTTCGATTCGTTAAGGCTAGGCCACTTTATGCCTTTTTTAGTGAAAGAAAAAGGGTCAAAAACGAGTAAAATCCGTAAATTAACAAGGAAATTACCCCCATGTTGGCCATTTTTGAAAATTCTAATATAAACCATGGAAGTCGTAGATATGCTTGTTAGATTTCCTAGGAACTATTACATGCTTCGATTTGATAAGGCTAGGCCACTTTATGCCCTTTTTAGTGAAAGAAAAAGGGTCAAAATCGAGTAAAATCCGTAAATTAACAAGGAAATTCACTTTACCACCATTTTGGCCGTTTTTGAAATTTCTAAAATCAACCATGGAAGTCATAGATATGCTCATTAGATTTCCTAGGAACTATTACATGCTTCGATTCGATAAGGCTAGGCCACTTTATGCCCTTTTTAGTGAATGAAAAAGGATCAAAATCGAGTAAAATCCGTAAATTAACAAGGAAATTACCCCCATGTTGGCCGTTTTTGAAAATTCTAATATAAACCATGGAAGTCATAGATATGCTCGTTAGATTTCCTAGGAACTATTACATGCTTCGATTCGTTAAGGCTAGGCCACTTTATGGCTTTTTTAGTGAAAGAAAAAGGGTCAAAAACGAGTAAAATCCGTAAATTAACAAGGAAATTACCCCCATGTTGGCCGTTTTTGAAAATTCTAATATAAACCATGGAAGTCGTAGATATGCTTGTTAGATTTCCTAGGAACTATTACATGCTTCGATTTGATAAGGCTGGGCCACTTTATGCCCTTTTTAGTGAAAGAAAAAGGGTCAAAATCGAGTAAAATCCGTAAATTAACAAGGAAATTACCCCCATGTTGGCCATTTTTGAAAATTCTAATATAAACCATGGAAGTCGTAGATATGCTTGTTAGATTTCCTAGGAACTATTACATGCTTCGATTTGATAAGGCTAGGCCACTTTATGCCCTTTTTAGTGAAAGAAAAAGGGTCAAAATCGAGTAAAATCCGTAAATTAACAAGGAAATTCACTTTACCACCATTTTGGCCGTTTTTGAAATTTCTAAAATCAACCATGGAAGTCGTAGATATGCTCATTAGATTTCCTAGGAAATATTACATGCTTCGATTCGATAAGGCTAGGCCACTTTATGCCCTTTTTAGTGAATGAAAAAGGATCAAAATCGAGTAAAATCCGTAAATTAACAAGGAAATTACCCCCATGTTGGCCGTTTTTGAAAATTCTAATATAAACCATGGAAGTCATAGATATGCTCGTTAGATTTCCTAGGAACTATTACATGCTTCGATTCGTTAAGGCTAGGCCACTTTATGGCTTTTTTAGTGAAAGAAAAAGGGTCAAAAACGAGTAAAATCCGTAAATTAACAAGGAAATTACCCCCATGTTGGCCGTTTTTGAAAATTCTAATATAAACCATGGAAGTCGTAGATATGCTTGTTAGATTTCCTAGGAACTATTACATGCTTCGATTTGATAAGGCTGGGCCACTTTATGCCCTTTTTAGTGAAAGAAAAAGGGTCAAAATCGAGTAAAATCCGTAAATTAACAAGGAAATTCACTTTACCACCATTTTGGCCGTTTTTGAAATTTCTAAAATCAACCATGGAAGTCGTAGATATGCTCATTAGATTTCCTAGAAACTATTACATGCTTCGATTCGATAAGGCTAGGCCACTTTATGCCCTATTTAGTGAACGAAAAAGGTTCAAAATCGAGTAAAATCTGTAAATTAACAAGGAAATTACCACCATTTTGGCCGTTTTTGAAATTTCTAAAATCAACCATGGAAGTCGTAGATATGCTCATTAGATTTCCTAGGAACTATTACATGCTTCGATTCGATAAGGCTAGGCCACTTTATGCCTTTTTTAGTGAAAGAAAAGAGTCAAAAACAAGCAAAATCCGTAAATTAACAAGGAAATTACCACCAATGTTGGCCGTTTTTGAAAATTCTAATATAAACCATGGAAGTCGTAGATATGCTTGTTAGATTTCCTAGGAACTATTACATGCTTCGATTTGATAAGGCTATGCCACTTTATGCCCTTTTTAGTGAAAGAAAAAGGTTCAAAATCGAGTAAAATCCGTAAATTAACAAGGAAATTCACTTTACCACCATTTTGGCCGTTTTTGAAATTTCTAAAATCAACCATGGAAGTCGTAGATATGCTCATTAGATTTCCTAGGAACTGTTACATGCTTCGATTCGATAAGGCCAGGCCACTTTATGCCCTTTTTAGTGAATGAAAAAGGATCAAAATCGAGTAAAATCCGTAAATTAACAAGGAAATTACCCCCATGTTGGCCGTTTTTGAAAATTCTAATATAAACCATGGAAGTCATAGATATGCTCGTTAGATTTCCTAGGAACTATTACATGCTTCGATTCGTTAAGGCTAGGCCACTTTATGCCTTTTTTAGTGAAAGAAAAAGGGTCAAAAACGAGTAAAATCCGTAAATTAACAAGGAAATTACCCCCATGTTGGCCGTTTTTGAAAATTCTAATATAAACCATGGAAGTCGTAGATATGCTTGTTAGATTTCCTAGGAACCATTACATGCTTCGATTTGATAAGGCTAGGCCACTTTATGCCCATTTTAGTGAAAGAAAAAGGGTCAAAATCGAGTAAACTCCGTAAATTAACAAGGAAAATCACTTTACCACCATTTTGGCCGTTTTTGAAATTTCTAAAATCAACCATGGAAGTCGTAGATATGCTCATTAGATTTCCTAGGAACTTTTACATGCTTCGATTCGATAAGGCTAGGCCACTTTATGCCCTTTTTAGTGAAAGAAAAAGGATCAAAATCGAGTAAAATCCGTAAATTAACAAGGAAATTACCCCCATGTTGGCCGTTTTTGAAAATTCTAATATAAACCATGGAAGTCATAGATATGCTCGTTAGATTTCCTAGGAACTATTACATGCTTCGATTCGTTAAGGCTAGGCCACTTTATGGCTTTTTTAGTGAAAGAAAAAGGGTCAAAAACGAGTAAAATCCGTAAATTAACAAGGAAATTACCCCCATGTTGGCCGTTTTTGAAAATTCTAATATAAACCATGGAAGTCGTAGATATGCTTGTTAGATTTCCTAGGAACTATTACATGCTTCGATTTGATAAGGCTGGGCCACTTTATGCCCTTTTTAGTGAAAGAAAAAGGGTCAAAATCGAGTAAAATCCGTAAATTAACAAGGAAATTACCCCCATGTTGGCCATTTTTGAAAATTCTAATATAAACCATGGAAGTCGTAGATATGCTTGTTAGATTTCCTAGGAACTATTACATGCTTCGATTTGATAAGGCTAGGCCACTTTATGCCCTTTTTAGTGAAAGAAAAAGGGTCAAAATCGAGTAAAATCCGTAAATTAACAAGGAAATTCACTTTACCACCATTTTGGCCGTTTTTGAAATTTCTAAAATCAACCATGGAAGTCGTAGATATGCTCATTAGATTTCCTAGGAACTATTACATGCTTCGATTCGATAAGGCTAGGCCACTTTATGCCCTTTTTAGTGAATGAAAAAGGATCAAAATCGAGTAAAATCCGTAAATTAACAAGGAAATTACCCCCATGTTGGCCGTTTTTGAAAATTCTAATATAAACCATGGAAGTCATAGATATGCTCGTTAGATTTCCTAGGAACTATTACATGCTTCGATTCGTTAAGGCTAGGCCACTTTATGGCTTTTTTAGTGAAAGAAAAAGGGTCAAAAACGAGTAAAATCCGTAAATTAACAAGGAAATTACCCCCATGTTGGCCGTTTTTGAAAATTCTAATATAAACCATGGAAGTCGTAGATATGCTTGTTAGATTTCCTAGGAACTATTACATGCTTCGATTTGATAAGGCTGGGCCACTTTATGCCCTTTTTAGTGAAAGAAAAAGGGTCAAAATCGAGTAAAATCCGTAAATTAACAAGGAAATTCACTTTACCACCATTTTGGCCGTTTTTGAAATTTCTAAAATCAACCATGGAAGTCGTAGATATGCTCATTAGATTTCCTAGAAACTATTACATGCTTCGATTCGATAAGGCTAGGCCACTTTATGCCCTATTTAGTGAACGAAAAAGGTTCAAAATCGAGTAAAATCTGTAAATTAACAAGGAAATTACCACCATTTTGGCCGTTTTTGAAATTTCTAAAATCAACCATGGAAGTCGTAGATATGCTCATTAGATTTCCTAGGAACTATTACATGCTTCGATTCGATAAGGCTAGGCCACTTTATGCCTTTTTTAGTGAAAGAAAAGAGTCAAAAACAAGCAAAATCCGTAAATTAACAAGGAAATTACCACCAATGTTGGCCGTTTTTGAAAATTCTAATATAAACCATGGAAGTCGTAGATATGCTTGTTAGATTTCCTAGGAACTATTACATGCTACGATTTGATAAGGCTATGCCACTTTATGCCCTTTTTAGTGAAAGAAAAAGGTTCAAAATCGAGTAAAATCTGTAAATTAACAAGGAAATTCACTTTACCACCATTTTGGCCGTTTTTGAAATTTCTAAAATCAACCATGGAAGTCGTAGATATGCTCATTAGATTTCCTAGGAACTGTTACATGCTTCGATTCGATAAGGCTAGGCCACTTTATGCCCTTTTTAGTGAATGAAAAAGGATCAAAATCGAGTAAAATCCGTAAATTAACAAGGAAATTACCCCCATGTTGGCCGTTTTTGAAAATTCTAATATAAACCATGGAAGTCATAGATATGCTCGTTAGATTTCCTAGGAACTATTACATGCTTCGATTCGTTAAGGCTAGGCCACTTTATGCCTTTTTTAGTGAAAGAAAAAGGGTCAAAAACGAGTAAAATCCGTAAATTAACAAGGAAATTACCCCCATGTTGGCCGTTTTTGAAAATTCTAATATAAACCATGGAAGTCGTAGATATGCTTGTTAGATTTCCTAGGAACCATTACATGCTTCGATTTGATAAGGCTAGGTCACTTTATGCCCTTTTTAGTGAAAGAAAAAGGGTCAAAATCGAGTAATATCCGTAAATTAACAAGGAAAATCACTTTACCACCATTTTGGCCGTTTTTGAAATTTCTAAAATCAACCATGGAAGTCGTAGATATGCTCATTAGATTTCCTAGGAACTATTACATGCTTCGATTCGATAAGGCTAGGCCACTTTATGCCCTTTTTAGTGAAAGAAAAAGGATCAAAATCGAGTAAAATCCGTAAATTAACAAGGAAATTCACTTTACCACCATTTTGGCCGTTTTTGAAATTTCTAAAATCAACCATGGAAGTCGTAGATATGCTCATTAGATTTCCTAGGAACTATTACATGCTTCGATTCGATAAGGCTAGGCCACTTTATGCCCTTTTTAGTGAAAGAAAAAGGATAAAAATCGAGTAAAATCCGTAAATTAACAAGGAAATTACCCCCATGTTGGCCGTTTTTGAAAATTCTAATATAAACCATGGAAGTCGTAGATATGCTTGTTAGATTTCCTAGCAAGTATTACATGCTTCGATTTGATAAGGCTAGGCCACTTTATGCCCCTTTTAGTGAAAGAAAAAGGATCAAAATCGAGTAAAATCCGTAAATTAACAAGGAAATTCACTTTACCACCATTTTGGCCGTTTTTGAAATTTCTAAAATCAACCATGGAAGTCGTAGATATGCTCATTAGATTTCCTAGGAACTATTACATGCTTTGATTCGATAAGGCTAGGCCACTTTATGCCCTTTTTAGTGAAAGAAAAAGGGCCAAAAACGAGTAAAATCCGTAAATTAACAAGGAAATTACCCCCATGTTGGCCGTTTTTGAAAATTCTAATATAAACCATGGAAGTCGTAGATATGCTGGTTAGATTTCCTAGGAACTATTACATGCTTCGATTTGATAAGGCTGGGCCACTTTATGCCCTTTTTAGTGAAAGAAAAAGGGTCAAAATCGAGTAAAATCCGTAAATTAACAAGGAAATTACCCCCATGTTGGCCGTTTTTGAAAATTCTTATATAAACCATGGAAGTCGTAGATATGCTTGTTAGATTTCCTAGCAAGTATTACATGCTTCGATTTGATAAGGCTAGGCCACTTTATGCCCCTTTTAGTGAAAGAAAAAGGATCAAAATCGAGTAAAATCCGTAAATTAACAAGGAAATTCACTTTACCACCATTTTGGCCGTTTTTGAAATTTCTAAAATCAACCATGGAAGTCGTAGATATGCTAATTAGATTTCCTAGGAACTATTACATGCTTTGATTCGATAAGGCTAGGCCACTTTATGCCCTTTTTAGTGAAAGAAAAAGGGTCAAAAACGAGTAAAATCCGTAAATTAACAAGGAAATTGCCCCCATGTTGGCCGTTTTTGAAAATTCTAATATAAACCATGGAAGTCGTAGATATGCTTGTTAGATTTCCTAGGAACTATTACATGCTTCGATTTGATAAGGCTGGGCCACTTTATGCCCTTTTTAGTGAAAGAAAAAGGGTCAAAATCGAGTAAAATCCGTAAATTAACAAGGAAATTACCCCCATGTTGGCCATTTTTGAAAATTCTAATATAAACCATGGAAGTCGTAGATATGCTTGTTAGATTTCCTAGGAACTATTACATGCTTCGATTTGATAAGGCTACGCCACTTTATGCCCTTTTTAGTGAAAGAAAAAGGGTCAAAATCGAGTAAAATCCGTAAATTAACAAGGAAATTCACTTTACCACCATTTTGGCCGTTTTTGAAATTTCTAAAATCAACCATGGAAGTCGTAGATATGCTCATTAGATTTCCTAGGAACTATTACATGCTTCGATTCGATAAGGCTAGGCCACTTTATGCCCTTTTTAGTGAAAGAAAAAGGATCAAAATCGAGTAAAATCCGTAAATTAACAAGGAAATTACCCCCATGTTGGCCGTTTTTGAAAATTCTAATATAAACCATGGAAGTCGTAGATATGCTTGTTAGATTTCCTAGCAAGTATTACATGCTTCGATTTGATAAGGCTAGGCCACTTTATGCCCCTTTTAGTGAAAGAAAAAGGACCAAAATCGAGTAAAATCCGTAAATTAACAAGGAAATTCACTTTACCACCATTTTGGCCGTTTTTGAAATTTCTAAAATCAACCATGGAAGTCGTAGATATGCTCATTAGATTTCCTAGGAACTATTACATGCTTTGATTCGATAAGGCTAGGCCACTTTATGCCCTTTTTAGTGAAAGAAAAAGGGTCAAAAACGAGTAAAATCCGTAAATTAACAAGGAAATTACCCCCATGTTGGCCGTTTTTGAAAATTCTAATATAAACCATGGAAGTCGTAGATATGCTTGTTAGATTTCCTAGGAACTATTACATGCTTCGATTTGATAAGGCTGGGCCACTTTATGCCCTTTTTAGTGAAAGAAAAAGGGTCAAAATCGAGTAAAATCCGTAAATTAACAAGGAAATTACCCCCATGTTGGCCATTTTTGAAAATTCTAATATAAACCATGGAAGTCGTAGATATGCTTGTTAGATTTCCTAGGAACTATTACATGCTTCGATTTGATAAGGCTAGGCCACTTTATGCCCTTTTTAGTGAAAGAAAAAGGGTCAAAATCGAGTAAAATCCGTAAATTAACAAGGAAATTCACTTTACCACCATTTTGGCCGTTTTTGAAATTTCTAAAATCAACCATGGAAGTCGTAGATATGCTCATTAGATTTCCTAGGAACTATTACATGCTTCGATTCGATAAGGTTAGGCCACTTTATGCCCTTTTTAGTGAAAGAAAAAGGATCAAAATCGAGTAAAATCCGTAAATTAACAAGGAAATTACCCCCATGTTGGCCGTTTTTGAAAATTCTAATATAAACCATGGAAGTCGTAGATATGCTTGTTAGATTTCCTAGCAAGTATTACATGCTTCGATTTGATAAGGCTAGGCCACTTTATGCCCCTTTTAGTGAAAGAAAAAGGATCAAAATCGAGTAAAATCCGTAAATTAACAAGGAAATTCACTTTACCACCATTTTGGCCGTTTTTGAAATTTCTAAAATCAACCATGGAAGTCGTAGATATGCTAATTAGATTTCCTAGGAACTATTACATGCTTTGATTCGATAAGGCTAGGCCACTTTATGCCCTTTTTAGTGAAAGAAAAAGTGTCAAAAACGAGTAAAATCCGTAAATTAACAAGGAAATTACCCCCATGTTGGCCGTTTTTGAAAATTCTAATATAAACCATGGAAGTCGTAGATATGCTTGTTAGATTTCCTAGGAACTATTACATGCTTCGATTTGATAAGGCTGGGCCACTTTATGCCCTTTTTAGTGAAAGAAAAAGGGTCAAAATCGAGTAAAATCCGTAAATTAACAAGGAAATTACCCCCATGTTGGCCATTTTTGAAAATTCTAATATAAACCATGGAAGTCGTAGATATGCTTGTTAGATTTCCTAGGAACTATTACATGCTTCGATTTGATAAGGCTACGCCAGTTTATGCCCTTTTTAGTGAAAGAAAAAGGGTCAAAATCGAGTAAAATCCGTAAATTAACAAGGAAATTCACTTTACCACCATTTTGGCCGTTTTTGAAATTTCTAAAATCAACCGTGGAAGTCGTAGATATGCTCATTAGATTTCCTAGGAACTATTACATGCTTCGATTCGATAAGGCTAGGCCACTTTATGCCCTTTTTAGTGAAAGAAAAAGGATCAAAATCGAGTAAAATCCGTAAATTAACAAGGAAATTACCCCCATGTTGGCCGTTTTTGAAAATTCTAATATAAACCATGGAAGTCGTAGATATGCTTGTTAGATTTCCTAGCAAGTATTACATGCTTCGATTTGATAAGGCTAGGCCACTTTATGCCCCTTTTAGTGAAAGAAAAAGGATCAAAATCGAGTAAAATCCGTAAATTAACAAGGAAATTCACTTTACCACCATTTTGGCCGTTTTTGAAATTTCTAAAATCAACCATGGAAGTCGTAGATATGCTCATTAGATTTCCTAGGAACTATTACATGCTTTGATTCGATAAGGCTAGGCCACTTTATGCCCTTTTTAGTGAAAGAAAAAGGGTCAAAAACGAGTAAAATCCGTAAATTAACAAGGAAATTACCCCCATGTTGGCCGTTTTTGAAAATTCTAATATAAACCATGGAAGTCGTAGATATGCTTGTTAGATTTCCTAGGAACTATTACATGCTTCGATTTGATAAGGCTGGGCCACTTTATGCCCTTTTTAGTGAAAGAAAAAGGGTCAAAATCGAGTAAAATCCGCAAATTAACAAGGAAATTACCCCCATGTTGGCCATTTTTGAAAATTCTAATATAAACCATGGAAGTCGTAGATATGCTTGTTAGATTTCCTAGGAACTATTACATGCTTCGATTTGATAAGGCTAGGCCACTTTATGCCCTTTTTAGTGAAAGAAAAAGGGTCAAAATCGAGTAAAATCCGTAAATTAACAAGGAAATTCACTTTACCACCATTTTGGCTGTTTTTGAAATTTCTAAAATCAACCATGGAAGTCGTAGATATGCTCATTAGATTTCCTAGGAACTATTACATGCTTCGATTCGATAAGGCTAGGCCACTTTATGCCCTTTTTAGTGAAAGAAAAAGGATCAAAATCGAGTAAAATCCGTAAATTAACAAGGAAATTCACTTTACCACCATTTTGGCCGTTTTTGAAACTTCTAAAATCAACCATGGAAGTCGTAGATATGCTCATTAGATTTCCTAGGAACTATTACATGCTTTGATTCGATAAGGCTAGGCCACTTTATGCCCTTTTTAGTGAAAGAAAAAGGGTCAAAAACGAGTAAAATCCGTAAATTAACAAGGAAATTACCCCCATGTTGGCCGTTTTTGAAAATTCTAATATAAACCATGGAAGTCGTAGATATGCTTGTTAGATTTCCTAGGAACTATTACATGCTTCGATTTGATAAGGCTGGGCCACTTTATGCCCTTTTTAGTGAAAGAAAAAGGGTCAAAATCGAGTAAAATCCGTAAATTAACAAGGAAATTACCCCCATGTTGGCCATTTTTGAAAATTCTAATATAAACCATGGAAGTCGTAGATATGCTTGTTAGATTTCCTAGGAACTATTACATGCGTCGATTCGATAAGGCTAGACCACTTTATGCCTTTTTGAGTGAAAGAAAAGGGTCAAAAATGAGTAAAATCCGTAAATTAACAAGGAAATTACCCCCATGTTGGCCGTTTTTGAAAATTCTAATATAAACCATGAATATGCTTGTTAGATTTCCTAGGAACTACTACATGCTTCGATTTGATAAGGCTGGGCCACTTTATGCCCTTTTTAGTGAAAGAAAAAGGGTCAAAATCGAGTAAAATCCGTAAATTAACAAGGAAATTACCCCCATGTTGGCCATTTTTGAAAATTCTAATATAAACCATGGAAGTCGTAGATATGCTTGTTAGATTTCCTAGGAACTATTACATGCTTCGATTTGATAAGGCTAGGCCACTTTATGCCCTTTTTAGTGAAAGAAAAAGGGTCAAAATCGAGTAAAATCCGTAAATTAACAAGGAAATTCACTTTACCACCATTTTGGCCGTTTTTGAAATTTCTAAAATCAACCATGGAAGTCGTAGATATGCTCATTAGATTTCCTAGGAACTATTACATGCTTCGATTCGATAAGGCTAGGCCACTTTATGCCCTTTTTAGTGAAAGAAAAAGGATCAAAATCGAGTAAAATCCGTAAATTAACAAGGAAATTACCCCCATGTTGGCCGTTTTTGAAAATTCTAATATAAACCATGGAAGTCGTAGATATGCTTGTTAGATTTCCTAGGAACTATTACATGCTTCGATTTGATAAGGCTGGGCCACTTTATGCCCTTTTTAGTGAAAGAAAAAGGGTCAAAATCGAGTAAAATCCGTAAATTAACAAGGAAATTACCCCCATGTTGGCCATTTTTGAAAATTCTAATATAAACCATGGAAGTCGTAGATATGCTTGTTAGATTTCCTAGGAACTATTACATGCTTCGATTTGATAAGGCTAGGCCACTTTATGCCCTTTTTAGTGAAAGAAAAAGGGTCAAAATCGAGTAAAATCCGTAAATTAACAAGGAAATTCACTTTACCACCATTTTGGCCGTTTTTGAAATTTCTAAAATCAACCATGGAAGTCGTAGATATGCTCATTAGATTTCCTAGGAACTATTACATGCTTCGATTCGATAAGGTTAGGCCACTTTATGCCCTTTTTAGTGAAAGAAAAAGGATCAAAATCGAGTAAAATCCGTAAATTAACAAGGAAATTACCCCCATGTTGGCCGTTTTTGAAAATTCTAATATAAACCATGGAAGTCGTAGATATGCTTGTTAGATTTCCTAGCAAGTATTACATGCTTCGATTTGATAAGGCTAGGCCACTTTATGCCCCTTTTAGTGAAAGAAAAAGGATCAAAATCGAGTAAAATCCGTAAATTAACAAGGAAATTCACTTTACCACCATTTTGGCCGTTTTTGAAATTTCTAAAATCAACCATGGAAGTCGTAGATATGCTAATTAGATTTCCTAGGAACTATTACATGCTTTGATTCGATAAGGCTAGGCCACTTTATGCCCTTTTTAGTGAAAGAAAAAGTGTCAAAAACGAGTAAAATCCGTAAATTAACAAGGAAATTACCCCCATGTTGGCCGTTTTTGAAAATTCTAATATAAACCATGGAAGTCGTAGATATGCTTGTTAGATTTCCTAGGAACTATTACATGCTTCGATTTGATAAGGCTGGGCCACTTTATGCCCTTTTTAGTGAAAGAAAAAGGGTCAAAATCGAGTAAAATCCGTAAATTAACAAGGAAATTACCCCCATGTTGGCCATTTTTGAAAATTCTAATATAAACCATGGAAGTCGTAGATATGCTTGTTAGATTTCCTAGGAACTATTACATGCTTCGATTTGATAAGGCTACGCCAGTTTATGCCCTTTTTAGTGAAAGAAAAAGGGTCAAAATCGAGTAAAATCCGTAAATTAACAAGGAAATTCACTTTACCACCATTTTGGCCGTTTTTGAAATTTCTAAAATCAACCGTGGAAGTCGTAGATATGCTCATTAGATTTCCTAGGAACTATTACATGCTTCGATTCGATAAGGCTAGGCCACTTTATGCCCTTTTTAGTGAAAGAAAAAGGATCAAAATCGAGTAAAATCCGTAAATTAACAAGGAAATTACCCCCATGTTGGCCGTTTTTGAAAATTCTAATATAAACCATGGAAGTCGTAGATATGCTTGTTAGATTTCCTAGCAAGTATTACATGCTTCGATTTGATAAGGCTAGGCCACTTTATGCCCCTTTTAGTGAAAGAAAAAGGATCAAAATCGAGTAAAATCCGTAAATTAACAAGGAAATTCACTTTACCACCATTTTGGCCGTTTTTGAAATTTCTAAAATCAACCATGGAAGTCGTAGATATGCTCATTAGATTTCCTAGGAACTATTACATGCTTTGATTCGATAAGGCTAGGCCACTTTATGCCCTTTTTAGTGAAAGAAAAAGGGTCAAAAACGAGTAAAATCCGTAAATTAACAAGGAAATTACCCCCATGTTGGCCGTTTTTGAAAATTCTAATATAAACCATGGAAGTCGTAGATATGCTTGTTAGATTTCCTAGGAACTATTACATGCTTCGATTTGATAAGGCTGGGCCACTTTATGCCCTTTTTAGTGAAAGAAAAAGGGTCAAAATCGAGTAAAATCCGCAAATTAACAAGGAAATTACCCCCATGTTGGCCATTTTTGAAAATTCTAATATAAACCATGGAAGTCGTAGATATGCTTGTTAGATTTCCTAGGAACTATTACATGCTTCGATTTGATAAGGCTAGGCCACTTTATGCCCTTTTTAGTGAAAGAAAAAGGGTCAAAATCGAGTAAAATCCGTAAATTAACAAGGAAATTCACTTTACCACCATTTTGGCTGTTTTTGAAATTTCTAAAATCAACCATGGAAGTCGTAGATATGCTCATTAGATTTCCTAGGAACTATTACATGCTTCGATTCGATAAGGCTAGGCCACTTTATGCCCTTTTTAGTGAAAGAAAAAGGATCAAAATCGAGTAAAATCCGTAAATTAACAAGGAAATTCACTTTACCACCATTTTGGCCGTTTTTGAAACTTCTAAAATCAACCATGGAAGTCGTAGATATGCTCATTAGATTTCCTAGGAACTATTACATGCTTTGATTCGATAAGGCTAGGCCACTTTATGCCCTTTTTAGTGAAAGAAAAAGGGTCAAAAACGAGTAAAATCCGTAAATTAACAAGGAAATTACCCCCATGTTGGCCGTTTTTGAAAATTCTAATATAAACCATGGAAGTCGTAGATATGCTTGTTAGATTTCCTAGGAACTATTACATGCTTCGATTTGATAAGGCTGGGCCACTTTATGCCCTTTTTAGTGAAAGAAAAAGGGTCAAAATCGAGTAAAATCCGTAAATTAACAAGGAAATTACCCCCATGTTGGCCATTTTTGAAAATTCTAATATAAACCATGGAAGTCGTAGATATGCTTGTTAGATTTCCTAGGAACTATTACATGCGTCGATTCGATAAGGCTAGACCACTTTATGCCTTTTTGAGTGAAAGAAAAGGGTCAAAAATGAGTAAAATCCGTAAATTAACAAGGAAATTACCCCCATGTTGGCCGTTTTTGAAAATTCTAATATAAACCATGAATATGCTTGTTAGATTTCCTAGGAACTACTACATGCTTCGATTTGATAAGGCTGGGCCACTTTATGCCCTTTTTAGTGAAAGAAAAAGGGTCAAAATCGAGTAAAATCCGTAAATTAACAAGGAAATTACCCCCATGTTGGCCATTTTTGAAAATTCTAATATAAACCATGGAAGTCGTAGATATGCTTGTTAGATTTCCTAGGAACTATTACATGCTTCGATTTGATAAGGCTAGGCCACTTTATGCCCTTTTTAGTGAAAGAAAAAGGGTCAAAATCGAGTAAAATCCGTAAATTAACAAGGAAATTCACTTTACCACCATTTTGGCCGTTTTTGAAATTTCTAAAATCAACCATGGAAGTCGTAGATATGCTCATTAGATTTCCTAGGAACTATTACATGCTTCGATTCGATAAGGCTAGGCCACTTTATGCCCTTTTTAGTGAAAGAAAAAGGATCAAAATCGAGTAAAATCCGTAAATTAACAAGGAAATTACCCCCATGTTGGCCGTTTTTGAAAATTCTAATATAAACCATGGAAGTCGTAGATATGCTTGTTAGATTTCCTAGCAAGTATTACATGCTTCGATTTGATAAGGCTAGGCCACTTTATGCCCCTTTTAGTGAAAGAAAAAGGATCAAAATCGAGTAAAATCCGTAAATTAACAAGGAAATTCACTTTACCACCATTTTGGCCGTTTTTGAAATTTCTAAAATCAACCATGGAAGTCGTAGATATGCTAATTAGATTTCCTAGGAACTATTACATGCTTTGATTCGATAAGGCTAGGCCACTTTATGCCCTTTTTAGTGAAAGAAAAAGTGTCAAAAACGAGTAAAATCCGTAAATTAACAAGGAAATTACCCCCATGTTGGCCGTTTTTGAAAATTCTAATATAAACCATGGAAGTCGTAGATATGCTTGTTAGATTTCCTAGGAACTATTACATGCTTCGATTTGATAAGGCTGGGCCACTTTATGCCCTTTTTAGTGAAAGAAAAAGGGTCAAAATCGAGTAAAATCCGTAAATTAACAAGGAAATTACCCCCATGTTGGCCATTTTTGAAAATTCTAATATAAACCATGGAAGTCGTAGATATGCTTGTTAGATTTCCTAGGAACTATTACATGCTTCGATTTGATAAGGCTACGCCAGTTTATGCCCTTTTTAGTGAAAGAAAAAGGGTCAAAATCGAGTAAAATCCGTAAATTAACAAGGAAATTCACTTTACCACCATTTTGGCCGTTTTTGAAATTTCTAAAATCAACCGTGGAAGTCGTAGATATGCTCATTAGATTTCCTAGGAACTATTACATGCTTCGATTCGATAAGGCTAGGCCACTTTATGCCCTTTTTAGTGAAAGAAAAAGGATCAAAATCGAGTAAAATCCGTAAATTAACAAGGAAATTACCCCCATGTTGGCCGTTTTTGAAAATTCTAATATAAACCATGGAAGTCGTAGATATGCTTGTTAGATTTCCTAGCAAGTATTACATGCTTCGATTTGATAAGGCTAGGCCACTTTATGCCCCTTTTAGTGAAAGAAAAAGGATCAAAATCGAGTAAAATCCGTAAATTAACAAGGAAATTCACTTTACCACCATTTTGGCCGTTTTTGAAATTTCTAAAATCAACCATGGAAGTCGTAGATATGCTCATTAGATTTCCTAGGAACTATTACATGCTTTGATTCGATAAGGCTAGGCCACTTTATGCCCTTTTTAGTGAAAGAAAAAGGGTCAAAAACGAGTAAAATCCGTAAATTAACAAGGAAATTACCCCCATGTTGGCCGTTTTTGAAAATTCTAATATAAACCATGGAAGTCGTAGATATGCTTGTTAGATTTCCTAGGAACTATTACATGCTTCGATTTGATAAGGCTGGGCCACTTTATGCCCTTTTTAGTGAAAGAAAAAGGGTCAAAATCGAGTAAAATCCGCAAATTAACAAGGAAATTACCCCCATGTTGGCCATTTTTGAAAATTCTAATATAAACCATGGAAGTCGTAGATATGCTTGTTAGATTTCCTAGGAACTATTACATGCTTCGATTTGATAAGGCTAGGCCACTTTATGCCCTTTTTAGTGAAAGAAAAAGGGTCAAAATCGAGTAAAATCCGTAAATTAACAAGGAAATTCACTTTACCACCATTTTGGCTGTTTTTGAAATTTCTAAAATCAACCATGGAAGTCGTAGATATGCTCATTAGATTTCCTAGGAACTATTACATGCTTCGATTCGATAAGGCTAGGCCACTTTATGCCCTTTTTAGTGAAAGAAAAAGGATCAAAATCGAGTAAAATCCGTAAATTAACAAGGAAATTACCCCCATGTTGGCCGTTTTTGAAAATTCTAATATAAACCATGGAAGTCGTAGATATGCTTGTTAGATTTCCTAGCAAGTATTACATGCTTCGATTTGATAAGGCTAGGCCACTTTATGCCCCTTTTAGTGAAAGAAAAAGGATCAAAATCGAGTAAAATCCGTAAATTAACAAGGAAATTCACTTTACCACCATTTTGGCCGTTTTTGAAATTTCTAAAATCAACCATGGAAGTCGTAGATATGCTCATTAGATTTCCTAGGAACTATTACATGCTTTGATTCGATAAGGCTAGGCCACTTTATGCCCTTTTTAGTGAAAGAAAAAGGGTCAAAAACGAGTAAAATCCGTAAATTAACAAGGAAATTACCCCCATGTTGGCCGTTTTTGAAAATTCTAATATAAACCATGGAAGTCGTAGATATGCTTGTTAGATTTCCTAGGAACTATTACATGCTTCGATTTGATAAGGCTGGGCCACTTTATGCCCTTTTTAGTGAAAGAAAAAGGGTCAAAATCGAGTAAAATCCGCAAATTAACAAGGAAATTACCCCCATGTTGGCCATTTTTGAAAATTCTAATATAAACCATGGAAGTCGTAGATATGCTTGTTAGATTTCCTAGGAACTATTACATGCTTCGATTTGATAAGGCTAGGCCACTTTATGCCCTTTTTAGTGAAAGAAAAAGGGTCAAAATCGAGTAAAATCCGTAAATTAACAAGGAAATTCACTTTACCACCATTTTGGCTGTTTTTGAAATTTCTAAAATCAACCATGGAAGTCGTAGATATGCTCATTAGATTTCCTAGGAACTATTACATGCTTCGATTCGATAAGGCTAGGCCACTTTATGCCCTTTTTAGTGAAAGAAAAAGGATCAAAATCGAGTAAAATCCGTAAATTAACAAGGAAATTCACTTTACCACCATTTTGGCCGTTTTTGAAACTTCTAAAATCAACCATGGAAGTCGTAGATATGCTCATTAGATTTCCTAGGAACTATTACATGCTTTGATTCGATAAGGCTAGGCCACTTTATGCCCTTTTTAGTGAAAGAAAAAGGGTCAAAAACGAGTAAAATCCGTAAATTAACAAGGAAATTACCCCCATGTTGGCCGTTTTTGAAAATTCTAATATAAACCATGGAAGTCGTAGATATGCTTGTTAGATTTCCTAGGAACTATTACATGCTTCGATTTGATAAGGCTGGGCCACTTTATGCCCTTTTTAGTGAAAGAAAAAGGGTCAAAATCGAGTAAAATCCGTAAATTAACAAGGAAATTACCCCCATGTTGGCCATTTTTGAAAATTCTAATATAAACCATGGAAGTCGTAGATATGCTTGTTAGATTTCCTAGGAACTATTACATGCGTCGATTCGATAAGGCTAGACCACTTTATGCCTTTTTGAGTGAAAGAAAAGGGTCAAAAATGAGTAAAATCCGTAAATTAACAAGGAAATTACCCCCATGTTGGCCGTTTTTGAAAATTCTAATATAAACCATGAATATGCTTGTTAGATTTCCTAGGAACTACTACATGCTTCGATTTGATAAGGCTGGGCCACTTTATGCCCTTTTTAGTGAAAGAAAAAGGGTCAAAATCGAGTAAAATCCGTAAATTAACAAGGAAATTACCCCCATGTTGGCCATTTTTGAAAATTCTAATATAAACCATGGAAGTCGTAGATATGCTTGTTAGATTTCCTAGGAACTATTACATGCTTCGATTTGATAAGGCTAGGCCACTTTATGCCCTTTTTAGTGAAAGAAAAAGGGTCAAAATCGAGTAAAATCCGTAAATTAACAAGGAAATTCACTTTACCACCATTTTGGCCGTTTTTGAAATTTCTAAAATCAACCATGGAAGTCGTAGATATGCTCATTAGATTTCCTAGGAACTATTACATGCTTCGATTCGATAAGGCTAGGCCACTTTATGCCCTTTTTAGTGAAAGAAAAAGGATCAAAATCGAGTAAAATCCGTAAATTAACAAGGAAATTACCCCCATGTTGGCCGTTTTTGAAAATTCTAATATAAACCATGGAAGTCGTAGATATGCTTGTTAGATTTCCTAGCAAGTATTACATGCTTCGATTTGATAAGGCTAGGCCACTTTATGCCCCTTTTAGTGAAAGAAAAAGGATCAAAATCGAGTAAAATCCGTAAATTAACAAGGAAATTCACTTTACCACCATTTTGGCCGTTTTTGAAATTTCTAAAATCAACCATGGAAGTCGTAGATATGCTAATTAGATTTCCTAGGAACTATTACATGCTTTGATTCGATAAGGCTAGGCCACTTTATGCCCTTTTTAGTGAAAGAAAAAGTGTCAAAAACGAGTAAAATCCGTAAATTAACAAGGAAATTACCCCCATGTTGGCCGTTTTTGAAAATTCTAATATAAACCATGGAAGTCGTAGATATGCTTGTTAGATTTCCTAGGAACTATTACATGCTTCGATTTGATAAGGCTGGGCCACTTTATGCCCTTTTTAGTGAAAGAAAAAGGGTCAAAATCGAGTAAAATCCGTAAATTAACAAGGAAATTACCCCCATGTTGGCCATTTTTGAAAATTCTAATATAAACCATGGAAGTCGTAGATATGCTTGTTAGATTTCCTAGGAACTATTACATGCTTCGATTTGATAAGGCTACGCCAGTTTATGCCCTTTTTAGTGAAAGAAAAAGGGTCAAAATCGAGTAAAATCCGTAAATTAACAAGGAAATTCACTTTACCACCATTTTGGCCGTTTTTGAAATTTCTAAAATCAACCGTGGAAGTCGTAGATATGCTCATTAGATTTCCTAGGAACTATTACATGCTTCGATTCGATAAGGCTAGGCCACTTTATGCCCTTTTTAGTGAAAGAAAAAGGATCAAAATCGAGTAAAATCCGTAAATTAACAAGGAAATTACCCCCATGTTGGCCGTTTTTGAAAATTCTAATATAAACCATGGAAGTCGTAGATATGCTTGTTAGATTTCCTAGCAAGTATTACATGCTTCGATTTGATAAGGCTAGGCCACTTTATGCCCCTTTTAGTGAAAGAAAAAGGATCAAAATCGAGTAAAATCCGTAAATTAACAAGGAAATTCACTTTACCACCATTTTGGCCGTTTTTGAAATTTCTAAAATCAACCATGGAAGTCGTAGATATGCTCATTAGATTTCCTAGGAACTATTACATGCTTTGATTCGATAAGGCTAGGCCACTTTATGCCCTTTTTAGTGAAAGAAAAAGGGTCAAAAACGAGTAAAATCCGTAAATTAACAAGGAAATTACCCCCATGTTGGCCGTTTTTGAAAATTCTAATATAAACCATGGAAGTCGTAGATATGCTTGTTAGATTTCCTAGGAACTATTACATGCTTCGATTTGATAAGGCTGGGCCACTTTATGCCCTTTTTAGTGAAAGAAAAAGGGTCAAAATCGAGTAAAATCCGCAAATTAACAAGGAAATTACCCCCATGTTGGCCATTTTTGAAAATTCTAATATAAACCATGGAAGTCGTAGATATGCTTGTTAGATTTCCTAGGAACTATTACATGCTTCGATTTGATAAGGCTAGGCCACTTTATGCCCTTTTTAGTGAAAGAAAAAGGGTCAAAATCGAGTAAAATCCGTAAATTAACAAGGAAATTCACTTTACCACCATTTTGGCTGTTTTTGAAATTTCTAAAATCAACCATGGAAGTCGTAGATATGCTCATTAGATTTCCTAGGAACTATTACATGCTTCGATTCGATAAGGCTAGGCCACTTTATGCCCTTTTTAGTGAAAGAAAAAGGATCAAAATCGAGTAAAATCCGTAAATTAACAAGGAAATTCACTTTACCACCATTTTGGCCGTTTTTGAAACTTCTAAAATCAACCATGGAAGTCGTAGATATGCTCATTAGATTTCCTAGGAACTATTACATGCTTTGATTCGATAAGGCTAGGCCACTTTATGCCCTTTTTAGTGAAAGAAAAAGGGTCAAAAACGAGTAAAATCCGTAAATTAACAAGGAAATTACCCCCATGTTGGCCGTTTTTGAAAATTCTAATATAAACCATGGAAGTCGTAGATATGCTTGTTAGATTTCCTAGGAACTATTACATGCTTCGATTTGATAAGGCTGGGCCACTTTATGCCCTTTTTAGTGAAAGAAAAAGGGTCAAAATCGAGTAAAATCCGTAAATTAACAAGGAAATTACCCCCATGTTGGCCATTTTTGAAAATTCTAATATAAACCATGGAAGTCGTAGATATGCTTGTTAGATTTCCTAGGAACTATTACATGCGTCGATTCGATAAGGCTAGACCACTTTATGCCTTTTTGAGTGAAAGAAAAGGGTCAAAAATGAGTAAAATCCGTAAATTAACAAGGAAATTACCCCCATGTTGGCCGTTTTTGAAAATTCTAATATAAACCATGAATATGCTTGTTAGATTTCCTAGGAACTACTACATGCTTCGATTTGATAAGGCTGGGCCACTTTATGCCCTTTTTAGTGAAAGAAAAAGGGTCAAAATCGAGTAAAATCCGTAAATTAACAAGGAAATTACCCCCATGTTGGCCATTTTTGAAAATTCTAATATAAACCATGGAAGTCGTAGATATGCTTGTTAGATTTCCTAGGAACTATTACATGCTTCGATTTGATAAGGCTAGGCCACTTTATGCCCTTTTTAGTGAAAGAAAAAGGGTCAAAATCGAGTAAAATCCGTAAATTAACAAGGAAATTCACTTTACCACCATTTTGGCCGTTTTTGAAATTTCTAAAATCAACCATGGAAGTCGTAGATATGCTCATTAGATTTCCTAGGAACTATTACATGCTTCGATTCGATAAGGCTAGGCCACTTTATGCCCTTTTTAGTGAAAGAAAAAGGATCAAAATCGAGTAAAATCCGTAAATTAACAAGGAAATTACCCCCATGTTGGCCGTTTTTGAAAATTCTAATATAAACCATGGAAGTCGTAGATATGCTTGTTAGATTTCCTAGCAAGTATTACATGCTTCGATTTGATAAGGCTAGGCCACTTTATGCCCCTTTTAGTGAAAGAAAAAGGATCAAAATCGAGTAAAATGCGTAAATTAACAAGGAAATTACCCCCATGTTGGCCATTTTTGAAAATTCTAATATAAACCATGGAAGTCGTAGATATGCTTGTTAGATTTCCTAGGAACTATTACATGCTTCGATTTGATAAGGCTACGCCACTTTATGCCCTTTTTAGTGAAAGAAAAAGGGTCAAAATCGAGTAAAATCCGTAAATTAACAAGGAAATTCACTTTACCACCATTTTGGCCGTTTTTGAAATTTCTAAAATCAACCATGGAAGTCGTAGATATGCTCATTAGATTTCCTAGGAACTATTACATGCTTCGATTCGATAAGGCTAGGCCACTTTATGCCCTTTTTAGTGAAAGAAAAAGGATCAAAATCGAGTAAAATCCGTAAATTAACAAGGAAATTACCCCCATGTTGGCCGTTTTTGAAAATTCTAATATAAACCATGGAAGTCGTAGATATGCTTGTTAGATTTCCTAGCAAGTATTACATGCTTCGATTTGATAAGGCTAGGCCACTTTATGCCCCTTTTAGTGAAAGAAAAAGGACCAAAATCGAGTAAAATCCGTAAATTAACAAGGAAATTCACTTTACCACCATTTTGGCCGTTTTTGAAATTTCTAAAATCAACCATGGAAGTCGTAGATATGCTCATTAGATTTCCTAGGAACTATTACATGCTTTGATTCGATAAGGCTAGGCCACTTTATGCCCTTTTTAGTGAAAGAAAAAGGGTCAAAAACGAGTAAAATCCGTAAATTAACAAGGAAATTACCCCCATGTTGGCCGTTTTTGAAAATTCTAATATAAACCATGGAAGTCGTAGATATGCTTGTTAGATTTCCTAGGAACTATTACATGCTTCGATTTGATAAGGCTGGGCCACTTTATGCCCTTTTTAGTGAAAGAAAAAGGGTCAAAATCGAGTAAAATCCGTAAATTAACAAGGAAATTACCCCCATGTTGGCCATTTTTGAAAATTCTAATATAAACCATGGAAGTCGTAGATATGCTTGTTAGATTTCCTAGGAACTATTACATGCTTCGATTTGATAAGGCTACGCCACTTTATGCCCTTTTTAGTGAAAGAAAAAGGGTCAAAATCGAGTAAAATCCGTAAATTAACAAGGAAATTCACTTTACCACCATTTTGGCCGTTTTTGAAATTTCTAAAATCAACCATGGAAGTCGTAGATATGCTCATTAGATTTCCTAGGAACTATTACATGCTTCGATTCGATAAGGCTAGGCCACTTTATGCCCTTTTTAGTGAAAGAAAAAGGATCAAAATCGAGTAAAATCCGTAAATTAACAAGGAAATTACCCCCATGTTGGCCGTTTTTGAAAATTCTAATATAAACCATGGAAGTCGTAGATATGCTTGTTAGATTTCCTAGCAAGTATTACATGCTTCGATTTGATAAGGCTAGGCCACTTTATGCCCCTTTTAGTGAAAGAAAAAGGATCAAAATCGAGTAAAATCCGTAAATTAACAAGGAAATTCACTTTACCACCATTTTGGCCGTTTTTGAAATTTCTAAAATCAACCATGGAAGTCGTAGATATGCTCATTAGATTTCCTAGGAACTATTACATGCTTTGATTCGATAAGGCTAGGCCACTTTATGCCCTTTTTAGTGAAAGAAAAAGGGTCAAAAACGAGTAAAATCCGTAAATTAACAAGGAAATTACCCCCATGTTGGCCGTTTTTGAAAATTCTAATATAAACCATGGAAGTCGTAGATATGCTTGTTAGATTTCCTAGGAACTATTACATGCTTCGATTTGATAAGGCTGGGCCACTTTATGCCCTTTTTAGTGAAAGAAAAAGGGTCAAAATCGAGTAAAATCCGCAAATTAACAAGGAAATTACCCCCATGTTGGCCATTTTTGAAAATTCTAATATAAACCATGGAAGTCGTAGATATGCTTGTTAGATTTCCTAGGAACTATTACATGCTTCGATTTGATAAGGCTAGGCCACTTTATGCCCTTTTTAGTGAAAGAAAAAGGGTCAAAATCGAGTAAAATCCGTAAATTAACAAGGAAATTCACTTTACCACCATTTTGGCTGTTTTTGAAATTTCTAAAATCAACCATGGAAGTCGTAGATATGCTCATTAGATTTCCTAGGAACTATTACATGCTTCGATTCGATAAGGCTAGGCCACTTTATGCCCTTTTTAGTGAAAGAAAAAGGATCAAAATCGAGTAAAATCCGTAAATTAACAAGGAAATTCACTTTACCACCATTTTGGCCGTTTTTGAAATTTCTAAAATCAACCATGGAAGTCGTAGATATGCTCATTAGATTTCCTAGGAACTATTACATGCTTTGATTCGATAAGGCTAGGCCACTTTATGCCCTTTTTAGTGAAAGAAAAAGGGTCAAAAACGAGTAAAATCCGTAAATTAACAAGGAAATTACCCCCATGTTGGCCGTTTTTGAAAATTCTAATATAAACCATGGAAGTCGTAGATATGCTTGTTAGATTTCCTAGGAACTATTACATGCTTCGATTTGATAAGGCTGGGCCACTTTATGCCCTTTTTAGTGAAAGAAAAAGGGTCAAAATCGAGTAAAATCCGTAAATTAACAAGGAAATTACCCCCATGTTGGCCATTTTTGAAAATTCTAATATAAACCATGGAAGTCGTAGATATGCTTGTTAGATTTCCTAGGAACTATTACATGCGTCGATTCGATAAGGCTAGGCCACTTTATGCCTTTTTGAGTGAAAGAAAAGGGTCAAAAATGAGTAAAATCCGTAAATTAACAAGGAAATTACCCCCATGTTGGCCGTTTTTGAAAATTCTAATATAAACCATGAATATGCTTGTTAGATTTCCTAGGAACTATTACATGCTTCGATTTGATAAGGCTGGGCCACTTTATGCCCTTTTTAGTGAAAGAAAAAGGGTCAAAATCGAGTAAAATCCGTAAATTAACAAGGAAATTACCCCCATGTTGGCCATTTTTGAAAATTCTAATATAAACCATGGAAGTCGTAGATATGCTTGTTAGATTTCCTAGGAACTATTACATGCTTCGATTTGATAAGGCTAGGCCACTTTATGCCCTTTTTAGTGAAAGAAAAAGGGTCAAAATCGAGTAAAATCCGTAAATTAACAAGGAAATTCACTTTACCACCATTTTGGCCGTTTTTGAAATTTCTAAAATCAACCATGGAAGTCGTAGATATGCTCATTAGATTTCCTAGGAACTATTACATGCTTCGATTCGATAAGGCTAGGCCACTTTATGCCCATTTTAGTGAAAGAAAAAGGATCAAAATCGAGTAAAATCCGTAAATTAACAAGGAAATTACCCCCATGTTGGCCGTTTTTGAAAATTCTAATATAAACCATGGAAGTCGTAGATATGCTTGTTAGATTTCCTAGCAAGTATTACATGCTTCGATTTGATAAGGCTAGGCCACTTTATGCCCCTTTTAGTGAAAGAAAAAGGATCAAAATCGAGTAAAATCCGTAAATTAACAAGGAAATTCACTTTACCACCATTTTGGCCGTTTTTGAAATTTCTAAAATCAACCATGGAAGTCGTAGATATGCTCATTAGATTTCCTAGGAACTATTACATGCTTTGATTCGATAAGGCTAGGCCACTTTATGCCCTTTTTAGTGAAAGAAAAAGGGTCAAAAACGAGTAAAATCCGTAAATTAACAAGGAAATTACCCCCATGTTGGCCGTTTTTGAAAATTCTAATATAAACCACGGAAGTCGTAGATATGCTTGTTAGATTTCCTAGGAACTATTACATGCTTCGATTTGATAAGGCTGGGCCACTTTATGCCCTTTTTAGTGAAAGAAAAAGGGTCAAAATCGAGTAAAATCCGTAAATTAACAAGGAAATTACCCCCATGTTGGCCATTTTTGAAAATTCTAATATAAACCATGGAAGTCGTAGATATGCTTGTTAGATTTCCTAGGAACTATTACATGCTTCGATTTGATAAGGCTAGGCCACTTTATGCCCTTTTTAGTGAAAGAAAAAGGGTCAAAATCGAGTAAAATCCGTAAATTAACAAGGAAATTCACTTTACCACCATTTTGGCCGTTTTTGAAATTTCTAAAATCAACCCTGGAAGTCGTAGATATGCTCATTAGATTTCCTAGGAACTATTACATGCTTCGATTCGATAAGGCTAGGCCACTTTATGCCCTTTTTAGTGAAAGAAAAAGGATCAAAATCGAGTAAAATCCGTAAATTAACAAGGAAATTACCCCCATGTTGGCCGTTTTTGAAAATTCTAATATAAACCATGGAAGTCGTAGATATGCTTGTTAGATTTCCTAGCAAGTATTACATGCTTCGATTTGATAAGGCTAGGCCACTTTATGCCCCTTTTAGTGAAAGAAAAAGGATCAAAATCGAGTAAAATCCGTAAATTAACAAGGAAATTCACTTTACCACCATTTTGGCCGTTTTTGAAATTTCTAAAATCAACCATGGAAGTCGTAGATATGCTCATTAGATTTCCTAGGAACTATTACATGCTTTGATTCGATAAGGCTAGGCCACTTTATGCCCTTTTTAGTGAAAGAAAAAGGGTCAAAAACGAGTAAAATCCGTAAATTAACAAGGAAATTACCCCCATGTTGGCCGTTTTTGAAAATTCTAATATAAACCATGGAAGTCGTAGATATGCTTGTTAGATTTCCTAGGAACTATTACATGCTTCGATTTGATAAGGCTGGGCCACTTTATGCCCTTTTTAGTGAAAGAAAAAGGGTCAAAATCGAGTAAAATCCGTAAATTAACAAGGAAATTACCCCCATGTTGGCCATTTTTGAAAATTCTAATATAAACCATGGAAGTCGTAGATATGCTTGTTAGATTTCCTAGGAACTATTACTTGCTTCGATTTGATAAGGCTAGGCCACTTTATGCCCTTTTTAGTGAAAGAAAAAGGGTCAAAATCGAGTAAAATCCGTAAATTAACAAGGAAATTCACTTTACCACCATTTTGGCCGTTTTTGAAATTTCTAAAATCAACCATGGAAGTCGTAGATATGCTCATTAGATTTCCTAGGAACTATTACATGCTTCGATTCGATAAGGCTAGGCCACTTTATGCCCTTTTTAGTGAAAGAAAAAGGATCAAAATCGAGTAAAATCCGTAAATTAACAAGGAAATTACCCCCATGTTGGCCGTTTTTGAAAATTCTAATATAAACCATGGAAGTCGTAGATATGCTTGTTAGATTTCCTAGCAAGTATTACATGCTTCGATTTGATAAGGCTAGGCCACTTTATGCCCCTTTTAGTGAAAGAAAAAGGATCAAAATCGAGTAAAATCCGTAAATTAACAAGGAAATTCACTTTACCACCATTTTGGCCGTTTTTGATATTTCTAAAATCAACCATGGAAGTCGTAGATATGCTCATTAGATTTCCTAGGAACTATTACATGCTTTGATTCGATAAGGCTAGGCCACTTTATGCCCTTTTTAGTGAAAGAAGAAGGGTCAAAAACGAGTAAAATCCGTAAATTAACAAGGAAATTACCCCCATGTTGGCCGTTTTTGAAAATTCTAATATAAACCATGAATATGCTTGTTAGATTTCCTAGGAACTATTACATGCTTCGATTTGATAAGGCTGGGCCACTTTATGCCCTTTTTAGTGAAAGAAAAAGGGTCAAAATCGAGTAAAATCCGTAAATTAACAAGGAAATTACCCCCATGTTGGCCATTTTTGAAAATTCTAATATAAACCATGGAAGTCGTAGATATGCTTGTTAGATTTCCTAGGAACTATTACATGCTTCGATTTGATAAGGCTAGGCCACTTTATGCCCTTTTTAGTGAAAGAAAAAGGGTCAAAATCGAGTAAAATCCGTAAATTAACAAGGAAATTCACTTTACCACCATTTTGGCCGTTTTTGAAATTTCTAAAATCAACCATGGAAGTCGTAGATATGCTCATTAGATTTCCTAGGAACTATTACATGCTTCGATTCGATAAGGCTAGGCCACTTTATACCCTTTTTAGTGAAAGAAAAAGGATCAAAATCGAGTAAAATCCGTAAATTAACAAGGAAATTACCCCCATGTTGGCCGTTTTTGAAAATTCTAATATAAACCATGGAAGTCGTAGATATGCTTGTTAGATTTCCTAGCAAGTATTACATGCTTCGATTTGATAAGGCTAGGCCACTTTATGCCCCTTTTAGTGAAAGAAAAAGGATCAAAATCGAGTAAAATCCGTAAATTAACAAGGAAATTCACTTTACCACCATTTTGGCCGTTTTTGAAATTTCTAAAATCAACCATGGAAGTCGTAGATATGCTAATTAGATTTCCTAGGAACTATTACATGCTTTGATTCGATAAGGCTAGGCCACTTTATGCCCTTTTTAGTGAAAGAAAAAGGGTCAAAAACGAGTAAAATCCGTAAATTAACAAGGAAATTACCCCCATGTTGGCCGTTTTTGAAAATTCTAATATAAACCATGGAAGTCGTAGATATGCTTGTTAGATTTCCTAGGAACTATTACATGCTTCGATTTGATAAGGCTGGGCCACTTTATGCCCTTTTTAGTGAAAGAAAAAGGGTCAAAATCGAGTAAAATCCGTAAATTAACAAGGAAATTACCCCCATGTTGGCCATTTTTGAAAATTCTAATATAAACCATGGAAGTCGTAGATATGCTTGTTAGATTTCCTAGGAACTATTACATGCTTCGATTTGATAAGGCTACGCCACTTTATGCCCTTTTTAGTGAAAGAAAAAGGGTCAAAATCGAGTAAAATCCGTAAATTAACAAGGAAATTCACTTTACCACCATTTTGGCCGTTTTTGAAATTTCTAAAATCAACCATGGAAGTCGTAGATATGCTCATTAGATTTCCTAGGAACTATTACATGCTTCGATTCGATAAGGCTAGGCCACTTTATGCCCTTTTTAGTGAAAGAAAAAGGATCAAAATCGAGTAAAATCCGTAAATTAACAAGGAAATTACCCCCATGTTGGCCGTTTTTGAAAATTCTAATATAAACCATGGAAGTCGTAGATATGCTTGTTAGATTTCCTAGCAAGTATTACATGCTTCGATTTGATAAGGCTAGGCCACTTTATGCCCCTTTTAGTGAAAGAAAAAGGATCAAAATCGAGTAAAATCCGTAAATTAACAAGGAAATTCACTTTACCACCATTTTGGCCGTTTTTGAAATTTCTAAAATCAACCATGGAAGTCGTAGATATGCTCATTAGATTTCCTAGGAACTATTACATGCTTTGATTCGATAAGGCTAGGCCACTTTATGCCCTTTTTAGTGAAAGAAAAAGGGTCAAAAACGAGTAAAATCCGTAAATTAACAAGGAAATTACCCCCATGTTGGCCGTTTTTGAAAATTCTAATATAAACCATGGAAGTCGTAGATATGCTTGTTAGATTTCCTAGGAACTATTACATGCTTCGATTTGATAAGGCTGGGCCACTTTATGCCCTTTTTAGTGAAAGAAAAAGGGTCAAAATCGAGTAAAATCCGTAAATTAACAAGGAAATTACCCCCATGTTGGCCATTTTTGAAAATTCTAATATAAACCATGGAAGTCGTAGATATGCTTGTTAGATTTCCTAGGAACTATTACATGCTTCGATTTGATAAGGCTAGGCCACTTTATGCCCTTTTTAGTGAAAGAAAAAGGGTCAAAATCGAGTAAAATCCGTAAATTAACAAGGAAATTCACTTTACCACCATTTTGGCCGTTTTTGAAATTTCTAAAATCAACCATGGAAGTCGTAGATATGCTCATTAGATTTCCTAGGAACTATTACATGCTTCGATTCGATAAGGCTAGGCCACTTTATGCCCTTTTTAGTGAAAGAAAAAGGATCAAAATCGAGTAAAATCCGTAAATTAACAAGGAAATTACCCCCATGTTGGCCGTTTTTGAAAATTCTAATATAAACCATGGAAGTCGTAGATATGCTTGTTAGATTTCCTAGCAAGTATTACATGCTTCGATTTGATAAGGCTAGGCCACTTTATGCCCCTTTTAGTGAAAGAAAAAGGATCAAAATCGAGTAAAATCCGTAAATTAACAAGGAAATTCACTTTACCACCATTTTGGCCGTTTTTGAAATTTCTAAAATCAACCATGGAAGTCGTAGATATGCTAATTAGATTTCCTAGGAACTATTACATGCTTTGATTCGATAAGGCTAGGCCACTTTATGCCCTTTTTAGTGAAAGAAAAAGGGTCAAAAACGAGTAAAATCCGTAAATTAACAAGGAAATTACCCCCATGTTGGCCGTTTTTGAAAATTCTAATATAAACCATGGAAGTCGTAGATATGCTTGTTAGATTTCCTAGGGACTATTACATGCTTCGATTTGATAAGGCTGGGCCACTTTATGCCCTTTTTAGTGAAAGAAAAAGGGTCAAAATCGAGTAAAATCCGTAAATTAACAAGGAAATTACCCCCATGTTGGCCATTTTTGAAAATTCTAATATAAACCATGGAAGTCGTAGATATGCTTGTTAGATTTCCTAGGAACTATTACATGCTTCGATTTGATAAGGCTACGCCACTTTATGCCTTTTTTAGTGAAAGAAAAAGGGTCAAAATCGAGTAAAATCCGTAAATTAACAAGGAAATTCACTTTACCACCATTTTGGCCGTTTTTGAAATTTCTAAAATCAACCATGGAAGTCGTAGATATGCTCATTAGATTTCCTAGGAACTATTACATGCTTCGATTCGATAAGGCTAGGCCACTTTATGCCCTTTTTAGTGAAAGAAAAAGGATCAAAATCGAGTAAAATCCGTAAATTAACAAGGAAATTACCCCCATGTTGGCCGTTTTTGAAAATTCTAATATAAACCATGGAAGTCGTAGATATGCTTGTTAGATTTCCTAGCAAGTATTACATGCTTCGATTTGATAAGGCTAGGCCACTTTATGCCCCTTTTAGTGAAAGAAAAAGGATCAAAATCGAGTAAAATCCGTAAATTAACAAGGAAATTCACTTTACCACCATTTTGGCCGTTTTTGAAATTTCTAAAATCAACCATGGAAGTCGTAGATATGCTCATTAGATTTCCTAGGAACTATTACATGCTTTGATTCGATAAGGCTAGGCCACTTTATGCCCTTTTTAGTGAAAGAAAAAGGGTCAAAAACGAGTAAAATCCGTAAATTAACAAGGAAATTACCCCCATGTTGGCCGTTTTTGAAAATTCTAATATAAACCATGGAAGTCGTAGATATGCTTGTTAGATTTCCTAGGAACTATTACATGCTTCGATTTGATAAGGCTGGGCCACTTTATGCCCTTTTTAGTGAAAGAAAAAGGGTCAAAATCGAGTAAAATCCGCAAATTAACAAGGAAATTACCCCCATGTTGGCCATTTTTGAAAATTCTAATATAAACCATGGAAGTCGTAGATATGCTTGTTAGATTTCCTAGGAACTATTACATGCTTCGATTTGATAAGGCTAGGCCACTTTATGCCCTTTTTAGTGAAAGAAAAAGGGTCAAAATCGAGTAAAATCCGTAAATTAACAAGGAAATTCACTTTACCACCATTTTGGCCGTTTTTGAAATTTCTAAAATCAACCATGGAAGTCGTAGATATGCTCATTAGATTTCCTAGGAACTATTACATGCTTCGATTCGATAAGGCTAGGCCACTTTATGCCCTTTTTAGTGAAAGAAAAAGGATCAAAATCGAGTAAAATCCGTAAATTAACAAGGAAATTCACTTTACCACCATTTTGGCCGTTTTTGAAATTTCTAAAATCAACCATGGAAGTCGTAGATATGCTCATTAGATTTCCTAGGAACTATTACATGCTTTGATTCGATAAGGCTAGGCCACTTTATGCCCTTTTTAGTGAAAGAAAAAGGGTCAAAAACGAGTAAAATCCGTAAATTAACAAGGAAATTACCCCCATGTTGGCCGTTTTTGAAAATTCTAATATAAACCATGGAAGTCGTAGATATGCTTGTTAGATTTCCTAGGAACTATTACATGCTTCGATTTGATAAGGCTGGGCCACTTTATGCCCTTTTTAGTGAAAGAAAAAGGGTCAAAATCGAGTAAAATCCGTAAATTAACAAGGAAATTACCCCCATGTTGGCCGTTTTTGAAAATTCTAATATAAACCAGGAATATGCTTGTTAGATTTCCTAGGAACTATTACATGCTTCGATTTGATAAGGCTGGGCCACTTTATGCCCTTTTTAGTGAAAGAAAAAGGGTCAAAATCGAGTAAAATCCGTAAATTAACAAGGAAATTACCCCCATGTTGGCCATTTTTGAAAATTCTAATATAAACCATGGAAGTCGTAGATATGCTTGTTAGATTTCCTAGGAACTATTACATGCTTCGATTTGATAAGGCTAGGCCACTTTATGCCCTTTTTAGTGAAAGAAAAAGGGTCAAAATCGAGTAAAATCCGTAAATTAACAAGGAAATTCACTTTACCACCATTTTGGCCGTTTTTGAAATTTCTAAAATCAACCATGGAAGTCGTAGATATGCTCATTAGATTTCCTAGGAACTATTACATGCTTCGATTCGATAAGGCTAGGCCACTTTATGCCCTTTTTAGTGAAAGAAAAAGGATCAAAATCGAGTAAAATCCGTAAATTAACAAGGAAATTACCCCCATGTTGGCCGTTTTTGAAAATTCTAATATAAACCATGGAAGTCGTAGATATGCTTGTTAGATTTCCTAGCAAGTATTACATGCTTCGATTTGATAAGGCTAGGCCACTTTATGCCCCTTTTAGTGAAAGAAAAAGGATCAAAATCGAGTAAAATCCGTAAATTAACAAGGAAATTCACTTTACCACCATTTTGGCCGTTTTTGAAATTTCTAAAATCAACCATGGAAGTCGTAGATATGCTCATTAGATTTCCTAGGAACTATTACATGCTTTGATTCGATAAGGCTAGGCCACTTTATGCCCTTTTTAGTGAAAGAAAAAGGGTCAAAAACGAGTAAAATCCGTAAATTAACAAGGAAATTACCCCCATGTTGGCCGTTTTTGAAAATTCTAATATAAACCATGGAAGTCGTAGATATGCTTGTTAGATTTCCTAGGAACTATTACATGCTTCGATTTGATAAGGCTGGGCCACTTTATGCCCTTTTTAGTGAAAGAAAAAGGGTCAAAATTGAGTAAAATCCGTAAATTAACAAGGAAATTACCCCCATGTTGGCCATTTTTGAAAATTCTAATATAAACCATGGAAGTCGTAGATATGCTTGTTAGATTTCCTAGGAACTATTACATGCTTCGATTTGATAAGGCTAGGCCACTTTATGCCCTTTTTATTGAAAGAAAAAGGGTCAAAATCGAGTAAAATCCGTAAATTAACAAGGAAATTCACTTTACCACCATTTTGGCCGTTTTTGAAATTTCTAAAATCAACCATGGAAGTCGTAGATATGCTCATTAGATTTCCTAGGAACTATTACATGCTTCGATTCGATAAGGCTAGGCCACTTTATGCCCTTTTTAGTGAAAGAAAAAGGATCAAAATCGAGTAAAATCCGTAAATTAACAAGGAAATTACCCCCATGTTGGCCGTTTTTGAAAATTCTAATATAAACCATGGAAGTCGTAGATATGCTTGTTAGATTTCCTAGCAAGTATTACATGCTTCGATTTGATAAGGCTAGGCCACTTTATGCCCCTTTTAGTGAAAGAAAAAGGATCAAAATCGAGTAAAATCCGTAAATTAACAAGGAAATTCACTTTACCACCATTTTGGCCGTTTTTGAAATTTCTAAAATCAACCATGGAAGTCGTAGATATGCTCATTAGATTTCCTAGGAACTATTACATGCTTTGATTCGATAAGGCTAGGCCACTTTATGCCCTTTTTAGTGAAAGAAAAAGGGTCAAAAACGAGTAAAATCCGTAAATTAACAAGGAAATTACCCCCATGTTGGCCGTTTTTGAAAATTCTAATATAAACCATGGAAGTCGTAGATATGCTTGTTAGATTTCCTAGGAACTATTACATGCTTCGATTTGATAAGGCTGGGCCACTTTATGCCCTTTTTAGTGAAAGAAAAAGGGTCAAAATCGAGTAAAATCCGTAAATTAACAAGGAAATTACCCCCATGTTGGCCATTTTTGAAAATTCTAATATAAACCATGGAAGTCGTAGATATGCTTGTTAGATTTCCTAGGAACTATTACTTGCTTCGATTTGATAAGGCTAGGCCACTTTATGCCCTTTTTAGTGAAAGAAAAAGGGTCAAAATCGAGTAAAATCCGTAAATTAACAAGGAAATTCACTTTACCACCATTTTGGCCGTTTTTGAAATTTCTAAAATCAACCATGGAAGTCGTAGATATGCTCATTAGATTTCCTAGGAACTATTACATGCTTCGATTCGATAAGGCTAGGCCACTTTATGCCCTTTTTAGTGAAAGAAAAAGGATCAAAATCGAGTAAAATCCGTAAATTAACAAGGAAATTACCCCCATGTTGGCCGTTTTTGAAAATTCTAATATAAACCATGGAAGTCGTAGATATGCTTGTTAGATTTCCTAGCAAGTATTACATGCTTCGATTTGATAAGGCTAGGCCACTTTATGCCCCTTTTAGTGAAAGAAAAAGGATCAAAATCGAGTAAAATCCGTAAATTAACAAGGAAATTCACTTTACCACCATTTTGGCCGTTTTTGAAATTTCTAAAATCAACCATGGAAGTCGTAGATATGCTCATTAGATTTCCTAGGAACTATTACATGCTTTGATTCGATAAGGCTAGGCCACTTTATGCCCTTTTTAGTGAAAGAAGAAGGGTCAAAAACGAGTAAAATCCGTAAATTAACAAGGAAATTACCCCCATGTTGGCCGTTTTTGAAAATTCTAATATAAACCATGAATATGCTTGTTAGATTTCCTAGCAAGTATTACATGCTTCGATTTGATAAGGCTAGGCCACTTTATGCCCCTTTTAGTGAAAGAAAAAGGATCAAAATCGAGTAAAATCCGTAAATTAACAAGGAAATTCACTTTACCACCATTTTGGCCGTTTTTGAAATTTCTAAAATCAACCATGGAAGTCGTAGATATGCTCATTAGATTTCCTAGGAACTATTACATGCTTCGATTCGATAAGGCTAGGCCACTTTATGCCCTTTTTAGTGAAAGAAAAAGGATCAAAATCGAGTAAAATCCGTAAATTAACAAGGAAATTACCCCCATGTTGGCCGTTTTTGAAAATTCTAATATAAACCATGGAAGTCGTAGATATGCTTGTTAGATTTCCTAGCAAGTATTACATGCTTCGATTTGATAAGGCTAGGCCACTTTATGCCCCTTTTAGTGAAAGAAAAAGGATCAAAATCGAGTAAAATCCGTAAATTAACAAGGAAATTCACTTTACCACCATTTTGGCCGTTTTTGAAATTTCTAAAATCAACCATGGAAGTCGTAGATATGCTCATTAGATTTCCTAGGAACTATTACATGCTTTGATTCGATAAGGCTAGGCCACTTTATGCCCTTTTTAGTGAAAGAAAAAGGGTCAAAAACGAGTAAAATCCGTAAATTAACAAGGAAATTACCCCCATGTTGGCCGTTTTTGAAAATTCTAATATAAACCATGGAAGTCGTAGATATGCTTGTTAGATTTCCTAGGAACTATTACATGCTTCGATTTGATAAGGCTGGGCCACTTTATGCCCTTTTTAGTGAAAGAAAAAGGGTCAAAATCGAGTAAAATCCGTAAATTAACAAGGAAATTACCCCCATGTTGGCCATTTTTAAAAATTCTAATATAAACCATGGAAGTCGTAGATATGCTTGTTAGATTTCCTAGGAACTATTACATGCTTCGATTTGATAAGGCTAGGCCACTTTATGCCCTTTTTAGTGAAAGAAAAAAGGTCAAAATCGAGTAAAATCCGTAAATTAACAAGGAAATTCACTTTACCACCATTTTGGCCGTTTTTGAAATTTCTAAAATCAACCATGGAAGTCGTAGATATGCTCATTAGATTTCCTAGGAACTATTACATGCTTCGATTCGATAAGGCTAGGCCACTTTATGCCCTTTTTAGTGAAAGAAAAAGGATCAAAATCGAGTAAAATCCGTAAATTAACAAGGAAATTACCCCCATGTTGGCCGTTTTTGAAAATTCTAATATAAACCATGGAAGTCGTAGATATGCTTGTTAGATTTCCTAGCAAGTATTACATGCTTCGATTTGATAAGGCTAGGCCACTTTATGCCCCTTTTAGTGAAAGAAAAAGGATCAAAATCGAGTAAAATCCGTAAATTAACAAGGAAATTCACTTTACCACCATTTTGGCCGTTTTTGAAATTTCTAAAATCAACCATGTAAGTCGTAGATATGCTCATTAGATTTCCTAGGAACTATTACATGCTTTGATTCGATAAGGCTAGGCCACTTTATGCCCTTTTTAGTGAAAGAAAAAGGGTCAAAAACGAGTAAAATCCGTAAATTAACAAGGAAATTACCCCCATGTTGGCCGTTTTTGAAAATTCTAATATAAACCATGGAAGTCGTAGATATGCTTGTTAGATTTCCTAGGAACTATTACATGCTTCGATTTGATAAGGCTGGGCCACTTTATGCCCTTTTTAGTGAAAGAAAAAGGGTCAAAATCGAGTAAAATCCGTAAATTAACAAGGAAATTACCCCCATGTTGGCCATTTTTGAAAATTCTAATATAAACCATGGAAGTCGTAGATATGCTTGTTAGATTTCCTAGGAACTATTACATGCTTCGATTTGATAAGGCTAGGCCACTTTATGCCCTTTTTAGTGAAAGAAAAAGGGTCAAAATCGAGTAAAATCCGTAAATTAACAAGGAAATTCACTTTACCACCATTTTGGCCGTTTTTGAAATTTCTAAAATCAACCATGGAAGTCGTAGATATGCTCATTAGATTTCCTAGGAACTATTACATGCTTCGATTCGATAAGGCTAGGCCACTTTATGCCCTTTTTAGTGAAAAAAAAAGGATCAAAATCGAGTAAAATCCGTAAATTAACAAGGAAATTACCCCCATGTTGGCCGTTTTTGAAAATTCTAATATAAACCATGGAAGTCGTAGATATGCTTGTTAGATTTCCTAGCAAGTATTACATGCTTCGATTTGATAAGGCTAGGCCACTTTATGCTCCTTTTAGTGAAAGAAAAAGGATCAAAATCGAGTAAAATCCGTAAATTAACAAGGAAAATCACTTTACCACCATTTTGGCCGTTTTTGAAATTTCTAAAATCAACCATGGAAGTCGTAGATATGCTCATTAGATTTCCTAGGAACTATTACATGCTTTGATTCGATAAGGCTAGGCCACTTTATGCCCTTTTTAGTGAAAGAAAAAGGGTCAAAAACGAGTAAAATCCGTAAATTAACAAGGAAATTACCCCCATGTTGGCCGTTTTTGAAAATTCTAATATAAACCATGGAAGTCGTAGATATGCTTGTTAGATTTCCTAGGAACTATTACATGCTTCGATTTGATAAGGCTGGGCCACTTTATGCCCTTTTTAGTGAAAGAAAAAGGGTCAAAATCGAGTAAAATCCGTAAATTAACAAGGAAATTACCCCCATGTTGGCCATTTTTGAAAATTCTAATATAAACCATGGAAGTCGTAGATATGCTTGTTAGATTTCCTAGGAATTATTACATGCTTCGATTTGATAAGGCTATGCCACTTTATGCCCTTTTTAGTGAAAGAAAAAGGTTCAAAATCGAGTAAAATCCGTAAATTAACAAGGAAATTCACTTTACCACCATTTTGGCCGTTTTTGAAATTTCTAAAATCAACCATGGAAGTCGTAGATATGCTCATTAGATTTCCTAGGAACTGTTACATGCTTCGATTCGATAAGGCTAGGCCACTTTATGCCCTTTTTAGTGAATGAAAAAGGATCAAAATCGAGTAAAATCCGTAAATTAACAAGGAAATTACCCCCATGTTGGCCGTTTTTGAAAATTCTAATATAAACCATGGAAGTCATAGATATGCTCGTTAGATTTCCTAGGAACTATTACATGCTTCGATTCGTTAAGGCTAGGCCACTTTATGCCTTTTTTAGTGAAAGAAAAAGGGTCAAAAACGAGTAAAATCCGTAAATTAACAAGGAAATTACCGCCATGTTGGCCGTTTTTGAAAATTCTAATATAAACCATGGAAGTCGTAGATATGCTTGTTAGATTTCCTAGGAACCATTACATGCTTCGATTTGATAAGGCTAGGTCACTTTATGCCCTTTTTAGTGAAAGAAAAAGGGTCAAAAGAGTAAAATCCGTAAATTAACAAGGAAAATCACTTTACCACCATTTTGGCCGTTTTTGAAATTTCTAAAATCAACCATGGAAGTCGTAGATATGCTCATTAGATTTCCTAGGAACTATTACATGCTTCGATTCGATAAGGCTAGGCCACTTTATGCCCTTTTTAGTGAAAGAAAAAGGATCAAAATCGAGTAAAATCCGTAAATTAACAAGGAAATTACCCCCATGTTGGCCGTTTTTGAAAATTCTAATATAAACCATGGAAGTCGTAGATATGCTTGTTAGATTTCCTAGCAAGTATTACATGCTTCGATTTGATAAGGCTAGGCCACTTTATGCCCCTTTTAGTGAAAGAAAAAGGATCAAAATCGAGTAAAATCCGTAAATTAACAAGGAAATTCACTTTACCACCATTTTGGCCGTTTTTGAAATTTCTAAAATCAACCATGGAAGTCGTAGATATGCTCATTAGATTTCCTAGGAACTATTACATGCTTCGATTCGATAAGGCTAGGCCACTTTATGCCCTTTTTAGTGAATGAAAAAGGATCAAAATCGAGTAAAATCCGTAAATTAACAAGGAAATTACCCCCATGTTGGCCGTTTTTGAAAATTCTAATATAAACCATGGAAGTCTTAGATATGCTCGTTAGATTTCCTAGGAACTATTACATGCTTTGATTCGTTAAGGCTAGGCCACTTTATGCCTTTTTTAGTGAAAGAAAAAGGGTCAAAAACGAGTAAAATCCGTAAATTAACAAGGAAATTACCCCCATGTTGGCCGTTTTTGAAAATTCTAATATAAATCATGGAAGTCGTAGATATGCTTGTTAGATTTCCTAGCAAGTATTACTTGCTTCGATTTGATAAGGCTAGGCCACTTTATGCCCCTTTTAGTGAAAGAAAAAGGATCAAAATCGAGTAAAATCCGTAAATTAACAAGGAAATTCACTTTACCACCATTTTGGCCGTTTTTGAAATTTCTAAAATCAACCATGGAAGTCGTAGATATGCTCATTAGATTTCCTAGGAACTATTACATGCTTCGATTCGATAAGGCTAGGCCACTTTATGCCCTTTTTAGTGAATGAAAAAGGATCAAAATCGAGTAAAATCCGTAAATTAACAAGGAAATTACCCCCATGTTGGCCGTTTTGAAAATTCTAATATAAACCATGGAAGTCATAGATATGCTCGTTAGATTTCCTAGGAACTATTACATGCTTTGATTCGTTAAGGCTAGGCCACTTTATGCCTTTTTTAGTGAAAGAAAAGAGTCAAAAACAAGCAAAATCCGTAAATTAACAAGGAAATTACCACCAATGTTGGCCGTTTTTGAAAATTCTAATAAAAACCATGGAAGTCGTAGATATGCTTGTTAGATTTCCTAGGAATTATTACATGCTTCGATTTGATAAGGCTATGCCACTTTATGCCCTTTTTAGTGAAAGAAAAAGGTTCAAAATCGAGTAAAATCCGTAAATTAACAAGGAAATTCACTTTACCACCATTTTGGCCGTTTTTGAAATTTCTAAAATCAACCATGGAAGTCGTAGATATGCTCATTAGATTTCCTAGGAACTGTTACATGCTTCGATTCGATAAGGCTAGGCCACTTTATGCCCTTTTTAGTGAATGAAAAAGGATCAAAATCGAGTAAAATCCGTAAATTAACAAGGAAATTACCCCCATGTTGGCCGTTTTTGAAAATTCTAATATAAACCATGGAAGTCATAGATATGGTCGTTAGATTTCCTAGGAACTATTACATGCTTCGATTCGTTAAGGCTAGGCCACTTTATGCCTTTTTTAGTGAAAGAAAAAGGGTCAAAAACGAGTAAAATCCGTAAATTAACAAGGAAATTACCCCCATGTTGGCCGTTTTTGAAAATTCTAATATAAACCATGGAAGTCGTAGATATGCTTGTTAGATTTCCTAGGAACCATTACATGCTTCGATTTGATAAGGCTAGGTCACTTTATGCCCTTTTTAGTGAAAGAAAAAGGGTCAAAATCGAGTAAAATCCGTAAATTAACAAGGAAAATCACTTTACCACCATTTTGGCCGTTTTTGAAATTTCTAAAATCAACCATGGAAGTCGTAGATATGCTCATTAGATTTCCTAGGAACTATTACATGCTTCGATTCGATAAGGCTAGGCCACTTTATGCCCTTTTTAGTGAAAGAAAAAGGATCAAAATCGAGTAAAATCCGTAAATTAACAAGGAAATTACCCCCATGTTGGCCGTTTTTGAAAATTCTAATATAAACCATGGAAGTCGTAGATATGCTTGTTAGATTTCCTAGCAAGTATTACATGCTTCTGTTTGATAAGGCTAGGCCACTTTATGCCCCTTTTAGTGAAAGAAAAAGGATCAAAATCGAGTAAAATCCGTAAATTAACAAGGAAATTCACTTTACCACCATTTTGGCCGTTTTTGAAATTTCTAAAATCAACCATGGAAGTCGTAGATATGCTCATTAGATTTCCTAGGAACTATTACATGCTTCGATTCGATAAGGCTAGGCCACTTTATGCCCTTTTTAGTGAATGAAAAAGGATCAAAATCGAGTAAAATCCGTAAATTAACAAGGAAATTACCCCCATGTTGGCCGTTTTTGAAAATTCTAATATAAACCATGGAAGTCATAGATATGCTCGTTAGATTTCCTAGGAACTATTACATGCTTTGATTCGTTAAGGCTAGGCCACTTTATGCCTTTTTTAGTGAAAGAAAAAGGGTCAAAAACGAGTAAAATCCGTAAATTAACAAGGAAATTACCCCCATGTTGGCCGTTTTTGAAAATTCTAATATAAATCATGGAAGTCGTAGATATGCTTGTTAGATTTCCTAGCAAGTATTACTTGCTTCGATTTGATAAGGCTAGGCCACTTTATGCCCCTTTTAGTGAAAGAAAAAGGATCAAAATCGAGTAAAATCCGTAAATTAACAAGGAAATTCACTTTACCACCATTTTGGCCGTTTTTGAAATTTCTAAAATCAACCATGGAAGTCGTAGATATGCTCATTAGATTTCCTAGGAACTATTACATGCTTCGATTCGATAAGGCTAGGCCACTTTATGCCCTTTTTAGTGAATGAAAAAGGATCAAAATCGAGTAAAATCCGTAAATTAACAAGGAAATTACCCCCATGTTGGCCGTTTTGAAAATTCTAATATAAACCATGGAAGTCATAGATATGCTCGTTAGATTTCCTAGGAACTATTACATGCTTTGATTCGTTAAGGCTAGGCCACTTTATGCCTTTTTTAGTGAAAGAAAAAGGGTCAAAAACGAGTAAAATCCGTAAATTAACAAGGAAATTACCCCCATGTTGGCCGTTTTTGAAAATTCTAATATAAACCATGGAAGTCGTAGATATGCTTGTTAGATTTCCTAGCAAGTATTACATGCTTCGATTTGATAAGGCTAGGCCACTTTATGCCCCTTTTAGTGAAAGAAAAAGGATCAAAATCGAGTAAAATCCGTAAATTAACAAGGAAATTCACTTTACCACCATTTTGGCCGTTTTTGAAATTTCTAAAATCAACCATGGAAGTCGTAGATATGCTCATTAGATTTCCTAGGAACTATTACATGCTTCGATTCGATAAGGCTAGGCCACTTTATGCCCTTTTTAGTGAATGAAAAAGGATCAAAATCGAGTAAAATCCGTAAATTAACAAGGAAATTACCCCCATGTTGGCCGTTTTTGAAAATTCTAATATAAACCATGGAAGTCATAGATATGCTCGTTAGATTTCCTAGGAACTATTACATGCTTCGATTCGTTAAGGCTAGTCCACTTTATGCCTTTTTTAGTGAAAGAAAAAGGGTCAAAAACGAGTAAAATCCGTAAATTAACAAGGAAATTACCCCCATGTTGGCCGTTTTTGAAAATTCTAATATAAACCATGGAAGTCGTAGATATGCTTGTTAGATTTCCTAGCAAGTATTACATGCTTCGATTTGATAAGGCTAGGCCACTTTATGCCCCTTTTAGTGAAAGAAAAAGGATCAAAATCGAGTAAAATCCGTAAATTAACAAGGAAATTCACTTTACCACCATTTTGGCCGTTTTTGAAATTTCTAAAATCAACCATGGAAGTCGTAGATATGCTCATTAGATTTCCTAGGAACTATTACATGCTTCGATTCGATAAGGCTAGGCCACTTTATGCCCTTTTTAGTGAATGAAAAAGGATCAAAATCGAGTAAAATCCGTAAATTAACAAGGAAATTACCCCCATGTTGGCCGTTTTTGAAAATTCTAATATAAACCACGGAAGTCATAGATATGCTCGTTAGATTTCCTAGGAACTATTACATGCTTCGATTCGATAAGGCTAGGCACTTTATGCCTTTTTTAGTGAAAGAAAAGGGTCAAAAACGAGTAAAATCCGTAAATTAACGAGGAAATTACCCCCATGTTGGCCGTTTTTGAAAATTCTAATATAAACCATGGAAGTCGTAGATATGCTTGTTAGATTTCCTAGCAAGTATTACTTGCTTCGATTTGATAAGGCTAGGCCACTTTATGCCCCTTTTAGTGAAAGAAAAAGGATCAAAATCGAGTAAAATCCGTAAATTAACAAGGAAATTCACTTTACCACCATTTTGGCCGTTTTTGAAATTTCTAAAATCAACCATGGAAGTCGTAGATATGCTCATTAGATTTCCTAGGAACTATTACATGCTTCGATTCGATAAGGCTAGGCCACTTTATGCCCTTTTTAGTGAATGAAAAAGGATCAAAATCGAGTAAAATCCGTAAATTAACAAGGAAATTACCCCCATGTTGGCCGTTTTTGAAAATTCTAATATAAACCATGGAAGTCATAGATATGCTCGTTAGATTTCCTAGGAACTATTACATGCTTCGATTCGTTAAGGCTAGGCCACTTTATGCCTTTTTTAGTGAAAGAAAAAGGGTCAAAAACGAGTAAAATCCGTAAATTAACAAGGAAATTACCCCCATGTTGGCCGTTTTTGAAAATTCTAATATAAACCATGGAAGTCGTAGATATGCTTGTTAGATTTCCTAGGAACCATTACATGCTTCGATTTGATAAGGCTAGGTCACTTTATGCCCTTTTTAGTGAAAGAAAAAGGGTCAAAATCGAGTAAAATCCGTAAATTAACAAGGAAATTCACTTTACCACCATTTTGGCCTTTTTTGAAATTTCTAAAATCAACCATGGAAGTCGTAGATATGCTCATTAGATTTCCTAGAAACTATTACATGCTTCGATTCGATAAGGCTAGGCCACTTTATGCCCTTTTTAGTGAACGAAAAAGGATCAAAATCGAGTAAAATCCATAAATTAACAAGGAAATTACCACCAATTTGGCCGTTTTTGAAATTTCTAAAATCAACCATGGAAGTCGTAGATATGCTCATTACATTTCCTAGGAACTATTACATGCTTCGATTTGATAAGGCTAGGCCACTTTATGCCCTTTTTAGTGAAAGAAAAAGGGTCAAAATCGAGTGAAATCCGTAAATTAACAAGGAAATTACCCCCATGTTGGCCGTTTTTGAAAATTCTAATATAAACCATGGAAGTAATAGATATGCTCGTTAGATTTCCTAGGAACTATTACATGATTCGATTCGTTAAGGCTAGGCCACTTTATGCCTTTTTTAGTGAAAGAAAAAGGGTCAAAAACGAGTAAAATCCGTAAATTAACAAGGAAATTACCCCCATGTTGACCGTTTTTGAAAATTCTAATATAAACCATGGAAGTCGTAGATATGCTTGTTAGATTTCCTAGGAACTATTACATGCTTCGATTTGATAAGGCTAGGCCACTTTATGCCCTTTTTAGTGAGAGAAAAAGGGTCAAAAACGAGTAAAATCCGTAAATTAACAAGGAAATTCACTTTACCACCATTTTGGCCGTTTTTGAAATTTCTAAAATCAACCACGGAAGTCGTAGATATGCTCATTAGATTTCCTAGGAACTATTACATGCTTCGATTCGATAAGGCTAGGCCACTTTATGCTCTTTTTAGTGAAAGAAAAAGGGTCAAAAACGAGTAAAATCTGTAAATTAACAAGGAAATTCACTTTACCACCATTTTGGCCGTTTTTGAAATTTCTAAAATCAACCATGGAAGTCGTAGATATGCTCATCAGATTTCCTAGGAACTATTACATGCTTCGATTCGATAAGGCTAGGCCACTTTATGCTCTTTTTAGTGAAAGAAAAAGGGTCAAAAACGAGTAAAATCCGTAAATTAACAAGGAAATTAACCCCATGTTGGCCGTTTTTGAAAATTCTAATATAAACCATGGAAGTCGTAGATATGCTTGTTAGATTTCCTAGGAACTATTACATGCTTCGATTTGATAAGGCTAGGCCACTTTATGCCCTTTTTAGTGAGAGAAAAAGGGTCAAAAACGAGTAAAATCCGTAAATTAACAAGGAAATTCACTTTACCACCATTTTGGCCGTTTTTGAAATTTCTAAAATCAACCATGGAAGTCGTAGATATGCTCATTAGATTTCCTAGGAACTATTACATGCTTCGATTCGATAAGGCTAGGCCACTTTATGCCTTTTTTAGTGAAAGAAAAGGGTCAAAAACGAGTAAAATCCGTAAATTAACAAAGAAATTACCCCCATGTTGGCCGTTTTTGAAAATTCTAATATAAACTGTGGAAGTCGTAGATATGCTTGTTAGATTTCCTTGGAACTATTACATGCTTCGATTTGATAAGGCTAGGCCACTTTATGCTCTTTTTAGTGAAAGAAAAAGGGTCAAAAACGAGTAAAATCTGTAAATTAACAAGGAAATTCACTTTACCACCATTTTGGCCGTTTTTGAAATTTCTAAAATCAACCATGGAAGTCGTAGATATGCTCATTAGATTTCCTAGGAACTATTACATGCTTCGATTTGATAAGGCTAGGCCACTTTATGCTCTTTTTAGTGAAAGAAAAAGGGTCAAAAACGAGTAAAATCCGTAAATTAACAAGGAAATTAACCCCATGTTGGCCGTTTTTGAAAATTCTAATATAAACCATGGAAGTCGTGGATATGCTTGTTAGATTTCCTAGGAACTATTACATGCTTCGATTTGATAAGGCTAGGCCACTTTATGCCCTTTTTAGTGAGAGAAAAAGGGTCAAAAACGAGTAAAATCCGTAAATTAACAAGGAAATTCACTTTACCACCATTTTGGCCGTTTTTGAAATTTCTAAAATCAACCACGGAAGTCGTAGATATGCTCATTAGATTTCCTAGGAACTATTACATGCTTCGATTCGATAAGGCTAGGCCACTTTATGCTCTTTTTAGTGAAAGAAAAAGGGTCAAAAACGAGTAAAATCCGTAAATTAACAAGGAAATTAACCCCATGTTGGCCGTTTTTGAAAATTCTAATATAAACCATGGAAGTCGTAGATATGCTTGTTAGATTTCCTAGGAACTATTACATGCTTCGATTTGATAAGGCTAGGCCACTTTATGCCCTTTTTAGTGAGAGAAAAAGGGTCAAAAACGAGTAAAATCCGTAAATTAACAAGGAAATTCACTTTACCACCATTTTGGCCGTTTTTGAAATTTCTAAAATCAACCATGGAAGTCGTAGATATGCTCATTAGATTTCCTAGGAACTATTACATGCTTCGATTCGATAAGGCTAGGCCACTTTATGCCTTTTTTAGTGAAAGAAAAGGGTCAAAAACGAGTAAAATCCGTAAATTAACAAAGAAATTACCCCCATGTTGGCCGTTTTTGAAAATTCTAATATAAACCGTGGAAGTCGTAGATATGCTTGTTAGATTTCCTTGGAACTATTACATGCTTCAATTTGATAAGGCTAGGCCACTTTATGCTCTTTTTAGTGAAAGAAAAAGGGTCAAAAACGAGTAAAATCTGTAAATTAACAAGGAAATTCACTTTACCACCATTTTGGCCGTTTTTGAAATTTCTAAAATCAACCATGGAAGTCGTAGATATGCTCATTAGATTTCCTAGGAACTATTACATGCTTCGATTCGATAAGGCTAGGCCACTTTATGCTCTTTTTAGTGAAAGAAAAAGGGTCAAAAACGAGTAAAATCCGTAAATTAACAAGGAAATTAACCCCATGTTGGCCGTTTTTGAAAATTCTAATATAAACCATGGAAGTCGTAGATATGCTTGTTAGATTTCCTAGGAACTATTACATGCTTCGATTTGATAAGGCTAGGCCACTTTATGCCCTTTTTAGTGAGAGAAAAAGGGTCAAAAACGAGTAAAATCCGTAAATTAACAAGGAAATTCACTTTACCACCATTTTGGCCGTTTTTGAAATTTCTAAAATCAACCACGGAAGTCGTAGATATGCTCATTAGATTTCCTAGGAACTATTACATGCTTCGATTCGATTAGGCTAGGCCACTTTATGCTCTTTTTAGTGAAAGAAAAAGGGTCAAAAACGAGTAAACTCCGTAAATTAACAAGGAAATTACCCCCATGTTGGCCGTTTTTGAAAATTCTAATATAAACCATGGAAGTCGTAGATATGCTTGTTAGATTTCCTAGGAACTATTACATGCTTCGATTTGATAATGCTAGGCCACTTTATGCCCTTTTTAGTGATAGAAAAAGGGTCAAAAACGAGTAAAATCCGTAAATTAACAAGGAAATTCACTTTACCACCATTTTGGCCGTTTTTGAAATTTCTAAAATCAACCATGGAAGTCGTAGATATGCTCATTAGATTTCCGAGGAACTATTACATGCTTCGATTCGATAAGGCTAGGCCACTTTATGCCTTTTTTAGTGAAAGAAAAGGGTCAAAAACGAGTAAAATCCGTAAATTAACAAAGAAATTACCCCCATGTTGGCCGTTTTTGAAAATTCTAATATAAACTGTGGAAGTCGTAGATATGCTTGTTAGATTTCCTTGGAACTATTACATGCTTCGATTTGATAAGGCTAGGCCACTTTATGCTCTTTTTAGTGAAAGAAAAAGGGTCAAAAACGAGTAAAATCTGTAAATTAACAAGGAAATTCACTTTACCACCATTTTGGCCGTTTTTGAAATTTCTAAAATCAACCATGGAAGTCGTAGATATGCTCATTAGATTTCCTAGGAACTATTACATGCTTCGATTTGATAAGGCTAGGCCACTTTATGCTCTTTTTAGTGAAAGAAAAAGGGTCAAAAACGAGTAAAATCCGTAAATTAACAAGGAAATTAACCCCATGTTGGCCGTTTTTGAAAATTCTAATATAAACCATGGAAGTCGTGGATATGCTTGTTAGATTTCCTAGGAACTATTACATGCTTCGATTTGATAAGGCTAGGCCACTTTATGCCCTTTTTAGTGAGAGAAAAAGGGTCAAAAACGAGTAAAATCCGTAAATTAACAAGGAAATTCACTTTACCACCATTTTGGCCGTTTTTGAAATTTCTAAAATCAACCACGGAAGTCGTAGATACGCTCATTAGATTTCCTAGGAACTATTACATGCTTCGATTCGATAAGGCTAGGCCACTTTATGCTCTTTTTAGTGAAAGAAAAAGGGTCAAAAACGAGTAAAATCCGTAAATTAACAAGGAAATTAACCCCATGTTGGCCGTTTTTGAAAATTCTAATATAAACCATGGAAGTCGTAGATATGCTTGTTAGATTTCCTAGGAACTATTACATGCTTCGATTTGATAAGGCTAGGCCACTTTATGCCCTTTTTAGTGAGAGAAAAAGGGTCAAAAACGAGTAAAATCCGTAAATTAACAAGGAAATTCACTTTACCACCATTTTGGCCGTTTTTGAAATTTCTAAAATCAACCATGGAAGTCGTAGATATGCTCATTAGATTTGCTAGGAACTATTACATGCTTCGATTCGATAAGGCTAGGCCACTTTATGCCTTTTTTAGTGAAAGAAAAGGGTCAAAAACGAGTAAAATCCGTAAATTAACAAAGAAATTACCCCCATGTTGGCCGTTTTTGAAAATTCTAATATAAACCGTGGAAGTCGTAGATATGCTTGTTAGATTTCCTTGGAACTATTACATGCTTCGATTTGATAAGGCTAGGCCACTTTATGCTCTTTTTAGTGAAAGAAAAAGGGTCAAAAACGAGTAAAATCTGTAAATTAACAAGGAAATTCATTTTACCACCATTTTGGCCGTTTTTGAAATTTCTAAAATCAACCATGGAAGTCGTAGATATGCTCATTAGATTTCCTAGGAACTATTACATGCTTCGATTCGATAAGGCTAGGCCACTTTATGCTCTTTTTAGTGAAAGAAAAAGGGTCAAAAACGAGTAAAATCCGTAAATTAACAAGGAAATTAACCCCATGTTGGCCGTTTTTGAAAATTCTAATATAAACCATGGAAGTCGTAGATATGCTTGTTAGATTTCCTAGGAACTATTACATGCTTCGATTTGATAAGGCTAGGCCACTTTATGCCCTTTTTAGTGAGAGAAAAAGGGTCAAAAACGAGTAAAATCCGTAAATTAACAAGGAAATTCACTTTACCACCATTTTGGCCGTTTTTGAAATTTCTAAAATCAACCACGGAAGTCGTAGATATGCTCATTAGATTTCCTAGGAACTATTACATGCTTCGATTCGATAAGGCTAGGCCACTTTATGCTCTTTTTAGTGAAAGAAAAAGGGTCAAAAACGAGTAAACTCCGTAAATTAACAAGGAAATTACCCCCATGTTGGCCGTTTTTGAAAATTCTAATATAAACCATGGAAGTCGTAGATATGCTTGTTAGATTTCCTAGGAACTATTACATGCTTCGATTTGATAATGCTAGGCCACTTTATGCCCTTTTTAGTGATAGAAAAAGGGTCAAAAACGAGTAAAATCCGTAAATTAACAAGGAAATTCACTTTACCACCATTTTGGCCGTTTTTGAAATTTCTAAAATCAACCATGGAAGTCGTAGATATGCTCATTAGATTTCCTAGGAACTATTACATGCTTCGATTCGATAAGGCTAGGCCACTTTATGCCTTTTTTAGTGAAAGAAAAGGGTCAAAAACGAGTAAAATCCGTAAATTAACAAAGAAATTACCCCCATGTTGGCCGTTTTTGAAAATTCTAATATAAACCGTGGAAGTCGTAGATATGCTTGTTAGATTTCCTTGGAACTATTACATGCTTCGATTTGATAAGGCTAGGCCACTTTATGCTCTTTTTAGTGAAAGAAAAAGGGTCAAAAACGAGTAAAATCTGTAAATTAACAAGGAAATTCACTTTACCACCATTTTGGCCGTTTTTGAAATTTCTAAAATCAACCATGGAAGTCGTAGATATGCTCATTAGATTTCCTAGGAACTATTACATGCTTCGATTCGATAAGGCTAGGCCACTTTATGCTCTTTTTAGTGAAAGAAAAAGGGTCAAAAACGAGTAAAATCCGTAAATTAACAAGGAAATTAACCCCATGTTGGCCGTTTTTGAAAATTCTAATATAAACCATGGAAGTCGTAGATATGCTTGTTAGATTTCCTAGGAACTATTACATGCTTCGATTTGATAAGGCTAGGCCACTTTATGCCCTTTTTAGTGAGAGAAAAAGGGTCAAAAACGAGTAAAATCCGTAAATTAACAAGGAAATTCACTTTACCACCATTTTGGCCGTTTTTGAAATTTCTAAAATCAACCACGGAAGTCGTAGATATGCTCATTAGATTTCCTAGGAACTATTACATGCTTCGATTCGATAAGGCTAGGCCACTTTATGCTCTTTTTAGTGAAAGAAAAAGGGTCAAAAACGAGTAAACTCCGTAAATTAACAAGGAAATTACCCCCATGTTGGCCGTTTTTGAAAATTCTAATATAAACCATGGAAGTCGTAGATATGCTTGTTAGATTTCCTAGGAACTATTACATGCTTCGATTTGATAATGCTAGGCCACTTTATGCCCTTTTTAGTGATAGAAAAAGGGTCAAAAACGAGTAAAATCCGTAAATTAACAAGGAAATTCACTTTACCACCATTTTGGCCGTTTTTGAAATTTCTAAAATCAACCATGGAAGTCGTAGATATGCTCATTAGATTTCCTAGGAACTATTACATGCTTCGATTCGATAAGGCTAGGCCACTTTATGCCTTTTTTAGTGAAAGAAAAGGGTCAAAAACGAGTAAAATCCGTAAATTAACAAAGAAATTACCCCCATGTTGGCCGTTTTTGAAAATTCTAATATAAACCGTGGAAGTCGTAGATATGCTTGTTAGATTTCCTTGGAACTATTATATGCTTCGATTTGATAAGGCTAGGCCACTTTATGCTCTTTTTAGTGAAAGAAAAAGGGTCAAAAACGAGTAAAATCTGTAAATTAACAAGGAAATTCACTTTACCACCATTTTGGCCGTTTTTGAAATTTCTAAAATCAACCATGGAAGTCGTAGATATGCTCATTAGATTTCCTAGGAACTATTACATGCTTCGATTCGATAAGGCTAGGCCACTTTATGCTCTTTTTAGTGAAAGAAAAAGGGTCAAAAACGAGTAAAATCCGTAAATTAACAAGGAAATTAACCCCATGTTGGCCGTTTTTGAAAATTCTAATATAAATCATGGAAGTCGTAGATATGCTTGTTAGATTTCCTAGGAACTATTACATGCTTCGATTTGATAAGGCTAGGCCACTTTATGCCCTTTTTAGTGAGAGAAAAAGGGTCAAAAACGAGTAAAATCCGTAAATTAACAAGGAAATTCACTTTACCACCATTTTGGCCGTTTTTGAAATTTCTAAAATCAACCACGGAAGTCGTAGATATGCTCATTAGATTTCCTAGGAACTATTACATGCTTCGATTCGATAAGGCTAGGCCACTTTATGCTCTTTTTAGTGAAAGAAAAAGGGTCAAAAACGAGTAAACTCCGTAAATTAACAAGGAAATTACCCCCATGTTGGCCGTTTTTGAAAATTCTAATATAAACCATGGAAGTCGTAGATATGCTTGTTAGATTTCCTAGGAACTATTACATGCTTCGATTTGATAATGCTAGGCCACTTTATGCCCTTTTTAGTGAAAGAAAAAGGGTCAAAAACGAGTAAAATCCGTAAATTAACAAGGAAATTCACTTTACCACCATTTTGGCCGTTTTTGAAATTTCTAAAATCAACCACGGAAGTCGTAGATATGCTCATTAGATTTCCTAGGAACTATTACATGCTTCGATTCGATAAGGCTAGGCCACTTTATGCCTTTTTTAGTGAAAGAAAAGGGTCAAAAACGAGTAAAATCCGTAAATTAACAAAGAAATTACCCCCATGTTGGCCGTTTTTGAAAATTCTAATATAAACCGTGGAAGTCGTAGATATGCTTGTTAGATTTCCTTGGAACTATTACATGCTTCGATTTGATAAGGCTAGGCCACTTTATGCTCTTTTTAGTGAAAGAAAAAGGGTCAAAAACGAGTAAAATCTGTAAATTAACAAGGAAATTCACTTTACCACCATTTTGGCCGTTTTTGAAATTTCTAAAATCAACCATGGAAGTCGTAGATATGCTCATTAGATTTCCTAGGAACTATTACATGCTTCGATTCGATAAGGCTAGGCCACTTTATGCCTTTTTTAGTGAAAGAAAATGGGTCAAAAACGAGTAAAATCCGTAAATTAACAAGGAAATTACCCCCATGTTGGCCGTTTTTGAAAATTCTAATATAAACCATGGAAGTCGTAGATATGCTTGTTAGATTTCCTAGGAACTATTACATGCTTCGATTTGATAAGGCTAGACCACTTTATGCCCTTTTTAGTGAGAGAAAAAGGGTCAAAAACGAGTAAAATCCGTAAATTAACAAGGAAATTCACTTTACCACCATTTTGGCCGTTTTTGAAATTTCTAAAATCAACCATGGAAGTCGTAGATATGGTCATTAGATTTCCTAGGAACTATTACATGCTTCGATTTGATAAGGCTAGGCCACTTTATGCCCTTTTTAGTGAGAGAAAAAGGGTCAAAAACGAGTAAAATCCGTAAATTAACAAGGAAATTCACTTTACCACCATTTTGGCCGTTTTTGAAATTTCTAAAATCAACCATGGAAGTCGTAGATATGCTCATTAGATTTCCTAGGAACTATTACATGCTTCGATTCGATAAGGCTAGGCCACTTTATGCCTTTTTTAGTGAAAGAAAAGGGTCAAAAACGAGTAAAATCCGTAAATTAACAAAGAAATTACCCCCATGTTGGCCGTTTTTGAAAATTCTAATATAAACCGTGGAAGTCGTAGATATGCTTGTTAGATTTCCTTGGAACTATTACATGCTTCGATTTGATAAGGCTAGGCCACTTTATGCTCTTTTTAGTGAAAGAAAAAGGGTCAAAAACGAGTAAAATCTGTAAATTAACAAGGAAATTCACTTTACCACCATTTTGGCCGTTTTTGAAATTTCTAAAATCAACCATGGAAGTCGTAGATATGCTCATTAGATTTCCTAGGAACTATTACATGCTTCGATTCGATAAGGCTACGCCACTTTATGCTCTTTTTAGTGAAAGAAAAAGGGTCAAAAACGAGTAAAATCCGTAAATTAACAAGGAAATTAACCCCATGTTGGCCGTTTTTGAAAATTCTAATATAAACCATGGAAGTCGTAGATATGCTTGTTAGATTTCCTAGGAACTATTACATGCTTCGATTTGATAAGGCTAGGCCACTTTATGCCCTTTTTAGTGAGAGAAAAAGGGTCAAAAACGAGTAAAATCCGTAAATTAACAAGGAAATTCACTTTACCACCATTTTGGCCGTTTTTGAAATTTCTAAAATCAACCACGGAAGTCGTAGATATGCTCATTAGATTTCCTAGGAACTATTACATGCTTCGATTCGATAAGGCTAGGCCACTTTATGCTCTTTTTAGTGAAAGAAAAAGGGTCAAAAACGAGTAAACTCCGTAAATTAACAAGGAAATTACCCCCATGTTGGCCGTTTTTGAAAATTCTAATATAAACCATGGAAGTCGTAGATATGCTTGTTAGATTTCCTAGGAACTATTACATGCTTCGATTTGATAATGCTAGGCCACTTTATGCCCTTTTTAGTGAAAGAAAAAGGGTCAAAAACGAGTAAAATCCGTAAATTAACAAGGAAATTCACTTTACCACCATTTTGGCCGTTTTTGAAATTTCTAAAATCAACCACGGAAGTCGTAGATATGCTCATTAGATTTCCTAGGAACTATTATATGCTTCGATTCGATAAGGCTAGGCCACTTTATGCCTTTTTTAGTGAAAGAAAAGGGTCAAAAACGAGTAAAATCCGTAAATTAACAAAGAAATTACCCCCATGTTGGCCGTTTTTGAAAATTCTAATATAAACCGTGGAAGTCGTAGATATGCTTGTTAGATTTCCTTGGAACTATTACATGCTTCGATTTGATAAGGCTAGGCCACTTTATGCTCTTTTTAGTGAAAGAAAAAGGGTCAAAAACGAGTAAAATCTGTAAATTAACAAGGAAATTCACTTTACCACCATTTTGGCCGTTTTTGAAATTTCTAAAATCAACCATGGAAGTCGTAGATATGCTCATTAGATTTCCTAGGAACTATTACATGCTTCGATTCGATAAGGCTAGGCCACTTTATGCCTTTTTTAGTGAAAGAAAATGGGTCAAAAACGAGTAAAATCCGTAAATTAACAAGGAAATTACCCCCATGTTGGCCGTTTTTGAAAATTCTAATATAAACCATGGAAGTCGTAGATATGCTTGTTAGATTTCCTAGGAACTATTACATGCTTCGATTTGATAAGGCTAGACCACTTTATGCCCTTTTTAGTGAGAGAAAAAGGGTCAAAAACGAGTAAAATCCGTAAATTAACAAGGAAATTCACTTTACCACCATTTTGGCCGTTTTTGAAATTTCTAAAATCAACCATGGAAGTCGTAGATATGGTCATTACATTTCCTAGGAACTATTACATGCTTCGATTTGATAAGGCTAGGCCACTTTATGCCCTTTTTAGTGAGAGAAAAAGGGTCAAAAACGAGTAAAATCCGTAAATTAACAAGGAAATTCACTTTACCACCATTTTGGCCGTTTTTGAAATTTCTAAAATCAACCACGGAAGTCGTAGATATGCTCATTAGATTTCCTAGGAACTATTACATGCTTCGATTCGATAAGGCTAGGCCACTTTATGCTCTTTTTAGTGAAAGAAAAAGGGTCAAAAACGAGTAAACTCCGTAAATTAACAAGGAAATTACCCCCATGTTGGCCGTTTTTGAAAATTCTAATATAAACCATGGAAGTCGTAGATATGCTTGTTAGATTTCCTAGGAACTATTACATGCTTCGATTTGATAATGCTAGGCCACTTTATGCCCTTTTTAGTGATAGAAAAAGGGTCAAAAACGAGTAAAATCCGTAAATTAACAAGGAAATTCACTTTACCACCATTTTGGCCGTTTTTGAAATTTCTAAAATCAACCATGGAAGTCGTAGATATGCTCATTAGATTTCCTAGGAACTATTACATGCTTCGATTCGATAAGGCTAGGCCACTTTATGCCTTTTTTAGTGAAAGAAATGGGTCAAAAACGAGTAAAATCCGTAAATTAACAAAGAAATTACCCCCATGTTGGCCGTTTTTGAAAATTCTAATATAAACCGTGGAAGTCGTAGATATGCTTGTTAGATTTCCTTGGAACTATTACATGCTTCGATTTGATAAGGCTAGGCCACTTTATGCTCTTTTTAGTGAAAGAAAAAGGGTCAAAAACGAGTAAAATCTGTAAATTAACAAGGAAATTCACTTTACCACCATTTTGGCCGTTTTTGAAATTTCTAAAATCAACCATGGAAGTCGTAGATATGCTCATTAGATTTCCTAGGAACTATTACATGCTTCGATTCGATAAGGCTAGGCCACTTTATGCTCTTTTTAGTGAAAGAAAAAGGGTCAAAAACGAGTAAAATCCGTAAATTAACAAGGAAATTAACCCCATGTTGGCCGTTTTTGAAAATTCTAATATAAACCATGGAAGTCGTAGATATGCTTGTTAGATTTCCTAGGAACTATTACATGCTTCGATTTGATAAGGCTAGGCCACTTTATGCCCTTTTTAGTGAGAGAAAAAGGGTCAAAAACGAGTAAAATCCGTAAATTAACAAGGAAATTCACTTTACCACCATTTTGGCCGTTTTTGAAATTTCTAAAATCAACCACGGAAGTCGTAGATATGCTCATTAGATTTCCTAGGAACTATTACATGCTTCGATTCGATAAGGCTAGGCCACTTTATGCTCTTTTTAGTGAAAGAAAAAGGGTCAAAAACGAGTAAAATCTGTAAATTAACAAGGAAATTCACTTTACCACCATTTTGGCCGTTTTTGAAATTTCTAAAATCAACCATGGAAGTCGTAGATATGCTCATTAGATTTCCTAGGAACTATTACATGCTTCGATTCGATAAGGCTAGGCCACTTTATGCTCTTTTTAGTGAAAGAAAAAGGGTCAAAAACGAGTAAAATCTGTAAATTAACAAGGAAATTCACTTTACCACCATTTTGGCCGTTTTTGAAATTTCTAAAATCAACCATGGAAGTCGTAGATATGCTCATTAGATTTCCTAGGAACTATTACATGCTTCGATTCGATAAGGCTAGGCCACTTTATGCTCTTTTTAGTGAAAGAAAAAGGGTCAAAAACGAGTAAAATCCGTAAATTAACAAGGAAATTAACCCCATGTTGGCCGTTTTTGAAAATTCTAATATAAACCATGGAAGTCGTAGATATGCTTGTTAGATTTCCTAGGAACTATTACATGCTTCGATTTGATAAGGCTAGGCCACTTTATGCCCTTTTTAGTGAGAGAAAAAGGGTCAAAAACGAGTAAAATCCGTAAATTAACAAGGAAATTCACTTTACCACCATTTTGGCCGTTTTTGAAATTTCTAAAATCAACCACGGAAGTCGTAGATATGCTCATTAGATTTCCTAGGAACTATTACATGCTTCGATTCGATAAGGCTAGGCCACTTTATGCTCTTTTTAGTGAAAGAAAAAGGGTCAAAAACGAGTAAAATCTGTAAATTAACAAGGAAATTCACTTTACCACCATTTTGGCCGTTTTTGAAATTTCTAAAATCAACCATGGAAGTCGTAGATATGCTCATTAGATTTCCTAGGAACTATTACATGCTTCGATTCGATAAGGCTAGGCCACTTTATGCTCTTTTTAGTGAAAGAAAAAGGGTCAAAAACGAGTAAAATCCGTAAATTAACAAGGAAATTAACCCCATGTTGGCCGTTTTTGAAAATTCTAATATAAACCATGGAAGTCGTAGATATGCTTGTTAGATTTCCTAGGAACTATTACATGCTTCGATTTGATAAGGCTAGGCCACTTTATGCCCTTTTTAGTGAGAGAAAAAGGGTCAAAAACGAGTAAAATCCGTAAATTAACAAGGAAATTCACTTTACCACCATTTTGGCCGTTTTTGAAATTTCTAAAATCAACCACGGAAGTCGTAGATATGCTCATTAGATTTCCTAGGAACTATTACATGCTTCGATTCGATAAGGCTAGGCCACTTTATGCTCTTTTTAGTGAAAGAAAAAGGGTCAAAAACGAGTAAACTCCGTAAATTAACAAGGAAATTACCCCCATGTTGGCCGTTTTTGAAAATTCTAATATAAACCATGGAAGTCGTAGATATGCTTGTTAGATTTCCTAGGAACTATTACATGCTTCGATTTGATAATGCTAGGCCACTTTATGCCCTTTTTAGTGAAAGAAAAAGGGTCAAAAACGAGTAAAATCCGTAAATTAACAAGGAAATTCACTTTACCACCATTTTGGCCGTTTTTGAAATTTCTAAAATCAACCACGGAAGTCGTAGATATGCTCATTAGATTTCCTAGGAACTATTACATGCTTCGATTCGATAAGGCTAGGCCACTTTATGCCTTTTTTAGTGAAAGAAAAGGGTCAAAAACGAGTAAAATCCGTAAATTAACAAAGAAATTACCCCCATGTTGGCCGTTTTTGAAAATTCTAATATAAACCGTGGAAGTCGTAGATATGCTTGTTAGATTTCCTTGGAACTATTACATGCTTCGATTTGATAAGGCTAGGCCACTTTATGCTCTTTTTAGTGAAAGAAAAAGGGTCAAAAACGAGTAAAATCTGTAAATTAACAAGGAAATTCACTTTACCACCATTTTGGCCGTTTTTGAAATTTCTAAAATCAACCATGGAAGTCGTAGATATGCTCATTAGATTTCCTAGGAACTATTACATGCTTCGATTCGATAAGGCTAGGCCACTTTATGCCTTTTTTAGTGAAAGAAAATGGGTCAAAAACGAGTAAAATCCGTAAATTAACAAGGAAATTACCCCCATGTTGGCCGTTTTTGAAAATTCTAATATAAACCATGGAAGTCGTAGATATGCTTGTTAGATTTCCTAGGAACTATTACATGCTTCGATTTGATAAGGCTAGACCACTTTATGCCCTTTTTAGTGAGAGAAAAAGGGTCAAAAACGAGTAAAATCCGTAAATTAACAAGGAAATTCACTTTACCACCATTTTGGCCGTTTTTGAAATTTCTAAAATCAACCATGGAAGTCGTAGATATGGTCATTAGATTTCCTAGGAACTATTACATGCTTCGATTCGATAAGGCTAGGCCACTTTATGCTCTTTTTAGTGAAAGAAAAAGGGTCAAAAACGAGTAAAATCCGTAAATTAACAAGGAAATTAACCCCATGTTGGCCGTTTTTGAAAATTCTAATATAAACCATGGAAGTCGTAGATATGCTTGTTAGATTTCCTAGGAACTATTACATGCTTCGATTTGATAAGGCTAGGCCACTTTATGCCCTTTTTAGTGAGAGAAAAAGGGTCAAAAACGAGTAAAATCCGTAAATTAACAAGGAAATTCACTTTACCACCATTTTGGCCGTTTTTGAAATTTCTAAAATCAACCACGGAAGTCGTAGATATGCTCATTAGATTTCCTAGGCACTATTACATGCTTCGATTCGATAAGGCTAGGCCACTTTATGCTCTTTTTAGTGAAAGAAAAAGGGTCAAAAACGAGTAAACTCCGTAAATTAACAAGGAAATTACCCCCATGTTGGCCGTTTTTGAAAATTCTAATATAAACCATGGAAGTCGTAGATATGCTTGTTAGATTTCCTCGGAACTATTACATGCTTCGATTTGATAATGCTAGGCCACTTTATGCCCTTTTTAGTGAAAGAAAAAGGGTCAAAAACGAGTAAAATCCGTAAATTAACAAGGAAATTCACTTTACCACCATTTTGGCCGTTTTTGAAATTTCTAAAATCAACCACGGAAGTCGTAGATATGCTCATTAGATTTCCTAGGAACTATTACATGCTTCGATTCGATAAGGCTAGGCCACTTTATGCCTTTTTTAGTGAAAGAAAAGGGTCAAAAACGAGTAAAATCCGTAAATTAACAAAGAAATTACCCCCATGTTGGCCGTTTTTGAAAATTCTAATATAAACCGTGGAAGTCGTAGATATGCTTGTTAGATTTCCTTGGAACTATTACATGCTTCGATTTGATAAGGCTAGGCCACTTTATGCTCTTTTTAGTGAAAGAAAAAGGGTCAAAAACGAGTAAAATCTGTAAATTAACAAGGAAATTCACTTTACCACCATTTTGGCCTTTTTGAAATTTCTAAAATCAACCATGGAAGTCGTAGATATGCTCATTAGATTTCCTAGGAACTATTACATGCTTCGATTTGATAAGGCTAGGCCACTTTATGCCTTTTGTAGTGAAAGAAAATGGGTCAGAAACGAGTAAAATCCGTAAATTAACAAGGAAATTACCCCCATGTTGGCCGTTTTTGAAAATTCTAATATAAACCATGGAAGTCGTAGATATGCTTGTTAGATTTCCCAGGAACTATTACATGCTTCGATTTGATAAGGCTAGGCCACTTTATGCCCTTTTTAGTGAGAGAAAAAGGGTCAAAAACGAGTAAAATCCGTAAATTAACAAGGAAATTCACTTTACCACCATTTTGGCCGTTTTTGAAATTTCTAAAATCAACCACGGAAGTCGTAGATATGCTCATTAGATTTCCTAGGAACTATTACATGCTTCGATTCGATAAGGCTAGGCCACTTTATGCTCTTTTTAGTGAAAGAAAAAGGGTCAAAAACGAGTAAACTCCGTAAATTAACAAGGAAATTACCCCCATGTTGGCCGTTTTTGAAAATTCTAATATAAACCATGGAAGTCGTAGATATGCTTGTTAGATTTCCTAGGAACTATTACATGCTTCGATTTGATAATGCTAGGCCACTTTATGCCCTTTTTAGTGAAAGAAAAAGGGTCAAAAACGAGTAAAATCCGTAAATTAACAAGGAAATTCACTTTACCACCATTTTGGCCGTTTTTGAAATTTCTAAAATCAACCACGGAAGTCGTAGATATGCTCATTAGATTTCCTAGGAACTATTACATGCTTCGATTCGATAAGGCTATGCCACTTTATGCCTTTTTTAGTGAAAGAAAAGGGTCAAAAACGAGTAAAATCCGTAAATTAACAAAGAAATTACCCCCATGTTGGCCGTTTTTGAGAATTCTAATATAAACCGTGGAAGTCGTAGATATGCTTGTTAGATTTCCTTGGAACTATTACATGCTTCGATTTGATAAGGCTAGGCCACTTTATGCTCTTTTTAGTGAAAGAAAAAGGGTCAAAAACGAGTAAAATCTGTAAATTAACAAGGAAATTCACTTTACCACCATTTTGGCCGTTTTTGAAATTTCTAAAATCAACCATGGAAGTCGTAGATATGCTCATTAGATTTCCTAGGAACTATTACATGCTTCGATTCGATAAGGCTAGGCCACTTTATGCTCTTTTTAGTGAAAGAAAAAGGGTCAAAAACGAGTAAAATCTGTAAATTAACAAGGAAATTCACTTTACCACCATTTTGGCCGTTTTTGAAATTTCTAAAATCAACCATGGAATTCGTAGATATGCTCATTAGATTTCCTAGGAACTATTACATGCTTCGATTCGATAAGGCTATGCCACTTTATGCCTTTTTTAGTGAAAGAAAAGGGTCAAAAACGAGTAAAATCCGTAAATTAACAAAGAAATTACCCCCATGTTGGCCGTTTTTGAGAATTCTAATATAAACCGTGGAAGTCGTAGATATGCTTGTTAGATTTCCTTGGAACTATTACATGCTTCGATTTGATAAGGCTAGGCCACTTTATGCTCTTTTTAGTGAAAGAAAAAGGGTCAAAAACGAGTAAAATCTGTAAATTAACAAGGAAATTCACTTTACCACCATTTTGGCCGTTTTTGAAATTTCTAAAATCAACCATGGAAGTCGTAGATATGCTCATTAGATTTCCTAGGAACTATTACATGCTTCGATTTGATAAGGCTAGGCCACTTTATGCCCTTTTTAGTGAGAGAAAAACGGTCAAAAACGAGTAAAATCCGTAAATTAACAAGGAAATTCACTTTACCACCATTTTGGCCGTTTTTGAAATTTCTAAAATCAACCACGGAAGTCGTAGATATGCTCATTAGATTTCTTAGGAACTATTACATGCTTCGATTCGATAAGGCTAGGCCACTTTATACTCTTTTTAGTGAAAGAAAAAGGGTCAAAAACGAGTAAACTCCGTAAATTAACAAGGAAATTACCCCCATGTTGGCCGTTTTTGAAAATTCTAATATAAACCATGGAAGTCGTAGATATGCTTGTTAGATTTCCTAGGAACTATTACATGCTTCGATTTGATAATGCTAGGCCACTTTATGCCCTTTTTAGTGAAAGAAAAAGGGTCAAAAACGAGTAAAATCCGTAAATTAACAAGGAAATTCACTTTACCACCATTTTGGCCGTTTTTGAAATTTCTAAAATCAACCACGGAAGTCGTAGATATGCTCATTAGATTTCCTAGGAACTATTACATGCTTCGATTCGATAAGGCTATGCCACTTTATGCCTTTTTTAGTGAAAGAAAAGGGTCAAAAACGAGTAAAATCCGTAAATTAACAAAGAAATTACCCCCATGTTGGCCGTTTTTGAGAATTCTAATATAAACCGTGGAAGTCGTAGATATGCTTGTTAGATTTCCTTGGAACTATTACATGCTTCGATTTGATAAGGCTAGGCCACTTTATGCTCTTTTTAGTGAAAGAAAAAGGGTCAAAAACGAGTAAAATCTGTAAATTAACAAGGAAATTCACTTTACCACCATTTTGGCCGTTTTTGAAATTTCTAAAATCAACCATGGAAGTTGTAGATATGCTCATTAGATTTCCTAGGAACTATTACATGCTTCGATTTGATAAGGCTAGGCCACTTTATGCCTTTTGTAGTGAAAGAAAATGGGTCAGAAACGAGTAAAATCCGTAAATTAACAAGGAAATTACCCCCATGTTGGCCGTTTTTGAAAATTCTAATATAAACCATGGAAGTCGTAGATATGCTTGTTAGATTTCCCAGGAACTATTACATGCTTCGATTTGATAAGGCTAGGCCACTTTATGCCCTTTTTAGTGAGAGAAAAAGGGTCAAAAACGAGTAAAATCCGTAAATTAACAAGGAAATTCACTTTACCACCATTTTGGCCGTTTTTGAAATTTCTAAAATCAACCACGGAAGTCGTAGATATGCTCATTAGATTTCCTAGGAACTATTACATGCTTCGATTCGATAAGGCTAGGCCACTTTATGCTCTTTTTAGTGAAAGAAAAAGGGTCAAAAACGAGTAAACTCCGTAAATTAACAAGGAAATTACCCCCATGTTGGCCGTTTTTGAAAATTCTAATATAAACCATGGAAGTCGTAGATATGCTTGTTAGATTTCCTAGGAACTATTACATGCTTCGATTTGATAATGCTAGGCCACTTTATGCCCTTTTTAGTGAAAGAAAAAGGGTCAAAAACGAGTAAAATCCGTAAATTAACAAGGAAATTCACTTTACCACCATTTTGGCCGTTTTTGAAATTTCTAAAATCAACCACGGAAGTCGTAGATATGCTCATTAGATTTCCTAGGAACTATTACATGCTTCGATTCGATAAGGCTATGCCACTTTATGCCTTTCTTAGTGAAAGAAAAGGGTCAAAAACGAGTAAAATCCGTAAATTAACAAAGAAATTACCCCCATGTTGGCCGTTTTTGAGAATTCTAATATAAACCGTGGAAGTCGTAGATATGCTTGTTAGATTTCCTTGGAACTATTACATGCTTCGATTTGATAAGGCTAGGCCACTTTATGCTCTTTTTAGTGAAAGAAAAAGGGTCAAAAACGAGTAAAATCTGTAAATTAACAAGGAAATTCACTTTACCACCATTTTGGCCGTTTTTGAAATATCTAAAATCAACCATGGAAGTCGTAGATATGCTCATTAGATTTCCTAGGAACTATTACATGCTTCGATTCGATAAGGCTAGGCCACTTTATGCTCTTTTTAGTGAAAGAAAAAGGGTCAAAAACGAGTAAAATCTGTAAATTAACAAGGAAATTCACTTTACCACCATTTTGGCCGTTTTTGAAATTTCTAAAATCAACCATGGAAGTCGTAGATATGCTCATTAGATTTCCTAGGAACTATTACATGCTTCGATTCGATAAGGCTATGCAACTTTATGCCTTTTTTATTGAAAGAAAAGGGTCAAAAACGAGTAAAATCCGTAAATTAACAAAGAAATTACCCCCATGTTGGCCGTTTTTGAGAATTCTAATATAAACCGTGGAAGTCGTAGATATGCTTGTTAGATTTCCTTGGAACTATTACATGCTTCGATTTGATAAGGCTAGGCCACTTTATGCTCTTTTTAGTGAAAGAAAAAGGGTCAAAAACGAGTAAAATCTGTAAATTAACAAGGAAATTCACTTTACCACCATTTTGGCCGTTTTTGAAATTTCTAAAATCAACCATGGAAGTCGTAGATATGCTCATTAGATTTCCTAGGAACTGTTACATGCTTCGATTTGATAAGGCTAGGCCACTTTATGCCCTTTTTAGTGAGAGAAAAAGGGTCAAAAACGAGTAAAATCCGTAAATTAACAAGGAAATTCACTTTACCACCATTTTGGCCGTTTTTGAAATTTCTAAAATCAACCACGGAAGTCGTAGATATGCTCATTAGATTTCCTAGGAACTATTACATGCTTCGATTCGATAAGGCTAGGCCACTTTATGCTCTTTTTAGTGAAAGAAAAAGGGTCAAAAACGAGTAAACTCCGTAAATTAACAAGGAAATTACCCCCATGTTGGCCGTTTTTGAAAATTCTAATATAAACCATGGAAGTCGTAGATATGCTTGTTAGATTTCCTAGGAACTATTACATGCTTCGATTTGATAATGCTAGGCCACTTTATGCCCTTTTTAGTGAAAGAAAAAGGGTCAAAAACGAGTAAAATCCGTAAATTAACAAGGAAATTCACTTTACCACCATTTTGGCCGTTTTTGAAATTTCTAAAATCAACCACGGAAGTCGTAGATATGCTCATTAGATTTCCTAGGAACTATTACATGCTTCGATTCGATAAGGCTATGCCACTTTATGCCTTTTTTAGTGAAAGAAAAGGGTCAAAAACGAGTAAAATCCGTAAATTAACAAAGAAATTACCCCCATGTTGGCCGTTTTTGAGAATTCTAATATAAACCGTGGAAGTCGTAGATATGCTTGTTAGATTTCCTTGGAACTATTACATGCTTCGATTTGATAAGGCTAGGCCACTTTATGCTCTTTTTAGTGAAAGAAAAAGGGTCAAAAACGAGTAAAATCTGTAAATTAACAAGGAAATTCACTTTACCACCATTTTGGCCGTTTTTGAAATTTCTAAAATCAACCATGGAAGTCGTAGATATGCTCATTAGATTTCCTAGGAACTATTACATGCTTCGATTCGATAAGGCTAGGCCACTTTATGCCTTTTGTAGTGAAAGAAAATGGGTCAGAAACGAGTAAAATCCGTAAATTAACAAGGAAATTACCCCCATGTTGGCCGTTTTTGAAAATTCTAATATAAACCATGGAAGTCGTAGATATGCTTGTTAGATTTCCTAGGAACTATTACATGCTTCGATTTGATAAGGCTAGGCCACTTTATGCCCTTTTTAGTGAGAGAAAAAGGGTCAAAAACGAGTAAAATCCGTAAATTAACAAGGAAATTCACTTTACCACCATTTTGGCCGTTTTTGAAATTTCTAAAATCAACCACGGAAGTCGTAGATATGCTCATTAGATTTCCTAGGAACTATTACATGCTTCGATTCGATAAGGCTAGGCCACTTTATGCTCTTTTTAGTGAAAGAAAAAGGGTCAAAAACGAGTAAACTCCGTAAATTAACAAGGAAATTACCCCCATGTTGGCCGTTTTTGAAAATTCTAATATAAACCATGGAAGTCGTAGATATGCTTGTTAGATTTCCTAGGAACTATTACATGCTTCGATTTGATAATGCTAGGCCACTTTATGCCCTTTTTAGTGAAAGAAAAAGGGTCAAAAACGAGTAAAATCCGTAAATTAACAAGGAAATTCACTTTACCACCATTTTGGCCGTTTTTGAAATTTCTAAAATCAACCACGGAAGTCGTAGATATGCTCATTAGATTTCCTAGGAACTATTACATGCTTCGATTCGATAAGGCTATGCCACTTTATGCCTTTCTTAGTGAAAGAAAAGGGTCAAAAACGAGTAAAATCCGTAAATTAACAAAGAAATTACCCCCATGTTGGCCGTTTTTGAGAATTCTAATATAAACCGTGGAAGTCGTAGATATGCTTGTTAGATTTCCTTGGAACTATTACATGCTTCGATTTGATAAGGCTAGGCCACTTTATGCTCTTTTTAGTGAAAGAAAAAGGGTCAAAAACGAGTAAAATCTGTAAATTAACAAGGAAATTCACTTTACCACCATTTTGGCCGTTTTTGAAATATCTAAAATCAACCATGGAAGTCGTAGATATGCTCATTAGATTTCCTAGGAACTATTACATGCTTCGATTCGATAAGGCTAGGCCACTTTATGCTCTTTTTAGTGAAAGAAAAAGGGTCAAAAACGAGTAAAATCTGTAAATTAACAAGGAAATTCACTTTACCACCATTTTGGCCGTTTTTGAAATTTCTAAAATCAACCATGGAAGTCGTAGATATGCTCATTAGATTTCCTAGGAACTATTACATGCTTCGATTCGATAAGGCTATGCCACTTTATGCCTTTTTTAGTGAAAGAAAAGGGTCAAAAACGAGTAAAATCCGTAAATTAACAAAGAAATTACCCCCATGTTGGCCGTTTTTGAGAATTCTAATATAAACCGTGGAAGTCGTAGATATGCTTGTTAGATTTCCTTGGAACTATTACATGCTTCGATTTGATAAGGCTAGGCCACTTTATGCTCTTTTTAGTGAAAGAAAAAGGGTCAAAAACGAGTAAAATCTGTAAATTAACAAGGAAATTCACTTTACCACCATTTTGGCCGTTTTTGAAATTTCTAAAATCAACCATGGAAGTCGTAGATATGCTCATTAGATTTCCTAGGAACTATTACATGCTTCGATTTGATAAGGCTAGGCCACTTTATGCCCTTTTTAGTGAGAGAAAAAGGGTCAAAAACGAGTAAAATCCGTAAATTAACAAGGAAATTCACTTTACCACCATTTTGGCCGTTTTTGAAATTTCTAAAATCAACCACGGAAGTCGTAGATATGCTCATTAGATTTCCTAGGAACTATTACATGCTTCGATTCGATAAGGCTAGGCCACTTTATGCTCTTTTTAGTGAAAGAAAAAGGGTCAAAAACGAGTAAACTCCGTAAATTAACAAGGAAATTACCCCCATGTTGGCCGTTTTTGAAAATTCTAATATAAACCATGGAAGTCGTAGATATGCTTGTTAGATTTCCTAGGAACTATTACATGCTTCGATTTGATAATGCTAGGCCACTTTATGCCCTTTTTAGTGAAAGAAAAAGGGTCAAAAACGAGTAAAATCCGTAAATTAACAAGGAAATTCACTTTACCACCATTTTGGCCGTTTTTGAAATTTCTAAAATCAACCACGGAAGTCGTAGATATGCTCATTAGATTTCCTAGGAACTATTACATGCTTCGATTCGATAAGGCTATGCCACTTTATGCCTTTTTTAGTGAAAGAAAAGGGTCAAAAACGAGTAAAATCCGTAAATTAACAAAGAAATTACCCCCATGTTGGCCGTTTTTGAGAATTCTAATATAAACCGTGGAAGTCGTAGATATGCTTGTTAGATTTCCTTGGAACTATTACATGCTTCGATTTGATAAGGCTAGGCCACTTTATGCTCTTTTTAGTGAAAGAAAAAGGGTCAAAAACGAGTAAAATCTGTAAATTAACAAGGAAATTCACTTTACCACCATTTTGGCCGTTTTTGAAATTTCTAAAATCAACCATGGAAGTCGTAGATATGCTCATTAGATTTCCTAGGAACTATTACATGCTTCGATTCGATAAGGCTAGGCCACTTTATGCCTTTTTTAGTGAAAGAAAATGGGTCAAAAACGAGTAAAATCCGTAAATTAACAAGGAAATTACCCCCATGTTGGCCGTTTTTGAAAATTCTAATATAAACCATGGAAGTCGTAGATATGCTTGTTAGATTTCCTAGGAACTATTACATGCTTCGATTTGATAATGCTAGGCCACTTTATGCCCTTTTTAGTGAGAGAAAAAGGGTCAAAAACGAGTAAAATCCGTAAATTAACAAGGAAATTCACTTTACCACCATTTTGGCCATTTTTGAAATTTCTAAAATCAACCACGGAAGTCGTAGATATGCTCATTAGATTTCCTAGGAACTATTACATGCTTCGATTCGATAAGGCTAGGCCACTTTATGCTCTTTTTAGTGAAAGAAAAAGGGTCAAAAACGAGTAAACTCCGTAAATTAACAAGGAAATTACCCCCATGTTGGCCGTTTTTGAAAATTCTAATATAAACCATGGAAGTCGTAGATATGCTTGTTAGATTTCCTAGGAACTATTACATGCTTCGATTTGATAATGCTAGGCCACTTTATGCCCTTTTTAGTGAAAGAAAAAGGGTCAAAAACGAGTAAAATCCGTAAATTAACAAGGAAATTCACTTTACCACCATTTTGGCCGTTTTTGAAAATTCTAAAATCAACCACGGAATTCGTAGATATGCTCATTAGATTTCCTAGGAACTATTACATGCTTCGATTCGATAAGGCTAGGCCACTTTATGCGCTTTTTAGTGAAAGAAAAAGGGTCAAAAACGAGTAAAATCCGTAAATTAACAAAGAAATTACCCCCATGTTGGCCGTTTTTGAAAATTCTAATATAAACCGTGGAAGTCGTAGATATGCTTGTTAGATTTCCTTGGAACTATTACATGCTTCAATTTGATAAGGCTAGGCCACTTTATGCTCTTTTTAGTGAAAGAAAAAGGGTCAAAAACGAGTAAAATCTGTAAATTAACAAGGAAATTCACTTTACCACCATTTTGGCCGTTTTTGAAATTTCTAAAATCAACCATGGAAGTCGTAGATATGCTCATTAGATTTCCTAGGAACTATTACATGCTTCGATTTGATAAGGCTAGGCCACTTTATGCCCTTTTTAGTGAGAGAAAAAGGGTCAAAAACGAGTAAAATCCGTAAATTAACAAGGAAATTCACTTTACCACCATTTTGGCCGTTTTTGAAATTTCTAAAATCAACCACGGAAGTCGTAGATATGCTCATTAGATTTCCTAGGAACTATTACATGCTTCGATTCGATAAGGCTAGGCCACTTTATGCTCTTTTTAGTGAAAGAAAAAGGGTCAAAAACGAGTAAACTCCGTAAATTAACAAGGAAATTACCCCCATGTTGGCCGTTTTTGAAAATTCTAATATAAACCATGGAAGTCGTAGATATGCTTGTTAGATTTCCTAGGAACTATTACATGCTTCGATTTGATAATGCTAGGCCACTTTATGCCCTTTTTAGTGAAAGAAAAAGGGTCAAAAACGAGTAAAATCCGTAAATTAACAAGGAAATTCACTTTACCACCATTTTGGCCGTTTTTGAAATTTCTAAAATCAACCACGGAAGTCGTAGATATGCTCATTAGATTTCCTAGGAACTATTACATGCTTCGATTCGATAAGGCTATGCCACTTTATGCCTTTTTTAGTGAAAGAAAAGGGTCAAAAACGAGTAAAATCCGTAAATTAACAAAGAAATTACCCCCATGTTGGCCGTTTTTGAGAATTCTAATATAAACCGTGGAAGTCGTAGATATGCTTGTTAGATTTCCTTGGAACTATTACATGCTTCGATTTGATAAGGCTAGGCCACTTTATGCTCTTTTTAGTGAAAGAAAAAGGGTCAAAAACGAGTAAAATCTGTAAATTAACAAGGAAATTCACTTTACCACCATTTTGGCCGTTTTTGAAATTTCTAAAATCAACCATGGAAGTCGTAGATATGCTCATTAGATTTCCTAGGAACTATTACATGCTTCGATTCGATAAGGCTAGGCCACTTTATGCCTTTTTTAGTGAAAGAAAATGGGTCAAAAACGAGTAAAATCCGTAAATTAACAAGGAAATTACCCCCATGTTGGCCGTTTTTGAAAATTCTAATATAAACCATGGAAGTCGTAGATATGCTTGTTAGATTTCCTAGGAACTATTACATGCTTCGATTTGATAAGGCTAGGCCACTTTATGCCCTTTTTAGTGAGAGAAAAAGGGTCAAAAACGAGTAAAATCCGTAAATTAACAAGGAAATTCACTTTACCACCATTTTGGCCATTTTTGAAATTTCTAAAATCAACCACGGAAGTCGTAGATATGCTCATTAGATTTCCTAGGAACTATTACATGCTTCGATTCGATAAGGCTAGGCCACTTTATGCTCTTTTTAGTGAAAGAAAAAGGGTCAAAAACGAGTAAACTCCGTAAATTAACAAGGAAATTACCCCCATGTTGGCCGTTTTTGAAAATTCTAATATAAACCATGGAAGTCGTAGATATGCTTGTTAGATTTCCTAGGAACTATTACATGCTTCGATTTGATAATGCTAGGCCACTTTATGCCCTTTTTAGTGAAAGAAAAAGGGTCAAAAACGAGTAAAATCCGTAAATTAACAAGGAAATTCACTTTACCACCATTTTGGCCGTTTTTGAAAATTCTAAAATCAACCACGGAATTCGTAGATATGCTCATTAGATTTCCTAGGAACTATTACATGCTTCGATTCGATAAGGCTAGGCCACTTTATGCGCTTTTTAGTGAAAGAAAAAGGGTCAAAAACGAGTAAAATCCGTAAATTAACAAAGAAATTACCCCCATGTTGGCCGTTTTTGAAAATTCTAATATAAACCGTGGAAGTCGTAGATATGCTTGTTAGATTTCCTTGGAACTATTACATGCTTCAATTTGATAAGGCTAGGCCACTTTATGCTCTTTTTAGTGAAAGAAAAAGGGTCAAAAACGAGTAAAATCTGTAAATTAACAAGGAAATTCACTTTACCACCATTTTGGCCGTTTTTGAAATTTCTAAAATCAACCACGGAAGTCGTAGATATGCTCATTAGATTTCCTAGGAACTATTACATGCTTCGATTCGATAAGGCTAGGCCACTTTATGATCTTTTTAGTGAAAGAAAAAGGGTCAAAAACGAGTAAACTCCGTAAATTAACAAGGAAATTACCCCCATGTTGGCCGTTTTTGAAAATTCTAATATAAACCATGGAAGTCGTAGATATGCTTGTTAGATTTCCTAGGAACTATTACATGCTTCGATTTGATAATGCTAGGCCACTTTATGCCCTTTTTAGTGAAAGAAAAAGGGTCAAAAACGAGTAAAATCCGTAAATTAACAAGGAAATTCACTTTACCACCATTTTGGCCGTTTTTGAAATTTCTAAAATCAACCACGGAAGTCGTAGATATGCTCATTAGATTTCCTAGGAACTATTACATGCTTCGATTCGATAAGGCTAGGCCACTTTATGCCTTTTTTAGTGAAAGAAAAGGGTCAAAAACGAGTAAAATCCGTAAATTAACAAAGAAATTACCCCCATGTTGGCCATTTTTGAAAATTCTAATATAAACCGTGGAAGTCGTAGATATGCTTGTTAGATTTCCTTGGAACTATTACATGCTTCGATTTGATAAGGCTAGGCCACTTTATGCTCTTTTTAGTGAAAGAAAAAGGGTCAAAAACGAGTAAAATCTGTAAATTAACAAGGAAATTCACTTTACCACCATTTTGGCCGTTTTTGAAATTTCTAAAATCAACCATGGAAGTCGTAGATATGCTCATTAGATTTCCTAGGAACTATTACATGCTTCGATTCGATAAGGCTAGGCCACTTTATGCCTTTTTTAGTGAAAGAAAATGGGTCAAAAACGAGTAAAATCCGTAAATTAACAAGGAAATTACCCCCATGTTGGCCGTTTTTGAAAATTCTAATATAAACCATGGAAGTCGTAGATATGCTTGTTAGATTTCCTAGGAACTATTACATGCTTCGATTTGATAAGGCTAGGCCACTTTATGCCCTTTTTAGTGAGAGAAAAAGGGTCAAAAACGAGTAAAATCCGTAAATTAACAAGGAAATTCACTTTACCACCATTTTGGCCGTTTTTGAAATTTCTAAAATCAACCACGGAAGTCGTAGATATGCTCATTAGATTTCCTAGGAACTATTACATGCTTCGATTCGATAAGGCTAGGCCACTTTATGCTCTTTTTAGTGAAAGAAAAAGGGTCAAAAACGAGTAAACTCCGTAAATTAACAAGGAAATTACCCCCATGTTGGCCGTTTTTGAAAATTCTAATATAAACCATGGAAGTCGTAGATATGCTTGTTAGATTTCCTAGGAACTATTACATGCTTCGATTTGATAATGCTAGGCCACTTTATGCCCTTTTTAGTGAAAGAAAAAGAGTCAAAAACGAGTAAAATCCGTAAATTAACAAGGAAATTCACTTTACCACCATTTTGGCCGTTTTTGAAATTTCTAAAATCAACCACGGAAGTCGTAGATATGCTCATTAGATTTCCTAGGAACTATTACATGCTTCGATTCGATAAGGCTAGGCCACTTTATGCCTTTTTTAGTGAAAGAAAAGGGTCAAAAACGAGTAAAATCCGTAAATTAACAAAGAAATTACCCCCATGTTGGCCGTTTTTGAAAATTCTAATATAAACCGTGGAAGTCGTAGATATGCTTGTTAGATTTCCTTGGAACTATTACATGCTTCGATTTGATAAGGCTAGGCCACTTTATGCTCTTTTTAGTGAAAGAAAAAGGGTCAAAAACGAGTAAAATCTGTAAATTAACAAGGAAATTCACTTTACCACCATTTTGGCCGTTTTTGAAATTTCTAAAATCAACCATGGAAGTCGTAGATATGCTCATTAGATTTCCTAGGAACTATTACATGCTTCGATTCGATAAGGCTAGGCCACTTTATGCCTTTTTTAGTGAAAGAAAATGGGTCAAAAACGAGTAAAATCCGTAAATTAACAAGGAAATTACCCCCATGTTGGCCGTTTTTGAAAATTCTAATATAAACCATGGAAGTCGTAGATATGCTTGTTAGATTTCCTAGGAACTATTACATGCTTCTATTTGATAAGGCTAGGCCACTTTATGCCCTTTTTAGTGAGAGAAAAAGGGTCAAAAACGAGTAAAATCCGTAAATTAACAAGGAAATTCACTTTACCACCATTTTGGCCGTTTTTGAAATTTCTAAAATCAACCACGGAAGTCGTAGATATGCTCATTAGATTTCCTAGGAACTATTACATGCTTCGATTCGATAAGGCTAGGCCACTTTATGCTCTTTTTAGTGAAAGAAAAAGGGTCAAAAACGAGTAAACTCCGTAAATTAACAAGGAAATTACCCCCATGTTGGCCGTTTTTGAAAATTCTAATATAAACCATGGAAGTCGTAGATATGCTTGTTAGATTTCCTAGGAACTATTACATGCTTCGATTTGATAATGCTAGGCCACTTTATGCCCTTTTTAGTGAAAGAAAAAGAGTCAAAAACGAGTAAAATCCGTAAATTAACAAGGAAATTCACTTTACCACCATTTTGGCCGTTTTTGAAATTTCTAAAATCAACCACGGAAGTCGTAGATATGCTCATTAGATTTCCTAGGAACTATTACATGCTTCGATTCGATAAGGCTAGGCCACTTTATGCCTTTTTTAGTGAAAGAAAAGGGTCAAAAACGAGTAAAATCCGTAAATTAACAAAGAAATTACCCCCATGTTGGCCGTTTTTGAAAATTCTAATATAAACCGTGGAAGTCGTAGATATGCTTGTTAGATTTCCTTGGAACTATTACATGCTTCGATTTGATAAGGCTAGGCCACTTTATGCTCTTTTTAGTGAAAGAAAAAGGGTCAAAAACGAGTAAAATCTGTAAATTAACAAGGAAATTCACTTTACCACCATTTTGGCCGTTTTTGAAATTTCTAAAATCAACCATGGAAGTCGTAGATATGCTCATTAGATTTCCTAGGAACTATTACATGCTTCGATTCGATAAGGCTAGGCCACTTTATGCCTTTTTTAGTGAAAGAAAATGGGTCAAAAACGAGTAAAATCCGTAAATTAACAAGGAAATTACCCCCATGTTGGCCGTTTTTGAAAATTCTAATATAAACCATGGAAGTCGTAGATATGCTTGTTAGATTTCCTAGGAACTATTACATGCTTCGATTTGATAAGGCTAGGCCACTTTATGCCCTTTTTAGTGAGAGAAAAAGGGTCAAAAACGAGTAAAATCCGTAAATTAACAAGGAAATTCACTTTACCACCATTTTGGCCGTTTTTGAAATTTCTAAAATCAACCACGGAAGTCGTAGATATGCTCATTAGATTTCCTAGGAACTATTACATGCTTCGATTCGATAAGGCTAGGCCACTTTATGCCTTTTTTAGTGAAAGAAAAAGGGTCAAAAACGAGTAAACTCCGTAAATTAACAAAGAAATTACCCCCATGTTGGCCGTTTTTGAAAATTCTAATATAAACCGTGGAAGTCGTGGATATGCTTGTTAGATTTCCTTGGAAATATTACATGCTTCGATTTGATAAGGCTAGGCCACTTTATGCTCTTTTTAGTGAAAGAAAAAGGGTCAAAAACGAGTAATATCTGTAAATTAACAAGGAAATTCACTTTACCACCATTTTGGCCGTTTTTGAAATTTCTAAAATCAACCATGGAAGTCGTAGATATGCTCATTAGATTTCCTAGGAACTATTACATGCTTCGATTCGATAAGGCTAGGCCACTTTATGCCTTTTTTAGTGAAAGAAAATGGGTCAAAAACGAGTAAAATCCGTAAATTAACGAGGAAATTACCCCCATGTTGGCCGTTTTTGAAAATTCTAATATAAACCATGGAAGTCGTAGATATGCTTGTTAGATTTCCTAGGAACTATTACATGCTTCGATTTGATAAGGCTAGGCCACTTTATGCCCTTTTTAGTGAGAGAAAAAGGGTCAAAAACGAGTAAAATCCGTAAATTAACAAGGAAATTCACTTTACCACCATTTTGGCCGTTTTTGAAATTTCTAAAATCAACCACGGAAGTCGTAGATATGCTCATTAGATTTCCTAGGAACTATTACATGCTTCGATTCGATAAGGCTAGGCCACTTTATGCTCTTTTTAGTGAAAGAAGAAGGGTCAAAAACGAGTAAACTCCGTAAATTAACAAGGAAATTACCCCCATGTTGGCCGTTTTTGAAAATTCTAATATAAACCATGGAAGTCGTAGATATGCTTGTTAGATTTCCTAGGAACTATTACATGCTTCGATTTGATAATGCTAGGCCACTTTATGCCCTTTTTAGTGAAAGAAAAAGGGTCAAAAACGAGTAAAATCCGTAAATTAACAAGGAAATTCACTTTACCACCATTTTGGCCGTTTTTGAAATTTCTAAAATCAACCACGGAAGTCGTAGATATGCTCATTAGATTTCCTAGGAACTATTACATGCTTCGATTCGATAAGGCTAGGCCACTTTATGCCTTTTTTAGTGAAAGAAAAGGGTCAAAAACGAGTAAAATCCGTAAATTAACAAAGAAATTACCCCCATGTTGGCCGTTTTTGAAAATTCTAATATAAACCGTGGAGGTCGTAGATATGCTTGTTAGATTTCCTTGGAACTATTACATGCTTCGATTTGATAAGGCTAGGCCACTTTATGCCCTTTTTAGTGAGAGAAAAAGGGTCAAAAACGAGTAAAATCCGTAAATTAACAAGGAAATTCACTTTACCACCATTTTGGCCGTTTTTGAAATTTCTAAAATCAACCACGGAAGTCGTAGATATGCTCATTAGATTTCCTAGGAACTATTACATGCTTCGATTCGATAAGGCTAGGCCACTTTATGCTCTTTTTAGTGAAAGAAAAAGGGTCAAAAACGAGTAAACTCCGTAAATTAACAAGGAAATTACCCCCATGTTGGCCGTTTTTGAAAATTCTAATATAAACCATGGAAGTCGTAGATATGCTTGTTAGATTTCCTAGGAACTATTACATGCTTCTATTTGATAATGCTAGGCCACTTTATGCCCTTTTTAGTGAAAGAAAAAGGGTCAAAAACGAGTAAAATCCGTAAATTAACAAGGAAATTCACTTTACCACCATTTTGGCCGTTTTTGAAATTTCTAAAATCAACCACGGAAGTCGTAGATATGCTCATTAGATTTCCTAGGAACTATTACATGCTTCGATTCGATAAGGCTAGGCCACTTTATGCCTTTTTTAGTGAAAGAAAAGGGTCAAAAACGAGTAAAATCCGTAAATTAACAAAGAAATTACCCCCATGTTGGCCGTTTTTGAAAATTCTAATATAAACCGTGGAAGTCGTAGATATGCTTGTTAGATTTCCTTGGAACTATTACATGCTTCGATTTGATAAGGCTAGGCCACTTTATGCTCTTTTTAGTGAAAGAAAAAGGGTCAAAAACGAGTAAAATCTGTAAATTAACAAGGAAATTCACTTTACCACCATTTTGGCCGTTTTTGAAATTTCTAAAATCAACCATGGAAGTCGTAGATATGCTCATTAGATTTCCTAGGAACTATTACATGCTTCGATTCGATAAGGCTAGGCCACTTTATGCCTTTTTTAGTGAAAGAAAATGGGTCAAAAACGAGTAAAATCCGTAAATTAACAAGGAAATTACACCCATGTTGGCCGTTTTTGAAAGTTCTAATATAAACCATGGAAGTCGTAGATATGCTTGTTAGATTTCCTAGGAACTATTACATGCTTCGATTTGATAAGGCTAGGCCACTTTATGCCCTTTTTAGTGAGAGAAAAAGGGTCAAAAACGAGTAAAATCCGTAAATTAACAAGGAAATTCACTTTACCACCATTTTGGCCGTTTTTGAAATTTCTAAAATCAACCACGGAAGTCGTAGATATGCTCATTAGATTTCCTAGGAACTATTACATGCTTCGATTCGATAAGGCTAGGCCACTTTATGCTCTTTTTAGTGAAAGAAAAAGGGTCAAAAACGAGTAAACTCCGTAAATTAACAAGGAAATTACCCCCATGTTGGCCGTTTTTGAAAATTCTAATATAAACCATGGAAGTCGTAGATATGCTTGTTAGATTTCCTAGGAACTATTACATGCTTCGATTTGATAATGCTAGGCCACTTTATGCCCTTTTTAGTGAAAGAAAAAGGGTCAAAAACGAGTAAAATCCGTAAATTAACAAGGAAATTCACTTTACCACCATTTTGGCCGTTTTTGAAATTTCTAAAATCAACCACGGAAGTCGTAGATATGCTCATTAGATTTCCTAGGAACTATTACATGCTTCGATTCGATAAGGCTAGGCCACTTTATGCCTTTTTTAGTGAAAGAAAATGGGTCAAAAATGAGTAAAATCCGTAAATTAACAAGGAAATTACCCCCATGTTGGCCGTTTTTGAAAATTCTAATATAAACCATGGAAGTCGTAGATATGCTTGTTAGATTTCCTAGGAACTATTACATGCTTCGATTTGATAAGGCTAGGCCACTTTATGCCCTTTTTAGTGAGAGAAAAAGGGTCAAAAACGAGTAAAATCCGTAAATTAACAAGGAAATTCACTTTACCACCATTTTGGCCGTTTTTGAAATTTCTAAAATCAACCACGGAAGTCGTAGATATGCTCATTAGATTTCCTAGGAACTATTACATGCTTCGATTCGATAAGGCTAGGCCACTTTATGCTCTTTTTAGTGAAAGAAAAAGGGTACTATTACATGCTTCGATTTGATAATGCTAGGGCACTTTATGCCCTTTTTAGTGAAAGAAAAAGGGTCAAAAACGAGTAAAATCCGTAAATTAACAAGGAAATTCACTTTACCACCATTTTGGCCGTTTTTGAAATTTCTAAAATCAACCACGGAAGTCGTAGATATGCTCATTAGATTTCCTAGGAACTATTACATGCTTCGATTCGATAAGGCTAGGCCACTTTATGCCTTTTTTAGTGAAAGAAAAGGGTCAAAAACGAGTAAAATCCGTAAATTAACAAAGAAATTACCCCCATGTTGGCCGTTTTTGAAAATTCTAATATAAACCGTGGAAGTCGTAGATATGCTTGTTAGATTTCCTAGGAACTATTACATGCTTCGATTTGATAAGGCTAGGCCACTTTATGGCTTTTTTAGTGAAAGAAAAGGGTCAAAAACGAGTAAAATCCGTAAATTAACAAAGAAATTACCCCCATGTTGGCCGTTTTTGAAAATTCTAATATAAACCATGGAAGTCGTAGATATGCTTGTTAGATTTCCTAGGAACTATTACATGCTTCGATTTGATAAGGCTAGGCCACTTTATGCCCTTTTTAGTGAGAGAAAAAGGGTCAAAAACGAGTAAAATCCGTAAATTAACAAGGAAATTCACTTTACCACCATTTTGGCCGTTTTTGAAATTTCTAAAATCAACCACGGAAGTCGTAGATATGCTCATTAGATTTCCTAGGAACTATTACATGCTTCGATTCGATAAGGCTAGGCCACTTTATGCTCTTTTTAGTGAAAGAAAAAGGGTCAAAAACGAGTAAACTCCGTAAATTAACAAGGAAATTACCCCCATGTTGGCCGTTTTTGAAAATTCTAATATAAACCATGGAAGTCGTAGATATGCTTGTTAGATTTCCTAGGAACTATTACATGCTTCGATTTGATAATGCTAGGCCACTTTATGCCCTTTTTAGTGAAAGAAAAAGGGTCAAAAACGAGTAAAATCCGTAAATTAACAAGGAAATTCACTTTACCACCATTTTGGCCGTTTTTGAAATTTCTAAAATCAACCACGGAAGTCGTAGATATGCTCTTTAGATTTCCTGGGAACTATTACATGCTTCGATTCGATAAGGCTAGGCCACTTTATGCCTTTTTTAGTGAAAGAAAAGGGTCAAAAACGAGTAAAATCCGTAAATTAACAAAGAAATTACCCCCATGTTGGCCGTTTTTGAAAATTCTAATATAAACCGTGGAAGTCGTAGATATGCTTGTTAGATTTCCTTGGAACTATTACATGCTTCGATTTGATAAGGCTAGGCCACTTTATGCTCTTTTTAGTGAAAGAAAAAGGGTCAAAAACGAGTAAAATCTGTAAATTAACAAGGAAATTCACTTTACCACCATTTTGGCCGTTTTTGAAATTTCTAAAATCAACCATGGAAGTCGTAGATATGCTCATTAGATTTCCTAGGAACTATTACATGCATCGATTCGATAAGGCTAGGCCACTTTATGCTTTTTTTAGTGAAAGAAAATGGGTCAAAAACGAGTAAAATCCGTAAATTAACAAGGAAATTACTCCCATGTTGGCCGTTTTTGAAAATTCTAATATAAACCATGGAAGTCGTAGATATGCTTGTTAGATTTCCTAGGAACTATTACATGCTTCGATTTGATAAGGCTAGGCCACTTTATGCCCTTTTTAGTGAGAGAAAAAGGGTCAAAAACGAGTAAAATCCGTAAATTAACAAGGAAATTCACTTTACCACCATTTTGGCCGTTTTTGAAATTTCTAAAATCAACCACGGAAGTCGTAGATATGCTCATTAGATTTCCTAGGAACTATTACATGCTTCGATTCGATAAGGCTAGGCCACTTTATGCTCTTTTTAGTGAAAGAAAAAGGGTCAAAAACGAGTAAACTCCGTAAATTAACAAGGAAATTACCCCCATGTTGGCCGTTTTTGAAAATTCTAATATAAACCATGGAAGTCGTAGATATGCTTGTTAGATTTCCTACGAACTATTACATGCTTCGATTTGATAATGCTAGGCCACTTTATGCCCTTTTTAGTGAAAGAAAAAGGGTCAAAAACGAGTAAAATCCGTAAATTAACAAGGAAATTCACTTTACCACCATTTTGGCCGTTTTTGAAATTTCTAAAATCAACCACGGAAGTCGTAGATATGCTCATTAGATTTCCTAGGAACTATTACATGCTTCGATTCGATAAGGCTAGGCCACTTTATGCCTATTTTAGTGAAAGAAAAGGGTCAAAAACGAGTAAAATCCGTAAATTAACAAAGAAATTACCCCCATGTTGGCCGTTTTTGAAAATTCTAATATAAACCGTGGAAGTCGTAGATATGCTTGTTAGATTTCCTTGGAACTATTACATGCTTCGATTTGATAATGCTAGGCCACTTTATGCTCTTTTTAGTGAAAGAAAAAGGGTCAAAAACGAGTAAAATCTGTAAATTAACAAGGAAATTCACTTTACCACCATTTTGGCCGTTTTTAAAATTTCTAAAATCAACCAGGGAAGTCGTAGATATGCTCATTTGATTTCCTAGGAACTATTACATGCTTCGATTCGATAAGGCTAGGCCACTTTATGCCTTTTTTAGTGAAAGAAAATGGGTCAAAAACGAGTAAAATCCGTAAATTAACAAGGAAATTACCCCCATGTTGGCCGTTTTTGAAAATTCTAATATAAACCATGGAAGTCGTAGATATGCTTGTTAGATTTCCTAGGAACTATTACATGCTTCGATTTGATAAGGCTAGGCCACTTTATGCCCTTTTTAGTGAGAGAAAAAGGGTTAAAAACGAGTAAAATCCGTAAATTAACAAGGAAATTCACTTTACCACCATTTTGGCCGTTTTTGAAATTTCTAAAATCAACCACGGAAGTCGTAGATATGCTCATTAGATTTCCTAGGAACTATTACATGCTTCGATTCGATAAGGCTAGGCCACTTTATGCTCTTTTTAGTGAAAGAAAAAGGGTCAAAAACGAGTAAACTCCGTAAATTAACAAGGAAATTACCCCCATGTTGGCCGTTTTTGAAAATTCTAATATAAACCATGGAAGTCGTAGATATGCTTGTTAGATTTCCTAGGAACTATTACATGCTTCGATTTGATAATGCTAGGCCACTTTATGCCCTTTTTAGTGAAAGAAAAAGGGTCAAAAACGAGTAAAATCCGTAAATTAACAAGGAAATTCACTTTACCACCATTTTGGCCGTTTTTGAAATTTCTAAAATCAACCACGGAAGTCGTAGATATGCTCATTAGATTTCCTAGAAACTATTACATGCTTCGATTCGATAAGGCTAGGCCACTTTATGCCTTTTTTAGTGAAAGAAAAGGGTCAAAAACGAGTAAAATCCGTAAATTAACAAAGAAATTACCCCCATGTTGGCCGTTTTTGAAAATTCTAATATAAACCGTGGAAGTCGTAGATATGCTTGTTAGATTTCCTTGGAACTATTACATGCTTCGATTTGATAAGGCTAGGCCACTTTATGCTCTTTTTAGTGAAAGAAAAAAGGTCAAAAACGAGTAAAATCTGTAAATTAACAAGGAAATTCACTTTACCACCATTTTGGCCGTTTTTGAAATTTCTAAAATCAACCACGGAAGTCGTAGATATGCTCATTAGATTTCCTAGGAACTATTACATGCTTCGATTCGATAAGGCTAGGCCACTTTATGCCATTTTTAGTGAAAGAAAATGGGTCAAAAACGAGTAAAATCCGTAAATTAACAAGGAAATTACCCCCATGTTGGCCGTTTTGAAAATTCTAATATAAACCATGGAAGTCGTAGATATGCTTGTTAGATTTCCTAGGAACTATTACATGCTTCGATTTGATAAGGCTAGGCCACTTTATGCCCTTTTTAGTGAGAGAAAAAGGGTCAAAAACGAGTAAAATCCGTAAATTAACAAAGAAATTACCCCCATGTTGGCCGTTTTTGAAAATTCTAATATAAACCGTGGAAGTCGTAGATATGCTTGTTAGATTTCCTTGGAACTATTACCTGCTTCAATTTGATAAGGCTAGGCCACTTTATGCCCTTTTTAGTGAGAGAAAAAGGGTCAAAAACGAGTAAAATCCGTAAATTAACAAGGAAATTCACTTTACCACCATTTTGGCCATTTTTGAAATTTCTAAAATCAACCACGGAAGTCGTAGATATGCTCATTAGATTTCCTAGGAACTATTACATGCTTCGATTCGATAAGGCTAGGCCACTTTATGCTCTTTTTAGTGAAAGAAAAAGGGTCAAAAACGAGTAAACTCCGTAAATTAACAAGGAAATTACCCCCATGTTGGCCGTTTTTGAAAATTCTAATATAAACCATGGAAGTCGTAGATATGCTTGTTAGATCTCCTAGGAACTATTACATGCTTCGATTTGATAATGCTAGGCCACTTTATGCCCTTTTTAGTGAAAGAAAAAGGGTCAAAAACGAGTAAAATCCGTAAATTAACAAGGAAATTCACTTTACCACCATTTTGGCCGTTTTTGAAATTTCTAAAATCAACCACGGAAGTCGTAGATATGCTCATTAGATTTCCTAGGAACTATTACATGCTTCGATTCGATAAGGCTAGGCCACTTTATGCGCTTTTTAGTGAAAGAAAAAGGGTCAAAAACGAGTAAAATCCGTAAATTAACAAAGAAATTACCCCCATGTTGGCCGTTTTTGAAAATTCTAATATAAAAAGTGGAAGTCGTAGATATGCTTGTTAGATTTCCTTGGAACTATTACATGCTTCGATTTGATAAGGCTAGGCCACTTTATGCTCTTTTTAGTGAAAGAAAAAAGGTCAAAAACGAGTAAAATCTGTAAATTAACAAGGAAATTCACTTTACCACCATTTTGGCCGTTTTTGAAATTTCTAAAATCAACCACGGAAGTCGTAGATATGCTCATTAGATTTCCTAGGAACTATTACATGCTTCGATTCGATAAGGCTAGGCCACTTTATGCCATTTTTAGTGAAAGAAAATGGGTCAAAAACGAGTAAAATCCGTAAATTAACAAGGAAATTACCCCCATGTTGGCCGTTTTGAAAATTCTAATATAAACCATGGAAGTCGTAGATATGCTTGTTAGATTTCCTAGGAACTATTACATGCTTCGATTTGATAAGGCTAGGCCACTTTATGCCCTTTTTAGTGAGAGAAAAAGGGTCAAAAACGAGTAAAATCCGTAAATTAACAAAGAAATTACCCCCATGTTGGCCGTTTTTGAAAATTCTAATATAAACCGTGGAAGTCGTAGATATGCTTGTTAGATTTCCTTGGAACTATTACATGCTTCAATTTGATAAGGCTAGGCCACTTTATGCCCTTTTTAGTGAGAGAAAAAGGGTCAAAAACGAGTAAAATCCGTAAATTAACAAGGAAATTCACTTTACCACCATTTTGGCCATTTTTGAAATTTCTAAAATCAACCACGGAAGTCGTAGATATGCTCATTAGATTTCCTAGGAACTATTACATGCTTCGATTCGATAAGGCTAGGCCACTTTATGCTCTTTTTAGTGAAAGAAAAAGGGTCAAAAACGAGTAAACTCCGTAAATTAACAAGGAAATTACCCCCATGTTGGCCGTTTTTGAAAATTCTAATATAAACCATGGAAGTCGTAGATATGCTTGTTAGATCTCCTAGGAACTATTACATGCTTCGATTTGATAATGCTAGGCCACTTTATGCCCTTTTTAGTGAAAGAAAAAGGGTCAAAAACGAGTAAAATCCGTAAATTAACAAGGAAATTCACTTTACCACCATTTTGGCCGTTTTTGAAATTTCTAAAATCAACCACGGAAGTCGTAGATATGCTCATTAGATTTCCTAGGAACTATTACATGCTTCGATTCGATAAGGCTAGGCCACTTTATGCGCTTTTTAGTGAAAGAAAAAGGGTCAAAAACGAGTAAAATCCGTAAATTAACAAAGAAATTACCCCCATGTTGGCCGTTTTTGAAAATTCTAATATAAAAAGTGGAAGTCGTAGATATGCTTGTTAGATTTCCTTGGAACTATTACATGCTTCAATTTGATAAGGCTAGGCCACTTTATGCTCTTTTTAGTGAAAGAAAAAGGGTCAAAAACGAGTAAAATCTGTAAATTAACAAGGAAATTCACTTTACCACCATTTTGGCCGTTTTTGAAATTTCTAAAATCAACCAGGGAAGTCGTAGATATGCTCATTAGATTTCCTAGGAACTATTACATGCTTCGATTCGATAAGGCTAGGCCACTTTATGCCATTTTTAGTGAAAGAAAATGGGTCAAAAACGAGTAAAATCCGTAAATTAACAAGGAAATTACCCCCATGTTGGCCGTTTTGAAAATTCTAATATAAACCATGGAAGTCGTAGATATGCTTGTTAGATTTCCTAGGAACTATTACATGCTTCGATTTGATAAGGCTAGGCCACTTTATGCCCTTTTTAGTGAGAGAAAAAGGGTCAAAAACGAGTAAAATCCGTAAATTAACAAGGAAATTCACTTTACCACCATTTTGGCCGTTTTTGAAATTTCTAAAATCAACCACGGAAGTCGTAGATATGCTCATTAGATTTCCTAGGAACTATTACATGCTTCGATTCGATAAGGCTAGGCCACTTTATGCTCTTTTTAGTGAAAGAAAAAGGGTCAAAAACGAGTAAACTCCGTAAATTAACAAGGAAATTACCCCCATGTTGGCCGTTTTTGAAAATTCTAATATAAACCATGGAAGTCGTAGATATGCTTGTTAGATTTCCTAGGAACTATTACATGCTTCGATTTGATAATGCTAGGCCACTTTATGCCCTTTTTAGTGAAAGAAAAAGGGTCTAAAACGAGTAAAATCCGTAAATTAACAAGGAAATTCACTTTACCACCATTTTGGCCGTTTTTGAAATTTCTAAAATCAACCACGGAAGTCGTAGATATGCTCATTAGATTTCCTAGGAACTATTACATGCTTCGATTCGATAAGGCTAGGCCACTTTATGCCCTTTTTAGTGAGAGAAAAAGGGTCAAAAACGAGTAAAATCCGTAAATTAACAAGGAAATTCACTTTACCACCATTTTGGCCGTTTTTGAAATTTCTAAAATCAACCACGGAAGTCGTAGATATGCTCATTAGATTTCCTAGGAACTATTACATGCTTCGATTCGATAAGGCTAGGCCACTTTATGCTCTTTTTAGTGAAAGAAAAAGGGTCAAAAACGAGTAAACTCCGTAAATTAACAAGGAAATTACCCCCATGTTGGCCGTTTTTGAAAATTCTAATATAAACCATGGAAGTCGTAGATATGCTTGTTAGATTTCCTACGAACTATTACATGCTTCGATTTGATAATGCTAGGCCACTTTATGCCCTTTTTAGTGAAAGAAAAAGGGTCAAAAACGAGTAAAATCCGTAAATTAACAAGGAAATTCACTTTACCACCATTTTGGCCGTTTTTGAAATTTCTAAAATCAACCACGGAAGTCGTAGATATGCTCATTAGATTTCCTAGGAACTATTACATGCTTCGATTCGATAAGGCTAGGCCACTTTATGCCTATTTTAGTGAAAGAAAAGGGTCAAAAACGAGTAAAATCCGTAAATTAACAAAGAAATTACCCCCATGTTGGCCGTTTTTGAAAATTCTAATATAAACCGTGGAAGTCGTAGATATGCTTGTTAGATTTCCTTGGAACTATTACATGCTTCGATTTGATAATGCTAGGCCACTTTATGCTCTTTTTAGTGAAAGAAAAAGGGTCAAAAACGAGTAAAATCTGTAAATTAACAAGGAAATTCACTTTACCACCATTTTGGCCGTTTTTGAAATTTCTAAAATCAACCAGGGAAGTCGTAGATATGCTCATTTGATTTCCTAGGAACTATTACATGCTTCGATTCGATAAGGCTAGGCCACTTTATGCCTTTTTTAGTGAAAGAAAATGGGTCAAAAACGAGTAAAATCCGTAAATTAACAAGGAAATTACCCCCATGTTGGCCGTTTTTGAAAATTCTAATATAAACCATGGAAGTCGTAGATATGCTTGTTAGATTTCCTAGGAACTATTACATGCTTCGATTTGATAAGGCTAGGCCACTTTATGCCCTTTTTAGTGAGAGAAAAAGGGTTAAAAACGAGTAAAATCCGTAAATTAACAAGGAAATTCACTTTACCACCATTTTGGCCGTTTTTGAAATTTCTAAAATCAACCACGGAAGTCGTAGATATGCTCATTAGATTTCCTAGGAACTATTACATGCTTCGATTCGATAAGGCTAGGCCACTTTATGCTCTTTTTAGTGAAAGAAAAAGGGTCAAAAACGAGTAAACTCCGTAAATTAACAAGGAAATTACCCCCATGTTGGCCGTTTTTGAAAATTCTAATATAAACCATGGAAGTCGTAGATATGCTTGTTAGATTTCCTAGGAACTATTACATGCTTCGATTTGATAATGCTAGGCCACTTTATGCCCTTTTTAGTGAAAGAAAAAGGATCAAAAACGAGTAAAATCCGTAAATTAACAAGGAAATTCACTTTACCACCATTTTGGCCGTTTTTGAAATTTCTAAAATCAACCACGGAAGTCGTAGATATGCTCATTAGATTTCCTAGAAACTATTACATGCTTCGATTCGATAAGGCTAGGCCACTTTATGCCTTTTTTAGTGAAAGAAAAGGGTCAAAAACGAGTAAAATCCGTAAATTAACAAAGAAATTACCCCCATGTTGGCCGTTTTTGAAAATTCTAATATAAACCGTGGAAGTCGTAGATATGCTTGTTAGATTTCCTTGGAACTATTACATGCTTCGATTTGATAAGGCTAGGCCACTTTATGCTCTTTTTAGTGAAAGAAAAAGGGTCAAAAACGAGTAAAATCTGTAAATTAACAAGGAAATTCACTTTACCACCATTTTGGCCGTTTTTGAAATTTCTAAAATCAACCACGGAAGTCGTAGATATGCTCATTAGATTTCCTAGGAACTATTACATGCTTCGATTCGATAAGGCTAGGCCACTTTATGCCATTTTTAGTGAAAGAAAATGGGTCAAAAACGAGTAAAATCCGTAAATTAACAAGGAAATTACCCCCATGTTGGCCGTTTTGAAAATTCTAATATAAACCATGGAAGTCGTAGATATGCTTGTTAGATTTCCTAGGAACTATTACATGCTTCGATTTGATAAGGCTAGGCCACTTTATGCCCTTTTTAGTGAGAGAAAAAGGGTCAAAAACGAGTAAAATCCGTAAATTAACAAAGAAATTACCCCCATGTTGGCCGTTTTTGAAAATTCTAATATAAACCGTGGAAGTCGTAGATATGCTTGTTAGATTTCCTTGGAACTATTACATGCTTCAATTTGATAAGGCTAGGCCACTTTATGCCCTTTTTAGTGAGAGAAAAAGGGTCAAAAACGAGTAAAATCCGTAAATTAACAAGGAAATTCACTTTACCACCATTTTGGCCATTTTTGAAATTTCTAAAATCAACCACGGAAGTCGTAGATATGCTCATTAGATTTCCTAGGAACTATTACATGCTTCGATTCGATAAGGCTAGGCCACTTTATGCTCTTTTTAGTGAAAGAAAAAGGGTCAAAAACGAGTAAACTCCGTAAATTAACAAGGAAATTACCCCCATGTTGGCCGTTTTTGAAAATTCTAATATAAACCATGGAAGTCGTAGATATGCTTGTTAGATCTCCTAGGAACTATTACATGCTTCGATTTGATAATGCTAGGCCACTTTATGCCCTTTTTAGTGAAAGAAAAAGGGTCAAAAACGAGTAAAATCCGTAAATTAACAAGGAAATTCACTTTACCACCATTTTGGCCGTTTTTGAAATTTCTAAAATCAACCACGGAAGTCGTAGATATGCTCATTAGATTTCCTAGGAACTATTACATGCTTCGATTCGATAAGGCTAGGCCACTTTATGCGCTTTTTAGTGAAAGAAAAAGGGTCAAAAACGAGTAAAATCCGTAAATTAACAAAGAAATTACCCCCATGTTGGCCGTTTTTGAAAATTCTAATATAAAAAGTGGAAGTCGTAGATATGCTTGTTAGATTTCCTTGGAACTATTACATGCTTCAATTTGATAAGGCTAGGCCACTTTATGCTCTTTTTAGTGAAAGAAAAAGGGTCAAAAACGAGTAAAATCTGTAAATTAACAAGGAAATTCACTTTACCACCATTTTGGCCGTTTTTGAAATTTCTAAAATCAACCAGGGAAGTCGTAGATATGCTCATTAGATTTCCTAGGAACTATTACATGCTTCGATTCGATAAGGCTAGGCCACTTTATGCCATTTTTAGTGAAAGAAAATGGGTCAAAAACGAGTAAAATCCGTAAATTAACAAGGAAATTACCCCCATGTTGGCCGTTTTGAAAATTCTAATATAAACCATGGAAGTCGTAGATATGCTTGTTAGATTTCCTAGGAACTATTACATGCTTCGATTTGATAAGGCTAGGCCACTTTATGCCCTTTTTAGTGAGAGAAAAAGGGTCAAAAACGAGTAAAATCCGTAAATTAACAAGGAAATTCACTTTACCACCATTTTGGCCGTTTTTGAAATTTCTAAAATCAACCACGGAAGTCGTAGATATGCTCATTAGATTTCCTAGGAACTATTACATGCTTCGATTCGATAAGGCTAGGCCACTTTATGCTCTTTTTAGTGAAAGAAAAAGGGTCAAAAACGAGTAAACTCCGTAAATTAACAAGGAAATTACCCCCATGTTGGCCGTTTTTGAAAATTCTAATATAAACCATGGAAGTCGTAGATATGCTTGTTAGATTTCCTAGGAACTATTACATGCTTCGATTTGATAATGCTAGGCCACTTTATGCCCTTTTTAGTGAAAGAAAAAGGGTCTAAAACGAGTAAAATCCGTAAATTAACAAGGAAATTCACTTTACCACCATTTTGGCCGTTTTTGAAATTTCTAAAATCAACCACGGAAGTCGTAGATATGCTCATTAGATTTCCTAGGAACTATTACATGCTTCGATTCGATAAGGCTAGGCCACTTTATGCCTTTTTTAGTGAAAGAAAAGGGTCAAAAACGAGTAAAATCCGTAAATTAACAAAGAAATTACCCCCATGTTGGCCGTTTTTGAAAATTCTAATATAAACCGTGGAAGTCGTAGATATGCTTGTTAGATTTCCTTGGAACTATTACATGCTTCGATTTGATAAGGCTAGGCCACTTTATGCTCTTTTTAGTGAAAGAAAAAGGGTCAAAAACGAGTAAAATCTGTAAATTAACAAGGAAATTCACTTTACCACCATTTTGGCCGTTTTTGAAATTTCTAAAATCAACCATGGAAGTCGTAGATATGCTCATTAGATTTCCTAGGAACTATTACATGCTTCGATTCGATAAGGCTAGGCCACTTTATGCCTTTTTTAGTGAAAGAAAATGGGTCAAAAACGAGTAAAATCCGTAAATTAACAAGGAAATTACCCCCATGTTGGCCGTTTTTGAAAATTCTAATATAAACCATGGAAGTCGTAGATATGCTTGTTAGATTTCCTAGGAACTATTACATGCTTCGATTTGATAAGGCTAGGCCACTTTATGCCCTTTTTAGTGAGAGAAAAAGGGTCAAAAACGAGTAAAATCCGTAAATTAACAAGGAAATTCACTTTACCACCATTTTGGCCGTTTTTGAAATTTCTAAAATCAACCACGGAAGTCGTAGATATGCTCATTAGATTTCCTAGGAACTATTACATGCTTCGATTCGATAAGGCTAGGCCACTTTATGCTCTTTTTAGTGAAAGAAAAAGGGTCAAAAACGAGTAAACTCCGTAAATTAACAAGGAAATTACCCCCATGTTGGCCGTTTTTGAAAATTCTAATATAAACCATGGAAGTCGTAGATATGCTTGTTAGATCTCCTAGGAACTATTACATGCTTCGATTTGATAATGCTAGGCCACTTTATGCCCTTTTTAGTGAAAGAAAAAGGGTCAAAAACGAGTAAAATCCGTAAATTAACAAGGAAATTCACTTTACCACCATTTTGGCCGTTTTTGAAATTTCTAAAATCAACCACGGAAGTCGTAGATATGCTCATTAGATTTCCTAGGAACTATTACATGCTTCGATTCGATAAGGCTAGGCCACTTTATGCGCTTTTTAGTGAAAGAAAAAGGGTCAAAAACGAGTAAAATCCGTAAATTAACAAAGAAATTACCCCCATGTTGGCCGTTTTTGAAAATTCTAATATAAAAAGTGGAAGTCGTAGATATGCTTGTTAGATTTCCTTGGAACTATTACATGCTTCAATTTGATAAGGCTAGGCCACTTTATGCTCTTTTTAGTGAAAGAAAAAGGGTCAAAAACGAGTAAAATCTGTAAATTAACAAGGAAATTCACTTTACCACCATTTTGGCCGTTTTTGAAATTTCTAAAATCAACCAGGGAAGTCGTAGATATGCTCATTAGATTTCCTAGGAACTATTACATGCTTCGATTCGATAAGGCTAGGCCACTTTATGCCATTTTTAGTGAAAGAAAATGGGTCAAAAACGAGTAAAATCCGTAAATTAACAAGGAAATTACCCCCATGTTGGCCGTTTTGAAAATTCTAATATAAACCATGGAAGTCGTAGATATGCTTGTTAGATTTCCTAGGAACTATTACATGCTTCGATTTGATAAGGCTAGGCCACTTTATGCCCTTTTTAGTGAGAGAAAAAGGGTCAAAAATGAGTAAAATCCGTAAATTAACAAGGAAATTCACTTTACCACCATTTTGGCCGTTTTTGAAATTTCTAAAATCAACCACGGAAGTCGTAGATATGCTCATTAGATTTCCTAGGAACTATTACATGCTTCGATTCGATAAGGCTAGGCCACTTTATGCTCTTTTTAGTGAAAGAAAAAGGGTCAAAAACGAGTAAACTCCGTAAATTAACAAGGAAATTACCCCCATGTTGGCCGTTTTTGAAAATTCTAATATAAACCATGGAAGTCGTAGATATGCTTGTTAGATTTCCTAGGAACTATTACATGCTTCGATTTGATAATGCTAGGCCACTTTATGCCCTTTTTAGTGAAAGAAAAAGGGTCTAAAACGAGTAAAATCCGTAAATTAACAAGGAAATTCACTTTACCACCATTTTGGCCGTTTTTGAAATTTCTAAAATCAACCACGGAAGTCGTAGATATGCTCATTAGATTTCCTAGGAACTATTACATGCTTCGATTCGATAAGGCTAGGCCACTTTATGCCTTTTTTTAGTGAAAGAAAAGGGTCAAAAACGAGTAAAATCCGTAAATTAACAAAGAAATTACCCCCATGTTGGCCGTTTTTGAAAATTCTAATATAAACCGTGGAAGTCGTAGATATGCTTGTTAGATTTCCTTGGAACTATTACATGCTTCGATTTGATAAGGCTAGGCCACTTTATGCTCTTTTTAGTGAAAGAAAAAGGGTCAAAAACGAGTAAAATCTGTAAATTAACAAGGAAATTCACTTTACCACCATTTTGGCCGTTTTTGAAATTTCTAAAATCAACCATGGAAGTCGTAGATATGCTCATTAGATTTCCTAGGAACTATTACATGCTTCGATTCGATAAGGCTAGGCCACTTTATGCCTTTTTTAGTGAAAGAAAATGGGTCAAAAACGAGTAAAATCCGTAAATTAACAAGGAAATTACCCCCATGTTGGCCGTTTTTGAAAATTCTAATATAAACCATGGAAGTCGTAGATATGCTTGTTAGATTTCCTAGGAACTATTACATGCTTCGATTTGATAAGGCTAGGCCACTTTATGCCCTTTTTAGTGAGAGAAAAAGGGTCAAAAACGAGTAAAATCCGTAAATTAACAAGGAAATTCACTTTACCACCATTTTGGCCGTTTTTGAAATTTCTAAAATCAACCACGGAAGTCGTAGATATGCTCATTAGATTTCCTAGGAACTATTACATGCTTCGATTCGATAAGGCTAGGCCACTTTATGCTCTTTTTAGTGAAAGAAAAAGGGTCAAAAACGAGTAAACTCCGTAAATTAACAAGGAAATTACCCTTTGAAAATTCTAATATAAACCATGGAAGTCGTAGATATGCTTGTTAGATTTCCTAGGAACTATTACATGCTTCGATTTGATAATGCTAGGCCACTTTATGCCCTTTTTAGTGAAAGAAAAAGGGTCAAAAACGAGTAAAATCCGTAAATTAACAAGGAAATTCACTTTACCACCATTTTGGCCGTTTTTGAAATTTCTAAAATCAACCACGGAAGTCGTAGATATGCTCATTAGATTTCCTAGGAACTATTACATGCTTCGATTCGATAAGGCTAGGCCACTTTATGCCTTTTTTAGTGAAAGAAAAGGGTCAAAAACGAGTAAAATCCGTAAATTAACAAAGAAATTACCCCCATGTTGGCCGTTTTTGAAAATTCTAATATAAACCGTGGAAGTCGTAGATATGCTTGTTAGATTTCCTTGGAACTATTACATGCTTCGATTTGATAAGGCTAGGCCACTTTATGCTCTTTTTAGTGAAAGAAAAAGGGTCAAAAACGAGTAAAATCTGTAAATTAACAAGGAAATTCACTTTACCACCATTTTGGCCGTTTTTGAAATTTCTAAAATCAACCATGGAAGTCGTAGATATGCTCATTAGATTTCCTAGGAACTATTACATGCTTCGATTCGATAAGGCTAGGCCACTTTATGCCATTTTTAGTGAAAGAAAATGGGTCAAAAACGAGTAAAATCCGTAAATTAACAAGGAAATTACCCCCATGTTGGCCGTTTTGAAAATTCTAATATAAACCATGGAAGTCGTAGATATGCTTGTTAGATTTCCTAGGAACTATTACATGCTTCGATTTGATAAGGCTAGGCCACTTTATGCCCTTTTTAGTGAGAGAAAAAGGGTCAAAAACGAGTAAAATCCGTAAATTAACAAGGAAATTCACTTTACCACCATTTTGGCCGTTTTTGAAATTTCTAAAATCAACCACGGAAGTCGTAGATATGCTCATTAGATTTCCTAGGAACTATTACATGCTTCGATTCGATAAGGCTAGGCCACTTTATGCTCTTTTTAGTGAAAGAAAAAGGGTCAAAAACGAGTAAACTCCGTAAATTAACAAGGAAATTACCCCCATGTTGGCCGTTTTTGAAAATTCTAATATAAACCATGGAAGTCGTAGATATGCTTGTTAGATTTCCTAGGAACTATTACATGCTTCGATTTGATAATGCTAGGCCACTTTATGCCCTTTTTAGTGAAAGAAAAAGGGTCTAAAACGAGTAAAATCCGTAAATTAACAAGGAAATTCACTTTACCACCATTTTGGCCGTTTTTGAAATTTCTAAAATCAACCACGGAAGTCGTAGATATGCTCATTAGATTTCCTAGGAACTATTACATGCTTCGATTCGATAAGGCTAGGCCACTTTATGCCTTTTTTTAGTGAAAGAAAAGGGTCAAAAACGAGTAAAATCCGTAAATTAACAAAGAAATTACCCCCATGTTGGCCGTTTTTGAAAATTCTAATATAAACCGTGGAAGTCGTAGATATGCTTGTTAGATTTCCTTGGAACTATTACATGCTTCGATTTGATAAGGCTAGGCCACTTTATGCTCTTTTTAGTGAAAGAAAAAGGGTCAAAAACGAGTAAAATCTGTAAATTAACAAGGAAATTCACTTTACCACCATTTTGGCCGTTTTTGAAATTTCTAAAATCAACCATGGAAGTCGTAGATATGCTCATTAGATTTCCTAGGAACTATTACATGCTTCGATTCGATAAGGCTAGGCCACTTTATGCCTTTTTTAGTGAAAGAAAATGGGTCAAAAACGAGTAAAATCCGTAAATTAACAAGGAAATTACCCCCATGTTGGCCGTTTTTGAAAATTCTAATATAAACCATGGAAGTCGTAGATATGCTTGTTAGATTTCCTAGGAACTATTACATGCTTCGATTTGATAAGGCTAGGCCACTTTATGCCCTTTTTAGTGAGAGAAAAAGGGTCAAAAACGAGTAAAATCCGTAAATTAACAAGGAAATTCACTTTACCACCATTTTGGCCGTTTTTGAAATTTCTAAAATCAACCACGGAAGTCGTAGATATGCTCATTAGATTTCCTAGGAACTATTACATGCTTCGATTCGATAAGGCTAGGCCACTTTATGCTCTTTTTAGTGAAAGAAAAAGGGTCAAAAACGAGTAAACTCCGTAAATTAACAAGGAAATTACCCTTTGAAAATTCTAATATAAACCATGGAAGTCGTAGATATGCTTGTTAGATTTCCTAGGAACTATTACATGCTTCGATTTGATAATGCTAGGCCACTTTATGCCCTTTTTAGTGAAAGAAAAAGGGTCAAAAACGAGTAAAATCCGTAAATTAACAAGGAAATTCACTTTACCACCATTTTGGCCGTTTTTGAAATTTCTAAAATCAACCACGGAAGTCGTAGATATGCTCATTAGATTTCCTAGGAACTATTACATGCTTCGATTCGATAAGGCTAGGCCACTTTATGCCTTTTTTAGTGAAAGAAAAGGGTCAAAAACGAGTAAAATCCGTAAATTAACAAAGAAATTACCCCCATGTTGGCCGTTTTTGAAAATTCTAATATAAACCGTGGAAGTCGTAGATATGCTTGTTAGATTTCCTTGGAACTATTACATGCTTCGATTTGATAAGGCTAGGCCACTTTATGCTCTTTTTAGTGAAAGAAAAAGGGTCAAAAACGAGTAAAATCTGTAAATTAACAAGGAAATTCACTTTACCACCATTTTGGCCGTTTTTGAAATTTCTAAAATCAACCATGGAAGTCGTAGATATGCTCATTAGATTTCCTAGGAACTATTACATGCTTCGATTCGATAAGGCTAGGCCACTTTATGCCTTTTTTAGTGAAAGAAAATGGGTCAAAAACGAGTAAAATCCGTAAATTAACAAGGAAATTACCCCCATGTTGGCCGTTTTTGAAAATTCTAATATAAACCATGGAAGTCGTAGATATGCTTGTTAGATTTCCTAGGAACTATTACATGCTTCGATTTGATAAGGCTAGTCCACTTTATGCCCTTTTTAGTGAGAGAAAAAGGGTCAAAAACGAGTAAAATCCGTAAATTAACAAGGAAATTCACTTTACCACCATTTTGGCCGTTTTTGAAATTTCTAAAATCAACCACGGAAGTCGTAGATATGCTCATTAGATTTCCTAGGAACTATTACATGCTTCGATTCGATAAGGCTAGGCCACTTGATGCTCTTTTTAGTGAAAGAAAAAGGGTCAAAAACGAGTAAACTCCGTAAATTAACAAGGAAATTACCCCCATGTTGGCCGTTTTTGAAAATTATAATATAAACCATGGAAGTCGTAGATATGCTTGTTAGATTTCCTAGGAACTATTACATGCTTCGATTTGATAATGCTAGGCCACTTTATGCCCTTTTTAGTGAAAGAAAAAGGGTCAAAAACGAGTAAAATCCGTAAATTAACAAGGAAATTCACTTTACCACCATTTTGGCCGTTTTTGAAATTTCTAAAATCAACCATGGAAGTCGTAGATATGCTCATTAGATTTCCTAGGAACTATTACATGCTTCGATTCGATAAGGCTAGGCCACTTTATGCCTTTTTTAGTGAAAGAAAAGGGTCAAAAACGAGTAAAATCCGTAAATTAGCAAAGAAATTACCCCCATGTTGGCCGTTTTTGACAATTCTAATATAAACCGTGGAAGTCGTAGATATGCTTGTTAGATTTCCTTGGAACTATTACATGCTTCGATTTGATAAGGCTAGGCCACTTTATGCTCTTTTTAGTGAAAGAAAAAGGGTCAAAAACGAGTAAAATCTGTAAATTAACAAGGAAATTCACTTTACCACCATTTTGGCCGTTTTTGAAATTTCTAAAATCAACCATGGAAGTCGTAGATATGCTCATTAGATTTCCTAGGAACTATTACATGCTTCGATTCGATAAGGCTAGGCCACTTTATGCCTTTTTTAGTGAAAGAAAATGGGTCAAAAACGAGTAAAATCCGTAAATTAACAAGGAAATTACCCCCATGTTGGCCGTTTTTGAAAATTCTAATATAAACCATGGAAGTCGTAGATATGCTTGTTAGATTTCCTAGGAACTATTACATGCTTCGATTTGATAAGGCTAGGCCACTTTATGCCCTTTTTAGTGAGAGAAAAAGGGTCAAAAACGAGTAAAATCCGTAAATTAACAAGGAAATTCACTTTACCACCATTTTGGCCGTTTTTGAAATTTCTAAAATCAACCACGGAAGTCGTAGATATGCTCATTAGATTTCCTAGGAACTATTACATGCTTCGATTCGATAAGGCTAGGCCACTTTATGCTCTTTTTAGTGAAAGAAAAAGGGTCAAAAACGAGTAAACTCCGTAAATTAACAAGGAAATTACCCCCATGTTGGCCGTTTTTGAAAATTCTAATATAAACCATGGAAGTCGTAGATATGCTTGTTAGATTTCCTAGGAACTATTACATGCTTCGATTTGATAATGCTAGGCCACTTTATGCCCTTTTTAGTGAAAGAAAAAGGGTCAAAAACGAGTAAAATCCGTAAATTAACAAGGAAATTCACTTTACCACCATTTTGGCCGTTTTTGAAATTTCTAAAATCAACCACGGAAGTCGTAGATATGCTTATTAGATTTCCTAGGAACTATTACATGCTTCGATTCGATAAGGCTAGGCCACTTTATGCCTTTTTTAGTGAAAGAAAATGGGTCAAAAATGAGTAAAATCCGTAAATTAACAAGGAAATTACCCCCATGTTGGCCGTTTTTGAAAATTCTAATATAAACCATGGAAGTCGTAGATATGCTTGTTAGATTTCCTAGGAACTATTACATGCTTCGATTTGATAAGGCTAGGCCACTTTATGCCCTTTTTAGTGAGAGAAAAAGGGTCAAAAACGAGTAAAATCCGTAAATTAACAAGGAAATTCACTTTACCACCATTTTGGCCGTTTTTGAAATTTCTAAAATCAACCACGGAAGTCGTAGATATGCTCATTAGATTTCCTAGGAACTATTACATGCTTCGATTCGATAAGGCTAGGCCACTTTATGCTCTTTTTAGTGAAAGAAAAAGGGTCAAAAACGAGTAAACTCCGTAAATTAACAAGGAAATTACCCCCATGTTGGCCGTTTTTGAAAATTCTAATATAAACCATGGAAGTCGTAGATATGCTTGTTAGATTTCCTAGGAACTATTACATGCTTCGATTTGATAATGCTAGGGCACTTTATGCCCTTTTTAGCGAAAGAAAAAGGGTCAAAAACGAGTAAAATCCGTAAATTAACAAGGAAATTCACTTTACCACCATTTTGGCTGTTTTTGAAATTTCTAAAATCAACCACGGAAGTCGTAGATATGCTCATTAGATTTCCTAGGAACTATTACATGCTTCGATTCGATAAGGCTAGGCCACTTTATGCCTTTTTTAGTGAAAGAAAAGGGTCAAAAACGAGTAAAATCCGTAAATTAACAAAGAAATTACCCCCATGTTGGCCGTTTTTGAAAATTCTAATATAAACCGTGGAAGTCGTAGATATGCTTGTTAGATTTCCTAGGAACTATTACATGCTTCGATTTGATAAGGCTAGGCCACTTTATGCCTTTTTTAGTGAAAGAAAAGGGTCAAAAACGAGTAAAATCCGTAAATTAACAAAGAAATTACCCCCATGTTGGCCGTTTTTGAAAATTCTAATATAAACCATGGAAGTCGTAGATATGCTTGTTAGATTTCCTAGGAACTATTACTTGCTTCGATTTGATAAGGCTAGGCCACTTTATGCCCTTTTTAGTGAGAGAAAAAGGGTCAAAAACGAGTAAAATCCGTAAATTAACAAGGAAATTCACTTTACCACCATTTTGGCCGTTTTTGAAATTTCTAAAATCAACCACGGAAGTCGTAGATATGCTCATTAGATTTCCTAGGAACTATTACATGCTTCGATTCGATAAGGCTAGGCCACTTTATGCTCTTTTTAGTGAAAGAAAAAGGGTCAAAAACGAGTAAACTCCGTAAATTAACAAGGAAATTACCCCCATGTTGGCCGTTTTTGAAAATTCTAATATAAACCATGGAAGTCGTAGATATGCTTGTTAGATTTCCTAGGAACTATTACATGCTTCGATTTGATAATGCTAGGCCACTTTATGCCCTTTTTAGTGAAAGAAAAAGGGTCAAAAACGAGTAAAATCCGTAAATTAACAAGGAAATTCACTTTACCACCATTTTGGCCGTTTTTGAAATTTCTAAAATCAACCACGGAAGTCGTAGATATGCTCATTAGATTTCCTAGGAACTATTACATGCTTCGATTCGATAAGGCTAGGCCACTTTATGCCTTTTTTAGTGAAAGAAAAGGGTCAAAAACGAGTAAAATCCGTAAATTAACAAAGAAATTACCCCCATGTTGGCCGTTTTTGAAAATTCTAATATAAACCGTGGAAGTCGTAGATATGCTTGTTAGATTTCCTTGGAACTATTACATGCTTCGATTTGATAAGGCTAGGCCACTTTATGCTCTTTTTAGTGAAAGAAAAAGGGTCAAAAACGAGTAAAATCTGTAAATTAACAAGGAAATTCACTTTACCACCATTTTGGCCGTTTTTGAAATTTCTAAAATCAACCATGGTAGTCGTAGATATGCTCATTAGATTTCCTAGGAACTATTACATGCATCGATTCGATAAGGCTAGGCCACTTTATGCCTTTTTTAGTGAAAGAAAATGGGTCAAAAACGAGTAAAATCCGTAAATTAACAAGGAAATTACCCCCATGTTGGCCGTTTTTGAAAATTCTAATATAAACCATGGAAGTCGTAGATATGCTTGTTAGATTTCCTAGGAACTATTACATGCTTCGATTTGATAAGGCTAGGCCACTTTATGCCCTTTTTAGTGAGAGAAAAAGGGTCAAAAACGAGTAAAATCCGTAAATTAACAAGGAAATTCACTTTACCACCATTTTGGCCGTTTTTGAAATTTCTAAAATCAACCACGGAAGTCGTAGATATGCTCATTAGATTTCCTAGGAACTATTACATGCTTCGATTCGATAAGGCTAGGCCACTTTATGCTCTTTTTAGTGAAAGGAAAAGGGTCAAAAACGAGTAAACTCCGTAAATTAACAAGGAAATTACCCCCATGTTGGCCGTTTTTGAAAATTCTAATATAAACCATGGAAGTCGTAGATATGCTTGTTAGATTTCCTAGGAACTATTACATGCTTCGATTTGATAATGCTAGGCCACTTTATGCCCTTTTTAGTGAAAGAAAAAGGGTCAAAAACGAGTAAAATCCGTAAATTAACAAGGAAATTCACTTTACCACCATTTTGGCCGTTTTTGAAATTTCTAAAATCAACCACGGAAGTCGTAGATATGCTCATTAGATTTCCTAGGAACTATTACATGCTTCGATTCGATAAGGCTAGGCCACTTTATGCCTTTTTTAGTGAAAGAAAAGGGTCAAAAACGAGTAAAATCCGTAAATTAACAAAGAAATTACCCCCATGTTGGCCGTTTTTGAAAATTCTAATATAAACCGTGGAAGTCGTAGATATGCTTGTTAGATTTCCTTGGAACTATTACATGCTTCGATTTGATAATGCTAGGCCACTTTATGCTCTTTTTAGTGAAAGAAAAAGGGTCAAAAACGAGTAAAATCTGTAAATTAACAAGGAAATTCACTTTACCACCATTTTGGCCGTTTTTGAAATTTCTAAAATCAACCAGGGAAGTCGTAGATATGCTCATTAGATTTCCTAGGAACTATTATATGCTTCGATTCGATAAGGCTAGGCCACTTTATGCCTTTTTTAGTGAAAGAAAATGGGTCAAAAACGAGTAAAATCCGTAAATTAACAAGGAAATTACCCCCATGTTGGCCGTTTTTGAAAATTCTAATATAAACCATGGAAGTCATAGATATGCTTGTTAGATTTCCTAGGAACTATTACATGCTTCGATTTGATAAGGCTAGGCCACTTTATGCCCTTTTTAGTGAGAGAAAAAGGGTCAAAAACGAGTAAAATCCGTAAATTAACAAGGAAATTCACTTTACCACCATTTTGGCCGTTTTTGAAATTTCTAAAATCAACCACGGAAGTCGTAGATATGCTCATTAGATTTCCTAGGAACTATTACATGCTTCGATTCGATAAGGCTAGGCCACTTTATGCTCTTTTTAGTGAAAGAAAAAGGGTCAAAAACGAGTAAACTCCGTAAATTAACAAGGAAATTACCCCCATGTTGGCCGTTTTTGAAAATTCTAATATAAACCATGGAAGTCGTAGATATGCTTGTTAGATTTCCTAGGAACTATTACATGCTTCGATTTGATAATGCTAGGCCACTTTATGCCCTTTTTAGTGAAAGAAAAAGGGTCAAAAACGAGTAAAATCCGTAAATTAACAAGGAAATTCACTTTACCACCATTTTGGCCGTTTTTGAAATTTCTAAAATCAACCACGGAAGTCGTAGATTTGCTCATTAGATTTCCTAGAAACTATTACATGCTTCGATTCGATAAGGCTAGGCCACTTTATGCCTTTTTTAGTGAAAGAAAAGGGTCAAAAACGAGTAAAATCCGTAAATTAACAAAGAAATTACCCCCATGTTGGCCGTTTTTGAAAATTCTAATATAAACCGTGGAAGTCGTAGATATGCTTGTTAGATTTCCTTGGAACTATTACATGCTTCGATTTGATAAGGCTAGGCCACTTTATGCTCTTTTTAGTGAAAGAAAAAGGGTCAAAAACGAGTAAAATCTGTAAATTAACAAGGAAATTCACTTTACCACCATTTTGGCCGTTTTTGAAATTTCTAAAATCAACCATGGAAGTCGTAGATATGCTCATTAGATTTCCTAGGAACTATTACATGCTTCGATTCGATAAGGCTAGGCCACTTTATGCCTTTTTTAGTGAAAGAAAATGGGTCAAAAACGAGTAAAATCCGTAAATTAACAAGGAAATTACCCCCATGTTGGCCGTTTTTGAAAATTCTAATATAAACCATGGAAGTCGTAGATATGCTTGTTAGATTTCCTAGGAACTATTACATGCTTCGATTTGATAAGGCTAGGCCACTTTATGCCCTTTTTAGTGAGAGAAAAAGGGTCAAAAACGAGTAAAATCCGTAAATTAACAAGGAAATTCACTTTACCACCATTTTGGCCGTTTTTGAAATTTCTAAAATCAACCACGGAAGTCGTAGATATGCTCATTAGATTTCCTAGGAACTATTACATGCTTCGATTCGATAAGGCTAGGCCACTTTATGCTCTTTTTAGTGAAAGAAAAAGGGTCAAAAACGAGTAAACTCCGTAAATTAACAAGGAAATTACCCCCATGTTGGCTGTTTTTGAAAATTCTAATATAAACCATGGAAGTCGTAGATATGCTTGTTAGATTTCCTAGGAACTATTACATGCTTCGATTTGATAATGCTAGGCCACTTTATGCCCTTTTTAGTGAAAGAAAAAGGGTCAAAAACGAGTAAAATCCGTAAATTAACAAGGAAATTCACTTTACCACCATTTTGGCCGTTTTTGAGATTTCTAAAATCAACCACGGAAGTCGTAGATATGCTCATTAGATTTCCTAGGAACTATTACATGCTTCGATTCGATAAGGCTAGGCCACTTTATGCCTTTTTTAGTGAAAGAAAATGGGTCAAAAACGAGTAAAATCCGTAAATTAACAAGGAAATTACCCCCATGTTGGCCGTTTTTGAAAATTCTAATATAAACCATGGAAGTCGTAGATATGCTTGTTAGATTTCCTAGGAACTATTACATGCTTCGATTTGATAAGGCTAGGCCACTTTATGCCCTTTTTAGTGAGAGAAAAAGGGTCAAAAACGAGTAAAATCCGTAAATTAACAAGGAAATTCACTTTACCACCATTTTGGCCGTTTTTGAAATTTCTAAAATCAACCACGGAAGTCGTAGATATGCTCATTAGATTTCCTAGGAACTATTACATGCTTCGATTCGATAAGGCTAGGCCACTTTATGCTCTTTTTAGTGAAAGAAAAAGGGTCAAAAACGAGTAAACTCCGTAAATTAACAAGGAAATTACCCCCATGTTGGCCGTTTTTGAAAATTCTAATATAAACCATGGAAGTCGTAGATATGCTTGTTAGATTTCCTAGGAACTATTACATGCTTCGATTTGATAATGCTAGGCCACTTTATGCCCTTTTTAGTGAAAGAAAAAGGGTCAAAAACGAGTAAAATCCGTAAATTAACAAGGAAATTCACTTTACCACCATTTTGGCCGTTTTTGAAATTTCTAAAATCAACCACGGAAGTCGTAGATATGCTCATTAGATTTCCTAGGAACTATTACATGCTTCGATTCGATAAGGCTAGGCCACTTTATGCCTTTTTTAGTGAAAGAAAAGGGTCAAAAACGAGTAAAATCCGTAAATTAACAAAGAAATTACCCCCATGTTGGCCGTTTTTGAAAATTCTAATATAAACCGTGGAAGTCGTAGATATGCTTGTTAGATTTCCTTGGAACTATTACATGCTTCTATTTGATAAGGCTAGGCCACTTTATGCTCTTTTTAGTGAAAGAAAAAGGGTCAAAAACGAGTAAAATCTGTAAATTAACAAGGAAATTCACTTTACCACCATTTTGGCCGTTTTTGAAATTTCTAAAATCAACCATGGAAGTCGTAGATATGCTCATTATATTTCCTAGGAACTATTACATGCTTCGATTCGATAAGGCTAGGCCACTTTATGCCTTTTTTAGTGAAAGAAAATGGGTCAAAAACGAGTAAAATCCGTAAATTAACAAGGAAATTACCCCCATGTTGGCCGTTTTTGAAAATTCTAATATAAACCATAGAAGTCGTAGATATGCTTGTTAGATTTCCTAGGAACTATTACATGCTTCGATTTGATAAGGCTAGGCCACTTTATGCCCTTTTTAGTGAGAGAAAAAGGGTCAAAAACGAGTAAAATCCGTAAATTAACAAGGAAATTCACGTTACCACCATTTTGGCCGTTTTTGAAATTTCTAAAATCAACCACGGAAGTCGTAGATATGCTCGTTAGATTTCCTAGGAACTATTACATGCTTCGATTCGATAAGGCTAGGCCACTTTATGCTCTTTTTAGTGAAAGAAAAAGGGTCAAAAACGAGTAAACTCCGTAAATTAACAAGGAAATTACCCCCATGTTGGCCGTTTTTGAAAATTCTAATATAAACCATGGAAGTCGTAGATATGCTTGTTAGATTTCCTAGGAACTATTACATGCTTCGATTTGATAAGGCTAGGCCACTTTATGCCTTTTTTAGTGAAAGAAAAGGGTCAAAAACGAGTAAAATCCGTAAATTAACAAAGAAATTACCCCCATGTTGGCCGTTTTTGAAAATTCTAATATAAACCATGGAAGTCGTAGATATGCTTGTTAGATTTCCTAGGAACTATTACATGCTTCGATTTGATAAGGCTAGGCCACTTTATGCCCTTTTTAGTGAGAGAAAAAGGGTCAAAAACGAGTAAAATCCGTAAATTAACAAGGAAATTCACTTTACCACCATTTTGGCCGTTTTTGAAATTTCTAAAATCAACCACGGAAGTCGTAGATATGCTCATTAGATTTCCTAGGAACTATTACATGCTTCGATTCGATAAGGCTAGGCCACTTTATGCTCTTTTTAGTGAAAGAAAAAGGGTCAAAAACGAGTAAACTCCGTAAATTAACAAGGAAATTACCCCCATGTTGGCCGTTTTTGAAAATTCTAATATAAACCATGGAAGTCGTAGATATGCTTGTTAGATTTCCTAGGAACTATTACATGCTTCGATTTGATAATGCTAGGCCACTTTATGCCCTTTTTAGTGAAAGAAAAAGGGTCAAAAACGAGTAAAATCCGTAAATTAACAAGGAAATTCCCTTTACCACCATTTTGGCCGTTTTTGAAATTTCTAAAATCAACCACGGAAGTCGTAGATATGCTCATTAGATTTCCTAGGAACTATTACATGCTTCGATTCGATAAGGCTAGGCCACTTTATGCCTTTTTTAGTGAAAGAAAAGGGTCAAAAACGAGTAAAATCCGTAAATTAACAAAGAAATTACCCCCATGTTGGCCGTTTTTGAAAATTCTAATATAAACCGTGGAAGTCGTAGATATGCTTGTTAGATTTCCTTGGAACTATTACATGCTTCGATTTGATAAGGCTAGGCCACTTTATGCTCTTTTTAGTGAAAGAAAAAGGGTCAAAAACGAGTAAAATCTGTAAATTAACAAGGAAATTCACTTTACCACCATTTTGGCCGTTTTTGAAATTTCTAAAATCAACCATGGAAGTCGTAGATATGCTCATTAGATTTCCTAGGAACTATTACATGCATCGATTCGATAAGGCTAGGCCACTTTATGCCTTTTTTAGTGAAAGAAAATGGGTCAAAAACGAGTAAAATCCGTAAATTAACAAGGAAATTACCCCCATGTTGGCCGTTTTTGAAAATTCTAATATAAACCATGGAAGTCGTAGATATGCTTGTTAGATTTCCTAGGAACTATTACATGCTTCGATTTGATAAGGCTAGGCCACTTTATGCCCTTTTTAGTGAGAGAAAAAGGGTCAAAAACGAGTAAAATCCGTAAATTAACAAGGAAATTCACTTTACCACCATTTTGGCCATTTTTGAAATTTCTAAAATCAACCACGGAAGTCGTAGATATGCTCATTAGATTTCCTAGGAACTATTACATGCTTCGATTCGATAAGGCTAGGCCACTTTATGCTCTTTTTAGTGAAAGGAAAAGGGTCAAAAACGAGTAAACTCCGTAAATTAACAAGGAAATTACCCCCATGTTGGCCGTTTTTGAAAATTCTAATATAAACCATGGAAGTCGTAGATATGCTTGTTAGATTTCCTAGGAACTATTACATGCTTCGATTTGATAATGCTAGGCCACTTTATGCCCTTTTTAGTGAAAGAAAAAGGGTCAAAAACGAGTAAAATCCGTAAATTAACAAGGAAATTCACTTTACCACCATTTTGGCCGTTTTTGAAATTTCTAAAATCAACCACGGAAGTCGTAGATATGCTCATTAGATTTCCTAGGAACTATTACATGCTTCGATTCGATAAGGCTAGGCCACTTTATGCCTTTTTTAGTGAAAGAAAAGGGTCAAAAACGAGTAAAATCCGTAAATTAACAAAGAAATTACCCCCATGTTGGCCGTTTTTGAAAATTCTAATATAAACCGTGGAAGTCGTAGATATGCTTGTTAGATTTCCTTGGAACTATTACATGCTTCGATTTGATAATGCTAGGCCACTTTATGCTCTTTTTAGTGAAAGAAAAAGGGTCAAAAACGAGTAAAATCTGTAAATTAACAAGGAAATTCACTTTACCACCATTTTGGCCGTTTTTGAAATTTCTAAAATCAACCATGGAAGTCGTAGATATGCTCATTAGATTTCCTAGGAACTATTACATGCTTCGATTCGATAAGGCTAGGCCACTTTATGCCTTTTTTAGTGAAAGAAAATGGGTCAAAAACGAGTAAAATCCGTAAATTAACAAGGAAATTACCCCCATGTTGGCCGTTTTTGAAAATTCTAATATAAACCATGGAAGTCGTAGATATGCTTGTTAGATTTCCTAGGAACTATTACATGCTTCGATTTGATAAGGCTAGGCCACTTTATGCCCTTTTTAGTGAGAGAAAAAGGGTCAAAAACGAGTAAAATCCGTAAATTAACAAGGAAATTCACTTTACCACCATTTTGGCCGTTTTTGAAATTTCTAAAATCAACCACGGAAGTCGTAGATATGCTCATTAGATTTCCTAGGAACTATTACATGCTTCGATTCGATAAGGCTAGGCCACTTTATGCTCTTTTTAGTGAAAGAAAAAGGGTCAAAAACGAGTAAACTCCGTAAATTAACAAGGAAATTACCCCCATGTTGGCCGTTTTTGAAAATTCTAATATAAACCATGGAAGTCGTAGATATGCTTGTTAGATTTCCTAGGAACTATTACATGCTTCGATTTGATAATCCAAGGCCACTTTATGCCCTTTTTAGTGAAAGAAAAAGGGTCAAAAACGAGTAAAATCCGTAAATTAACAAGGAAATTCACTTTACCACCATTTTGGCCGTTTTTGAAATTTCTAAAATCAACCACGGAAGTCGTAGATATGCTCATTAGATTTCCTAGAAACTATTACATGCTTCGATTTGATAAGGCTAGGCCACTTTATGCCTTTTTTAGTGAAAGAAAAGGGTCAAAAACGAGTAAAATCCGTAAATTAACAAAGAAATTACCCCCATGTTGGCCGTTTTTGAAAATTCTAATATAAACCGTGGAAGTCGTAGATATGCTTGTTAGATTTCCTTGGAACTATTACATGCTTCGATTTGATAAGGCTAGGCCACTTTATGCTCTTTTTAGTGAAAGAAAAAGGGTCAAAAACGAGTAAAATCTGTAAATTAACAAGGAAATTCACTTTACCACCATTTTGGCCGTTTTTGAAATTTCTAAAATCAACCATGGAAGTCGTAGATATGCTCATTAGATTTCCTAGGAACTATTACATGCTTCGATTCGTTAAGGCTAGGCCACTTTATGCCTTTTTTAGTGAAAGAAAATGGGTCAAAAACGAGTAAAATCCGTAAATTAACAAGGAAATTACCCCCATGTTGGCCGTTTTTGAAAATTCTAATATAAACCATGGAAGTCGTAGATATGCTTGTTAGATTTCCTAGGAACTATTACATGCTTCGATTTGATAAGGCTAGGCCACTTTATGCCCTTTTTAGTGAGAGAAAAAGGGTCAAAAACGAGTAAAATCCGTAAATTAACAAGGAAATTCACTTTACCACCATTTTGGCCGTTTTTGAAATTTCTAAAATCAACCACGGAAGTCGTAGATATGCTCATTAGATTTCCTAGGAACTATTACATGCTTCGATTCGATAAGGCTAGGCCACTTTATGCTCTTTTTAGTGAAAGAAAAAGGGTCAAAAACGAGTAAACTCCGTAAATTAACAAGGAAATTACCCCCATGTTGGCCGTTTTTGAAAATTCTAATATAAACCATGGAAGTCGTAGATATGCTTGTTAGATTTCCTAGGAACTATTACATGCTTCGATTTGATAATGCTAGGCCACTTTATGCCCTTTTTAGTGAAAGAAAAAGGGTCAAAAACGAGTAAAATCCGTAAATTAACAAGGAAATTCACTTTACCACCATTTTGGCCGTTTTTGAGATTTCTAAAATCAACCACGGAAGTCGTAGATATGCTCATTAGATTTCCTAGGAACTATTACATGCTTCGATTCGATAAGGCTAGGCCACTTTATGCCTTTTTTAGTGAAAGAAAATGGGTCAAAAACGAGTAAAATCCGTAAATTAACAAGGAAATTACCCCCATGTTGGCCGTTTTTGAAAATTCTAATATAAACCATGGAAGTCGTAGATATGCTTGTTAGATTTCCTAGGAACTATTACATGCTTCGATTTGATAAGGCTAGGCCACTTTATGCCCTTTTTAGTGAGAGAAAAAGGGTCAAAAACGAGTAAAATCCGTAAATTAACAAGGAAATTCACTTTACCACCATTTTGGCCGTTTTTGAAATTTCTAAAATCAACCACGGAAGTCGTAGATATGCTCATTAGATTTCCTAGGAACTATTACATGCTTCGATTCGATAAGGCTAGGCCACTTTATGCTCTTTTTAGTGAAAGAAAAAGGGTCAAAAACGAGTAAACTCCGTAAATTAACAAGGAAATTACCCCCATGTTGGCCGTTTTTGAAAATTCTAATATAAACCATGGAAGTCGTAGATATGCTTGTTAGATTTCCTAGGAACTATTACATGCTTCGATTTGATAATGCTAGGCCACTTTATGCCCTTTTTAGTGAAAGAAAAAGGGTCAAAAACGAGTAAAATCCGTAAATTAACAAGGAAATTCACTTTACCACCATTTTGGCCGTTTTTGAAATTTCTAAAATCAACCACGGAAGTCGTAGATATGCTCATTAGATTTCCTAGGAACTATTACATGCTTCGATTCGATAAGGCTAGGCCACTTTATGCCTTTTTTAGTGAAAGAAAAGGGTCAAAAACGAGTAAAATCCGTAAATTAACAAAGAAATTACCCCCATGTTGGCCGTTTTTGAAAATTCTAATATAAACCGTGGAAGTCGTAGATATGCTTGTTAGATTTCCTTGGAACTATTACATGCTTCGATTTGATAAGGCTAGGCCACTTTATGCTCTTTTTAGTGAAAGAAAAAGGGTCAAAAACGAGTAAAATCTGTAAATTAACAAGGAAATTCACTTTACCACCATTTTGGCCGTTTTTGAAATTTCTAAAATCAACCATGGAAGTCGTAGATATGCTCATTATATTTCCTAGGAACTATTACATGCTTCGATTCGATAAGGCTAGGCCACTTTATGCCTTTTTTAGTGAAAGAAAATGGGTCAAAAACGAGTAAAATCCGTAAATTAACAAGGAAATTACCCCCATGTTGGCCGTTTTTGAAAATTCTAATATAAACCATGGAAGTCGTAGATATGCTTGTTAGATTTCCTAGGAACTATTACATGCTTCGATTTGATAAGGCTAGGCCACTTTATGCCCTTTTTAGTGAGAGAAAAAGGGTCAAAAACGAGTAAAATCCGTAAATTAACAAGGAAATTCACGTTACCACCATTTTGGCCGTTTTTGAAATTTCTAAAATCAACCACGGAAGTCGTAGATATGCTCGTTAGATTTCCTAGGAACTATTACATGCTTCGATTCGATAAGGCTAGGCCACTTTATGCTCTTTTTAGTGAAAGAAAAAGGGTCAAAAACGAGTAAACTCCGTAAATTAACAAGGAAATTACCCCCATGTTGGCCGTTTTTGAAAATTCTAATATAAACCATGGAAGTCGTAGATATGCTTGTTAGATTTCCTAGGAACTATTACATGCTTCGATTTGATAATGCTAGGCCACTTTATGCCCTTTTTAGTGAAAGAAAAAGGGTCAAAAACGAGTAAAATCTGTAAATTAACAAGGAAATTCACTTTACCACCATTTTGGCCGTTTTTGAAATTTCTAAAATCAACCAGGGAAGTCGTAGATATGCTCATTAGATTTCCTAGGAACTATTACATGCTTCGATTCGATAAGGCTAGGCCAATTTATGCCTTTTTTAGTGAAAGAAAATGGGTCAAAAACGAGTAAAATCCGTAAATTAACAAGGAAATTACCCCCATGTTGGCCGTTTTTGAAAATTCTAATATAAACCATGGAAGTCGTAGATATGCTTGTTAGATTTCCTAGGAACTATTACATGCTTCGATTTGATAAGGCTAGGCCACTTTATGCCCTTTTTAGTGAGAGAAAAAGGGTCAAAAACGAGTAAAATCCGTAAATTAACAAGGAAATTCACTTTACCACCATTTTGGCCGTTTTTGAAATTTCTAAAATCAACCACGGAAGTCGTAGATATGCTCATTAGATTTCCTAGGAACTATTACATGCTTCGATTCGATAAGGCTAGGCCACTTTATGCTCTTTTTAGTGAAAGAAAAAGGGTCAAAAACGAGTAAACTCCGTAAATTAACAAGGAAATTACCCCCATGTTGGCCGTTTTTGAAAATTCTAATATAAACCATGGAAGTCGTAGATATGCTCATTAGATTTCCTAGGAACTATTACATGCTTCGATTCGATAAGGCTAGGCCACTTTATGCTCTTTTTAGTGAAAGAAAAAGGGTCAAAAACGAGTAAACTCCGTAAATTAACAAGGAAATTACCCCCATGTTGGCCGTTTTTGAAAATTCTAATATAAACCATGGAAGTCGTAGATATGCTTGTTAGATTTCCTAGGAACTATTACATGCTTCGATTTGATAATGCTAGGCCACTTTATGCCCTTTTTAGTGAAAGAAAAAGGGTCAAAAACGAGTAAAATCCGTAAATTAACAAGGAAATTCACTTTACCACCATTTTGGCCGTTTTTGAGATTTCTAAAATCAACCACGGAAGTCGTAGATATGCTCATTAGATTTCCTAGGAACTATTACATGCTTCGATTCGATAAGGCTAGGCCACTTTATGCCTTTTTTAGTGAAAGAAAATGGGTCAAAAACGAGTAAAATCCGTAAATTAACAAGGAAATTACCCCCATGTTGGCCGTTTTTGAAAATTCTAATATAAACCATGGAAGTCGTAGATATGCTTGTTAGATTTCCTAGGAACTATTACATGCTTCGATTTGATAAGGCTAGGCCACTTTATGCCCTTTTTAGTGAGAGAAAAAGGGTCAAAAACGAGTAAAATCCGTAAATTAACAAGGAAATTCACTTTACCACCATTTTGGCCGTTTTTGAAATTTCTAAAATCAACCACGGAAGTCGTAGATATGCTCATTAGATTTCCTAGGAACTATTACATGCTTCGATTCGATAAGGCTAGGCCACTTTATGCTCTTTTTAGTGAAAGAAAAAGGGTCAAAAACGAGTAAACTCCGTAAATTAACAAGGAAATTACCCCCATGTTGGCCGTTTTTGAAAATTCTAATATAAACCATGGAAGTCGTAGATATGCTTGTTAGATTTCCTAGGAACTATTACATGCTTCGATTTGATAATGCTAGGCCACTTTATGCCCTTTTTAGTGAAAGAAAAAGGGTCAAAAACGAGTAAAATCCGTAAATTAACAAGGAAATTCACTTTACCACCATTTTGGCCGTTTTTGAAATTTCTAAAATCAACCACGGAAGTCGTAGATATGCTCATTAGATTTCCTAGGAACTATTACATGCTTCGATTCGATAAGGCTAGGCCACTTTATGCCTTTTTTAGTGAAAGAAAAGGGTCAAAAACGAGTAAAATCCGTAAATTAACAAAGAAATTACCCCCATGTTGGCCGTTTTTGAAAATTCTAATATAAACCGTGGAAGTCGTAGATATGCTTGTTAGATTTCCTTGGAACTATTACATGCTTCGATTTGATAAGGCTAGGCCACTTTATGCTCTTTTTAGTGAAAGAAAAAGGGTCAAAAACGAGTAAAATCTGTAAATTAACAAGGAAATTCACTTTACCACCATTTTGGCCGTTTTTGAAATTTCTAAAATCAACCATGGAAGTCGTAGATATGCTCATTATATTTCCTAGGAACTATTACATGCTTCGATTCGATAAGGCTAGGCCACTTTATGCCTTTTTTAGTGAAAGAAAATGGGTCAAAAACGAGTAAAATCCGTAAATTAACAAGGAAATTACCCCCATGTTGGCCGTTTTTGAAAATTCTAATATAAACCATGGAAGTCGTAGATATGCTTGTTAGATTTCCTAGGAACTATTACATGCTTCGATTTGATAAGGCTAGGCCACTTTATGCCCTTTTTAGTGAGAGAAAAAGGGTCAAAAACGAGTAAAATCCGTAAATTAACAAGGAAATTCACGTTACCACCATTTTGGCCGTTTTTGAAATTTCTAAAATCAACCACGGAAGTCGTAGATATGCTCGTTAGATTTCCTAGGAACTATTACATGCTTCGATTCGATAAGGCTAGGCCACTTTATGCTCTTTTTAGTGAAAGAAAAAGGGTCAAAAACGAGTAAACTCCGTAAATTAACAAGGAAATTACCCCCATGTTGGCCGTTTTTGAAAATTCTAATATAAACCATGGAAGTCGTAGATATGCTTGTTAGATTTCCTAGGAACTATTACATGCTTCGATTTGATAATGCTAGGCCACTTTATGCCCTTTTTAGTGAAAGAAAAAGGGTCAAAAACGAGTAAAATCTGTAAATTAACAAGGAAATTCACTTTACCACCATTTTGGCCGTTTTTGAAATTTCTAAAATCAACCAGGGAAGTCGTAGATATGCTCATTAGATTTCCTAGGAACTATTACATGCTTCGATTCGATAAGGCTAGGCCAATTTATGCCTTTTTTAGTGAAAGAAAATGGGTCAAAAACGAGTAAAATCCGTAAATTAACAAGGAAATTACCCCCATGTTGGCCGTTTTTGAAAATTCTAATATAAACCATGGAAGTCGTAGATATGCTTGTTAGATTTCCTAGGAACTATTACATGCTTCGATTTGATAAGGCTAGGCCACTTTATGCCCTTTTTAGTGAGAGAAAAAGGGTCAAAAACGAGTAAAATCCGTAAATTAACAAGGAAATTCACTTTACCACCATTTTGGCCGTTTTTGAAATTTCTAAAATCAACCACGGAAGTCGTAGATATGCTCATTAGATTTCCTAGGAACTATTACATGCTTCGATTCGATAAGGCTAGGCCACTTTATGCTCTTTTTAGTGAAAGAAAAAGGGTCAAAAACGAGTAAACTCCGTAAATTAACAAGGAAATTACCCCCATGTTGGCCGTTTTTGAAAATTCTAATATAAACCATGGAAGTCGTAGATATGCTTGTTAGATTTCCTAGGAACTATTACATGCTTCGATTTGATAATCCAAGGCCACTTTATGCCCTTTTTAGTGAAAGAAAAAGGGTCAAAAACGAGTAAAATCCGTAAATTAACAAGGAAATTCACTTTACCACCATTTTGGCCGTTTTTGAAATTTCTAAAATCAACCACGGAAGTCGTAGATATGCTCATTAGATTTCCTAGGAACTATTACATGCTTCGATTCGATAAGGCTAGGCCACTTTATGCTCTTTTTAGTGAAAGAAAAAGGGTCAAAAACGAGTAAACTCCGTAAATTAACAAGGAAATTACCCCCATGTTGGCCGTTTTTGAAAATTCTAATATAAACCATGGAAGTCGTAGATATGCTTGTTAGATTTCCTAGGAACTATTACATGCTTCGATTTGATAATGCTAGGCCACTTTATGCCCTTTTTAGTGAAAGAAAAAGGGTCAAAAACGAGTAAAATCCGTAAATTAACAAGGAAATTCACTTTACCACCATTTTGGCCGTTTTTGAAATTTCTAAAATCAACCACGGAAGTCGTAGATATGCTCATTAGATTTCCTAGGAACTATTACATGCTTCGATTCGATAAGGCTAGGCCACTTTATGCCTTTTTTAGTGAAAGAAAAGGGTCAAAAACGAGTAAAATCCGTAAATTAACAAAGAAATTACCCCCATGTTGGCCGTTTTTGAAAATTCTAATATAAACCGTGGAAGTCGTAGATATGCTTGTTAGATTTCCTTGGAACTATTACATGCTTCGATTTGATAAGGCTAGGCCACTTTATGCTCTTTTTAGTGAAAGAAAAAGGGTCAAAAACGAGTAAAATCTGTAAATTAACAAGGAAATTCACTTTACCACCATTTTGGCCGTTTTTGAAATTTCTAAAATCAACCATGGAAGTCGTAGATATGCTCATTATATTTCCTAGGAACTATTACATGCTTCGATTCGATAAGGCTAGGCCACTTTATGCCTTTTTTAGTGAAAGAAAATGGGTCAAAAACGAGTAAAATCCGTAAATTAACAAGGAAATTACCCCCATGTTGGCCGTTTTTGAAAATTCTAATATAAACCATGGAAGTCGTAGATATGCTTGTTAGATTTCCTAGGAACTATTACATGCTTCGATTTGATAAGGCTAGGCCACTTTATGCCCTTTTTAGTGAGAGAAAAAGGGTCAAAAACGAGTAAAATCCGTAAATTAACAAGGAAATTCACGTTACCACCATTTTGGCCGTTTTTGAAATTTCTAAAATCAACCACGGAAGTCGTAGATATGCTCGTTAGATTTCCTAGGAACTATTACATGCTTCGATTCGATAAGGCTAGGCCACTTTATGCTCTTTTTAGTGAAAGAAAAAGGGTCAAAAACGAGTAAACTCCGTAAATTAACAAGGAAATTACCCCCATGTTGGCCGTTTTTGAAAATTCTAATATAAACCATGGAAGTCGTAGATATGCTTGTTAGATTTCCTAGGAACTATTACATGCTTCGATTTGATAATGCTAGGCCACTTTATGCCCTTTTTAGTGAAAGAAAAAGGGTCAAAAACGAGTAAAATCTGTAAATTAACAAGGAAATTCACTTTACCACCATTTTGGCCGTTTTTGAAATTTCTAAAATCAACCAGGGAAGTCGTAGATATGCTCATTAGATTTCCTAGGAACTATTACATGCTTCGATTCGATAAGGCTAGGCCAATTTATGCCTTTTTTAGTGAAAGAAAATGGGTCAAAAACGAGTAAAATCCGTAAATTAACAAGGAAATTACCCCCATGTTGGCCGTTTTTGAAAATTCTAATATAAACCATGGAAGTCGTAGATATGCTTGTTAGATTTCCTAGGAACTATTACATGCTTCGATTTGATAAGGCTAGGCCACTTTATGCCCTTTTTAGTGAGAGAAAAAGGGTCAAAAACGAGTAAAATCCGTAAATTAACAAGGAAATTCACTTTACCACCATTTTGGCCGTTTTTGAAATTTCTAAAATCAACCACGGAAGTCGTAGATATGCTCATTAGATTTCCTAGGAACTATTACATGCTTCGATTCGATAAGGCTAGGCCACTTTATGCTCTTTTTAGTGAAAGAAAAAGGGTCAAAAACGAGTAAACTCCGTAAATTAACAAGGAAATTACCCCCATGTTGGCCGTTTTTGAAAATTCTAATATAAACCATGGAAGTCGTAGATATGCTTGTTAGATTTCCTAGGAACTATTACATGCTTCGATTTGATAATCCAAGGCCACTTTATGCCCTTTTTAGTGAAAGAAAAAGGGTCAAAAACGAGTAAAATCCGTAAATTAACAAGGAAATTCACTTTACCACCATTTTGGCCGTTTTTGAAATTTCTAAAATCAACCACGGAAGTCGTAGATATGCTCATTAGATTTCCTAGAAACTATTACATGCTTCGATTCGATAAGGCTAGACCACTTTATGCCTTTTTTAGTGAAAGAAAAGGGTCAAAAACGAGTAAAATCCGTAAATTAACAAAGAAATTACCCCCATGTTGGCCGTTTTTGAAAATTCTAATATAAACCGTGGAAGTCGTAGATATGCTTGTTAGATTTCCTTGGAACTATTACATGCTTCGATTTGATAAGGCTAGGCCACTTTATGCTCTTTTTAGTGAAAGAAAAAGGGTCAAAAACGAGTAAAATCTGTAAATTAACAAGGAAATTCACTTTACCACCATTTTGGCCGTTTTTGAAATTTCTAAAATCAACCATGGAAGTCGTAGATATGCTCATTAGATTTCCTAGGAACTATTACATGCTTCGATTCGATAAGGCTAGGCCACTTTATGCCTTTTTTAGTGAAAGAAAATGGGTCAAAAACGAGTAAAATCCGTAAATTAACAAGGAAATTACCCCCATGTTGGCCGTTTTTGAAAATTCTAATATAAACCATGGAAGTCGTAGATATGCTTGTTAGATTTCCTAGGAACTATTACATGCTTCGATTTGATAAGGCTAGGCCACTTTATGCCCTTTTTAGTGAGAGAAAAAGGGTCAAAAACGAGTAAAATCCGTAAATTAACAAGGAAATTCACTTTACCACCATTTTGGCCGTTTTTGAAATTTCTAAAATCAACCACGGAAGTCGTAGATATGCTCATTAGATTTCCTAGGAACTATTACATGCTTCGATTCGATAAGGCTAGGCCACTTTATGCTCTTTTTAGTGAAAGAAAAAGGGTCAAAAACGAGTAAACTCCGTAAATTAACAAGGAAATTACCCCCATGTTGGCCGTTTTTGAAAATTCTAATATAAACCATGGAAGTCGTAGATATGCTTGTTAGATTTCCTAGGAACTATTACATGCTTCGATTTGATAATGCTAGGCCACTTTATGCCCTTTTTAGTGAAAGAAAAAGGGTCAAAAACGAGTAAAATCCGTAAATTAACAAGGAAATTCACTTTACCACCATTTTGGCCGTTTTTGAAATTTCTAAAATCAACCACGGAAGTCGTAGATATGCTCATTAGATTTCCTAGGAACTATTACATGCTTCGATTCGATAAGGCTAGGCCACTTTATGCCTTTTTTAGTGAAAGAAAAGGGTCAAAAACGAGTAAAATCCGTAAATTAACAAAGAAATTACCCCCATGTTGGCCGTTTTTGAAAATTCTAATATAAACCGTGGAAGTCGTAGATATGCTTGTTAGATTTCCTTGGAACTATTACATGCTTCGATTTGATAAGGCTAGGCCACTTTATGCTCTTTTTAGTGAAAGAAAAAGGGTCAAAAACGAGTAAAATCTGTAAATTAACAAGGAAATTCACTTTACCACCATTTTGGCCGTTTTTGAAATTTCTAAAATCAACCATGGAAGTCGTAGATATGCTCATTATATTTCCTAGGAACTATTACATGCTTCGATTCGATAAGGCTAGGCCACTTTATGCCTTTTTTAGTGAAAGAAAATGGGTCAAAAACGAGTAAAATCCGTAAATTAACAAGGAAATTACCCCCATGTTGGCCGTTTTTGAAAATTCTAATATAAACCATGGAAGTCGTAGATATGCTTGTTAGATTTCCTAGGAACTATTACATGCTTCGATTTGATAAGGCTAGGCCACTTTATGCCCTTTTTAGTGAGAGAAAAAGGGTCAAAAACGAGTAAAATCCGTAAATTAACAAGGAAATTCACGTTACCACCATTTTGGCCGTTTTTGAAATTTCTAAAATCAACCACGGAAGTCGTAGATATGCTCGTTAGATTTCCTAGGAACTATTACATGCTTCGATTCGATAAGGCTAGGCCACTTTATGCGCTTTTTAGTGAAAGAAAAAGGGTCAAAAACGAGTAAACTCCGTAAATTAACAAGGAAATTACCCCCATGTTGGCCGTTTTTGAAAATTCTAATATAAACCATGGAAGTCGTAGATATGCTTGTTAGATTTCCTAGGAACTATTACATGCTTCGATTCGATAAGGCTAGGCCAATTTATGCCTTTTTTAGTGAAAGAAAATGGGTCAAAAACGAGTAAAATCCGTAAATTAACAAGGAAATTACCCCCATGTTGGCCGTTTTTGAAAATTCTAATATAAACCATGGAAGTCGTAGATATGCTTGTTAGATTTCCTAGGAACTATTACATGCTTCGATTTGATAAAGCTAGGCCACTTTATGCCCTTTTTAGTGAGAGAAAAAGGGTCAAAAACGAGTAAAATCCGTAAATTAACAAGGAAATTCACTTTACCACCATTTTGGCCGTTTTTGAAATTTCTAAAATCAACCACGGAAGTCGTAGATATGCTCATTAGATTTCCTAGGAACTATTACATGCTTCGATTCGATAAGGCTAGGCCACTTTATGCTCTTTTTAGTGAAAGAAAAAGGGTCAAAAACGAGTAAACTCCGTAAATTAACAAGGAAATTACCCCCATGTTGGCCGTTTTTGAAAATTCTAATATAAACCATGGAAGTCGTAGATATGCTTGTTAGATTTCCTAGGAACTATTACATGCTTCGATTTGATAATCCAAGGCCACTTTATGCCCTTTTTAGTGAAAGAAAAAGGGTCAAAAACGAGTAAAATCCGTAAATTAACAAGGAAATTCACTTTACCACCATTTTGGCCGTTTTTGAAATTTCTAAAATCAACCACGGAAGTCGTAGATATGCTCATTAGATTTCCTAGAAACTATTACATGCTTCGATTCGATAAGGCTAGACCACTTTATGCCTTTTTTAGTGAAAGAAAAGGGTCAAAAACGAGTAAAATCCGTAAATTAACAAAGAAATTACCCCCATGTTGGCCGTATTTGAAAATTCTAATATAAACCGTGGAAGTCGTAGATATGCTTGTTAGATTTCCTTGGAACTATTACATGCTTCGATTTGATAAGGCTAGGCCACTTTATGCTCTTTTTAGTGAAAGAAAAAGGGTCAAAAACGAGTAAAATCTGTAAATTAACAAGGAAATTTACTTTACCACCATTTTGGCCGTTTTTGAAATTTCTAAAATCAACCATGGAAGTCGTAGATATGCTCATTAGATTTCCTAGGAACTATTACATGCTTCGATTCGATAAGGCTAGGCCACTTTATGCCTTTTTTAGTGAAAGAAAATGGGTCAAAAACGAGTAAAATCCGTAAATTAACAAGGAAATTACCCCCATGTTGGCCGTTTTTGAAAATTCTAATATAAACCATGGAAGTCGTAGATATGCTTGTTAGATTTCCTAGGAACTATTACATGCTTCGATTTGATAATGCTAGGCCACTTTATGCCCTTTTTAGTGAAAGAAAAAGGGTCAAAAACGAGTAAAATCCGTAAATTAACAAGGAAATTCACTTTACCACCATTTTGGCCGTTTTTGAGATTTCTAAAATCAACCACGGAAGTCGTAGATATGCTCATTAGATTTCCTAGGAACTATTACATGCTTCGATTCGATAAGGCTAGGCCACTTTATGCCTTTTTTAGTGAAAGAAAATGGGTCAAAAACGAGTAAAATCCGTAAATTAACAAGGAAATTACCCCCATGTTGGCCGTTTTTGAAAATTCTAATATAAACCATGGAAGTCGTAGATATGCTTGTTAGATTTCCTAGGAACTATTACATGCTTCGATTTGATAAGGCTAGGCCACTTTATGCCCTTTTTAGTGAGAGAAAAAGGGTCAAAAACGAGTAAAATCCGTAAATTAACAAGGAAATTCACTTTACCACCATTTTGGCCGTTTTTGAAATTTCTAAAATCAACCACGGAAGTCGTAGATATGCTCATTAGATTTCCTAGGAACTATTACATGCTTCGATTCGATAAGGCTAGGCCACTTTATGCTCTTTTTAGTGAAAGAAAAAGGGTCAAAAACGAGTAAACTCCGTAAATTAACAAGGAAATTACCCCCATGTTGGCCGTTTTTGAAAATTCTAATATAAACCATGGAAGTCGTAGATATGCTTGTTAGATTTCCTAGGAACTATTACATGCTTCGATTTGATAATGCTAGGCCACTTTATGCCCTTTTTAGTGAAAGAAAAAGGGTCAAAAACGAGTAAAATCCGTAAATTAACAAGGAAATTCACTTTACCACCATTTTGGCCGTTTTTGAAATTTCTAAAATCAACCACGGAAGTCGTAGATATGCTCATTAGATTTCCTAGGAACTATTACATGCTTCGATTCGATAAGGCTAGGCCACTTTATGCCTTTTTTAGTGAAAGAAAAGGGTCAAAAACGAGTAAAATCCGTAAATTAACAAAGAAATTACCCCCATGTTGGCCGTTTTTGAAAATTCTAATATAAACCGTGGAAGTCGTAGATATGCTTGTTAGATTTCCTTGGAACTATTACATGCTTCGATTTGATAAGGCTAGGCCACTTTATGCTCTTTTTAGTGAAAGAAAAAGGGTCAAAAACGAGTAAAATCTGTAAATTAACAAGGAAATTCACTTTACCACCATTTTGGCCGTTTTTGAAATTTCTAAAATCAACCATGGAAGTCGTAGATATGCTCATTATATTTCCTAGGAACTATTACATGCTTCGATTCGATAAGGCTAGGCCACTTTATGCCTTTTTTAGTGAAAGAAAATGGGTCAAAAACGAGTAAAATCCGTAAATTAACAAGGAAATTACCCCCATGTTGGCCGTTTTTGAAAATTCTAATATAAACCATGGAAGTCGTAGATATGCTTGTTAGATTTCCTAGGAACTATTACATGCTTCGATTTGATAAGGCTAGGCCACTTTATGCCCTTTTTAGTGAGAGAAAAAGGGTCAAAAACGAGTAAAATCCGTAAATTAACAAGGAAATTCACGTTACCACCATTTTGGCCGTTTTTGAAATTTCTAAAATCAACCACGGAAGTCGTAGATATGCTCGTTAGATTTCCTAGGAACTATTACATGCTTCGATTCGATAAGGCTAGGCCACTTTATGCTCTTTTTAGTGAAAGAAAAAGGGTCAAAAACGAGTAAACTCCGTAAATTAACAAGGAAATTACCCCCATGTTGGCCGTTTTTGAAAATTCTAATATAAACCATGGAAGTCGTAGATATGCTTGTTAGATTTCCTAGGAACTATTACATGCTTCGATTTGATAATGCTAGGCCACTTTATGCCCTTTTTAGTGAAAGAAAAAGGGTCAAAAACGAGTAAAATCCGTAAATTAACAAGGAAATTCACTTTACCACCATTTTGGCTGTTTTTGAAATTTCTAAAATCAACCACGGAAGTCGTAGATATGCTCATTAGATTTCCTAGGAACTATTACATGCTTCGATTCGATAAGGCTAGGCCACTTTATGCCTTTTTTAGTGAAAGAAAAGGGTCAAAAACGAGTAAAATCCGTAAATTAACAAAGAAATTACCCCCATGTTGGCCGTTTTTGAAAATTCTAATATAAACCGTGGAAGTCGTAGATATGCTTGTTAGATTTCCTTGGAACTATTACATGCTTCGATATGATAAGGCTAGGCCACTTTATGCTCTTTTTAGTGAAAGAAAAAGGGTCAAAAACGAGTAAAATCTGTAAATTAACAAGGAAATTCACTTTACCACCATTTTGGCCGTTTTTGAAATTTCTAAAATCAACCATGGAAGTCGTAGATATGCTCAATAGATTTCCTAGGAACTATTACATGCTTCGATTCGATAAGGCTAGGCCACTTTATGCCTTTTTTAGTGAAAGAAAATGGGTCAAAAACGAGTAAAATCCGTAAATTAACAAGAAAATTACCCCCATGTTGGCCGTTTTTGAAAATTCTAATATAAACCATGGAAGTCGTAGATATGCTTGTTAGATTTCCTAGGAACTATTACATGCTTCGATTTGATAAGGCTAGGCCACTTTATGCCCTTTTTAGTGAGAGAAAAAGGGTCAAAAACGAGTAAAATCCGTAAATTAACAAGGAAATTCACTTTACCACCATTTTGGCCGTTTTTGAAATTTCTAAAATCAACCACGGAAGTCGTAGATATGCTCATTAGATTTCCTAGGAACTATTACATGCTTCGATTCGATAAGGCTAGGCCACTTTATGCTCTTTTTAGTGAAAGAAAAAGGGTCAAAAACGAGTAAACTCCGTAAATTAACAAGGAAATCACCCCCATGTTGGCCGTTTTTGAAAATTCTAATATAAACCATGGAAGTCGTAGATATGCTTGTTAGATTTCCTAGGAACTATTACATGCTTCGATTTGATAATGCTAGGCCACTTTATGCCCTTTTTAGTGAAAGAAAAAGGGTCAAAAACGAGTAAAATCCATAAATTAACAAGGAAATTCACTTTACCACCATTTTGGCCGTTTTTGAAATTTCTAAAATCAACCACGGAAGTCGTAGATATGCTCATTAGATTTCCTAGGAACTATTACATGCTTCGATTCGATAAGGCTAGGCCACTTTATGCCTTTTTTAGTGAAAGAAAAGGGTCAAAAACGAGTAAAATTCGTAAATTAACAAAGAAATTACCCCCATGTTGGCCGTTTTTGAAAATTCTAATATAAACCGTGGAAGTCGTAGATATGCTTGTTAGATTTCCTTGGAACTATTACATGCTTCGATTTGATAAGGCTAGGCCACTTTATGCTCTTTTTAGTGAAAGAAAAAGGGTCAAAAACGAGTAAAATCTGTAAATTAACAAGGAAATTCACTTTACCACCATTTTGGCCGTTTTTGAAATTTCTAAAATCAACCATGGAAGTCGTAGATATGCTCATTAGATTTCCTAGGAACTATTACATGCATCGATTCGATAAGGCTAGGCCACTTTATGCGTTTTTTAGTGAAAGAAAATGGGTCAAAAACGAGTAAAATCCGTAAATTAACAAGGAAATTACCCCCATGTTGGCCGTTTTTGAAAATTCTAATATAAACCATGGAAGTCGTAGATATGCTTGTTAGATTTCCTAGGAACTATTACATGCTTCGATTTGATAAGGCTAGGCCACTTTATGCCCTTTTTAGTGAGAGAAAAAGGGTCAAAAACGAGTAAAATCCGTAAATTAACAAGGAAATTCACTTTACCACCATTTTGGCCGTTTTTGAAATTTCTAAAATCAACCACGGAAGTCGTAGATATGCTCATTAGATTTCCTAGGAACTATTACATGCTTCGATTCGATAAGGCTAGGCCACTTTATGCTCTTTTTAGTGAAAGAAAAAGGGTCAAAAACGAGTAAACTCCGTAAATTAACAAGGAAATTACCCCCATGTTGGCCGTTTTTGAAAATTCTAATATAAACCATGGAAGTTGTAGATATGCTTGTTAGATTTCCTAGGAACTATTACATGCTTCGATTTGATAATGCTAGGCCACTTTATGCCCTTTTTAGTGAAAGAAAAAGGGTCAAAAACGAGTAAAATCCGTAAATTAACAAGGAAATTCACTTTACCACCATTTTGGCCGTTTTTGAAATTTCTAAAATCAACCACGGAAGTCGTAGATATGCTCATTAGATTTCCTAGGAACTATTACATGCTTCGATTCGATAAGGCTAGGCCACTTTATGCCTTTTTTAGTGAAAGAAAAGGGTCAAAAACGAGTAAAATCCGTAAATTAACAAAGAAATTACCCCCATGTTGGCCGTTTTTGAAAATTCTAATATAAACCGTGGAAGTCGTAGATATGCTTGTTAGATTTCCTTGGAACTATTACATGCTTCGATTTGATAAGGCTAGGCCACTTTATGCTCTTTTTAGTGAAAGAAAAAGGGTCAAAAACGAGTAAAATCTGTAAATTAACAAGGAAATTCACTTTACCACCATTTTGGCCGTTTTTGAAATTTCTAAAATCAACCAGGGAAGTCGTAGATATGCTCATTAGATTTCCTAGGAACTATTACATGCTTCGATTCGATAAGGCTAGGCCACTTTATGCCTTTTTTAGTGAAAGAAAATGGGTCAAAAACGAGTAAAATCCGTAAATTAACAAGGAAATTACCCCCATGTTGGCCGTTTTTGAAAATTCTAATATAAACCATGGAAGTCGTAGATATGCTTGTTAGATTTCCTAGGAACTATTACATGCTTCGATTTGATAAGGCTAGGCCACTTTATGCCCTTTTTAGTGAGAGAAAAAGGGTCAAAAACGAGTAAAATCCGTAAATTAACAAGGAAATTCACTTTACCACCATTTTGGCCGTTTTTGAAATTTCTAAAATCAACCACGGAAGTCGTAGATATGCTCATTAGATTTCCTAGGAACTATTACATGCTTCGATTCGATAAGGCTAGGCCACTTTATGCTCTTTTTAGTGAAAGAAAAAGGGTCAAAAACGAGTAAACTCCGTAAATTAACAAGGAAATTACCCCCATGTTGGCCGTTTTTGAAAATTCTAATATAAACCATGGAAGTTGTAGATATGCTTGTGAGATTTCCTAGGAACTATTACATGCTTCGATTTGATAATGCTAGGCCACTTTATGCCCTTTTTAGTGAAAGAAAAAGGGTCAAAAACGAGTAAAATCCGTAAATTAACAAGGAAATTCACTTTACCACCATTTTGGCCGTTTTTGAAATTTCTAAAATCAACCACGGAAGTCGTAGATATGCTCATTAGATTTCCTAGGAACTATTACATGCTTCGATTCGATAAGGCTAGGCCACTTTATGCCTTTTTTAGTGAAAGAAAAGGGTCAAAAACGAGTAAAATCCGTAAATTAACAAAGAAATTACCCCATGTTGGCCGTTTTTGAAAATTCTAATATAAACCGTGGAAGTCGTAGATATGCTTGTTAGATTTCCTTGGAACTATTACATGCTTCGATTTGATAAGGCTAGGCCACTTTATGCTCTTTTTAGTGAAAGAAAAAGGGTCAAAAACGAGTAAAATCTGTAAATTAACAAGCAAATTCACTTTACCACCATTTTGGCCGTTTTTGAAATTTCTAAAATCAACCATGGAAGTCGTAGATATGCTCATTAGATTTCCTAGGAACTATTACATGCTTCGATTCGTTAAGGCTAGGCCACTTTATGCCTTTTTTAGTGAAAGAAAATGGGTCAAAAACGAGTAAAATCCGTAAATTAACAAGGAAATTACCCCCATGTTGGCCGTTTTTGAAAATTCTAATATAAACCATGGAAGTCGTAGATATGCTTGTTAGATTTCCTAGGAACTATTACATGCTTCGATTTGATATGGCTAGGCCACTTTATGCCCTTTTTAGTGAGAGAAAAAGGGTCAAAAACGAGTAAAATCCGTAAATTAACAAGGAAATTCACTTTACCACCATTTTGGCCGTTTTTGAAATTTCTAAAATCAACCACGGAAGTCGTAGATATGCTCATTAGATTTCCTAGGAACTATTACATGCTTCGATTCGATAAGGCTAGGCCACTTTATGCTCTTTTTAGTGAAAGAAAAAGGGTCAAAAACGAGTAAACTCCGTAAATTAACAAGGAAATTACCCCCATGTTGGCCGTTTTTGAAAATTCTAATATAAACCATGGAAGTCGTAGATATGCTTGTTAGATTTCCTAGGAACTATTACATGCTTCGATTTGATAATGCTAGGCCACTTTATGCCCTTTTTAGTGAAAGAAAAAGGGTCAAAAACGAGTAAAATCCGTAAATTAACAAGGAAATTCACTTTACCACCATTTTGGCTGTTTTTGAAATTTCTAAAATCAACCACGGAAGTCGTAGATATGCTCATTAGATTTCCTAGGAACTATTACATGCTTCGATTCGATAAGGCTAGGCCACTTTATGCCTTTTTTAGTGAAAGAAAAGGGTCAAAAACGAGTAAAATCCGTAAATTAACAAAGAAATTACCCCCATGTTGGCCGTTTTTGAAAATTCTAATATAAACCGTGGAAGTCGTAGATATGCTTGTTAGATTTCCTTGGAACTATTACATGCTTCGATATGATAAGGCTAGGCCACTTTATGCTCTTTTTAGTGAAAGAAAAAGGGTCAAAAACGAGTAAAATCTGTAAATTAACAAGGAAATTCACTTTACCACCATTTTGGCCGTTTTTGAAATTTCTAAAATCAACCATGGAAGTCGTAGATATGCTCATTAGATTTCCTAGGAACTATTACATGCTTCGATTCGATAAGGCTAGGCCACTTTATGCCTTTTTTAGTGAAAGAAAATGGGTCAAAAACGAGTAAAATCCGTAAATTAACAAGAAAATTACCCCCATGTTGGCCGTTTTTGAAAATTCTAATATAAACCATGGAAGTCGTAGATATGCTTGTTAGATTTCCTAGGAACTATTACATGCTTCGATTTGATAAGGCTAGGCCACTTTATGCCCTTTTTAGTGAGAGAAAAAGGGTCAAAAACGAGTAAAATCCGTAAATTAACAAGGAAATTCACTTTACCACCATTTTGGCCGTTTTTGAAATTTCTAAAATCAACCACGGAAGTCGTAGATATGCTCATTAGATTTCCTAGGAACTATTACATGCTTCGATTCGATAAGGCTAGGCCACTTTATGCTCTTTTTAGTGAAAGAAAAAGGGTCAAAAACGAGTAAACTCCGTAAATTAACAAGGAAATCACCCCCATGTTGGCCGTTTTTGAAAATTCTAATATAAACCATGGAAGTCGTAGATATGCTTGTTAGATTTCCTAGGAACTATTACATGCTTCGATTTGATAATGCTAGGCCACTTTATGCCCTTTTTAGTGAAAGAAAAAGGGTCAAAAACGAGTAAAATCCATAAATTAACAAGGAAATTCACTTTACCACCATTTTGGCCGTTTTTGAAATTTCTAAAATCAACCACGGAAGTCGTAGATATGCTCATTAGATTTCCTAGGAACTATTACATGCTTCGATTCGATAAGGCTAGGCCACTTTATGCCTTTTTTAGTGAAAGAAAAGGGTCAAAAACGAGTAAAATTCGTAAATTAACAAAGAAATTACCCCCATGTTGGCCGTTTTTGAAAATTCTAATATAAACCGTGGAAGTCGTAGATATGCTTGTTAGATTTCCTTGGAACTATTACATGCTTCGATTTGATAAGGCTAGGCCACTTTATGCTCTTTTTAGTGAAAGAAAAAGGGTCAAAAACGAGTAAAATCTGTAAATTAACAAGGAAATTCACTTTACCACCATTTTGGCCGTTTTTGAAATTTCTAAAATCAACCATGGAAGTCGTAGATATGCTCATTAGATTTCCTAGGAACTATTACATGCATCGATTCGATAAGGCTAGGCCACTTTATGCCTTTTTTAGTGAAAGAAAATGGGTCAAAAACGAGTAAAATCCGTAAATTAACAAGGAAATTACCCCCATGTTGGCCGTTTTTGAAAATTCTAATATAAACCATGGAAGTCGTAGATATGCTTGTTAGATTTCCTAGGAACTATTACATGCTTCGATTTGATAAGGCTAGGCCACTTTATGCCCTTTTTAGTGAGAGAAAAAGGGTCAAAAACGAGTAAAATCCGTAAATTAACAAGGAAATTCACTTTACCACCATTTTGGCCGTTTTTGAAATTTCTAAAATCAACCACGGAAGTCGTAGATATGCTCATTAGATTTCCTAGGAACTATTACATGCTTCGATTCGATAAGGCTAGGCCACTTTATGCTCTTTTTAGTGAAAGAAAAAGGGTCAAAAACGAGTAAACTCCGTAAATTAACAAGGAAATTACCCCCATGTTGGCCGTTTTTGAAAATTCTAATATAAACCATGGAAGTTGTAGATATGCTTGTTAGATTTCCTAGGAACTATTACATGCTTCGATTTGATAATGCTAGGCCACTTTATGCCCTTTTTAGTGAAAGAAAAAGGGTCAAAAACGAGTAAAATCCGTAAATTAACAAGGAAATTCACTTTACCACCATTTTGGCCGTTTTTGAAATTTCTAAAATCAACCACGGAAGTCGTAGATATGCTCATTAGATTTCCTAGGAACTATTACATGCTTCGATTCGATAAGGCTAGGCCACTTTATGCCTTTTTTAGTGAAAGAAAAGGGTCAAAAACGAGTAAAATCCGTAAATTAACAAAGAAATTACCCCCATGTTGGCCGTTTTTGAAAATTCTAATATAAACCGTGGAAGTCGTAGATATGCTTGTTAGATTTCCTTGGAACTATTACATGCTTCGATTTGATAAGGCTAGGCCACTTTATGCTCTTTTTAGTGAAAGAAAAAGGGTCAAAAACGAGTAAAATCTGTAAATTAACAAGGAAATTCACTTTACCACCATTTTGGCCGTTTTTGAAATTTCTAAAATCAACCAGGGAAGTCGTAGATATGCTCATTAGATTTCCTAGGAACTATTACATGCTTCGATTCGATAAGGCTAGGCCACTTTATGCCTTTTTTAGTGAAAGAAAATGGGTCAAAAACGAGTAAAATCCGTAAATTAACAAGGAAATTACCCCCATGTTGGCCGTTTTTGAAAATTCTAATATAAACCATGGAAGTCGTAGATATGCTTGTTAGATTTCCTAGGAACTATTACATGCTTCGATTTGATAAGGCTAGGCCACTTTATGCCCTTTTTAGTGAGAGAAAAAGGGTCAAAAACGAGTAAAATCCGTAAATTAACAAGGAAATTCACTTTACCACCATTTTGGCCGTTTTTGAAATTTCTAAAATCAACCACGGAAGTCGTAGATATGCTCATTAGATTTCCTAGGAACTATTACATGCTTCGATTCGATAAGGCTAGGCCACTTTATGCTCTTTTTAGTGAAAGAAAAAGGGTCAAAAACGAGTAAACTCCGTAAATTAACAAGGAAATTACCCCCATGTTGGCCGTTTTTGAAAATTCTAATATAAACCATGGAAGTTGTAGATATGCTTGTGAGATTTCCTAGGAACTATTACATGCTTCGATTTGATAATGCTAGGCCACTTTATGCCCTTTTTAGTGAAAGAAAAAGGGTCAAAAACGAGTAAAATCCGTAAATTAACAAGGAAATTCACTTTACCACCATTTTGGCCGTTTTTGAAATTTCTAAAATCAACCACGGAAGTCGTAGATATGCTCATTAGATTTCCTAGGAACTATTACATGCTTCGATTCGATAAGGCTAGGCCACTTTATGCCTTTTTTAGTGAAAGAAAAGGGTCAAAAACGAGTAAAATCCGTAAATTAACAAAGAAATTACCCCATGTTGGCCGTTTTTGAAAATTCTAATATAAACTGTGGAAGTCGTAGATATGCTTGTTAGATTTCCTTGGAACTATTACATGCTTCGATTTGATAAGGCTAGGCCACTTTATGCTCTTTTTAGTGAAAGAAAAAGGGTCAAAAACGAGTAAAATCTGTAAATTAACAAGCAAATTCACTTTACCACCATTTTGGCCGTTTTTGAAATTTCTAAAATCAACCATGGAAGTCGTAGATATGCTCATTAGATTTCCTAGGAACTATTACATGCTTCGATTCGTTAAGGCTAGGCCACTTTATGCCTTTTTTAGTGAAAGAAAATGGGTCAAAAACGAGTAAAATCCGTAAATTAACAAGGAAATTACCCCCATGTTGGCCGTTTTTGAAAATTCTAATATAAACCATGGAAGTCGTAGATATGCTTGTTAAATTTCCTAGGAACTATTACATGCTTCGATTTGATATGGCTAGGCCACTTTATGCCCTTTTTAGTGAGAGAAAAAGGGTCAAAAACGAGTAAAATCCGTAAATTAACAAGGAAATTCACTTTACCACCATTTTGGCCGTTTTTGAAATTTCTAAAATCAACCACGGAAGTCGTAGATATGCTCATTAGATTTCCTAGGAACTATTACATGCTTCGATTCGATAAGGCTAGGCCACTTTATGCTCTTTTTAGTGAAAGAAAAAGGGTCAAAAACGAGTAAACTCCGTAAATTAACAAGGAAATTACCCCCATGTTGGCCGTTTTTGAAAATTCTAATATAAACCATGGAAGTCGTAGATATGCTTGTTAGATTTCCTAGGAACTATTACATGCTTCGATTTGATAAGGCTAGGCCACTTTATGCCCTTTTTAGTGAAAGAAAAAGGGTCAAAAACGAGTAAAATCCGTAAATTAACAAGGAAATTCACTTTACCACCATTTTGGCCGTTTTTGAAATTTCTAAAATCAACCACGGAAGTCGTAGATATGCTCATTAGATTTCCTAGGAACTATTACATGCTTCGATTCGATAAGGCTAGGCCACTTTATGCCTTTTTTAGTGAAAGAAAAGGGTCAAAAACGAGTAAAATCCGTAAATTAACAAAGAAATTACCCCCATGTTGGCCGTTTTTGAAAATTCTAATATAAACCGTGGAAGTCGTAGATATGCTTGTTAGATTTCCTTGGAACTATTACATGCTTCGATTTGATAAGGCTAGGCCACTTTATGCTCTTTTTAGTGAAAGAAAAAGGGTCAAAAACGAGTAAAATCTGTAAATTAACAAGGAAATTCACTTTACCACCATTTTGGCCGTTTTTGAAATTTCTAAAATCAACCAGGGAAGTCGTAGATATGCTCATTAGATTTCCTAGGAACTATTACATGCTTCGATTCGATAAGGCTAGGCCACTTTATGCCTTTTTTAGTGAAAGAAAATGGGTCAAAAACGAGTAAAATCCGTAAATTAACAAGGAAATTACCCCCATGTTGGCCGTTTTTGAAAATTCTAATATAAACCATGGAAGTCGTAGATATGCTTGTTAGATTTCCTCGGAACTATTACATGCTTCGATTTGATAAGGCTAGGCCACTTTATGCCCTTTTTAGTGAAAGAAAAAGGGTCAAAAACGAGTAAAATCCGTAAATTAACAAGGAAATTCACTTTACCACCATTTTGGCCGTTTTTGAAATTTCTAAAATCAACCACGGAAGTCGTAGATATGCTCATTAGATTTCCTAGGAACTATTACATGCTTCGATTCGATAAGGCTAGGCCACTTTATGCCTTTTTTAGTGAAAGAAAAGGGTCAAAAACGAGTAAAATCCGTAAATTAACAAAGAAATTACCCCCATGTTGGCCGTTTTTGAAAATTCTAATATAAACCGTGGAAGTCGTAGATATGCTTGTTAGATTTCCTTGGAACTATTACATGCTTCGATTTGATAAGGCTAGGCCACTTTATGCTCTTTTTAGTGAAAGAAAAAGGGTCAAAAACGAGTAAAATCTGTAAATTAACAAGCAAATTCACTTTACCACCATTTTGGCCGTTTTTGAAATTTCTAAAATCAACCATGGAAGTCGTAGATATGCTCATTAGATTTCCTAGGAACTATTACATGCTTCGATTCGTTAAGGCTAGGCCACTTTATGCCTTTTTTAGTGAAAGAAAATGGGTCAAAAACGAGTAAAATCCGTAAATTAACAAGGAAATTACCCCCATGTTGGCCGTTTTTGAAAATTCTAATATAAACCATGGAAGTCGTAGATATGCTTGTTAAATTTCCTAGGAACTATTACATGCTTCGATTTGATATGGCTAGGCCACTTTATGCCCTTTTTAGTGAGAGAAAAAGGGTCAAAAACGAGTAAAATCCGTAAATTAACAAGGAAATTCACTTTACCACCATTTTGGCCGTTTTTGAAATTTCTAAAATCAACCACGGAAGTCGTAGATATGCTCATTAGATTTCCTAGGAACTATTACATGCTTCGATTCGATAAGGCTAGGCCACTTTATGCTCTTTTTAGTGAAAGAAAAAGGGTCAAAAACGAGTAAACTCCGTAAATTAACAAGGAAATTACCCCCATGTTGGCCGTTTTTGAAAATTCTAATATAAACCATGGAAGTCGTAGATATGCTTGTTAGATTTCCTAGGAACTATTACATGCTTCGATTTGATAAGGCTAGGCCACTTTATGCCCTTTTTAGTGAAAGAAAAAGGGTCAAAAACGAGTAAAATCCGTAAATTAACAAGGAAATTCACTTTACCACCATTTTGGCCGTTTTTGAAATTTCTAAAATCAACCACGGAAGTCGTAGATATGCTCATTAGATTTCCTAGGAACTATTACATGCTTCGATTCGATAAGGCTAGGCCACTTTATGCCTTTTTTAGTGAAAGAAAAGGGTCAAAAACGAGTAAAATCCGTAAATTAACAAAGAAATTACCCCCATGTTGGCCGTTTTTGAAAATTCTAATATAAACCGTGGAAGTCGTAGATATGCTTGTTAGATTTCCTTGGAACTATTACATGCTTCGATTTGATAAGGCTAGGCCACTTTATGCTCTTTTTAGTGAAAGAAAAAGGGTCAAAAACGAGTAAAATCTGTAAATTAACAAGGAAATTCACTTTACCACCATTTTGGCCGTTTTTGAAATTTCTAAAATCAACCAGGGAAGTCGTAGATATGCTCATTAGATTTCCTAGGAACTATTACATGCTTCGATTCGATAAGGCTAGGCCACTTTATGCCTTTTTTAGTGAAAGAAAATGGGTCAAAAACGAGTAAAATCCGTAAATTAACAAGGAAATTACCCCCATGTTGGCCGTTTTTGAAAATTCTAATATAAACCATGGAAGTCGTAGATATGCTTGTTAGATTTCCTCGGAACTATTACATGCTTCGATTTGATAAGGCTAGGCCACTTTATGCCCTTTTTAGTGAAAGAAAAAGGGTCAAAAACGAGTAAAATCCGTAAATTAACAAGGAAATTCACTTTACCACCATTTTGGCCGTTTTTGAAATTTCTAAAATCAACCACGGAAGTCGTAGATATGCTCATTAGATTTCCTAGGAACTATTACATGCTTCGATTCGATAAGGCTAGGCCACTTTATGCCTTTTTTAGTGAAAGAAAAGGGTCAAAAACGAGTAAAATCCGTAAATTAACAAAGAAATTACCCCCATGTTGGCCGTTTTTGAAAATTCTAATATAAACCGTGGAAGTCGTAGATATGCTTGTTAGATTTCCTTGGAACTATTACATGCTTCGATTTGATAAGGCTAGGCCACTTTATGCTCTTTTTAGTGAAAGAAAAAGGGTCAAAAACGAGTAAAATCTGTAAATTAACAAGGAAATTCACTTTACCACCATTTTGGCCGTTTTTGAAATTTCTAAAATCAACCAGGGAAGTCGTAGATATGCTCATTAGATTTCCTAGGAACTATTACATGCTTCGATTCGATAAGGCTAGGCCACTTTATGCCTTTTTTAGTGAAAGAAAATGGGTCAAAAACGAGTAAAATCCGTAAATTAACAAGGAAATTACCCCCATGTTGTCCGTTTTTGAAAATTCTAATATAAACCATGGAAGTCGTAGATATGCTTGTTAGATTTCCTAGGAACTATTACATGCTTCGATTTGATATGGCTAGGCCACTTTATGCCCTTTTTAGTGAGAGAAAAAGGGTCAAAAACGAGTAAAATCCGTAAATTAACAAGGAAATTCACTTTACCACCATTTTGGCCGTTTTTGAAATTTCTAAAATCAACCACGGAAGTCGTAGATATGCTCATTAGATTTCCTAGGAACTATTACATGCTTCGATTCGATAAGGCTAGGCCACTTTATGCTCTTTTTAGTGAAAGAAAAAGGGTCAAAAACGAGTAAACTCCGTAAATTAACAAGGAAATTACCCCCATGTTGGCCGTTTTTGAAAATTCTAATATAAACCATGGAAGTCGTATATATGCTTGTTAGATTTCCTAGGAACTATTACATGCTTCGATTTGATAATGCTAGGCCACTTTATGCCCTTTTTAGTGAAAGAAAAAGGGTCAAAAACGAGTAAAATCCGTAAATTAACAAGGAAATTCATTTTACCACCATTTTGGCCGTTTTTGAAATTTCTAAAATCAACCACGGAAGTCGTAGATATGCTCATTAGATTTCCTAGGAACTATTACATGCTTCGATTCGATAAGGCTAGGCCACTTTATGCCTTTTTTAGTGAAAGAAAAGGGTCAAAAACGAGTAAAATCCGTAAATTAACAAAGAAATTACCCCCATGTTGGCCGTTTTTGAAAATTCTAATATAAACCGTGGAAGTCGTAGATATGCTTGTTAGATTTCCTTGGAACTATTACATGCTTCGATTTGATAAGGCTAGGCCACTTTATGCTCTTTTTAGTGAAAGAAAAAGGGTCAAAAACGAGTAAAATCTGTAAATTAACAAGGAAATTCACTTTACCACCATTTTGGCCGTTTTTGAAATTTCTAAAATCAACCATGGAAGTCGTAGATATGCTCATTAGATTTCCTAGGAACTATTACATGCTTCGATTCGATAAGGCTAGGCCACTTTATGCCTTTTTTAGTGAAAGAAAATGGGTCAAAAACGAGTAAAATCCGTAAATTAACAAGGAAGTTACCCCCATGTTGGCCGTTTTTGAAAATTCTAATATAAACCATGGAATTCGTAGATATGCTTGTTAGATTTCCTCGGAACTATTACATGCTTCGATTTGATAAGGCTAGGCCACTTTATGCCCTTTTTAGTGAGAGAAAAAGGGTCAAAAACGAGTAAAATCCGTAAATTAACAAGGAAATTCACTTTACCACCATTTTGGCCGTTTTTGAAATTTCTAAAATCAACCACGGAAGTCGTAGATATGCTCATTAGATTTCCTAGGAACTATTACATGCTTCGATTCGATAAGGCTAGGCCACTTTATGCTCTTTTTAGTGAAAGAAAAAGGGTCAAAAACGAGTAAACTCCGTAAATTAACAAGGAAATTACCCCCATGTTGGCCTTTTTTGAAAATTCTAATATAAACCATGGAAGTCGTAGATATGCTTGTTAGATTTCCTAGGAACTATTACATGCTTCGATTTGATAATGCTAGGCCACTTTATGCCCTTTTTAGTGAAAGAAAAAGGGTCAAAAACGAGTAAAATCCGTAAATTAACAAGGAAATTCACTTTACCACCATTTTGGCCGTTTTTGAAATTTCTAAAATCAACCACGGAAGTCGTAGATATGCTCATTAGATTTCCTAGGAACTATTACATGCTTCGATTCGATAAGGCTAGGCCACTTTATGCCTTTTTTAGTGAAAGAAAAGGGTCAAAAACGAGTAAAATCCGTAAATTAACAAAGAAATTACCCCCATGTTGGCCGTTTTTGAAAATTCTAATATAAACCGTGGAAGTCGTAGATATGCTTGTTAGATTTCCTTGGAACTATTACATGCTTCGATTTGATAATGCAAGGTCACTTTATGCCCTTTTTAGTGAAAGAAAAAGGGTCAAAAACGAGTAAAATCCGTAAATTAACAAGTAAATTCACTTTACCACCATTTTGGCCGTTTTTGAAATTTCTAAAATCAACCACGGAAGTCGTAGATATGCTCATTAGATTTCCTAGGAACTATTACATGCTTCGATTCGATAAGGCTAGGCCACTTTATGCCTTTTTTAGTGAAAGAAAAGGGTCAAAAACGAGTAAAATCCGTAAATTAACAAAGAAATTACCCCCATGTTGGCCGTTTTTGAAAATTCTAATATAAACCGTGGAAGTCGTAGATATGCTTGTTAGATTTCCTTGGAACTATTACATGCTTCGATTTGATAAGGCTAGGCCACTTTATGCTCTTTTTAGTGAAAGAAAAAGGGTCAAAAACGAGTAAAATCTGTAAATTAACAAGGAAATTCACTTTACCACCATTTTGGCCGTTTTTGAAATTTCTAAAATCAACCAGGGAAGTCGTAGATATGCTCATTAGATTTCCTAGGAACTATTACATGCTTCGATTCGATAAGGCTAGGCCACTTTATGCCTTTTTTAGTGAAAGAAAATGGGTCAAAAACGAGTAAAATCCGTAAATTAACAAGGAAATTACCCCCATGTTGGCCGTTTTTGAAAATTCTAATATAAACCATGGAAGTCGTAGATATGCTTGTTAGATTTCCTAGGAACTATTACATGCTTCGATTTGATATGGCTAGGCCACTTTATGCCCTTTTTAGTGAGAGAAAAAGGGTCAAAAACGAGTAAAATCCGTAAATTAACAAGGAAATTCACTTTACCACCATTTTGGCCGTTTTTGAAATTTCTATAATCAACCACGGAAGTCGTAGATATGCTCATTAGATTTCCAAGGAACTATTACATGCTTCGATTCGATAAGGCTAGGCCACTTTATGCTCATTTTAGTGAAAGAAAAAGGGTCAAAAACGAGTAAACTCCGTAAATTAACAAGGAAATTACCCCCATGTTGGCCGTTTTTGAAAATTCTAATATAAACCATGGAAGTCGTAGATATGCTTGTTAGATTTCCTAGGAACTATTACATGCTTCGATTTGATAATGCTAGGCCACTTTATGCCCTTTTTAGTGAAAGAAAAAGGGTCAAAAACGAGTAAAATCCGTAAATTAACAAGGAAATTCATTTTACCACCATTTTGGCCGTTTTTGAAATTTCTAAAATCAACCACGGAAGTCGTAGATATGCTCATTAGATTTCCTAGGAACTATTACATGCTTCGATTCGATAAGGCTAGGCCACTTTATGCCTTTTTTAGTGAAAGAAAAGGGTCAAAAACGAGTAAAATCCGTAAATTAACAAAGAAATTACCCCCATGTTGGCCGTTTTTGAAAATTCTAATATAAACCGTGGAAGTCGTAGATATGCTTGTTAGATTTCCTTGGAACTATTACATGCTTCGATTTGATAAGGCTAGGCCACTTTATGCTCTTTTTAGTGAAAGAAAAAGGGTCAAAAACGACTAAAATCTGTAAATTAACAAGGAAATTCACTTTACCACCATTTTGGCCGTTTTTGAAATTTCTAAAATCAACCATGGAAGTCGTAGATATGCTCATTAGATTTCCTAGGAACTATTACATGCTTCGATTCGATAAGGCTAGGCCACTTTATGCTCTTTTTAGTGAAAGAAAAAGGGTCAAAAACGAGTAAACTCCGTAAATTAACAAGGAAATTACCCCCATGTTGGCCGTTTTTGAAAATTCTAATATAAACCATGGAAGTCGTAGATATGCTTGTTAGATTTCCTAGGAACTATTACATGCTTCGATTTGATAATGCTAGGCCACTTTATGCCCTTTTTAGTGAAAGAAAAAGGGTCAAAAACGAGTAAAATCCGTAAATTAACAAGGAAATTCACTTTACCACCATTTTGGCCGTTTTTGAAATTTCTAAAATCAACCACGGAAGTCGTAGATATGCTCATTAGATTTCCTAGGAACTATTACATGCTTCGATTCGATAAGGCTAGGCCACTTTATGCCTTTTTTAGTGAAAGAAAAGGGTCAAAAACGAGTAAAATCCGTAAATTAACAAAGAAATTACCCCCATGTTGGCCGTTTTTGAAAATTCTAATATAAACCGTGGAAGTCGTAGATATGCTTGTTAGATTTCCTTGGAACTATTACATGCTTCGATTTGATAAGGCTAGGCCACTTTATGCTCTTTTTAGTGAAAGAAAAAGGGTCAAAAACGAGTAAAATCTGTAAATTAACAAGGAAATTCACTTTACCACCATTTTGGCCGTTTTTGAAATTTCTAAAATCAACCACGGAAGTCGTAGATATGCTCATTAGATTTCCTAGGAACTATTACATGCTTCGATTCGATAAGGCTAGGCCACTTTATGCTCTTTTTAGTGAAAGAAAAAGGGTCAAAAACGAGTAAACTCCGTAAATTAACAAGGAAATTACCCCCATGTTGGCCGTTTTTGAAAATTCTAATATAAACCATGGAAGTCGTAGATATGCTTGTTAGATTTCCTAGGAACTATTACATGCTTCGATTTGATAATGCTAGGCCACTTTATGCCCTTTTTAGTGAAAGAAAAAGGGTCAAAAACGAGTAAAATCCGTAAATTAACAAGGAAATTCATTTTACCACCATTTTGGCCGTTTTTGAAATTTCTAAAATCAACCACGGAAGTCGTAGATATGCTCATTAGATTTCCTAGGAACTATTACATGCTTCGATTCGATAAGGCTAGGCCACTTTATGCCTTTTTTAGTGAAAGAAAAGGGTCAAAAACGAGTAAAATCCGTAAATTAACAAAGAAATTACCCCCATGTTGGCCGTTTTTGAAAATTCTAATATAAACCGTGGAAGTCGTAGATATGTTTGTTAGATTTCCTTGGAACTATTACATGCTTCGATTTGATAAGGCTAGGCCACTTTATGCTCTTTTTAGTGAAAGAAAAAGGGTCAAAAACGAGTAAAATCTGTAAATTAACAAGGAAATTCACTTTACCACCATTTTGGCCGTTTTTGAAATTTCTAAAATCAACCAGGGAAGTCGTAGATATGCTCATTAGATTTCCTAGGAACTATTACATGCTTCGATTCGATAAGGCTAGGCCACTTTATGCCTTTTTTAGTGAAAGAAAATGGGTCAAAAACGAGTAAAATCCGTAAATTAACAAGGAAATTACCCCCATGTTGGCCGTTTTTGAAAATTCTAATATAAACCATGGAAGTCGTAGATATGCTTGTTAGATTTCCTCGGAACTATTACATGCTTCGATTTGATAAGGCTAGGCCACTTTATGCCCTTTTTAGTGAGAGAGAAAAAGGGTCAAAAACGAGTAAAATCCGTAAATTAACAAGGAAATTCACTTTACCACCATTTTGGCCGTTTTTGAAATTTCTAAAATCAACCACGGAAGTCGTAGATATGCTCATTAGATTTCCTAGGAACTATTACATGCTTCGATTCGATAAGGCTAGGCCACTTTATGCTCTTTTTAGTGAAAGAAAAAGGGTCAAAAACGAGTAAACTCCGTAAATTAACAAGGAAATTACCCCCATGTTGGCCTTTTTTGAAAATTCTAATATAAACCATGGAAGTCGTAGATATGCTTGTTAGATTTCCTAGGAACTATTACATGCTTCGATTTGATAATGCTAGGCCACTTTATGCCCTTTTTAGTGAAAGAAAAAGGGTCAAAAACGAGTAAAATCCGTAAATTAACAAGGAAATTCACTTTACCACCATTTTGGCCGTTTTTGAAATTTCTAAAATCAACCACGGAAGTCGTAGATATGCTCATTAGATTTCCTAGGAACTATTACATGCTTCGATTCGATAAGGCTAGGCCACTTTATGCCTTTTTTAGTGAAAGAAAAGGGTCAAAAACGAGTAAAATCCGTAAATTAACAAAGAAATTACCCCCATGTTGGCCGTTTTTGAAAATTCTAATATAAACCGTGGAAGTCGTAGATATGCTTGTTAGATTTCCTTGGAACTATTACATGCTTCGATTTGATAATGCAAGGCCACTTTATGCCCTTTTTAGTGAAAGAAAAAGGGTCAAAAACGAGTAAAATCCGTAAATTAACAAGGAAATTCACTTTACCACCATTTTGGCCGTTTTTGAAATTTCTAAAATCAACCACGGAAGTCGTAGATATGCTCATTAGATTTCCTAGGAACTATTACATGCTTCGATTCGATAAGGCTAGGCCACTTTATGCCTTTTTTAGTGAAAGAAAAGGGTCAAAAACGAGTAAAATCCGTAAATTAACAAAGAAATTACCCCCATGTTGGCCGTTTTTGAAAATTCTAATATAAACCGTGGAAGTCGTAGATATGCTTGTTAGATTTCCTTGGAACTATTACATGCTTCGATTTGATAAGGCTAGGCCACTTTATGCTCTTTTTAGTGAAAGAAAAAGGGTCAAAAACGAGTAAAATCTGTAAATTAACAAGGAAATTCACTTTACCACCATTTTGGCCGTTTTTGAAATTTCTAAAATCAACCAGGGAAGTCGTAGATATGCTCATTAGATTTCCTAGGAACTATTACATGCTTCGATTCGATAAGGCTAGGCCACTTTATGCCTTTTTTAGTGAAAGAAAATGGGTCAAAAACGAGTAAAATCCGTAAATTAACAAGGAAATTACCCCCATGTTGGCCGTTTTTGAAAATTCTAATATAAACCATGGAAGTCGTAGATATGCTTGTTAGATTTCCTAGGAACTATTACATGCTTCGATTTGATATGGCTAGGCCACTTTATGCCCTTTTTAGTGAGAGAAAAAGGGTCAAAAACGAGTAAAATCCGTAAATTAACAAGGAAATTCACTTTACCACCATTTTGGCCGTTTTTGAAATTTCTATAATCAACCACGGAAGTCGTAGATATGCTCATTAGATTTCCAAGGAACTATTACATGCTTCGATTCGATAAGGCTAGGCCACTTTATGCTCATTTTAGTGAAAGAAAAAGGGTCAAAAACGAGTAAACTCCGTAAATTAACAAGGAAATTACCCCCATGTTGGCCGTTTTTGAAAATTCTAATATAAACCATGGAAGTCGTAGATATGCTTGTTAGATTTCCTAGGAACTATTACATGCTTCGATTTGATAATGCTAGGCCACTTTATGCCCTTTTTAGTGAAAGAAAAAGGGTCAAAAACGAGTAAAATCCGTAAATTAACAAGGAAATTCATTTTACCACCATTTTGGCCGTTTTTGAAATTTCTAAAATCAACCACGGAAGTCGTAGATATGCTCATTAGATTTCCTAGGAACTATTACATGCTTCGATTCGATAAGGCTAGGCCACTTTATGCCTTTTTTAGTGAAAGAAAAGGGTCAAAAACGAGTAAAATCCGTAAATTAACAAAGAAATTACCCCCATGTTGGCCGTTTTTGAAAATTCTAATATAAACCGTGGAAGTCGTAGATATGCTTGTTAGATTTCCTTGGAACTATTACATGCTTCGATTTGATAAGGCTAGGCCACTTTATGCTCTTTTTAGTGAAAGAAAAAGGGTCAAAAACGACTAAAATCTGTAAATTAACAAGGAAATTCACTTTACCACCATTTTGGCCGTTTTTGAAATTTCTAAAATCAACCATGGAAGTCGTAGATATGCTCATTAGATTTCCTAGGAACTATTACATGCTTCGATTCGATAAGGCTAGGCCACTTTATGCTCTTTTTAGTGAAAGAAAAAGGGTCAAAAACGAGTAAACTCCGTAAATTAACAAGGAAATTACCCCCATGTTGGCCGTTTTTGAAAATTCTAATATAAACCATGGAAGTCGTAGATATGCTTGTTAGATTTCCTAGGAACTATTACATGCTTCGATTTGATAATGCTAGGCCACTTTATGCCCTTTTTAGTGAAAGAAAAAGGGTCAAAAACGAGTAAAATCCGTAAATTAACAAGGAAATTCACTTTACCACCATTTTGGCCGTTTTTGAAATTTCTAAAATCAACCACGGAAGTCGTAGATATGCTCATTAGATTTCCTAGGAACTATTACATGCTTCGATTCGATAAGGCTAGGCCACTTTATGCCTTTTTTAGTGAAAGAAAAGGGTCAAAAACGAGTAAAATCCGTAAATTAACAAAGAAATTACCCCCATGTTGGCCGTTTTTGAAAATTCTAATATAAACCGTGGAAGTCGTAGATATGCTTGTTAGATTTCCTTGGAACTATTACATGCTTCGATTTGATAAGGCTAGGCCACTTTATGCTCTTTTTAGTGAAAGAAAAAGGGTCAAAAACGAGTAAAATCTGTAAATTAACAAGGAAATTCACTTTACCACCATTTTGGCCGTTTTTGAAATTTCTAAAATCAACCACGGAAGTCGTAGATATGCTCATTAGATTTCCTAGGAACTATTACATGCTTCGATTCGATAAGGCTAGGCCACTTTATGCTCTTTTTAGTGAAAGAAAAAGGGTCAAAAACGAGTAAACTCCGTAAATTAACAAGGAAATTACCCCCATGTTGGCCGTTTTTGAAAATTCTAATATAAACCATGGAAGTCGTAGATATGCTTGTTAGATTTCCTAGGAACTATTACATGCTTCGATTTGATAATGCTAGGCCACTTTATGCCCTTTTTAGTGAAAGAAAAAGGGTCAAAAACGAGTAAAATCCGTAAATTAACAAGGAAATTCATTTTACCACCATTTTGGCCGTTTTTGAAATTTCTAAAATCAACCACGGAAGTCGTAGATATGCTCATTAGATTTCCTAGGAACTATTACATGCTTCGATTCGATAAGGCTAGGCCACTTTATGCCTTTTTTAGTGAAAGAAAAGGGTCAAAAACGAGTAAAATCCGTAAATTAACAAAGAAATTACCCCCATGTTGGCCGTTTTTGAAAATTCTAATATAAACCGTGGAAGTCGTAGATATGTTTGTTAGATTTCCTTGGAACTATTACATGCTTCGATTTGATAAGGCTAGGCCACTTTATGCTCTTTTTAGTGAAAGAAAAAGGGTCAAAAACGAGTAAAATCTGTAAATTAACAAGGAAATTCACTTTACCACCATTTTGGCCGTTTTTGAAATTTTTAAAATCAACCAGGGAAGTCGTAGATATGCTCATTAGATTTCCTAGGAACTATTACATGCTTCGATTCGATAAGGCTAGGCCACTTTATGCCTTTTTTAGTGAAAGAAAATGGGTCAAAAACGAGTAAAATCCGTAAATTAACAAGGAAATTACCCCCATGTTGGCCGTTTTTGAAAATTCTAATATAAACCATGGAAGTCGTAGATATGCTTGTTAGATTTCCTAGGAACTATTACATGCTTCGATTTGATAAGGCTAGGCCACTTTATGCCCTTTTTAGTGAGAGAGAAAAAGGGTCAAAAACGAGTAAAATCCGTAAATTAACAAGGAAATTCACTTTACCACCATTTTGGCCGTTTTTGAAATTTCTAAAATCAACCACGGAAGTCGTAGATATGCTCATTAGATTTCCTAGGAACTATTACATGCTTCGATTCGATAAGGCTAGGCCACTTTATGCTCTTTTTAGTGAAAGAAAAAGGGTCAAAAACGAGTAAACTCCGTAAATTAACAAGGAAATTACCCCCATGTTGGCCTTTTTTGAAAATTCTAATATAAACCATGGAAGTCGTAGATATGCTTGTTAGATTTCCTAGGAACTATTACATGCTTCGATTTGATAATGCTAGGCCACTTTATGCCCTTTTTAGTGAAAGAAAAAGGGTCAAAAACGAGTAAAATCCGTAAATTAACAAGGAAATTCACTTTACCACCATTTTGGCCGTTTTTGAAATTTCTAAAATCAACCACGGAAGTCGTAGATATGCTCATTAGATTTCCTAGGAACTATTACATGCTTCGATTCGATAAGGCTAGGCCACTTTATGCCTTTTTTAGTGAAAGAAAAGGGTCAAAAACGAGTAAAATCCGTAAATTAACAAAGAAATTACCCCCATGTTGGCCGTTTTTGAAAATTCTAATATAAACCGTGGAAGTCGTAGATATGCTTGTTAGATTTCCTTGGAACTATTACATGCTTCGATTTGATAATGCAAGGCCACTTTATGCCCTTTTTAGTGAAAGAAAAAGGGTCAAAAACGAGTAAAATCCGTAAATTAACAAGGAAATTCACTTTACCACCATTTTGGCCGTTTTTGAAATTTCTAAAATCAACCACGGAAGTCGTAGATATGCTCATTAGATTTCCTAGGAACTATTACATGCTTCGATTCGATAAGGCTAGGCCACTTTATGCCTTTTTTAGTGAAAGAAAAGGGTCAAAAACGAGTAAAATCCGTAAATTAACAAAGAAATTACCCCCATGTTGGCCGTTTTTGAAAATTCTAATATAAACTGTGGAAGTCGTAGATATGCTTGTTAGATTTCCTTGGAACTATTACATGCTTCGATTTGATAAGGCTAGGCCACTTTATGCTCTTTTTAGTGAAAGAAAAAGGGTCAAAAACGAGTAAAATCTGTAAATTAACAAGGAAATTCACTTTACCACCATTTTGGCCGTTTTTGAAATTTCTAAAATCAACCAGGGAAGTCGTAGATATGCTCATTAGATTTCCTAGGAACTATTACATGCTTCGATTCGATAAGGCTAGGCCACTTTATGCCTTTTTTAGTGAAAGAAAATGGGTCAAGAACGAGTAAAATCCGTAAATTAACAAGGAAATTACCCCCATGTTGGCCGTTTTTGAAAATTCTAATATAAACCATGGAAGTCGTAGATATGCTTGTTAGATTTCCTAGGAACTATTACATGCTTCGATTTGATATGGCTAGGCCACTTTATGCCCTTTTTAGTGAGAGAAAAAGGGTCAAAAACGAGTAAAATCCGTAAATTAACAAGGAAATTCACTTTACCACCATTTTGGCCGTTTTTGAAATTTCTAAAATCAACCACGGAAGTCGTAGATATGCTCATTAGATTTCCTAGGAACTATTACATGCTTCGATTCGATAAGGCTAGGCCACTTTATGCCTTTTTTAGTGAAAGAAAAGGGTCAAAAACGAGTAAAATCCGTAAATTAACAAAGAAATTACCCCCATGTTGGCCGTTTTTGAAAATTCTAATATAAACCGTGGAAGTCGTAGATATGCTTGTTAGATTTCCTAGGAACTATTACATGCTTCGATTTGATAATGCTAGGCCACTTTATGCCCTTTTTAGTGAAAGAAAAAGGGTCAAAAACGAGTAAAATCCGTAAATTAACAAGGAAATTCATTTTACCACCATTTTGGCCGTTTTTGAAATTTCTAAAATCAACCACGGAAGTCGTAGATATGCTCATTAGATTTCCTAGGAACTATTACATGCTTCGATTCGATAAGGCTAGGCCACTTTATGCCTTTTTTAGTGAAAGAAAAGGGTCAAAAACGAGTAAAATCCGTAAATTAACAAAGAAATTACCCCCATGTTGGCCGTTTTTGAAAATTCTAATATAAACCGTGGAAGTCGTAGATATGCTTGTTAGATTTCCTTGGAACTATTACATGCTTCGATTTGATAAGGCTAGGCCACTTTATGCTCTTTTTAGTGAAAGAAAAAGGGTCAAAAACGAGTAAACTCCGTAAATTAACAAGGAAATTACCCCCATGTTGGCCGTTTTTGAAAATTCTAATATAAACCATGGAAGTCGTAGATATGCTTGTTAGATTTCCTAGGAACTATTACATGCTTCGATTTGATAATGCTAGGCCACTTTATGCCCTTTTTAGTGAAAGAAAAAGGGTCAAAAACGAGTAAAATCCGTAAATTAACAAGGAAATTCACTTTACCACCATTTTGGCCGTTTTTGAAATTTCTAAAATCAACCACGGAAGTCGTAGATATGCTCATTAGATTTCCTAGGAACTATTACATGCTTCGATTCGATAAGGCTAGGCCACTTTATGCCTTTTTTAGTGAAAGAAAAGGGTCAAAAACGAGTAAAATCCGTAAATTAACAAAGAAATTACCCCCATGTTGGCCGTTTTTGAAAATTCTAATATAAACCGTGGAAGTCATAGATATGCTTGTTAGATTTCCTTGGAACTATTACATGCTTCGATTTGATAAGGCTAGGCCACTTTATGCTCTTTTTAGTGAAAGAAAAAGGGTCAAAAACGAGTAAACTCCGTAAATTAACAAGGAAATTACCCCCATGTTGGCCGTTTTTGAAAATTCTAATATAAACCGTGGAAGTCATAGATATGCTTGTTAGATTTCCTTGGAACTATTACATGCTTCGATTTGATAAGGCTAGGCCACTTTATGCTCTTTTTAGTGAAAGAAAAAGGGTCAAAAACGAGTAAACTCCGTAAATTAACAAGGAAATTACCCCCATGTTGGCCGTTTTTGAAAATTCTAATATAAACCATGGAAGTCGTAGATATGCTTGTTAGATTTCCTAGGAACTATTACATGCTTCGATTTGATAATGCTAGGCCACTTTATGCCCTTTTTAGTGAAAGAAAAAGGGTCAAAAACGAGTAAAATCCGTAAATTAACAAGGAAATTCATTTTACCACCATTTTGGCCGTTTTTGAAATTTCTAAAATCAACCACGGAAGTCGTAGATATGCTCATTAGATTTCCTAGGAACTATTACATGCTTCGATTCGATAAGGCTAGGCCACTTTATGCCTTTTTTAGTGAAAGAAAAGGGTCAAAAACGAGTAAAATCCGTAAATTAACAAAGAAATTACCCCCATGTTGGCCGTTTTTGAAAATTCTAATATAAACCGTGGAAGTCGTAGATATGCTTGTTAGATTTCCTTGGAACTATTACATGCTTCGATTTGATAAGGCTAGGCCACTTTATGCTCTTTTTAGTGAAAGAAAAAGGGTCAAAAACGAGTAAAATCTGTAAATTAACAAGGAAATTCACTTTACCACCATTTTGGCCGTTCTTGAAATTTCTAAAATCAACCATGGAAGTCGTAGATATGCTCATTAGATTTCCTAGGAACTATTACATGCTTCGATTCGATAAGGCTAGGCCACTTTATGCCTTTTTTAGTGAAAGAAAATGGGTCAAAAACGAGTAAAATCCGTAAATTAACAAGGAAATTACCCCCATGTTGGCCGTTTTTAAAAATTCTAATATAAACCATGGAAGTCGTAGATATGCTTGTTAGATTTCCTAGGAACTATTACATGCTTCGATTTGATAAGGCTAGGCCACTTTATGCCCTTTTTAGTGAGAGAAAAAGGGTCAAAAACGAGTAAAATCCGTAAATTAACAAGGAAATTCACTTTACCACCATTTTGGCCGTTTTTGAAATTTCTAAAATCAACCACGGAAGTCGTAGATATGCTCATTAGATTTCCTAGGAACTATTACATGCTTCGATTCGATGAGGCTTGGCCACTTTATGCTCTTTTTAGTGAAAGAAAAAGGGTCAAAAACGAGTAAACTCCGTAAATTAACAAGGAAATTACCCCCATGTTGGCCGTTTTTGAAAATTCTAATATAAACCATGGAAGTCGTAGATATGCTTGTTAGATTTCCTAGAAACTATTACATGCTTCGATTTGATAATGCTAGGCCACTTTATGCCCTTTTTAGTGAAAGAAAAAGGGTCAAAAACGAGTAAAATCCGTAAATTAACAAGGAAATTCACTTTACCACCATTTTGGCCGTTTTTGAAATTTCTAAAATCAACCACGGAAGTCGTAGATATGCTCATTAGATTTCCTAGGAACTATTACATGCTTCGATTCGATAAGGCTAGGCCACTTTATGCCTTTTTTAGTGAAAGAAAAGGGTCAAAAACGAGTAAAATCCGTAAATTAACAAAGAAATTACCCCCATGTTGGCCGTTTTTGAAAATTCTAATATAAACCGTGGAAGTCGTAGATATGCTTGTTAGATTTCCTTGGAACTATTACATGCTTCGATTTGATAAGGCTAGGCCACTTTATGCTCTTTTTAGTGAAAGAAAAAGGGTCAAAAACGAGTAAAATCTGTAAATTAACAAGGAAATTCACTTTACCACCATTTTGGCCGTTTTTAAAATTTCTAAAATCAACCAGGGAAGTCGTAGATATGCTCATTAGATTTCCTAGGAACTATTACATGCTTCGATTCGATAAGGCTAGGCCACTTTATGCCTTTTTTAGTGAAAGAAAATGGGTCAAAAACGAGTAAAATCCGTAAATTAACAAGGAAATTACCCCCATGTTGGCCGTTTTTGAAAATTCTAATATAAACCATGGAAGTCGTAGATATGCTTGTTAGATTTCCTAGGAACTATTACATGCTTCGATTTGATATGGCTAGGGCACTTTATGCCCTTTTTAGTGAGAGAAAAAGGGTCAAAAACGAGTAAAATCCGTAAATTAACAAGGAAATTCACTTTACCACCATTTTGGCCGTTTTTGAAATTTCTAAAATCAACCACGGAAGTCGTAGATATGCTCATTAGATTTCCTAGGAACTATTACATGCTTCGATTCGATAAGGCTAGGCCACTTTATGCTCTTTTTAGTGAAAGAAAAAGGGTCAAAAACGAGTAAACTCCGTAAATTAACAAGGAAATTACCCCCATGTTGGCCGTTTTTGAAAATTCTAATATAAACCATGGAAGTCGTAGATATGCTTGTTAGATTTCCTAGGAACTATTACATGCTTCGATTTGATAATGCTAGGCCACTTTATGCCCTTTTTAGTGAAAGAAAAAGGGTCAAAAACGAGTAAAATCCGTAAATTAACAAGGAAATTCATTTTACCACCATTTTGGCCGTTTTTGAAATTTCTAAAATCAACCACGGAAGTCGTAGATATGCTCATTAGATTTCCTAGGAACTATTACATGCTTCGATTCGATGAGGCTTGGCCACTTTATGCTCTTTTTAGTGAAAGAAAAAGGGTCAAAAACGAGTAAACTCCGTAAATTAACAAGGAAATTACCCCCATGTTGGCCGTTTTTGAAAATTCTAATATAAACCATGGAAGTCGTAGATATGCTTGTTAGATTTCCTAGGAACTATTACATGCTTCGATTTGATATGGCTAGGGCACTTTATGCCCTTTTTAGTGAGAGAAAAAGGGTCAAAAACGAGTAAAATCCGTAAATTAACAAGGAAATTCACTTTACCACCATTTTGGCCGTTTTTGAAATTTCTAAAATCAACCACGGAAGTCGTAGATATGCTCATTAGATTTCCTAGGAACTATTACATGCTTCGATTCGATAAGGCTAGGCCACTTTATGCTCTTTTTAGTGAAAGAAAAAGGGTCAAAAACGAGTAAACTCCGTAAATTAACAAGGAAATTACCCCCATGTTGGCCGTTTTTGAAAATTCTAATATAAACCATGGAAGTCGTAGATATGCTTGTTAGATTTCCTAGGAACTATTACATGCTTCGATTTGATAATGCTAGGCCACTTTATGCCCTTTTTAGTGAAAGAAAAAGGGTCAAAAACGAGTAAAATCCGTAAATTAACAAGGAAATTCATTTTACCACCATTTTGGCCGTTTTTGAAATTTCTAAAATCAACCACGGAAGTCGTAGATATGCTCATTAGATTTCCTAGGAACTATTACATGCTTCGATTCGATGAGGCTTGGCCACTTTATGCTCTTTTTAGTGAAAGAAAAAGGGTCAAAAACGAGTAAACTCCGTAAATTAACAAGGAAATTACCCCCATGTTGGCCGTTTTTGAAAATTCTAATATAAACCATGGAAGTCGTAGATATGCTTGTTAGATTTCCTAGGAACTATTACATGCTTCGATTCGATAAGGCTAGGCCACTTTATGCCTTTTTTAGTGAAAGAAAATGGGTCAAAAACGAGTAAAATCCGTAAATTAACAAGGAAATTACCCCCATGTTGGCCGTTTTTGAAAATTCTAATATAAACCATGGAAGTCGTAGATATGCTTGTTAGATTTCCTAGGAACTATTACATGCTTCGATTTGATAAGGCTGGGCCACTTTATGCCCTTTTTAGTGAGAGAAAAAGGGTCAAAAACGAGTAAAATCCGTAAATTAACAAGGAAATTCACTTTACCACCATTTTGGCCGTTTTTGAAATTTCTAAAATCAACCACGGAAGTCGTAGATATGCTCATTAGATTTCCTAGGAACTATTACATGCTTCGATTCGATGAGGCTTGGCCACTTTATGCTCTTTTTAGTGAAAGAAAAAGGGTCAAAAACGAGTAAACTCCGTAAATTAACAAGGAAATTACCCCCATGTTGGCCGTTTTTGAAAATTCTAATATAAACCATGGAAGTCGTAGATATGCTTGTTAGATTTCCTAGGAACTATTACATGCTTCGATTTGATAATGCTAGGCCACTTTATGCCCTTTTTAGTGAGAGAAAAAGGGTCAAAAACGAGTAAAATCCGTAAATTAACAAGGAAATTCACTTTACCACCATTTTGGCCGTTTTTGAAATTTCTAAAATCAACCACGGAAGTCGTAGATATGCTCATTAGATTTCCTAGGAACTATTACATGCTTCGATTCGATAAGGCTAGGCCACTTTATGCCTTTTTTAGTGAAAGAAAAGGGTCAAAAACGAGTAAAATCCGTAAATTAACAAAGAAATTACCCCCATGTTGGCCGTTTTTGAAAATTCTAATATAAACCGTGGAAGTCGTAGATATGCTTGTTAGATTTCCTTGGAACTATTACATGCTTCGATTTGATAAGGCTAGGCCACTTTATGCTCTTTTTAGTGAAAGAAAAAGGGTCAAAAACGAGTAAAATCTGTAAATTAACAAGGAAATTCACTTTACCACCATTTTGGCCGTTTTTGAAATTTCTAAAATCAACCAGGGAAGTCGTAGATATGCTCATTAGATTTCCTAGGAACTATTACATGCTTCGATTCGATAAGGCTAGGCCACTTTATGCCTTTTTTAGTGAAAGAAAATGGGTCAAAAACGAGTAAAATCCGTAAATTAACAAGGAAATTACCCCCATGTTGGCCGTTTTTGAAAATTCTAATATAAACCATGGAAGTCGTAGATATGCTTGTTAGATTTCCTAGGAACTATTACATGCTTCGATTTGATATGGCTAGGGCACTTTATGCCCTTTTTAGTGAGAGAAAAAGGGTCAAAAACGAGTAAAATCCGTAAATTAACAAGGAAATTCACTTTACCACCATTTTGGCCGTTTTTGAAATTTCTAAAATCAACCACGGAAGTCGTAGATATGCTCATTAGATTTCCTAGGAACTATTACATGCTTCGATTCGATAAGGCTAGGCCACTTTATGCTCTTTTTAGTGAAAGAAAAAGGGTCAAAAACGAGTAAACTCCGTAAATTAACAAGGAAATTACCCCCATGTTGGCCGTTTTTGAAAATTCTAATATAAACCATGGAAGTCGTAGATATGCTTGTTAGATTTCCTAGGAACTATTACATGCTTCGATTTGATAATGCTAGGCCACTTTATGCCCTTTTTAGTGAAAGAAAAAGGGTCAAAAACGAGTAAAATCCGTAAATTAACAAGGAAATTCATTTTACCACCATTTTGGCCGTTTTTGAAATTTCTAAAATCAACCACGGAAGTCGTAGATATGCTCATTAGATTTCCTAGGAACTATTACATGCTTCGATTCGATGAGGCTTGGCCACTTTATGCTCTTTTTAGTGAAAGAAAAAGGGTCAAAAACGAGTAAACTCCGTAAATTAACAAGGAAATTACCCCCATGTTGGCCGTTTTTGAAAATTCTAATATAAACCATGGAAGTCGTAGATATGCTTGTTAGATTTCCTAGGAACTATTACATGCTTCGATTCGATAAGGCTAGGCCACTTTATGCCTTTTTTAGTGAAAGAAAATGGGTCAAAAACGAGTAAAATCCGTAAATTAACAAGGAAATTACCCCCATGTTGGCCGTTTTTGAAAATTCTAATATAAACCATGGAAGTCGTAGATATGCTTGTTAGATTTCCTAGGAACTATTACATGCTTCGATTTGATAAGGCTGGGCCACTTTATGCCCTTTTTAGTGAGAGAAAAAGGGTCAAAAACGAGTAAAATCCGTAAATTAACAAGGAAATTCACTTTACCACCATTTTGGCCGTTTTTGAAATTTCTAAAATCAACCACGGAAGTCGTAGATATGCTCATTAGATTTCCTAGGAACTATTACATGCTTCGATTCGATGAGGCTTGGCCACTTTATGCTCTTTTTAGTGAAAGAAAAAGGGTCAAAAACGAGTAAACTCCGTAAATTAACAAGGAAATTACCCCCATGTTGGCCGTTTTTGAAAATTCTAATATAAACCATGGAAGTCGTAGATATGCTTGTTAGATTTCCTAGGAACTATTACATGCTTCGATTTGATAATGCTAGGCCACTTTATGCCCTTTTTAGTGAGAGAAAAAGGGTCAAAAACGAGTAAAATCCGTAAATTAACAAGGAAATTCACTTTACCACCATTTTGGCCGTTTTTGAAATTTCTAAAATCAACCACGGAAGTCGTAGATATGCTCATTAGATTTCCTAGGAACTATTACATGCTTCGATTCGATAAGGCTAGGCCACTTTATGCCTTTTTTAGTGAAAGAAAAGGGTCAAAAACGAGTAAAATCCGTAAATTAACAAAGAAATTACCCCCATGTTGGCCGTTTTTGAAAATTCTAATATAAACCGTGGAAGTCGTAGATATGCTTGTTAGATTTCCTTGGAACTATTACATGCTTCGATTTGATAAGGCTAGGCCACTTTATGCTCTTTTTAGTGAAAGAAAAAGGGTCAAAAACGAGTAAAATCTGTAAATTAACAAGGAAATTCACTTTACCACCATTTTGGCCGTTTTTGAAATTTCTAAAATCAACCAGGGAAGTCGTAGATATGCTCATTAGATTTCCTAGGAACTATTACATGCTTCGATTCGATAAGGCTAGGCCACTTTATGCCTTTTTTAGTGAAAGAAAATGGGTCAAAAACGAGTAAAATCCGTAAATTAACAAGGAAATTACCCCCATGTTGGCCGTTTTTGAAAATTCTAATATAAACCATGGAAGTCGTAGATATGCTTGTTAGATTTCCTAGGAACTATTACATGCTTCGATTTGATATGGCTAGGGCACTTTATGCCCTTTTTAGTGAGAGAAAAAGGGTCAAAAACGAGTAAAATCCGTAAATTAACAAGGAAATTCACTTTACCACCATTTTGGCCGTTTTTGAAATTTCTAAAATCAACCACGGAAGTCGTAGATATGCTCATTAGATTTCCTAGGAACTATTACATGCTTCGATTCGATAAGGCTAGGCCACTTTATGCTCTTTTTAGTGAAAGAAAAAGGGTCAAAAACGAGTAAACTCCGTAAATTAACAAGGAAATTACCCCCATGTTGGCCGTTTTTGAAAATTCTAATATAAACCATGGAAGTCGTAGATATGCTTGTTAGATTTCCTAGGAACTATTACATGCTTCGATTTGATAATGCTAGGCCACTTTATGCCCTTTTTAGTGAAAGAAAAAGGGTCAAAAACGAGTAAAATCCGTAAATTAACAAGGAAATTCATTTTACCACCATTTTGGCCGTTTTTGAAATTTCTAAAATCAACCACGGAAGTCGTAGATATGCTCATTAGATTTCCTAGGAACTGTTACATGCTTCGATTCGATGAGGCTTGGCCACTTTATGCTCTTTTTAGTGAAAGAAAAAGGGTCAAAAACGAGTAAACTCCGTAAATTAACAAGGAAATTACCCCCATGTTGGCCGTTTTTGAAAATTCTAATATAAACCATGGAAGTCGTAGATATGCTTGTTAGATTTCCTAGGAACTATTACATGCTTCGATTTGATATGGCTAGGGCACTTTATGCCCTTTTTAGTGAGAGAAAAAGGGTCAAAAACGAGTAAAATCCGTAAATTAACAAGGAAATTCACTTTACCACCATTTTGGCCGTTTTTGAAATTTCTAAAATCAACCACGGAAGTCGTAGATATGCTCATTAGATTTCCTAGGAACTATTACATGCTTCGATTCGATAAGGCTAGGCCACTTTATGCTCTTTTTAGTGAAAGAAAAAGGGTCAAAAACGAGTAAACTCCGTAAATTAACAAGGAAATTACCCCCATGTTGGCCGTTTTTGAAAATTCTAATATAAACCATGGAAGTCGTAGATATGCTTGTTAGATTTCCTAGGAACTATTACATGCTTCGATTTGATAATGCTAGGCCACTTTATGCCCTTTTTAGTGAAAGAAAAAGGGTCAAAAACGAGTAAAATCCGTAAATTAACAAGGAAATTCATTTTACCACCATTTTGGCCGTTTTTGAAATTTCTAAAATCAACCACGGAAGTCGTAGATATGCTCATTAGATTTCCTAGGAACTATTACATGCTTCGATTCGATGAGGCTTGGCCACTTTATGCTCTTTTTAGTGAAAGAAAAAGGGTCAAAAACGAGTAAACTCCGTAAATTAACAAGGAAATTACCCCCATGTTGGCCGTTTTTGAAAATTCTAATATAAACCATGGAAGTCGTAGATATGCTTGTTAGATTTCCTAGGAACTATTACATGCTTCGATTCGATAAGGCTAGGCCACTTTATGCCTTTTTTAGTGAAAGAAAATGGGTCAAAAACGAGTAAAATCCGTAAATTAACAAGGAAATTACCCCCATGTTGGCCGTTTTTGAAAATTCTAATATAAACCATGGAAGTCGTAGATATGCTTGTTAGATTTCCTAGGAACTATTACATGCTTCGATTTGATAAGGCTGGGCCACTTTATGCCCTTTTTAGTGAGAGAAAAAGGGTCAAAAACGAGTAAAATCCGTAAATTAACAAGGAAATTCACTTTACCACCATTTTGGCCGTTTTTGAAATTTCTAAAATCAACCACGGAAGTCGTAGATATGCTCATTAGATTTCCTAGGAACTATTACATGCTTCGATTCGATGAGGCTTGGCCACTTTATGCTCTTTTTAGTGAAAGAAAAAGGGTCAAAAACGAGTAAACTCCGTAAATTAACAAGGAAATTACCCCCATGTTGGCCGTTTTTGAAAATTCTAATATAAACCATGGAAGTCGTAGATATGCTTGTTAGATTTCCTAGGAACTATTACATGCTTCGATTTGATAATGCTAGGCCACTTTATGCCCTTTTTAGTGAAAGAAAAAGGGTCAAAAACGAGTAAAATCCGTAAATTAACAAGGAAATTCACTTTACCACCATTTTGGCCGTTTTTGAAATTTCTAAAATCAACCACGGAAGTCGTAGATATGCTCATTAGATTTCCTAGGAACTATTACATGCTTCGATTCGATAAGGCTAGGCCACTTTATGCCTTTTTTAGTGAAAGAAAAGGGTCAAAAACGAGTAAAATCCGTAAATTAACAAAGAAATTACCCCCATGTTGGCCGTTTTTGAAAATTCTAATATAAACCGTGGAAGTCGTAGATATGCTTGTTAGATTTCCTTGGAACTATTACATGCTTCGATTTGATAAGGCTAGGCCACTTTATGCTCTTTTTAGTGAAAGAAAAAGGGTCAAAAACGAGTAAAATCTGTAAATTAACAAGGAAATTCACTTTACCACCATTTTGGCCGTTTTTGAAATTTCTAAAATCAACCAGGGAAGTCGTAGATATGCTCATTAGATTTCCTAGGAACTATTACATGCTTCGATTCGATAAGGCTAGGCCACTTTATGCCTTTTTTAGTGAAAGAAAATGGGTCAAAAACGAGTAAAATCCGTAAATTAACAAGGAAATTACCCCCATGTTGGCCGTTTTTGAAAATTCTAATATAAACCATGGAAGTCGTAGATATGCTTGTTAGATTTCCTAGGAACTATTACATGCTTCGATTTGATATGGCTAGGGCACTTTATGCCCTTTTTAGTGAGAGAAAAAGGGTCAAAAACGAGTAAAATCCGTAAATTAACAAGGAAATTCACTTTACCACCATTTTGGCCGTTTTTGAAATTTCTAAAATCAACCACGGAAGTCGTAGATATGCTCATTAGATTTCCTAGGAACTATTACATGCTTCGATTCGATAAGGCTAGGCCACTTTATGCTCTTTTTAGTGAAAGAAAAAGGGTCAAAAACGAGTAAACTCCGTAAATTAACAAGGAAATTACCCCCATGTTGGCCGTTTTTGAAAATTCTAATATAAACCATGGAAGTCGTAGATATGCTTGTTAGATTTCCTAGGAACTATTACATGCTTCGATTTGATAATGCTAGGCCACTTTATGCCCTTTTTAGTGAAAGAAAAAGGGTCAAAAACGAGTAAAATCCGTAAATTAACAAGGAAATTCATTTTACCACCATTTTGGCCGTTTTTGAAATTTCTAAAATCAACCACGGAAGTCGTAGATATGCTCATTAGATTTCCTAGGAACTATTACATGCTTCGATTCGATAAGGCTAGGCCACTTTATGCCTTTTTTAGTGAAAGAAAAGGGTCAAAAACGAGTAAAATCCGTAAATTAACAAAGAAATTACCCCCATGTTGGCCGTTTTTGAAAATTCTAATATAAACCGTGGAAGTCGTAGATATGCTTGTTAGATTTCCTTGGAACTATTACATGCTTCGATTTGATAAGGCTAGGCCACTTTATGCTCTTTTTAGTGAAAGAAAAAGGGTCAAAAACGAGTAAAATCTGTAAATTAACAAGGAAATTCACTTTACCACCATTTTGGCCGTTCTTGAAATTTCTAAAATCAACCATGGAAGTCGTAGATATGCTCATTAGATTTCCTAGGAACTATTACATGCTTCGATTCGATAAGGCTAGGCCACTTTATGCCTTTTTTAGTGAAAGAAAATGGGTCAAAAACGAGTAAAATCCGTAAATTAACAAGGAAATTACCCCCATGTTGGCCGTTTTTAAAAATTCTAATATAAACCATGGAAGTCGTAGATATGCTTGTTAGATTTCCTAGGAACTATTACATGCTTCGATTTGATAAGGCTAGGCCACTTTATGCCCTTTTTAGTGAGAGAAAAAGGGTCAAAAACGAGTAAAATCCGTAAATTAACAAGGAAATTCACTTAACCACCATTTTGGCCGTTTTTGAAATTTCTAAAATCAACCACGGAAGTCGTAGATATGCTCATTAGATTTCCTAGGAACTATTACATGCTTCGATTCGATGAGGCTAGGCCACTTTATGCTCTTTTTAGTGAAAGAAAAAGGGTCAAAAACGAGTAAACTCCGTAAATTAACAAGGAAATTACCCCCATGTTGGCCGTTTTTGAAAATTCTAATATAAACCATGGAAGTCGTAGATATGCTTGTTAGATTTCCTAGGAACTATTACATGCTTCGATTTGATAATGCTAGGCCACTTTATGCCCTTTTTAGTGAAAGAAAAAGGGTCAAAAACGAGTAAAATCCGTAAATTAACAAGGAAATTCACTTTACCACCATTTTGGCCGTTTTTGAAATTTCTAAAATCAACCACGGAAGTCGTAGATATGCTCATTAGATTTCCTAGGAACTATTACATGCTTCGATTCGATAAGGCTAGGCCACTTTATGCCTTTTTTAGTGAAAGAAAAGGGTCAAAAACGAGTAAAATCCGTAAATTAACAAAGAAATTACCCCCATGTTGGCCGTTTTTGAAAATTCTAATATAAACCGTGGAAGTCGTAGATATGCTTGTTAGATTTCCTTGGAACTATTACATGCTTCGATTTGATAAGGCTAGGCCACTTTATGCTCTTTTTAGTGAAAGAAAAAGGGTCAAAAACGAGTAAAATCTGTAAATTAACAAGGAAATTCACTTTACCACCATTTTGGCCGTTTTTGAAATTTCTAAAATCAACCAGGGAAGTCGTAGATATGCTCATTAGATTTCCTAGGAACTATTACATGCTTCGATTCGATAAGGCTAGGCCACTTTATGCCTTTTTTAGTGAAAGAAAATGGGTCAAAAACGAGTAAAATCCGTAAATTAACAAGGAAATTACCCCCATGTTGGCCGTTTTTGAAAATTCTAATATAAACCATGGAAGTCGTAGATATGCTTGTTAGATTTCCTAGGAACTATTACATGCTTCGATTTGATATGGCTAGGGCACTTTATGCCCTTTTTAGTGAGAGAAAAAGGGTCAAAAACGAGTAAAATCCGTAAATTAACAAGGAAATTCACTTTACCACCATTTTGGCCGTTTTTGAAATTTCTAAAATCAACCACGGAAGTCGTAGATATGCTCATTAGATTTCCTAGGAACTATTACATGCTTCGATTCGATAAGGCTAGGCCACTTTATGCTCTTTTTAGTGAAAGAAAAAGGGTCAAAAACGAGTAAACTCCGTAAATTAACAAGGAAATTACCCCCATGTTGGCCGTTTTTGAAAATTCTAATATAAACCATGGAAGTCGTAGATATGCTTGTTAGATTTCCTAGGAACTATTACATGCTTCGATTTGATAATGCTAGGCCACTTTATGCCCTTTTTAGTGAAAGAAAAAGGGTCAAAAACGAGTAAAATCCGTAAATTAACAAGGAAATTCATTTTACCACCATTTTGGCCGTTTTTGAAATTTCGAAAATCAACCACGGAAGTCGTAGATATGCTCATTAGATTTCCTAGGAACTATTACATGCTTCGATTCGATAAGGCTAGGCCACTTTATGCCTTTTTTAGTGAAAGAAAAGGGTCAAAAACGAGTAAAATCCGTAAATTAACAAAGAAATTACCCCCATGTTGGCCGTTTTTGAAAATTCTAATATAAACCGTGGAAGTCGTAGATATGCTTGTTAGATTTCCTTGGAACTATTACATGCTTCGATTTGATAAGGCTAGGCCACATTATGCTCTTTTTAGTGAAAGAAAAAGGGTCAAAAACGAGTAAAATCTGTAAATTAACAAGGAAATTCACTTTACCACCATTTTGGCCGTTTTTGAAATTTCTAAAATCAACCATGGAAGTCGTAGATATGCTCATTAGATTTCCTAGGAACTATTACATGCTTCGATTCGATAAGGCTAGGCCACTTTATGCCTTTTTTAGTGAAAGAAAATGGGTCAAAAACGAGTAAAATCCGTAAATTAACAAGGAAATTACCCCCATGTTGGCCGTTTTTGAAAATTCTAATATAAACCATGGAAGTCGTAGATATGCTTGTTAGATTTCCTAGGAACTATTACATGCTTCGATTTGATAAGGCTAGGCCACTTTATGCCCTTTTTAGTGAGAGAAAAAGGGTCAAAAACGAGTAAAATCCGTAAATTAACAAGGAAATTCACTTTACCACCATTTTGGCCGTTTTTGAAATTTCTAAAATCAACCACGGAAGTCGTAGATATGCTCATTAGATTTCCTAGGAACTATTACATGCTTCGATTCGATAAGGCTAGGCCACTTTATGCTCTTTTTAGTGAAAGAAAAAGGGTCAAAAACGAGTAAACTCCGTAAATTAACAAGGAAATTACCCCCATGTTGGCCGTTTTTGAAAATTCTAATATAAACCATGGAAGTCGTAGATATGCTTGTTAGATTTCCTAGGAACTATTACATGCTTCGATTTGATAATGCTAGGCCACTTTATGCCCTTTTTAGTGAAAGAAAAAGGGTCAAAAACGAGTAAAATCCGTAAATTAACAAGGAAATTCACTTTACCACCATTTTGGCCATTTTTGAAATTTCTAAAATCAACCACGGAAGTCGTAGATATGCTCATTAGATTTCCTAGGAACTATTACATGCTTCGATTCGATAAGGCTAGGCCACTTTATGCCTTTTTTAGTGAAAGAAAAGGGTCAAAAACGAGTAAAATCCGTAAATTAACAAAGAAATTACCCCCATGTTGGCCGTTTTTGAAAATTCTAATATAAACCGTGGAAGTCGTAGATATGCTTGTTAGATTTCCTTGGAACTATTACATGCTTCGATTTGATAAGGCTAGGCCACTTTATGCTCTTTTTAGTGAAAGAAAAAGGGTCAAAAACGAGTAAAATCTGTAAATTAACAAGGAAATTCACTTTACCACCATTTTGGCCGTTTTTGAAATTTCTAAAATCAACCGGGGAAGTCGTAGATATGCTCATTAGATTTCCTAGGAACTATTACATGCTTCGATTCGATAAGGCTAGGCCACTTTATGCCTTTTTTAGTGAAAGAAAAGGGTCAAAAACGAGTAAAATCCGTAAATTAACAAAGAAATTACCCCCATGTTGGCCGTTTTTGAAAATTCTAATATAAACCGTGGAAGTCGTAGATATGCTTGTTAGATTTCCTTGGAACTATTACATGCTTCGATTTGATAAGGCTAGGCCACTTTATGCTCTTTTTAGTGAAAGAAAAAGGGTCAAAAACGAGTAAAATCTGTAAATTAACAAGGAAATTCACTTTACCACCATTTTGGCCGTTTTTGAAATTTCTAAAATCAACCGGGGAAGTCGTAGATATGCTCATTAGATTTCCTAGGAACTATTACATGCTTCGATTCGATAAGGCTAGGCCACTTTATGCCTTTTTTAGTGAAAGAAAAGGGTCAAAAACGAGTAAAATCCGTAAATTAACAAAGAAATTACCCCCATGTTGGCCGTTTTTGAAAATTCTAATATAAACCGTGGAAGTCGTAGATATGCTTGTTAGATTTCCTTGGAACTATTACATGCTTCGATTTGATAAGGCTAGGCCACTTTATGCTCTTTTTAGTGAAAGAAAAAGGGTCAAAAACGAGTAAAATCTGTAAATTAACAAGGAAATTCACTTTACCACCATTTTGGCCGTTTTTGAAATTTCTAAAATCAACCAGGGAAGTCGTAGATATGCTCATTAGATTTCCTAGGAACTATTACATGCTTCGATTCGATAAGGCTAGGCCACTTTATGCCTTTTTTAGTGAAAGAAAATGGGTCAAAAACGAGTAAAATCCGTAAATTAACAAGGAAATTACTCCCATGTTGGCCGTTTTTGATAATTCTATTATAAACCATGGAAGTCGCAGATATGCTTGTTAGATTTCCTAGGAACTATTACATGCTTCGATTTGATAAGGCTAGGCCACTTTATGCCCTTTTTAGTGAGAGAAAAAGGGTCAAAAACGAGTAAAATCCGTAAATTAACAAGGAAATTCACTTTACCACCATTTTGGCCGTTTTTGAAATTTCTAAAATCAACCACGGAAGTCATAGATATGCTCATTAGATTTCCTAGGAACTATTACATGCTTCGATTCGATAAGGCTAGGCCACTTTATGCTCTTTTTAGTGAAAGAAAAAGGGTCAAAAACGAGTAAACTCCGTAAATTAACAAGGAAATTACCCCCATGTTGGCCGTTTTTGAAAATTCTAATATAAACCATGGAAGTCGTAGATATGCTTGTTAGATTTCCTAGGAACTATTACATGCTTCGATTTGATAATGCTAGGCCACTTTATGCCCTTTTTAGTGAAAGAAAAAGGGTCAAAAACGAGTAAAATCCGTAAATTAACAAGGAAATTCACTTTACCACCATTTTGGCCGTTTTTGAAATTTCTAAAATCAACCACGGAAGTCGTAGATATGCTCATTAGATTTCCTAGGAACTATTACATGCTTCGATTCGATAAGGCTAGGCCACTTTATGCCTTTTTTAGTGAAAGAAAATGGGTCAAAAACGAGTAAAATCCGTAAATTAACAAGGAAATTACCCCCATGTTGGCCGTTTTTGAAAATTCGAATATAAACCATGGAAGTCGCAGATATGCTTGTTAGATTTCCTAGGAACTATTACATGCTTCGATTTGATAAGGCTAGGCCACTTTATGCCCTTTTTAGTGAGAGAAAAAGGGTCAAAAACGAATAAAATCCGTAAATTAACAAGGAAATTCACTTTACCACCATTTTGGCCGTTTTTGAAATTTCTAAAATCAACCACGGAAGTCGTAGATATGCTCATTAGATTTCCTAGGAACTATTACATGCTTCGATTCGATAAGGCTAGTCCACTTTATGCTCTTTTTAGTGAAAGAAAAAGGGTCAAAAACGAGTAAACTCCGTAAATTAACAAGGAAATTACCCCCATGTTGGCCGTTTTTGAAAATTCTAATATAAACCATGGAAGTCGTAGATATGCTTGTTAGATTTCCTAGGAACTATTACATGCTTCGATTTGATAATGCTAGGCCACTTTATGCCCTTTTTAGTGAAAGAAAAAGGGTCAAAAACGAGTAAAATCCGTAAATTAACAAGGAAATTCACTTTACCACCATTTTGGCCGTTTTTGAAATTTCTAAAATCAACCACGGAAGTCGTAGATATGCTCATTAGATTTCCTAGGAACTATTACATGCTTCGATTCGATAAGGCTAGGCCACTTTATGCCTTTTTTAGTGAAAGAAAAGGGTCAAAAACGAGTAAAATCCGTAAATTAACAAAGAAATTACCCCCATGTTGGCCGTTTTTGAAAATTCTAATATAAACCGTGGAAGTCGTAGATATGCTTGTTAGATTTCCTTGGAACTATTACATGCTTCGATTTGATAAGGCTAGGCCACTTTATGCTCTTTTTAGTGAAAGAAAAAGGGTCAAAAACGAGTAAAATCTGTAAATTAACAAGGAAATTCACTTTACCACCATTTTGGCCGTTTTTGAAATTTCTAAAATCAACCAGGGAAGTCGTAGATATGCTCATTAGATTTCCTAGGAACTATTACATGCTTCGATTCGATAAGGCTAGGCCACTTTATGCCTTTTTTAGTGAAAGAAAATGGGTCAAAAACGAGTAAAATCCGTAAATTAACAAGGAAATTACTCCCATGTTGGCCGTTTTTGAAAATTCTATTATAAACCATGGAAGTCGCAGATATGCTTGTTAGATTTCCTAGGAACTATTACATGCTTCGATTTGATAAGGCTAGGCCACTTTATGCCCTTTTTAGTGAGAGAAAAAGGGTCAAAAACGAATAAAATCCGTAAATTAACAAGGAAATTCACTTTACCACCATTTTGGCCGTTTTTGAAATTTCTAAAATCAACCACGGAAGTCGTAGATATGCTCATTAGATTTCCTAGGAACTATTACATGCTTCGATTCGATAAGGCTAGGCCACTTTATGCCTTTTTTAGTGAAAGAAAGGGGTCAAAAACGAGTAAAATCCGTAAATTAACAAAGAAATTACCCCCATGTTGGCCGTTTTTGAAAATTCTAATATAAACCGTGGAAGTCGTAGATATGCTTGTTAGATTTCCTTGGAACTATTACATGCTTCGATTTGATAAGGCTAGGCCACTTTATGCTCTTTTTAGTGAAAGAAAAAGGGTCAAAAACGAGTAAAATCTGTAAATTAACAAGGAAATTCACTTTACCACCATTTTGGCCGTTTTTGAAATTTCTAAAATCAACCGGGGAAGTCGTAGATATGCTCATTAGATTTCCTAGGAACTATTACATGCTTCGATTCGATAAGGCTAGGCCACTTTATGCCTTTTTTAGTGAAAGAAAAGGGTCAAAAACGAGTAAAATCCGTAAATTAACAAAGAAATTACCCCCATGTTGGCCGTTTTTGAAAATTCTAATATAAACCGTGGAAGTCGTAGATATGCTTGTTAGATTTCCTTGGAACTATTACATGCTTCGATTTGATAAGGCTAGGCCACTTTATGCTCTTTTTAGTGAAAGAAAAAGGGTCAAAAACGAGTAAAATCTGTAAATTAACAAGGAAATTCACTTTACCACCATTTTGGCCGTTTTTGAAATTTCTAAAATCAACCAGGGAAGTCGTAGATATGCTCATTAGATTTCCTAGGAACTATTACATGCTTCGATTCGATAAGGCTAGGCCACTTTATGCCTTTTTTAGTGAAAGAAAATGGGTCAAAAACGAGTAAAATCCGTAAATTAACAAGGAAATTACTCCCATGTTGGCCGTTTTTGATAATTCTATTATAAACCATGGAAGTCGCAGATATGCTTGTTAGATTTCCTAGGAACTATTACATGCTTCGATTTGATAAGGCTAGGCCACTTTATGCCCTTTTTAGTGAGAGAAAAAGGGTCAAAAACGAGTAAAATCCGTAAATTAACAAGGAAATTCACTTTACCACCATTTTGGCCGTTTTTGAAATTTCTAAAATCAACCACGGAAGTCATAGATATGCTCATTAGATTTCCTAGGAACTATTACATGCTTCGATTCGATAAGGCTAGGCCACTTTATGCTCTTTTTAGTGAAAGAAAAAGGGTCAAAAACGAGTAAACTCCGTAAATTAACAAGGAAATTACCCCCATGTTGGCCGTTTTTGAAAATTCTAATATAAACCATGGAAGTCGTAGATATGCTTGTTAGATTTCCTAGGAACTATTACATGCTTCGATTTGATAATGCTAGGCCACTTTATGCCCTTTTTAGTGAAAGAAAAAGGGTCAAAAACGAGTAAAATCCGTAAATTAACAAGGAAATTCACTTTACCACCATTTTGGCCGTTTTTGAAATTTCTAAAATCAACCACGGAAGTCGTAGATATGCTCATTAGATTTCCTAGGAACTATTACATGCTTCGATTCGATAAGGCTAGGCCACTTTATGCCTTTTTTAGTGAAAGAAAATGGGTCAAAAACGAGTAAAATCCGTAAATTAACAAGGAAATTACCCCCATGTTGGCCGTTTTTGAAAATTCGAATATAAACCATGGAAGTCGCAGATATGCTTGTTAGATTTCCTAGGAACTATTACATGCTTCGATTTGATAAGGCTAGGCCACTTTATGCCCTTTTTAGTGAGAGAAAAAGGGTCAAAAACGAATAAAATCCGTAAATTAACAAGGAAATTCACTTTACCACCATTTTGGCCGTTTTTGAAATTTCTAAAATCAACCACGGAAGTCGTAGATATGCTCATTAGATTTCCTAGGAACTATTACATGCTTCGATTCGATAAGGCTAGTCCACTTTATGCTCTTTTTAGTGAAAGAAAAAGGGTCAAAAACGAGTAAACTCCGTAAATTAACAAGGAAATTACCCCCATGTTGGCCGTTTTTGAAAATTCTAATATAAACCATGGAAGTCGTAGATATGCTTGTTAGATTTCCTAGGAACTATTACATGCTTCGATTTGATAATGCTAGGCCACTTTATGCCCTTTTTAGTGAAAGAAAAAGGGTCAAAAACGAGTAAAATCCGTAAATTAACAAGGAAATTCACTTTACCACCATTTTGGCCGTTTTTGAAATTTCTAAAATCAACCACGGAAGTCGTAGATATGCTCATTAGATTTCCTAGGAACTATTACATGCTTCGATTCGATAAGGCTAGGCCACTTTATGCCTTTTTTAGTGAAAGAAAAGGGTCAAAAACGAGTAAAATCCGTAAATTAACAAAGAAATTACCCCCATGTTGGCCGTTTTTGAAAATTCTAATATAAACCGTGGAAGTCGTAGATATGCTTGTTAGATTTCCTTGGAACTATTACATGCTTCGATTTGATAAGGCTAGGCCACTTTATGCTCTTTTTAGTGAAAGAAAAAGGGTCAAAAACGAGTAAAATCTGTAAATTAACAAGGAAATTCACTTTACCACCATTTTGGCCGTTTTTGAAATTTCTAAAATCAACCAGGGAAGTCGTAGATATGCTCATTAGATTTCCTAGGAACTATTACATGCTTCGATTCGATAAGGCTAGGCCACTTTATGCCTTTTTTAGTGAAAGAAAATGGGTCAAAAACGAGTAAAATCCGTAAATTAACAAGGAAATTACTCCCATGTTGGCCGTTTTTGAAAATTCTATTATAAACCATGGAAGTCGCAGATATGCTTGTTAGATTTCCTAGGAACTATTACATGCTTCGATTTGATAAGGCTAGGCCACTTTATGCCCTTTTTAGTGAGAGAAAAAGGGTCAAAAACGAATAAAATCCGTAAATTAACAAGGAAATTCACTTTACCACCATTTTGGCCGTTTTTGAAATTTCTAAAATCAACCACGGAAGTCGTAGATATGCTCATTAGATTTCCTAGGAACTATTACATGCTTCGATTCGATAAGGCTAGGCCACTTTATGCCTTTTTAGTGAAAGAAAAGGGTCAAAAACGAGTAAAATCCGTAAATTAACAAAGAAATTACCCCCATGTTGGCCGTTTTTGAAAATTCTAATATAAACCGTGGAAGTCGTAGATATGCTTGTTAGATTTCCTTGGAACTATTACATGCTTCGATTTGATAAGGCTAGGCCACTTTATGCTCTTTTTAGTGAAAGAAAAAGGGTCAAAAACGAGTAAAATCTGTAAATTAACAAGGAAATTCACTTTACCACCATTTTGGCCGTTTTTGAAATTTCTAAAATCAACCAGGGAAGTCGTAGATATGCTCATTAGATTTCCTAGGAACTATTACATGCTTCGATTCGATAAGGCTAGGCCACTTTATGCCTTTTTTAGTGAAAGAAAATGGGTCAAAAACGAGTAAAATCCGTAAATTAACAAGGAAATTACTCCCATGTTGGCCGTTTTTGAAAATTCTATTATAAACCATGGAAGTCGCAGATATGCTTGTTAGATTTCCTAGGAACTATTACATGCTTCGATTTGATAAGGCTAGGCCACTTTATGCCCTTTTTAGTGAGAGAAAAAGGGTCAAAAACGAGTAAAATCCGTAAATTAACAAGGAAATTCACTTTACCACCATTTTGGCCGTTTTTGAAATTTCTAAAATCAACCACGGAAGTCATAGATATGCTCATTAGATTTCCTAGGAACTATTACATGCTTCGATTCGATAAGGCTAGGCCACTTTATGCTCTTTTTAGTGAAAGAAAAAGGGTCAAAAACGAGTAAACTCCGTAAATTAACAAGGAAATTACCCCCATGTTGGCCGTTTTTGAAAATTCTAATATAAACCATGGAAGTCGTAGATATGCTTGTTAGATTTCCTAGGAACTATTACATGCTTCGATTTGATAATGCTAGGCCACTTTATGCCCTTTTTAGTGAAAGAAAAAGGGTCAAAAACGAATAAAATCCGTAAATTAACAAGGAAATTCACTTTACCACCATTTTGGCCGTTTTTGAAATTTCTAAAATCAACCACGGAAGTCGTAGATATGCTCATTAGATTTCCTAGGAACTATTACATGCTTCGATTCGATAAGGCTAGGCCACTTTATGCCTTTTTTAGTGAAAGAAAAGGGTCAAAAACGAGTAAAATCCGTAAATTAACAAAGAAATTACCCCCATGTTGGCCGTTTTTGAAAATTCTAATATAAACCGTGGAAGTCGTAGATATGCTTGTTAGATTTCCTTGGAACTATTACATGCTTCGATTTGATAAGGCTAGGCCACTTTATGCTCTTTTTAGTGAAAGAAAAAGGGTCAAAAACGAGTAAAATCTGTAAATTAACAAGGAAATTCACTTTACCACCATTTTGGCCGTTTTTGAAATTTCTAAAATCAACCAGGGAAGTCGTAGATATGCTCATTAGATTTCCTAGGAACTATTACATGCTTCGATTCGATAAGGCTAGGCCACTTTATGCCTTTTTTAGTGAAAGAAAATGGGTCAAAAACGAGTAAAATCCGTAAATTAACAAGGAAATTACTCCCATGTTGGCCGTTTTTGAAAATTCTATTATAAACCATGGAAGTCGCAGATATGCTTGTTAGATTTCCTAGGAACTATTACATGCTTCGATTTGATAAGGCTAGGCCACTTTATGCCCTTTTTAGTGAGAGAAAAAGGGTCAAAAACGAGTAAAATCCGTAAATTAACAAGGAAATTCACTTTACCACCATTTTGGCCGTTTTTGAAATTTCTAAAATCAACCACGGAAGTCATAGATATGCTCATTAGATTTCCTAGGAACTATTACATGCTTCGATTCGATAAGGCTAGGCCACTTTATGCTCTTTTTAGTGAAAGAAAATGGGTCAAAAACGAGTAAACTCCGTAAATTAACAAGGAAATTACCCCCATGTTGGCCGTTTTTGAAAATTCTAATATAAACCATGGAAGTCGTAGATATGCTTGTTAGATTTCCTAGGAACTATTACATGCTTCGATTTGATAATGCTAGGCCACTTTATGCCCTTTTTAGTGAAAGAAAAAGGGTCAAAAACGAGTAAAATCCGTAAATTAACAAGGAAATTCACTTTACCACCATTTTGGCCGTTTTTGAAATTTCTAAAATCAACCACGGAAGTCGTAGATATGCTCATTAGATTTCCTAGGAACTATTACATGCTTCGATTCGATAAGGCTAGGCCACTTTATGCCTTTTTTAGTGAAAGAAAAGGGTCAAAAACGAGTAAAATCCGTAAATTAACAAAGAAATTACCCCCATGTTGGCCGTTTTTGAAAATTCTAATATAAACCGTGGAAGTCGTAGATATGCTTGTTAGATTTCCTTGGAACTATTACATGCTTCGATTTGATAAGGCTAGGCCACTTTATGCTCTTTTTAGTGAAAGAAAAAGGGTCAAAAACGAGTAAAATCTGTAAATTAACAAGGAAATTCAATTTACCACCATTTTGGCCGTTTTTGAAATTTCTAAAATGAACCATGGAAGTCGTAGATATGCTCATTAGATTTCCTAGGAACTATTACATGCTTCGATTCGATAAGGCTAGGCCACTTCATGCCTTTTTTAGTGAATGAAAATGGGTCAAAAACGAGTAAAATCCGTAAATTAACAAGGAAATTACCCCCATGTTGGCCGTTTTTGAAAATTCTAATATAAACCATGGAAGTCGTAGATATGCTTGTTAGATTTCCTAGGAACTATTACATGCTTCGATTTGATAAGGCTAGGCCACTTTATGCCCTTTTTAGTGAGAGAAAAAGGGTCAAAAACGAGTAAAATCCGTAAATTAACAAGGAAATTCACTTTACCACCATTTTGGCCGTTTTTGAAATTTCTAAAATCAACCTCGGAAGTCGTAGATATGCTCATTAGATTTCCTAGGAACTATTACATGCTTCGATTCGATAAGGCTAGGCCACTTTATGCTCTTTTTAGTGAAAGAAAAAGGGTCAAAAACGAGTAAACTCCGTAAATTAACAAGGAAATTACCCCCATGTTGGCCGTTTTTGAAAATTCTAATATAAACCATGGAAGTCGTAGATATGCTTGTTAGATTTCCTAGGAACTATTACATGCTTCGATTTGATAATGCTAGGCCACTTTATGCCCTTTTTAGTGAAAGAAAAAGGGTCAAAAACGAGTAAAATCCGTAAATTAACAAGGAAATTCACTTTACCACCATTTTGGCCGTTTTTGAAATTTCTAAAATCAACCACGGAAGTCGTAGATATGCTCATTAGATTTCCTAGGAACTATTACATGCTTCGATTCGATAAGGCTAGGCCACTTTATGCCTTTTTTAGTGAAAGAAAAGGGTCAAAAACGAGTAAAATTCGTAAATTAACAAAGAAATTACCCCCATGTTGGCCGTTTTTGAAAATTCTAATATAAACCGTGGAAGTCGTAGATATGCTTGTTAGATTTCCTTGGAACTATTACATGCTTCGATTTGATAAGGCTAGGCCACTTTATGCTCTTTTTAGTGAAAGAAAAAGGGTCAAAAACGAGAAAAATCTGTAAATTAACAAGGAAATTCACTTTACCACCATTTTGGCCGTTTTTGAAATTTCTAAAATCAACCATGGAAGTCGTAGATATGCTCATTAGATTTCCTAGGAACTATTACATGCTTCGATTCGATAAGGCTAGGCCACTTTATGCCTTTTTTAGTGAAAGAAAATGGGTCAAAAACGAGTAAAATCCGTAAATTAACAAGGAAATTACCCCCATGTTGGCCGTTTTTTAAAATTATAATATAAACCATGGAAGTCGTAGATATGCTTGTTAGATTTCCTAGGAACTATTACATGCTTCGATTTGATAAGGCTAGGCCACTTTATGCCGTTTTTAGTGAGAGAAAAAGGGTCAAAAACGAGTAAAATCCGTAAATTAACAAGGAAATTCACTTTACCACCATTTTGGCCGTTTTTGAAATTTCTAAAATCAACCATGGAAGTCGTAGATATGCTCATTAGATTTCCTAGGAACTATTACATGCTTCGATTCGATAAGGCTAGGCCACTTTATGCTCTTTTTAGTGAAAGAAAAAGGGTCAAAAACGAGTAAACTCCGTAAATTAACAAGGAAATTACCCCCATGTTGGCCGTTTTTGAAAATTCTAATATAAACCATGGAAGTCGTAGATATGCTTGTTAGATTTCCTAGGAACTATTACATGCTTCGATTTGATAATGCTAGGCCACTTTATGCCCTTTTTAGTGAAAGAAAAAGGGTCAAAAACGAGTAAAATCCGTAAATTAACAAGGAAATTCACTTTACCACCATTTTGGCCGTTTTTGAAATTTCTAAAATCAACCACGGAAGTCGTAGATATGCTCATTAGATTTCCTAGGAACTATTACATGCTTCGATTCGATAAGGCTAGGCCACTTTATGCCTTTTTTAGTGAAAGAAAAGGGTCAAAAACGAGTAAAATTCGTAAATTAACAAAGAAATTACCCCCATGTTGGCCGTTTTTGAAAATTCTAATATAAACCATGGAAGTCGTAGATATCTTGTTAGATTTCCTAGGAACTATTACATGCTTCGATTTGATAAGGCTAGGCCACTTTATGCTTTTTTTAGTGAAAGAAAAAGGGTCAAAAACGAGTAAAATCTATAAATTAACAAGGAAATTCACTTTACCACCATTTTGGCCGTTTTTGAAATTTCTAAAATCAACCACGGAAGTCGTAGATATGCTCATTAGATTTCCTAGGAACTATTACATGCTTCGATTCGATAAGGCTAGGCCACTTTATGCCTTTTTTAGTGAAAGAAAATGGGTCAAAAACGAGTAAACTCCGTAAATTAACAAGGAAATTACCCCCATGTTGGCCGTTTTTGAAAATTCTAATATAAACCATGGAAGTCGTAGATATGCTTGTTAGATTTCCTAGGAACTATTACATGCTTCGATTTGATAATGCTAGGCCACTTTATGCCCTTTTTAGTGAAAGAAAAAGGGTCAAAAACGAGTAAAATCCGTAAATTAACAAGGAAATTCACTTTACCACCATTTTGGCCGTTTTTGAAATTTCTAAAATCAACCACGGAAGTCGTAGATATGCTCATTAGATTTCCTAGGAACTATTACATGTTTCGATTCGATAAGGCTAGGCCACTTTATGCCTTTTTTAGTGAAAGAAAAGGGTCAAAAACGAGTAAAATCCATAAATTAACAAAGAAATTACCCCCATGTTGGCCGTTTTTGAAAATTCTAATATAAACCATGGAAGTCGTAGATATCTTGTTAGATTTCCTAGGAACTATTACATGCTTCGATTTGATAAGGCTAGGCCACTTTATGCTTTTTTTAGTGAAAGAAAAAGGGTCAAAAACGAGTAAAATCTATAAATTAACAAGGAAATTCACTTTACCACCATTTTGGCCGTTTTTGAAATTTCTAAAATCAACCACGGAAGTCGTAGATATGCTCATTAGATTTCCTAGGAACTATTACATGCTTCGATTCGATAAGGCTAGGCCACTTTATGCCTTTTTTAGTGAAAGAAAATGGGTCAAAAACGAGTAAACTCCGTAAATTAACAAGGAAATTACCCCCATGTTGGCCGTTTTTGAAAATTCTAATATAAACCATGGAAGTCGTAGATATGCTTGTTAGATTTCCTAGGAACTATTACATGCTTCGATTTGATAATGCTAGGCCACTTTATGCCCTTTTTAGTGAAAGAAAAAGGGTCAAAAACGAGTAAAATCCGTAAATTAACAAGGAAATTCACTTTACCACCATTTTGGCCGTTTTTGAAATTTCTAAAATCAACCACGGAAGTCGTAGATATGCTCATTAGATTTCCTAGGAACTATTACATGCTTCGATTCGATAAGGCTAGGCCACTTTATGCCTTTTTTAGTGAAAGAAAAGGGTCAAAAACGAGTAAAATTCGTAAATTAACAAAGAAATTACCCCCATGTTGGCCGTTTTTGAAAATTCTAATATAAACCATGGAAGTCGTAGATATCTTGTTAGATTTCCTAGGAACTATTACATGCTTCGATTTGATAAGGCTAGGCCACTTTATGCTTTTTTTAGTGAAAGAAAAAGGGTCAAAAACGAGTAAAATCTATAAATTAACAAGGAAATTCACTTTACCACCATTTTGGCCGTTTTTGAAATTTCTAAAATCAACCACGGAAGTCGTAGATATGCTCATTAGATTTCCTAGGAACTATTACATGCTTCGATTCGATAAGGCTAGGCCACTTTATGCCTTTTTTAGTGAAAGAAAATGGGTCAAAAACGAGTAAACTCCGTAAATTAACAAGGAAATTACCCCCATGTTGGCCGTTTTTGAAAATTCTAATATAAACCATGGAAGTCGTAGATATGCTTGTTAGATTTCCTAGGAACTATTACATGCTTCGATTTGATAAGGCTAGGCCACTTTATGCTCTTTTTAGTGAAAGAAAAAGGGTCAAAAACGAGTAAAATCTATAAATTAACAAGGAAATTCACTTTACCACCATTTTGGCCGTTTTTGAAATTTCTAAAATCAACCACGGAAGTCGTAGATATGCTCATTAGATTTCCTAGGAACTATTACATGCTTCGATTCGATAAGGCTAGGCCACTTTATGCCTTTTTTAGTGAAAGAAAAAGGATCAAAATCGAGTAAAATCCGTAAATTAACAAGGAAATTACCCCCATGTTGGCCGTTTTTGAAAATTCTAATATAAACCATGGAAGTCGTAGATATGCTTGTTAGATTTCCTTGGAACTATTACATGCTTCGATTCGATAAGGCTAGGCCACTTTATGCCTTTTTTAGTGAAAGAAAAGGGTCAAAAACGAGTAAAATCCGTAAATTAACAAGGAAATTACCCCCATGTTGGCCGTTTTTGAAAATTCTAATATAAACCATGGAAGTCGTAGATATGCTTGTTAGATTTCCTAGGAACTATTACATGCTTCGATTTGATAATGCTAGGCCACTTTATGCCCTTTTTAGTGAAAGAAAAAGGGTCAAAAACGAGTAAAATCCGTAAATTAACAAGGAAATTCACTTTACCACCATTTTGGCCGTTTTTGAAATTTCAAAAATCAACCATGGAAGTCGTAGATATGCTCATTAAATTTCCTAGGAACTATTACATGCTTCGATTCGATAAGGCTAGGCCACTTTATGCCCTTTTTAGTGAAAGAAAAATGATCAAAATCGAGTAAAATCCGTAAATTAACAAGGAAATTACCCCTATGTTGGCCGTTTTTGAAAATTCTAATATAGACCATTCAAGTCGTAGATATGTTTGTTAGATTTCCTATGAACTATTACATGCTTCGATTCGATAAGGCTAGGCCACTTTATGCCTTTTTTAGTGAAAGAAAAAGGATCCAAATCGTGTAAAATCCGTAAATTAACAAGGAAATTACCCCCATGTTGGCCGTTTTTGAAAATTCTAATATAAACCATGGAAGTCGTAGATATGCTTGTTAGATTTCCTAGGAACTATTACATGCTTCGATTTGATAAGGCTAGGCCACTTTATGCCCTTTTTAGTGAAAGAAAAAGGGTCAAAAACGAGTAAAATCCGTAAATTAACAAGGAAATTTACTTTACCGCCATTTTGGCCGTTTTTGAAATTTCTAAAATCAACCACGGAAGTCGTAGATATGCTCATTAGATTTCCTAGGAACTATTACATGCTTCGATTCGATAAGGCTAGGCCACTTTATGCCTTTTTTAGTGAAAGAAAAGGGTCAAAAACGAGTAAAATCCGTAAATTAACAAAGAAATTACCCCCATGTTGGCCGTTTTTGAAAATTCTAATATAAACCATGGAAGTCGTAGATATGCTTGTTAGATTTCCTTGGAACTATTACATGCTTCGATTTGATAATGCTAGGCCACTTTATGCCCTTTTTAGTGAAAGAAAAAGGGTCAAAAACGAGTAAAATCCGTAAATTAACAAGGAAATTCACTTTACCACCATTTTGGCCGTTTTTGAAATTTCTAAAATCAACCACGGAAGTCGTAGATATGCTCATTAGATTTCCTAGGAACTATTACATGCTTCGATTCGATAAGGCTAGGCCACTTTATGCCTTTTTTAGTGAAAGAAAAGGGTCAAAAACGAGTAAAATCCGTAAATTAACAAAGAAATTACCCCCATGTTGGCCGTTTTTGAAAATTCTAATATAAACCGTGGAAGTCGTAGATATGCTTGTTAGATTTCCTTGGAACTATTACATGCTTCGATTTGATAAGGCTAGGCCACTTTATGCTCTTTTTAGTGAAAGAAAAAGGGTCAAAAACGAGTAAAATCTGTAAATTAACAAGGAAATTCACTTTACCACCATTTTGGCCGTTTTTGAAATTTCTAAAATCAACCATGGAAGTCGTAGATATGCTCATTAGATTTCCTAGGAACTATTACATGCTTCGATTCGATAAGGCTAGGCCACTTTATGCCTTTTTTAGTGAAAGAAAATGGGTCAAAAACGAGTAAAATCCGTAAATTAACAAGGAAATTACCCCCATGTTGGCCGTTTTTTAAAATTATAATATAAACCATGGAAGTCGTAGATATGCTTGTTAGATTTCCTAGGAACTATTACATGCTTCGATTTGATAAGGCTAGGCCACTTTATGCCGTTTTTAGTGAGAGAAAAAGGGTCAAAAACGAGTAAAATCCGTAAATTAACAAGGAAATTCACTTTACCACCATTTTGGCCGTTTTTGAAATTTCTAAAATCAACCATGGAAGTCGTAGATATGCTCATTAGATTTCCTAGGAACTATTACATGCTTCGATTCGATAAGGCAAGGCCACTTTATGCCTTTTTTAGTGAAAGAAAAGGGTCAAAAACGAGTAAAATTCGTAAATTAACAAAGAAATTACCCCCATGTTGGCCGTTTTTGAAAATTCTAATATAAACCATGGAAGTCGTAGATATGCTTGTTAGATTTCCTAGGAACTATTACATGCTTCGATTTGATAATGCTAGGCCACTTTATGCCCTTTTTAGTGAAAGAAAAAGGGTCAAAAACGAGTAAAATCCGTAAATTAACAAGGAAATTCACTTTACCACCATTTTGGCCGTTTTTGAAATTTCTAAAATCAACCACGGAAGTCGTAGATATGCTCATTAGATTTCCTAGGAACTATTACATGCTTCGATTCGATAAGGCAAGGCCACTTTATGCCTTTTTTAGTGAAAGAAAAGGGTCAAAAACGAGTAAAATTCGTAAATTAACAAAGAAATTACCCCCATGTTGGCCGTTTTTGAAAATTCTAATATAAACCATGGAAGTCGTAGATATGCTTGTTAGATTTCCTAGGAACTATTACATGCTTCGATTTGATAAGGCTAGGCCACTTTATGCTTTTTTTAGTGAAAGAAAAAGGGTCAAAAACGAGTAAAATCTATAAATTAACAAGGAAATTCACTTTACCACCATTTTGGCCGTTTTTGAAATTTCTAAAATCAACCACGGAAGTCGTAGATATGCTCATTAGATTTCCTAGGAACTATTACATGCTTCGATTCGATAAGGCTAGGCCACTTTATGCCTTTTTTAGTGAAAGAAAATGGGTCAAAAACGAGTAAACTCCGTAAATTAACAAGGAAATTACCCCCATGTTGGCCGTTTTTGAAAATTCTAATATAAACCATGGAAGTCGTAGATATGCTTGTTAGATTTCCTAGGAACTATTACATGCTTCGATTTGATAATGCTAGGCCACTTTATCCCCTTTTTAGTGAAAGAAAAAGGGTCAAAAACGAGTAAAATCCGTAAATTAACAAGGAAATTCACTTTACCACCATTTTGGCCGTTTTTGAAATTTCTAAAATCAACCACGGAAGTCGTAGATATGCTCATTAGATTTCCTAGGAACTATTACATGTTTCGATTCGATAAGGCTAGGCCACTTTATGCCTTTTTTAGTGAAAGAAAAGGGTCAAAAACGAGTAAAATCCGTAAATTAACAAAGAAATTACCCCCATGTTGGCCATTTTTGAAAATTCTAATATAAACCATGGAAGTCGTAGATATGCTTGTTAGATTTCCTAGGAACTATTACATGCTTCGATTTGATAAGGCTAGGCCACTTTATGCTCTTTTTAGTGAAAGAAAAAGGGTCAAAAACGAGTAAAATCTATAAATTAACAAGGAAATTCACTTTACCACCATTTTGGCCGTTTTTGAAATTTCTAAAATCAACCACGGAAGTCGTAGATATGCTCATTAGATTTCCTAGGAACTATTACATGCTTCGATTCGATAAGGCTAGGCCACTTTATGCCCTTTTTAGTGAAAGAAAAAGGATCAAAATCGAGTAAAATCCGTAAATTAACAAGGAAATTACCCCCATGTTGGCCGTTTTTGAAAATTCTAATATAAACCATGGAAGTCGTAGATATGCTTGTTAGATTTCCTTGGAACTATTACATGCTTCGATTCGATAAGGCTAGGCCACTTTATGCCTTTTTTAGTGAAAGAAAAGGGTCAAAAACGAGTAAAATCCGTAAATTAACAAGGAAATTACCCCCATGTTGGCCGTTTTTGAAAATTCTAATATAAACCATGGAAGTCGTAGATATGCTTGTTAGATTTCCTAGGAACTATTACATGCTTCGATTTGATAATGCTAGGCCACTTTATGCCCTTTTTAGTGAAAGAAAAAGGGTCAAAAACGAGTAAAATCCGTAAATTAACAAGGAAATTCACTTTACCACCATTTTGGCCGTTTTTGAAATTTCAAAAATCAACCATGGAAGTCGTAGATATGCTCATTAAATTTCCTAGGAACTATTACATGCTTCGATTCGATAAGGCTAGGCCACTTTATGCCCTTTTTAGTGAAAGAAAAATGATCAAAATCGAGTAAAATCCGTAAACTAACAAGGAAATTACCCCTATGTTGGCCGTTTTTGAAAATTCTAATATAGACCATTCAAGTCGTAGATATGTTTGTTAGATTTCCTATGAACTATTACATGCTTCGATTCGATAAGGCTAGGCCACTTTATGCCTTTTTTAGTGAAAGAAAAAGGATCCAAATCGTGTAAAATCCGTAAATTAACAAGGAAATTACCCCCATGTTGGCCGTTTTTGAAAATTCTAATATAAACCATGGAAGTCGTAGATATGCTTGTTAGATTTCCTAGGAACTATTACATGCTTCGATTTGATAAGGCTAGGCCACTTTATGCCCTTTTTAGTGAAAGAAAAAGGGTCAAAAACGAGTAAAATCCGTAAATTAACAAGGAAATTTACTTTACCGCCATTTTGGCCGTTTTTGAAATTTCTAAAATCAACCACGGAAGTCGTAGATATGCTCATTAGATTTCCTAGGAACTATTACATGCTTCGATTCGATAAGGCTAGGCCACTTTATGCCTTTTTTAGTGAAAGAAAAGGGTCAAAAACGAGTAAAATCCGTAAATTAACAAAGAAATTACCCCCATGTTGGCCGTTTTTGAAAATTCTAATATAAACCATGGAAGTCGTAGATATGCTTGTTAGATTTCCTTGGAACTATTACATGCTTCGATTTGATAAGGCTAGGCCACATTATGCTCTTTTTAGTGAAAGAAAAAGGGTCAAAAACGAGTAAAATCCGTAAATTAACAAAGAAATTACCCCCATGTTGGCCGTTTTTGAAAATTCTAATATAAACCATGGAAGTCGTAGATATGCTTGTTAGATTTCCTTGGAACTATTACATGCTTCGATTTGATAGGGCTAGGCCACATTATGCTCTTTTTAGTGAAAGAAAAAGGGTCAAAAATGAGTAAAATCCGTAAATTAACAAGGAAATTCACTTTACCACCATTTTGGCCGTTTTTGAAATTTCTAAAATCAACCATGGAAGTCGTAGATATGCTCATTAGATTTCCTAGGAACTATTACATGCTTCGATTCGATAAGGCTAGGCCACTTTATGCCTTTTTTAGTGAAAGAAAATGGGTCAAAAACGAGTAAAATCCGTAAATTAACAAGGAAATTACCCCCATGTTGGCCGTTTTTGAAAATTCTAATATAAACCATGGAAGTCGTAGATATGCTTGTTAGATTTCCTTGGAACTATTGCATGCTTCGATTTGATAAGGCTAGGCCACTTTATGCCCTTTTTAGTGAGAGAAAAAGGGTCAAAAACGAGTAAAATCCGTAAATTAACAAGGAAATTCACTTTACCACCATTTTGGCCGTTTTTGAAATTTCTAAAATCAACCACGGTAGTCGTAGATATGCTCATTAGATTTCCTAGGAACTATTACATGCTTCGATTCGATAAGGCTAGGCCACTTTATGCTCTTTTTAGTGAAAGAAAAAGGGTCAAAAACGAGTAAACTCCGTAAATTAACAAGGAAATTCACTTTACCACCATTTTGGCCGTTTTTGAAATTTCTAAAATCAACCATGGAAGTCGTAGATATGCTCATTAGATTTCCTAGGAACTATTACATGCTTCGATTCGATAAGGCTAGGCCACTTTATGCCCTTTTTAGTGAAAGAAAAAGGATCAAAATCGAGTAAAATCCGTAAATTAACAAGGAAATTACCCCCATGTTGGCCGATTTTGAAAATTCTAATATAAACCATGGAAGTCATAGATATGCTCGTTAGATTTTCTAGGAACTATTACATGCTTCGATTCGTTAAGTTTAGGCCACTTTATGCCTTTTCTAGTGAAAGAAAAAGGGTCAAAAACGAGTAAAATCTGTAAATTAACAAGGAAATTACCCCCATGTTGGCCGTTTTTGAAAATTCTAATATAAACCATGGAAGTCGTAGATATGCTTGTTAGATTTCCTTGGAACTATTACATGCTTCGATTCGATAAGGCTAGGCCACTTTATGCCTTTTTTAATGAAAGAAAAGGGTCAAAAATGAGTAAAATCCGTAAATTAACAAGGAAATTACCCCCATGTTGGACGTTTTTGAAAATTCTAACATAAACCATGGAAGTCGTAGATATGCTTGTTAGATTTCCTTGGAACTATAACATGCTTCGATTCGATAAGGCTAGGCCACTTTATGCCTTTTTTAGTGAAAGAAAAGGGTCAAAAACGAGTAAAATCCGTAAATTAACAAGGAAATTACCCCCATGTTGGCCGTTTTTGAATATTCTAATATAAACCATGGAAGTCGTAGATATGCTTGTTAGATTTCCTTGGAACTATTACATGCTTCGATTTGATAAGGCTAGGCCACTTTATGCGCTTTTTAGTGAAAGAAAAAGGGTCAAAAACGAGTAAAATCCGTAAATTAACAAGGAAATTCACTTTACCACCATTTTGGCCGTTTTTGAAATTTCTATAATCAACCATGGAAGTCGTAGATATGCTCATTAGATTTCCTAGGAACTATTACATGCTTCGATTCGATAAGGCTAGGCCACTTTATGCCCTTTTTAGTGAAAGAAAAACGATCAAAATCGAGTAAAATCCGTAAATTAACAAGGAAATTACCCCCATGTTGGCCGTTTTTGAAAATTCTAATATAAACCATGGAAGTCGTAGATATGCTTGTTAGATTTCCTTGGAACTATTACATGCTTCGATTCGATAAGGCTAGGCCACTTTATGCCTTTTTTAGTGAAAGAAAAGGGTCAAAAACGAATAAAATCCGTAAATTAACAAGGAAATTACCCCCATGATGGCCGTTTTTGAAAATTCTAATATAAACCATGGAAGTCGTAGATATGCTTGTTAGATTTCCTAGGAACTATTACATGCTTCGATTTGATAATGCTAGGCCACTTTATGCCCTTTTTAGTGAAAGAAAAAGGGTCAAAAACGAGTAAAATCCGTAAATTAACAAGGAAGTTCACTTTACCACCATTTTGGCCGTTTTTGAAATTTCTAAAATCAACCATGGAAGTCGTAGATATGCTCATTAAATTTCCTAGGAACTATTACATGCTTCGATTCGATAAGGCTAGGCCACTTTATGCCCTTTTTAGTGAAAGAAAAATGATCAAAATCGAGTAAAATCCGTAAATTAACAAGGAAATTACCCCTATGTTGGCCGTTTTTGAAAATTCTAATATAGACCATTCAAGTCGTAGATATGTTCGTTAGATTTCCTATGAACTATTACATGCTTCGAATCGATAAGGCTAGGCCACTTTATGCCTTTTTTAGTGAAAGAAAAAGGATCCAAATCGAGTAAAATCCGTAAATTAACAACGAAATTACCCCCATGTTGGCCGTTTTTGAAAATTCTAATATAAACCATGGAAGTCGTAGATATGCTTGTTAGATTTCCTAGGAACTATTACATGCTTCGATTTGATAAGGCTAGGCCACTTTATGCCCTTTTTAGTGAAAGAAAAAGGGTCAAAAACGAGTAAAATCCGTAACTTAACAAGGAAATTTACTTTACCACCATTTTGGCCGTTTTTGAAATTTCTAAAATCAACCACGGAAGTCGTAGATATGCTCATTAGATTTCCTAGGAACTATTACATGCTTCGATTCGATAAGGCTAGGCCACTTTATGCCTTTTTTAGTGAAAGAAAAGGGTCAAAAACGAGTAAAATCCGTAAATTAACAAGGAAATTACCCCCATGTTGGACGTTTTTGAAAATTCTAACATAAACCATGGAAGTCGTAGATATGCTTGTTAGATTCCCTTGGAACTATAACATGCTTCGATTCGATAAGGCTAGGCCACTTTATGCCTTTTTTAGTGAAAGAAAATGGTCAAAAACGAGTAAAATCCGTAAATTAACAAGGAAATTACCCCCATGTTGGCCGTTTTTGAATATTCTAATATAAACCATGGAAGTCGTAGATATGCTTGTTAGATTTCCTTGGAACTATTACATGCTTCGATTTGACAAGGCTAGGCCACTTTATGCGCTTTTTAGTGAAAGAAAAAGGGTCAAAAACGAGTAAAATCCGTAAATTAACAAGGAAATTCACTTTACCACCATTTTGGCCGTTTTTGAAATTTCTAAAATCAACCATGGAAGTCGTAGATATGCTCATTAGATTTCCTAGGAACTATTACATGCTTCGATTCGATACGGCTAGGCCACTTTATGCCCTTTTTAGTGAAAGAAAAAGGATCAAAATCGAGTAAAATCCGTAAATTAACAAGGAAATTACCCCCATGTTGGCCGTTTTTGAAAATTCTAATATAAACCATGGAAGTCGTAGATATGCTTGTTAGATTTCCTTGGAAATATTACATGCTTCGATTCGATAAGGCTAGGCCACTTTATGCCTTTTTTAGTGAAAGAAAAGGGTCAAAAACGAGTAAAATCCGTAAATTAACAAGGAAATTACCCCCATGATGGCCGTTTTTGAAAATTCTAATATAAACCATGGAAGTCGTAGATATGCTTGTTAGATTTCCTAGGAACTATTACATGCTTCGATTTGATAATGCTAGGCCACTTTATGCCCTTTTTAGTGAAAGAAAAAGGGTCAAAAACGAGTAAAATCCGTAAATTAACAAGGAAGTTCACTTTACCACCATTTTGGCCGTTTTTGAAATTTCTAAAATCAACCATGGAAGTCGTAGATATGCTCATTAAATTTCCTAGGAACTATTACATGCTTCGATTCGATAAGGCTAGGCCACTTTATGCCCTTTTTAGTGAAAGAAAAATGATCAAAATCGAGTAAAATCCGTAAATTAACAAGGAAATTACCCCTATGTTGGCCGTTTTTGAAAATTCTAATATAAACCATGGAAGTCGTAGATATGCTTGTTAGATTTCCTAGGAACTATTACATGCTTCGATTTGATAAGGCTAGGCCACTTTATGCCCTTTTTAGTGAAAGAAAAAGGGTCAAAAACGAGTAAAATCCGTAACTTAACAAGGAAATTTACTTTACCACCATTTTGGCCGTTTTTGAAATTTCTAAAATCAACCACGGAAGTCGTAGATATGCTCATTAGATTTCCTAGGAACTATTACATGCTTCGATTCGATAAGGCTAGGCCACTTTATGCCTTTTTTAGTGAAAGAAAAGGGTCAAAAACGAGTAAAATCCGTAAATTAACAAAGAAATTACCCCCATGTTGGCCGTTTTTGAAAATTCTAATATAAACCGTGGAAGTCGTAGATATGCTTGTTAGATTTCCTTGGAACTATTACATGCTTCGATTTGATAAGGCTAGGCCACATTATGCTCTTTTTAGTGAAAGAAAAAGGGTCAAAAACGAGTAAAATCCGTAAATTAACAAGGAAATTCACTTTACCACCATTTTGGCCGTTTTTGAAATTTCTAAAATCAACCACGGAAGTCGTAGATATGCTCATTAGATTTCCTAGGAACTATTACATGCTTCGATTCGATAAGGCTAGGCCACTTTATGCTCTTTTTAGTGAAAGAAAAAGGGTCAAAAACGAGTAAACTCCGTAAATTAACAAGGAAATTCACTTTACCACCATTTTGGCCGTTTTTGAAATTTCTAAAATCAACCATGGAAGTCGTAGATATGCTCATTAGATTTCCTAGGAACTATTACATGCTTCGATTCGATAAGGCTAGGCCACTTTATGCCCTTTTTAGTGAAAGAAAAACGATCAAAATCGAGTAAAATCCGTAAATTAACAAGGAAATTACCCCCATGTTGGCCGTTTTTGAAAATTCTAATATAAACCATGGAAGTCGTAGATATGCTTGTTAGATTTCCTTGGAACTATTACATGCTTCGATTCGATAAGGCTAGGCCACTTTATGCCTTTTTTAGTGAAAGAAAAGGGTCAAAAACGAATAAAATCCGTAAATTAACAAGGAAATTACCCCCATGATGGCCGTTTTTGAAAATTCTAATATAAACCATGGAAGTCGTAGATATGCTTGTTAGATTTCCTAGGAACTATTACATGCTTCGATTTGATAATGCTAGGCCACTTTATGCCCTTTTTAGTGAAAGAAAAAGGGTCAAAAACGAGTAAAATCCGTAAATTAACAAGGAAGTTCACTTTACCACCATTTTGGCCGTTTTTGAAATTTCTAAAATCAACCATGGAAGTCGTAGATATGCTCATTAAATTTCCTAGGAACTATTACATGCTTCGATTCGATAAGGCTAGGCCACTTTATGCCCTTTTTAGTGAAAGAAAAATGATCAAAATCGAGTAAAATCCGTAAATTAACAAGGAAATTACCCCTATGTTGGCCGTTTTTGAAAATTCTAATATAGACCATTCAAGTCGTAGATATGTTCGTTAGATTTCCTATGAACTATTACATGCTTCGAATCGATAAGGCTAGGCCACTTTATGCCTTTTTTAGTGAAAGAAAAAGGATCCAAATCGAGTAAAATCCGTAAATTAACAACGAAATTACCCCCATGTTGGCCGTTTTTGAAAATTCTAATATAAACCATGGAAGTCGTAGATATGCTTGTTAGATTTCCTAGGAACTATTACATGCTTCGATTTGATAAGGCTAGGCCACTTTATGCCCTTTTTAGTGAAAGAAAAAGGGTCAAAAACGAGTAAAATCCGTAACTTAACAAGGAAATTTACTTTACCACCATTTTGGCCGTTTTTGAAATTTCTAAAATCAACCACGGAAGTCGTAGATATGCTCATTAGATTTCCTAGGAACTATTACATGCTTCGATTCGATAAGGCTAGGCCACTTTATGCCTTTTTTAGTGAAAGAAAAGGGTCAAAAACGAGTAAAATCCGTAAATTAACAAGGAAATTACCCCCATGTTGGACGTTTTTGAAAATTCTAACATAAACCATGGAAGTCGTAGATATGCTTGTTAGATTCCCTTGGAACTATAACATGCTTCGATTCGATAAGGCTAGGCCACTTTATGCCTTTTTTAGTGAAAGAAAAGGGTCAAAAACGAGTAAAATCCGTAAATTAACAAGGAAATTACCCCCATGTTGGCCGTTTTTGAATATTCTAATATAAACCATGGAAGTCGTAGATATGCTTGTTAGATTTCCTTGGAACTATTACATGCTTCGATTTGACAAGGCTAGGCCACTTTATGCGCTTTTTAGTGAAAGAAAAAGGGTCAAAAACGAGTAAAATCCGTAAATTAACAAGGAAATTCACTTTACCACCATTTTGGCCGTTTTTGAAATTTCTAAAATCAACCATGGAAGTCGTAGATATGCTCATTAGATTTCCTAGGAACTATTACATGCTTCGATTCGATACGGCTAGGCCACTTTATGCCCTTTTTAGTGAAAGAAAAAGGATCAAAATCGAGTAAAATCCGTAAATTAACAAGGAAATTACCCCCATGTTGGCCGTTTTTGAAAATTCTAATATAAACCATGGAAGTCGTAGATATGCTTGTTAGATTTCCTTGGAAATATTACATGCTTCGATTCGATAAGGCTAGGCCACTTTATGCCTTTTTTAGTGAAAGAAAAGGGTCAAAAACGAGTAAAATCCGTAAATTAACAAGGAAATTACCCCCATGATGGCCGTTTTTGAAAATTCTAATATAAACCATGGAAGTCGTAGATATGCTTGTTAGATTTCCTAGGAACTATTACATGCTTCGATTTGATAATGCTAGGCCACTTTATGCCCTTTTTAGTGAAAGAAAAAGGGTCAAAAACGAGTAAAATCCGTAAATTAACAAGGAAGTTCACTTTACCACCATTTTGGCTGTTTTTGAAATTTCTAAAATCAACCATGGAAGTCGTAGATATGCTCATTAAATTTCCTAGGAACTATTACATGCTTCGATTCGATAAGGCTAGGCCACTTTATGCCCTTTTTAGTGAAAGAAAAATGATCAAAATCGAGTAAAATCCGTAAATTAACAAGGAAATTACCCCTATGTTGGCCGTTTTTGAAAATTCTAATATAAACCATGGAAGTCGTAGATATGCTTGTTAGATTTCCTAGGAACTATTACATGCTTCGATTTGATAAGGCTAGGCCACTTTATGCCCTTTTTAGTGAAAGAAAAAGGGTCAAAAACGAGTAAAATCCGTAACTTAACAAGGAAATTTACTTTACCACCATTTTGGCCGTTTTTGAAATTTCTAAAATCAACCACGGAAGTCGTAGATATGCTCATTAGATTTCCTAGGAACTATTACATGCTTCGATTCGATAAGGCTAGGCCACTTTATGCCTTTTTTAGTGAAAGAAAAGGGTCAAAAACGAGTAAAATCCGTAAATTAACAAAGAAATTACCCCCATGTTGGCCGTTTTTGAAAATTCTAATATAAACCGTGGAAGTCGTAGATATGCTTGTTAGATTTCCTTGGAACTATTACATGCTTCGATTTGATAAGGCTAGGCCACATTATGCTCTTTTTAGTGAAAGAAAAAGGGTCAAAAACGAGTAAAATCCGTAAATTAACAAGGAAATTCACTTTACCACCATTTTGGCCGTTTTTGAAATTTCTAAAATCAACCACGGAAGTCGTAGATATGCTCATTAGATTTCCTAGGAACTATTACATGCTTCGATTCGATAAGGCTAGGCCACTTTATGCTCTTTTTAGTGAAAGAAAAAGGGTCAAAAACGAGTAAACTCCGTAAATTAACAAGGAAATTCACTTTACCACCATTTTGGCCGTTTTTGAAATTTCTAAAATCAACCATGGAAGTCGTAGATATGCTCATTAGATTTCCTAGGAACTATTACATGCTTCGATTCGATAAGGCTAGGCCACTTTATGCCCTTTTTAGTGAAAGAAAAAGGATCAAAATCGAGTAAAATCCGTAAATTAACAAGGAAATTACCCCCATGTTGGCCGATTTTGAAAATTCTAATATAAACCATGGAAGTCATAGATATGCTCGTTAGATTTCCTAGGAACTATTACATGCTTCGATTCGTTAAGTTTAGGCCACTTTATGCCTTTTCTAGTGAAAGAAAATGGGTCAAAAACGAGTAAAATCCGTAAATTAAAAAGGAAATTACCCCCATGTTGGCCGTTTTTGAAAATTCTAATATAAACCATGGAAGTCGTAGATATGCTTGTTAGATTTCCTTGGAACTATTACATGCTTCGATTCGATAAGGCTAGGCCACTTTCTGCCTTTTTTAGTGAAAGAAAAGGGTCAAAAATGAGTAAAATCCGTAAATTAACAAGGAAATTACCCCCATGTTGGCCGTTTTTGAAAATTCTAATATAAACCATGGAAGTCGTAGATATGCTTGTTAGATTTCCTAGGAACTATTACATGCTTCGATTTGATAATGCTAGGCCACTTTATGCCCTTTTTAGTGAAAGAAAAAGGGTCAAAAACGAGTAAAATCCGTAAATTAACAAGGAAATTCACTTTACCACCATTTTGGCCGTTTTTGAAATTTCTAAAATCAACCATGGAAGTCGTAGATATACTCATTAGATTTCCTAGGAACTATTACATGCTTCGATTCGATAAGGCTAGCCCACTTTATGCCCTTTTTAGTGAAAGAAAAAGGATCAAAATCGAGTAAAATTCGTAAATTAACAAGGAAATTACCCCCATGTTGGCCGATTTTGAAAATTCTAATATAAACCATGGAAGTCATAGATATGCTCGTTAGATTTCCTAGGAACTATTACATGCTTCGATTCGTTAAGTTTAGGCCACTTTATGCCTTTTCTAGTGAAAGAAAAAGGATCAAAATCGAGTAAAATCCGTAAATTAACAAGGAAATTACCCCCATGTTGGCCGATTTTGAAAATTCTAATATAAACCATGGAAGTCATAGATATGCTCGTTAGATTTCCTAGGAACTATTACATGCTTCGATTCGTTAAGTTTAGGCCACTTTATGCCTTTTCTAGTGAAAGAAAAAGGGTCAAAAACGAGTAAAATCCGTAAATTAACAAGGAAATTACCCCCATGTTGGCCGTTTTTGAAAATTCTAATATAAACCATGGAAGTCGTAGATATGCTTGTTAGATTTCCTTGGAACTATTACATGCTTCGATTCGATAAGGCTAGGCCACTTTATGCCATTTTTAGTGAAAGAAAAGGGTCAAAAATGAGTAAAATCCGTAAATTAACAAGGAAATTACCCCCATGTTGACCGTTTTTGAAAATTCTAATATAAACCATGGAAGTCGTAGATATGCTTGTTAGATTTCCTAGGAAGTATTACATGCTTCGATTTGATAATGCTAGGCCACTTTATGCCCTTTTTAGTGAAAGAAAAAGGGTCAAAAACGAGTAAAATCCGTAAATTAACAAGGAAATTCACTTTACCACCATTTTGGCCGTTTTTGAAATTTCTAAAATCAACCATGGAAGTCGTAGATATGCTCATTAGATTTCCTAGGAACTATTACATGCTTCGATTCGATAAGGCTAGGCCACTTTATGCCCTTTTTAGTGAAAGAAAAAGGATCAAAATCGAGTAAAATCCGTAAATTAACAAGGAAATTACCCCCATGTTGGCCGATTTTGAAAATTCTAATATAAACCATGGAAGTCATAGATATGCTCGTTAGATTTCCTAGGAACTATTACATGCTTCGATTCGTTAAGTTTAGGCCACTTTATGCCTTTTCTAGTGAAAGAAAAAGGGTCAAAAACAAGTAAAATCCGTAAATTAACAAGGAAATTACCCCCATGTTGGCCGTTTTTGAAAATTCTAATATAAACCATGGAAGTCGTAGATATGCTTGTTAGATTTCCTAGGAACTATTACATGCTTCGATTTGATAAGGCTAGGCCACTTTATGCCCTTTTTAGTTAAAGAAAAAGGGTCAAAAACGAGTAAAATCCGTAACTTAACAAGGAAATTTACTTTACCACCATTTTGGCCGTTTTTGAAATTTCTAAAATCAACCACGGAAGTCGTAGATATGCTCATTAGATTTCCTAGGAACTATTACATGCTTCGATTCGATAAGGCTAGGCCACTTTATGCCTTTTTTAGTGAAAGAAAAGGGTCAAAAACGAGTAAAATCCGTAAATTAACAAAGAAATTACCCCCATGTTGGCCGTTTTTGAAAATTCTAATATAAACCGTGGAAGTCGTAGATATGCTTGTTAGATTTCCTTGGAACTATTACATGCTTCGATTTGATAAGGCTAGGCCACATTATGCTCTTTTTAGTGAAAGAAAAAGGGTCAAAAACGAGTAAAATCCGTAAATTAACAAGGAAATTCACTATACCACCATTTTGGCCGTTTTTGAAATTTCTAAAATCAACCACGGAAGTCGTAGATATGCTCATTAGATTTCCTAGGAACTATTACATGCTTCGATTCGATAAGGCTAGGCCACTTTATGCTCTTTTTAGTGAAAGAAAAAGGGTCAAAAACGAGTAAACTCCGTAAATTAACAAGGAAATTCACTTTACCACCATTTTGGCCGTTTTTGAAATTTCTAAAATCAACCATGGAAGTCGTAGATATGCTCATTAGATTTCCTAGGAACTATTACATGCTTCGATTCGATAAGGCTAGGCCACTTTATGCCCTTTTTAGTGAAAGAAAAAGGATCAAAATCGAGTAAAATCCGTAAATTAACAAGGAAATTACCCCCATGTTGGCCGATTTTGAAAATTCTAATATAAACCATGGAAGTCATAGATATGCTCGTTAGATTTCCTAGGAACTATTACATGCTTCGATTCGTTAAGTTTAGGCCACTTTATGCCTTTTCTAGTGAAAGAAAATGGGTCAAAAACGAGTAAAATCCGTAAATTAACAAGGAAATTACCCCCATGTTGGCCGTTTTTGAAAATTCTAATATAAACCATGGAAGTCGTAGATATGCTTGTTAGATTTCCTTGGAACTATTACATGCTTCTATTCGATAAGGCTAGGCCACTTTCTGCCTTTTTTAGTGAAAGAAAAGGGTCAAAAATGAGTAAAATCCGTAAATTAACAAGGAAATGACCCCCATGTTGGCCGTTTTTGAAAATTCTAATATAAACCATGGAAGTCGTAGATATGCTTGTTAGATTTCCTAGGAACTATTACATGCTTCGATTTGATAATGCTAGGCCACTTTATGCCCTTTTTAGTGAAAGAAAAAGGGTCAAAAACGAGTAAAATCCGTAAATTAACAAGGAAATTCACTTTACCACCATTTTGGCCGTTTTTGAAATTTCTAAAATCAACCATGGAAGTCGTAGATATGCTCATTAGATTTCCTAGGAACTATTACATGCTTCGATTCGATAAGGCTAGGCCACTTTATGCCCTTTTTAGTGAAAGAAAAAGGATCAAAATCGAGTAAAATCCGTAAATTAACAAGGAAATTACCCCCATGTTGGCCGATTTTGAAAATTCTAATATAAACCATGGAAGTCATAGATATGCTCGTTAGATTTCCTAGGAACTATTACATGTTTCGATTCGTTAAGTTTAGGCCACTTTATGCCTTTTCTAGTGAAAGAAAAAGGATCAAAATCGAGTAAAATCCGTAAATTAACAAGGAAATTACCCCCATGTTGGCCGATTTTGAAAATTCTAATATAAACCATGGAAGTCATAGATATGCTCGTTAGATTTCCTAGGAACTATTACATGCTTCGATTCGTTAAGTTTAGGCCACTTTATGCCTTTTCTAGTGAAAGAAAAAGGGTCAAAAACGAGTAAAATCCGTAAATTAACAAGGAAATTACCCCCATGTTGGCCGTTTTTGAAAATTCTAATATAAACCATGGAAGTCGTAGATATGCTTGTTAGATTTCCTTGGAACTATTACATGCTTCGATTCGATAAGGCTAGGCCACTTTATGCCATTTTTAGTGAAAGAAAAGGGTCAAAAATGAGTAAAATCCGTAAATTAACAAGGAAATTACCCCCATGTTGACCGTTTTTGAAAATTCTAATATAAACCATGGAAGTCGTAGATATGCTTGTTAGATTTCCTAGGAAGTATTACATGCTTCGATTTGATAATGCTAGGCCACTTTATGCCCTTTTTAGTGAAAGAAAAAGGGTCAAAAACGAGTAAAATCCGTAAATTAACAAGGAAATTCACTTTACCACCATTTTGGCCGTTTTTGAAATTTCTAAAATCAACCATGGAAGTCGTAGATATGCTCATTAGATTTCCTAGGAACTATTACATGCTTCGATTCGATAAGGCTAGGCCACTTTATGCCCTTTTTAGTGAAAGAAAAAGGATCAAAATCGAGTAAAATCCGTAAATTAACAAGGAAATTACCCCCATGTTGGCCGATTTTGAAAATTCTAATATAAACCATGGAAGTCATAGATATGCTCGTTAGATTTCCTAGGAACTATTACATGCTTCGATTCGTTAAGTTTAGGCCACTTTATGCCTTTTCTAGTGAAAGAAAAAGGGTCAAAAACGAGTAAAATCCGTAAATTAACAAGGAAATTACCCCCATGTTGGCCGTTTTTGAAAATTCTAATATAAACCATGGAAGTCGTAGATATGCTTGTTAGATTTCCTTGGAACTATTACATGCTTCGATTCGATAAGGCTAGGCCACTTTATGCCTTTTTTAGTGAAAGAAAAAGGTCAAAAATGAGTAAAATCCGTAAATTAACAAGGAAATTACCCCCATGTTGGCCGTTTTTGAAAATTCTAATATAAACCATGGAAGTCGTAGATATGCTTGTTAGATGATGAGTCATAGATAGTATTAATTATTGCCTTATTTAGTTTAGTTTTATCTTAGATTTGATTTTATTTTATTGCATTTTATTTTAGTTTAGAATATTTTACTTCAAATTGTCTTTTATTTTATTTTAGGAATAAATATATGGTGGAAGGTGCCTTGGAGCAAAAGAAAGAGGACTGGAGCAAAATACAGCGCAAGAATACGAAGATACGGGGCAAAAATACAATTCCCCTTACCAGAAGCTTGGCACGGCCCGTGCCAACATGTGGCACGGCCGTGCCCGTCTCCAGGACCTGTTTTGCTGCTTTTCTTCGGGCCCAAGTTACCCTGTTGCAGCTTTACCGTTTTATCCTTTTAGTTGCTTAGTTTCTAAGTCGATTGTAAAGCTATAAATAGAGTAGCTCTCCACCATAAACAAATCATCTTTACTTTGTTTATTTCAATTGCTATTTCAATAAAGTCTTTATTTCGTTTTTACTTTCTTCTTTGCAATTTACTTTTATCGCATTTTTCTTCTTCCCCCATGTCTACGATGAACATGAGTGAGTAGACTTCTTTGTCTTGGGATCGTTGGACAAGTCTAATGACGTAATCCGGATCAAGCCAAGTCTTAAACCCTAATTAATTGTTACCCTAATTCCTAATCTAAATTCACCGTTTTAACATGAATTAATTATTATCAAACTGTGGAAGCGAACGCGGAGGGTTTGATAATGGTTAATTCATCATCACAGATATCAATTCATAAAGCGAACGCGGAGCTTTGATATCCGAACAAGTGAATTTAGACAAGGTTTGCGAAACATGAGAATAGTCTAGCAAACCTTGGGACACATAAAGTTTCGATCTTCAAGGGTCCCAAAGGCAATCACCCATGAGAATAGGTGTGGTTGTTGGAGGGATACACTCACTGACTTCGAGAGGAGCTGTGATATGCTAAAGAGAAACTTGTCCTTAGTAATTAGGATTAACGTTTAATTATAAGTTTAAGGCTTGCTTGTGAAAAGATTCGTTATTACGATGAACCAATGATCCCAAGGCTTTTTAATATTATTGTTATTTACCTTCAAAAACTGCACTCTCCAACTTCTTATTTCTTCCTCTTCTAATCAATTTCTAAAAGCTAATTGGATTGACCAACTCCCTAGCGGAACGATAACTCTACTTACTACTATTACTTCGATAGGCCGTGCACTTGCGGTTTGGCCCTATCAAGTTTTTGGCGCCGTTGCCGGGGAGTTAACTAATTTAATTAGCTTTTACTTAGTGATTAGAATTCTCTCTTCTTCTCTCTCTTTTTCTTTTTTATTTTTAACTTTTTATTTTTCTGTCATTATTAACTTCTTGGGTCCTCAATTTTTTTATGCGAAAAACTAGAAATCGAGTTGTAATAATCAACGAGATCGAAAGGTATTTGCATAGACGAAAGAGAGACACACAAAATAACACCGTCATGGCCAATCGCACTCTCAAAGAGTATGCAACGCCGTCTACGGCTGAGCCACAAGCTGTTATTGTGTACCCAACGGTTGAGGATGACAACTTTGAAATCAAGCCTGCCCTACTTAACTTGGTGCAGCAAAACCAATTCTCGGGATCCCCCACTGAGGATCCCAATCTTCACATCTCTGTTTTCCTACGAATTAGTGGAACCATGAAGGAGAACCAAGAAGCCGTAAGACTTCATCTCTTTCCCTTTTCCTTAAGGGATAGAGCTAGCGCTTGGTTCCATTCCCTCGAAGTCAGTTCCATTACTTCATGGGATCAGATGAGGCAAGCATTCCTTGCCCGTTTCTTTCCACCATCTAAAACCGCTAAACTTAGAGACCAAATCACGCGGTTCAACCAAAAAGATGGGGAATCTCTCTATGAGGCGTGGGAGCGTTTCAAAGAAATGCTAAGACTTTGTCCCCACCATGGCCTAGAGAAGTGGCTTATAGTCCACACTTTTTATAATGGCTTGTCTTATACCACTAAGATGTCTGTTGATGCAGCTGCAGGTGGGGCACTTATGAACAAGAACTACACGGAAGCGTATGCCCTAATTGAAGACATGGCTCAGAATCATTACAAATGGACCGACGAGAGAGCCATCTCTAGTTCTTCACCCTCCAAAAAGGAGGCAGGTATACACGAAGTCTCTAACTATGATCACCTTGCTTCTAAAATTGATACACTAACTGAAAAACTTGAAAAATTCAATGTTAGTGCTATCAATTCTGCATCTACTCCTTCTTGTGAAATATGTGGTATAGCTGGTTATGCTGGTGTTGATTGCCAACTAGGTAGTGCTATTAATGGTGTTGAGCAAATGAATTATGCTCAATACAACCAAGGGATGCGACAAAATCAAAATTTTTATAAAAACCAAAATCCCTATGGACAAGTAGCACCACCCGGTTACGCAAACAACCAAAGATTCACTCAAAAATCCAATTTGGAAATTTTGTTGGAAAACTCTATTGCCAACCAAAACAAACAACTTCAAGAACTCAAAAACCAAACTGGATTTCTGAATGATTCTCTTTCCAAGCTCAATACCAAGGTTGATTCTATTGCTACTCACTCTAAAATGCTTGAAACACAAATCGCCCAAATAGCCCAACAAGTGGCTACATCTTCCCAAACACCGGGAGTCTTTCCTGGTCAAACCGAAGCCAATCCCAAAGCCCAAGTTAATGTCATATCTTTTGGGGGTAGTAAGTTAGGCGAAACTTTTGCTAAGGTTAAAAACGTTGGGAAAGAAAATGTCAAGCCTGTAGGTGATAAAATTGTGATAGAAGAAGCTAAACCACTTGAAGAAAACAAAACTCCATCCCCCTTAAATCCTGATAAGCTTAAACTAGAGGGTAAATTTGAAAAATTTGTTAACATACTTAGGAAGATTTACATTAAACTTCCCTTTGCTGAAGCTTTGTCTAGGATGCCTCTATATGCCAAGTTTTTAAAGGAAATTTTTTCAAAGAAAAGGGTTATAGAGCATAATGAGACAATAGCCTTGGCTAAGGAAACTAGTGCAATCATCCAAGAAGCACCCCCTAAGCTTAGAGATCCAGGTAGCTTTGCCATACCATGTGAAATTGGGAATGAAACCATAAACAAAGCCTTATGTGACTTAGGAGCTAGTGTTAGTTTGCTGCCTTTGTCTCTTCTTAAAAGGATAGGGATAGGAGAGTTAAAACCTACAGAGATGGAATTAAAAATTGCTGATCGTTCTACCATGAAACTTGTAGGATTTGTCGAGGACATACCTGTTAAGATAGAGGGGATATACATCCCCACTGATTTTGTAGTCGTTGACATTGAAGAGGACGATGATGTCCCTATAATCCTAGGTAGACCCTTCCTTGCAACTGCGGGAGCTCTCATTGATGTTAAACTTGGTAGGATAGTCTTTCAAGTGAGTGATAAGATGGTAGGATTTGAGTTGGAAAACGTTATGAAAGGTCCCGCTCTTTACTCTTGTTGCATGCTTAACGATCATGTTGTGAAAGAACGTTTTATAACGTCATCTGCACAATATGATATCTTTGATCCATTCTAAGGACTCTTTCTAACCGTCAAGCTAATGACATTAAAAGAGCGCTTCGTGGGAGGCAACCCACGCATTTTACTGCTTTTGTTTTGTTTTAAGTTGTTTTGCAGGTAGTTGTCCAAGTGTGATTCGAAAAAAAATCAAGAAATTGAAAATTTTTGAAGCCCTCCTTACCAGAAGGTTGGCACGGCCCGTGCTGAAGCTGGCACGGCCGTGCCAGGTTTGTGAACAAAAAAGGGGACATGAGCCACAGAAAGTTGGCACGGCCCGTGCCAAGGGTGGCACGGCCGTGCCCGATCTCTGCACACCCTATAACATCAAATTTTTCTTCCTTCTTCCTCATTCACAAACCACAACCCTCTTTCATCTTTCAAACTTCTCTCTAAACCTCCATAACCTTCAAACCTTCAAACCTTCATATCTCCCTCAATTCTTAACCAAATCACTCAATTCTTTCACCAATCAACCACAAACATCCAAAACAAAAACCACCAATCAAAAACACCCTTCACCCATTCAAACCCATAATTCACCAAAACCCTAATCTTTCAAAACCTAACCCAAAAACCACAAAACCTTAACCAATCTCCACATCCAAACCAACAAACCTTCCTTAAACATCAACCCCAACCCTTAACCAATCCTTTCCACCAAAAATCTTCCCAAACCCCAAACTTTCATACCAACCATAACCAAGGTCAAATGGCTTCAAGAAGAAGAAGTGGAAAGGAACCAGCAAGTTCTTCCGGTCCTCCCCCAAAGAAGCAAACACAAGTCAAGAATCATGGAATTCAGTTCAAAGACAACAAACAAAGGGACAGGTACAAAATTCATACTTCTAAAACCTTACATCCCTCTAGATATCCTGATTCCTATGATTTGCAAGTGCTAGGGCTTAGAGATGATGTTTTTAGGTTGATGGGTAGGCTAGGTTGGACTGATATGCTAACACCTATGAGGGGTTATGAGAATTTTACTTATGAATTTTTAAGCTCACTTGTTTTCACCAAAGATAAGTTGAATTTTGATAACCCTAATCATAGAGTTGTTTTCCGGTTATTGAACATTGATTATAATATGTCTCTTCAGCACTTTTGTGAAGCCTTAGGTTTTGTCAATGAGGGGTATATTCATGATCATTGGGATGATAGTCTAAAATCGGATAACTATGACCCAGCTGCCTTTTGGAACCGTATCACCGGCCTTGATAACTATGTCCCTAGAGCCAACAAAGCTAGCAACATTCACAACCCCGTACTTAGGTACCTTCAGAGGGTCATGGCTTGCACCATTTGGGGAAGAACCGAGCTAGGAAACACTAGAACCGATGAGTTGTTCATGTTATGGGCAATGCTCTACAACCACCCCGTCAACACTGGCTTTTACTTGATTGATTACCTAGACTTTGTAGCTACTAGACCAGCCGGTAGGGGAGACATAGTGGTGGGTGGCATCATTACATACATAGCTAAGTGTTTTGATGTGAGTGAGGATGAGGGGATCAAACCAATTGAGGGAAACAATAAGCTTAACCGGGAAACCCTCATTGCTATGAATTTCATTAAACATCGTCCACCACTCCATTACCAACTTAAGCTAAATGTGCCAATCGTGTTTTTATTGCCTAACCCATCTCGGACTACCACCGAGGTGGAAGAAAATTGGTTGTATGTTGATGATGTGCAGGTTCTAGAACAACAAGATGATGAGGGAGAAGGTGCTAACTTGCACCATGATGAAGGAGAAGGTGCTAACTTGCACCAAGAGGGGCACCATGGCCATGCAGCCGGTGAGCTTAATGAAAATCAAAGATGGACATGGATCCATAATGAGATCGAGAGGATGAGCACCGAGCAACAAAGGCAAGGTGTTGAAATCTCCGGCCTTCGCAATGAAGTTCAAAGGGGCAACCGTGTCAATGATGAAAATAATGAGATGCTCTGTCGGATGATGCAACACCTCCAACTTCAAGGTCCTCCTTACGGACCTCAATAAACAAATGTGAGCTTTCCTCTTCCTCTCTTCCCTTCTTCTTCTCCCTATCTCTCTCATTCTTCTACTCATCTCCTTCTTTCTCCTTATTCTATCTCTTCTTCTTCTTCTTCTTCGTTTAATTTCTTTTTCCTTTGAATCATTGAGGACAATGCTTCCCCTAAGTGTGGGGGGGGCCTAATAAAGTGTCTAGAGTCGTAGTGTTCCCAAACTCCCTTGAACTTTATTCTTTTGTTTTGTTTTTATAGCAAGAGGCATGACTAAGTAGCTTGTTTTTAATGTGAATATGGCATGAAAATTTTTGTTTTGTCTCTTCTCTAAAGGTTGTTTCTTGTACATAAAAGTAGTTTCTTGTGTTTCTTATGTTCTTGCTATGCCCATATCCTGTTTTGATGTGAAAATTCTCCAATGAGAAAAGCACCCGGTTGCAATCCTTGAGCAATTGTATGAATAGGTATTTTAAGGAACACGTTCTATCTTTAGTGTTAACTTAGACCCTTTAAAGTCTTAAGAGTAAAAGTAGTATAAGTTTGTGTGGGAAAATTAATCAAATTGTTCTTAATTGTTATATTCTTATTAATTTGTTAAATGTTAAATGGGGCGGGAGAATGGCACCAACATGTGGGGGAAAGGACAATCCCTAACTTCCTAATTGTGGTGGTGACTCCCTAATTTGAACTTAATGTGAAACAAATTCATCAATGCTAGGGGGAAAGGACAATTACATCCAAAAAGACTTCCTACGCGGAGATGAAACAAACAATAATTTTGCAGCACTACTTAGGGTGATTTTGAATCTAGGGGGAAAGGACAATTACATCCGAGAAGACTCCCTACGAGGATAGATAGCCCCTAAGCATCTGCAGCCCCTTGTGCTTAATTGTTATATCTAATTTAATTTTAACTTGAATTCCCATCACTCTTATATGAAATGAAGAAAGGACTTTTCTCGGTTACTTTAGCACTAAGGATAGAACCTATTCCTCATAATATCTGTCTTATACAGGAGCAAGAAAAGGGTTGGACTGCACACACACACTCACTTGAAACTTGATGTTGGGTAGAATAGGTTCATGAGAAGTATTTGAAATTGTAATTAGTGTACTTGGAACAAAACCTTTCTTTGAGACTTATGTTCTTAATATTGCCATGAATCAATCTTTGTTGCTGCTATGTTTGCTGCCTTTTGCTTGAGGACAAGCAAAGATTCAAGTGTGGGGGAATTTGATGAGTCATAGATAGTATTAATTATTGCCTTATTTAGTTTAGTTTTATCTTAGATTTGATTTTATTTTATTGCATTTTATTTTAGTTTAGAATATTTTACTTCAAATTGTCTTTTATTTTATTTTAGGAATAAATATACGGTGGAAGGTGCCTTGGAGCAAAAGAAAGAGGACTGGAGCAAAATACAGCGCAAGAATACGAAGATACGGGGCAAAAATACAATTCCCCTTACCAGAAGCTTGGCACGGCCCCTGCCAACATGTGGCACGGCCGTGCCCGTCTCCAGGACCTGTTTTGCTGCTTTTCTTCGGGCCCAAGTTACCCTGTTGCAGCTTTACCGTTTTATCCTTTTAGTTGCTTAGTTTCTAAGTCGATTGTAAAGCTATAAATAGAGTAGCTCTCCACCATAAACAAATCATCTTTACTTTGTTTATTTCAATTGCTATTTCAATAAAGTCTTTATTTCGTTTTTACTTTCTTCTTTGCAATTTACTTTTATCGCATTTTTCTTCTTCCCCCATGTCTACGATGAACATGAGTGAGTAGACTTCTTTGTCTTGGGATCGTTGGACAAGTCTAATGACGTAATCCGGATCAAGCCAAGTCTTAAACCCTAATTAATTGTTACCCTAATTCCTAATCTAAATTCACCGTTTTAACATGAATTAATTATTATCAAACTGTGGAAGCGAACGCGGAGGGTTTGATAATGGTTAATTCATCATCACAGGTATCAATTCATAAAGCGAACGCGGAGCTTTGATATCCGAACAAGTGAATTTAGACAAGGTTTGCGAAACATGAGAATAGTCTAGCAAACCTTGGGACACATAAAGTTTCGATCTTCAAGGGTCCCAAAGGCAATCACCCATGAGAATAGGTGTGGTTGTTGGAGGGATACACTCACTGACTTCGAGAGGAGCTGTGATATGCTAAAGAGAAACTTGTCCTTAGTAATTAGGATTAACGTTTAATTATAAGTTTAAGGCTTGCTTGTGAAAAGATTCGTTATTACGATGAACCAATGATCCCAAGGCTTTTTAATATTATTGTTATTTACCTTCAAAAACTGCACTCTCCAACTTCTTATTTCTTCCTCTTCTAATCAATTTCTAAAAGCTAATTGGATTGACCAACTCCCTAGCGGAACGATAACTCTACTTACTACTATTACTTCGATAGGCCGTGCACTTGCGGTTTGGCCCTATCATTAGATTTCCTAGGAACTATTACATGCTTCGATTTGATAATGCTAGGCCACTTTATGCCCTTTTTAGTGAAAGAAAAAGGGTCAAAAACGAGTAAAATCCGTAAATTAACAAGGAAATTCACTTTACCACCATTTTGGCCGTTTTTGAAATTTCTAAAATCAACCACGGAAGTCGTAGATATGCTCATTAGATTTCCTAGGAACTATTACATGCTTCGATTCAATAAGGCTAGGCCACTTTATGCTCTTTTTAGTGAAAGAAAAATGATCAAAATCGAGTAAAATCCGTAAATTAACAAGGAAATTACCCCTATGTTGGCCGTTTTTGAAAATTCTAATATAGACCATTCAAGTCGTAGATATGTTTGTTAGATTTCCTACGAACTATTACATGCTTCGATTCGATAAGGCTAGGCCACTTTATGCCTTTTTTAGTGAAAGAAAAAGGATCAAAATCGAGTAAAATCCGTAAATTAACAAGGAAATTACCCCCATGTTGGCCGTTTTTGAAAATTCTAATATAAACCATGGAAGTCATAGATATGCATGTTAGATTTCCTAGGAACTATTACATGCTTCGATTTGATAAGGCTAGGCCACTTTATGCCCTTTTTAGTGAGAGAAAAAGGGTCAAAAACGAGTAAAATCCGTAAATTAACAAGGAAATTCACTTTACCACCATTTTGGCCGTTTTTGAAATTTCTAAAATCAACCACGAAAGTCGTAGATATGCTCATTAGATTTCCTAGGAACTATTACATGCTTCGATTCGATTAGGCTATGCCACTTTATGCTCTTTTTAGTGAAAGAAAAAGGGTCAAAAACGAGTAAACTCCGTAAATTAACAAGGAAATTCACTTTACCACCATTTTGGCCGTTTTTGAAATTTCTAAAATCAACCATGGAAGTCGTAGATATGCTCATTAGATTTCCTAGGAACTATTACATGCTTCGATTCGATAAGGCTAGGCCACTTTATGCCCTTTTTAGTGAAAGAAAAAGGATCAAAATCGAGTAAAATCCGTAAATTAACAAGGAAATTACCCCCATGTTGGCCGATTTTGAAAATTCTAATATAAACCATGGAAGTCATAGATATGCTCGTTAGATTTCCTAGGAACTATTACATGCTTCGATTCGTTAAGTTTAGGCCACTTTATGCCTTTTCTAGTGAAAGAAAAAGGGTCAAAAACGAGTAAAATCCGTAAATTAACAAGGAAATTACCCCCATGTTGGCCGTTTTTGAAAATTCTAATATAAACCATGGAAGTCGTAGATATGCTTGTTAGATTTCCTTGGAACTATTACATGCATCGATTTGATAAGGCTAGGCCACTTTATGCTCTTTTTAGTGAAAGAAAAAGGGTCAAAAACGAGTAAAATCCGTAACTTAACAAGGAAATTAACTTTACCACCATTTTGGCCGTTTTTGAAATTTCTAAAATAAACCATGGAAGTTGTAGATATGTTCATTAGATTTCCTAGGAACTATTACATGCTTCGATTCGATAAGGCTAGGCCACTTTATGCCTTTTTTAGTGAAAGAAAAGGGTCAAAAATGAGTAAAATCCGTAAATTAACAAGGAAATTACCCCCATGTTGGCCGTTTTTGAAATTTCTAATATAAACCATGGAAGTCGTAGATATGCTTGTTAGATTTCCTAGGAACTATTACATGCTTCGATTTGATAATGCTAGGCCACTTTATTCCCTTTTTAGTGAAAGAAAAAGGGTCAAAAACGAGTAAAATCCGTAAATTAACAAGGAAATTTACTTTACCACCATTTTGGCCGTTTTTGAAATTTCTAAAATCAACCATGGAAGTCGTAGATATGCTCATTAAATTTCCTAGGAACTATTACATGCTTCGATTCGATAAGGCTAGGCCACTTTATGCCCTTTTTAGTGAAAGAAAAATGATCAAAATCGAGTAAAATCCGTAAATTAACAAGGAAATTACCCCTATGTTGGCCGTTTTTGAAAATTCTAATATAGACCATTCAAGTCGTAGATATGTTTGTTAGATTTCCTACGAACTATTACATGCTTCGATTCGATAAGGCTAGGCCACTTTATGCCTTTTTTAGTGAAAGAAAAAGGATCAAAATCGAGTAAAATCCGTAAATTAACAAGGAAATTACCCCCATGTTGGCCGTTTTTGAAAATTCTAATATAAACCATGGAAGTCGTAGATATGCTTGTTTGATTTCCTAGGAACTATTACATGCTTCGATTTGATAAGGCTAGGCCACTTTATGCCCTTTTTAGTGAAAGAAAAAGGGTCAAAAACGAGTAAAATCCGTAAATTAACAAGGAAATTCACTATACCACCATTTTGGCCGTTTTTGAAATTTCTAAAATCAACCACGGAAGTCGTAGATATGCTCATTAGATTTCCTAGGAACTATTACATGCTTCGATTCGATAAGGCTAGGCCACTTTATGCCTTTTTTAGTGAAAAAAAAGGGTCAAAAACGAGTAAAATCCGTAAATTAACAAAGAAATTACCCCCATGTTGGCCGTTTTTGAAAATTCTAATATAAACCATGGAAGTCGTAGATATGCTTGTTAGATTTCCTGGGAACTATTACGTGCTTCGATTTGATAATGCTAGGCCACTTTATGCTTTTTTTAGTGGAAGAAAAGGGTCAAAAACGAGTAAAATCCGTAAATTAACAAGGAAATTACCCCCATGTTGGCCGTTTTTAAAAATTCTAATATAAACCATGGAAGTCGTAGATATGCTTGTTAGATTTCCTAGGAACTATTACATGCTTCGATTTGATAAGGCTAGGCCACTTTATGCCCTTTTTAGTGAAAGAAAAAGGGTCAAAAACGAGTAAAATCCGTAAATTAACAAGGAAATTCACTTTACCACCATTTTGGCCGTTTTTGAAATTTCTAAAATCAACCACGGAAGTCGTAGATATGCTCATTAGATTTCCTAGGAACTATTACATGCTTCGATTCGATAAGGCTAGGCCACTTTATGCCTTTTTTAGTGAAAGAAAAGGGTCAAAAACGAGTATAATCCGTAAATTAACAAAGAAATTACCCCCATGTTGGCCGTTTTTGAAAATTCTAATATGAACCGTGGAAGTCGTAGATATGCTTGTTAGATTTCCTTGGAACTATTACATGCTACGATTTGATAAGGCTAGGCCACTTTATGCTCTTTTTAGTGAAAGAAAAAGGGTCAAAAACGAGTAAAATCCGTAAATTAACAAGGAAATTCACTTTACCACCGTTTTGGCCGTTTTTGAAATTTCTAAAATCAACCATGGAAGTCGTAGATATGCTCATTAGATTTCCTAGGAACTATTACATGCTTCGATTCGATAAGGCTAGGCCACTTTATGCCTTTTTTAGTGAAAGAAAATGGGTCAAAAACGAGTAAAATCCGTAAATTAACAAGGAAATTCACTTTACCACCATTTTGGCCGTTTTTGAAATTTCTAAAATCAACCACGGAAGTCGTAGATATGCTCATTAGATTTCATAGGAACTATTACATGCTTCGATTCGATAAGGCTAGGCCACTTTATGCCCTTTTTAGTGAAAGAAAAAGGATCAAAATCGAGTAAAATCCGGAAATTAACAAGGAAATTCACTTTACCACCATTTTGGCCGTTTTTGAAATTTCTAAAATCAACCATGGAAGTCGTAGATATGCTCATTAGATTTCATAGGAACTATTACATGCTTCGATTCGATAAGGCTAGGCCACTTTATGCCCTTTTTAGTGAAAGAAAAAGGATCAAAATCGAGTAAAATCCGGAAATTAACAAGGAAATTACCCCCATGTTGGCCGATTTTGAAAATTCTAATATAAACCATGGAAGTCATAGATATGCTCGTTAGATTTCCTAGGAACTATTACATGCTTCGATTCGTTAAGTTTAGGCCACTTTATGCCTTTTCTAGTGAAAGAAAAAGGGTCAAAAACGAGTAAAATCCGTAAATTAACAAGGAAATTACCCCCATGTTGGCCGTTTTTGAAAATTCTAATATAAACCATGGAAGTCGTAGATATGCTTGTTAGATTTCCTTGGAACTATTACATGCTTCGATTTGATAATGCTAGGCCACTTTATGCCTTTTTGAGTGAAAGAAAAGGGTCAAAAATGAGTAAAATCCGTAAATTAACAAGGAAATTACCCCCATGTTGGCCGTTTTTGAAAATTCTAATATAAACCATGGAAGTCGTAGATATGCTTGTTATATTTCCTAGGAACTATTACATGCTTCGATTTGATAATGCTAGGCCACTTTATGCCCTTTTTAGTGAAAGAAAAAGGGTCAAAAACGAGTAAAATCCGTAAATTAACAAGGAAATTCACTTTACCACCATTTTGGCCGTTTTTGAAATTTCTAAAATCAACCATGGAAGTCGTAGATATGCTCATTAAATTTCCTAGGAACTATTACATGCTTCGATTCGATAAGGCTAGGCCACTTTATGCCCTTTTTAGTGAAAGAAAAATGATCAAAATCGAGTAAAATCCGGAAATTAACAAGGAAATTACCCCTATGTTGGCCGTTTTTGAAAATTCTAATATAGACCATTCAAGTCGTAGATATGTTTGTTTGATTTCCTACGAACTATTACATGCTTCGATTCGATAAGGCTAGGCCACTTTATGCCTTTTTTAGTGAAAGAAAAAGGATCAAAATCGAGTAAAATCCGTAAATTAACAAGGAAATTACCCCCGTGTTGGCCGTTTTTGAAAATTCTAATATAAACCATGGAAGTCGTAGATATGCTTGTTAGATTTCCTAGGAACTATTACATGCTTCGATTTGATAAGGCTAGGCCACTTTATGCCCTTTTTAGTGAGAGAAAAAGGGTCAAAAACGAGTAAAATCCGTAAATTAACAAGGAAATTCACTTTACCACCATTTTGGCCGTTTTTGAAATTTCTAAAATTAACCACGGAAGTCGTAGATATGCTCATTAGATTTCCTAGGAACTATTACATGCTTCGATTCGATAAGGCTAGGCCACTTTATGCTCTTTTTAGTGAAAGAAAAAGGGTCAAAAACGAGTAAACTCCGTAAATTAACAAGGAAATTCACTTTACCACCATTTTGGCCGTTTTTGAAATTTCTAAAATCAACCATGGAAGTCGTAGATATGCTCATTAGATTTCCTAGGAACTATTACATGCTTCGATTCGATAAGGCTAGGCCACTTTACGCCCATTTTAGTGAAAGAAAAAGGATCAAAATCGAGTAAAATCCGTAAATTAACAAGGAAATTACCCCCATGTTGGCCGATTTTGAAAATTCTATTATAAACCATGGAAGTCATAGATATGCTCGTTAGATTTCCTAGGAACTATTACATGCTTCGATTCGTTAAGTTTAGGCCACTTTATGCCTTTTCTAGTGAAAGAAAAAGGGTCAAAAACGAGTAAAATCCGTAAATTAACAAGGAAATTACCCCCATGTTGGCCGTTTTTGAAAATTGTAATATAAACCATGGACGTCGTAGATATGCTTGTTAGATTTCCTTGGAACTATTACATGCTTCGATTTGATAAGGCTAGACCACTTTATGCTCTTTTTAGTGAAAGAAAAAGGGTCAAAAACGAGTAAAATCCGTAAATTAACAAGGAAATTCACTTTACCACCATTTTGGCTGTTTTTGAAATTTCTAAAATCAACCATGGAAGTCGTAGATATGCTCATTAGATTTCCTAGGAACTATTACATGCTTTGATTCGATAAGGCTAGGCCACTTTATGCCTTTTTTAGTGAAAGAAAAGGGTCAAAAATGAGTAAAATCCGTAAATTAACAAGGAAATTACCCCCATGTTGGCCGTTTTTGAAAATTCTAATATAAACCATGGAAGTCGTAGATATGCTTGTTAGATTTCCTAGGAACTATTACATGCTTCGATTTGATAATGCTAGGCCACTTTATGCCCTTTTTAGTGAAAGAAAAAGGGTCAAAAACGAGTAAAATCCGTAAATTAACAAGGAAATTCACTTTACCACCATTTTGGCCGTTTTTGAAATTTCTAAAATCAACCATGGAAGTCGTAGATATGCTCATTAGATTTCCTAGGAACTATTACATGCTTTGATTCGATAAGGCTAGGCCACTTTATGCCTTTTTTAGTGAAAGAAAAGGGTCAAAAATGAGTAAAATCCGTAAATTAACAAGGAAATTACCCCCATGTTGGCCGTTTTTGAAAATTCTAATATAAACCATGGAAGTTGTAGATATGCTTGTTAGATTTCCTAGGAACTATTACATGCTTCGATTTGATAATGCTAGGCCACTTTATGCCCTTTTTAGTGAAAGAAAAAGGGTCAAAAACGAGTAAAATCCGTAAATTAACAAGGAAATTCACTTTACCACCATTTTGGCCGTTTTTGAAATTTCTAAAATCAACCATGGAAGTCGTAGATATGCTCATTAAATTTCCTAGGAACTATTACATGCTTCGATTCGATAAGGCTAGGCCACTTTATGCCCTTTTTAGTGAAAGAAAAATGATCAAAATCGAGTAAAATCCGTAAATTAACAAAGAAATTACCCCCATGTTGGCCGTTTTTGAAAATTCTAATATAAACCGTGGAAGTCGTAGATATGCTTGTTAGATTTCCTTGGAACTATTACATGCTTCGATTTGATAAGGCTAGGCCACTTTATGCTCTTTTTAGTGAAAGAAAAAGGGTCAAAAACGAGTAAAATCCGTAAATTAACAAGGAAATTCACTTTACCACCATTTTGGCCGTTTTTGAAATTTCTAAAATCAACCATGGAAGTCGTAGATATGCTCATTAGATTTCCTAGGAACTATTACATGCTTCGATTCGATAAGGCTAGGCCACTTTATGCCTTTTTTAGTGAAAGAAAATGGGTCAAAAACGAGTAAAATCCGTAAATTAACAAGGAAATTACCCCCATGTTGGCCGTTTTTGAAATTTCTAATATAAACCATGGAAGTCGTAGATATTCTTGTTAGATTTCCTAGGAACTATTACATGCTTCGATTTGATAATGCTAGGCCACTTTATGCCCTTTTTAGTGAAAGAAAAAGGGTCAAAAACGAGTAAAATCCGTAAATTAACAAGGAAATTCACTTTACCACCATTTTGGCCGTTTTTGAAATTTCTAAAATCAACCATGGAAGTCGTAGATATGCTCATTAAATTTCCTAGGAACTATTACATGCTTCGATTCGATAAGGCTAGGCCACTTTATGCCCTTTTTAGTGAAAGAAAAATGATCAAAATCGAGTAAAATCCGTAAATTAACAAAGAAATTACCCCCATGTTGGCCGTTTTTGAAAATTCTAATATAAACCGTGGAAGTCGTAGATATGCTTGTTAGATTTCCTTGGAACTATTACATGCTTCGATTTGATAAGGCTAGGCCACTTTATGCTCTTTTTAGTGAAAGAAAAAGGGTCAAAAACGAGTAAAATCCGTAAATTAACAAGGAAATTCACTTTACCACCGTTTTGGCCGTTTTTGAAATTTCTAAAATCAACCATGGAAGTTGTAGATATGCTCATTAGATTTCCTAGGAACTATTACATGCTTCGATTCGATAAGGCTAGGCCACTTTATGCCTTTTTTAGTGAAAGAAAATGGGTCAAAAACGAGTAAAATCCGTAAATTAACAAGGAAATTACCCCCATGTTGGCCGTTTTTGAAATTTCTAATATAAACCATGGAAGTCGTAGATATTCTTGTTAGATTTCCTAGGAACTATTACATGCTTCGATTTGATAAGGCTAGGCCACTTTATACCCTTTTTAGTGAGAGAAAAAGGGTCAAAAACGAGTAAAATCCGTAAATTAACAAGGAAATTCACTTTACCACCATTTTGGCCGTTTTTGAAATTTCTAAAATCAACCACGGAAGTCGTAGATATGCTCATTAGGTTTCCTAGGAACTATTACATGCTTCGATTCGATAAGGCTAGGCCACTTTATGCTCTTTTTAGTGAAAGAAAAAGGGTCAAAAACGAGTAAACTCCGTAAATTAACAAGGAAATTCACTTTACCACCATTTTGGCCGTTTTTGAAATTTCTAAAATCAACCATGGAAGTCGTAGATATGCTCATTAGATTTCCTAGGAACTATTACATGCTTCGATTCGATAAGGCTAGGCCACTTTATGCCCTTTTTAGTGAAAGAAAAAGGATCAAAATCGAGTAAAATCCGTAAATTAACAAGGAAATTACCCCCATGTTGGCCGATTTTGAAAATTCTAATATAAACCATGGAAGTCATAGATATGCTCGTTAGATTTCCTAGGAACTATTACATGCTTCGATTCGTTAAGTTTAGGCCACTTGATGCCTTTTCTAGTGAAAGAAAAAGGGTCAAAAACGAGTAAAATCCGTAAATTAACAAGGAAATTACCCCCATGTTGGCCGTTTTTGAAAATTCTAATATAAACCATGGAAGTCGTAGATATGCTTGTTAGATTTCCTTGGAACTATTACATGCTTCGATTTGATAAGGCTAGACCACTTTATGCTCTTTTTAGTGAAAGAAAAAGGGTCAAAAACGAGTAAAATCCGTAAATTAACAAGGAAATTCACTTTACCACCATTTTGGCTGTTTTTGAAATTTCTAAAATCAACCATGGAAGTCGTAGATATGCTCATTAGATTTCCTAGGAACTATTACATGCTTTGATTCGATAAGGCTAGGCCACTTTATGCCTTTTTTAGTGAAAGAAAAGGGTCAAAAATGAGTAAAATCCGTAAATTAACAAGGAAATTACCCCCATGTTGGCCGTTTTTGAAAATTCTAATATAAACCATGGAAGTCGTAGATATGCTTGTTAGATTTCCTAGGAACTATTACATGCTTCGATTTGATAATGCTAGGCCACTTTATGCCCTTTTTAGTGAAAGAAAAAGGGTCAAAAACGAGTAAAATCCGTAAATTAACAAGGAAATTCACTTTACCACCATTTTGGCCGTTTTTGAAATTTCTAAAATCAACCATGGAAGTCGTAGATATGCTCATTAAATTTCCTAGGAACTATTACATGCTTCGATTCGATAAGGCTAGGCCACTTTATGCCCTTTTTAGTGAAAGAAAAATGATCAAAATCGAGTAAAATCCGTAAATTAACAAAGAAATTACCCCCATGTTGGCCGTTTTTGAAAATTCTAATATAAACCGTGGAAGTCGTAGATATGCTTGTTAGATTTCCTTGGAACTATTACATGCTTCGATTTGATAAGGCTAGGCCACTTTATGCTCTTTTTAGTGAAAGAAAAAGGGTCAAAAACGAGTAAAATCCGTAAATTAACAAGGAAATTCACTTTACCACCATTTTGGCCGTTTTTGAAATTTCTAAAATCAACCATGGAAGTCGTAGATATGCTCATTAGATTTCCTAGGAACTATTACATGCTTCGATTCGATAAGGCTAGGCCACTTTATGCCTTTTTTAGTGAAAGAAAATGGGTCAAAAACGAGTAAAATCCGTAAATTAACAAGGAAATTACCCCCATGTTGGCCGTTTTTGAAATTTCTAATATAAACCATGGAAGTCGTAGATATTCTTGTTAGATTTCCTAGGAACTATTACATGCTTCGATTTGATAATGCTAGGCCACTTAATGCCCTTTTTAGTGAAAGAAAAAGGGTCAAAAACGAGTAAAATCCGTAAATTAACAAGGAAATTCACTTTACCACCATTTTGGCCGTTTTTGAAATTTCTAAAATCAACCATGGAAGTCGTAGATATGCTCATTAAATTTCCTAGGAACTATTACATGCTTCGATTCGATAAGGCTAGGCCACTTTATGCCCTTTTTAGTGAAAGAAAAATGATCAAAATCGAGTAAAATCCGTAAATTAACAAAGAAATTACCCCCATGTTGGCCGTTTTTGAAAATTCTAATATAAACCGTGGAAGTCGTAGATATGCTTGTTAGATTTCCTTGGAACTATTACATGCTTCGATTTGATAAGGCTAGGCCACTTTATGCTCTTTTTAGTGAAAGAAAAAGGGTCAAAAACGAGTAAAATCCGTAAATTAACAAGGAAATTCACTTTACCACCATTTTGGCCGTTTTTGAAATTTCTAAAATCAACCATGGAAGTCGTAGATATGCTCATTAGATTTCCTAGGAACTATTACATGCTTCGATTCGATAAGGCTAGGCCACTTTATGCCTTTTTTAGTGAAAGAAAATGGGTCAAAAACGAGTAAAATCCGTAAATTAACAAGGAAATTACCCCCATGTTGGCCGTTTTTGAAATTTCTAATATAAACCATGGAAGTCGTAGATATTCTTGTTAGATTTCCTAGGAACTATTACATGCTTCGATTTGATAAGGCTAGGCCACTTTATGCCCTTTTTAGTGAGAGAAAAAGGGTCAAAAACGAGTAAAATCCGTAAATTAACAAGGAAATTCACTTTACCACCATTTTGGCCGTTTTTGAAATTTCTAAAATCAACCACGGAAGTCGTAGATATGCTCATTAGGTTTCCTAGGAACTATTACATGCTTCGATTCGATAAGGCTAGGCCACTTTATGCTCTTTTTAGTGAAAGAAAAAGGGTCAAAAACGAGTAAACTCCGTAAATTAACATGGAAATTCACTTTACCACCATTTTGGCCGTTTTTGAAATTTCTAAAATCAACCATGGAAGTCGTAGATATGCTCATTAGATTTCCTAGGAACTATTACATGCTTCGATTCGATAAGGCTAGGCCACTTTATGCCCTTTTTAGTGAAAGAAAAAGGATCAAAATCGAGTAAAATCCGTAAATTAACAAGGAAATTACCCCCATGTTGGCCGATTTTGAAAATTCTAATATAAACCATGGAAGTCATAGATATGCTCGTTAGATTTCCTAGGAACTATTACATGCTTCGATTCGTTAAGTTTAGGCCACTTGATGCCTTTTCTAGTGAAAGAAAAAGGGTCAAAAACGAGTAAAATCCGTAAATTAACAAGGAAATTACCCCCATGTTGGCCGTTTTTGAAAATTCTAATATAAACCATGGAAGTCGTAGATATGCTTGTTAGATTTCCTTGGAACTATTACATGCTTCGATTCGATAAGGCTAGGCCACTTTATGCCTTTTTGAGTGAAAGAAAAGGGTCAAAAATGAGTACAATCCGTAAATTAACAAGGAAATTACCCCCATGTTGGCCGTTTTTGAAAATTCTAATATAAACCATGGAAGTCGTAGATATGCTTGTCAGATTTCCTAGGAACTATTACATGCTTCGATTTGATAATGCTAGGCCACTTTATGCCCTTTTTAGTGAAAGAAAAAGGGTCAAAAACGAGTAAAATCCGTAAATTAACAAGGAAATTCACTTTACCACCATTTTGGCCGTTTTTGAAATTTCTAAAATCAACCATGGAAGTCGTAGATATGCTCATTAAATTTCCTAGGAACTATTACATGCTTCGATTCGATAAGGCTAGGCGACTTTATGCCCTTTTTAGTGAAAGAAAAATGATCAAAATCGAGTAAAATCCGTAAATTAACAAAGAAATTACCCCCATGTTGGCCGTTTTTGAAAATTCTAATATAAACCGTGGAAGTCGTAGATATGCTTGTTAGATTTCCTTGGAACTATTACATGCTTCGATTTGATAAGGCTATGCCACTTTATGCTCTTTTTAGTGAAAGAAAAAGGGTCAAAAACGAGTAAAATCCGTAAATTAACAAGGAAATTCACTTTACCACCATTTTGGCCGTTTTTGAAATTTCTAAAATCAACCATGGAAGTCGTAGATATGCTCATTAGATTTCCTAGGAACTATTACATGCTTCGATTCGATAAGGCTAGGCCACTTTATGCCTTTTTTAGTGAAAGAAAATGGGTCAAAAACGAGTAAAATCCGTAAATTAACAAGGAAATTACCCCCATGTTGGCCGTTTTTGAAATTTCTAATATAAACCATGGAAGTCGTAGATATTCTTGTTAGATTTCCTAGGAACTATTACATGCTTCGATTTGATAAGGCTAGGCCACTTTATGCCCTTTTTAGTGAGAGAAAAAGGGTCAAAAACGAGTAAAATCCGTAAATTAACAAGGAAATTCACTTTACCACCATTTTGTCTGTTTTTGAAATTTCTAAAATCAACCACGGAAGTCGTAGATATGCTCATTAGATTTCCTAGGAACTATTACATGCTTCGATTCGATAAGGCTAGGCCACTTTATGCTCTTTTTAGTGAAAGAAAAAGGGTCAAAAACGAGTAAACTCCGTAAATTAACAAGGAAATTCACTTTACCACCATTTTGGCCGTTTTTGAAATTTCTAAAATCAACCATGGAAGTCGTAGATATGCTCATTAGATTTCCTAGGAACTATTACATGCTTCGATTCGATAAGGCTAGGCCACTTTATGCCCTTTTTAGTGAAAGAAAAAGGATCAAAATCGAGTAAAATCCGTAAATTAACAAGGAAATTACCCCCATGTTGGCCGTTTTTGAAAATTCTAATATAAACCATAGAAGTCGTAGATATGCTGGTTAGATTTCCTTGGAACTATTACATGCTTCGATTCGATAAGGCTAGGCCACTTTATGCCTTTTTGAGTGAAAGAAAAGGGTCAAAAATGAGTAAAATCCGTAAATTAACAAGGAAATTACCCCCATGTTGGCCGTTTTTGAAAATTCTAATATAAACCATGGAAGTCGTAGATATGCTTGTCAGATTTCCTAGGAACTATTACATGCTTCGATTTGATAATGCTAGGCCACTTTATGCCCTTTTTAGTGAAAGAAAAAGGGTCAAAAACGAGTAAAATCCGTAAATTAACAAGGAAATTCACTTTACCACCATTTTGGCCGTTTTTGAAATTTCTAAAATCAACCATGGAAGTCGTAGATATGCTCATTAAATTTCCTAGGAACTATTACATGCTTCGATTCGATAAGGCTAGGCCACTTTATGCCCTTTTTAGTGAAAGAAAAATGATCAAAATCGAGTAAAATCCGTAAATTAACAAAGAAATTACCCCCATGTTGGCCGTTTTTGAAAATTCTAATATAAACCGTGGAAGTCGTAGATATGCTTGTTAGATTTCCTTGGAACTATTACATGCTTCGATTTGATAAGGCTAGGCCACTTTATGCTCTTTTTAGTGAAAGAAAAAGGGTCAAAAACGAGTAAAATCCGTAAATTAACAAGGAAATTCACTTTACCACCATTTTGGCCGTTTTTGAAATTTCTAAAATCAACCATGGAAGTCGTAGATATGCTCATTAGATTTCCTAGGAACTATTACATGCTTCGATTCGATAAGGCTAGGCCACTTTATGCCTTTTTTAGTGAAAGAAAATGGGTCAAAAACGAGTAAAATCCGTAAATTAACAAGGAAATTCACTTTACCACCATTTTGGCCGTTTTTGAAATTTCTAAAATCAACCATGGAAGTCGTAGATATGCTCATTAAATTTCCTAGGAACTATTACATGCTTCGATTCGATAAGGCTAGGCCACTTTATGCCCTTTTTAGTGAAAGAAAAATGATCAAAATCGAGTAAAATCCGTAAATTAACAAAGAAATTACCCCCATGTTGGCCGTTTTTGAAAATTCTAATATAAACCGTGGAAGTCGTAGATATGCTTGTTAGATTTCCTTGGAACTATTACATGCTTCGATTTGATAAGGCTAGGCCACTTTATGCTCTTTTTAGTGAAAGAAAAAGGGTCAAAAACGAGTAAAATCCGTAAATTAACAAGGAAATTCACTTTACCACCATTTTGGCCGTTTTTGAAATTTCTAAAATCAACCATGGAAGTCGTAGATATGCTCATTAGATTTCCTAGGAACTATTACATGCTTCGATTCGATAAGGCTAGGCCACTTTATGCCTTTTTTAGTGAAAGAAAATGGGTCAAAAACGAGTAAAATCCGTAAATTAACAAGGAAATTACCCCCATGTTGGCCGTTTTTGAAATTTCTAATATAAACCATGGAAGTCGTAGATATTCTTGTTAGATTTCCTAGGAACTATTACATGCTTCGATTTGATAAGGCTAGGCCACTTTATGCCCTTTTTAGTGAGAGAAAAAGGGTCAAAAACGAGTAAAATCCGTAAATTAACAAGGAAATTCACTTTACCACCATTTTGTCTGTTTTTGAAATTTATAAAATCAACCACGGAAGTCGTAGATATGCTCATTAGATTTCCTAGGAACTATTACATGCTTCGATTCGATAAGGCTAGGCCACTTTATGCTCTTTTTAGTGAAAGAAAAAGGGTCAAAAACGAGTAAACTCCGTAAATTAACAAGGAAATTCACTTTACCACCATTTTGGCCGTTTTTGAAATTTCTAAAATCAACCATGGAAGTCGTAGATATGCTCATTAGATTTCCTAGGAACTATTACATGCTTCGATTCGATAAGGCTAGGCCACTTTATGCCCTTTTTAGTGAAAGAAAAAGGATCAAAATCGAGTAAAATCCGTAAATTAACAAGGAAATTACCCCCATGTTGGCCGATTTTGAAAATTCTAATATAAACCATGGAAGTCATAGATATGCTCGTTAGATTTCCTAGGAACTATTACATGCTTCGATTCGTTAAGTTTAGGCCACTTTATGCCTTTTCTAGTGAAAGAAAAAGGGTCAAAAACGAGTAAAATCCGTAAATTAACAAGGAAATTACCCCCATGTTGGCCGTTTTTGAAAATTCTAATATAAACCATAGAAGTCGTAGATATGCTTGTTAGATTTCCTTGGAACTATTACATGCTTCGATTCGATAAGGCTAGGCCACTTTATGCCTTTTTGAGTGAAAGAAAAGGGTCAAAAATGAGTAAAATCCGTAAATTAACAAGGAAATTACCCCCATGTTGGCCGTTTTTGAAAATTCTAATATAAACCATGGAAGTCGTAGATATGCTTGTTAGATTTCCTTGGAACTATTACATGCTTCGATTCGATAAGGCTAGGCCACTTTATGCCTTTTTGAGTGAAAGAAAAGGGTCAAAAATGAGTAAAATCCGTAAATTAACAAGGAAATTACCCCCATGTTGGCCGTTTTTGAAAATTCTAATATAAACCATGGAAGTCGTAGATATGGTTGTTAGATTTCCTAGGAACTATTACATGCTTCGATTTGATAATGCTAGGCCACTTTATGCCCTTTTTAGTGAAAGAAAAAGGGTCAAAAACGAGTAAAATCCGTAAATTAACAAGGAAATTCACTTTACCACCATTTTGGCCGTTTTTGAAATTTCTAAAATCAACCATGGAAGTCGTAGATATGCTCATTAAATTTCCTAGGAACTATTACATGCTTCGATTCGATAAGGCTAGGCCACTTTATGCCCTTTTTAGTGAAAGAAAAATGATCAAAATCGAGTAAAATCCGTAAATTAACAAAGAAATTACCCCCATGTTGGCCGTTTTTGAAAATTCTAATATAAACCGTGGAAGTCGTAGATATGCTTGTTAGATTTCCTTGGAACTATTACATGCTTCGATTTGATAAGGCTATGCCACTTTATGCTCTTTTTAGTGAAAGAAAAAGGGTCAAAAACGAGTAAAATCCGTAAATTAACAAGGAAATTCACTTTACCACCATTTTGGCCGTTTTTGAAATTTCTAAAATCAACCATGGAAGTCGTAGATATGCTCATTAGATTTCCTAGGAACTATTACATGCTTCGATTCGATAAGGCTAGGCCACTTTATGCCTTTTTTAGTGAAAGAAAATGGGTCAAAAACGAGTAAAATCCGTAAATTAACAAGGAAATTACCCCCATGTTGGCCGTTTTTGAAATTTCTAATATAAACCATGGAAGTCGTAGATATTCTTGTTAGATTTCCTAGGAACTATTACATGCTTCGATTTGATAAGGCTAGGCCACTTTATGCCCTTTTTAGTGAGAGAAAAAGGGTCAAAAACGAGTAAAATCCGTAAATTAACAAGGAAATTCACTTTACCACCATTTTGTCTGTTTTTGAAATTTCTAAAATCAACCACGGAAGTCGTAGATATGCTCATTAGATTTCCTAGGAACTATTACATGCTTCGATTCGATAAGGCTAGGCCACTTTATGCTCTTTTTAGTGAAAGAAAAAGGGTCAAAAACGAGTAAACTCCGTAAATTAACAAGGAAATTCACTTTACCACCATTTTGGCCGTTTTTGAAATTTCTAAAATCAACCATGGAAGTCGTAGATATGCTCATTAGATTTCCTAGGAACTATTACATGCTTCGATTCGATAAGGCTAGGCCACTTTATGCCCTTTTTAGTGAAAGAAAAAGGATCAAAATCGAGTAAAATCCGTAAATTAACAAGGAAATTACCCCCATGTTGGCCGATTTTGAAAATTCTAATATAAACCATGGAAGTCATAGATATGCTCGTTAGATTTCCTAGGAACTATTACATGCTTCGATTCGTTAAGTTTAGGCCACTTTATGCCTTTTCTAGTGAAAGAAAAAGGGTCAAAAACGAGTAAAATCCGTAAATTAACAAGGAAATTACCCCCATGTTGGCCGTTTTTGAAAATTCTAATATAAACCATAGAAGTCGTAGATATGCTGGTTAGATTTCCTTGGAACTATTACATGCTTCGATTCGATAAGGCTAGGCCACTTTATGCCTTTTTGAGTGAAAGAAAAGGGTCAAAAATGAGTAAAATCCGTAAATTAACAAGGAAATTACCCCCATGTTGGCCGTTTTTGAAAATTCTAATATAAACCATGGAAGTCGTAGATATGCTTGTTAGATTTCCTTGGAACTATTACATGCTTCGATTCGATAAGGCTAGGCCACTTTATGCCTTTTTGAGTGAAAGAAAAGGGTCAAAAATGAGTAAAATCCGTAAATTAACAAGGAAATTACCCCCATGTTGGCCGTTTTTGAAAATTCTAATATAAACCATGGAAGTCGTAGATATGCTTGTCAGATTTCCTAGGAACTATTACATGCTTCGATTTGATAATGCTAGGCCACTTTATGCCCTTTTTAGTGAAAGAAAAAGGGTAAAAAACGAGTAAAATCCGTAAATTAACAAGGAAATTCACTTTACCACCATTTTGGCCGTTTTTGAAATTTCTAAAATCAACCATGGAAGTCGTAGATATGCTCATTAAATTTCCTAGGAACTATTACATGCTTCGATTCGATAAGGCTAGGCCACTTTATGCCCTTTTTAGTGAAAGAAAAATGATCAAAATCGAGTAAAATCCGTAAATTAACAAAGAAATTACCCCCATGTTGGCCGTTTTTGAAAATTCTAATATAAACCGTGGAAGTCGTAGATATGCTTGTTAGATTTCCTTGGAACTATTACATGCTTCGATTTGATAAGGCTAGGCCACTTTATGCTCTTTTTAGTGAAAGAAAAAGGGTCAAAAACGAGTAAAATCCGTAAATTAACAAGGAAATTCACTTTACCACCATTTTGGCCGTTTTTGAAATTTCTAAAATCAACCATGGAAGTCGTAGATATGCTCATTAGATTTCCTAGGAACTATTACATGCTTCGATTCGATAAGGCTAGGCCACTTTATGCCTTTTTTAGTGAAAGAAAATGGGTCAAAAACGAGTAAAATCCGTAAATTAACAAGGAAATTACCCCCATGTTGGCCGTTTTTGAAATTTCTAATATAAACCATGGAAGTCGTAGATATTCTTGTTAGATTTCCTAGGAACTATTACATGCTTCGATTTGATAAGGCTAGGCCACTTTATGCCCTTTTTAGTGAGAGAAAAAGGGTCAAAAACGAGTAAAATCCGTAAATTAACAAGGAAATTCACTTTACCACCATTTTGTCTGTTTTTGAAATTTATAAAATCAACCACGGAAGTCGTAGATATGCTCAATAGATTTCCTAGGAACTATTACATGCTTCGATTCGATAAGGCTAGGCCACTTTATGCTCTTTTTAGTGAAAGAAAAAGGGTCAAAAACGAGTAAACTCCGTAAATTAACAAGGAAATTCACTTTACCACCATTTTGGCCGTTTTTGAAATTTCTAAAATCAACCATGGAAGTCGTAGATATGCTCATTAGATTTCCTAGGAACTATTACATGCTTCGATTCGATAAGGCTAGGCCACTTTATGCCCTTTTTAGTGAAAGAAAAAGGATCAAAATCGAGTAAAATCCGTAAATTAACAAGGAAATTACCCCCATGTTGGCCGATTTTGAAAATTCTAATATAAACCATGGAAGTCATAGATATGCTCGTTAGATTTCCTAGGAACTATTACATGCTTCGATTCGTTAAGTTTAGGCCACTTTATGCCTTTTCTAGTGAAAGAAAAAGGGTCAAAAACGAGTAAAATCCGTAAATTAACAAGGAAATTACCCCCATGTTGGCCGTTTTTGAAAATTCTAATATAAACCATAGAAGTCGTAGATATGCTTGTTAGATTTCCTTGGAACTATTACATGCTTCGATTCGATAAGGCTAGGCCACTTTATGCCTTTTTGAGTGAAAGAAAAGGGTCAAAAATGAGTAAAATCCGTAAATTAACAAGGAAATTACCCCCATGTTGGCCGTTTTTGAAAATTCTAATATAAACCATGGAAGTCGTAGATATGCTTGTTAGATTTCCTTGGAACTATTACATGCTTCGATTCGATAAGGCTAGGCCACTTTATGCCTTTTTGAGTGAAAGAAAAGGGTCAAAAATGAGTAAAATCCGTAAATTAACAAGGAAATTACCCCCATGTTGGCCGTTTTTGAAAATTCTAATATAAACCATGGAAGTCGTAGATATGCTTGTTAGATTTCCTAGGAACTATTACATGCTTCGATTTGATAATGCTAGGCCACTTTATGCCCTTTTTAGTGAAAGAAAAAGGGTCAAAAACGAGTAAAATCCGTAAATTAACAAGGAAATTCACTTTACCACCATTTTGGCCGTTTTTGAAATTTCTAAAATCAACCATGGAAGTCGTAGATATGCTCATTAAATTTCCTAGGAACTATTACATGCTTCGATTCGATAAGGCTAGGCCACTTTATGCCCTTTTTAGTGAAAGAAAAATGATCAAAATCGAGTAAAATCCGTAAATTAACAAAGAAATTACCCCCATGTTGGCCGTTTTTGAAAATTCTAATATAAACCGTGGAAGTCGTAGATATGCTTGTTAGATTTCCTTGGAACTATTACATGCTTCGATTTGATAAGGCTAGGCCACTTTATGCTCTTTTTAGTGAAAGAAAAAGGGTCAAAAACGAGTAAAATCCGTAAATTAACAAGGAAATTCACTTTACCACCAATTTGGCCGTTTTTGAAATTTCTAAAATCAACCATGGAAGTCGTAGATATGCTCATTAGATTTCCTAGGAACTATTACATGCTTCGATTCGATAAGGCTAGGCCACTTTATGCCTTTTTTAGTGAAAGAAAATGGGTCAAAAACGAGTAAAATCCGTAAATTAACAAGGAAATTACCCCCATGTTGGCCGTTTTTGAAATTTCTAATATAAACCATGGAAGTCGTAGATATTCTTGTTAGATTTCCTAGGAACTATTACATGCTTCGATTTGATAAGGCTAGGCCACTTTATGCCCTTTTTAGTGAGAGAAAAAGGGTCAAAAACGAGTAAAATCCGTAAATTAACAAGGAAATTCACTTTACCACCATTTTGTCTGTTTTTGAAATTTATAAAATCAACCACGGAAGTCGTAGATATGCTCATTAGATTTCCTAGGAACTATTACATGCTTCGATTCGATAAGGCTAGGCCACTTTATGCTCTTTTTAGTGAAAGAAAAAGGGTCAAAAACGAGTAAACTCCGTAAATTAACAAGGAAATTCACTTTACCACCATTTTGGCCGTTTTTGAAATTTCTAAAATCAACCATGGAAGTCGTAGATATGCTCATTAGATTTCCTAGGAACTATTACATGCTTCGATTCGATAAGGCTAGGCCACTTTATGCCCTTTTTAGTGAAAGAAAAAGGATCAAAATCGAGTAAAATCCGTAAATTAACAAGGAAATTACCCCCATGTTGGCCGATTTTGAAAATTCTAATATAAACCATGGAAGTCATAGATATGCTCGTTAGATTTCCTAGGAACTATTACATGCTTCGATTCGTTAAGTTTAGGCCACTTTATGCCTTTTCTAGTGAAAGAAAAAGGGTCAAAAACGAGTAAAATCCGTAAATTAACAAGGAAATTACCCCCATGTTGGCCGTTTTTGAAAATTCTAATATAAACCATAGAAGTCGTAGATATGCTTGTTAGATTTCCTTGGAACTATTACATGCTTCGATTCGATAAGGCTAGGCCACTTTATGCCTTTTTGAGTGAAAGAAAAGGGTCAAAAATGAGTAAAATCCGTAAATTAACAAGGAAATTACCCCCATGTTGGCCGTTTTTGAAAATTCTAATATAAACCATGGAAGTCGTAGATATGCTTGTTAGATTTCCTTGGAACTATTACATGCTTCGATTCGATAAGGCTAGGCCACTTTATGCCTTTTTGAGTGAAAGAAAAGGGTCAAAAATGAGTAAAATCCGTAAATTAACAAGGAAATTACCCCCATGTTGGCCGTTTTTGAAAATTCTAATATAAACCATGGAAGTCGTAGATATGCTTGTTAGATTTCCTAGGAACTATTACATGCTTCGATTTGATAATGCTAGGCCACTTTATGCCCTTTTTAGTGAAAGAAAAAGGGTCAAAAACGAGTAAAATCCGTAAATTAACAAGGAAATTCACTTTACCACCATTTTGGCCGTTTTTGAAATTTCTAAAATCAACCATGGAAGTCGTAGATATGCTCATTAAATTTCCTAGGAACTATTACATGCTTCGATTCGATAAGGCTAGGCCACTTTATGCCCTTTTTAGTGAAAGAAAAATGATCAAAATCGAGTAAAATCCGTAAATTAACAAAGAAATTACCCCCATGTTGGCCGTTTTTGAAAATTCTAATATAAACCGTGGAAGTCGTAGATATGCTTGTTAGATTTCCTTGGAACTATTACATGCTTCGATTTGATAAGGCTATGCCACTTTATGCTCTTTTTAGTGAAAGAAAAAGGGTCAAAAACGAGTAAAATCCGTAAATTAACAAGGAAATTCACTTTACCACCATTTTGGCCGTTTTTGAAATTTCTAAAATCAACCATGGAAGTCGTAGATATGCTCATTAGATTTCCTAGGAACTATTGCATGCTTCGATTCGATAAGGCTAGGCCACTTTATGCCTTTTTTAGTGAAAGAAAATGGGTCAAAAACGAGTAAAATCCATAAATTAACAAGGAAATTACCCCCATGTTGGCCGTTTTTGAAATTTCTAATATAAACCATGGAAGTCGTAGATATTCTTGTTAGATTTCCTAGGAACTATTACATGCTTCGATTTGATAAGGCTAGGCCACTTTATGCCCTTTTTAGTGAGAGAAAAAGGGTCAAAAACGAGTAAAATCCGTAAATTAACAAGGAAATTCACTTTACCACCATTTTGTCCGTTTTTGAAATTTCTAAAATCAACCACGGAAGTCGTAGATATGCTCATTAGATTTCCTAGGAACTATTACATGCTTCGATTCGATAAGGCTAGGCCACTTTATGCTCTTTTTAGTGAAAGAAAAAGGGTTAAAAACGAGTAAACTCCGTAAATTAACAAGGAAATTCACTTTACCACCATTTTGGCCGTTTTTGAAATTTCTAAAATCAACCATGGAAGTCGTAGATATGCTCATTAGATTTCCTAGGAACTATTACATGCTTCGATTCGATAAGGCTAGGCCACTTTATGCCCTTTTTAGTGAAAGAAAAAGGATCAAAATCGAGTAAAATCCGTAAATTAACAAGGAAATTACCCCCATGTTGGCCGATTTTGAAAATTCTAATATAAACCATGGAAGTCATAGATATGCTCGTTAGATTTCCTAGGAACTATTACATGCTTCGATTCGTTAAGTTTAGGCCACTTTATGCCTTTTCTAGTGAAAGAAAAAGGGTCAAAAACGAGTAAAATCCGTAAATTAATAAGGAAATTACCCCCATGTTGGCCGTTTTTGAAAATTCTAATATAAACCATAGAAGTCGTAGATATGCTTGTTAGATTTCCTTGGAACTATTACATGCTTCGATTCGATAAGGCTAGGCCACTTTATGCCTTTTTGAGTGAAAGAAAAGGGTCAAAAATGAGTAAAATCCGTAAATTAACAAGGAAATTACCCCCATGTTGGCCGTTTTTGAAAATTCTAATATAAACCATGGAAGTCGTAGATATGCTTGTTAGATTTCCTAGGAACTATTACATGCTTCGATTTGATAATGCTAGGCCACTTTATGCCCTTTTTAGTGAAAGAAAAAGGGTCAAAAACGAGTAAAATCCGTAAATTAACAAGGAAATTCACTTTACCACCATTTTGGCCGTTTTTGAAATTTCTAAAATCAACCATGGAAGTCGTAGATATGCTCATTAAATTTCCTAGGAACTATTACATGCTTCGATTCGATAAGGCTAGGCCACTTTATGCCCTTTTTAGTGAAAGAAAAATGATCAAAATCGAGTAAAATCCGTAAATTAACAAGGAAATTACCCCTATGTTGGCCGTTTTTGAAAATTCTAATATAGACCATTCAAGTCGTAGATATGTTTGTTAGATTTCCTACGAACTATTACATGCTTCGATTCGATAAGGCTAGGCCAATTTATGCCTTTTTTAGTGAAAGAAAAAGGATCAAAAACGAGTAAAATCCGTAAATTAACAAGGAAATTCACTTTACCACCATTTTGGCCGTTTTTGAAATTTCTAAAATCAACCATGGAAGTCGTAGATATGCTCATTAGATTTCCTAGGAACTATTACATGCTTCGATTCGATAAGGCTAGGCCACTTTATGCCTTTTTTAGTGAAAGAAAATGGGTCAAAAACGAGTAAAATCCGTAAATTAACAAGGAAATTACCCCCATGTTGGCCGTTTTTGAAATTTCTAATATAAACCATGGAAGTCGTAGATATTCTTGTTAGATTTCCTAGGAACTATTACATGCTTCGATTTGATAAGGCTAGGCCACTTTATGCCCTTTTTAGTGAGAGAAAAAGGGTCAAAAACGAGTAAAATCTGTAAATTAACAAGGAAATACACTTTACCACCATTTTGGCCGTTTTTGAAATTTCTAAAATCAACCATGGAAGTCGTAGATATGCTCATTAGATTTCCTATGAACTATTACATGCTTCGATTCGATAAGGCTAGGCCACTTTATGCCCTTTTTAGTGAAAGAAAAAGGATTAAAATCGAGTAAAATCCGTAAATTAACAAGGAAATTACCCCCACGTTGGCCGATTTTGAAAATTCTAATATAAACCATGGAAGTCATAGATATGCTCGTTAGATTTCCTAGGAACTATTACATGCTTCGATTCGTTAAGTTTAGGCCACTTTATGCCTTTTCTAGTGAAAGAAAAAGGGTCAAAAACGAGTAAAATCCGTATATTAACAAGGAAATTACCCCCATGTTGGCCGTTTTTGAAAATTCTAATATAAACCATGGAAGTCGTAGATATGCTTGTTAGATTTCCTTGGAACTATTACATGCTTCGATTTGATAAGGCTAGACCACTTTATGCTCTTTTTAGTGAAAGAAAAAGGGTCAAAAACGAGTAAAATCCGTAAATTAACAAGGAAATTCACTTTACCACCATTTTGGCTGTTTTTGAAATTTCTAAAATCAACCATGGAAGTCGTAGATATGCTCATTAGATTTCCTAGGAACTATTACATGCTTCGATTCGATAAGGCTAGGCCACTTTATGCCTTTTTTAGTGAAAGAAAAGGGTCAAAAACGAGTAAAATCCATAAATTAACAAGGAAATTACCCCCATGTTGGCCGTTGTTGAAAATTCTAATATAAACCATGGAAGTCGTAGATATGCTTGTTAGATTTCCTTGGAACTATTACATGCTTCGATTTGATAAGGCTAGGCCACTTTATGCGCTTTTAAGTGAAAGAAAAATGGTCAAAAACGAGTAAAATCCGTAAATTAACAAGGAAATTCACTTTACCACCATATTGGCCATTTTTGAAATTTCTAAAATAAACCATGGAAGTCGTAGATATGCTCATTAGATTTCCTAGGAACTATTACATGCTTCGATTCGATAAGGCTAGGCCACTTTATGCCTTTTTTAGTGAAAGAAAAGGGTCAAAAATGAGTAAAATCCGTAAATTAACAAGGAAATTACCCCCATGTTGGCCGTTTTTGAAAATTCTAATATAAACCATGGAAGTCGTAGATATGCTTGTTAGATGATGAGTCATAGATAGTATTAATTATTGCCTTATTTAGTTTAGTTTTTTCTTAGATTTGATTTTATTTTATTGCATTTTATTTTAGTTTAGAATATTTTACTTCAAATTGTCTTTTATTTTATTTTAGGAATAAATATATGGTGGAAGGTGCCTTGGAGCAAAAGAAAGAGGACTGGAGCAAAATACAGCGCAAGAATACGAAGATACGGGGCAAAAATACAATTCCCCTTACCAGAAGCTTGGCACGGCCCGTGCCAACATGTGGCACGGCCGTGCCCGTCTCCAGGACCTGTTTTGCTGCTTTTCTTCGGGCCCAAGTTACCCTGTTGCAGCTTTACCGTTTTATCCTTTTAGTTGCTTAGTTTCTAAGTCGATTGTAAAGCTATAAATAGAGTAGCTCTCCACCATAAACAAATCATCTTTACTTTGTTTATTTCAATTGCTATTTCAATAAAGTCTTTATTTCGTTTTTACTTTCTTCTTTGCAATTTACTTTTATCGCATTTTTCTTCTTCCCCCATGTCTACGATGAACATGAGTGAGTAGACTTCTTTGTCTTGGGATCGTTGGACAAGTCTAATGACGTAATCCGGATCAAGCCAAGTCTTAAACCCTAATTAATTGTTACCCTAATTCCTAATCTAAATTCACCGTTTTAACATGAATTAATTATTATCAAACTGTGGAAGCGAACGCGGAGGGTTTGATAATGGTTAATTCATCATCACAGATATCAATTCATAAAGCGAACACGGAGCTTTGATATCCGAACAAGTGAATTTAGACAAGGTTTGCGAACACATGAGAATAGTCTAGCAAACCTTGGGACACATAAAGTTTCGATCTTCAAGGGTCCCAAAGGCAATCACCCATGAGAATAGGTGTGGTTGTTGGAGGGATACACTCACTGACTTCGAGAGGAGCTGTGATATGCTAAAGAGAAACTTGTCCTTAGTAATTAGGATTAACGTTTAATTATAAGTTTAAGGCTTGCTTGTGAAAAGATTCGTTATTACGATGAACCAATGATCCCAAGGCTTTTTAATATTATTGTTATTTACCTTCAAAAACTGCACTCTCCAACTTCTTATTTCTTCCTCTTCTAATCAATTTCTAAAAGCTAATTGGATTGACCAACTCCCTAGCGGAACGATAACTCTACTTACTACTATTACTTCGATAGGCCGTGCACTTGCGGTTTGGCCCTATCAAGTTTTTGGCGCCGTTGCCGGGGAGTTAACTAATTTAATTAGCTTTTACTTAGTGATTAGAATTCTCTCTTCTTCTCTCTCTTTTTCTTTTTTATTTTTAACTTTTTATTTTTCTGTCATTATTAACTTCTTGGGTCCTCAATTTTTTTTATGCGAAAAACTAGAAATCGAGTTGTAATAATCAACGAGATCGAAAGGTATTTGCATAGACGAAAGAGAGACACACAAAATAACACCGTCATGGCCAATCGCACTCTCAAAGAGTATGCAACGCCGTCTACGGCTGAGCCACAAGCTGTTATTGTGTACCCAACGGTTGAGGATGACAACTTTGAAATCAAGCCTGCCCTACTTAACTTGGTGCAGCAAAACCAATTCTCGGGATCCCCCACTGAGGATCCCAATCTTCACATCTCTGTTTTCCTACGAATTAGTGGAACCATGAAGGAGAACCAAGAAGCCGTAAGACTTCATCTCTTTCCCTTTTCCTTAAGGGATAGAGCTAGCGCTTGGTTCCATTCCCTCGAAGTCAGTTCCATTACTTCATGGGATCAGATGAGGCAAGCATTCCTTGCCCGTTTCTTTCCACCATCTAAAACCGCTAAACTTAGAGACCAAATCACGCGGTTCAACCAAAAAGATGGGGAATCTCTCTATGAGGCGTGGGAGCGTTTCAAAGAAATGCTAAGACTTTGTCCCCACCATGGCCTAGAGAAGTGGCTTATAGTCCACACTTTTTATAATGGCTTGTCTTATACCACTAAGATGTCTGTTGATGCAGCTGCAGGTGGGGCACTTATGAACAAGAACTACACGGAAGCGTATGCCCTAATTGAAGACATGGCTCAGAATCATTACAAATGGACCGATGAGAGAGCCATCTCTAGTTCTTCACCCTCCAAAAAGGAGGCAGGTATACACGAAGTCTCTAACTATGATCACCTTGCTTCTAAAATTGATACACTAACTGAAAAACTTGAAAAATTCAATGTTAGTGCTATCAATTCTGCATCTACTCCTTCTTGTGAAATATGTGGTATAGCTGGTTATGCTGGTGTTGATTGCCAACTAGGTAGTGCTATTAATGGTGTTGAGCAAATGAATTATGCTCAATACAACCAAGGGATGCGACAAAATCAAAATTTTTATAAAAACCAAAATCCCTATGGACAAGTAGCACCACCCGGTTACGCAAACAACCAAAGATTCACTCAAAAATCCAATTTGGAAATTTTGTTGGAAAACTCTATTGCCAACCAAAACAAACAACTTCAAGAACTCAAAAACCAAACTGGATTTCTGAATGATTCTCTTTCCAAGCTCAATACCAAGGTTGATTCTATTGCTACTCACTCTAAAATGCTTGAAACACAAATCGCCCAAATAGCCCAACAAGTGGCTACATCTTCCCAAACACCGGGAGTCTTTCCTGGTCAAACCGAAGCCAATCCCAAAGCCCAAGTTAATGTCATATCTTTTGGGGGTAGTAAGTTAGGCGAAACTTTTGCTAAGGTTAAAAACGTTGGGAAAGAAAATGTCAAGCCTGTAGGTGATAAAATTGTGATAGAAGAAGCTAAACCACTTGAAGAAAACAAAACTCCATCCCCCTTAAATCCTGATAAGCTTAAACTAGAGGGTAAATTTGAAAAATTTGTTAACATACTTAGGAAGATTTACATTAAACTTCCCTTTGCTGAAGCTTTGTCTAGGATGCCTCTATATGCCAAGTTTTTAAAGGAAATTTTTTCAAAGAAAAGGGTTATAGAGCATAATGAGACAATAGCCTTGGCTAAGGAAACTAGTGCAATCATCCAAGAAGCACCCCCTAAGCTTAGAGATCCAGGTAGCTTTGCCATACCATGTGAAATTGGGAATGAAACCATAAACAAAGCCTTATGTGACTTAGGAGCTAGTGTTAGTTTGCTGCCTTTGTCTCTTCTTAAAAGGATAGGGATAGGAGAGTTAAAACCTACCGAGATGGAATTAAAAATTGCTGATCGTTCTACCATGAAACTTGTAGGATTTGTCGAGGACATACCTGTTAAGATAGAGGGGATATACATCCCCACTGATTTTGTAGTCGTTGACATTGAAGAGGACGATGATGTCCCTATAATCCTAGGTAGACCCTTCCTTGCAACTGCGGGAGCTCTCATTGATGTTAAACTTGGTAGGATAGTCTTTCAAGTGAGTGATAAGATGGTAGGATTTGAGTTGGAAAACGTTATGAAAGGTCCCGCTCTTTACTCTTGTTGCATGCTTAACGATCATGTTGTGAAAGAACGTTTTATAACGTCATCTGCACAATATGATATCTTTGATCCATTCTAAGGACTCTTTCTAACCGTCAAGCTAATGACATTAAAAGAGCGCTTCGTGGGAGGCAACCCACGCATTTTACTGCTTTTGTTTTGTTTTAAGTTGTTTTGCAGGTAGTTGTCCAAGTGTGATTCGAAAAAAAATCAAGAAATTGAAAATTTTTGAAGCCCTCCTTACCAGAAGGTTGGCACGGCCCGTGCTGAAGCTGGCACAACCGTGCCAGGTTTGTGAACAAAAAAGGGGACATGAGCCACAGAAAGTTGGCACGGCCCGTGCCAAGGGTGGCACGGCCGTGCCCGATCTCTGCACACCCTATAACATCAAATTTTTCTTCCTTCTTCCTCATTCACAAACCACAACCCTCTTTCATCTTTCAAACTTCTCTCTAAACCTCCATAACCTTCAAACCTTCATATCTCCCTCAATTCTTAACCAAATCACTCAATTCTTTCACCAATCAACCACAAACTTCATCCAAAACAAAAACCACCAATCAAAAACACCCTTCACCCATTCAAACCCATAATTCACCAAAACCCTAATCTTTCAAAACCTAACCCAAAAACCACAAAACCTTAACCAATCTCCACATCCAAACCAACAAACCTTCCTTAAACATCAACCCCAACCCTTAACCAATCCTTTCCACCAAAAATCTTCCCAAACCCCAAACTTTCATACCAACCATAACCAAGGTCAAATGGCTTCAAGAAGAAGAAGTGGAAAGGAACCAGCAAGTTCTTCCGGTCCTCCCCCAAAGAAGCAAACACAAGTCAAGAATCATGGAATTCAGTTCAAAGACAACAAACAAAGGGACAGGTACAAAATTCTTACTTCTAAAACCTTACATCCCTCTAGATATCCTGATTCCTATGATTTGCAAGTGCTAGGGCTTAGAGATGATGTTTTTAGGTTGATGGGTAGGCTAGGTTGGACTGATATGCTAACACCTATGAGGGGTTATGAGAATTTTACTTATGAATTTTTAAGCTCACTTGTTTTCACCAAAGATAAGTTGAATTTTGATAACCCTAATCATAGAGTTGTTTTCCGGTTATTGAACATTGATTATAATATGTCTCTTCAGCACTTTTGTGAAGCCTTAGGTTTTGTCAATGAGGGGTATAATCATGATCATTGGGATGATAGTCTAAAACCGGATAACTATGACCCAGCTGCCTTTTGGAACCGTATCACCGGCCTTGATAACTATGTCCCTAGAGCCAACAAAGCTAGCAACATTCACAACCCCGTACTTAGGTACCTTCAGAGGGTCATGGCTTGCACCATTTGGGGAAGAACCGAGCTAGGAAACACTAGAACCGATGAGTTGTTCATGTTATGGGCAATGCTCTACAACCACCCCGTCAACACTGGCTTTTACTTGATTGATTACCTAGACTTTGTAGCTACTAGACCAGCCGGTAGGGGAGACATAGTGGTGGGTGGCATCATTACATACATAGCTAAGTGTTTTGGTGTGAGTGAGGATGAGGGGATCAAACCAATTGAGGGAAACAATAAGCTTAACCGGGAAACCCTCATTGCTATGAATTTCATTAAACATCGTCCACCACTCCATTACCAACTTAAGCTAAATGTGCCAATCGTGTTTTTATTGCCTAACCCATCTCGGACTACCACCGAGGTGGAAGAAAATTGGTTGTATGTTGATGATGTGCAGGTTCTAGAACAACAAGATGATGAGGGAGAAGGTGCTAACTTGCACCATGATGAAGGAGAAGGTGCTAACTTGCACCAAGAGGGGCACCATGGCCATGCAGCCGGTGAGCTTAATGAAAATCAAAGATGGACATGGATCCATAATGAGATCGAGAGGATGAGCACCGAGCAACAAAGGCAAGGTGTTGAAATCTCCGGCCTTCGCAATGAAGTTCAAAGGGGCAACCGTGTCAATGATGAAAATAATGAGATGCTCCGTCGGATGATGCAACACCTCCAACTTCAAGGTCCTCCTTACGGACCTCAATAAACAAATGTGAGCTTTCCTCTTCCTCTCTTCCCTTCTTCTTCTCCCTATCTCTCTCATTCTTCTACTCATCTCCTTCTTTCTCCTTATTCTATCTCTTCTTCTTCTTCTTCTTCGTTTAATTTCTTTTTCCTTTGAATCATTGAGGACAATGCTTCCCCTAAGTGTGGGGGGGGGGCCTAATAAAGTGTCTAGAGTCGTAGTGTTCCCAAACTCCCTTGAACTTTATTCTTTTGTTTTGTTTTTATAGCAAGAGGCATGACTAAGTAGCTTGTTTTTAATGTGAATATGGCATGAAAATTTTTGTTTTGTCTCTTCTCTAAAGGTTGTTTCTTGTACATAAAAGTAGTTTCTTGTGTTTCTTATGTTCTTGCTATGCCCATATCCTGTTTTGATGTGAAAATTCTCCAATGAGAAAAGCACCCGGTTGCAATCCTTGAGCAATTGTATGAATAGGTATTTTAAGGAACACGTTCTATCTTTAGTGTTAACTTAGACCCTTTAAAGTCTTAAGAGTAAAAGTAGTATAAGTTTGTGTGGGAAAATTAATCAAATTGTTCTTAATTGTTATATTCTTATTAATTTGTTAAATGTTAAATGGGGCGGGAGAATGGCACCAACATGTGGGGGAAAGGACAATCCCTAACTTCCTAATTGTGGTGGTGACTCCCTAATTTGAACTTAATGTGAAACAAATTCATCAATGCTAGGGGGAAAGGACAATTACATCCAAAAAGACTTCCTACGCGGAGATGAAACAAACAATAATTTTGCAGCACTACTTAGGGTGATTTTGAATCTAGGGGGAAAGGACAATTACATCCGAGAAGACTCCCTACGAGGATAGATAGCCCCTAAGCATCTGCAGCCCCTTGTGCTTAATTGTTATATCTAATTTAATTTTAACTTGAATTCCCATCACTCTTATATGAAATGAAGAAAGGACTTTTCTCGGTTACTTTAGCACTAAGGATAGAACCTATTCCTCATAATATCTGTCTTATACAGGAGCAAGAAAAGGGTTGGACTGCACACACACACTCACTTGAAACTTGATGTTGGGTAGAATAGGTTCATGAGAAGTATTTGAAATTGTAATTAGTGTACTTGGAACAAAACCTTTCTTTGAGACTTATGTTCTTAATATTGCCATGAATCAATCTTTGTTGCTGCTATGTTTGCTGCCTTTTGCTTGAGGACAAGCAAAGATTCAAGTGTGGGGGAGTTTGATGAGTCATAGATAGTATTAATTATTGCCTTATTTAGTTTAGTTTTATCTTAGATTTGATTTTATTTTATTGCATTTTATTTTAGTTTAGAATATTTTACTTCAAATTGTCTTTTATTTTATTTTAGGAATAAATATATGGTGGAAGGTGCCTTGGAGCAAAAGAAAGAGGACTGGAGCAAAATACAGCGCAAGAATACGAAGATACGGGGCAAAAATACAATTCCCTTTACCAGAAGCTTGGCACGGCCCGTGCCAACATGTGGCACGGCCGTGCCCGTCTCCAGGACCTGTTTTGCTGCTTTTCTTCGGGCCCAAGTTACCCTGTTGTAGCTTTACCGTTTTATCCTTTTAGTTGCTTAGTTTCTAAGTCGATTGTAAAGCTATAAATAGAGTAGCTCTCCACCATAAACAAATCATCTTTACTTTGTTTATTTCAATTGCTATTTCAATAAAGTCTTTATTTCGTTTTTACTTTCTTCTTTGCAATTTACTTTTATCGCATTTTTCTTCTTCCCCCATGTCTACGATGAACATGAGTGAGTAGACTTCTTTGTCTTGGGATCGTTGGACAAGTCTAATGACGTAATCCGGATCAAGCCAAGTCTTAAACCCTAATTAATTGTTACCCTAATTCCTAATCTAAATTCACCGTTTTAACATGAATTAATTATTATCAAACTGTGGAAGCGAACGCGGAGGGTTTGATAATGATTAATTCATCATCACAGGTATCAATTCATAAAGCGAACGCAGAGCTTTGATATCCGAACAAGTGAATTTAGACAAGGTTTGCGAAACATGAGAATAGTCTAGCAAACCTTGGGACACATAAAGTTTCGATCTTCAAGGGTCCCAAAGGCAATCACCCATGAGAATAGGTGTGGTTGCTGGAGGGATACACTCACTGACTTCGAGAGGAGCTGTGATATGCTAAAGAGAAACTTGTCCTTAGTAATTAGGATTAACGTTTAATTATAAGTTTAAGGCTTGCTTGTGAAAAGATTCGTTATTACGATGAACCAATGATCCCAAGGCTTTTTAATATTATTGTTATTTACCTTCAAAAACTGCACTCTCCAACTTCTTATTTCTTCCTCTTCTAATCAATTTCTAAAAGCTAATTGGATTGACCAACTCCCTAGCGGAACGATAACTCTACTTACTACTATTACTTCGATAGGCCGTGCACTTGCGGTTTGGCCCTATCATTAGATTTCCTAGGAACTATTACATGCTTCGATTTGATAATGCTAGGCCACTTTATGCCCTTTTTAGTGAAAGAAAAAGGGTCAAAAACGAGTAAAATCCGTAAATTAACAAGGAAATTCACTTTACCACCATTTTGGCCGTTTTTGAAATTTCTAAAATCAACCATGGAAGTCGTAGATATGCTCATTAAATTTCCTAGGAACTATTACATGCTTCGATTCGATAAGGCTAGGCCACTTTATGCCCTTTTTAGTGAAAGAAAAATGATCAAAATCGAGTAAAATCCGTAAATTAACAAGGAAATTACCCCTATGTTGGCCGTTTTTGAAAATTCTAATATAGACCATTCAAGTCGTAGATATGTTTGTTAGATTTCCTACGAACTATTACATGCTTCGATTCGATAAGGCTAGGCCACTTTATGCCTTTTTTAGTGAAAGAAAAAGGATCAAAATCGAGTAAAATCCGTAAATTAACAAGGAAATTACCCCCATGTTGGCCGTTTTTGAAAATTCTAATATAAACCATGGAAGTCGTAGATATGCATGTTAGATTTCCTAGGAACTATTACATGCTTCGATTTGATAAGGCTAGGCCACTTTATGCCCTTTTTAGTGCGAGAAAAAGGGTCAAAAACGAGTAAAATCCGTAAATTAACAAGGAAATTCACTTTACCACCATTTTGGCCGTTTTTGAAATTTCTAAAATCAACCACTTAAGTCGTAGATATGCTCATTAGATTTCCTAGGAACTATTACATGCTTCGATTCGATAAGGCTATGCCACTTTATGCTCTTTTTAGTGACAGAAAAAGGGTCAAAAACCAGTAAACTCCGTAAATTAACAAGGAAATTCACTTTACCACCATTTTGGCCGTTTTTGAAATTTCTAAAATCAACCATGGAAGTCGTAGATATGCTCATTAGATTTCCTAGGAACTATTACATGCTTCGATTCGATAAGGCTAGGCCACTTTATGCCCTTTTTAGTGAAAGAAAAAGGATCAAAATCGAGTAAAATCCGTAAATTAACAAGGAAATTACCCCCATGTTGGCCGATTTTGAAAATTCTAATATAAACCATGGAAGTCATAGATATGCTCGTTAGATTTCCTAGGAACTATTACATGCTTCGATTCGTTAAGTTTAGGCCACTTTATGCCTTTTCTAGTGAAAGAAAAAGGGTCAAAAACGAGTAAAATCCGTAAATTAACAAGGAAATTACCCCCATGTTGGCCGTTCTTGAAAATTCTAATATAAACCATGGAAGTCGTAGATATGCTTGTTAGATTTCCTTGGAACTATTACATGCTTCGATTTGATAAGGCTAGACCACTTTATGCTCTTTTTAGTGAAAGAAAAAGGGTCAAAAACGAGTAAAATCCGTAAATTAACAAGGAAATTCACTTTACCACCATTTTGGCTGTTTTTGAAATTTCTAAAATCAACCATGGAAGTCGTAGATATGCTCATTAGATTTCCTAGGAACTATTACTTGCTTCGATTCGATAAGGCTAGGCCACTTTATCCCTTTTTTAGTGAAAGAAAAGGGTCAAAAACGAGTAAAATCCGTAAATTAACAAGGAAATTACCCCCATGTTGGCCGTTTTTGAAAATTCTAATATAAACCATGGAAGTCGTAGATATGCTTGTTAGATTTCCTTGGAACTATTACATGCTTCGATTTGATAAGGCTAGGCCACTTTATGCTCTTTTTAGTGAAAGAAAAAGGGTCAAAAACGAGTAAAATCCGTAACTTAACAAGGAAATTAACTTTACCACCATTTTGGCCGTTTTTGAAATTTCTAAAATAAACCATGGAAGTCGTAGATATGTTCATTAGATTTCCAGGAACTATTACATGCTTCGATTCGATAAGGCTAGGCCACTTTATGCCTTTTTTAGTGAAAGAAAAGGGTCAAAAATGAGTAAAATCCGTAAATTAACAAGGAAATTACCCCCATGTTGGCCGTTTTTGAAATTTCTAATATAAACCATGGAAGTCGTAGATATGCTTGTTAGATTTCCTAGGAACTATTACATGCTTCGATTTGATAATGCTAGGCCACTTTATTCCCTTTTTAGTGAAAGAAAAAGGGTCAAAAACGAGTAAAATTCGTAAATTAACAAGGAAATTCACATTACCACCATTTTGGCCGTTTTTGAAATTTCTAAAATCAACCATGGAAGTCGTAGATATGCTCATTAAATTTCCTAGGAACTATTACATGCTTCGATTCGATAAGGCTAGGCCACTTTATGCCCTTTTTAGTGAAAGAAAAATGATCAAAATCGAGTAAAATCCGTAAATTAACAAGGAAATTACCCCTATGTTGGCCGTTTTTGAAAATTCTAATATAGACCATTCAAGTCGTAGATATGTTTGTTAGATTTCCTACGAACTATTACATGCTTCGATTCGATAAGGCTAGGCCACTTTATGCCTTTTTTAGTGAAAGAAAAAGGATCAAAATCGAGTAAAATCCGTAAATTAACAAGGAAATTACCCCCATGTTGGCCGTTTTTGAAAATTCTAATATAAACCACGGAAGTCGTAGATATGCTTGTTTGATTTCCTAGGAACTATTACATGCTTCGATTTGATAAGGCTAGGCCACTTTATGCCCTTTTTAGTGAAAGAAAAAGGGTCAAAAACGAGTAAAATCCGTAAATTAACAAGGAAATTCACTATACCACCATTTTGGCCGTTTTTGAAATTTCTAAAATCAACCACGGAAGTCGTAGATATGCTCATTAGATTTCCTAGGAACTATTACATGCTTCGATTCGATAAGGCTAGGCCACTTTATGCCTTTTTTAGTGAAAGAAAAGGGTCAAAAACGAGTAAAATCCGTAAATTAACAAAGAAATTACCCCCATGTTGGCCGTTTTTGAAAATTCTAATATAAACCATGGAAGTCGTAGATATGCTTGTTAGATTTCCTTGGAACTATTACGTGCTTCGATTTGATAATGCTAGGCCACTTTATGCTTTTTTTAGTGGAAGAAAAGGGTCAAAAACGAGTAAAATCCGTAAATTAACAAGGAAATTACCCCCATGTTGGCCGTTTTTAAAAATTCTAATATAAACCATGGAAGTCGTAGATATGCTTGTTAGATTTCCTAGGAACTATTACATGCTTCGATTTGATAAGGCTAGGCCACTTTATGCCCTTTTTAGTGAAAGAAAAAGGGTCAAAAACGAGTAAAATCCGTAAATTAACAAGGAAATTCACATTACCACCATTTTGGCCGTTTTTGAAATTTCTAAAATCAACCACGGAAGTCGTAGATATGCTCATTAGATTTCCTAGGAACTATTACATGCTTCGATTCGATAAGGCTAGGCCACTTTATGCCTTTTTTAGTGAAAGAAAAGGGTCAAAAACGAGTAAAATCCGTAAATTAACAAAGAAATTACCCCCATGTTGGCCGTTTTTGAAAATTCTAATATAAACCGTGGAAGTCGTAGATATGCTTGTTAGATTTCCTTGGAACTATTACATGCTTCGATTTGATAAGGCTAGGCCACTTTATGCTCTTTTTAGTGAAAGAAAAAGGGTCAAAAACGAGTAAAATCCGTAAATTAACAAGGAAATTCACTTTACCACCATTTTGGCCGTTTTTGAAATTTCTAAAATCAACCATGGAAGTCGTAGATATGCTCATTAGATTTCCTAGGAACTATTACATGCTTCGATTCGATAAGGCTAGGCCACTTTATGCCTTTTTTAGTGAAAGAAAATGGGTCAAAAACGAGTAAAATCCGTAAATTAACAAGGAAATTACCCCCATGTTGGCCGTTTTTGAAATTTCTAATATAAACCATGGAAGTCGTAGATATGCTTGTTAGATTTCCTAGGAACTATTACATGCTTCGATTTGATAAGGCTGGGCCACTTTATGCCCTTTTTAGTGAGAGAAAAAGGGTCAAAAACGAGTAAAATTTGTAAATTAACAAGGAAATTCACTTTACCACCATTTTGGCCGTTTTTGAAATTTCTAAAATCAACCACGGAAGTCGTAGATATGCTCATTAGATTTCCTAGGAACTATTACATGCTTCGATTCGATAAGGCTAGGCCACTTTATGCTCTTTTTAGTGAAAGAAAAAGGGTCAAAAACGAGTAAACTCCGTAAATTAACAAGGAAATTCACTTTACCACCATTTTGGCCGTTTTTGAAATTTCTAAAATCAACCATGGAAGTCGTAGATATGCTCATTAGATTTCATAGGAACTATTACATGCTTCGATTCGATAAGGCTAGGCCACTTTATGCCCTTTTTAGTGAAAGAAAAAGGATCAAAATCGAGTAAAATCCGTAAACTAACAAGGAAATTACCCCCATGTTGGCCGATTTTGAAAATTCTAATATAAACCATGGAAGTCATAGATATGCTCGTTAGATTTCCTAGGAACTATTACATGCTTCGATTCGTTAAGTTTAGGCCACTTTATGCCTTTTCTAGTGAAAGAAAAAGGGTCAAAAACGAGTAAAATCCGTAAATTAACAAGGAAATTACCCCCATGTTGGCCGTTTTTGAAATTTCTAATATAAACCATGGAAGTCGTAGATATGCTTGTTAGATTTCCTAGGAACTATTACATGCTTCGATTTGATAATGCTAGGCCACTTTATTCCCTTTTTAGTGAAAGAAAAAGGGTCAAAAACGAGTAAAATTCGTAAATTAACAAGGAAATTCACATTACCACCATTTTGGCCGTTTTTGAAATTTCTAAAATCAACCATGGAAGTCGTAGATATGCTCATTAAATTTCCTAGGAACTATTACATGCTTTGATTCGATAAGGCTAGGCCACTTTATGCCCTTTTTAGTGAAAGAAAAATGATCAAAATCGAGTAAAATCCGTAAATTAACAAGGAAATTACCCCTATGTTGGCCGTTTTTGAAAATTCTAATATAGACCATTCAAGTCGTAGATATGTTTGTTAGATTTCCTACGAACTATTACATGCTTCGATTCGATAAGGCTAGGCCACTTTATGCCTTTTTTAGTGAAAGAAAAAGGATCAAAATCGAGTAAAATCCGTAAATTAACAAGGAAATTACCCCCATGTTGGCCGTTTTTGAAAATTCTAATATAAACCATGGAAGTCGTAGATATGCTTGTTTGATTTCCTAGGAACTATTACATGCTTCGATTTGATAAGGCTAGGCCACTTTATGCCCTTTTTAGTGAAAGAAAAAGGGTCAAAAACGAGTAAAATCCGTAAATTAACAAGGAAATTCACTATACCACCATTTTGGCCGTTTTTGAAATTTCTAAAATCAACCACGGAAGTCGTAGATATGCTCATTAGATTTCCTAGGAACTATTACATGCTTCGATTCGATAAGGCTAGGCCACTTTATGCCTTTTTTAGTGAAAGAAAAGGGTCAAAAACGAGTAAAATCCGTAAATTAACAAAGAAATTACCCCCATGTTGGCCGTTTTTGAAAATTCTAATATAAACCATGGAAGTCGTAGATATGCTTGTTAGATTTCCTTGGAACTATTACGTGCTTCGATTTGATAATGCTAGGCCACTTTATGCTTTTTTTAGTGGAAGAAAAGGGTCAAAAACGAGTAAAATCCGTAAATTAACAAGGAAATTACCCCCATGTTGGCCGTTTTTAAAAATTCTAATATAAACCATGGAAGTCGTAGATATGCTTGTTAGATTTCCTAGGAACTATTACATGCTTCGATTTGATAAGGCTAGGCCACTTTATGCCCTTTTTAGTGAAAGAAAAAGGGTCAAAAACGAGTAAAATCCGTAAATTAACAAGGAAATTCACATTACCACCATTTTGGCCGTTTTTGAAATTTCTAAAATCAACCACGGAAGTCGTAGATATGCTCATTAGATTTCCTAGGAACTATTACATGCTTCGATTCGATAAGGCTAGGCCACTTTATGCCTTTTTTAGTGAAAGAAAAGGGTCAAAAACGAGTAAAATCCGTAAATTAACAAAGAAATTACCCCCATGTTGGCCGTTTTTGAAAATTCTAATATAAACCGTGGAAGTCGTAGATATGCTTGTTAGATTTCCTTGGAACTATTACATGCTTCGATTTGATAAGGCTAGGCCACTTTATGCTCTTTTTAGTGAAAGAAAAAGGGTCAAAAACGAGTAAAATCCGTAAATTAACAAGGAAATTCACTTTACCACCATTTTGGCCGTTTTTGAAATTTCTAAAATCAACCATGGAAGTCGTAGATATGCTCATTAGATTTCCTAGGAACTATTACATGCTTCGATTCGATAAGGCTAGGCCACTTTATGCCTTTTTTAGTGAAAGAAAATGGGTCAAAATCGAGTAAAATCCGTAAATTAACCAGGAAATTACCCCCATGTTGGCCGTTTTTGAAATTTCTAATATAAACCATGGAAGTCGTAGATATGCTTGTTAGATTTCCTAGGAACTATTACATGCTTCGATTTGATAAGGCTGGGCCACTTTATGCCCTTTTTAGTGAGAGAAAAAGGGTCAAAAACGAGTAAAATTTGTAAATTAACAAGGAAATTCACTTTACCACCATTTTGGCCGTTTTTGAAATTTCTAAAATCAACCACGGAAGTCGTAGATATGCTCATTAGATTTCCTAGGAACTATTACATGCTTCGATTCGATAAGGCTAGGCCACTTTATGCTCTTTTTAGTGAAAGAAAAAGGGTCAAAAACGAGTAAACTCCGTAAATTAACAAGGAAATTCACTTTACCACCATTTTGGCCGTTTTTGAAATTTCTAAAATCAACCATGGAAGTCGTAGATATGCTCATTAGATTTCATAGGAACTATTACATGCTTCGATTCGATAAGGCTAGGCCACTTTATGCCCTTTTTAGTGAAAGAAAAAGGATCAAAATCGAGTAAAATCCGTAAACTAACAAGAAAATTACCCCCATGTTGGCCGATTTTGAAAATTCTAATATAAACCATGGAAGTCATAGATATGCTCGTTAGATTTCCTAGGAACTATTACATGCTTCGATTCGTTAAGTTTAGGCCACTTTATGCCTTTTCTAGTGAAAGAAAAAGGGTCAAAAACGAGTAAAATCCGTAAATTAACAAGGAAATTACCCCCATGTTGGCCGTTTTTGAAAATTCTAATATAAACCATGGAAGTCGTAGATATGCTTGTTAGATTTCCTTGGAACTATTACATGCTTCGATTCGATAAGGCTAGGCCACTTTATGCCTTTTTGAGTGAAAGAAAAGGGTCAAAAATGAGTAAAATCCGTAAATTAACAAGGAAATTACCGCCATGTTGGCCGTTTTTGAAAATTGTAATATAAACCATGGAAGTCGTAGATATGCTTGTTAGATTTCCTAGGAACTATTACATGCTTCGATTTGATAATGCTAGGCCACTTTATGCCCTTTTTAGTGAAAGAAAAAGGGTCAAAAACGAGTAAAATCCGTAAATTAACAAGGAAATTCACTTTACCACCATTTTGGCCGTTTTTGAAATTTCTAAAATCAACCATGGAAGTCGTAGATATGCTCATTAAATTTCCTAGGAACTATTACATGCTTCGATTCGATAAGGCTAGGCCACTTTATGCCCTTTTTAGTGAAAGAAAAATGATCAAAATCGAGTAAAATCCGGAAATTAACAAGGAAATTACCCCTATGTTGGCCGTTTTTGAAAATTCTAATATAGACCATTCAAGTCGTAGATATGTTTGTTTGATTTCCTACGAACTATTACATGCTTCGATTCGATAAGGCTAGGCCACTTTATGCCTTTTTTAGTGAAAGAAAAAGGATCAAAATCGAGTAAAATCCGTAAATTAACAAGGAAATTACCCCCATGTTGGCCGTTTTTGAAAATTCTAATATAAACCATGGAAGTCGTAGATATGCTTGTTAGATTTCCTAGGAACTATTACATGCTTCGATTTGATAAGGCTAGGCAACTTTATGCCCTTTTTAGTGAGAGAAAAAGGGTCAAAAACGAGTAAAATCCGTAAATTAACAAGGAAATTCACTTTACCACCATTTTGGCCGTTTTTGAAATTTCTAAAATTAACCACGGAAGTCGTAGATATGCTCATTAGATTTCCTAGGAACTATTACATGCTTCGATTCGATAAGGCTAGGCCACTTTATGCTCTTTTTAGTGAAAGAAAAAGGGTCAAAAACGAGTAAACTCCGTAAATTAACAAGGAAATTCACTTTACCACCATTTTGGCCGTTTTTGAAATTTCTAAAATCAACCATGGAAGTCGTAGATATGCTCATTAGATTTCCTAGGAACTATTACATGCTTCGATTCGATAAGGCTAGGCCACTTTACGCCCATTTTAGTGAAAGAAAAAGGATCAAAATCGAGTAAAATCCGTAAATTAACAAGGAAATTACCCCCGTGTTGGCCGATTTTGAAAATTCTAATATAAACCATGGAAGTCATAGATATGCTCGTTAGATTTCCTAGGAACTATTACATGCTTCGATTCGTTAAGTTTAGGCCACTTTATGCCTTTTCTAGTGAAAGAAAAAGGGTCAAAAACGAGTAAAATCCGTAAATTAACAAGGAAATTACCCCCATGTTGGCCGTTTTTGAAAATTCTAATATAAACCATGGAAGTCGTAGATATGCTTGTTAGATTTCCTTGGAACTATTACATGCTTCGATTCGTTAAGTTTAGGCCACTTTATGCCTTTTCTAGTGAAAGAAAAAGGGTCAAAAACGAGTAAAATCCGTAAATTAACAAGGAAATTACCCCCATGTTGGCCGTTTTTGAAAATTCTAATATAAACCATGGAAGTCGTAGATATGCTTGTTAGATTTCCTTGGAACTATTACATGCTTCGATTTGATAAGGCTAGGCCACTTTATGCGCTTTTAAGTGAAAGAAAAAGGGTCAAAAACGAGTAAAATCCGTAAATTAACAAGGAAATTCACTTTACCACCATTTTGGCCGTTTTTGAAATTTCTAAAATAAACCATGGAAGTCGTAGATATGCTCATTAGATTTCCTAGGAACTATTACATGCTTTGATTCGATAAGGCTAGGCCACTTTATGCCTTTTTTAGTGAAAGAAAAGGGTCAAAAATGAGTAAAATCCGTAAATTAACAAGGAAATTACCCCCATGTTGGCCGTTTTTGAAAATTCTAATATAAACCATGGAAGTCGTAGATATGCTTGTTAGATTTCCTAGGAACTATTACATGCTTCGATTTGATAATGCTAGGCCACTTTATGCCCTTTTTAGTGAAAGAAAAAGGGTCAAAAACGAGTAAAATCCGTAAATTAACAACGAAATTCACTTTACCACCATTTTGGCCGTTTTTGAAATTTCTAAAATCAACCATGGAAGTCGTAGATATGCTCATTAAATTTCCTAGGAACTATTACATGCTTCGATTCGATAAGGCTAGGCCACTTTATGCCCTTTTTAGTGAAAGAAAAATGATCAAAATCGAGTAAAATCCGGAAATTAACAAGGAAATTACCCCTATGTTGGCCGTTTTTGAAAATTCTAATATAGACCATTCAAGTCGTAGATATGTTTGTTTGATTTCCTACGAACTATTACATGTTTCGATTCGATAAGGCTAGGCCACTTTATGCCTTTTTTAGTGAAAGAAAAAGGATCAAAATCGAGTAAAATCCGTAAATTAACAAGGAAATTACCCCCATGTTGGCCGTTTTTGAAAATTCTAATATAAACCATGGAAGTCGTAGATATGCTTGTTAGATTTCCTAGGAACTATTACATGCTTCGATTTGATAAGGCTAGGCAACTTTATGCCCTTTTTAGTGAGAGAAAAAGGGTCAAAAACGAGTAAAATCCGTAAATTAACAAGGAAATTCACTTTACCACCATTTTGGCCATTTTTGAAATTTCTAAAATTAACCACGGAAGTCGTAGATATGCTCATTAGATTTCCTAGGAACTATTACATGCTTCGATTCGATAAGGCTAGGCCACTTTATGCTCTTTTTAGTGAAAGAAAAAGGGTCAAAAACGAGTAAACTCCGTAAATTAACAAGGAAATTCACTTTACCACCATTTTGGCCGTTTTTGAAATTTCTAAAATCAACCATGGAAGTCGTAGATATGCTCATTAGATTTCCTAGGAACTATTACATGCTTCGATTCGATAAGGCTAGGCCACTTTACGCCCATTTTAGTGAAAGAAAAAGGATCAAAATCGAGTAAAATCCGTAAATTAACAAGGAAATTACCCCCATGTTGGCCGATTTTGAAAATTCTAATATAAACCATGGAAGTCATAGATATGCTCGTTAGATTTCCTAGGAACTATTACATGCTTCGATTCGTTAAGTTTAGGCCACTTTATGCCTTTTCTAGTGAAAGAAAAAGGGTCAAAAACGAGTAAAATCCGTAAATTAACAAGGAAATTACCCCCATGTTGGCCGTTTTTGAAAATTCTAATATAAACCATGGAAGTCGTAGATATGCTTGTTAGATTTCCTTGGAACTATTACATGCTTCGATTCGTTAAGTTTAGGCCACTTTATGCCTTTTCTAGTGAAAGAAAAAGGGTCAAAAACGAGTAAAATCCGTAAATTAACAAGGAAATTACCCCCATGTTGGCCGTTTTTGAAAATTCTAATATAAACCATGGAAGTCGTAGATATGCTTGTTAGATTTCCTTGGAACTATTACATGCTTCGATTTGATAAGGCTAGGCCACTTTATGCGCTTTTAAGTGAAAGAAAAAGGGTCAAAAACGAGTAAAATCCGTAAATTAACAAGGAAATTCACTTTACCACCATTTTGGCCGTTTTTGAAATTTCTAAAATAAACCATGGAAGTCGTAGATATGCTCATTAGATTTCCTAGGAACTATTACATGCTTTGATTCGATAAGGCTAGGCCACTTTATGCCTTTTTTAGTGAAAGAAAAGGGTCAAAAATGAGTAAAATCCGTAAATTAACAAGGAAATTACCCCCATGTTGGCCGTTTTTGAAAATTCTAATATAAACCATGGAAGTCGTAGATATGCTTGTTAGATTTCCTAGGAACTATTACATGCTTCGATTTGATAATGCTAGGCCACTTTATGCCCTTTTTAGTGAAAGAAAAAGGGTCAAAAACGAGTAAAATCCGTAAATTAACAAGGAAATTCACTTTACCACCATTTTGGCCGTTTTTGAAATTTCTAAAATCAACCATGGAAGTCGTAGATATGCTCATTAAATTTCCTAGGAACTATTACATGCTTCGATTCGATAAGGCTAGGCCACTTTATGCCCTTTTTAGTGAAAGAAAAATGATCAAAATCGAGTAAAATCCGGAAATTAACAAGGAAATTACCCCTATGTTGGCCGTTATTGAAAATTCTAATATAGACCATTCAAGTCGTAGATATGTTTGTTTGATTTCCTACGAACTATTACATGCTTCGATTCGATAAGGCTAGGCCACTTTATGCCTTTTTTAGTGAAAGAAAAAGGATCAAAATCGAGTAAAATCTGTAAATTAACAAGGAAATTACCCCCATGTTGGCCGTTTTTGAAAATTCTAATATAAACCATGGAAGTCGTAGATATGCTTGTTAGATTTCCTAGGAACTATTACATGCTTCGATTTGATAAGGCTAGGCAACTTTATGCCCTTTTTAGTGAGAGAAAAAGGGTCAAAAACGAGTAAAATCCGTAAATTAACAAGGAAATTCACTTTACCACCATTTTGGCCGTTTTTGAAATTTCTAAAATTAACCACGGAAGTCGTAGATATGCTCATTAGATTTCCTAGGAACTATTACATGCTTCGATTCGATAAGGCTAGGCCACTTTATGCTCTTTTTAGTGAAAGAAAAAGGGTCAAAAACGAGTAAACTCCGTAAATTAACAAGGAAATTCACTTTACCACCATTTTGGCCGTTTTTGAAATTTCTAAAATCAACCATGGAAGTCGTAGATATGCTCATTAGATTTCCTAGGAACTATTACATGCTTCGATTCGATAAGGCTAGGCCACTTTACGCCCATTTTAGTGAAAGAAAAAGGATCAAAATCGAGTAAAATCCGTAAATTAACAAGGAAATTACCCCCATGTTGGCCGATTTTGAAAATTCTAATATAAACCATGGAAGTCATAGATATGCTCGTTAGATTTCCTAGGAACTATTACATGCTTCGATTCGTTAAGTTTAGGCCACTTTATGCCTTTTCTAGTGAAAGAAAAAGGGTCAAAAACGAGTAAAATCCGTAAATTAACAAGGAAATTACCCCCATGTTGGCCGTTTTTGAAAATTCTAATATAAACCATGGAAGTCGTAGATATGCTTGTTAGATTTCCTTGGAACTATTACATGCTTCGATTCGTTAAGTTTAGGCCACTTTATGCCTTTTCTAGTGAAAGAAAAAGGGTCAAAAACGAGTAAAATCCGTAAATTAACAAGGAAATTACCCCCATGTTGGCCGTTTTTGAAAATTCTAATATAAACCATGGAAGTCGTAGATATGCTTGTTAGATTTCCTTGGAACTATTACATGCTTCGATTTGATAAGGCTAGGCCACTTTATGCGCTTTTAAGTGAAAGAAAAAGGGTCAAAAACGAGTAAAATCCGTAAATTAACAAGGAAATTCACTTTACCACCATTTTGGCCGTTTTTGAAATTTCTAAAATAAACCATGGAAGTCGTAGATATGCTCATTAGATTTCCTAGGAACTATTACATGCTTTGATTCGATAAGGCTAGGCCACTTTATGCCTTTTTTAGTGAAAGAAAAGGGTCAAAAATGAGTAAAATCCGTAAATTAACAAGGAAATTACCCCCATGTTGGCCGTTTTTGAAAATTCTAATATAAACCATGGAAGTCGTAGATATGCTTGTTAGATTTCCTAGGAACTATTACATGCTTCGATTTGATAATGCTAGGCCACTTTATGCCCTTTTTAGTGAAAGAAAAAGGGTCAAAAACGAGTAAAATCCGTAAATTAACAAGGAAATTCACTTTACCACCATTTTGGCCGTTTTTGAAATTTCTAAAATCAACCATGGAAGTCGTAGATATGCTCATTAAATTTCCTAGGAACTATTACATGCTTCGATTCGATAAGGCTAGGCCACTTTATGCCCTTTTTAGTGAAAGAAAAATGATCAAAATCGAGTAAAATCCGGAAATTAACAAGGAAATTACCCCTATGTTGGCCGTTTTTGAAAATTCTAATATAGACCATTCAAGTCGTAGATATGTTTGTTTGATTTCCTACGAACTATTACATGCTTCGATTCGATAAGGCTAGGCCACTTTATGCCTTTTTTAGTGAAAGAAAAAGGATCAAAATCGAGTAAAATCCGTAAATTAACAAGGAAATTACCCCCATGTTGGCCGTTTTTGAAAATTCTAATATAAACCATGGAAGTCGTAGATATGCTTGTTAGATTTCCTAGGAACTATTACATGCTTCGATTTGATAAGGCTAGGCCACTTTATGCCCTTTTTAGTGAGAGAAAAAGGGTCAAAAACGAGTAAAATCCGTAAATTAACAAGGAAATTCACTTTACCACCATTTTGGCCGTTTTTGAAATTTCTAAAATTAACCACGGAAGTCGTAGATATGCTCATTAGATTTCCTAGGAACTATTACATGCTTCGATTCGATAAGGCTAGGCCACTTTATGCTCTTTTTAGTGAAAGAAAAAGGGTCAAAAACGAGTAAACTCCGTAAATTAACAAGGAAATTCACTTTACCACCATTTTGGCCGTTTTTGAAATTTCTAAAATCAACCATGGAAGTCGTAGATATGCTCATTAGATTTCCTAGGAACTATTACATGCTTCGATTCGATAAGGCTAGGCCACTTTACGCCCATTTTAGTGAAAGAAAAAGGATCAAAATCGAGTAAAATCCGTAAATTAACAAGGAAATTACCCCCATGTTGGCCGATTTTGAAAATTCTAATATAAACCATGGAAGTCATAGATATGCTCGTTAGATTTCCTAGGAACTATTACATGCTTCGATTCGTTAAGTTTAGGCCACTTTATGCCTTTTCTAGTGAAAGAAAAAGGGTCAAAAACGAGTAAAATCCGTAAATTAACAAGGAAATTACCCCCATGTTGGCCGTTTTTGAAAATTCTAATATAAACCATGGAAGTCGTAGATATGCTTGTTAGATTTCCTTGGAACTATTACATGCTTCGATTCGTTAAGTTTAGGCCACTTTATGCCTTTTCTAGTGAAAGAAAAAGGGTCAAAAACGAGTAAAATCCGTAAATTAACAAGGAAATTACCCCCATGTTGGCCGTTTTTGAAAATTCTAATATAAACCATGGAAGTCGTAGATATGCTTGTTAGATTTCCTTGGAACTATTACATGCTTCGATTTGATAAGGCTAGGCCACTTTATGCGCTTTTAAGTGAAAGAAAAAGGGTCAAAAACGAGTAAAATCCGTAAATTAACAAGGAAATTCACTTTACCACCATTTTGGCCGTTTTTGAAATTTCTAAAATAAACCATGGAAGTCGTAGATATGCTCATTAGATTTCCTAGGAACTATTACATGCTTTGATTCGATAAGGCTAGGCCACTTTATGCCTTCTTTAGTGAAAGAAAAGGGTCAAAAATGAGTAAAATCCGTAAATTAACAAGGAAATTACCCCCATGTTGGCCGTTTTTGAAAATTCTAATATAAACCATGGAAGTCGTAGATATGCTTGTTAGATTTCCTAGGAACTATTACATGCTTCGATTTGATAAGGCTAGGCCACTTTATGCCCTTTTTAGTGAGAGAAAAAGGGTCAAAAACGAGTAAAATCCGTAAATTAACAAGGAAATTCACTTTACCACCATTTTGGCCGTTTTTGAAATTTCTAAAATTAACCACGGAAGTCGTAGATATGCTCATTAGATTTCCTAGGAACTATTACATGCTTCGATTCGATAAGGCTAGGCCACTTTATGCTCTTTTTAGTGAAAGAAAAAGGGTCAAAAACGAGTAAACTCCGTAAATTAACAAGGAAATTCACTTTACCACCATTTTGGCCGTTTTTGAAATTTCTAAAATCAACCATGGAAGTCGTAGATATGCTCATTAGATTTCCTAGGAACTATTACATGCTTCGATTCGATAAGGCTAGGCCACTTTACGCCCATTTTAGTGAAAGAAAAAGGATCAAAATCGAGTAAAATCCGTAAATTAACAAGGAAATTACCCCCATGTTGGCCGATTTTGAAAATTCTAATATAAACCATGGAAGTCATAGATATGCTCGTTAGATTTCCTAGGAACTATTACATGCTTCGATTCGTTAAGTTTAGGCCACTTTATGCCTTTTCTAGTGAAAGAAAAAGGGTCAAAAACGAGTAAAATCCCTAAATTAACAAGGAAATTACCCCCATGTTGGCCGTTTTTGAAAATTCTAATATAAACCATGGAAGTCGTAGATATGCTTGTTAGATTTCCCTGGAACTATTACATGCTTCGATTTGATAAGGCTAGACCACTTTATGCTCTTTTTAGTGAAAGAAAAAGGGACAAAAACAAGTAAAATCCGTAAATTAACAAGGAAATTCACTTTACCACCATTTTGGCTGTTTTTGAAATTTCTAAAATCAACCATGGAAGTCGTAGATATGCTCATTAGATTTCCTAGGAACTATTACATGCTTCGATTCGATAAGGCTAGGCCACTTTATGCCTTTTTTAGTGAAAGAAAAGGGTCAAAAACGAGTAAAATCCATAAATTAACAAGGAAATTACCCCCATGTTGGCCGTTTTTGAAAATTCTAATATAAACCATGGAAGTCGTAGATATGCTTGTTAGATTTCCTTGGAACTATTACATGCTTCGATTTGATAAGGCTAGGCCACTTTATGCGCTTTTAAGTGAAAGAAAAAGGGTCAAAAACGAGTAAAATCCGTAAATTAACAAGGAAATTCACTTTACCACCATTTTGGCCGTTTTTGAAATTTCTAAAAAAAACCATGGAAGTCGTAGATATGCTCATTAGATTTCCTAGGAACTATTACATGCTTTGATTCGATAAGGCTAGGCCACTTTATGCCTTTTTTAGTGAAAGAAAAGGGTCAAAAATGAGTAAAATCCGTAAATTAACAAGGAAATTACCCCCATGTTGGCCGTTTTTGAAAATTCTAATATAAACCATGGAAGTCGTAGATATGCTTGTTAGATTTCCTAGGAACTATTACATGCTTCGATTTGATAATGCTAGGCCACTTTATGACCTTTTTAGTGAAAGAAAAAGGGTCAAAAACGAGTAAAATCCGTAAATTAACAAGGAAATTCACTTTACCACCATTTTGGCCGTTTTTGAAATTTCTAAAATCAACCATGGAAGTCGTAGATATGCTCATTAAATTTCCTAGGAACTATTACATGCTTCGATTCGATAAGGCTAGGCCACTTTATGCCCTTTTTAGTGAAAGAAAAATGATCAAAATCGAGTAAAATCCGTAAATTAACAAAGAAATTACCCCCATGTTGGCCGTTTTTGAAAATTCTAATATAAACCGTGGAAGTCGTAGATATGCTTGTTAGATTTCCTTGGAACTATTACATGCTTCGATTTGATAAGGCTAGGCCACTTTATGCTCTTTTTAGTGAAAGAAAAAGGGTCAAAAACGAGTAAAATCCGTAAATTAACAAGGAAATTCACTTTACCACCATTTTGGCCGTTTTTGAAATTTCTAAAATCAACCATGGAAGTCGTAGATATGCTCATTAGATTTCCTAGGAACTATTACATGCTTCGATTCGATAAGGCTAGGCCACTTTATGCCTTTTTTAGTGAAAGAAAATGGGTCAAAAACGAGTAAAATCCGTAAATTAACAAGGAAATTACCCCCATGTTGGCCGTTTTTGAAATTTCTAATATAAACCATGGAAGTCGTAGATATTCTTGTTAGATTTCCTAGGAACTATTACATGCTTCGATTTGATAAGGCTAGGCCACTTTATGCCCTTTTTAGTGAGAGAAAAAGGGTCAAAAACGAGTAAAATCCGTAAATTAACAAGGAAATTCACTTTACCACCATTTTGGCCGTTTTTGAAATTTCTAAAATCAACCACGGAAGTCGTAGATATGCTCATTAGATTTCCTAGGAACTATTACATGCTTCGATTCGTTAAGTTTAGGCCACTTTATGCCTTTTCTAGTGAAAGAAAAAGGGTCAAAAACGAGTAAAATCCGTAAATTAACAAGGAAATTATCCCCATGTTGGCCGTTTTTGAAAATTCTAATATAAACCATGGAAGTCGTAGATATGCTTGTTAGATTTCCTTGGAACTATTACATGCTTCGATTCGTTAAGTTTAGGCCACTTTATGCCTTTTCTAGTGAAAGAAAAAGGGTCAAAAACGAGTAAAATCCGTAAATTAACAAGGAAATTACCCCCATGTTGGCCGTTTTTGAAAATTCTAATATAAACCATGGAAGTCGTAGATATGCTTGTTAGATTTCCTTGGAACTATTACATGCTTCGATTTGATAAGGCTAGGCCACTTTATGCGCTTTTAAGTGAAAGAAAAAGGGTCAAAAACGAGTAAAATCCGTAAATTAACAAGGAAATTCACTTTACCACCATTTTGGCCGTTTTTGAAATTTCTAAAATAAACCATGGAAGTCGTAGATATGCTCATTAGATTTCCTAGGAACTATTACATGCTTTGATTCGATAAGGCTAGGCCACTTTATGCCTTTTTTAGTGAAAGAAAAGGGTCAAAAATGAGTAAAATCCGTAAATTAACAAGGAAATTACCCCCATGTTGGCCGTTTTTGAAAATTCTAATATAAACCATGGAAGTCGTAGATATGCTTGTTAGATTTCCTAGGAACTATTACATGCTTCGATTTGATAATGCTAGGCCACTTTATGCCCTTTTTAGTGAAAGAAAAAGGGTCAAAAACGAGTAAAATCCGTAAATTAACAAGGAAATTCACTTTACCACCATTTTGGCCGTTTTTGAAATTTCTAAAATCAACCATGGAAGTCGTAGATATGCTCATTAAATTTCCTAGGAACTATTACATGCTTCGATTCGATAAGGCTAGGCCACTTCATGCCCTTTTTAGTGAAAGAAAAATGATCAAAATCGAGTAAAATCCGGAAATTAACAAGGAAATTACCCCTATGTTGGCCGTTATTGAAAATTCTAATATAGACCATTCAAGTCGTAGATATGTTTGTTTGATTTCCTACGAACTATTACATGCTTCGATTCGATAAGGCTAGGCCACTTTATGCCTTTTTTAGTGAAAGAAAAAGGATCAAAATCGAGTAAAATCTGTAAATTAACAAGGAAATTACCCCCATGTTGGCCGTTTTTGAAAATTCTAATATAAACCATGGAAGTCGTAGATATGCTTGTTAGATTTCCTAGAAACTATTACATGCTTCGATTTGATAAGGCTAGGCAACTTTATGCCCTTTTTAGTGAGAGAAAAAGGGTCAAAAACGAGTAAAATCCGTAAATTAACAAGGAAATTCACTTTACCACCATTTTGGCCGTTTTTGAAATTTCTAAAATTAACCACGGAAGTCGTAGATATGCTCATTAGATTTCCTAGGAACTATTACATGCTTCGATTCGATAAGGCTAGGCCACTTTATGCTCTTTTTAGTGAAAGAAAAAGGGTCAAAAACGAGTAAACTCCGTAAATTAACAAGGAAATTCACTTTACCACCATTTTGGCCGTTTTTGAAATTTCTAAAATCAACCATGGAAGTCGTAGATATGCTCATTAGATTTCCTAGGAACTATTACATGCTTCGATTCGATAAGGCTAGGCCACTTTACGCCCATTTTAGTGAAAGAAAAAGGATCAAAATCGAGTAAAATCCGTAAATTAACAAGGAAATTACCCCCATGTTGGCCGATTTTGAAAATTCTAATATAAACCATGGAAGTCATAGATATGCTCGTTAGATTTCCTAGGAACTATTACATGCTTCGATTCGTTAAGTTTAGGCCACTTTATGCCTTTTCTAGTGAAAGAAAAAGGGTCAAAAACGAGTAAAATCCGTAAATTAACAAGGAAATTACCCCCATGTTGGCCGTTTTTGAAAATTCTAATATAAACCATGGAAGTCGTAGATATGCTTGTTAGATTTCCTTGGAACTATTACATGCTTCGATTCGTTAAGTTTAGGCCACTTTATGCCTTTTCTAGTGAAAGAAAAAGGGTCAAAAACGAGTAAAATCCGTAAATTAACAAGGAAATTACCCCCATGTTGGCCGTTTTTGAAAATTCTAATATAAACCATGGAAGTCGTAGATATGCTTGTTAGATTTCCTTGGAACTATTACATGCTTCGATTTGATAAGGCTAGGCCACTTTATGCGCTTTTAAGTGAAAGAAAAAGGGTCAAAAACGAGTAAAATCCGTAAATTAACAAGGAAATTCACTTTACCACCATTTTGGCCGTTTTTGAAATTTCTAAAATAAACCATGGAAGTCGTAGATATGCTCATTAGATTTCCTAGGAACTATTACATGCTTTGATTCGATAAGGCTAGGCCACTTTATGCCTTTTTTAGTGAAAGAAAAGGGTCAAAAATGAGTAAAATCCGTAAATTAACAAGGAAATTACCCCCATGTTGGCCGTTTTTGAAAATTCTAATATAAACCATGGAAGTCGTAGATATGCTTGTTAGATTTCCTAGGAACTATTACATGCTTCGATTTGATAAGGCTAGGCCACTTTATGCCCTTTTTAGTGAGAGAAAAAGGGTCAAAAACGAGTAAAATCCGTAAATTAACAAGGAAATTCACTTTACCACCATTTTGGCCGTTTTTGAAATTTCTAAAATTAACCACGGAAGTCGTAGATATGCTCATTAGATTTCCTAGGAACTATTACATGCTTCGATTCGATAAGGCTAGGCCACTTTATGCTCTTTTTAGTGAAAGAAAAAGGGTCAAAAACGAGTAAACTCCGTAAATTAACAAGGAAATTCACTTTACCACCATTTTGGCCGTTTTTGAAATTTCTAAAATCAACCATGGAAGTCGTAGATATGCTCATTAGATTTCCTAGGAACTATTACATGCTTCGATTCGATAAGGCTAGGCCACTTTACGCCCATTTTAGTGAAAGAAAAAGGATCAAAATCGAGTAAAATCCGTAAATTAACAAGGAAATTACCCCCATGTTGGCCGATTTTGAAAATTCTAATATAAACCATGGAAGTCATAGATATGCTCGTTAGATTTCCTAGGAACTATTACATGCTTCGATTCGTTAAGTTTAGGCCACTTTATGCCTTTTCTAGTGAAAGAAAAAGGGTCAAAAACGAGTAAAATCCGTAAATTAACAAGGAAATTACCCCCATGTTGGCCGTTTTTGAAAATTCTAATATAAACCATGGAAGTCGTAGATATGCTTGTTAGATTTCCTTGGAACTATTACATGCTTCGATTCGTTAAGTTTAGGCCACTTTATGCCTTTTCTAGTGAAAGAAAAAGGGTCAAAAACGAGTAAAATCCGTAAATTAACAAGGAAATTACCCCCATGTTGGCCGTTTTTGAAAATTCTAATATAAACCATGGAAGTCGTAGATATGCTTGTTAGATTTCCTTGGAACTATTACATGCTTCGATTTGATAAGGCTAGGCCACTTTATGCGCTTTTAAGTGAAAGAAAAAGGGTCAAAAACGAGTAAAATCCGTAAATTAACAAGGAAATTCACTTTACCACCATTTTGGCCGTTTTTGAAATTTCTAAAATAAACCATGGAAGTCGTAGATATGCTCATTAGATTTCCTAGGAACTATTACATGCTTTGATTCGATAAGGCTAGGCCACTTTATGCCTTTTTTAGTGAAAGAAAAGGGTCAAAAATGAGTAAAATCCGTAAATTAACAAGGAAATTACCCCCATGTTGGCCGTTTTTGAAAATTCTAATATAAACCATGGAAGTCGTAGATATGCTTGTTAGATTTCCTAGGAACTATTACATGCTTCGATTTGATAAGGCTAGGCCACTTTATGCCCTTTTTAGTGAGAGAAAAAGGGTCAAAAACGAGTAAAATCCGTAAATTAACAAGGAAATTCACTTTACCACCATTTTGGCCGTTTTTGAAATTTCTAAAATTAACCACGGAAGTCGTAGATATGCTCATTAGATTTCCTAGGAACTATTACATGCTTCGATTCGATAAGGCTAGGCCACTTTATGCTCTTTTTAGTGAAAGAAAAAGGGTCAAAAACGAGTAAACTCCGTAAATTAACAAGGAAATTCACTTTACCACCATTTTGGCCGTTTTTGAAATTTCTAAAATCAACCATGGAAGTCGTAGATATGCTCATTAGATTTCCTAGGAACTATTACATGCTTCGATTCGATAAGGCTAGGCCACTTTACGCCCATTTTAGTGAAAGAAAAAGGATCAAAATCGAGTAAAATCCGTAAATTAACAAGGAAATTACCCCCATGTTGGCCGATTTTGAAAATTCTAATATAAACCATGGAAGTCATAGATATGCTCGTTAGATTTCCTAGGAACTATTACATGCTTCGATTCGTTAAGTTTAGGCCACTTTATGCCTTTTCTAGTGAAAGAAAAAGGGTCAAAAACGAGTAAAATCCCTAAATTAACAAGGAAATTACCCCCATGTTGGCCGTTTTTGAAAATTCTAATATAAACCATGGAAGTCGTAGATATGCTTGTTAGATTTCCCTGGAACTATTACATGCTTCGATTTGATAAGGCTAGACCACTTTATGCTCTTTTTAGTGAAAGAAAAAGGGACAAAAACAAGTAAAATCCGTAAATTAACAAGGAAATTCACTTTACCACCATTTTGGCTGTTTTTGAAATTTCTAAAATCAACCATGGAAGTCGTAGATATGCTCATTAGATTTCCTAGGAACTATTACATGCTTCGATTCGATAAGGCTAGGCCACTTTATGCCTTTTTTAGTGAAAGAAAAGGGTCAAAAACGAGTAAAATCCATAAATTAACAAGGAAATTACCCCCATGTTGGCCGTTTTTGAAAATTCTAATATAAACCATGGAAGTCGTAGATATGCTTGTTAGATTTCCTTGGAACTATTACATGCTTCGATTTGATAAGGCTAGGCCACTTTATGCGCTTTTAAGTGAAAGAAAAAGGGTCAAAAACGAGTAAAATCCGTAAATTAACAAGGAAATTCACTTTACCACCATTTTGGCCGTTTTTGAAATTTCTAAAATAAACCATGGAAGTCGTAGATATGCTCATTAGATTTCCTAGGAACTATTACATGCTTTGATTCGATAAGGCTAGGCCACTTTATGCCTTTTTTAGTGAAAGAAAAGGGTCAAAAATGAGTAAAATCCGTAAATTAACAAGGAAATTACCCCCATGTTGGCCGTTTTTGAAAATTCTAATATAAACCATGGAAGTCGTAGATATGCTTGTTAGATTTCCTAGGAACTATTACATGCTTCGATTTGATAATGCTAGGCCACTTTATGACCTTTTTAGTGAAAGAAAAAGGGTCAAAAACGAGTAAAATCCGTAAATTAACAAGGAAATTCACTTTACCACCATTTTGGCCGTTTTTGAAATTTCTAAAATCAACCATGGAAGTCGTAGATATGCTCATTAAATTTCCTAGGAACTATTACATGCTTCGATTCGATAAGGCTAGGCCACTTTATGCCCTTTTTAGTGAAAGAAAAATGATCAAAATCGAGTAAAATCCGTAAATTAACAAAGAAATTACCCCCATGTTGGCCGTTTTTGAAAATTCTAATATAAACCGTGGAAGTCGTAGATATGCTTGTTAGATTTCCTTGGAACTATTACATGCTTCGATTTGATAAGGCTAGGCAACTTTATGCTCTTTTTAGTGAAAGAAAAAGGGTCAAAAACGAGTAAAATCCGTAAATTAACAAGGAAATTCACTTTACCACCATTTTGGCCGTTTTTGAAATTTCTAAAATCAACCATGGAAGTCGTAGATATGCTCATTAGATTTCCTAGGAACTATTACATGCTTCGATTCGATAAGGCTAGGCCACTTTATGCCTTTTTTAGTGAAAGAAAATGGGTCAAAAACGAGTAAAATCCGTAAATTAACAAGGAAATTACCCCCATGTTGGCCGTTTTTGAAATTTCTAATATAAACCATGGAAGTCGTAGATATTCTTGTTAGATTTCCTAGGAACTATTACATGCTTCGATTTGATAAGGCTAGGCCACTTTATGCCCTTTTTAGTGAGAGAAAAAGGGTCAAAAACGAGTAAAATCCGTAAATTAACAAGGAAATTCACTTTACCACCATTTTGGCCGTTTTTGAAATTTCTAAAATCAACCACGGAAGTCGTAGATATGCTCATTAGATTTCCTAGGAACTATTACATGCTTCGATTCGATAAGGCTAGGCCACTTTATGCTCTTTTTAGTGAAAGAAAAAGGGTCAAAAACGAGTAAACTCCGTAAATTAACAAGGAAATTCACTTTACCACCATTTTGGCCGTTTTTGAAATTTCTAAAATCAACCATGGAAGTCGTAGATATGCTCATTAGATTTCCTAGGAACTATTACATGCTTCGATTCGATAAGGCTAGGCCACTTTATGCCCTTTTTAGTGAAAGAAAAAGGATCAAAATCGAGTAAAATCCGTAAATTAACAAGGAAATTACCCCCATGTTGGCCGATTTTGAAAATTCTAATATAAACCATGGAAGTCATAGATATGCTCGTTAGATTTCCTAGGAACTATTACATGCTTCGATTCGTTAAGTTTAGGCCACTTTATGCCTTTTCTAGTGAAAGAAAAAGGGTCAAAAACGAGTAAAATCCGTAAATTAACAAGGAAATTACCCCCATGTTGGCCGTTTTTGAAAATTCTAATATAAACCATGGAAGTCGTAGATATGCTTGTTAGATTTCCTTGGAACTATTACATGCTTCGATTCGATAAGGCTAGGCCACTTTATGCCTTTTTGAGTGAAAGAAAAGGGTCAAAAATGAGTAAAATCCGTAAATTAACAAGGAAATTACCCCCATGTTGGCCGTTTTTGAAAATTCTAATATAAACCATGGAAGTCGTAGATATGCTTGTTAGATTTCCTAGGAACTATTACATGCTTCGATTTGATAAGGCTAGGCCACTTTATGCCCTTTTTAGTGAGAGAAAAAGGGTCAAAAACGAGTAAAATCCGTAAATTAACAAGGAAATTCACTTTACCACCATTTTGGCCGTTTTTGAAATTTCTAAAATTAACCACGGAAGTCGTAGATATGCTCATTAGATTTCCTAGGAACTATTACATGCTTCGATTCGATAAGGCTAGGCCACTTTATGCTCTTTTTAGTGAAAGAAAAAGGGTCAAAAACGAGTAAACTCCGTAAATTAACAAGGAAATTCACTTTACCACCATTTTGGCCGTTTTTGAAATTTCTAAAATCAACCATGGAAGTCGTAGATATGCTCATTAGATTTCCTAGGAACTATTACATGCTTCGATTCGATAAGGCTAGGCCACTTTACGCCCATTTTAGTGAAAGAAAAAGGATCAAAATCGAGTAAAATCCGTAAATTAACAAGGAAATTACCCCCATGTTGGCCGATTTTGAAAATTCTAATATAAACCATGGAAGTCATAGATATGCTCGTTAGATTTCCTAGGAACTATTACATGCTTCGATTCGTTAAGTTTAGGCCACTTTATGCCTTTTCTAGTGAAAGAAAAAGGGTCAAAAACGAGTAAAATCCATAAATTAACAAGGAAATTACCCCCATGTTGGCCGTTTTTGAAAATTCTAATATAAACCATGGAAGTCGTAGATATGCTTGTTAGATTTCCTTGGAACTATTACATGCTTCGATTTGATAAGGCTAGACCACTTTATGCTCTTTTTAGTGAAAGAAAAAGGGTCAAAAACGAGTAAAATCCGTAAATTAACAAGGAAATTCACTTTACCACCATTTTGGCTGTTTTTGAAATTTCTAAAATCAACCATGGAAGTCGTAGATATGCTCATTAGATTTCCTAGGAACTATTACATGCTTCGATTCGATAAGGCTAGGCCACTTTATGCCTTTTTTAGTGAAAGAAAAGGGTCAAAAACGAGTAAAATCCATAAATTAACAAGGAAATTACCCCCATGTTGGCCGTTTTTGAAAATTCTAATATAAACCATGGAAGTCGTAGATATGCTTGTTAGATTTCCTTGGAACTATTACATGCTTCGATTTGATAAGGCTAGGCCACTTTATGCGCTTTTAAGTGAAAGAAAAAGGGTCAAAAACGAGTAAAATCCGTAAATTAACAAGGAAATTCACTTTACAACCATTTTGGCCGTTTTTGAAATTTCTAAAATAAACCATGAAAGTCGTAGATATGCTCATTAGATTTCCTAGGAACTATTACATGCTTTGATTCGATAAGGCTAGGCCACTTTATGCCTTTTTTAGTGAAAGAAATGGGTCAAAAATGAGTAAAATCCGTAAATTAACAAGGAAATTACCCCCATGTTGGCCGTTTTTCAAAATTCTAATATAAACCATGGAAGTCGTAGATATGCTTGTTAGATTTCCTAGGAACTATTACATGCTTCGATTCGATAAGGCTAGGCCACTTTATGCTCTTTTTAGTGAAAGAAAAAGGGTCAAAAACGAGTAAACTCCGTAAATTAACAAGGAAATTCACTTTACCACCATTTTGGCCGTTTTTGAAATTTCTAAAATCAACCATGGAAGTCGTAGATATGCTCATTAGATTTCCTAGGAACTATTACATGCTTCGATTCGATAAGGCTAGGCCACTTTATGCCCTTTTTAGTGAAAGAAAAAGGATCAAAATCGAGTAAAATCCGTAAATTAACAAGGAAATTACCCCCATGTTGGCCGATTCTGAAAATTCTAATATAAACCATGGAAGTCATAGATATGCTCGTTAGATTTCCTAGGAACTATTACATGCTTCGATTCGTTAAGTTTAGGCCACTTTATGCCTTTTCTAGTGAAAGAAAAAGGGTCAAAAACGAGTAAAATCCGTAAATTAACAAGGAAATTACCCCCATGTTGGCCGTTTTTGAAAATTCTAATATAAACCATGGAAGTCGTAGATATGCTTGTTAGATTTCCTTGGAACTATTACATGCTTCGATTCGATAAGGCTAGGCCACTTTATGCCTTTTTGATTGAAAGAAAAGGGTCAAAAATGAGTAAAATCCGTAAATTAACAAGGAAATTACCCCCATGTTGGCCGTTTTTGAAAATTCTAATATAAACCATGGAAGTCGTAGATATGCTTGTTAGATTTCCTAGGAACTATTACATGCTTCGATTTGATAAGGCTAGGCAACTTTATGCCCTTTTTAGTGAGAGAAAAAGGGTCAAAAACGAGTAAAATCCGTAAATTAACAAGGAAATTCACTTTACCACCATTTTGGCCGTTTTTGAAATTTCTAAAATTAACCACGGAAGTCGTAGATATGCTCATTAGATTTCCTAGGAACTATTACATGCTTCGATTCGATAAGGCTAGGCCACTTTATGCTCTTTTTAGTGAAAGAAAAAGGGTCAAAAACGAGTAAACTCCGTAAATTAACAAGGAAATTCACTTTACCACCATTTTGGCCGTTTTTGAAATTTCTAAAATCAACCATGGAAGTCGTAGATATGCTCATTAGATTTCCTAGGAACTATTACATGCTTCGATTCGATAAGGCTAGGCCACTTTACGCCCATTTTAGTGAAAGAAAAAGGATCAAAATCGAGTAAAATCCGTAAATTAACAAGGAAATTACCCCCATGTTGGCCGATTTTGAAAATTCTAATATAAACCATGGAAGTCATAGATATGCTCGTTAGATTTCCTAGGAACTATTACATGCTTCGATTCGTTAAGTTTAGGCCACTTTATGCCTTTTCTAGTGAAAGAAAAAGGGTCAAAAACGAGTAAAATCCGTAAATTAACAAGGAAATTACCCCCATGTTGGCCGTTTTTGAAAATTCTAATATAAACCATGGAAGTCGTAGATATGCTTGTTAGATTTCCTTGGAACTATTACATGCTTCGATTTGATAAGGCTAGACCACTTTATGCTCTTTTTAGTGAAAGAAAAAGGGTCAAAAACGAGTAAAATCCGTAAATTAACAAGGAAATTCACTTTACCACCATTTTGGCTGTTTTTGAAATTTCTAAAATCAACCATGGAAGTCGTAGATATGCTCATTAGATTTCCTAGGAACTATTACATGCTTCGATTCGATAAGGCTAGGCCACTTTATGCCTTTTTTAGTGAAAGAAAAGGGTCAAAAACGAGTAAAATCCATAAATTAACAAGGAAATTACCCCCATGTTGGCCGTTTTTGAAAATTCTAATATAAACCATGGAAGTCGTAGATATGCTTGTTAGATTTCCTTGGAACTATTACATGCTTCGATTTGATAAGGCTAGGCCACTTTATGCGCTTTTAAGTGAAAGAAAAAGGGTCAAAAACGAGTAAAATCCGTAAATTAACAAGGAAATTCACTTTACCACCATTTTGGCCGTTTTTGAAATTTCTAAAATAAACCATGGAAGTCGTAGATATGCTCATTAGATTTCCTAGGAACTATTACATGCTTTGATTCGATAAGGCTAGGCCACTTTATGCCTTTTTTAGTGAAAGAAAAGGGTCAAAAATGAGTAAAATCCGTAAATTAACAAGGAAATTACCCCCATGTTGGCCGTTTTTCAAAATTCTAATATAAACCATGGAAGTCGTAGATATGCTTGTTAGATTTCCTAGGAACTATTACATGCTTCGATTCGATAAGGCTAGGCCACTTTATGCTCTTTTTAGTGAAAGAAAAAGGGTCAAAAACGAGTAAACTCCGTAAATTAACAAGGAAATTCACTTTACCACCATTTTGGCCGTTTTTGAAATTTCTAAAATCAACCATGGAAGTCGTAGATATGCTCATTAGATTTCCTAGGAACTATTACATGCTTCGATTCGATAAGGCTAGGCCACTTTATGCCCTTTTTAGTGAAAGAAAAAGGATCAAAATCGAGTAAAATCCGTAAATTAACAAGGAAATTAACCCCATGTTGGCCGATTCTGAAAATTCTAATATAAACCATGGAAGTCATAGATATGCTCGTTAGATTTCCTAGGAACTATTACATGCTTCGATTCGTTAAGTTTAGGCCACTTTATGCCTTTTCTAGTGAAAGAAAAAGGGTCAAAAACGAGTAAAATCCGTAAATTAACAAGGAAATTACCCCCATGTTGGCCGTTTTTGAAAATTCTAATATAAACCATGGAAGTCGTAGATATGCTTGTTAGATTTCCTTGGAACTATTACATGCTTCGATTCGATAAGGCTAGGCCACTTTATGCCTTTTTGATTGAAAGAAAAGGGTCAAAAATGAGTAAAATCCGTAAATTAACAAGGAAATTACCCCCATGTTGGCCGTTTTTGAAAATTCTAATATAAACCATGGAAGTCGTAGATATGCTTGTTAGATTTCCTAGGAACTATTACATGCTTCGATTTGATAAGGCTAGGCCACTTTATGCCCTTTTTAGTGAGAGAAAAAGGGTCAAAAACGAGTAAAATCCGTAAATTAACAAGGAAATTCACTTTACCACCATTTTGGCCGTTTTTGAAATTTCTAAAATTAACCACGGAAGTCGTAGATATGCTCATTAGATTTCCTAGGAACTATTACATGCTTCGATTCGATAAGGCTAGGCCACTTTATGCTCTTTTTAGTGAAGGAAAAAGGGTCAAAAACGAGTAAACTCCGTAAATTAACAAGGAAATTCACTTTACCACCATTTTGGCCGTTTTTGAAATTTCTAAAATCAACCATGGAAGTCGTAGATATGCTCATTAGATTTCCTAGGAACTATTACATGCTTCGATTCGATAAGGCTAGGCCACTTTACGCCCATTTTAGTGAAAGAAAAAGGATCAAAATCGAGTAAAATCCGTAAATTAACAAGGAAATTACCCCCATGTTGGCCGATTTTGAAAATTCTAATATAAACCTTGGAAGTCATAGATATGCTCGTTAGATTTCCTAGGAACTATTACATGCTTCGATTCGTTAAGTTTAGGCCACTTTATGCCTTTTCTAGTGAAAGAAAAAGGGTCAAAAACGAGTAAAATCCGTAAATTAACAAGGAAATTACCCCCATGTTGGCCGTTTTTGAAAATTCTAATATAAACCATGGAAGTCGTAGATATGCTTGTTAGATTTCCTTGGAACTATTACATGCTTCGATTTGATAAGGCTAGACCACTTTATGCTCTTTTTAGTGAAAGAAAAAGGGTCAAAAACGAGTAAAATCCGTAAATTAACAAGGAAATTCACTTTACCACCATTTTGGCTGTTTTTGAAATTTCTAAAATCAACCATGGAAGTCGTAGATATGCTCATTAGATTTCCTAGGAACTATTACATGCTTCGATTCGATAAGGCTAGGCCACTTTATGCCTTTTTTAGTGAAAGAAAAGGGTCAAAAACGAGTAAAATCCATAAATTAACAAGGAAATTACCCCCATGTTGGCCGTTTTTGAAAATTCTAATATAAACCATGGAAGTCGTAGATATGCTTGTTAGATTTCCTTGGAACTATTACATGCTTCGATTTGATAAGGCTAGGCCACTTTATGCGCTTTTAAGTGAAAGAAAAAGGGTCAAAAACGAGTAAAATCCGTAAATTAACAAGGAAATTCACTTTACCACCATTTTGGCCGTTTTTGAAATTTCTAAAATAAACCATGGAAGTCGTAGATATGCTCATTAGATTTCCTAGGAACTATTACATGCTTTGATTCGATAAGGCTAGGCCACTTTATGCCTTTTTTAGTGAAAGAAAAGGGTCAAAAATGAGTAAAATCCGTAAATTAACAAGGAAATTACCCCCATGTTGGCCGTTTTTGAAAATTCTAATATAAACCATGGAAGTCGTAGATATGCTTGTTAGATTTCCTAGGAACTATTACATGCTTCGATTTGATAATGCTAGGCCACTTTATGCCCTTTTTAGTGAAAGAAAAAGGGTCAAAAACGAGTAAAATCCGTAAATTAACAAGGAAATTCACTTTACCACCATTTTGGCCGTTTTTGAAATTTCTAAAATCAACCATGGAAGTCGTAGATATGCTCATTAAATTTCCTAGGAACTATTACATGCTTCGATTCGATAAGGCTAGGCCACTTTATGCCCTTTTTAGTGAAAGAAAAATGATCAAAATCGAGTAAAATCCGTAAATTAACAAAGAAATTACCCCCATGTTGGCCGTTTTTGAAAATTCTAATATAAACCGTGGAAGTCGTAGATATGCTTGTTAGATTTCCTTGGAACTATTACATGCTTCGATTTGATAAGGCTAGGCCACTTTATGCTCTTTTTAGTGAAAGAAAAAGGGTCAAAAACGAGTAAAATCCGTAAATTAACAAGGAAATTCACTTTACCACCATTTTGGCCGTTTTTGAAATTTCTAAAATCAACCATGGAAGTCGTAGATATGCTCATTAGATTTCCTAGGAACTATTACATGCTTCGATTCGATAAGGCTAGGCCACTTTATGCCTTTTTTAGTGAAAGAAAATGGGTCAAAAACGAGTAAAATCCGTAAATTAACAAGGAAATTACCCCCATGTTGGCCGTTTTTGAAATTTCTAATATAAACCATGGAAGTCGTAGATATTCTTGTTAGATTTCCTAGGAACTATTACATGCTTCGATTTGATAAGGCTAGGCCACTTTATGCCCTTTTTAATGAGAGAAAATGGGTCAAAAACGAGTAAAATCCGTAAATTAACAAGGAAATTCACTTTACCACCATTTTGGCCGTTTTTGAAATTTCTAAAATCAACCACGGAAGTCGTAGATATGCTCATTAGATTTCCTAGGAACTATTACATGCTTCGATTCGATAAGGCTAGGCCACTTTATGCTCTTTTTAGTGAAAGAAAAAGGGTCAAAAACGAGTAAACTCCGTAAATTAACAAGGAAATTCACTTTACCACCATTTTGGCCGTTTTTGAAATTTCTAAAATCAACCATGGAAGTCGTAGATATGCTCATTAGATTTCCTAGGAACTATTACATGCTTCGATTCGATAAGGCTAGGCCACTTTATGCCCTTTTTAGTGAAAGAAAAAGGATCAAAATCATGTAAAATCCGTAAATTAACAAGGAAATTACCCCCATGTTGGCCGATTTTGAAAATTCTAATATAAACCATGGAAGTCATAGATATGCTCGTTAGATTTCCTAGGAACTATTACATGCTTCGATTCGTTAAGTTTAGGCCACTTTATGCCTTTTCTAGTGAAAGAAAAAGGGTCAAAAACGAGTAAAATCCGTAAATTAACAAGGAAATTACCCCCATGTTGGCCGTTTTTGAAAATTCTAATATAAACCATGGAAGTCGTAGATATGCTTGTTAGATTTCCTTGGAACTATTACATGCTTCGATTCGATAAGGCTAGGCCACTTTATGCCTTTTTGAGTGAAAGAAAAGGGTCAAAAATGAGTAAAATCCGTAAATTAACAAGGAAATTACCCCCATGTTGGCCGTTTTTGAAAATTCTAATATAAACCATGGAAGTCGTAGATATGCTTGTTAGATTTCCTAGGAACTATTACATGCTTCGATTTGATAATGCTAGGCCACTTTATGCCCTTTTTAGTGAAAGAAAAAGGGTCAAAAACGAGTAAAATCCGTAAATTAACAAGGAAATTCACTTTACCACCATTTTGGCCGTTTTTGAAATTTCTAAAATCAACCATGGAAGTCGTAGATATGCTCATTAAATTTCCTAGGAACTATTACATGCTTCGATTCGATAAGGCTAGGCCACTTTATGCCCTTTTTAGTGAAAGAAAAATGATCAAAATCGAGTAAAATCCGTAAATTAACAAGGAAATTACCCCTATGTTGGCCGTTTTTGAAAATTCTAATATAGACCATTCAAGTCGTAGATATGTTTGTTAGATTTCCTACGAACTATTACATGCTTCGATTCGATAAGGCTAGGCCACTTTATGCCTTTTTTAGTGAAAGAAAAAGGATCAAAAACGAGTAAAATCCGTAAATTAACAAGGAAATTCACTTTACCACCATTTTGGCCGTTTTTGAAATTTCTAAAATCAACCATGGAAGTCGTAGATATGCTCATTAGATTTCCTAGGAACTATTACATGCTTCGATTCGATAAGGCTAGGCCACTTTATGCCTTTTTTAGTGAAAGAAAATGGGTCAAAAACGAGTAAAATCCGTAAATTAACAAGGAAATTACCCCCATGTTGGCCGTTTTTGAAATTTCTAATATAAACCATGGAAGTCGTAGATATTCTTGTTAGATTTCCTAGGAACTATTACATGCTTCGATTTGATAAGGCTAGGCCACTTTATGCCCTTTTTAGTGAGAGAAAAAGGGTCAAAAACGCGTAAATTAACAAGGAAATTCACTTTACCACCATTTTGGCCGTTTTTGAAATTTCTAAAATCAACCACGGAAGTCGTAGATATGCTCATTAGATTTCCTAGGAACTATTACATGCTTCGATTCGATAAGGCTAGGCCACTTTATGCTCTTTTTAGTGAAAGAAAAAGGGTCAAAAACGAGTAAACTCCGTAAATTAACAAGGAAATTCACTTTACCACCATTTTGGCCGTTTTTGAAATTTCTAAAATCAACCATGGAAGTCGTAGATATGCTCATTAGATTTCCTAGGAACTATTACATGCTTCGAGTCGATAAGGCTAGGCCACTTTATGCCCTTTTTAGTGAAAGAAAAAGGATCAAAATCGAGTAAAATCCGTAAATTAACAAGGAAATTACCCCCATGTTGGCCGATTTTGAAAATTCTAATATAAACCATGGAAGTCATAGATATGCTCGTTAGATTTCCTAGGAACTATTACATGCTTCGATTCGTTAAGTTTAGGCCACTTTATGCCTTTTCTAGTGAAAGAAAAAGGGTCAAAAACGAGTAAAATCCGTAAATTAACAAGGAAATTACCCCCATGTTGGCCGTTTTTGAAAATTCTAATATAAACCATGGAAGTCGTAGATATGCTTGTTAGATTTCCTTGGAACTATTACATGCTTCGATTCGATAAGGCTAGGCCACTTTATGCCTTTTTGAGTGAAAGAAAAGGGTCAAAAATGAGTAAAATCCGTAAATTAACAAGGAAATTACCCCCATGTTGGCCGTTTTTGAAAATTCTAATATAAACCATGGAAGTCGTAGATATGCTTGTTAGATTTCCTAGGAACTATTACATGCTTCGATTTGATAATGCTAGGCCACTTTATGCCCTTTTTAGTGAAAGAAAAAGGGTCAAAAACGAGTAAAATCCGTAAATTAACAAGGAAATTCACTTTACCACCATTTTGGCCGTTTTTGAAATTTCTAAAATCAACCATGGAAGTCGTAGATATGCTCATTAAATTTCCTAGGAACTATTACATGCTTCGATTCGATAAGGCTAGGCCACTTTATGCCCTTTTTAGTGAAAGAAAAATGATCAAAATCGAGTAAAATCCGTAAATTAACAAGGAAACTACCCCTATGTTGGCCGTTTTTGAAAATTCTAATATAGACCATTCAAGTCGTAGATATGTTTGTTAGATTTCCTACGAACTATTACATGCTTCGATTCGATAAGGCTAGGCCACTTTATGCCTTTTTTAGTGAAAGAAAAAGGATCAAAATCGAGTAAAATCCGTAAATTAACAAGGAAATTACCCCCATGTTGGCCGTTTTTGAAAATTCTAATATAAACCATGGAAGTCGTAGATATGCTTGTTAGATTTCCTAGGAACTATTACATGCTTCGATTTGATAAGGCTAGGCCACTTTATGCCCTTTTTAGTGAGAGAAAAAGGGTCAAAAACGAGTAAAATCCGTAAATTAACAAGGAAATTCACTTTACCACCATTTTGGCCGTTTTTGAAATTTCTAAAATCAACCACGGAAGTCGTAGATATCCTCATTAGATTTCCTAGGAACTATTACATGCTTCGATTCGATAAGGCTAGGCCACTTTATGCTCTTTTTAGTGAAAGAAAAAGGGTCAAAAACGAGTAAACTCCGTAAATTAACAAGGAAATTCACTTTACCACCATTTTGGCCGTTTTTGAAATTTCTAAAATCAACCATGGAAGTCGTAGATATGCTCATTAGATTTCCTAGGAACTATTACATGCTTCGATTCGATAAGGCTAGGCCACTTTATGCCCTTTTTAGTGAAAGAAAAAGGATTAAAATCGAGTAAAATCCGTAAATTAACAAGGAAATTACCCCCATGTTGGCCGATTTTGAAAATTCTAATATAAACCATGGAAGTCATAGATATGCTCGTTAGATTTCCTAGGAACTATTACATGTTTCGATTCGTTAAGTTTAGGCCACTTTATGCCTTTTCTAGTGAAAGAAAAAGGGTCAAAAACGAGTAAAATCCGTAAATTAACAAGGAAATTACCCCCATGTTGGCCGTTTTTGAAAATTCTAATATAAACCATGGAAGTCGTAGATATGCTTGTTAGATTTCCTTGGAACTATTACATGCTTCGATTTGATAAGGCTAGACCACTTTATGCTCTTTTTAGTGAAAGAAAAAGGGTCAAAAACGAGTAAAATCCGTAAATTAACAAGGAAATTCACTTTACCACCATTTTGGCTGTTTTTGAAATTTCTAAAATCAACCATGGAAGTCGTAGATATGCTCATTAGATTTCCTAGGAACTATTACATGCTTCGATTCGATAAGGCTAGGCCACTTTATGCCTTTTTTAGTGAAAGAAAATGGGTCAAAAACGAGTAAAATCCGTAAATTAACAAGGAAATTCACTTTACCACCATTTTGGCCGTTTTTGAAATTTCTAAAATCAACCATGGAAGTCGTAGATATGCTCATTAGATTTCCTAGGAACTATTACATGCTTCGATTCGATAAGGCTAGGCCACTTTATGCCTTTTTTAGTGAAAGAAAATGGGTCAAAAACGAGTAAAATCCGTAAATTAACAAGGAAATTACCCCCATGTTGACCGTTTTTGAAATTTCTAATATAAACCATGGAAGTCGTAGATATTCTTGTTAGATTTCCTAGGAACTATTACATGCTTCGATTTGATAAGGCTAGGCCACTTTATGCCCTTTTTAGTGAGAGAAAAAGGGTCAAAAACGAGTAAAATCCGTAAATTAACAAGGAAATTCACTTTACCACCATTTTGGCCGTTTTTGAAATTTCTAAAATCAACCACGGAAGTCGTAGATATGCTCATTAGATTTCCTAGGAACTATTACATGCTTCGATTCGATAAGGCTAGGCCACTTTATGCTCTTTTTAGTGAAAGAAAAAGGGTCAAAAACGAGTAAACTCCGTAAATTAACAAGGAAATTCACTTTACCACCATTTTGGCCGTTTTTGAAATTTCTAAAATCAACCATGGAAGTCGTAGATATGCTCATTAGATTTCCTAGGAACTATTACATGCTTCGATTCGATAAGGCTAGGCCACTTTATGCCCTTTTTAGTGAAAGAAAAAGGATCAAAATCGAGTAAAATCCGTAAATTAACAAGGAAATTACCCCCATGTTGGCCGATTTTGAAAATTCTAATATAAACCATGGAAGTCATAGATATGCTCGTTAGATTTCCTAGGAACTATTACATGCTTCGATTCGTTAAGTTTAGGCCACTTTATGCCTTTTCTAGTGAAAGAAAAAGGGTCAAAAACGAGTAAAATCCGTAAATTAACAAGGAAATTACCCCCATGTTGGCCGTTTTTGAAAATTCTAATATAAACCATGGAAGTCGTAGATATGCTTGTTAGATTTCCTTGGAACTATTACATGCTTCGATTCGATAAGGCTAGGCCACTTTATGCCTTTTTGAGTGAAAGAAAAGGGTCAAAAATGAGTAAAATCCGTAAATTAACAAGGAAATTACCCCCATGTTGGCCGTTTTTGAAAATTCTAATATAAACCATGGAAGTCGTAGATATGCTTGTTAGATTTCCTAGGAACTATTACATGCTTCGATTTGATAATGCTAGGCCACTTTATGCCCTTTTTAGTGAAAGAAAAAGGGTCAAAAACGAGTAAAATCCGTAAATTAACAAGGAAATTCACTTTACCACCATTTTGGCCGTTTTTGAAATTTCTAAAATCAACCATGGAAGTCGTAGATATGCTCATTAAATTTCCTAGGAACTATTACATGCTTCGATTCGATAAGGCTAGGCCACTTTATGCCCTTTTTAGTGAAAGAAAAATGATCAAAATCGAGTAAAATCCGTAAATTAACAAGGAAACTACCCCTATGTTGGCCGTTTTTGAAAATTCTAATATAGACCATTCAAGTCGTAGATATGTTTGTTAGATTTCCTACGAACTATTACATGCTTCGATTCGATAAGGCTAGGCCACTTTATGCCTTTTTTAGTGAAAGAAAAAGGATCAAAATCGAGTAAAATCCGTAAATTAACAAGGAAATTACCCCCATGTTGGCCGTTTTTGAAAATTCTAATATAAACCATGGAAGTCGTAGATATGCTTGTTAGATTTCCTAGGAACTATTACATGCTTCGATTTGATAAGGCTAGGCCACTTTATGCCCTTTTTAGTGAGAGAAAAAGGGTCAAAAACGAGTAAAATCCGTAAATTAACAAGGAAATTCACTTTACCACCATTTTGGCCGTTTTTGAAATTTCTAAAATCAACCATGGAAGTCGTAGATATGCTCATTAAATTTCCTAGGAACTATTACATGCTTCGATTCGATAAGGCTAGGCCACTTTATGCCCTTTTTAGTGAAAGAAAAATGATCAAAATCGAGTAAAATCCGTAAATTAACAAGGAAACTACCCCTATGTTGGCCGTTTTTGAAAATTCTAATATAGACCATTCAAGTCGTAGATATGTTTGTTAGATTTCCTACGAACTATTACATGCTTCGATTCGATAAGGCTAGGCCACTTTATGCCTTTTTTAGTGAAAGAAAAAGGATCAAAATCGAGTAAAATCCGTAAATTAACAAGGAAATTACCCCCATGTTGGCCGTTTTTGAAAATTCTAATATAAACCATGGAAGTCGTAGATATGCTTGTTAGATTTCCTAGGAACTATTACATGCTTCGATTTGATAAGGCTAGGCCACTTTATGCCCTTTTTAGTGAGAGAAAAAGGGTCAAAAACGAGTAAAATCCGTAAATTAACAAGGAAATTCACTTTACCACCATTTTGGCCGTTTTTGAAATTTCTAAAATCAACCACGGAAGTCGTAGATATCCTCATTAGATTTCCTAGGAACTATTACATGCTTCGATTCGATAAGGCTAGGCCACTTTATGCTCTTTTTAGTGAAAGAAAAAGGGTCAAAAACGAGTAAACTCCGTAAATTAACAAGGAAATTCACTTTACCACCATTTTGGCCGTTTTTGAAATTTCTAAAATCAACCATGGAAGTCGTAGATATGCTCATTAGATTTCCTAGGAACTATTACATGCTTCGATTCGATAAGGCTAGGCCACTTTATGCCCTTTTTAGTGAAAGAAAAAGGATTAAAATCGAGTAAAATCCGTAAATTAACAAGGAAATTACCCCCATGTTGGCCGATTTTGAAAATTCTAATATAAACCATGGAAGTCATAGATATGCTCGTTAGATTTCCTAGGAACTATTACATGTTTCGATTCGTTAAGTTTAGGCCACTTTATGCCTTTTCTAGTGAAAGAAAAAGGGTCAAAAACGAGTAAAATCCGTAAATTAACAAGGAAATTACCCCCATGTTGGCCGTTTTTGAAAATTCTAATATAAACCATGGAAGTCGTAGATATGCTTGTTAGATTTCCTTGGAACTATTACATGCTTCGATTTGATAAGGCTAGACCACTTTATGCTCTTTTTAGTGAAAGAAAAAGGGTCAAAAACGAGTAAAATCCGTAAATTAACAAGGAAATTCACTTTACCACCATTTTGGCTGTTTTTGAAATTTCTAAAATCAACCATGGAAGTCGTAGATATGCTCATTAGATTTCCTAGGAACTATTACATGCTTCGATTCGATAAGGCTAGGCCACTTTATGCCTTTTTTAGTGAAAGAAAATGGGTCAAAAACGAGTAAAATCCGTAAATTAACAAGGAAATTCACTTTACCACCATTTTGGCCGTTTTTGAAATTTCTAAAATCAACCATGGAAGTCGTAGATATGCTCATTAGATTTCCTAGGAACTATTACATGCTTCGATTCGATAAGGCTAGGCCACTTTATGCCTTTTTTAGTGAAAGAAAATGGGTCAAAAACGAGTAAAATCCGTAAATTAACAAGGAAATTACCCCCATGTTGACCGTTTTTGAAATTTCTAATATAAACCATGGAAGTCGTAGATATTCTTGTTAGATTTCCTAGGAACTATTACATGCTTCGATTTGATAAGGCTAGGCCACTTTATGCCCTTTTTAGTGAGAGAAAAAGGGTCAAAAACGAGTAAAATCCGTAAATTAACAAGGAAATTCACTTTACCACCATTTTGGCCGTTTTTGAAATTTCTAAAATCAACCACGGAAGTCGTAGATATGCTCATTAGATTTCCTAGGAACTATTACATGCTTCGATTCGATAAGGCTAGGCCACTTTATGCTCTTTTTAGTGAAAGAAAAAGGGTCAAAAACGAGTAAACTCCGTAAATTAACAAGGAAATTCACTTTACCACCATTTTGGCCGTTTTTGAAATTTCTAAAATCAACCATGGAAGTCGTAGATATGCTCATTAGATTTCCTAGGAACTATTACATGCTTCGATTCGATAAGGCTAGGCCACTTTATGCCCTTTTTAGTGAAAGAAAAAGGATCAAAATCGAGTAAAATCCGTAAATTAACAAGGAAATTACCCCCATGTTGGCCGATTTTGAAAATTCTAATATAAACCATGGAAGTCATAGATATGCTCGTTAGATTTCCTAGGAACTATTACATGCTTCGATTCGTTAAGTTTAGGCCACTTTATGCCTTTTCTAGTGAAAGAAAAAGGGTCAAAAACGAGTAAAATCCGTAAATTAACAAGGAAATTACCCCCATGTTGGCCGTTTTTGAAAATTCTAATATAAACCATGGAAGTCGTAGATATGCTTGTTAGATTTCCTTGGAACTATTACATGCTTCGATTCGATAAGGCTAGGCCACTTTATGCCTTTTTGAGTGAAAGAAAAGGGTCAAAAATGAGTAAAATCCGTAAATTAACAAGGAAATTACCCCCATGTTGGCCGTTTTTGAAAATTCTAATATAAACCATGGAAGTCGTAGATATGCTTGTTAGATTTCCTAGGAACTATTACATGCTTCGATTTGATAATGCTAGGCCACTTTATGCCCTTTTTAGTGAAAGAAAAAGGGTCAAAAACGAGTAAAATCCGTAAATTAACAAGGAAATTCACTTTACCACCATTTTGGCCGTTTTTGAAATTTCTAAAATCAACCATGGAAGTCGTAGATATGCTCATTAAATTTCCTAGGAACTATTACATGCTTCGATTCGATAAGGCTAGGCCACTTTATGCCCTTTTTAGTGAAAGAAAAATGATCAAAATCGAGTAAAATCCGTAAATTAACAAGGAAACTACCCCTATGTTGGCCGTTTTTGAAAATTCTAATATAGACCATTCAAGTCGTAGATATGTTTGTTAGATTTCCTACGAACTATTACATGCTTCGATTCGATAAGGCTAGGCCACTTTATGCCTTTTTTAGTGAAAGAAAAAGGATCAAAATCGAGTAAAATCCGTAAATTAACAAGGAAATTACCCCCATGTTGGCCGTTTTTGAAAATTCTAATATAAACCATGGAAGTCGTAGATATGCTTGTTAGATTTCCTAGGAACTATTACATGCTTCGATTTGATAAGGCTAGGCCACTTTATGCCCTTTTTAGTGAGAGAAAAAGGGTCAAAAACGAGTAAAATCCGTAAATTAACAAGGAAATTCACTTTACCACCATTTTGGCCGTTTTTGAAATTTCTAAAATCAACCACGGAAGTCGTAGATATCCTCATTAGATTTCCTAGGAACTATTACATGCTTCGATTCGATAAGGCTAGGCCACTTTATGCTCTTTTTAGTGAAAGAAAAAGGGTCAAAAACGAGTAAACTCCGTAAATTAACAAGGAAATTCACTTTACCACCATTTTGGCCGTTTTTGAAATTTCTAAAATCAACCATGGAAGTCGTAGATATGCTCATTAGATTTCCTAGGAACTATTACATGCTTCGATTCGATAAGGCTAGGCCACTTTATGCCCTTTTTAGTGAAAGAAAAAGGATTAAAATCGAGTAAAATCCGTAAATTAACAAGGAAATTACCCCCATGTTGGCCGATTTTGAAAATTCTAATATAAACCATGGAAGTCATAGATATGCTCGTTAGATTTCCTAGGAACTATTACATGTTTCGATTCGTTAAGTTTAGGCCACTTTATGCCTTTTCTAGTGAAAGAAAAAGGGTCAAAAACGAGTAAAATCCGTAAATTAACAAGGAAATTACCCCCATGTTGGCCGTTTTTGAAAATTCTAATATAAACCATGGAAGTCGTAGATATGCTTGTTAGATTTCCTTGGAACTATTACATGCTTCGATTTGATAAGGCTAGACCACTTTATGCTCTTTTTTGTGAAAGAAAAAGGGTCAAAAACGAGTAAAATCCGTAAATTAACAAGGAAATTCACTTTACCACCATTTTGGCTGTTTTTGAAATTTCTAAAATCAACCATGGAAGTCGTAGATATGCTCATTAGATTTCCTAGGAACTATTACATGCTTCGATTCGATAAGGCTAGGCCACTTTATGCCTTTTTTAGTGAAAGAAAAGGGTCAAAAACGAGTAAAATCCATAAATTAACAAGGAAATTACCCCCATGTTGGCCGTTTTTGAAAATTCTAATATAAACCATGGAAGTCGTAGATATGCTTGTTAGATTTCCTTGGAACTATTACATGCTTCGATTTGATAAGGCTAGGCCACTTTATGCGCTTTTAAGTGAAAGAAAAATGGTCAAAAACGAGTAAAATCCGTAAATTAACAAGGAAATTCACTTTACCACCATTTTGGCCATTTTTGAAATTTCTAAAATAAACCATGGAAGTCGTAGATATGCTCATTAGATTTCCTAGGAACTATTACATGCTTCGATTCGATAAGGCCAGGCCACTTTATGCCTTTTTTAGTGAAAGAAAAGGGTCAAAAATGAGTAAAATCCGTAAATTAACAAAGAAATTACCCCCATGTTGGCCGTTTTTGAAAATTCTAATATAAACCATGGAAGTCGTAGATATGCTTGTTAGATTTCCTAGGAACTATTACATGCTTCGATTTGATAAGGCTAGGCCACTTTATGCTCTTTTTAGTGAAAGAAAAAGGGTCAAAAACGAGTAAAATCCGTAAATTAACAAGGAAATTCACTTTACCACCATTTTGGCCGTTTTTGAAATTTCTAAAATCAACCATGGAAGTCGTAGATATGCTCATTAAATTTCCTAGGAACTATTACATGCTTCGATTCGATAAGGCTAGGCCACTTTATGCCCTTTTTAGTGAAAGAAAAATGATCAAAATCGAGTAAAATCCGTAAATTAACAAGGAAATTTCCCCCATGTTGGCCGTTTTTGAAAATTCTAATATAAACCATGGAAGTCGTAGATATGCTTGTTTGATTTCCTAGGAACTATTACATGCTTCGATTTGATAAGGCTATGCCACTTTATGCCCTTTTTAGTGAAAGAAAAAGGGTCAAAAACGAGTAAAATCCGTAAATTAACAAGGAAATTCACTTTACCACCATTTTGGCCGTTTTTGAAATTTCTAAAATCAACCATGGAAGTCGTAGATATGCTCATTAAATTTCCTAGGAACTATTACATGCTTCGATTCGATAAGGCTAGGCCACTTTATGCCCTTTTTAGTGAAAGAAAAATGATCAAAATCGAGTAAAATCCGTAAATTAACAAGGAAATTACCCCTATGTTGGCCGTTTTTGAAAATTCTAATATAGACCATTCAAGTCGTAGATATGTTTGTTAGATTTCCTACGAACTATTACATGCTTTGATTCGATAAGGCTAGGCCACTTTATGCCTTTTTTAGTGAAAGAAAAAGGATCAAAATCGAGTAAAATCCGTAAATTAACAAGGAAATTACCCCCATGTTGGCCGTTTTTGAAAATTCTAATATAAACCATGGAAGTCGTAGATATGCTTGTTAGATTTCCTAGGAACTATTACATGCTTCGATTTGATAAGGCTAGGCCACTTTATGCCCTTTTTAGTGAGAGAAGAAGGGTCAAAAACGAGTAAAATCCGTAAATTAACAAGGAAATTCACTTTACCACCATTTTGGCCGCTTTTGAAATTTCTAAAATCAACCACGGAAGTCGTAGATATGCTCATTAGATTTCCTAGCAACTATTACATGCTTCGATTCGATAAGGCTAGGCCACTTTATGCTCTTTTTAGTGAAAGAAAAAGGGTCAAAAACGAGTAAACTCCGTAAATTAACAAGGAAATTCACTTTACCACCATTTTGGCCGTTTTTGAAATTTCTAAAATCAACCATGGAAGTCGTAGATATGCTCATTAGATTTCCTAGGAACTATTACATGCTTCGATTCGATAAGGCTAGGCCACTTTATGCCCTTTTTAGTGAAAGAAAAAGGATCAAAATCGAGTAAAATCCGTAAATTAACAAGGAAATTACCCCCATGTTGGCCGATTTTGAAAATTCTAATATAAACCATGGAAGTCATAGATATGCTCGTTAGATTTCCTAGGAACTATTACATGCTTCGATTCGTTAAGTTTAGGCCACTTTATGCCTTTTCTAGTGAAAGAAAAAGGGTCAAAAACGAGTAAAATCCGTAAATTAACAAGGAAATTACCCCCATGTTGGCCGTTTTTGAAAATTCTAATATAAACCATGGAAGTCGTAGATATGCTTGTTAGATTTGCTTGGAACTATTACATGCTTCGATTCGATAAGGCTAGGCCACTTTATGCCTTTTTGAGTGAAAGAAAAGGGTCAAAAATGAGTAAAATACGTAAATTAACAAGGAAATTACCCCCATGTTGGCCGTTTTTGAAAATTCTAATATAAACCATGGAAGTCGTAGATATGCTTGTTAGATTTCCTAGGAACTATTACATGCTTCGATTTGATAATGCTAGGCCACTTTATGCCCTTTTTAGTGAAAGAAAAAGGGTCAAAAACGAGTAAAATCCGTAAATTAACAAGGAAATTCACTTTACCACCATTTTGGCCGTTTTTGAAATTTCTAAAATCAACCATGGAAGTCGTAGATATGCTCATTAAATTTCCTAGGAACTATTACATGCTTCCATTCGATAAGGCTAGGCCACTTTATGCCCTTTTTAGTGAAAGAAAAATGATCAAAATCGAGTAAAATCCGTAAATTAACAAGGAAATTACCCCTATGTTGGCCGTTTTTGAAAATTCTAATATAGACCATTCAAGTCGTAGATATGTTTGTTAGATTTCCTACGAACTATTACATGCTTCGATTCGATAAGGCTAGGCCACTTTATGCCTTTTTTAGTGAAAGAAAAAGGATCAAAAACGAGTAAAATCCGTAAATTAACAAGGAAATTCACTTTACCACCATTTTGGCCGTTTTTGAAATTTCTAAAATCAACCATGGAAGTCGTAGATATGCTCATTAGATTTCCTAGGAACTATTACATGCTTCGATTAGATAAGGCTAGGCCACTTTATGCCTTTTTTAGTGAAAGAAAATGGGTCAAAAACGAGTAAAATCCGTAAATTAACAAGGAAATTACCCCGATGTTGGCCGTTTTTGAAATTTCTAATATAAACCATGGAAGTCGTAGATATTCTTGTTAGATTTCCTAGGAACTATTACATGCTTCGAGTTGATAAGGCTATGCCACTTTATGCCCTTTTTAGTGAAAGAAAAAGGGTCAAAAACGAGTAAAATCCGTAAATTAACAAGGAAATTCACTTTACCACCATTTTGGCCGTTTTTGAAATTTCTAAAATCAACCATGGAAGTCGTAGATATGCTCATTAGATTTCCTAGGAACTATTACATGCTTCGATTAGATAAGGCTAGGCCACTTTATGCCTTTTTTAGTGAAAGAAAATGGGTCAAAAACGAGTAAAATCCGTAAATTAACAAGGAAATTACCCCCATGTTGGCCGTTTTTGAAATTTCTAATATAAACCATGGAAGTCGCAGATATTCTTGTTAGATTTCCTACGAACTATTACATGCTTCGATTCGATAAGGCTAGGCCACTTTATGCCTTTTTTAGTGAAAGAAAAAGGATCAAAATCGAGTAAAATCCGTAAATTAACAAGGAAATTACCCCCATGTTGGCCGTTTTTGAAAATTCTAATATAAACCATGGAAGTCGTAGATATGCTTGTTAGATTTCCTAGGAACTATTACATGCTTCGATTTGATAAGGCTAGGCCACTTTATGCCCTTTTTAGTGAGAGAAAAAGGGTCAAAAACGAGTAAAATCCGTAAATTAACAAGGAAATTCACTTTACCACCATTTTGGCCGTTTTTGAAATTTCTAAAATCAACCACGGAAGTCGTAGATATGCTCATTAGATTTCCTAGGAACTATTACATGCTTCGATTCGATAAGGCTAGGCCACTTTATGCCCTTTTTAGTGAAAGAAAAAGGATCAAAATCGAGTAAAATCCGTAAATTAACAAGGAAATTACCCCCATGTTGGCCGATTTTGAAAATTCTAATATAAACCATGGAAGTCATAGATATGCTCGTTAGATTTCCTAGGAACTATTACATGCTTCGATTCGTTAAGTTTAGGCCACTTTATGCCTTTTCTAGTGAAAGAAAAAGGGTCAAAAACGAGTAAAATCCGTAAATTAACAAGGAAATTACCCCCATGTTGGCCGTTTTTGAAAATTCTAATATAAACCATGGAAGTCGTAGATATGCTTGTTAGATTTGCTTGGAACTATTACATGCTTCGATTCGATAAGGCTAGGCCACTTTATGCCTTTTTGAGTGAAAGAAAAGGGTCAAAAATGAGTAAAATACGTAAATTAACAAGGAAATTACCCCCATGTTGGCCGTTTTTGAAAATTCTAATATAAACCATGGAAGTCGTAGATATGCTTGTTAGATTTCCTAGGAACTATTACATGCTTCGATTTGATAATGCTAGGCCACTTTATGCCCTTTTTAGTGAAAGAAAAAGGGTCAAAAACGAGTAAAATCCGTAAATTAACAAGGAAATTCACTTTACCACCATTTTGGCCGTTTTTGAAATTTCTAAAATCAACCATGGAAGTCGTAGATATGCTCATTAAATTTCCTAGGAACTATTACATGCTTCCATTCGATAAGGCTAGGCCACTTTATGCCCTTTTTAGTGAAAGAAAAATGATCAAAATCGAGTAAAATCCGTAAATTAACAAGGAAATTACCCCTATGTTGGCCGTTTTTGAAAATTCTAATATAGACCATTCAAGTCGTAGATATGTTTGTTAGATTTCCTACGAACTATTACATGCTTCGATTCGATAAGGCTAGGCCACTTTATGCCTTTTTTAGTGAAAGAAAAAGGATCAAAAACGAGTAAAATCCGTAAATTAACAAGGAAATTCACTTTACCACCATTTTGGCCGTTTTTGAAATTTCTAAAATCAACCATGGAAGTCGTAGATATGCTCATTAGATTTCCTAGGAACTATTACATGCTTCGATTAGATAAGGCTAGGCCACTTTATGCCTTTTTTAGTGAAAGAAAATGGGTCAAAAACGAGTAAAATCCGTAAATTAACAAGGAAATTACCCCGATGTTGGCCGTTTTTGAAATTTCTAATATAAACCATGGAAGTCGTAGATATTCTTGTTAGATTTCCTAGGAACTATTACATGCTTCGAGTTGATAAGGCTATGCCACTTTATGCCCTTTTTAGTGAAAGAAAAAGGGTCAAAAACGAGTAAAATCCGTAAATTAACAAGGAAATTCACTTTACCACCATTTTGGCCGTTTTTGAAATTTCTAAAATCAACCATGGAAGTCGTAGATATGCTCATTAGATTTCCTAGGAACTATTACATGCTTCGATTAGATAAGGCTAGGCCACTTTATGCCTTTTTTAGTGAAAGAAAATGGGTCAAAAACGAGTAAAATCCGTAAATTAACAAGGAAATTACCCCCATGTTGGCCGTTTTTGAAATTTCTAATATAAACCATGGAAGTCGCAGATATTCTTGTTAGATTTCCTACGAACTATTACATGCTTCGATTCGATAAGGCTAGGCCACTTTATGCCTTTTTTAGTGAAAGAAAAAGGATCAAAATCGAGTAAAATCCGTAAATTAACAAGGAAATTACCCCCATGTTGGCCGTTTTTGAAAATTCTAATATAAACCATGGAAGTCGTAGATATGCTTGTTAGATTTCCTAGGAACTATTACATGCTTCGATTTGATAAGGCTAGGCCACTTTATGCCCTTTTTAGTGAGAGGAGAAGGGTCAAAAACGAGTAAAATCCGTAAATTAACAAGGAAATTCACTTTACCACCATTTTGGCCGTTTTTGAAATTTCTAAAATCAACCACGGAAGTCGTAGATATGCTCATTAGATTTCCTAGCAACTATTACATGCTTCGATTCGATAAGGCTAGGCCACTTTATGCTCTTTTTAGTGAAAGAAAAAGGGTCAAAAACGAGTAAACTCCGTAAATTAACAAGGAAATTCACTTTACCACCATTTTGGCCGTTTTTGAAATTTCTAAAATCAACCATGGAAGTCGTAGATATGCTCATTAGATTTCCTAGGAACTATTACATGCTTCGATTCGATAAGGCTAGGCCACTTTATGCCCTTTTTAGTGAAAGAAAAAGGATCAAAATCGAGTAAAATCCGTAAATTAACAAGGAAATTACCCCCATGTTGGCCGATTTTGAAAATTCTAATATAAACCATGGAAGTCATAGATATGCTCGTTAGATTTCCTAGGAACTATTACATGCTTCGATTCGTTAAGTTTAGGCCACTTTATGCCTTTTCTAGTGAAAGAAAAAGGGTCAAAAACGAGTAAAATCCGTAAATTAACAAGGAAATTACCCCCATGTTGGCCGTTTTTGAAAATTCTAATATAAACCATGGAAGTCGTAGATATGCTTGTTAGATTTGCTTGGAACTATTACATGCTTCGATTCGATAAGGCTAGGCCACTTTATGCCTTTTTGAGTGAAAGAAAAGGGTCAAAAATGAGTAAAATACGTAAATTAACAAGGAAATTACCCCCATGTTGGCCGTTTTTGAAAATTCTAATATAAACCATGGAAGTCGTAGATATGCTTGTTAGATTTCCTAGGAACTATTACATGCTTCGATTTGATAATGCTAGGCCACTTTATGCCCTTTTTAGTGAAAGAAAAAGGGTCAAAAACGAGTAAAATCCGTAAATTAACAAGGAAATTCACTTTACCACCATTTTGGCCGTTTTTGAAATTTCTAAAATCAACCATGGAAGTCGTAGATATGCTCATTAAATTTCCTTGGAACTATTACATGCTTCCATTCGATAAGGCTAGGCCACTTTATGCCCTTTTTAGTGAAAGAAAAATGATCAAAATCGAGTAAAATCCGTAAATTAACAAGGAAATTACCCCTATGTTGGCCGTTTTTGAAAATTCTAATATAGACCATTCAAGTCGTAGATATGTTTGTTAGATTTCCTACGAACTATTACATGCTTCGATTCGATAAGGCTAGGCCACTTTATGCCTTTTTTAGTGAAAGAAAAAGGATCAAAAACGAGTAAAATCCGTAAATTAACAAGGAAATTCACTTTACCACCATTTTGGCCGTTTTTGAATTTTCTAAAATCAACCATGGAAGTCGTAGATATGCTCATTAGATTTCCTAGGAACTATTACATGCTTCGATTAGATAAGGCTAGGCCACTTTATGCCTTTTTTAGTGAAAGAAAATGGGTCAAAAACGAGTAAAATCCGTAAATTAACAAGGAAATTACCCCCATGTTGGCCGTTTTTGAAATTTCTAATATAAACCATGGAAGTCGTAGATATTCTTGTTAGATTTCCTAGGAACTATTACATGCTTCGATTTGATAAGGCTATGCCACTTTATGACCTTTTTAGTGAAAGAAAAAGGGTCAAAAACGAGTAAAATCCGTAAATTAACAAGGAAATTCACTTTACCACCATTTTGGCCGTTTTTGAAATTTCTAAAATCAACCATGGAAGTCGTAGATATGCTCATTAGATTTCCTAGGAACTATTACATGCTTCGATTAGATAAGGCTAGGCCACTTTATGCCTTTTTTAGTGAAAGAAAATGGGTCAAAAACGAGTAAAATCCGTAAATTAACAAGGAAATTACCCCCATGTTGGCCGTTTTTGAAATTTCTAATATAAACCATGGAAGTCGCAGATATTCTTGTTAGATTTCCTACGAACTATTACATGCTTCGATTCGATAAGGCTAGGCCACTTTATGCCTTTTTTAGTGAAAGAAAAAGGATCAAAATCGAGTAAAATCCGTAAATTAACAAGGAAATTACCCCCATGTTGGCCGTTTTTGAAAATTCTAATATAAACCATGGAAGTCGTAGATATGCTTGTTAGATTTCCTAGGAACTATTACATGCTTCGATTTGATAAGGCTAGGCCACTTTATGCCCTTTTTAGTGAGAGAAGAAGGGTCAAAAACGAGTAAAATCCGTAAATTAACAAGGAAATTCACTTTACCACCATTTTGGCCGTTTTTGAAATTTCTAAAATCAACCACGGAAGTCGTAGATATGCTCATTAGATTTCCTAGCAACTATTACATGCTTCGATTCGATAAGGCTAGGCCACTTTATGCCCTTTTTAGTGAAAGAAAAAGGATCAAAATCGAGTAAAATCCGTAAATTAACAAGGAAATTACCCCCATGTTGGCCGTTTTTGAAAATTCTAATATAAACCATGGAAGTCGTAGATATGCTTGTTAGATTTCCTAGGAACTATTACATGCTTCGATTTGATAATGCTAGGCCACTTTATGCCCTTTTTAGTGAAAGAAAAAGGGTCAAAAACGAGTAAAATCCGTAAATTAACAAGGAAATTCACTTTACCACCATTTTGGCCGTTTTTGAAATTTCTAAAATCAACCATGGAAGTCGTAGATATGCTCATTAAATTTCCTTGGAACTATTACATGCTTCCATTCGATAAGGCTAGGCCACTTTATGCCCTTTTTAGTGAAAGAAAAATGATCAAAATCGAGTAAAATCCGTAAATTAACAAGGAAATTACCCCTATGTTGGCCGTTTTTGAAAATTCTAATATAGACCATTCAAGTCGTAGATATGTTTGTTAGATTTCCTACGAACTATTACATGCTTCGATTCGATAAGGCTAGGCCACTTTATGCCTTTTTTAGTGAAAGAAAAAGGATCAAAAACGAGTAAAATCCGTAAATTAACAAGGAAATTCACTTTACCACCATTTTGGCCGTTTTTGAATTTTCTAAAATCAACCATGGAAGTCGTAGATATGCTCATTAGATTTCCTAGGAACTATTACATGCTTCGATTAGATAAGGCTAGGCCACTTTATGCCTTTTTTAGTGAAAGAAAATGGGTCAAAAACGAGTAAAATCCGTAAATTAACAAGGAAATTACCCCCATGTTGGCCGTTTTTGAAATTTCTAATATAAACCATGGAAGTCGTAGATATTCTTGTTAGATTTCCTAGGAACTATTACATGCTTCGATTTGATAAGGCTATGCCACTTTATGCCCTTTTTAGTGAAAGAAAAAGGGTCAAAAACGAGTAAAATCCGTAAATTAACAAGGAAATTCACTTTACCACCATTTTGGCCGTTTTTGAAATTTCTAAAATCAACCATGGAAGTCGTAGATATGCTCATTAGATTTCCTAGGAACTATTACATGCTTCGATTAGATAAGGCTAGGCCACTTTATGCCTTTTTTAGTGAAAGAAAATGGGTCAAAAACGAGTAAAATCCGTAAATTAACAAGGAAATTACCCCCATGTTGGCCGTTTTTGAAATTTCTAATATAAACCATGGAAGTCGCAGATATTCTTGTTAGATTTCCTACGAACTATTACATGCTTCGATTCGATAAGGCTAGGCCACTTTATGCCTTTTTTAGTGAAAGAAAAAGGATCAAAATCGAGTAAAATCCGTAAATTAACAAGGAAATTACCCCCATGTTGGCCGTTTTTGAAAATTCTAATATAAACCATGGAAGTCGTAGATATGCTTGTTAGATTTCCTAGGAACTATTACATGCTTCGATTTGATAAGGCTAGGCCACTTTATGCCCTTTTTAGTGAGAGAAGAAGGGTCAAAAACGAGTAAAATCCGTAAATTAACAAGGAAATTCACTTTACCACCATTTTGGCCGTTTTTGAAATTTCTAAAATCAACCACGGAAGTCGTAGATATGCTCATTAGATTTCCTAGCAACTATTACATGCTTCGATTCGATAAGGCTAGGCCACTTTATGCCCTTTTTAGTGAAAGAAAAAGGATCAAAATCGAGTAAAATCCGTAAATTAACAAGGAAATTACCCCCATGTTGGCCGATTTTGAAAATTCTAATATAAACCATGGAAGTCATAGATATGCTCGTTAGATTTCCTAGGAACTATTACATGCTTCGATTCGTTAAGTTTAGGCCACTTTATGCCTTTTCTAGTGAAAGAAAAAGGGTCAAAAACGAGTAAAATCCGTAAATTAACAAGGAAATTACCCCCATGTTGGCCGTTTTTGAAAATTCTAATATAAACCATGGAAGTCGTAGATATGCTTGTTAGATTTGCTTGGAACTATTACATGCTTCGATTCGATAAGGCTAGGCCACTTTATGCCTTTTTGAGTGAAAGAAAAGGGTCAAAAATGAGTAAAATACGTAAATTAACAAGGAAATTACCCCCATGTTGGCCGTTTTTGAAAATTCTAATATAAACCATGGAAGTCGTAGATATGCTTGTTAGATTTCCTAGGAACTATTACATGCTTCGATTTGATAATGCTAGGCCACTTTATGCCCTTTTTAGTGAAAGAAAAAGGGTCAAAAACGAGTAAAATCCGTAAATTAACAAGGAAATTCACTTTACCACCATTTTGGCCGTTTTTGAAATTTCTAAAATCAACCATGGAAGTCGTAGATATGCTCATTAAATTTCCTAGGAACTATTACATGCTTCCATTCGATAAGGCTAGGCCACTTTATGCCCTTTTTAGTGAAAGAAAAATGATCAAAATCGAGTAAAATCCGTAAATTAACAAGGAAATTACCCCTATGTTGGCCGTTTTTGAAAATTCTAATATAGACCATTCAAGTCGTAGATATGTTTGTTAGATTTCCTACGAACTATTACATGCTTCGATTCGATAAGGCTAGGCCACTTTATGCCTTTTTTAGTGAAAGAAAAAGGATCAAAAACGAGTAAAATCCGTAAATTAACAAGGAAATTCACTTTACCACCATTTTGGCCGTTTTTGAAATTTCTAAAATCAACCATGGAAGTCGTAGATATGCTCATTAGATTTCCTAGGAACTATTACATGCTTCGATTAGATAAGGCTAGGCCACTTTATGCCTTTTTTAGTGAAAGAAAATGGGTCAAAAACGAGTAAAATCCGTAAATTAACAAGGAAATTACCCCCATGTTGGCCGTTTTTGAAATTTCTAATATAAACCATGGAAGTCGTAGATATTCTTGTTAGATTTCCTAGGAACTATTACATGCTTCGATTTGATAAGGCTATGCCACTTTATGCCCTTTTTAGTGAAAGAAAAAGGGTCAAAAACGAGTAAAATCCGTAAATTAACAAGGAAATTCACTTTACCACCATTTTGGCCGTTTTTGAAATTTCTAAAATCAACCATGGAAGTCGTAGATATGCTCATTAGATTTCCTAGGAACTATTACATGCTTCGATTAGATAAGGCTAGGCCACTTTATGCCTTTTTTAGTGAAAGAAAATGGGTCAAAAACGAGTAAAATCCGTAAATTAACAAGGAAATTACCCCCATGTTGGCCGTTTTTGAAATTTCTAATATAAACCATGGAAGTCGCAGATATTCTTGTTAGATTTCCTACGAACTATTACATGCTTCGATTCGATAAGGCTAGGCCACTTTATGCCTTTTTTAGTGAAAGAAAAAGGATCAAAATCGAGTAAAATCCGTAAATTAACAAGGAAATTACCCCCATGTTGGCCGTTTTTGAAAATTCTAATATAAACCATGGAAGTCGTAGATATGCTTGTTAGATTTCCTAGGAACTATTACATGCTTCGATTTGATAAGGCTAGGCCACTTTATGCCCTTTTTAGTGAGAGGAGAAGGGTCAAAAACGAGTAAAATCCGTAAATTAACAAGGAAATTCACTTTACCACCATTTTGGCCGTTTTTGAAATTTCTAAAATCAACCACGGAAGTCGTAGATATGCTCATTAGATTTCCTAGCAACTATTACATGCTTCGATTCGATAAGGCTAGGCCACTTTATGCTCTTTTTAGTGAAAGAAAAAGGGTCAAAAACGAGTAAACTCCGTAAATTAACAAGGAAATTCACTTTACCACCATTTTGGCCGTTTTTGAAATTTCTAAAATCAACCATGGAAGTCGTAGATATGCTCATTAGATTTCCTAGGAACTATTACATGCTTCGATTCGATAAGGCTAGGCCACTTTATGCCCTTTTTAGTGAAAGAAAAAGGATCAAAATCGAGTAAAATCCGTAAATTAACAAGGAAATTACCCCCATGTTGGCCGATTTTGAAAATTCTAATATAAACCATGGAAGTCATAGATATGCTCGTTAGATTTCCTAGGAACTATTACATGCTTCGATTCGTTAAGTTTAGGCCACTTTATGCCTTTTCTAGTGAAAGAAAAAGGGTCAAAAACGAGTAAAATCCGTAAATTAACAAGGAAATTACCCCCATGTTGGCCGTTTTTGAAAATTCTAATATAAACCATGGAAGTCGTAGATATGCTTGTTAGATTTGCTTGGAACTATTACATGCTTCGATTCGATAAGGCTAGGCCACTTTATGCCTTTTTGAGTGAAAGAAAAGGGTCAAAAATGAGTAAAATACGTAAATTAACAAGGAAATTACCCCCATGTTGGCCGTTTTTGAAAATTCTAATATAAACCATGGAAGTCGTAGATATGCTTGTTAGATTTCCTAGGAACTATTACATGCTTCGATTTGATAATGCTAGGCCACTTTATGCCCTTTTTAGTGAAAGAAAAAGGGTCAAAAACGAGTAAAATCCGTAAATTAACAAGGAAATTCACTTTACCACCATTTTGGCCGTTTTTGAAATTTCTAAAATCAACCATGGAAGTCGTAGATATGCTCATTAAATTTCCTTGGAACTATTACATGCTTCCATTCGATAAGGCTAGGCCACTTTATGCCCTTTTTAGTGAAAGAAAAATGATCAAAATCGAGTAAAATCCGTAAATTAACAAGGAAATTACCCCTATGTTGGCCGTTTTTGAAAATTCTAATATAGACCATTCAAGTCGTAGATATGTTTGTTAGATTTCCTACGAACTATTACATGCTTCGATTCGATAAGGCTAGGCCACTTTATGCCTTTTTTAGTGAAAGAAAAAGGATCAAAAACGAGTAAAATCCGTAAATTAACAAGGAAATTCACTTTACCACCATTTTGGCCGTTTTTGAATTTTCTAAAATCAACCATGGAAGTCGTAGATATGCTCATTAGATTTCCTAGGAACTATTACATGCTTCGATTAGATAAGGCTAGGCCACTTTATGCCTTTTTTAGTGAAAGAAAATGGGTCAAAAACGAGTAAAATCCGTAAATTAACAAGGAAATTACCCCCATGTTGGCCGTTTTTGAAATTTCTAATATAAACCATGGAAGTCGTAGATATTCTTGTTAGATTTCCTAGGAACTATTACATGCTTCGATTTGATAAGGCTATGCCACTTTATGCCCTTTTTAGTGAAAGAAAAAGGGTCAAAAACGAGTAAAATCCGTAAATTAACAAGGAAATTCACTTTACCACCATTTTGGCCGTTTTTGAAATTTCTAAAATCAACCATGGAAGTCGTAGATATGCTCATTAGATTTCCTAGGAACTATTACATGCTTCGATTAGATAAGGCTAGGCCACTTTATGCCTTTTTTAGTGAAAGAAAATGGGTCAAAAACGAGTAAAATCCGTAAATTAACAAGGAAATTACCCCCATGTTGGCCGTTTTTGAAATTTCTAATATAAACCATGGAAGTCGCAGATATTCTTGTTAGATTTCCTACGAACTATTACATGCTTCGATTCGATAAGGCTAGGCCACTTTATGCCTTTTTTAGTGAAAGAAAAAGGATCAAAATCGAGTAAAATCCGTAAATTAACAAGGAAATTACCCCCATGTTGGCCGTTTTTGAAAATTCTAATATAAACCATGGAAGTCGTAGATATGCTTGTTAGATTTCCTAGGAACTATTACATGCTTCGATTTGATAAGGCTAGGCCACTTTATGCCCTTTTTAGTGAGAGGAGAAGGGTCAAAAACGAGTAAAATCCGTAAATTAACAAGGAAATTCACTTTACCACCATTTTGGCCGTTTTTGAAATTTCTAAAATCAACCACGGAAGTCGTAGATATGCTCATTAGATTTCCTAGCAACTATTACATGCTTCGATTCGATAAGGCTAGGCCACTTTATGCTCTTTTTAGTGAAAGAAAAAGGGTCAAAAACGAGTAAACTCCGTAAATTAACAAGGAAATTCACTTTACCACCATTTTGGCCGTTTTTGAAATTTCTAAAATCAACCATGGAAGTCGTAGATATGCTCATTAGATTTCCTAGGAACTATTACATGCTTCGATTCGATAAGGCTAGGCCACTTTATGCCCTTTTTAGTGAAAGAAAAAGGATCAAAATCGAGTAAAATCCGTAAATTAACAAGGAAATTACCCCCATGTTGGCCGATTTTGAAAATTCTAATATAAACCATGGAAGTCATAGATATGCTCGTTAGATTTCCTAGGAACTATTACATGCTTCGATTCGTTAAGTTTAGGCCACTTTATGCCTTTTCTAGTGAAAGAAAAAGGGTCAAAAACGAGTAAAATCCGTAAATTAACAAGGAAATTACCCCCATGTTGGCCGTTTTTGAAAATTCTAATATAAACCATGGAAGTCGTAGATATGCTTGTTAGATTTGCTTGGAACTATTACATGCTTCGATTCGATAAGGCTAGGCCACTTTATGCCTTTTTGAGTGAAAGAAAAGGGTCAAAAATGAGTAAAATACGTAAATTAACAAGGAAATTACCCCCATGTTGGCCGTTTTTGAAAATTCTAATATAAACCATGGAAGTCGTAGATATGCTTGTTAGATTTCCTAGGAACTATTACATGCTTCGATTTGATAATGCTAGGCCACTTTATGCCCTTTTTAGTGAAAGAAAAAGGGTCAAAAACGAGTAAAATCCGTAAATTAACAAGGAAATTCACTTTACCACCATTTTGGCCGTTTTTGAAATTTCTAAAATCAACCATGGAAGTCGTAGATATGCTCATTAAATTTCCTTGGAACTATTACATGCTTCCATTCGATAAGGCTAGGCCACTTTATGCCCTTTTTAGTGAAAGAAAAATGATCAAAATCGAGTAAAATCCGTAAATTAACAAGGAAATTACCCCTATGTTGGCCGTTTTTGAAAATTCTAATATAGACCATTCAAGTCGTAGATATGTTTGTTAGATTTCCTACGAACTATTACATGCTTCGATTCGATAAGGCTAGGCCACTTTATGCCTTTTTTAGTGAAAGAAAAAGGATCAAAAACGAGTAAAATCCGTAAATTAACAAGGAAATTCACTTTACCACCATTTTGGCCGTTTTTGAATTTTCTAAAATCAACCATGGAAGTCGTAGATATGCTCATTAGATTTCCTAGGAACTATTACATGCTTCGATTAGATAAGGCTAGGCCACTTTATGCCTTTTTTAGTGAAAGAAAATGGGTCAAAAACGAGTAAAATCCGTAAATTAACAAGGAAATTACCCCCATGTTGGCCGTTTTTGAAATTTCTAATATAAACCATGGAAGTCGTAGATATTCTTGTTAGATTTCCTAGGAACTATTACATGCTTCGATTTGATAAGGCTATGCCACTTTATGACCTTTTTAGTGAAAGAAAAAGGGTCAAAAACGAGTAAAATCCGTAAATTAACAAGGAAATTCACTTTACCACCATTTTGGCCGTTTTTGAAATTTCTAAAATCAACCATGGAAGTCGTAGATATGCTCATTAGATTTCCTAGGAACTATTACATGCTTCGATTAGATAAGGCTAGGCCACTTTATGCCTTTTTTAGTGAAAGAAAATGGGTCAAAAACGAGTAAAATCCGTAAATTAACAAGGAAATTACCCCCATGTTGGCCGTTTTTGAAAATTCTAATATAAACCATGGAAGTCGTAGATATGCTTGTTAGATTTCCTAGGAACTATTACATGCTTCGATTTGATAAGGCTAGGCCACTTTATGCCCTTTTTAGTGAGAGAAGAAGGGTCAAAAACGAGTAAAATCCGTAAATTAACAAGGAAATTCACTTTACCACCATTTTGGCCGTTTTTGAAATTTCTAAAATCAACCACGGAAGTCGTAGATATGCTCATTAGATTTCCTAGCAACTATTACATGCTTCGATTCGATAAGGCTAGGCCACTTTATGCCCTTTTTAGTGAAAGAAAAAGGATCAAAATCGAGTAAAATCCGTAAATTAACAAGGAAATTACCCCCATGTTGGCCGATTTTGAAAATTCTAATATAAACCATGGAAGTCATAGATATGCTCGTTAGATTTCCTAGGAACTATTACATGCTTCGATTCGTTAAGTTTAGGCCACTTTATGCCTTTTCTAGTGAAAGAAAAAGGGTCAAAAACGAGTAAAATCCGTAAATTAACAAGGAAATTACCCCCATGTTGGCCGTTTTTGAAAATTCTAATATAAACCATGGAAGTCGTAGATATGCTTGTTAGATTTGCTTGGAACTATTACATGCTTCGATTCGATAAGGCTAGGCCACTTTATGCCTTTTTGAGTGAAAGAAAAGGGTCAAAAATGAGTAAAATACGTAAATTAACAAGGAAATTACCCCCATGTTGGCCGTTTTTGAAAATTCTAATATAAACCATGGAAGTCGTAGATATGCTTGTTAGATTTCCTAGGAACTATTACATGCTTCGATTTGATAATGCTAGGCCACTTTATGCCCTTTTTAGTGAAAGAAAAAGGGTCAAAAACGAGTAAAATCCGTAAATTAACAAGGAAATTCACTTTACCACCATTTTGGCCGTTTTTGAAATTTCTAAAATCAACCATGGAAGTCGTAGATATGCTCATTAAATTTCCTAGGAACTATTACATGCTTCCATTCGATAAGGCTAGGCCACTTTATGCCCTTTTTAGTGAAAGAAAAAGGATCAAAATCGAGTAAAATCCGTAAATTAACAAGGAAATTACCCCCATGTTGGCCGATTTTGAAAATTCTAATATAAACCATGGAAGTCATAGATATGCTCGTTAGATTTCCTAGGAACTATTACATGCTTCGATTCGTTAAGTTTAGGCCACTTTATGCCTTTTCTAGTGAAAGAAAAAGGGTCAAAAACGAGTAAAATCCGTAAATTAACAAGGAAATTACCCCCATGTTGGCCGTTTTTGAAAATTCTAATATAAACCATGGAAGTCGTAGATATGCTTGTTAGATTTGCTTGGAACTATTACATGCTTCGATTCGATAAGGCTAGGCCACTTTATGCCTTTTTGAGTGAAAGAAAAGGGTCAAAAATGAGTAAAATACGTAAATTAACAAGGAAATTACCCCCATGTTGGCCGTTTTTGAAAATTCTAATATAAACCATGGAAGTCGTAGATATGCTTGTTAGATTTCCTAGGAACTATTACATGCTTCGATTTGATAATGCTAGGCCACTTTATGCCCTTTTTAGTGAAAGAAAAAGGGTCAAAAACGAGTAAAATCCGTAAATTAACAAGGAAATTCACTTTACCACCATTTTGGCCGTTTTTGAAATTTCTAAAATCAACCATGGAAGTCGTAGATATGCTCATTAAATTTCCTAGGAACTATTACATGCTTCCATTCGATAAGGCTAGGCCACTTTATGCCCTTTTTAGTGAAAGAAAAATGATCAAAATCGAGTAAAATCCGTAAATTAACAAGGAAATTACCCCTATGTTGGCCGTTTTTGAAAATTCTAATATAGACCATTCAAGTCGTAGATATGTTTGTTAGATTTCCTACGAACTATTACATGCTTCGATTCGATAAGGCTAGGCCACTTTATGCCTTTTTTAGTGAAAGAAAAAGGATCAAAAACGAGTAAAATCCGTAAATTAACAAGGAAATTCACTTTACCACCATTTTGGCCGTTTTTGAAATTTCTAAAATCAACCATGGAAGTCGTAGATATGCTCATTAGATTTCCTAGGAACTATTACATGCTTCGATTAGATAAGGCTAGGCCACTTTATGCCTTTTTTAGTGAAAGAAAATGGGTCAAAAACGAGTAAAATCCGTAAATTAACAAGGAAATTACCCCCATGTTGGCCGTTTTTGAAATTTCTAATATAAACCATGGAAGTCGTAGATATTCTTGTTAGATTTCCTAGGAACTATTACATGCTTCGATTTGATAAGGCTAGGCCACTTTATGCCCTTTTTAGTGAGAGAAAAAGGGTCAAAAACGAGTAAAATCCGTAAATTAACAAGGAAATTCACTTTACCACCATTTTGGCCGTTTTTGAAATTTCTAAAATCAACCATGGAAGTCGTAGATATGCTCATTAAATTTCCTAGGAACTATTACATGCTTCCATTCGATAAGGCTAGGCCACTTTATGCCCTTTTTAGTGAAAGAAAAAGGATCAAAATCGAGTAAAATCCGTAAATTAACAAGGAAATTACCCCCATGTTGGCCGATTTTGAAAATTCTAATATAAACCATGGAAGTCATAGATATGCTCGTTAGATTTCCTAGGAACTATTACATGCTTCGATTCGTTAAGTTTAGGCCACTTTATGCCTTTTCTAGTGAAAGAAAAAGGGTCAAAAACGAGTAAAATCCGTAAATTAACAAGGAAATTACCCCCATGTTGGCCGTTTTTGAAAATTCTAATATAAACCATGGAAGTCGTAGATATGCTTGTTAGATTTGCTTGGAACTATTACATGCTTCGATTCGATAAGGCTAGGCCACTTTATGCCTTTTTGAGTGAAAGAAAAGGGTCAAAAATGAGTAAAATACGTAAATTAACAAGGAAATTACCCCCATGTTGGCCGTTTTTGAAAATTCTAATATAAACCATGGAAGTCGTAGATATGCTTGTTAGATTTCCTAGGAACTATTACATGCTTCGATTTGATAATGCTAGGCCACTTTATGCCCTTTTTAGTGAAAGAAAAAGGGTCAAAAACGAGTAAAATCCGTAAATTAACAAGGAAATTCACTTTACCACCATTTTGGCCGTTTTTGAAATTTCTAAAATCAACCATGGAAGTCGTAGATATGCTCATTAAATTTCCTAGGAACTATTACATGCTTCCATTCGATAAGGCTAGGCCACTTTATGCCCTTTTTAGTGAAAGAAAAATGATCAAAATCGAGTAAAATCCGTAAATTAACAAGGAAATTACCCCTATGTTGGCCGTTTTTGAAAATTCTAATATAGACCATTCAAGTCGTAGATATGTTTGTTAGATTTCCTACGAACTATTACATGCTTCGATTCGATAAGGCTAGGCCACTTTATGCCTTTTTTAGTGAAAGAAAAAGGATCAAAAACGAGTAAAATCCGTAAATTAACAAGGAAATTCACTTTACCACCATTTTGGCCGTTTTTGAAATTTCTAAAATCAACCATGGAAGTCGTAGATATGCTCATTAGATTTCCTAGGAACTATTACATGCTTCGATTCGATAAGGCTAGGCCACTTTATGCCTTTTTTAGTGGAAGAAAATGGGTCAAAAACGAGTAAAATCCGTAAATTAACAAGGAAATTACCCCCATGTTGGCCGTTTTTGAAATTTCTAATATAAACCATGGAAGTCGTAGATATTCTTGTTAGATTTCCTAGGAACTATTACATGCTTCGATTTGATAAGGCTAGGCCACTTTATGCCCTTTTTAGTGAGAGAAAAAGGGTCAAAAACGAGTAAAATCCGTAAATTAACAAGGAAATTCACTTTACCACCATTTTGGCCGTTTTTGAAATTTCTAAAATCAACCATGGAAGTCGTAGATATGCTCATTAAATTTCCTAGGAACTATTACATGCTTCCATTCGATAAGGCTAGGCCACTTTATGCCCTTTTTAGTGAAAGAAAAAGGATCAAAATCGAGTAAAATCCGTAAATTAACAAGGAAATTACCCCCATGTTGGCCGATTTTGAAAATTCTAATATAAACCATGGAAGTCATAGATATGCTCGTTAGATTTCCTAGGAACTATTACATGCTTCGATTCGTTAAGTTTAGGCCACTTTATGCCTTTTCTAGTGAAAGAAAAAGGGTCAAAAACGAGTAAAATCCGTAAATTAACAAGGAAATTACCCCCATGTTGGCCGTTTTTGAAAATTCTAATATAAACCATGGAAGTCGTAGATATGCTTGTTAGATTTGCTTGGAACTATTACATGCTTCGATTCGATAAGGCTAGGCCACTTTATGCCTTTTTGAGTGAAAGAAAAGGGTCAAAAATGAGTAAAATACGTAAATTAACAAGGAAATTACCCCCATGTTGGCCGTTTTTGAAAATTCTAATATAAACCATGGAAGTCGTAGATATGCTTGTTAGATTTCCTAGGAACTATTACATGCTTCGATTTGATAATGCTAGGCCACTTTATGCCCTTTTTAGTGAAAGAAAAAGGGTCAAAAACGAGTAAAATCCGTAAATTAACAAGGAAATTCACTTTACCACCATTTTGGCCGTTTTTGAAATTTCTAAAATCAACCATGGAAGTCGTAGATATGCTCATTAAATTTCCTAGGAACTATTACATGCTTCCATTCGATAAGGCTAGGCCACTTTATGCCCTTTTTAGTGAAAGAAAAATGATCAAAATCGAGTAAAATCCGTAAATTAACAAGGAAATTACCCCTATGTTGGCCGTTTTTGAAAATTCTAATATAGACCATTCAAGTCGTAGATATGTTTGTTAGATTTCCTACGAACTATTACATGCTTCGATTCGATAAGGCTAGGCCACTTTATGCCTTTTTTAGTGAAAGAAAAAGGATCAAAAACGAGTAAAATCCGTAAATTAACAAGGAAATTCACTTTACCACCATTTTGGCCGTTTTTGAAATTTCTAAAATCAACCATGGAAGTCGTAGATATGCTCATTAGATTTCCTAGGAACTATTACATGCTTCGATTAGATAAGGCTAGGCCACTTTATGCCTTTTTTAGTGAAAGAAAATGGGTCAAAAACGAGTAAAATCCGTAAATTAACAAGGAAATTACCCCCATGTTGGCCGTTTTTGAAATTTCTAATATAAACCATGGAAGTCGTAGATATTCTTGTTAGATTTCCTAGGAACTATTACATGCTTCGATTTGATAAGGCTAGGCCACTTTATGCCCTTTTTAGTGAGAGAAAAAGGGTCAAAAACGAGTAAAATCCGTAAATTAACAAGGAAATTCACTTTACCACCATTTTGGCCGTTTTTGAAATTTCTAAAATCAACCATGGAAGTCGTAGATATGCTCATTAGATTTCCTAGGAACTATTACATGCTTCGATTCGATAAGGCTAGGCCACTTTATGCCTTTTTTAGTGAAAGAAAATGGGTCAAAAACGAGTAAAATCCGTAAATTAACAAGGAAATTACCCCCATGTTGGCCGTTTTTGAAATTTCTAATATAAACCATGGAAGTCGCAGATATTCTTGTTAGATTTCCTAGGAACTATTACATGCTTCGATTTGATAAGGCTAGGCTACTTTATGCCCTTTTTAGTGAGAGAAAAAGGGTCAAAAACGAGTAAAATCCGTAAATTAACAAGGAAATTCACTTTACCACCATTTTGGCCGTTTTTGAAATTTCTAAAATCAACCATGGAAGTCGTAGATATGCTCATTAGATTTCCTAGGAACTATTACATGTTTCGATTCGATAAGGCTAGGCCACTTTATGCTCTTTTTAGTGAAAGAAAAAGGGTCAAAAACGAGTAAACTCCGTAAATTAACAAGGAAATTCACTTTACCACCATTTTGGCCGTTTTTGAAATTTCTAAAATCAACCACGGAAGTCGTAGATATGCTCATTAGATTTCCTAGGAACTATTACATGCTTCGATTCGATAAGGCTAGGCCACTTTATGCCCTTTTTAGTGAAAGAAAAAGGATCAAAATCGAGTAAAATCCGTAAATTAACAAGGAAATTACCCCCATGTTGGCCGATTTTGAAAATTCTAATATAAACCATGGAAGTCATAGATATGCTCGTTAGATTTCCTAGGAACTATTACATGCTTCGATTCGTTAAGTTTAGGCCACTTTATGCCTTTTCTAGTGAAAGAAAAAGGGTCAAAAACGAGTAAAATCCGTAAATTAACAAGGAAATTCACTTTACCACCATTTTGGCCGTTTTTGAAATTTCTAAAATCAACCATAGAAGTCGTAGATATGCTCATTAAATTTCCTAGGAACTATTACATGCTTCGATTCGATAAGGCTAGGCCACTTTATGCCCTTTTTAGTGAAAGAAAAATGATCAAAATCGAGTAAAATCCGTAAATTAACAAGGAAATTACCCCTATGTTGGCCGTTTTTGAAAATTCTAATATAGACCATTCAAGTCGTAGATATGTTTGTTAGATTTCCTACGAACTATTACATGCTTCGATTCGATAAGGCTAGGCCACTTTATGCCTTTTTTAGTGAAAGAAAAAGGATCAAAAACGAGTAAAATCCGTAAATTAACAAGGAAATTCACTTTACCACCATTTTGGCCGTTTTTGAAATTTCTAAAATCAACCATGGAAGTCGTAGATATGCTCATTAGATTTCCTAGGAACTATTACATGCTTCGATTAGATAAGGCTAGGCCACTTTATGCCTTTTTTAGTGAAAGAAAATGGGTCAAAAACGAGTAAAATCCGTAAATTAACAAGGAAATTACCCCCATGTTGGCCGTTTTTGAAATTTCTAATATAAACCATGGAAGTCGTAGATATTCTTGTTAGATTTCCTAGGAACTATTACATGCTTCGATTTGATAAGGCTAGGCCACTTTATGCCCTTTTTAGTGAGAGAAAAAGGGTCAAAAACGAGTAAAATCCGTAAATTAACAAGGAAATTCACTTTACCACCATTTTGGCCGTTTTTGAAATTTCTAAAATCAACCATGGAAGTCGTAGATATGCTCATTAAATTTCCTAGGAACTATTACATGCTTCCATTCGATAAGGCTAGGCCACTTTATGCCCTTTTTAGTGAAAGAAAAAGGATCAAAATCGAGTAAAATCCGTAAATTAACAAGGAAATTACCCCCATGTTGGCCGATTTTGAAAATTCTAATATAAACCATGGAAGTCATAGATATGCTCGTTAGATTTCCTAGGAACTATTACATGCTTCGATTCGTTAAGTTTAGGCCACTTTATGCCTTTTCTAGTGAAAGAAAAAGGGTCAAAAACGAGTAAAATCCGTAAATTAACAAGGAAATTACCCCCATGTTGGCCGTTTTTGAAAATTCTAATATAAACCATGGAAGTCGTAGATATGCTTGTTAGATTTGCTTGGAACTATTACATGCTTCGATTCGATAAGGCTAGGCCACTTTATGCCTTTTTGAGTGAAAGAAAAGGGTCAAAAATGAGTAAAATACGTAAATTAACAAGGAAATTACCCCCATGTTGGCCGTTTTTGAAAATTCTAATATAAACCATGGAAGTCGTAGATATGCTTGTTAGATTTCCTAGGAACTATTACATGCTTCGATTTGATAATGCTAGGCCACTTTATGCCCTTTTTAGTGAAAGAAAAAGGGTCAAAAACGAGTAAAATCCGTAAATTAACAAGGAAATTCACTTTACCACCATTTTGGCCGTTTTTGAAATTTCTAAAATCAACCATGGAAGTCGTAGATATGCTCATTAAATTTCCTAGGAACTATTACATGCTTCCATTCGATAAGGCTAGGCCACTTTATGCCCTTTTTAGTGAAAGAAAAATGATCAAAATCGAGTAAAATCCGTAAATTAACAAGGAAATTACCCCTATGTTGGCCGTTTTTGAAAATTCTAATATAGACCATTCAAGTCGTAGATATGTTTGTTAGATTTCCTACGAACTATTACATGCTTCGATTCGATAAGGCTAGGCCACTTTATGCCTTTTTTAGTGAAAGAAAAAGGATCAAAAACGAGTAAAATCCGTAAATTAACAAGGAAATTCACTTTACCACCATTTTGGCCGTTTTTGAAATTTCTAAAATCAACCATGGAAGTCGTAGATATGCTCATTAGATTTCCTAGGAACTATTACATGCTTCGATTCGATAAGGCTAGGCCACTTTATGCCTTTTTTAGTGGAAGAAAATGGGTCAAAAACGAGTAAAATCCGTAAATTAACAAGGAAATTACCCCCATGTTGGCCGTTTTTGAAATTTCTAATATAAACCATGGAAGTCGTAGATATTCTTGTTAGATTTCCTAGGAACTATTACATGCTTCGATTTGATAAGGCTAGGCCACTTTATGCCCTTTTTAGTGAGAGAAAAAGGGTCAAAAACGAGTAAAATCCGTAAATTAACAAGGAAATTCACTTTACCACCATTTTGGCCGTTTTTGAAATTTCTAAAATCAACCATGGAAGTCGTAGATATGCTCATTAAATTTCCTAGGAACTATTACATGCTTCCATTCGATAAGGCTAGGCCACTTTATGCCCTTTTTAGTGAAAGAAAAAGGATCAAAATCGAGTAAAATCCGTAAATTAACAAGGAAATTACCCCCATGTTGGCCGATTTTGAAAATTCTAATATAAACCATGGAAGTCATAGATATGCTCGTTAGATTTCCTAGGAACTATTACATGCTTCGATTCGTTAAGTTTAGGCCACTTTATGCCTTTTCTAGTGAAAGAAAAAGGGTCAAAAACGAGTAAAATCCGTAAATTAACAAGGAAATTACCCCCATGTTGGCCGTTTTTGAAAATTCTAATATAAACCATGGAAGTCGTAGATATGCTTGTTAGATTTGCTTGGAACTATTACATGCTTCGATTCGATAAGGCTAGGCCACTTTATGCCTTTTTGAGTGAAAGAAAAGGGTCAAAAATGAGTAAAATACGTAAATTAACAAGGAAATTACCCCCATGTTGGCCGTTTTTGAAAATTCTAATATAAACCATGGAAGTCGTAGATATGCTTGTTAGATTTCCTAGGAACTATTACATGCTTCGATTTGATAATGCTAGGCCACTTTATGCCCTTTTTAGTGAAAGAAAAAGGGTCAAAAACGAGTAAAATCCGTAAATTAACAAGGAAATTCACTTTACCACCATTTTGGCCGTTTTTGAAATTTCTAAAATCAACCATGGAAGTCGTAGATATGCTCATTAAATTTCCTAGGAACTATTACATGCTTCCATTCGATAAGGCTAGGCCACTTTATGCCCTTTTTAGTGAAAGAAAAATGATCAAAATCGAGTAAAATCCGTAAATTAACAAGGAAATTACCCCTATGTTGGCCGTTTTTGAAAATTCTAATATAGACCATTCAAGTCGTAGATATGTTTGTTAGATTTCCTACGAACTATTACATGCTTCGATTCGATAAGGCTAGGCCACTTTATGCCTTTTTTAGTGAAAGAAAAAGGATCAAAAACGAGTAAAATCCGTAAATTAACAAGGAAATTCACTTTACCACCATTTTGGCCGTTTTTGAAATTTCTAAAATCAACCATGGAAGTCGTAGATATGCTCATTAGATTTCCTAGGAACTATTACATGCTTCGATTAGATAAGGCTAGGCCACTTTATGCCTTTTTTAGTGAAAGAAAATGGGTCAAAAACGAGTAAAATCCGTAAATTAACAAGGAAATTACCCCCATGTTGGCCGTTTTTGAAATTTCTAATATAAACCATGGAAGTCGTAGATATTCTTGTTAGATTTCCTAGGAACTATTACATGCTTCGATTTGATAAGGCTAGGCCACTTTATGCCCTTTTTAGTGAGAGAAAAAGGGTCAAAAACGAGTAAAATCCGTAAATTAACAAGGAAATTCACTTTACCACCATTTTGGCCGTTTTTGAAATTTCTAAAATCAACCATGGAAGTCGTAGATATGCTCATTAGATTTCCTAGGAACTATTACATGCTTCGATTCGATAAGGCTAGGCCACTTTATGCCTTTTTTAGTGAAAGAAAATGGGTCAAAAACGAGTAAAATCCGTAAATTAACAAGGAAATTACCCCCATGTTGGCCGTTTTTGAAATTTCTAATATAAACCATGGAAGTCGCAGATATTCTTGTTAGATTTCCTAGGAACTATTACATGCTTCGATTTGATAAGGCTAGGCTACTTTATGCCCTTTTTAGTGAGAGAAAAAGGGTCAAAAACGAGTAAAATCCGTAAATTAACAAGGAAATTCACTTTACCACCATTTTGGCCGTTTTTGAAATTTCTAAAATCAACCATGGAAGTCGTAGATATGCTCATTAGATTTCCTAGGAACTATTACATGTTTCGATTCGATAAGGCTAGGCCACTTTATGCTCTTTTTAGTGAAAGAAAAAGGGTCAAAAACGAGTAAACTCCGTAAATTAACAAGGAAATTCACTTTACCACCATTTTGGCCGTTTTTGAAATTTCTAAAATCAACCACGGAAGTCGTAGATATGCTCATTAGATTTCCTAGGAACTATTACATGCTTCGATTCGATAAGGCTAGGCCACTTTATGCCCTTTTTAGTGAAAGAAAAAGGATCAAAATCGAGTAAAATCCGTAAATTAACAAGGAAATTACCCCCATGTTGGCCGATTTTGAAAATTCTAATATAAACCATGGAAGTCATAGATATGCTCGTTAGATTTCCTAGGAACTATTACATGCTTCGATTCGTTAAGTTTAGGCCACTTTATGCCTTTTCTAGTGAAAGAAAAAGGGTCAAAAACGAGTAAAATCCGTAAATTAACAAGGAAATTCACTTTACCACCATTTTGGCCGTTTTTGAAATTTCTAAAATCAACCATAGAAGTCGTAGATATGCTCATTAAATTTCCTAGGAACTATTACATGCTTCGATTCGATAAGGCTAGGCCACTTTATGCCCTTTTTAGTGAAAGAAAAATGATCAAAATCGAGTAAAATCCGTAAATTAACAAGGAAATTACCCCTATGTTGGCCGTTTTTGAAAATTCTAATATAGACCATTCAAGTCGTAGATATGTTTGTTAGATTTCCTACGAACTATTACATGCTTCGATTCGATAAGGCTAGGCCACTTTATGCCTTTTTTAGTGAAAGAAAAAGGATCAAAAACGAGTAAAATCCGTAAATTAACAAGGAAATTCACTTTACCACCATTTTGGCCGTTTTTGAAATTTCTAAAATCAACCATGGAAGTCGTAGATATGCTCATTAGATTTCCTAGGAACTATTACATGCTTCGATTCGATAAGGCTAGGCCACTTTATGCCTTTTTTAGTGAAAGAAAATGGGTCAAAAACGAGTAAAATCCGTAAATTAACAAGGAAATTACCCCCATGTTGGCCGTTTTTGAAATTTCTAATATAAACCATGGAAGTCGTAGATATTCTTGTTAGATTTCCTAGGAACTATTACATGCTTCGATTTGATAAGGCTAGGCCACTTTATGCCCTTTTTAGTGAGAGAAAAAGGGTCAAAAACGAGTAAAATCCGTAAATTAACAAGGAAATTCACTTTACCACCATTTTGGCCGTTTTTGAAATTTCTAAAATCAACCATGGAAGTCGTAGATATGCTCATTAGATTTCCTAGGAACTATTACATGCTTCGATTCGATAAGGCTAGGCCACTTTATGCCGTTTTTAGTGAAAGAAAATGGGTCAAAAACGAGTAAAATCCGTAAATTAACAAGGAAATTACCCCCATGTTGGCCGTTTTTGAAATTTCTAATATAAACCATGGAAGTCGTGGATATTCTTGTTAGATTTCCTAGGAACTATTACATGCTTCGATTTGATAAGGCTAGGCCACTTTATGCCCTTTTTAGTGAGAGAAAAAGGGTCAAAAACGAGTAAAATCCGTAAATTAACAAGGAAATTCACTTTACCACCATTTTGGCCGTTTTTGAAATTTCTAAAATCAACCATGGAAGTCGTAGATATGCTCATTAGATTTCCTAGGAACTATTACAAGTTTCGATTCGATAAGGCTAGGCCACTTTATGCTCTTTTTAGTGAAAGAAAAAGGGTCAAAAACGAGTAAACTCCGTAAATTAACAAGGAAATTCACTTTACCACCATTTTGGCTGTTTTTGAAATTTCTAAAATCAACCATGGAAGTCGTAGATATGCTCATTAGATTTCCTAGGAACTATTACATGCTTCGATTTGATAAGGCTAGGCCACTTTATGCCCTTTTTAGTGAGAGAAAAAGGGTCAAAAACGAGTAAAATCCGTAAATTAACAAGGAAATTCACTTTACCACCATTTTGGCCGTTTTTGAAATTTCTAAAATCAACCATGGAAGTCGTAGATATGCTCATTAGATTTCCTAGGAACTATTACATGCTTCGATTTGATAAGGCTAGGCCACTTTATGCCCTTTTTAGTGAGAGAAAAAGGGTCAAAAACGAGTAAAATCCGTAAATTAACAAGGAAATTCACTTTACCACCATTTTGGCCGTTTTTGAAATTTCTAAAATCAACCACGGAAGTCGTAGATATGCTCATTAGATTTCCTAGGAACTATTACATGCTTCGATTCGATAAGGCTATGCCACTTTATGCTCTTTTTAGTGAAAGAAAAAGGGTCAAAAACGAGTAAACTCCGTAAATTAACAAGGAAATTCACTTTACCACCATTTTGGCCGTTTTTGAAATTTCTAAAATCAACCATGGAAGTCGTAGATATGCTCATTAGATTTCCTAGGAACTATTACATGCTTCGATTCGATAAGGCTAGGCCACTTTATGCCCTTTTTAGTGAAAGAAAAAGGATCAAAATCGAGTAAAATCCGTAAATTAACAAGGAAATTACCCCCATGTTGGCCGATTTTGAAAATTCTAATATAAACCATGGAAGTCATAGATATGCTCGTTAGATTTCCTAGGAAATATTACATGCTTCGATTTGATAATGCTAGGCCACTTTATGCCCTTTTTAGTGAAAGAAAAAGGGTCAAAAACGAGTAAAATCCGTAAATTAACAAGGAAATTCACTTTACCACCATTTTGGCCGTTTTTGAAATTTCTAAAATCAACCATGGAAGTCGTAGATATGCTCATTAAATTTCCTAGGAACTATTACATGCTTCGATTCGATAAGGCTAGGCCACTTTATGCCCTTTTTAGTGAAAGAAAAATGATCAAAATCGAGTAAAATCCGTAAATTAACAAGGAAATTACCCCTATGTTGGCCGTTTTTGAAAATTCTAATATAGACCATTCATGTCGTAGATATGTTTGTTAGATTTCCTACGAACTATTACATGCTTCGATTCGATAAGGCTAGGCCACTTTATGCCTTTTTTAGTGAAAGAAAAAGGATCAAAAACGAGTAAAATCCGTAAATTAACAAGGAAATTCACTTTACCACCATTTTGGCCGTTTTTGAAATTTCTAAAATCAACCATGGAAGTCGTAGATATGCTCATTAGATTTCCTAGGAACTATTACATGCTTCGATTCGATAAGGCTAGGCCACTTTATGCCTTTTTTAGTGGAAGAAAATGGGTCAAAAACGAGTAAAATCCGTAAATTAACAAGGAAATTACCCCCATGTTGGCCGTTTTTGAAATTTCTAATATAAACCATGGAAGTCGTAGATATTCTTGTTAGATTTCCTAGGAACTATTACATGCTTCGATTTGATAAGGCTAGGCCACTTTATGCCCTTTTTAGTGAGAGAAAAAGGGTCAAAAACGAGTAAAATCCGTAAATTAACAAGGAAATTCACTTTACCACCATTTTGGCCGTTTTTGAAATTTCTAAAATCAACCATGGAAGTCGTAGATATGCTCATTAGATTTCCTAGGAACTATTACATGCTTCGATTCGATAAGGCTAGGCCACTTTATGCCCTTTTTAGTGAAAGAAAAAGGATCAAAATCGAGTAAAATCCGTAAATAAACAAGGAAATTCACTTTACCACCATTTTGGCCGTTTTTGAAATTTCTAAAATCAACCATGGAAGTCGTAGATATGCTCATTAGATTTCCTAGGAACTATTACATGCTTCGATTCGATAAGGCTAGGCCACTTTATGCTCTTTTTAGTGAAAGAAAAAGGGTCAAAAACGAGTAAACTCCGTAAATTAACAAGGAAATTCACTTTACCACCATTTTGGCCGTTTTTGAAATTTCTAAAATCAACCATGGAAGTCGTAGATATGCTCATTAGATTTCCTAGGAACTATTACATGCTTCGATTCGATAAGGCTAGGCCACTTTATGCCCTTTTTAGTGAAAGAAAAAGGATCAAAATCGAGTAAAATCCGTAAATTAACAAGGAAATTACCCCCATGTTGGCCGATTTTGAAAATTCTAATATAAACCATGGAAGTCATAGATATGCTCGTTAGATTTCCTAGGAACTATTACATGCTTCGATTCGTTAAGTTTAGGCCACTTTATGCCTTTTCTAGTGAAAGAAAAAGGGTCAAAAACGAGTAAAATCCGTAAATTAACAAGGAAATTACCCCCATGTTGGCCGTTTTTGAAAATTCTAATATAAACCATGGAAGTCGTAGATATGCTTGTTAGATTTCCTTGGAACTATTACATGCTTCGATTCGATAAGGCTAGGCCACTTTATGCCTTTTTGAGTGAAAGAAAAGGGTCAAAAATGAGTAAAATCCGTAAATTAACAAGGAAATTACCCCCATGTTGGCCGTTTTTGAAAATTCTAATATAAACCATGGAAGTCGTAGATATGCTTGTTAGATTTCCTAGGAACTATTACATGCTTCGATTTGATAATGCTAGGCCACTTTATGCCCTTTTTAGTGAAAGAAAAAGGGTCAAAAACGAGTAAAATCCGTAAATTAACAAGGAAATTCACTTTACCACCATTTTGGCCGTTTTTGAAATTTCTAAAATCAACCATGGAAGTCGTAGATATGCTCATTAAATTTCCTAGGAACTATTACATGCTTCGATTCGATAAGGCTAGGCCACTTTATGCCCTTTTTAGTGAAAGAAAAATGATCAAAATCGAGTAAAATCCGTAAATTAACAAGGAAACTACCCCTATGTTGGCCGTTTTTGAAAATTCTAATATAGACCATTCAAGTCGTAGATATGTTTGTTAGATTTCCTACGAACTATTACATGCTTCGATTCGATAAGGCTAGGCCACTTTATGCCTTTTTTAGTGAAAGAAAAAGGATCAAAATCGAGTAAAATCCGTAAATTAACAAGGAAATTACCCCCATGTTGGCCGTTTTTGAAAATTCTAATATAAACCATGGAAGTCGTAGATATGCTTGTTAGATTTCCTAGGAACTATTACATGCTTCGATTTGATAAGGCTAGGCCACTTTATGCCCTTTTTAGAGAGAGAAAAAGGGTCAAAAACGAGTAAAATCCGTAAATTAACAAGGAAATTCACTTTACCACCATTTTGGCCGTTTTTGAAATTTCTAAAATCAACCACGGATGTCGTAGATATGCTCATTAGATTTCCTAGGAACTATTACATGCTTCGATTCGATAAGGCTAGGCCACTTTATGCTCTTTTTAGTGAAAGAAAAAGGGTCAAAAACGAGTAAACTCCGTAAATTAACAAGGAAATTCACTTTACCACCATTTTGGCCGTTTTTGAAATTTCTAAAATCAACCATGGAAGTCGTAGATATGCTCATTAGATTTCCTAGGAACTATTACATGCTTCGATTCGATAAGGCTAGGCCACTTTATGCCCTTTTTAGTGAAAGAAAAAGGATTAAAATCGAGTAAAATCCGTAAATTAACAAGGAAATTACCCCCATGTTGGCCGATTTTGAAAATTCTAATATAAACCATGGAAGTCATAGATATGCTCGTTAGATTTCCTAGGAACTATTACATGCTTCGATTCGTTAAGTTTAGGCCACTTTATGCCTTTTCTAGTGAAAGAACAAGGGTCAAAAACGAGTAAAATCCGTAAATTAACAAGGAAATTACCCCCATGTTGGCCGTTTTTGAAAATTCTAATATAAACCATGGAAGTCGTAGATATGCTTGTTAGATTTCCTTGGAACTATTACATGCTTCGATTTGATAAGGCTAGACCACTTTATGCTCTTTTTAGTGAAAGAAAAAGGGTCAAAAACGAGTAAAATCCGTAAATTAACAAGGAAATTCACTTTACCACCATTTTGGCTGTTTTTGAAATTTCTAAAATCAACCATGGAAGTCGTAGATATGCTCATTAGATTTCCTAGGAACTATTACATGCTTCGATTCGATAAGGCTAGGCCACTTTATGCCTTTTTTAGTGAAAGAAAAGGGTCAAAAACGAGTAAAATCCATAAATTAACAAGGAAATTACCCCCATGTTGGCCGTTTTTGAAAATTCTAATATAAACCATGGAAGTCGTAGATATGCTTGTTAGATTTCCTTAGAACTATTACATGCTTCGATTTGATAAGGCTAGGCCACTTTATGCGCTTTTAAGTGAAAGAAAAATGGTCAAAAACGAGTAAAATCCGTAAATTAACAAGGAAATTCACTTTACCACCATTTTGGCCATTTTTGAAATTTCTAAAATAAACCATGGAAGTCGTGGATATGCTCATTAGATTTCCTAGGAACTATTACATGCTTCGATTCGATAAGGCTAGGCCACTTTATGCCTTTTTTAGTGAAAGAAAAGGGTCAAAAATGAGTAAAATCCGTAAATTAACAAGGAAATTACCCCCATGTTGGCCGTTTTTGAAAATTCTAATATAAACCATGGAAGTCGTAGATATGCTTGTTAGATTTCCTAGGAACTATTACATGCTTCGATTTGATAAGGCTAGGCCACTTTATGCTCTTTTTAGTGAAAGAAAAAGGGTCAAAAACGAGTAAAATCCGTAAATTAACAAGGAAATTCACTTTACCACCATTTTGGCCGTTTTTGAAATTTCTAAAATCAACCATGGAAGTCGTAGATATGCTCATTAGATTTCCTAGGAACTATTACATGCTTCGATTCGATAAGGCTAGGCCACTTTATGCCCTTTTTAGTGAAAGAAAAAGGATCAAAATCGAGTAAAATCCGTAAATTAACAAGGAAATTACCCCCATGTTGGCCGATTTTGAAAATTCTAATATAAACCATGGAAGTCATAGATATGCTCGTTAGATTTCCTAGGAACTATTACATGCTTCGATTTGATAATGCTAGGCCACTTTATGCCCTTTTTAGTGAAAGAAAAAGGGTCAAAAACGAGTAAAATCCGTAACTTAACAAGGAAATTCACTTTACCACCATTTTGGCCGTTTTTGAAATTTCTAAAATCAACCATGGAAGTCGTAGATATGCTCATTAAATTTCCTAGGAACTATTACATGCTTCGATTCGATAAGGCTAGGCCACTTTATGCCCTTTTTAGTGAAAGAAAAATGATCAAAATCGAGTAAAATCCGTAAATTAACAAGGAAATTACCCCTATGTTGGCCGTTTTTGAAAATTCTAATATAGACCATTCATGTCGTAGATATGTTTGTTAGATTTCCTACGAACTATTACATGCTTCGATTCGATAAGGCTAGGCCACTTTATGCCTTTTTTAGTGAAAGAAAAAGGATCAAAAACGAGAAAAATCCGTAAATTAACAAGGAAATTCACTTTACCACCATTTTGGCCGTTTTTGAAATTTCTAAAATCAACCATGGAAGTCGTAGATATGCTCATTAGATTTCCTAGGAACTATTACATGCTTCGATTCGATAAGGCTAGGCCACTTTATGCCTTTTTTAGTGGAAGAAAATGGGTCAAAAACGAGTAAAATCCGTAAATTAACAAGGAAATTACCCCCATGTTGGCCGTTTTTGAAATTTCTAATATAAACCATGGAAGTCGTAGATATTCTTGTTAGATTTCCTAGGAACTATTACATGCTTCGATTTGATAAGGCTAGGCCACTTTATGCCCTTTTTAGTGAGAGAAAAAGGGTCAAAAACGAGTAAAATCCGTAAATTAACAAGGAAATTCACTTTACCACCATTTTGGCCGTTTTTGAAATTTCTAAAATCAACCATGGAAGTCGTAGATATGCTCATTAGATTTCCTAGGAACTATTACATGCTTCGATTCGATAAGGCTAGGCCACTTTATGCCCTTTTTAGTGAAAGAAAAAGGATCAAAATCGAGTAAAATCCGTAAATTAACAAGGAAATTCACTTTACCACCATTTTGGCCGTTTTTGAAATTTCTAAAATCAACCATGGAAGTCGTAGATATGCTCATTAGATTTCCTAGGAACTATTACATGCTTCGATTCGATAAGGCTAGGCCACTTTATGCTCTTTTTAGTGAAAGAAAAAGGGTCAAAAACGAGTAAACTCCGTAAATTAACAAGGAAATTCACTTTACCACCATTTTGGCCGTTTTTGAAATTTCTAAAATCAACCATGGAAGTCGTAGATATGCTCATTAGATTTCCTAGGAACTATTACATGCTTCGATTCGATAAGGCTAGGCCACTTTATCCCCTTTTTAGTGAAAGAAAAAGGATCAAAATCGAGTAAAATCCGTAAATTAACAAGGAAATTACCCCCATGTTGGCCGATTTTGAAAATTCTAATATAAACCATGGAAGTCATAGATATGCTCGTTAGATTTCCTAGGAACTATTACATGCTTCGATTCGTTAAGTTTAGGCCACTTTATGCCTTTTCTAGTGAAAGAAAAAGGGTCAAAAACGAGTAAAATCCGTAAATTAACAAGGAAATTACCCCCATGTTGGCCGATTTTGAAAATTCTAATATAAACCATGGAAGTCATAGATATGCTCGTTAGATTTCCTAGGAACTATTACATGCTTCGATTCGTTAAGTTTAGGCCACTTTATGCCTTTTCTAGTGAAAGAAAAAGGGTCAAAAACGAGTAAAATCCGTAAATTAACAAGGAAATTACCCCCATGTTGGCCGTTTTTGAAAATTCTAATATAAACCATGGAAGTCGTAGATATGCTTGTTAGATTTGCTTGGAACTATTACATGCTTCGATACGATAAGGCTAGGCCACTTTATGCCTTTTTGAGTGAAAGAAAAGGGTCAAAAATGAGTAAAATACGTAAATTAACAAGGAAATTACCCCCATGTTGGCCGTTTTTGAAAATTCTAATATAAACCATGGAAGTCGTAGATATGCTTGTTAGATTTCCTAGGAACTATTACATGCTTCGATTTGATAATGCTAGGCCACTTTATGCCCTTTTTAGTGAAAGAAAAAGGGTCAAAAACGAGTAAAATCCGTAAATTAACAAGGAAATTCACTTTACCACCATTTTGGCCGTTTTTGAAATTTCTAAAATCAACCATGGAAGTCGTAGATATGCTCATTAAATTTCCTAGGAACTATTACATGCTTCCATTCGATAAGGCTAGGCCACTTTATGCCCTTTTTAGTGAAAGAAAAAGGATCAAAATCGAGTAAAATCCGTAAATTAACAAGGAAATTACCCCCATGTTGGCCGATTTTGAAAATTCTAATATAAACCATGGAAGTCATAGATATGCTCGTTAGATTTCCTAGGAACTATTACATGCTTCGATTCGTTAAGTTTAGGCCACTTTATGCCTTTTCTAGTGAAAGAAAAAGGGTCAAAAACGAGTAAAATCCGTAAATTAACAAGGAAATTACCCCCATGTTGGCCGTTTTTGAAAATTCTAATATAAACCATGGAAGTCGTAGATATGCTTGTTAGATTTGCTTGGAACTATTACATGCTTCGATTCGATAAGGCTAGGCCACTTTATGCCTTTTTGAGTGAAAGAAAAGGGTCAAAAATGAGTAAAATACGTAAATTAACAAGGAAATTACCCCCATGTTGGCCGTTTTTGAAAATTCTAATATAAACCATGGAAGTCGTAGATATGCTTGTTAGATTTCCTAGGAACTATTACATGCTTCGATTTGATAATGCTAGGCCACTTTATGCCCTTTTTAGTGAAAGAAAAAGGGTCAAAAACGAGTAAAATCCGTAAATTAACAAGGAAATTCACTTTACCACCATTTTGGCCGTTTTTGAAATTTCTAAAATCAACCATGGAAGTCGTAGATATGCTCATTAAATTTCCTAGGAACTATTACATGCTTCCATTCGATAAGGCTAGGCCACTTTATGCCCTTTTTAGTGAAAGAAAAATGATCAAAATCGAGTAAAATCCGTAAATTAACAAGGAAATTACCCCTATGTTGGCCGTTTTTGAAAATTCTAATATAGACCATTCAAGTCGTAGATATGTTTGTTAGATTTCCTACGAACTATTACATGCTTCGATTCGATAAGGCTAGGCCACTTTATGCCTTTTTTAGTGAAAGAAAAAGGATCAAAAACGAGTAAAATCCGTAAATTAACAAGGAAATTCACTTTACCACCATTTTGGCCGTTTTTGAAATTTCTAAAATCAACCATGGAAGTCGTAGATATGCTCATTAGATTTCCTAGGAACTATTACATGCTTCGATTAGATAAGGCTAGGCCACTTTATGCCTTTTTTAGTGAAAGAAAATGGGTCAAAAACGAGTAAAATCCGTAAATTAACAAGGAAATTACCCCCATGTTGGCCGTTTTTGAAATTTCTAATATAAACCATGGAAGTCGTAGATATTCTTGTTAGATTTCCTAGGAACTATTACATGCTTCGATTTGATAAGGCTAGGCCACTTTATGCCCTTTTTAGTGAGAGAAAAAGGGTCAAAAACGAGTAAAATCCGTAAATTAACAAGGAAATTCACTTTACCACCATTTTGGCCGTTTTTGAAATTTCTAAAATCAACCATGGAAGTCGTAGATATGCTCATTAGATTTCCTAGGAACTATTACATGCTTCGATTCGATAAGGCTAGGCCACTTTATGCCTTTTTTAGTGAAAGAAAATGGGTCAAAAACGAGTAAAATCCGTAAATTAACAAGGAAATTACCCCCATGTTGGCCGTTTTTGAAATTTCTAATATAAACCATGGAAGTCGCAGATATTCTTGTTAGATTTCCTAGGAACTATTACATGCTTCGATTTGATAAGGCTAGGCTACTTTATGCCCTTTTTAGTGAGAGAAAAAGGGTCAAAAACGAGTAAAATCCGTAAATTAACAAGGAAATTCACTTTACCACCATTTTGGCCGTTTTTGAAATTTCTAAAATCAACCATGGAAGTCGTAGATATGCTCATTAGATTTCCTAGGAACTATTACATGTTTCGATTCGATAAGGCTAGGCCACTTTATGCTCTTTTTAGTGAAAGAAAAAGGGTCAAAAACGAGTAAACTCCGTAAATTAACAAGGAAATTCACTTTACCACCATTTTGGCCGTTTTTGAAATTTCTAAAATCAACCACGGAAGTCGTAGATATGCTCATTAGATTTCCTAGGAACTATTACATGCTTCGATTCGATAAGGCTAGGCCACTTTATGCCCTTTTTAGTGAAAGAAAAAGGATCAAAATCGAGTAAAATCCGTAAATTAACAAGGAAATTACCCCCATGTTGGCCGATTTTGAAAATTCTAATATAAACCATGGAAGTCATAGATATGCTCGTTAGATTTCCTAGGAACTATTACATGCTTCGATTCGTTAAGTTTAGGCCACTTTATGCCTTTTCTAGTGAAAGAAAAAGGGTCAAAAACGAGTAAAATCCGTAAATTAACAAGGAAATTCACTTTACCACCATTTTGGCCGTTTTTGAAATTTCTAAAATCAACCATAGAAGTCGTAGATATGCTCATTAAATTTCCTAGGAACTATTACATGCTTCGATTCGATAAGGCTAGGCCACTTTATGCCCTTTTTAGTGAAAGAAAAATGATCAAAATCGAGTAAAATCCGTAAATTAACAAGGAAATTACCCCTATGTTGGCCGTTTTTGAAAATTCTAATATAGACCATTCAAGTCGTAGATATGTTTGTTAGATTTCCTACGAACTATTACATGCTTCGATTCGATAAGGCTAGGCCACTTTATGCCTTTTTTAGTGAAAGAAAAAGGATCAAAAACGAGTAAAATCCGTAAATTAACAAGGAAATTCACTTTACCACCATTTTGGCCGTTTTTGAAATTTCTAAAATCAACCATGGAAGTCGTAGATATGCTCATTAGATTTCCTAGGAACTATTACATGCTTCGATTCGATAAGGCTAGGCCACTTTATGCCTTTTTTAGTGAAAGAAAATGGGTCAAAAACGAGTAAAATCCGTAAATTAACAAGGAAATTACCCCCATGTTGGCCGTTTTTGAAATTTCTAATATAAACCATGGAAGTCGTAGATATTCTTGTTAGATTTCCTAGGAACTATTACATGCTTCGATTTGATAAGGCTAGGCCACTTTATGCCCTTTTTAGTGAGAGAAAAAGGGTCAAAAACGAGTAAAATCCGTAAATTAACAAGGAAATTCACTTTACCACCATTTTGGCCGTTTTTGAAATTTCTAAAATCAACCATGGAAGTCGTAGATATGCTCATTAGATTTCCTAGGAACTATTACATGCTTCGATTCGATAAGGCTAGGCCACTTTATGCCGTTTTTAGTGAAAGAAAATGGGTCAAAAACGAGTAAAATCCGTAAATTAACAAGGAAATTACCCCCATGTTGGCCGTTTTTGAAATTTCTAATATAAACCATGGAAGTCGTGGATATTCTTGTTAGATTTCCTAGGAACTATTACATGCTTCGATTTGATAAGGCTAGGCCACTTTATGCCCTTTTTAGTGAGAGAAAAAGGGTCAAAAACGAGTAAAATCCGTAAATTAACAAGGAAATTCACTTTACCACCATTTTGGCCGTTTTTGAAATTTCTAAAATCAACCATGGAAGTCGTAGATATGCTCATTAGATTTCCTAGGAACTATTACAAGTTTCGATTCGATAAGGCTAGGCCACTTTATGCTCTTTTTAGTGAAAGAAAAAGGGTCAAAAACGAGTAAACTCCGTAAATTAACAAGGAAATTCACTTTACCACCATTTTGGCCGTTTTTGAAATTTCTAAAATCAACCATGGAAGTCGTAGATATGCTCATTAGATTTCCTAGGAACTATTACATGCTTCGATTTGATAAGGCTAGGCCACTTTATGCCCTTTTTAGTGAGAGAAAAAGGGTCAAAAACGAGTAAAATCCGTAAATTAACAAGGAAATTCACTTTACCACCATTTTGGCCGTTTTTGAAATTTCTAAAATCAACCATGGAAGTCGTAGATATGCTCATTAGATTTCCTAGGAACTATTACATGCTTCGATTTGATAAGGCTAGGCCACTTTATGCCCTTTTTAGTGAGAGAAAAAGGGTCAAAAACGAGTAAAATCCGTAAATTAACAAGGAAATTCACTTTACCACCATTTTGGCCGTTTTTGAAATTTCTAAAATCAACTACGGAAGTCGTAGATATGCTCATTAGATTTCCTAGGAACTATTACATGCTTCGATTCGATAAGGCTATGCCACTTTATGCTCTTTTTAGTGAAAGAAAAAGGGTCAAAAACGAGTAAACTCCGTAAATTAACAAGGAAATTCACTTTACCACCATTTTGGCCGTTTTTGAAATTTCTAAAATCAACCATGGAAGTCGTAGATATGCTCATTAGATTTCCTAGGAACTATTACATGCTTCGATTCGATAAGGCTAGGCCACTTTATGCCCTTTTTAGTGAAAGAAAAAGGATCAAAATCGAGTAAAATCCGTAAATTAACAAGGAAATTACCCCCATGTTGGCCGATTTTGAAAATTCTAATATAAACCATGGAAGTCATAGATATGCTCGTTAGATTTCCTAGGAAATATTACATGCTTCGATTTGATAATGCTAGGCCACTTTATGCCCTTTTTAGTGAAAGAAAAAGGGTCAAAAACGAGTAAAATCCGTAAATTAACAAGGAAATTCACTTTACCACCATTTTGGCCGTTTTTGAAATTTCTAAAATCAACCATGGAAGTCGTAGATATGCTCATTAAATTTCCTAGGAACTATTACATGCTTCGATTCGATAAGGCTAGGCCACTTTATGCCCTTTTTAGTGAAAGAAAAATGATCAAAATCGAGTAAAATCCGTAAATTAACAAGGAAATTACCCCTATGTTGGCCGTTTTTGAAAATTCTAATATAGACCATTCATGTCGTAGATATGTTTGTTAGATTTCCTACGAACTATTACATGCTTCGATTCGATAAGGCTAGGCCACTTTATGCCTTTTTTAGTGAAAGAAAAAGGATCAAAAACGAGTAAAATCCGTAAATTAACAAGGAAATTCACTTTACCACCATTTTGGCCGTTTTTGAAATTTCTAAAATCAACCATGGAAGTCGTAGATATGCTCATTAGATTTCCTAGGAACTATTACATGCTTCGATTCGATAAGGCTAGGCCACTTTATGCCTTTTTTAGTGGAAGAAAATGGGTCAAAAACGAGTAAAATCCGTAAATTAACAAGGAAATTACCCCCATGTTGGCCGTTTTTGAAATTTCTAATATAAACCATGGAAGTCGTAGATATTCTTGTTAGATTTCCTAGGAACTATTACATGCTTCGATTTGATAAGGCTAGGCCACTTTATGCCCTTTTTAGTGAGAGAAAAAGGGTCAAAAACGAGTAAAATCCGTAAATTAACAAGGAAATTCACTTTACCACCATTTTGGCCGTTTTTGAAATTTCTAAAATCAACCATGGAAGTCGTAGATATGCTCATTAGATTTCCTAGGAACTATTACATGCTTCGATTCGATAAGGCTAGGCCACTTTATGCCCTTTTTAGTGAAAGAAAAAGGATCAAAATCGAGTAAAATCCGTAAATTAACAAGGAAATTCACTTTACCACCATTTTGGCCGTTTTTGAAATTTCTAAAATCAACCATGGAAGTCGTAGATATGCTCATTAGATTTCCTAGGAACTATTACATGCTTCGATTCGATAAGGCTAGGCCACTTTATGCTCTTTTTAGTGAAAGAAAAAGGGTCAAAAACGAGTAAACTCCGTAAATTAACAAGGAAATTCACTTTACCACCATTTTGGCCGTTTTTGAAATTTCTAAAATCAACCATGGAAGTCGTAGATATGCTCATTAGATTTCCTAGGAACTATTACATGCTTCGATTCGATAAGGCTAGGCCACTTTATGCCCTTTTTAGTGAAAGAAAAAGGATCAAAATCGAGTAAAATCCGTAAATTAACAAGGAAATTACCCCCATGTTGGCCGATTTTGAAAATTCTAATATAAACCATGGAAGTCATAGATATGCTCGTTAGATTTCCTAGGAACTATTACATGCTTCGATTCGTTAAGTTTAGGCCACTTTATGCCTTTTCTAGTGAAAGAAAAAGGGTCAAAAACGAGTAAAATCCGTAAATTAACAAGGAAATTACCCCCATGTTGGCCGTTTTTGAAAATTCTAATATAAACCATGGAAGTCGTAGATATGCTTGTTAGATTTCCTTGGAACTATTACATGCTTCGATTCGATAAGGCTAGGCCACTTTATGCCTTTTTGAGTGAAAGAAAAGGGTCAAAAATGAGTAAAATCCGTAAATTAACAAGGAAATTACCCCCATGTTGGCCGTTTTTGAAAATTCTAATATAAACCATGGAAGTCGTAGATATGCTTGTTAGATTTCCTAGGAACTATTACATGCTTCGATTTGATAATGCTAGGCCACTTTATGCCCTTTTTAGTGAAAGAAAAAGGGTCAAAAACGAGTAAAATCCGTAAATTAACAAGGAAATTCACTTTACCACCATTTTGGCCGTTTTTGAAATTTCTAAAATCAACCATGGAAGTCGTAGATATGCTCATTAAATTTCCTAGGAACTATTACATGCTTCGATTCGATAAGGCTAGGCCACTTTATGCCCTTTTTAGTGAAAGAAAAATGATCAAAATCGAGTAAAATCCGTAAATTAACAAGGAAACTACCCCTATGTTGGCCGTTTTTGAAAATTCTAATATAGACCATTCAAGTCGTAGATATGTTTGTTAGATTTCCTACGAACTATTACATGCTTCGATTCGATAAGGCTAGGCCACTTTATGCCTTTTTTAGTGAAAGAAAAAGGATCAAAATCGAGTAAAATCCGTAAATTAACAAGGAAATTACCCCCATGTTGGCCGTTTTTGAAAATTCTAATATAAACCATGGAAGTCGTAGATATGCTTGTTAGATTTCCTAGGAACTATTACATGCTTCGATTTGATAAGGCTAGGCCACTTTATGCCCTTTTTAGAGAGAGAAAAAGGGTCAAAAACGAGTAAAATCCGTAAATTAACAAGGAAATTCACTTTACCACCATTTTGGCCGTTTTTGAAATTTCTAAAATCAACCACGGATGTCGTAGATATGCTCATTAGATTTCCTAGGAACTATTACATGCTTCGATTCGATAAGGCTAGGCCACTTTATGCTCTTTTTAGTGAAAGAAAAAGGGTCAAAAACGAGTAAACTCCGTAAATTAACAAGGAAATTCACTTTACCACCATTTTGGCCGTTTTTGAAATTTCTAAAATCAACCATGGAAGTCGTAGATATGCTCATTAGATTTCCTAGGAACTATTACATGCTTCGATTCGATAAGGCTAGGCCACTTTATGCCCTTTTTAGTGAAAGAAAAAGGATTAAAATCGAGTAAAATCCGTAAATTAACAAGGAAATTACCCCCATGTTGGCCGATTTTGAAAATTCTAATATAAACCATGGAAGTCATAGATATGCTCGTTAGATTTCCTAGGAACTATTACATGCTTCGATTCGTTAAGTTTAGGCCACTTTATGCCTTTTCTAGTGAAAGAAAAAGGGTCAAAAACGAGTAAAATCCGTAAATTAACAAGGAAATTACCCCCATGTTGGCCGTTTTTGAAAATTCTAATATAAACCATGGAAGTCGTAGATATGCTTGTTAGATTTCCTTGGAACTATTACATGCTTCGATTTGATAAGGCTAGACCACTTTATGCTCTTTTTAGTGAAAGAAAAAGGGTCAAAAACGAGTAAAATCCGTAAATTAACAAGGAAATTCACTTTACCACCATTTTGGCTGTTTTTGAAATTTCTAAAATCAACCATGGAAGTCGTAGATATGCTCATTAGATTTCCTAGGAACTATTACATGCTTCGATTCGATAAGGCTAGGCCACTTTATGCCTTTTTTAGTGAAAGAAAAGGGTCAAAAACGAGTAAAATCCATAAATTAACAAGGAAATTACCCCCATGTTGGCCGTTTTTGAAAATTCTAATATAAACCATGGAAGTCGTAGATATGCTTGTTAGATTTCCTTAGAACTATTACATGCTTCGATTTGATAAGGCTAGGCCACTTTATGCGCTTTTAAGTGAAAGAAAAATGGTCAAAAACGAGTAAAATCCGTAAATTAACAAGGAAATTCACTTTACCACCATTTTGGCCATTTTTGAAATTTCTAAAATAAACCATGGAAGTCGTGGATATGCTCATTAGATTTCCTAGGAACTATTACATGCTTCGATTCGATAAGGCTAGGCCACTTTATGCCTTTTTTAGTGAAAGAAAAGGGTCAAAAATGAGTAAAATCCGTAAATTAACAAGGAAATTACCCCCATGTTGGCCGTTTTTGAAAATTCTAATATAAACCATGGAAGTCGTAGATATGCTTGTTAGATTTCCTAGGAACTATTACATGCTTCGATTTGATAAGGCTAGGCCACTTTATGCTCTTTTTAGTGAAAGAAAAAGGGTCAAAAACGAGTAAAATCCGTAAATTAACAAGGAAATTCACTTTACCACCATTTTGGCCGTTTTTGAAATTTCTAAAATCAACCATGGAAGTCGTAGATATGCTCATTAGATTTCCTAGGAACTATTACATGCTTCGATTCGATAAGGCTAGGCCACTTTATGCCCTTTTTAGTGAAAGAAAAAGGATCAAAATCGAGTAAAATCCGTAAATTAACAAGGAAATTACCCCCATGTTGGCCGATTTTGAAAATTCTAATATAAACCATGGAAGTCATAGATATGCTCGTTAGATTTCCTAGGAACTATTACATGCTTCGATTTGATAATGCTAGGCCACTTTATGCCCTTTTTAGTGAAAGAAAAAGGGTCAAAAACGAGTAAAATCCGTAACTTAACAAGGAAATTCACTTTACCACCATTTTGGCCGTTTTTGAAATTTCTAAAATCAACCATGGAAGTCGTAGATATGCTCATTAAATTTCCTAGGAACTATTACATGCTTCGATTCGATAAGGCTAGGCCACTTTATGCCCTTTTTAGTGAAAGAAAAATGATCAAAATCGAGTAAAATCCGTAAATTAACAAGGAAATTACCCCTATGTTGGCCGTTTTTGAAAATTCTAATATAGACCATTCATGTCGTAGATATGTTTGTTAGATTTCCTACGAACTATTACATGCTTCGATTCGATAAGGCTAGGCCACTTTATGCCTTTTTTAGTGAAAGAAAAAGGATCAAAAACGAGAAAAATCCGTAAATTAACAAGGAAATTCACTTTACCACCATTTTGGCCGTTTTTGAAATTTCTAAAATCAACCATGGAAGTCGTAGATATGCTCATTAGATTTCCTAGGAACTATTACATGCTTCGATTCGATAAGGCTAGGCCACTTTATGCCTTTTTTAGTGGAAGAAAATGGGTCAAAAACGAGTAAAATCCGTAAATTAACAAGGAAATTACCCCCATGTTGGCCGTTTTTGAAATTTCTAATATAAACCATGGAAGTCGTAGATATTCTTGTTAGATTTCCTAGGAACTATTACATGCTTCGATTTGATAAGGCTAGGCCACTTTATGCCCTTTTTAGTGAGAGAAAAAGGGTCAAAAACGAGTAAAATCCGTAAATTAACAAGGAAATTCACTTTACCACCATTTTGGCCGTTTTTGAAATTTCTAAAATCAACCATGGAAGTCGTAGATATGCTCATTAGATTTCCTAGGAACTATTACATGCTTCGATTCGATAAGGCTAGGCCACTTTATGCCCTTTTTAGTGAAAGAAAAAGGATCAAAATCGAGTAAAATCCGTAAATTAACAAGGAAATTCACTTTACCACCATTTTGGCCGTTTTTGAAATTTCTAAAATCAACCATGGAAGTCGTAGATATGCTCATTAGATTTCCTAGGAACTATTACATGCTTCGATTCGATAAGGCTAGGCCACTTTATGCTCTTTTTAGTGAAAGAAAAAGGGTCAAAAACGAGTAAACTCCGTAAATTAACAAGGAAATTCACTTTACCACCATTTTGGCCGTTTTTGAAATTTCTAAAATCAACCATGGAAGTCGTAGATATGCTCATTAGATTTCCTAGGAACTATTACATGCTTCGATTCGATAAGGCTAGGCCACTTTATGCCCTTTTTAGTGAAAGAAAAAGGATCAAAATCGAGTAAAATCCGTAAATTAACAAGGAAATTACCCCCATGTTGGCCGATTTTGAAAATTCTAATATAAACCATGGAAGTCATAGATATGCTCGTTAGATTTCCTAGGAACTATTACATGCTTCGATTCGTTAAGTTTAGGCCACTTTATGCCTTTTCTAGTGAAAGAAAAAGGGTCAAAAACGAGTAAAATCCGTAAATTAACAAGGAAATTACCCCCATGTTGGCCGTTTTTGAAAATTCTAATATAAACCATGGAAGTCGTAGATATGCTTGTTAGATTTCCTTGGAACTATTACATGCTTCGATTCGATAAGGCTAGGCCACTTTATGCCTTTTTGAGTGAAAGAAAAGGGTCAAAAATGAGTAAAATCCGTAAATTAACAAGGAAATTACCCCCATGTTGGCCGTTTTTGAAAATTCTAATATAAACCATGGAAGTCGTAGATATGCTTGTTAGATTTCCTAGGAACTATTACATGCTTCGATTTGATAATGCTAGGCCACTTTATGCCCTTTTTAGTGAAAGAAAAAGGGTCAAAAACGAGTAAAATCCGTAAATTAACAAGGAAATTCACTTTACCACCATTTTGGCCGTTTTTGAAATTTCTAAAATCAACCATGGAAGTCGTAGATATGCTCATTAAATTTCCTAGGAACTATTACATGCTTCGATTCGATAAGGCTAGGCCACTTTATGCCCTTTTTAGTGAAAGAAAAATGATCAAAATCGAGTAAAATCCGTAAATTAACAAGGAAACTACCCCTATGTTGGCCGTTTTTGAAAATTCTAATATAGACCATTCAAGTCATAGATATGTTTGTTAGATTTCCTACGAACTATTACATGCTTCGATTCGATAAGGCTAGGCCACTTTATGCCTTTTTTAGTGAAAGAAAAAGGATCAAAATCGAGTAAAATCCGTAAATTAACAAGGAAATTACCCCCATGTTGGCCGTTTTTGAAAATTCTAATATAAACCATGGAAGTCGTAGATATGCTTGTTAGATTTCCTAGGAACTATTACATGCTTCGATTCGATAAGGCTAGGCCACTTTATGCTCTTTTTAGTGAAAGAAAAAGGGTCAAAAACGAGTAAACTCCGTAAATTAACAAGGAAATTCACTTTACCACCATTTTGGCCGTTTTTGAAATTTCTAAAATCAACCATGGAAGTCGTAGATATGCTCATTAGATTTCCTAGGAACTATTACATGCTTCGATTCGATAAGGCTAGGCCACTTTATGCCCTTTTTAGTGAAAGAAAAAGGATCAAAATCGAGTAAAATCCGTAAATTAACAAGGAAATTCACTTTACCACCATTTTGGCCGTTTTTGAAATTTCTAAAATCAACCATGGAAGTCGTAGATATGCTCATTAGATTTCCTAGGAACTATTACATGCTTCGATTCGATAAGGCTAGGCCACTTTATGCTCTTTTTAGTGAAAGAAAAAGGGTCAAAAACGAGTAAACTCCGTAAATTAACAAGGAAATTCACTTTACCACCATTTTGGCCGTTTTTGAAATTTCTAAAATCAACCATGGAAGTCGTAGATATGCTCATTAGATTTCCTAGGAACTATTACATGCTTCGATTCGATAAGGCTAGGCCACTTTATGCCCTTTTTAGTGAAAGAAAAAGGATCAAAATCGAGTAAAATCCGTAAATTAACAAGGAAATTACCCCCATGTTGGCCGATTTTGAAAATTCTAATATAAACCATGGAAGTCATAGATATGCTCGTTAGATTTCCTAGGAACTATTACATGCTTCGATTCGTTAAGTTTAGGCCACTTTATGCCTTTTCTAGTGAAAGAAAAAGGGTCAAAAACGAGTAAAATCCGTAAATTAACAAGGAAATTACCCCCATGTTGGCCGTTTTTGAAAATTCTAATATAAACCATGGAAGTCGTAGATATGCTTGTTAGATTTCCTTGGAACTATTACATGCTTCGATTCGATAAGGCTAGGCCACTTTATGCCTTTTTGAGTGAAAGAAAAGGGTCAAAAATGAGTAAAATCCGTAAATTAACAAGGAAATTACCCCCATGTTGGCCGTTTTTGAAAATTCTAATATAAACCATGGAAGTCGTAGATATGCTTGTTAGATTTCCTAGGAACTATTACATGCTTCGATTTGATAATGCTAGGCCACTTTATGCCCTTTTTAGTGAAAGAAAAAGGGTCAAAAACGAGTAAAATCCGTAAATTAACAAGGAAATTCACTTTACCACCATTTTGGCCGTTTTTGAAATTTCTAAAATCAACCATGGAAGTCGTAGATATGCTCATTAAATTTCCTAGGAACTATTACATGCTTCGATTCGATAAGGCTAGGCCACTTTATGCCCTTTTTAGTGAAAGAAAAATGATCAAAATCGAGTAAAATCCGTAAATTAACAAGGAAACTACCCCTATGTTGGCCGTTTTTGAAAATTCTAATATAGACCATTCAAGTCGTAGATATGTTTGTTAGATTTCCTACGAACTATTACATGCTTCGATTCGATAAGGCTAGGCCACTTTATGCCTTTTTTAGTGAAAGAAAAAGGATCAAAATCGAGTAAAATCCGTAAATTAACAAGGAAATTACCCCCATGTTGGCCGTTTTTGAAAATTCTAATATAAACCATGGAAGTCGTAGATATGCTTGTTAGATTTCCTAGGAACTATTACATGCTTCGATTTGATAAGGCTAGGCCACTTTATGCCCTTTTTAGAGAGAGAAAAAGGGTCAAAAACGAGTAAAATCCGTAAATTAACAAGGAAATTCACTTTACCACCATTTTAGCCGTTTTTGAAATTTCTAAAATCAACCACGGATGTCGTAGATATGCTCATTAGATTTCCTAGGAACTATTACATGCTTCGATTCGATAAGGCTAGGCCACTTTATGCTCTTTTTAGTGAAAGAAAAAGGGTCAAAAACGAGTAAACTCCGTAAATTAACAAGGAAATTCACTTTACCACCATTTTGGCCGTTTTTGAAATTTCTAAAATCAACCATGGAAGTCGTAGATATGCTCATTAGATTTCCTAGGAACTATTACATGCTTCGATTCGATAAGGCTAGGCCACTTTATGCCCTTTTTAGTGAAAGAAAAAGGATTAAAATCGAGTAAAATCCGTAAATTAACAAGGAAATTACCCCCATGTTGGCCGATTTTGAAAATTCTAATATAAACCATGGAAGTCATAGATATGCTCGTTAGATTTCCTAGGAACTATTACATGCTTCGATTCGTTAAGTTTAGGCCACTTTATGCCTTTTCTAGTGAAAGAAAAAGGGTCAAAAACGAGTAAAACCCGTAAATTAACAAGGAAATTACCCCCATGTTGGCCGTTTTTGAAAATTCTAATATAAACCATGGAAGTCGTAGATATGCTTGTTAGATTTCCTTGGAACTATTACATGCTTCGATTTGATAAGGCTAGACCACTTTATGCTCTTTTTAGTGAAAGAAAAAGGGTCAAAAACGAGTAAAATCCGTAAATTAACAAGGAAATTCACTTTACCACCATTTTGGCTGTTTTTGAAATTTCTAAAATCAACCATGGAAGTCGTAGATATGCTCATTAGATTTCCTAGGAACTATTACATGCTTCGATTCGATAAGGCTAGGCCACTTTATGCCTTTTTTAGTGAAAGAAAAGGGTCAAAAACGAGTAAAATCCATAAATTAACAAGGAAATTACACCCATGTTGGCCGTTTTTGAAAATTCTAATATAAACCATGGAAGTCGTAGATATGCTTGTTAGATTTCCTTAGAACTATTACATGCTTCGATTTGATAAGGCTAGGCCACTTTATGCGCTTTTAAGTGAAAGAAAAATGGTCAAAAACGAGTAAAATCCGTAAATTAACAAGGAAATTCACTTTACCACCATTTTGGCCATTTTTGAAATTTCTAAAATAAACCATGGAAGTCGTAGATATGCTCATTAGATTTCCTAGGAACTATTACATGCTTCGATTCGATAAGGCTAGGCCACTTTATGCCTTTTTTAGTGAAAGAAAAGGGTCAAAAATGAGTAAAATCCGTAAATTAACAAGGAAATTACCCCCATGTTGGCCGTTTTTGAAAATTCTAATATAAACCATGGAAGTCGTAGATATGCTTGTTAGATTTCCTAGGAACTATTACATGCTTCGATTTGATAAGGCTAGGCCACTTTATGCTCTTTTTAGTGAAAGAAAAAGGGTCAAAAACGAGTAAAATCCGTAAATTAACAAGGAAATTCACTTTACCACCATTTTGGCCGTTTTTGAAATTTCTAAAATCAACCATGGAAGTCGTAGATATGCTCATTAAATTTCCTAGGAACTATTACATGCTTCGATTCGATAAGGCTAGGCCACTTTATGCCCTTTTTAGTGAAAGAAAAATGATCAAAATCGAGTAAAATCCGTAAATTAACAAGGAAATTACCCCTATGTTGGCCGTTTTTGAAAATTCTAATATAGACCATTCAAGTCGTAGATATGTTTGTTAGATTTCCTACGAACTATTACATGCTTCGATTCGATAAGGCTAGGCCACTTTATGCCTTTTTTAGTGAAAGAAAAAGGATCAAAATCGAGTAAAATCCGTAAATTAACAAGGAAATTACCCCCATGTTGGCCGTTTTTGAAAATTCTAATATAAACCATGGAAGTCGTAGATATGCTTGTTAGATTTCCTAGGAACTATTACATGCTTCGATTTGATAAGGCTAGGCCACTTTATCCCCTTTTTAGTGAGAGAAAAAGGGTCAAAAACGAGTAAAATCCGTAAATTAACAAGGAAATTCACTTTACCACCATTTTGGCCGTTTTTGAAATTTCTAAAATCAACCACGGAAGTCGTAGATATGCTCATTAGATTTCCTAGCAACTATTACATGCTTCGATTCGATAAGGCTAGGCCACTTTATGCTCTTTTTAGTGAAAGAAAAAGGGTCAAAAACGAGTAAACTCCGTAAATTAACAAGGAAATTCACTTTACCACCATTTTGGCCGTTTTTTGAAATTTCTAAAATCAACCATGGAAGTCGTAGATATGCTCATTAGATTTCCTATGAACTATTACATGCTTCGATTCGATAAGGCTAGGCCACTTTATGCTCTTTTTAGTGAAAGAAAAAATCGAGTAAAATCCGTAAATTAACAAGGAAATTACCCCCATGTTGGCCGATTTTGAAAATTCTAATATAAACCATGGAAGTCATAGATATGCTCGTTAGATTTCCTAGGAACTATTACATGCTTCGATTCGTTAAGTTTAGGCCACTTTATGCCTTTTCTAGTGAAAGAAAAAGGGTCAAAAACGAGTAAAATCCGTAAATTAACAAGGAAATTACCCCCATGTTGGCCGTTTTTGAAAATTCTAATATAAACCATGGAAGTCGTAGATATGCTTGTTAGATTTCCTTGGAACTATTACATGCTTCGATTTGATAAGGCTAGACCACTTTATGCTCTTTTTAGTGAAAGAAAAAGGGTCAAAAACGAGTAAAATCCGTAAATTAACAAGGAAATTCACTTTACCACCATTTTGGCTGTTTTTGAAATTTCTAAAATCAACCATGGAAGTCGTAGATATGCTTATTATATTTCCTAGGAACTATTATATTCTTCGTTTCGATAAGGCTAGGCCACTTTGTGCCCTTTTTAGTGAAAGAAAAAGGATCAAAATCGAGTAAAATCCGTAAATTAACAAGGAAATTCACTTTACCACCATTTTGGCCATTTTGAAATTTCTAAAATCAACCATGGAAGTCGTAGATATGCTTCTTAGATTTCCTAGGAACTATTGCATGCTTCGATTCGATAGGCTAGGCCGTATTATGCCCTTTTAGTGAAAGAAAAATGGTCAAAAACGATTAAAATCCGTAAATTCACAAGGAAATTAACTTAACCCCCATTTTGGCCGTTTTTGAAAATTCTAATATAAACCATGGAAGTCATAGATATGCTTGTTAGATTTCCTAAAAACTATTACATGGTTCGATTCGATAAGGCTCGGCTACTTTATGCCCTTGGTATTGAAAGAAAAAGGGTCAAAAACAAGTAAAATCCGTAAATTAACAAGGAAATTCACTTAACCCCCATTTAGGCCGTTTTTTAAAATTCTATAATCAATTGTGGATGTCGTAGATATGCTTGTTATATTTCCAAGTAACTATTGCATGCTTCGATTCGATAAGGCTAGGCCAGTTTATGCCTTTTTTAGTGAAAGAAAAAGGGTCAAAACGAGTAAAATCCAAAAATTAACAAGGAAATTCACTTTACCACCATTTTGGCCGCTTTTGAAATTTCTATAATCAACCGTGGATGTCGTAGATATGCTTGTTAGATTTCCTAGGAACTATTGCATGCTTCGATTCGATAAGGCTAGGTCAATTTATGCCTTTTTCAGTGAAAGAAAAAGGGTCAAAAATGAGAAAAATCCGTAAATTCACAAGGAAATTAACTTAACCCCCATTTTGGCCGATTTTGAAAATTCTGAAATCAACTGTGGATGTCGTAGATATGCTTATTATATTTCCTAGGAACTATTATATTCTTCGTTTCGATAAGGCTAGGCCACTTTGTGCCCTTTTTAGTGAAAGAAAAAGGATCAAAATCGAGTAAAATCCGTAAATTAACAAGGAAATTCACTTTACCACCATTTTGGCCATTTTGAAATTTCTAAAATCAACCATGGAAGTCGTAGATATGCTTCTTAGATTTCCTAGGAACTATTGCATGCTTCGATTCGATAGGCTAGGCCATATTATGCCCTTTTTAGTGAAAGAAAAATGGTCAAAAACGAGTAAAATCCGTAAATTCACAAGGAAATTAAACCCCCATTTTGGTCGTTTTTGAAAATTCTAATATAAACCATGGAAGTCATAGATATGCTTGTTAGATTTCCTAAAAACTATTACATGGTTCGATTCGATAAGGCTCGGCTACTTTATGCCCTTGGTATTGAAAGAAAAAGGGTCAAAAACAAGTAAAATCCGTAAATTAACAAGGAAATTCACTTAACCCCCATTTAGGCCGTTTTTGAAAATTCTATAATCAACCGTGGTTGTCGTAGATATGCTTGTTATATTTCCTAGGAACTATTGCATGCTTCGATTCGATAAGGCTAGGCCACTTTATGCTTTTTTTAGTGAAAGAAAAAGGGTCAAAACGAGTAAAATCCAAAAATTAACAAGGAAATTCACTTTACCACCATTTTGGCCGCTTTTGAAATTTCTATAATCAACCGTGGATGTCGTAGATATGCTTGTTAGATTTCCTAGGAACTATTGCATGCTTCGATTCGATAAGGCTAGGTCAATTTATGCCTTTTTCAGTGAAAGAAAAAGGGTCAAAAACGAGAAAAATCCGTAAATTCACAAGGAAATTAACTTAACCCCCATTTTGGCCGATTTTGAAAATTCTGAAATCAACTGTGGATGTCGTAGATATGCTTATTATATTTCCTAGGAACTATTATATTCTTCGTTTCGATAAGGCTAGGCCACTTTGTGCCCTTTTTAGTGAAAGAAAAAGGATCAAAATCGAGTAAAATCCGTAAATTAACAAGGAAATTCACTTTACCACCATTTTGGCCATTTTGAAATTTCTAAAATCTACCATGGAAGTCGTAGATATGCTTCTTAGATTTCCTAGGAACTATTGCATCCTTCGATTCGATAGGCTAGGCCATATTATGCCCTTTTTAGTGAAAGAAAAATGGTCAAAAACGAGTAAAATCCGTAAATTCACAAGGAAATTAAACCCCCATTTTGGTCGTTTTTGAAAATTCTAATATAAACCATGGAAGTCATAGATATGCTTGTTAGATTTCCTAAAAACTATTACATGGTTCGATTCGATAAGGCTCGGCTACTTTATGCCCTTGGTATTGAAAGAAAAAGGGTCAAAAACAAGTAAAATCCGTAAATTAACAAGGAAATTCACTTAACCCCCATTTAGGCCGTTTTTGAAAATTCTATAATCAACCGTGGTTGTCGTAGATATGCTTGTTATATTTCCTAGGAACTATTGCATGCTTCGATTCGATAAGGCTAGGCCACTTTATGCTTTTTTTAGTGAAAGAAAAAGGGTCAAAACGAGTAAAATCCAAAAATTAACAAGGAAATTCACTTTACCACCATTTTGGCCGCTTTTGAAATTTCTATAATCAACCGTGGATGTCGTAGATATGCTTGTTAGATTTCCTAGGAACTATTGCATGCTTCGATTCGATAAGGCTAGGTCAATTTATGCCTTTTTCAGTGAAAGAAAAAGGGTCAAAAACGAGAAAAATCCGTAAATTCACAAGGAAATTAACTTAACCCCCATTTTGGCCGATTTTGAAAATTCTGAAATCAACTGTGGATGTCGTAGATATGCTTATTATATTTCCTAGGAACTATTATATTCTTCGTTTCGATAAGGCTAGGCCACTTTGTGCCCTTTTTAGTGAAAGAAAAAGGATCAAAATCGAGTAAAATCCGTAAATTAACAAGGAAATTCACTTTACCACCATTTTGGCCATTTTGAAATTTCTAAAATCTACCATGGAAGTCGTAGATATGCTTCTTAGATTTCCTAGGAACTATTGCATCCTTCGATTCGATAGGCTAGGCCATATTATGCCCTTTTTAGTGAAAGAAAAATGGTCAAAAACGAGTAAAATCCGTAAATTCACAAGGAAATTAAACCCCCATTTTGGTCGTTTTTGAAAATTCTAATATAAACCATGGAAGTCATAGATATGCTTGTTAGATTTCCTAAAAACTATTACATGGTTCGATTCGATAAGGCTCGGCTACTTTATGCCCTTGGTATTGAAAGAAAAAGGGTCAAAAACAAGTAAAATCCGTAAATTAACAAGGAAATTCACTTAACCCCCATTTAGGCCGTTTTTGAAAATTCTATAATCAACCGTGGTTGTCGTAGATATGCTTGTTATATTTCCTAGGAACTATTGCATGCTTCGATTCGATAAGGCTAGGCCACTTTATGCTTTTTTTAGTGAAAGAAAAAGGGTCAAAACGAGTAAAATCCAAAAATTAACAAGGAAATTCACTTTACCACCATTTTGGCCGCTTTTGAAATTTCTATAATCAACCGTGGATGTCGTAGATATGCTTGTTAGATTTCCTAGGAACTATTGCATGCTTCGATTCGATAAGGCTAGGTCAATTTATGCCTTTTTCAGTGAAAGAAAAAGGGTCAAAAACGAGAAAAATCCGTAAATTCACAAGGAAATTAACTTAACCCCCATTTTGGCCGATTTTGAAAATTCTGAAATCAACTGTGGATGTCGTAGATATGCTTATTATATTTCCTAGGAACTATTATATTCTTCGTTTCGATAAGGCTAGGCCACTTTGTGCCCTTTTTAGTGAAAGAAAAAGGATCAAAATCGAGTAAAATCCGTAAATTAACAAGGAAATTCACTTTACCACCATTTTGGCCATTTTGAAATTTCTAAAATCTACCATGGAAGTCGTAGATATGCTTCTTAGATTTCCTAGGAACTATTGCATCCTTCGATTCGATAGGCTAGGCCATATTATGCCCTTTTTAGTGAAAGAAAAATGGTCAAAAACGAGTAAAATCCGTAAATTCACAAGGAAATTAAACCCCCATTTTGGCCGTTTTTGAAAATTCTAATATAAACCATGGAAGTCATAGATATGCTTGTTAGATTTCCTAAAAACTATTACATGGTTCGATTCGATAAGGCTCGGCTACTTTATGCCCTTGGTATTGAAAGAAAAAGGGTCAAAAACAAGTAAAATCCGTAAATTAACAAGGAAATTCACTTAACCCCCATTTAGGCCGTTTTTGAAAATTCTATAATCAACCGTGGTTGTCGTAGATATGCTTGTTATATTTCCTAGGAACTATTGCATGCTTCGATTCGATAAGGCTAGGCCACTTTATGCTTTTTTTAGTGAAAGAAAAAGGGTCAAAACGAGTAAAATCCAAAAATTAACAAGGAAATTCACTTTACCACCATTTTGGCCGCTTTTGAAATTTCTAAAATCAACCGTGGATGTCGTAGATATGCTTGTTAGATTTCCGAGGAACTATTGCATGCTTCGATTCGATAAGGATAAGTCAATTTATGCCTTTTTCAGTGAAAGAAAAAGGGTCAAAAACGAGAAAAATCCGTAAATTCACAAGGAAATTAACTTAACCCCCATTTTGGCCGATTTTGAATATTCTGAAATCAACTGTGGATGTCGTAGATATGCTTATTATATTTCCTAGGAACTATTATATTCTTCGTTTCGATAAGGCTAGGCCACTTTGTGCCCTTTTTAGTGAAAGAAAAAGGATCAAAATCGAGTAAAATCCGTAAATTAACAAGGAAATTCACTTTACCACCATTTTGGCCATTTTGAAATTTCTAAAATCTACCATGGAAGTCGTAGATATGCTTCTTAGATTTCTTAGGAACTATTGCATGCTTCGATTCGATAGGCTAGGCCATATTATGCCCTTTTTAGTGAAAGAAAAATGGTCAAAAACGAGTAAAATCCGTAAATTCACAAGGAAATTAAACCCCCATTTTGGCCGTTTTTGAAAATTCTAATATAAACCATGGAAGTCATAGATATGCTTGTTGTTTCCTAAAAACTATTACATGGTTCGATTCGATAAGGCTCGGCTACTTTATGCCCTTGGTATTGAAAGAAAAAGGGTCAAAAACAAGTAAAATCCGTAAATGAACAAGGAAATTCACTTAACCCCCATTTAGGCCGTTTTTGAAAATTCTATAATCAACCGTGGTTGTCGTAGATATGCTTGTTATATTTCCTAGGAACTATTGCATGCTTCGATTCGATAAGGCTAGGCCACTTTATGCTTTTTTTAGTGAAAGAAAAAGGGTCAAAACGAGTAAAATCCAAAAATTAACAAGGAAATTCACTTTACCACCATTTTGGCCGCTTTTGAAATTTCTAAAATCAACCGTGGATGTCGTAGATATGCTTGTTAGATTTTCTAGGAACTATTGCATGCTTCGATTCGATAAGGCTAGGTCAATTTATGCCTTTTTCAGTGAAAGAAAAAGGGTCAAAAACGAGAAAAATCCGTAAATTCACAAGGAAATTAACTTAACCCCCATTTTGGCTGTTTTTGAAAATTCTAATATAAACCATGGAAGTCGTAGATATGCTTGTCAGATTTCCTAGGAACTATTACATGCTTCGATTCGATAAGGCTAGGCCACTTTATGCCCTTTTTAGTGAAAGAAAAAGGGTCAAAAATGAGTAAAATCCGTAAATTAACAAGGAAATTCACTTAACCCCCATTTAGCCCATTTTTTAAAATTCTATAATCAATTGTGGATGTCGTAGATATGCTTGTTATATTTCCAAGTAGCTATTGCATGCTTCGATTCGATAAGGCTAGGCCAGTTTATGCCTTTTTTAGTGAAAGAAAAAGGGTCAAAACGAGTAAAATCCAAAAATTAACAAGGAAATTCACTTTACCACCATTTTGGCCGCTTTTGAAATTTCTAAAATCAACCGTGGATGTCGTAGATATGCTTGTTAGATTTTCTAGGAACTATTGCATGCTTCGATTCGATAAGGCTAGGTCAATTTATGCCTTTTTCAGTGAAAGAAAAAGGGTCAAAAACGAGAAAAATCCGTAAATTCACAAGGAAATTAACTTAACCCCCATTTTGGCTGTTTTTGAAAATTCTAATATAAACCATGGAAGTCGTAGATATGCTTGTCAGATTTCCTAGGAACTATTACATGCTTCGATTCGATAAGGCTAGGCCACTTTATGCCCTTTTTAGTGAAAGAAAAAGGGTCAAAAATGAGTAAAATCCGTAAATTAACAAGGAAATTCACTTAACCCCCATTTAGCCCATTTTTTAAAATTCTATAATCAATTGTGGATGTCGTAGATATGCTTGTTATATTTCCAAGTAGCTATTGCATGCTTCGATTCGATAAGGCTAGGCCAGTTTATGCCTTTTTTAGTGAAAGAAAAAGGGTCAAAACGAGTAAAATCCAAAAATTAACAAGGAAATTCACTTTACCACCATTTTGGCCGCTTTTGAAATTTCTAAAATCAACCGTGGATGTCGTAGATATGCTTGTTAGATTTCCTAGGAACTATTGCATGCTTCGATTCGATAAGGCTAGGTCAATTTATGCCTTTTTCAAAGAAAGAAAAAGGGTCAAAAACGAGAAAAATCCGTAAATTCACAAGGAAATTAACTTACCCCCATTTTGGCCGTTTTTGAAAATTATAATATAAACCATGGAAGTCGTAGATATGCTTGTCAGGTTTCCTAGGAACTATTACATGCTTCGATTCGATAAGGCTAGGCCAGTTTATGCCATTTTTAGTGAAAGAAAAAGGGTCAAAAACGAGTAAAATCCGTAAATTAACAAGGAAATTCACTTAACCCCCATTTTGGCCAATTTTGAAAATTCTGAAATCAACTGTGGATGTCGTAGATAAGCTTATTATATTTCCTAGGAACTATTATATTCTTCATTTTGATAAGGCTAGGCCACTTTGTGCCCTTTTTAGTGAAAGAAAAAGGATCAAAATCGAGTAAAATCTGTAAATTAACAAGGAAATTCACTTTACCACCATTTTGGCCGTTTTTGAAAATTCTATAATCAACCGTGGATGTCGTAGATATGCTTGTTATATTTCCTAGGAACTATTGCATGCTTTGATTCGATATGGCTAGGCCACTTTATGCCTTTTTTAGTGAAAGAAAAAGGGTCAAAAACGAGTAAAATCCGTAATTTGACAAGGAAATTAACTTAACCCCCATTTTGGCCGTTTTTGAAAATTCTAATATAAACCATGGAAGTCGTAGATATGCTTGTTAGATTTCCTAGGAACTATTACATGTTTCGATTCGATAAAGCTAGGTCACTTTATTCCCTTTTTAGTAAAAGGAAAAGGGGCAAAAACGAGTAAAATCCGTAAATTAACAAGGAAATTCACTTAACCCCCATTTTGGCCAATTTTGAAAATTCTGAAATCAACTGTGGATGTCGTAGATATGCTTATTATATTTCCTAGGAACTATTATATTCTTCATTTCGATAAGGCTAGGCCACTTTATGCCCTTTTTAGTGAAAGAAAAAGGATCAAAATCGAGTAAAATCTGTAAATTAACAAGGAAATTCACTTTACCACCATTTTGGCCGTTTTTGAAAATTCTATAATCAACCGTGGATGTCGTAGATATGCTTGTTATATTTCCTAGGAACTATTGCATGCTTCGATTCGATAAGGCTAGGCCACTTTATGCCATTTTTAGTGAAAGAAAAAGGGTCAAAAACGAGTAAAATCCGTAATTTGACAAGGAAATTAACTTAACCCCCATTTTGGCCGTTTTTGAAAATTCTAATATAAACCATGGAAGTCCTAGATATGCTTGTTAGATTTCCTAGGAACTATTACATGCTTCGATTCGATAAAGCTAGGTCACTTTATTCCCTTTTTAGTAAAAGGAAAAGGGTCAAAAACGAGTAAAATCCGTAAATTAACAAGGAAATTCACTTACCACCATTTAGGCCGTTTTTTAAAATTCTATAATCAACTGTGGATGTCGTAGATATGCTTGTTATATTTCCTAGGAACTATTGCATGCTTCGATTCGATAAGGCTAGGCCACTTTATGCCTTTTTTAGTGAAAGAAAAAGGGTCAAAAACGAGTAAAATCCGTAATTTGACAAGGAAATTAACTTAACCCCCATTTTGGCCGTTTTTGAAAATTCTAATATAAACCATGGAAGTCGTAGATATGCTTGTTAGATTTCCTAAAAACTATTACAAGGTTCGATTCGATAAGGGTAGGCCACTTTATACCCTTTTTAGTGAAAGAAAAAGGGTCAAAAACAAGTAAAATTCGTAAATTAACAAGGAAATTAACTTAACCCCCATTTTGGCCGTTTTTGAAAATTCTAATATAAACCATGGAAGTCGTAGATATGCTTGTTAGATTTCCTAGGAACTATTACATGCTTCGATTCGATAAGGCTAGGTCACTTTATTCCGTTTTTAGTAAAAGGAAAAGGGTCAAAAACGAGTAAAATCCGTAAATTAACAAGGAAATTCACTTACCACCATTTAGGCCGTTTTTTAAAATTCTATAATCAACTGTGGATGTCGTAGATATGCTTGTTATATTTCCTAGGAACTATTGCATGCTTCGATTCGATAAGGCTTGGCCACTTTATGCCTTTTTTAGTGAAAGAAAAAGGGTCAAAACGAGTAAAATCCAAAAATTAACAAGGAAATTAACTTAACCCACATTTTGGCCGTTTTTGAAAATTCTAATATAAACCATGGAAGTCGTAGATATGCTTGTTAGATTTCCTAGGAACTATTACATGCTTCGATTCGATAAGGCTAGGTCACTTTATGCTCTTTTTAGTGAAAGAAAAAGGGTAAAAAACGAGTAAAATCCGTAAATTAACAAGGAAATTCACTTTACCACCATTTTGGCCGTTTTTGAAATTTCTAAAATCAACCGTGGATGTCGTAGATATGCTTGTTAGATTTCCTAGGAACTATTGCATGCTTCGATTCGATAAGGCTAGGCCAATTTATGCCTTTTTTAGTGAAAGAAAAAGGGTCAAAAACGAGAAAAATCCGTAAATTCACAAGGAAATTAAATTAACCCCCATTTTGGCCGTTTTTGAAAATTCTAATATAAACCATGGAATTCGTACATATGCTAGTCAGGTTTACTAGGAACTATTACATGCTTCGATTCGATAAGGCTAGGTCACTTTATGCCCGTTTTAGTGAAAGAAAAAGGGTCAAAAACGAGTAAAATCCGTAAATTAACAAGGAAATTCACTTTACCACCATTTTGGCCGTTTTTGAAATTTCTAAAATCAACCGTGGATGTCGTAGATATGCTTGTTAGATTTCCTAGGAACTATTGCATGCTTCGATTCGATAAGGCTAGGCCAATTTATGCCTTTTTTAGTGAAAGAAAAAGGGTCAAAAACGAGAAAAATCAGTAAATTCACAAGGAAATTAACTTAACCCCCATTTTGGCCGTTTTTGAAAATCCTAATATAAACCATGGAAGCCGTAGATATGCTAGTCAGGTTTACTAGGAACTATTACATGCTTCGATTCGATAAGGCTAGGTCACTTTATGCCCGTTTTAGTGAAAGAAAAAGGGTCAAAAACGAGTAAAATCCGTAAATTAGCAAGGAAATTCACTTTACCACCATTTTGGCCGTTTTTGAAATTTCTAAAATCAACCATGTAAGTTATAGATATGCTCGTTTAATTTCCTATGAACTATTACATGCTTCGATTCGATAAGGCTAGGCCACTTTATGCCCATTTTTGTGAAAGAAAAAGGGTCAAAAACGAGTAAAATCCGTAAATTAACAAGGAAATTAACCAAACCCCCATTTTGGCCATTTTTTAAAATTCTAAAATCAACTATGGAAGTCATAGATATGCTCGTTAGAATTCCTAGAAACTATTTTCATGCTTCGATTCGATAAGGCTAGGCCACTTTATGCCTTTTTTGGTGAAAGAAAAAAGGTAAAAAATGAGTAAAATCCGTAAATTAACAAGGAAATTAACTTAACCCCCATTTTGGCCGTTTTTGAAAATTCTAATATAAACCATGGAAGTCGTAGATATGCTTGTCAGATTTCCTAGGAACTATTACATGCTTCGATTCGATAAGGCTAGGTCACTTTATTCCCTTTTTAGTAAAAGGAAAAGGGTCAAAAACGAGTAAAATCCGTAAATTAACAAGGAAATTCACTTACCACCATTTAGGCCGTTTTTTAAAATTCTATAATCAACTGTGGATGTCGTAGATATGCTTGTTATATTTCCTAGGAACTATTGCATGCTTCGATTCGATAAGGCTAGGCCACTTTATGCCTTTTTTAGTGAAAGAAAAAGGGTCAAAAACGAGTAAAATCCGTAATTTGACAAGGAAATTAACTTAACCCCCATTTTGGCCGTTTTTGAAAATTCTAATATAAACCATGGAATTCGTAGATATGCTTGTTAGATTTCCTAAAAACTATTACATGGTTCGATTCGATAAGGGTAGGCCACTTTATACCCTTTTTAGTGAAAGAAAAAGGGTCAAAAACAAGTAAAATTCGTAAATTAACAAGGAAATTAACTTAACCCCCATTTTGGCCGTTTTTGAAAATTCTAATATAAACCATGGAAGTCGTAGATATGCTTGTTAGATTTCCTAGGAACTATTACATGCTTCGATTCGATAAGGCTAGGCCACTTTATGCCCTTTTTAGTGAAAGAAAAAGGGTCAAAAATGAGTAAAATCCGTAAATTAACAAGGAAATTCACTTAACCCCCATTTAGGCCGTTTTTTAAAATTCTATAATCAATTGTGGATTTCGTAGATATGCTTGTTATATTTCATAGGAACTATTGCATGCTTCGATTCGATAAGGCTAGGCCACTTTATGCCTTTTTTAGTGAAAAAAAAGGGTCAAAACGAGTAAAATCCAAAAATTAACAAGGAAATTGACTTAACCCCCATTTTGGCCGTTTTTGAAAATTCTAATATAAACTATGGAAGTCGTAGATATGCTTGTTAGATTTCCTAGGAACTATTACATGCTTCGATTCGATAAGGCTATGTCACTTTATGCTCTTGTTAGTGAAAGAAAAAGGGTCAAAAACAAGTAAAATCCGTAAATTAACAAGGAAATGCACTTTACCACCATTTTGGCCGTTTTTGAAATTTCTAAAATCAACCGTGGATGTCGTAGATATGCTTGTTAGATTTCCTAGGAACTATTGCATGCTTCGATTCGATAAGGCTAGGCCAATTTATGCCTTTTTTAGTGAAAGAAAAAGGGTCAAAAACGAGAAAAATCCGTAAATTCACAAGGAAATTAAATTAACCCCCATTTTGGCCGTTTTTGAAAATTCTAATATAAACCATGGAATTCGTAGATATGCTAGTCAGGTTTACTAGGAACTATTACATGCTTCGATTCGATAAGGCTAGGTCACTTTATGCCCGTTTTGGTGAAAGAAAAAGGGTCAAAAACGAGTAAAATCCGTAAATTAACAAGGAAATTCACTTTACCACCATTTTGGCCGTTTTTGAAATTTCTAAAATCAACCGTGGATGTCGTAGATATGCTTGTTAGATTTCCTAGGAACTATTGCATGCTTCGATTCGATAAGGCTAGGCCAATTTATGCCTTTTTTAGTGAAAGAAAAAGGGTCAAAAACGAGAAAAATCCGTAAATTCACAAGGAAATTAACTTAACCCCCATTTTGGCCGTTTTTGAAAATCCAAATATAAACCATGGAAGTCGTAGATATGCTAGTCAGGTTTACTAGGAACTATTACATGCTTCGATTCGATAAGGCTAGGTCACTTTATGCCCGTTTTAGTGAAAGAAAAAGGGTCAAAAACGAGTAAAATCCGTAAATTAGCAAGGAAATTCACTTTACCACCATTTTGGCCGTTTTTGAAATTTCTAAAATCAACCATGTAAGTTATAGATATGCTCGTTTAATTTCCTATGAACTATTACATGCATCGATTCGATAAGGCTAGGCCACTTTATGCCCATTTTTGTGAAAGAAAAAGGGTCAAAAACGAGTAAAATCCGTAAATTAACTAGGAAATTAACCAAACCCCCATTTTGGCCGTTTTTTAAAATTCTAAAATCAACCGTGGAAGTCATAGATATGCTCGTTAGAATTCCTCGAAACTATTTTCATGCTTCGATTCGATAAGGCTAGGCCACTTTATGCCTTTTTTGGTGAAAGAAAAAAGGTAAAAAATGAGTAAAATCCGTAAATTAACAAGGAAATTAACTTAACCCCCATTTTGGCCGTTTTAGAAAATTCTAATATAAACCATGGAAGTCGTAGATATGCTTGTCAGATTTCCTAGGAACTATTACATGCTTCGATTCGATAAGGCTAGGTCACTTCATTCCCTTTTTAGTAAAAGGAAAAGGGTCAAAAACGAGTAAAATCCGTAAATTAACAAGGAAATTCACTTACCACCATTTAGGCCGTTTTTTAAAATTCTATAATCAACTGTGGATGTCGTAGATATGCTTGTTATATTTCCTAGGAACTATTGCATGCTTCGATTCGATAAGGCTAGGCCACTTTATGCCTTTTTTAGTGAAAGAAAAAGGGTCAAACACGAGTAAAATCCGTAATTTGACAAGGAAATTAACTTAACCCCCATTTTGGCCATTTTTGAAAATTCTAATATAAACCATGGAAGTCGTAGATATGCTTGTCAGATTTCCTAGGAACTATTACATGCTTCGATTCGATAAGGCTAGGTCACTTTATTCCCTTTTTAGTAAAAGGAAAAGGGTCAAAAACGAGTAAAATCCGTAAATTAACAAGAAAATTCACTTACCACCATTTAGGCCGTTTTTTAAAATTCTATAATCAACTGTGGATGTCGTAGATATGCTTGTTATATTTCCTAGGAACTATTGCATGCTTCGATTCGATAAGGCTAGGCCACTTTATGCCTTTTTTAGTGAAAGAAAAAGGGTCAAAAACGAGAAAAATCCGTAAATTCACAAGGAAATTAAATTAACCCCCATTTTGGCCGTTTTTGAAAATTCTAATATAAACCATGGAGTTCGTAGATATGCTAGTCAGGTTTACTAGGAACTATTACATGCTTCGATTCGATAAGGCTAGGTCACTTTATGCCCGTTTTGGTGAAAGAAAAAGGGTCAAAAACGAGTAAAATCCGTAAATTAACAAGGAAATTCACTTTACCACCATTTTGGCCGTTTTTGAAATTTCTAAAATCAACCGTGGATGTCGTAGATATGCTTGTTAGATTTCCTAGGAACTATTGCATGCTTCGATTCGATAAGGCTAGGCCAATTTATGCCTTTTTTAGTGAAAGAAAAAGGGTCAAAAACGAGAAAAATCCGTAAATTCACAAGGAAATTAACTTAACCCCCATTTTGGCCGTTTTTGAAAATCCAAATATAAACCATGGAAGTCGTAGATATGCTAGTCAGGTTTACTAGGAACTATTACATGCTTCGATTCGATAAGGCTAGGTCACTTTATGCCCGTTTTAGTGAAAGAAAAAGGGTCAAAAACGAGTAAAATCCGTAAATTAGCAAGGAAATTCACTTTACCACCATTTTGGCCGTTTTTGAAATTTCTAAAATCAACCATGTAAGTTATAGATATGCTCGTTTAATTTCCTATGAACTATTACATGCATCGATTCGATAAGGCTAGGCCACTTTATGCCCATTTTTGTGAAAGAAAAAGGGTCAAAAACGAGTAAAATCCGTAAATTAACAAGGAAATTAACCAAACCCCCATTTTGGCCGTTTTTTAAAATTCTAAAATCAACCGTGGAAGTCATAGATATGCTCGTTAGAATTCCTCGAAACTATTTTCATGCTTCGATTCGATAAGGCTAGGCCACTTTATGCCTTTTTTGGTGAAAGAAAAAAGGTAAAAAATGAGTAAAATCCGTAAATTAACAAGGAAATTAACTTAACCCCCATTTTGGCCGTTTTTGAAAATTCTAATATAAACCATGGAAGTCGTAGATATGCTTGTCAGATTTCCTAGGAACTATTACATGCTTCGATTCGATAAGGCTAGGTCACTTTATTCCCTTTTTAGTAAAAGGAAAAGGGTCAAAAACGAGTAAAATCCGTAAATTAACAAGGAAATTCACTTACCACCATTTAGGCCGTTTTTTAAAATTCTATAATCAACTGTGGATGTCGTAGATATGCTTGTTATATTTCCTAGGAACTATTGCATGCTTCGATTCGATAAGGCTAGGCCACTTTATGCCTTTTTTAGTGAAAGAAAAAGGGTCAAACACGAGTAAAATCCGTAATTTGACAAGGAAATTAACTTAACCCCCATTTTGGCCGTTTTTGAAAATTCTAATATAAACCATGGAATTCGTAGATATGCTTGTTAGATTTCCTAAAAACTATTACATGGTTCGATTCGATAAGGGTAGGCCACTTTATACCCTTTTTAGTGAAAGAAAAAGGGTCAAAAACAAGTAAAATTCGTAAATTAACAAGGAAATTAACTTAACCCCCATTTTGGCCGTTTTTGAAAATTCTAATATAAACCATGGAAGTCGTAGATATGCTTGTTAGATTTCCTAGGAACTATTACATGCTTCGATTCGATAAGGCTAGGCCACTTTATGCCCTTTTTAGTGAAAGAAAAAGGGTCAAAAATGAGTAAAATCCGTAAATTAACAAGGAAATTCACTTAACCCCCATTTAGGCCGTTTTTTAAAATTCTATAATCAATTGTGGATTTCGTAGATATGCTTGTTATATTTCATAGGAACTATTGCATGCTTCGATTCGATAAGGCTAGGCCACTTTATGCCTTTTTTAGTGAAAAAAAAGGGTCAAAACGAGTAAAATTCAAAAATTAACAAGGAAATTGACTTAACCCCCATTTTGGCCGTTTTAGAAAATTCTAATATAAACTATGGAAGTCGTAGATATGCTTGTTAGATTTCCTAGGAACTATTACATGCTTCGATTCGATAAGGCTATGTCACTTTATGCTCTTGTTAGTGAAAGAAAAAGGGTCAAAAACAAGTAAAATCCGTAAATTAACAAGGAAATGCACTTTACCACCATTTTGGCCGTTTTTGAAATTTCTAAAATCAACCGTGGATGTCGTAGATATGCTTGTTAGATTTCCTAGGAACTATTGCATGCTTCGATTCGATAAGGCTAGGCCAATTTATGCCTTTTTTAGTGAAAGAAAAAGGGTCAAAAACGAGAAAAATCCGTAAATTCACAAGGAAATTAACTTAACCCCCATTTTGGCCGTTTTTGAAAATTCTAATATAAACCATGTAAGTCGTAGATATGCTAGTCAGGTTTACTAGGAACTATTACATGCTTCGATTCGATAAGGCTAGGTCACTTTATGCCCTTTTTAGTGAAAGAAAAAGGGTCAAAAACGAGTAAAATCCGTAAATTAACAAGGAAATTCACTTTACCACCATTTTGGCCGTTTTTGAAATTTCTAAAATCAACCATGTAAGTTATAGATATGCTCGTTCGATTTCCTATGAACTATTACATGCCTCGATTCGATAAGGCTAGGCCACTTTATGCCCATTTTTGTGAAAGAAAAAGGGTCAAAAACGAGTAAAATCCGTAAATTAACAAGGAAATTAACCAAACCCCCATTTTGGCCGTTTTTGAAAATTCTAAAATCAACCGTGGAAGTCATAGATATGCTCATTAGATTTCCTAGGAACTATTACATGCTTCGATTCGATAAGGCTAGGCCACTTTATGCCTTTTTTAGTGAAAGAAAAGGGTCAAAAACGGGTAAAATCCGTAAATTAACAAGGAAATTACCCCCATGTTGTTCGTTTTTGAAAATTCAAATATAAACCATGGAACTCGTAGATATACTTGTTAGATTTCCTAGGAACTATTACATGCTTCTATTTGATAAGGCTAGGCCACTTTATGCCCTTTTTAGTGAAAGAAAAAGGGTCAAAAACGAGTAAAATCCGTAAATTAACAAGGAAATTCACTTTACCACCATTTTGGCCGTATTTGAAATTTCTAAAATCAACCATGGAAGTCGTAGATATGCTCATTAGATTTCCTAGGAACTATTACATGCTTCGATTCGATAAGGCTAGGCCACTTTATGCCCTTTTTAGTGAAAGAAAAAGGATCAAAATCGAGTAAAATACGTAAATTAACAAGGAAATTACCCCCATGTTGGCCGTTTTTAAAAAAATCTAATATAAACCATGGAAGTCGTAGATATGCTTGTTAGATTTCCTAGGTACTATTACATGCTTCGATTCGTTAAGGCCACTTTATGCCTTTTTTAGTGAAAGAAAAAGGGTCAAAAACGAGTAAAATCCGTAAATTAACAAGGAAATTACCCCCATGTTGGCCGTTTTTAAAAATTCTAATATAAACCATGGAAGTCGTAGATATGCTTGTTAGATTTCCTAGGAACTATTACATGCTTCGATTCGATAAGGCTAGGCCACTTTATGCCTTTATTAGTGAAAGAAAAGGGTCAAAAACGAGTAAAATCCGTATATTAACAAGGAAATTACCCCCATGTTGGTCGTTTTTGAAAATTCTAATATAAAAAATGGAAGTCGTAGATATGCTTGTTAGATTTCCTAGGAACTATTACATACTTCGATTTGATAATGCTAGGCCACTTTATGCCCTTTTTAGTGAAAGAAAAAGGGTCAAAAACGAGTAAAATCCGTAAATTAACAAGGAAATTCACTTTACCACCATTTTGGCCGTTTTTGAAATTTCTAAAATCAACCATGGAAGTCGTAGATATGCTTATTAGATTTCCTAGGAACTATTTCATGCTTCGTTTCGATAAGGCTAGGCCACTTTATGCCCTTTTTAGTGAAAGAAAAAGGATCAAAATCGAGTAAAATCCGTAAATTAACAAGGAAATTCACTTTACCACCATTTTGGCCGTTTTTGAAATTTCTAAAATCAACCATGGAAGTCGTAGATATGCTCGTTAGATTTCCTAGTAACTATTGCATACTTCGATTCGATAAGGCTAGGCCACTTTATGCCTTTTTTAGTGAAAGAAAACGGTCAAAAACGGGTAAAATCCGTAAATTAACAAGGAAATTAACCAAACCCCCATTTTGGCCGTTTTTTAAAATTCTAAAATCAACCATGGAAGTCATAGATATGCTCGTTAGAATTCCTCGAAACTATTTTCATGCTTCGATTCGATAAGGCTAGGCCACTTTATGCCTTTTTTGGTGAAAGAAAAAAGGTAAAAAATGAGTAAAATCCGTAAATTAACAAGGAAATTAACTTAACCCCCATTTTGGCCGTTTTTGAAAATTCTAATATAAACCATGGAAGTCGTAGATATGCTTGTCAGATTTCCTAGGAACTATTACATGCTTCGATTCGATAAGGCTAGGTCACTTTATTCCCTTTTTAGTAAAAGGAAAAGGGTCAAAAACGAGTAAAATCCGTAAATTAACAAGGAAATTCACTTACCACCATTTAGGCCGTTTTTTAAAATTCTATAATCAACTGTGGATGTCGTAGATATGCTTGTTATATTTCCTAGGAACTATTGCATGCTTCGATTCGATAAGGCTAGGCCACTTTATGCCTTTTTTAGTGAAAGAAAAAGGGTCAAACACGAGTAAAATCCGTAATTTGACAAGGAAATTAACTTAACCCCCATTTTGGCCGTTTTTGAAAATTCTAATATAAACCATGGAATTCGTAGATATGCTTGTTAGATTTCCTAAAAACTATTACATGGTTCGATTCGATAAGGGTAGGCCACTTTATACCCTTTTTAGTGAAAGAAAAAGGGTCAAAAACAAGTAAAATTCGTAAATTAACAAGGAAATTAACTTAACCCCCATTTTGGCCGTTTTTGAAAATTCTAATATAAACCATGGAAGTCGTAGATATGCTTGTTAGATTTCCTAGGAACTATTACATGCTTCGATTCGATAAGGCTAGGCCACTTTATGCCCTTTTTAGTGAAAGAAAAAGGGTCAAAAATGAGTAAAATCCGTAAATTAACAAGGAAATTCACTTAACCCCCATTTAGGCCGTTTTTTAAAATTCTATAATCAATTGTGGATTTCGTAGATATGCTTGTTATATTTCATAGGAACTATTGCATGCTTCGATTCGATAAGGCTAGGCCACTTTATGCCTTTTTTAGTGAAAAAAAAGGGTCAAAACGAGTAAAATTCAAAAATTAACAAGGAAATTGACTTAACCCCCATTTTGGCCGTTTTAGAAAATTCTAATATAAACTATGGAAGTCGTAGATATGCTTGTTAGATTTCCTAGGAACTATTACATGCTTCGATTCGATAAGGCTATGTCACTTTATGCTCTTGTTAGTGAAAGAAAAAGGGTCAAAAACAAGTAAAATCCGTAAATTAACAAGGAAATGCACTTTACCACCATTTTGGCCGTTTTTGAAATTTCTAAAATCAACCGTGGATGTCGTAGATATGCTTGTTAGATTTCCTAGGAACTATTGCATGCTTCGATTCGATAAGGCTAGGCCAATTTATGCCTTTTTTAGTGAAAGAAAAAGGGTCAAAAACGAGAAAAATCCGTAAATTCACAAGGAAATTAACTTAACCCCCATTTTGGCCGTTTTTGAAAATTCTAATATAAACCATGTAAGTCGTAGATATGCTAGTCAGGTTTACTAGGAACTATTACATGCTTCGATTCGATAAGGCTAGGTCACTTTATGCCCTTTTTAGTGAAAGAAAAAGGGTCAAAAACGAGTAAAATCCGTAAATTAACAAGGAAATTCACTTTACCACCATTTTGGCCGTTTTTGAAATTTCTAAAATCAACCATGTAAGTTATAGATATGCTCGTTCGATTTCCTATGAACTATTACATGCCTCGATTCGATAAGGCTAGGCCACTTTATGCCCATTTTTGTGAAAGAAAAAGGGTCAAAAACGAGTAAAATCCGTAAATTAACAAGGAAATTAACCAAACCCCCATTTTGGCCGTTTTTGAAAATTCTAAAATCAACCGTGGAAGTCATAGATATGCTCATTAGATTTCCTAGGAACTATTACATGCTTCGATTCGATAAGGCTAGGCCACTTTATGCCTTTTTTAGTGAAAGAAAAGGGTCAAAAACGGGTAAAATCCGTAAATTAACAAGGAAATTACCCCCATGTTGTTCGTTTTTGAAAATTCAAATATAAACCATGGAACTCGTAGATATACTTGTTAGATTTCCTAGGAACTATTACATGCTTCTATTTGATAAGGCTAGGCCACTTTATGCCCTTTTTAGTGAAAGAAAAAGGGTCAAAAACGAGTAAAATCCGTAAATTAACAAGGAAATTCACTTTACCACCATTTTGGCCGTATTTGAAATTTCTAAAATCAACCATGGAAGTCGTAGATATGCTCATTAGATTTCCTAGGAACTATTACATGCTTCGATTCGATAAGGCTAGGCCACTTTATGCCCTTTTTAGTGAAAGAAAAAGGATCAAAATCGAGTAAAATACGTAAATTAACAAGGAAATTACCCCCATGTTGGCCGTTTTTAAAAAAATCTAATATAAACCATGGAAGTCGTAGATATGCTTGTTAGATTTCCTAGGTACTATTACATGCTTCGATTCGTTAAGGCCACTTTATGCCTTTTTTAGTGAAAGAAAAAGGGTCAAAAACGAGTAAAATCCGTAAATTAACAAGGAAATTACCCCCATGTTGGCCGTTTTTAAAAATTCTAATATAAACCATGGAAGTCGTAGATATGCTTGTTAGATTTCCTAGGAACTATTACATGCTTCGATTCGATAAGGCTAGGCCACTTTATGCCTTTATTAGTGAAAGAAAAGGGTCAAAAACGAGTAAAATCCGTATATTAACAAGGAAATTACCCCCATGTTGGTCGTTTTTGAAAATTCTAATATAAAAAATGGAAGTCGTAGATATGCTTGTTAGATTTCCTAGGAACTATTACATACTTCGATTTGATAATGCTAGGCCACTTTATGCCCTTTTTAGTGAAAGAAAAAGGGTCAAAAACGAGTAAAATCCGTAAATTAACAAGGAAATTCACTTTACCACCATTTTGGCCGTTTTTGAAATTTCTAAAATCAACCATGGAAGTCGTAGATATGCTTATTAGATTTCCTAGGAACTATTTCATGCTTCGTTTCGATAAGGCTAGGCCACTTTATGCCCTTTTTAGTGAAAGAAAAAGGATCAAAATCGAGTAAAATCCGTAAATTAACAAGGAAATTCACTTTACCACCATTTTGGCCGTTTTTGAAATTTCTAAAATCAACCATGGAAGTCGTAGATATGCTCGTTAGATTTCCTAGTAACTATTGCATACTTCGATTCGATAAGGCTAGGCCACTTTATGCCTTTTTTAGTGAAAGAAAACGGTCAAAAACGGGTAAAATCCGTAAATTAACAAGGAAATTAACCAAACCCCCATTTTGGCCGTTTTTTAAAATTCTAAAATCAACCATGGAAGTCATAGATATGCTCGTTAGAATTCCTCGAAACTATTTTCATGCTTCGATTCGATAAGGCTAGGCCACTTTATGCCTTTTTTGGTGAAAGAAAAAAGGTAAAAAATGAGTAAAATCCGTAAATTAACAAGGAAATTAACTTAACCCCCATTTTGGCCGTTTTTGAAAATTCTAATATAAACCATGGAAGTCGTAGATATGCTTGTCAGATTTCCTAGGAACTATTACATGCTTCGATTCGATAAGGCTTGGTCACTTTATTCCCTTTTTAGTAAAAGGAAAAGGGTCAAAAACGAGTAAAATCCGTAAATTAACAAGGAAATTCACTTACCACCATTTAGGCCGTTTTTTAAAATTCTATAATCAACTGTGGATGTCGTAGATATGCTTGTTATATTTCCTAGGAACTATTGCATGCTTCGATTCGATAAGGCTAGGCCACTTTATGCCTTTTTTAGTGAAAGAAAAAGGGTCAAACATGAGTAAAATCCGTAATTTGACAAGGAAATTAACTTAACCCCCATTTTGGCCGTTTTTGAAAATTCTAATATAAACCATGGAATTCGTAGATATGCTTGTTAGATTTCCTAAAAACTATTACATGGTTCGATTCGATAAGGGTAGGCCACTTTATACCCTTTTTAGTGAAAGAAAAAGGGTCAAAAACAAGTAAAATTCGTAAATTAACAAGGAAATTAACTTAACCCCCATTTTGGCCGTTTTTGAAAATTCTAATATAAACCATGGAAGTCGTAGATATGCTTGTTAGATTTCCTAGGAACTATTACATGCTTCGATTCGATAAGGCTAGGCCACTTTATGCCCTTTTTAGTGAAAGAAAAAGGGTCAAAAATGAGTAAAATCCGTAAATTAACAAGGAAATTCACTTAACCCCCATTTAGGCTGTTTTTTAAAATTCTATAATCAATTGTGGATTTCGTAGATATGCTTGTTATATTTCATAGGAACTATTGCATGCTTCGATTCGATAAGGCTAGGCCACTTTATGCCTTTTTTAGTGAAAAAAAAGGGTCAAAACGAGTAAAATTCAAAAATTAACAAGGAAATTGACTTAACCCCCATTTTGGCCGTTTTAGAAAATTCTAATATAAACTATGGAAGTCGTAGATATGCTTGTTAGATTTCCTAGGAACTATTACATGCTTCGATTCGATAAGGCTATGTCACTTTATGCTCTTGTTAGTGAAAGAAAAAGGGTCAAAAACAAGTAAAATCCGTAAATTAACAAGGAAATGCACTTTACCACCATTTTGGCCGTTTTTGAAATTTCTAAAATCAACCGTGGATGTCGTAGATATGCTTGTTAGATTTCCTAGGAACTATTGCATGCTTCGATTCGATAAGGCTAGGCCAATTTATGCCTTTTTTAGTGAAAGAAAAAGGGTCAAAAACGAGAAAAATCCGTAAATTCACAAGGAAATTAACTTAACCCCCATTTTGGCCGTTTTTGAAAATTCTAATATAAACCATGTAAGTCGTAGATATGCTAGTCAGGTTTACTAGGAACTATTACATGCTTCGATTCGATAAGGCTAGGTCACTTTATGCCCTTTTTAGTGAAAGAAAAAGGGTCAAAAACGAGTAAAATCCGTAAATTAACAAGGAAATTCACTTTACCACCATTTTGGCCGTTTTTGAAATTTCTAAAATCAACCATGTAAGTTATAGATATGCTCGTTCGATTTCCTATGAACTATTACATGCCTCGATTCGATAAGGCTAGGCCACTTTATGCCCATTTTTGTGAAAGAAAAAGGGTCAAAAACGAGTAAAATCCGTAAATTAACAAGGAAATTAACCAAACCCCCATTTTGGCCGTTTTTGAAAATTCTAAAATCAACCGTGGAAGTCATAGATATGCTCATTAGATTTCCTAGGAACTATTACATGCTTCGATTCGATAAGGCTAGGCCACTTTATGCCTTTTTTAGTGAAAGAAAAGGGTCAAAAACGGGTAAAATCCGTAAATTAACAAGGAAATTACCCCCATGTTGTTCGTTTTTGAAAATTCAAATATAAACCATGGAACTCGTAGATATACTTGTTAGATTTCCTAGGAACTATTACATGCTTCTATTTGATAAGGCTAGGCCACTTTATGCCCTTTTTAGTGAAAGAAAAAGGGTCAAAAACGAGTAAAATCCGTAAATTAACAAGGAAATTCACTTTACCACCATTTTGGCCGTATTTGAAATTTCTAAAATCAACCATGGAAGTCGTAGATATGCTCATTAGATTTCCTAGGAACTATTACATGCTTCGATTCGATAAGGCTAGGCCACTTTATGCCCTTTTTAGTGAAAGAAAAAGGATCAAAATCGAGTAAAATACGTAAATTAACAAGGAAATTACCCCCATGTTGGCCGTTTTTAAAAAAATCTAATATAAACCATGGAAGTCGTAGATATGCTTGTTAGATTTCCTAGGTACTATTACATGCTTCGATTCGTTAAGGCCACTTTATGCCTTTTTTAGTGAAAGAAAAAGGGTCAAAAACGAGTAAAATCCGTAAATTAACAAGGAAATTACCCCCATGTTGGCCGTTTTTAAAAATTCTAATATAAACCATGGAAGTCGTAGATATGCTTGTTAGATTTCCTAGGAACTATTACATGCTTCGATTCGATAAGGCTAGGCCACTTTATGCCTTTATTAGTGAAAGAAAAGGGTCAAAAACGAGTAAAATCCGTATATTAACAAGGAAATTACCCCCATGTTGGTCGTTTTTGAAAATTCTAATATAAAAAATGGAAGTCGTAGATATGCTTGTTAGATTTCCTAGGAACTATTACATACTTCGATTTGATAATGCTAGGCCACTTTATGCCCTTTTTAGTGAAAGAAAAAGGGTCAAAAACGAGTAAAATCCGTAAATTAACAAGGAAATTCACTTTACCACCATTTTGACCGTTTTTGAAATTTCTAAAATCAACCATGGAAGTCGTAGATATGCTTATTAGATTTCCTAGGAACTATTTCATGCTTCGTTTCGATAAGGCTAGGCCACTTTATGCCCTTTTTAGTGAAAGAAAAAGGATCAAAATCGAGTAAAATCCGTAAATTAACAAGGAAATTCACTTTACCACCATTTTGGCCGTTTTTGAAATTTCTAAAATCAACCATGGAAGTCGTAGATATGCTCGTTAGATTTCCTAGGAACTATTACATGCTTCGATTCGATAAGGCTAGGCCACTTTATGCCCTTTTTAGTGAAAGAAAAAGGATCAAAATCGAGTAAAATACGTAAATTAACAAGGAAATTACCCCCATGTTGGCCGTTTTTAAATAATCTAATATAAACCATGGAAGTCGTAGATATGCTTGTTAGATTTCCTAGGAACTATTACATGCTTCGATTCGATAAGGCTAGGCCACTTTATGCCCTTTTTAGTGAAAGAAAAAGGGTCAAAACCGAGTAAAATCCGTAAATTAACTAGGAAATTCACTTTACCACCATTTTGGCCGTATTTGAAATTTCTAAAATCAACCATGGAAGTCGTAGATATGCTCATTAGATTTCCTAGGAACTATTACATGCTTCGATTCGATAAGGCTAGGCCACTTTATGCCCTTTTTAGTGAAAGAAAAAGGATCAAAATCGAGTAAAATACGTAAATTAACAAGGAAATTACCCCCATGTTGGCCGTTTTTAAATAATCTAATATAAACCATGGAAGTCGTAGATATGCTTGTTAGATTTCCTAGGAACTATTACATGCTTCGATTCGATAAGGCTAGGCCACTTTATGCCTTTATTAGTGAAAGAAAAAAGTCAAAAACGAGTAAAATCCGTAAATTAACAAGGAAATTACCCCCATGTTGGCCGTTTTTGAAAATTCTAATATAAAAAATGGAAGTCGTAGATATGCTTGTTAGATTTCCTAGGAACTATTACATGCTTCGATTTGATAATGCTAGGCCACTTTATGCCCTTTTTAGTGAAAGAAAAAGGGTCAAAAACGAGTAAAATCCGTAAATTAACAAGGAAATTCACTTTACCACCATTTTGGCCGTTTTTGAAATTTCTAAAATCAACCATGGAAGTCGTAGATATGCTCATTAGATTTCCTAGGAACTATTACATGCTTCGATTCGATAAGGCTAGGCCACTTTATGCCCTTTTTAGTGAAAGAAAAATGATCAAAATCGAGTAAAATCCGTAAATTAACAAGGAAATTACCCCTATGTTGGCTGTTTTTGAAAATTCTAATATAGACCACTAAAGTCGTAGATATGTTTGTTAGCTTTCCTAGGAACTATTACATGCTTCGATTTGATAAGGCTAGGCCACTTTATGCCTTTTTTAGTGAAAGAAAAAGGGTCAAAAACGGGTAAAATCCGTAAATTAACAAGGAAATTCACATTACCACCATTTTGGCCATTTTTGAAATTTCTAAAATCAACCATGGAAGTCGTAGATATGCTCATTAGATTTCCTAGGAACTATTACATGCTTCGATTCGATAAGGCTAGGCACTTTATGCCCTTTTTAGTGAAAGAAAAAGGATCAAAATCGAGTAAAATCCGTAAATTAACAAGGAAATTCACTTTACCACCATTTTGGCCGTTTTTGAAATTTCTAAAATCAACCATGGAAGTCGTAGATATGCTCGTTAGATTTCCTAGTAACTATTGCATACTTCGATTCGATAAGGCTAGGCCACTTTATGCCCTTTTTAGTGAAAGAAAAAGGATCAAAATCGAGTAAAATACGTAAATTAACAAGGAAATTACCCCTATGTTGGCCGTTTTTAAATAATCTAATATAAACCATGGAAGTCGTAGATATGCTTGTTAGATTTCCTAGGAACTATTACATGCTTCGATTCGATAAGGCTAGGCCACTTTATGCCTATATTAGTGAAAGAAAAAAGTCAAAAACGAGTAAAATCCGTAAATTAACAAGGAAATTACCCCCATGTTGGCCGTTTTTGAAAATTCTAATATAAAAAATGGAAGTCGTAGATATGCTTGTTAGATTTCCTAGGAACTATTACATGCTTCGATTTGATAAGGCTAGGCCACTTTATGCCCTTTTTAGTGAAAGAAAAAGGGTCAAAACCGAGTAAAATCCGTAAATTAACTAGGAAATTCACTTTACCACCATTTTGGCCGTATTTGAAATTTCTAAAATCAACCATGGAAGTCGTAGATATGCTCATTAGATTTCCTAGGAACTATTACATGCTTCGATTCGATAAGGCTAGGCCACTTTATGCCCTTTTTAGTGAAAGAAAAAGGATCAAAATCGAGTAAAATACGTAAATTAACAAGGAAATTACCCCCATGTTGGCCGTTTTTAAATAATCTAATATAAACCATGGAAGTCGTAGATATGCTTGTTAGATTTCCTAGGAACTATTACATGCTTCGATTCGATAAGGCTAGGCCACTTTATGCCTTTATTAGTGAAAGAAAAAAGTCAAAAACGAGTAAAATCCGTAAATTAACAAGGAAATTACCCCCATGTTGGCCGTTTTTGAAAATTCTAATATAAAAAATGGAAGTCGTAGATATGCTTGTTAGATTTCCTAGGAACTATTACATGCTTCGATTTGATAATGCTAGGCCACTTTATGCCCTTTTTAGTGAAAGAAAAAGGGTCAAAAACGAGTAAAATCCGTAAATTAACAAGGAAATTCACTTTACCACCATTTTGGCCGTTTTTGAAATTTCTAAAATCAACCATGGAAGTCGTAGATATGCTCATTAGATTTCCTAGGAACTATTACATGCTTCGATTCGATAAGGCTAGGCCACTTTATGCCCTTTTTAGTGAAAGAAAAATGATCAAAATCGAGTAAAATCCGTAAATTAACAAGGAAATTACCCCTATGTTGGCTGTTTTTGAAAATTCTAATATAGACCACTAAAGTCGTAGATATGTTTGTTAGCTTTCCTAGGAACTATTACATGCTTCGATTTGATAAGGCTAGGCCACTTTATGCCTTTTTTAGTGAAAGAAAAAGGGTCAAAAACGGGTAAAATCCGTAAATTAACAAGGAAATTCACATTACCACCATTTTGGCCATTTTTGAAATTTCTAAAATCAACCATGGAAGTCGTAGATATGCTCATTAGATTTCCTAGGAACTATTACATGCTTCGATTCGATAAGGCTAGGCACTTTATGCCCTTTTTAGTGAAAGAAAAAGGATCAAAATCGAGTAAAATCCGTAAATTAACAAGGAAATTCACTTTACCACCATTTTGGCCGTTTTTGAAATTTCTAAAATCAACCATGGAAGTCGTAGATATGCTCGTTAGATTTCCTAGTAACTATTGCATACTTCGATTCGATAAGGCTAGGCCACTTTATGCCTTTTTTAGTGAAAGAAAAGGGTCAAAAACGGGTAAAATCCGTAAATTAACAAGGAAATTACCCCCATGTTGGCCGTTTTTGAAAATTCAAATATAAACCATGGAACTCGTAGATATGCTTGTTAGATTTCCTAGGAACTATTACATGCTTCTATTTGATAAGGCTAGGCCACTTTATGCCCTTTTTAGTGAAAGAAAAAGGGTCAAAAACGGGTAAAATCCGTAAATTAACAAGGAAATTCACATTACCACCATTTTGGCCATTTTTGAAATTTCTAAAATCAACCATGGAAGTCGTAGATATGCTCATTAGATTTCCTAGGAACTATTACATGCTTCGATTCGATAAGGCTAGGCACTTTATGCCCTTTTTAGTGAAAGAAAAAGGATCAAAATCGAGTAAAATCCGTAAATTAACAAGGAAATTCACTTTACCACCATTTTGGCCGTTTTTGAAATTTCTAAAATCAACCATGGAAGTCGTAGATATGCTCGTTAGATTTCCTAGTAACTATTGCATACTTCGATTCGATAAGGCTAGGCCACTTTATGCCCTTTTTAGTGAAAGAAAAAGGATCAAAATCGAGTAAAATACGTAAATTAACAAGGAAATTACCCCTATGTTGGCCGTTTTTAAATAATCTAATATAAACCATGGAAGTCGTAGATATGCTTGTTAGATTTCCTAGGAACTATTACATGCTTCGATTCGATAAGGCTAGGCCACTTTATGCCTTTATTAGTGAAAGAAAAAAGTCAAAAACGAGTAAAATCCGTAAATTAACAAGGAAATTACCCCCATGTTGGCCGTTTTTGAAAATTCTAATATAAAAAATGGAAGTCGTAGATATGCTTGTTAGATTTCCTAGGAACTATTACATGCTTCGATTTGATAAGGCTAGGCCACTTTATGCCCTTTTTAGTGAAAGAAAAAGGGTCAAAACCGAGTAAAATCCGTAAATTAACTAGGAAATTCACTTTACCACCATTTTGGCCGTATTTGAAATTTCTAAAATCAACCATGGAAGTCGTAGATATGCTCATTAGATTTCCTAGGAACTATTACATGCTTCGATTCGATAAGGCTAGGCCACTTTATGCCCTTTTTAGTGAAAGAAAAAGGATCAAAATCGAGTAAAATACGTAAATTAACAAGGAAATTACCCCCATGTTGGCCGTTTTTAAATAATCTAATATAAACCATGGAAGTCGTAGATATGCTTGTTAGATTTCCTAGGAACTATTACATGCTTCGATTCGATAAGGCTAGGCCACTTTATGCCTTTATTAGTGAAAGAAAAAAGTCAAAAACGAGTAAAATCCGTAAATTAACAAGGAAATTACCCCCATGTTGGCCGTTTTTGAAAATTCTAATATAAAAAATGGAAGTCGTAGATATGCTTGTTAGATTTCCTAGGAACCATTACATGCTTCGATTTGATAATGCTAGGCCACTTTATGCCCTTTTTAGTGAAAGAAAAAGGGTCAAAAACGAGTAAAATCCGTAAATTAACAAGGAAATTCACTTTACCACCATTTTGGCCGTTTTTGAAATTTCTAAAATCAACCATGGAAGTCGTAGATATGCTCATTAGATTTCCTAGGAACTATTACATGCTTCGATTCGATAAGGCTAGGCCACTTTATGCACTTTTTAGTGAAAGAAAAATGATCAAAATCGAGTAAAATCCGTAAATTAACAAGGAAATTACCCCTATGTTGGCTGTTTTTGAAAATTCTAATATAGACCACTAAAGTCGTAGATATGTTTGTTAGCTTTCCTAGGAACTATTACATGCTTCGATTTGATAAGGCTAGGCCACTTTATGCCATTTTTAGTGAAAGAAAAAGGGTCAAAAACGGGTAAAATCCGTAAATTAACAAGGAAATTCACTTTACCACCATTTTGGCCATTTTTGAAATTTCTAAAATCAACCATGGAAGTCGTAGATATGCTCATTAGATTTCCTAGGAACTATTACATGCTTCAATTCGATAAGGCTAGGCACTTTATGCCCTTTTTAGTGAAAGAAAAAGGATCAAAATCGAGTAAAATCCGTAAATTAACAAGGAAATTCACTTTACCACCATTTTGGCCGTTTTTGAAATTTCTAAAATCAACCATGGAAGTCGTAGATATGCTCGTTAGATTTCCTAGTAACTATTGCATACTTCGATTCGATAAGGCTAGGCCACTTTATGCCTTTTTTAGTGAAAGAAAAGGGTCAAAAACGGGTAAAATCCGTAAATTAACAAGGAAATTACCCCCATGTTGGCCGTTTTTGAAAATTCTAATATAAAAAATGGAAGTCGTAGATATGCTTGTTAGATTTTCTATGAACTATTACATGCTTCGATTTGATAATGCTAGGCCACTTTATGCCCTTTTTAGTGAAAGAAAAAGGGTCAAAAACGAGTAAAATCCGTAAATTAACAAGGAAATTCACTTTACCACCATTTTGGCCGTTTTTGAAATTTCTAAAATCAACCATGGAAGTCGTAGATATGCTCATTAGATTTCCTAGGAACTATTACATGCTTCGATTCGATAAGGCTAGGCCACTTTATGCCCTTTTTAGTGAAAGAAAAATGATCAAAATCGAGTAAAATCCAAAAATTAACAAGGAAATTACCCCGATGTTGGCTGTTTTTGAAAATTCTAATATAGACCACTAAAGTCGTAGATATGTTTGTTAGATTTCCTAGGAACTATTATATGCTTCGATTCGATAAGCCTAGGCCACTTTATGCCTTTATTAGTGAAAGAAAAGGGTCCAAAACGAGTAAACTCTGTAAATTAACAAGGAAATTCACTTTACCACCATTTTGGCCATTTTTGATATTTCTAAAATCAACCATGGAAGTCGTAGATATGCTTATTAGATTTCCTAGGAACTATTTCATGCTTCGATTCGATAAGGCTAGGCCACTTTATGCCCTTTTTAGTGAAAGAAAAAGGATCAAAATCGGCTAAAATCCGTAAATTAACAAGGAAATTCACTTTACCACCATTTTGGCCGTTTTTGAAATTTCTAAAATCAACCATGGAAGTCGTAGATATGCTCGTTAGATTTCCTAGTAACTATTGCATACTTCGTTTCGATAAGGCTAGGCCACTTTATGCCTTTTTTCGTGAAAGAAAACGGTCAAAAACGGGTAAAATCCGTAAATTAACAAGGAAATTACCCCCATGTTGGCCGTTTTTGAAAATTCAAATATAAACCATCGAACTCGTAGATATGCTTGTTAGATTTCCTAGGAACTATTACATGCTTCGATTTGATAAGGCTAGGCCACTTTATGCCCTTTTTAGTGAAAGAAAAAGGGTCAAAAACGAGTAAAATCCGTAAATTAACAAGGAAATTCACTTTACCACCATTTTGGCCGTATTTGAAATTTCTAAAATCAACCATGGAAGTCGTAGATATGCTCATTAGATTTCCTAGGAACTATTACATGCTTTGATTCGATAAGGCTAGGCCACTTTATGCCCTTTTTAGTGAAAGAAAAAGGATCAAAAACGAGTAAAATCCGTAAATTAACCTATCCCCCATTTTGGCCGTTTTTGAAAATTCTAAAATGAACCATGGAAGTCATAGATATGCTCGTTAGATTTCCTAGGTACTATTACATGCTTCGATTCGTTAAGGCTAGGCCACTTTATGCCTTTTTTAGTGAAAGAAAAAGGGTCAAAAACGAGTAAAATCCGTAAATTAACAAGGAAATTACCCCCATGTTGGCCGTTTTTAAAAATTCTAATATAAACCATGGAAGTCGTAGATATGGTTGTTAGATTTGCTAGGAACTATTACATGCTTCAATTCGATAAGGCTAGGCCACTTTATGCCTTTATTAGTGAAAGAAAAAAGTCAAAAACGAGTAAAATCCGTAAATTAACAAGGAAATTACCCCCATGTTGGCCGTTTTTGAAAATTCTAATATAAAAAATGGAAGTCGTAGATATGCTTGTTAGATTTCCTAGGAACTATTACATGATTCGATTTGATAATGCTAGGCCACTTTATGCCCTTTTTAGTGAAAGAAAAAGGGTCAAAAACGAGTAAACTCCGTAAATTAACAAGGAAATTCACTTTACCACCATTTTGGCCGTTTTTGAAATTTCTAAAATCAACCATGGAAGTCGTAGATATGCTCATTAGATTTCCTAGGAACTATTACATGCTTCGATTCGATAAGGCTAGGCCACTTTATGCCCTTTTTAGTGAAAGAAAAATGATCAAAATCGAGTAAAATCCGTAAATTAACAAGGAAATTACCCCTATGTTGGCTGTTTTTGAAAATTCTAATATAGACCACTAAAGTCGTAGATATGTTTGTTAGCTTTCCTAGGAACTATTACATGCTTCGATTTGATAAGGCTAGGCCACTTTATGCCTTTTTTAGTGAAAGAAAAACGGTCAAAAACGGGTAAAATCCGTAAATTAACAAGGAAATTCACTTTACCACCATTTTGGCCATTTTTGAAATTTCTAAAATCAACCATGGAAGTCGTAGATATGCTCATTAGATATCCTAGGAACTATTACATGCTTCGATTCGATAAGGCTAGGCACTTTATGCCATTTTTAGTGAAAGAAAAAGGATCAAAATCGAGTAAAATCCGTAAATTAACAAGGAAATTCACTTTACCACCATTTTGGCCGTTTTTGAAATTTCTAAAATCAACCATGGAAGTCGTAGATATGCTCATTAGATTTCCTAGGAACTATTACATGCTTCGATTCGATAAGGCTAGGCCACTTTATGCCCTTTTTAGTGAAAGAAAAATGATCAAAATCGAGTAAAATCCGTAAATTAACAAGGAAATTACCCCTATGTTGGCTGTTTTTGAAAATTCTAATATAGACCACTAAAGTCGTAGATATGTTTGTTAGCTTTCCTAGGAACTATTACATGCTTCGATTTGATAAGGCTAGGCCACTTTACGCCTTTTTTAGTGAAAGAAAAACGGTCAAAAACGGGTAAAATCCGTAAATTAACAAGGAAATTCACTTTACCACCATTTTGGCCATTTTTGAAATTTCTAAAATCAACCATGGAAGTCGTAGATATGCTCATTAGATTTCCTAGGAACTATTACATGCTTCGATTCGATAAGGCTAGGCACTTTATGCCCTTTTTAGTGAAAGAAAAAGGATCAAAATCGAGTAAAATCCGTAAATTAACAAGGAAATTCACTTTACCACCATTTTGGCCGTTTTTGAAATTTCTAAAATCAACCATGGAAGTCGTAGATATGCTCGTTAGATTTCCTAGTAACTATTGCATACTTCGATTCGATAAGGCTAGGCCACTTTATGCCTTTTTTAGTGAAAGAAAAGGGTCAAAAACGGGTAAAATCCGTAAATTAACAAGGAAATTACCCCCATGTTGGCCGTTTTTGAAAATTCAAATATAAACCATGGAACTCGTAGATATGCTTGTTAGATTTCCTAGGAACTATTACATGCTTCTATTTGATAAGGCTAGGCCACTTTATGCCCTTTTTAGTGAAAGAAAATGGGTCAAAAACGAGTAAAATCCGTAAATTAACAAGGAAATTCACTTTACCACCATTTTGGCCGTATTTGAAATTTCTAAAATCAACCATGGAAGTCGTAGATATGCTCATTAGATTTCCTAGGAACTATTACATGCTTCGATTCGATAAGGCTAGGCCACTTTATGCCCTTTTTAGTGAAAGAAAAAGGGTCAAAACGAGTAAAATCCGTAAATTAACAAGGAAATTCACTTTACCACCATTTTGGCCGTATTTGAAATTTCTAAAATCAACCATGGAAGTCGTAGATATGCTCATCAGATTTCCTAGGAACTATTACATGCTTCGATTTGATAAGGCTAGGCCACTTTATGCCCTTTTTAGTGAAAGAAAAAGGGTCAAAAACGAGTAAAATCCGTAAATTAACCAATCCCCCGTTTTGGCCGTTTTTGAAAATTCTAAAATGAACCATGGAAGTCATAGATATGCTCGTTAGATTTCCTAGGTACTATTACATGCTTCGATTCGTTAAGGCTAGGCCACTTTATGCCTTTTTTAGTGAAAGAAAAAGGGTCAAAAACGAGTAAAATCCGTAAATTAACAAGGAAATTCACTTTACCACCATTTTGGCCGTATTTGAAATTTCTAAAATCAACCATGGAAGTCGTAGATATGCTCATTAGATTTCCTAGGAACTATTACATGCTTCGATTCGATAAGGCTAGGCCACTTTATGCCCTTTTTAGTGAAAGAAAAAGGGTCAAAAACGAGTAAAATCCGTAAATTAACAAGGAAATTCACTTTACCACCATTTTGGCCGTATTTGAAATTTCTAAAATCAACCATGGAAGTCGTAGATATGCTCATTAGATTTCCTAGGAACTATTACATGCTTCGATTCGATAAGGCTAGGCCACTTTATGCCCTTTTTAGTGAAAGAAAAAGGGTCAAAAACGAGTAAAATCCGTAAATTAACAAGGAAATTCACTTTACCACCATTTTGGCCGTATTTGAAATTTCTAAAATCAACCATGGAAGTCGTAGATATGCTCATCAGATTTCCTAGGAACTATTACATGCTTCGATTCGATAAGGCTAGGCCACTTTATGCCCTTTTTAATGAAATAAAAAGGATCAAAACCGAGTAAAATACGTAAATTAACAAGGAAATCACCCCCATGTTGGCCGTTTTTAAATAATCTAATATAAACCATGGAAGTCGTAGATATGCTTGTTAGATTTCCTAGGAACTATTACATGCTTCGATTTGATAAGGCTAGGCCACTTTATGCCCTTTTTAGTGAAAGAAAAAGGGTCAAAAACGAGTAAAATCCGTAAATTAACCTATCCCCCGTTTTGGCCGTTTTTGAAAATTCTAAAATGAACCATGGAAGTCATAGATATGCTCGTTAGATTTCCTAGGTACTATTACATGCTTCGATTCGTTAAGGCTAGGCCACTTTATGCCTTTTTTAGTGAAAGAAAAAGGGTCAAAAACGAGTAAAATCCGTAAATTAACAAGGAAATTACCCCCATGTTGGCCGTTTTTAAAAATTCTAATATAAACCATGGAAGTCGTAGATATGGTTGTTAGATTTCCTAGGAACTATTATATGCTTCGATTCGATAAGGCTAGGCCACTTTATGCCTTTATTAGTGAAAGAAAAAAGTCAAAAACGAGTAAAATCCGTAAATTAACAAGGAAATTACCCCCATGTTGGCCGTTTTTGAAAATCCTAATATAAAAAATGGAAGTCGTAGATATGCTTGTTAGATTTCCTAGGAACTATTACATGCTTCGATTTGATAATGCTAGGCCACTTTATGCCCTTTTTAGTGAAAGAAAAAGGGTCAAAAACGAGTAAAATCCGTAAATTAACAAGGAAATTCACTTTACCACCATTTTGGCCGATTTTGAAATTTCTAAAATCAACCTTGGAAGTCGTAGATATGCTCATTAGATTTCCTAGGAACTATTACATGCTTCGATTCGATAAGGCTAGGCCACTTTATGCCCTTTTTAGTGAAAGAAAAATGATCAAAATCGAGTAAAATCCGTAAATTAACAAGGAAATTACCCCGATGTTGGCTGTTTTTGAAAATTCTAATATAGACCACTAAAGTCGTAGATATGTTTGTTAGATTTCCTAGGAACTATTATATGCTTCGATTCGATAAGGCTAGGCCACTTTATGCCTTTATTAGTGAAAGAAAAGGGTCCAAAACGAGTAAAATCTGTAAATTAACAAGGAAATTCACTTTACCACCATTTTGGCCATTTTTGAAATTTCTAAAATCAACCATGGAAGTCGTAGATATGCTTATTAGATTTCCTAGGAACTATTTCATGCTTCGATTCGATAAGGCTAGGCCACTTTATGCCCTTTTTAGTGAAAGAAAAAGGATCATAATCGAGTAAAATCCGTAAATTAACAAGGAAATTCACTTTACCACCATTTTGGCCGTTTTTGAAATTTCTAAAATCAACCATGGAAGTCGTAGATATGCTCGTTAGATTTCCTTGTAACTATTGCATACTTCGATTCGATAAGGCTAGGCCACTTTATGCCTTTTTTAGTGAAAGAAAACGGTCAAAAACGGGTAAAATCCGTAAATTAACAAGGAAATTACCCCCATATTGGCCGTTTTTGAAAATTCAAATATATACCATGGAACTCGTAGATATGCTTGTTAGATTTCCTAGGAACTATTACATGCTTCGATTTGATAAGGCTAGGCCACTTTATGCCCTTTTTAGTGAAAGAAAAAGGGTCAAAAACGAGTAAAATCCGTAAATTAACAAGGAAATTCACTTTACCACCATTTTGGCCGTATTTGAAATTTCTAAAATCAACCATGGAAGTCGTAGATATGCTCATTAGATTTCCTAGGAACTATTACATGCTTCGATTCGATAAGGCTAGGCCACTTTATGCCCTTTTTAGTGAAAGAAAAAGGATCAAAATCGAGTAAAATACGTAAATTAACAAGGAAATTACCCCCATGTTGGCCGTTTTTAAATAATCTAATATAAACCAGGGAAGTCGTAGATATGCTTGTTAGATTTCCTAGGAACTATTACATGCTTCGATTTGATAAGGCTAGGCCACTTTATGCCCTTTTTAGTGATAGAAAAAGGGTCAAAAACGAGTAAAATCCGTAAATTAACCTATCCCCCATTTTGGCCGTTTTTGAAAATTCTAAAATGAACCATGGAAGTCATAGATATGCTCGTTAGATTTCCTAGGTACTATTACATGCTTAGATTCGTTAAGGCTAGGCCACTTTATGCCTTTTTTAGTGAAAGAAAAAGGGTCAAAAACGAGTAAAATCCGTAAATTAACAAGGAAATTACCCCCATGTTGGCCGTTTTTAAAAATTCTAATATAAACCATGGAAGTCGTAGATATGGTTGTTAGATTTCCTAGGAACTATTACATGCTTCGATTCGATAAGGCTAGGCCACTTTATGCCTTTATTAGTGAAAGAAAAAAGTCAAAAACGAGTAAAATCCGTAAATTAACAAGGAAATTACCCCCATGTTGGCCGTTTTTGAAAATTCTAATATAAAAAATGGAAGTCGTAGATATGCTTGTTAGATTTCCTAGGAACTATTACATGCTTCGATTTGATAATGCTAGGCCACTTTATGCCCTTTTTAGTGAAAGAAAAAGGGTCAAAAACAAGTAAAATCCGTAAATTAACAAGGAAATTCACTTTACCACCATTTTGGCCGTATTTGAAATTTCTAAAATCAACCATGGAAGTCGTAGATATGCTCATTAGATTTCCTAGGAACTATTACATGCTTCGATTCGATAAGGCTAGGCCACTTTATGCCCTTTTTAGTGAAAGAAAAAGGATCAAAATCGAGTAAAATACGTAAATTAACAAGGAAATTACCCCCATGTTGGCCGTTTTTAAATAATCTAATATAAACCAGGGAAGTCGTAGATATGCTTGTTAGCTTTCCTAGGAACTATTACATGCTTCGATTTGATAAGGCTAGGCCACTTTATGCCCTTTTTAGTGAAAGAAAAAGGGTCAAAAACGAGTAAAATCCGTAAATTAACAAGGAAATTCACTTTACCACCATTTTGGCCGTATTTGAAATTTCTAAAATCAACCATGGAAGTCGTAGATATGCTCATTAGATTTCCTATGAACTATTACATGCTTCGATTCGATAAGGCTAGGCCACTTTATGCCCTTTTTAGTGAAAGAAAAAGGGTCAAAAACGAGTAAAATCCGTAAATTAACAAGGAAATTCACTTTACCACCATTTTGGCCGTATTTGAAATTTCTAAAATCAACCATGGAAGTCGTAGATATGCTCATTAGATTTCCTAGGAACTATTACATGCTTCGATTCGATAAGGCTAGGCCACTTTATGCCCTTTTTAGTGAAAGAAAAAGGGTCAAAAACGAGTAAAATCCGTAAATTAACAAGGAAATTCACTTTACCACCATTTTGGCCGTATTTGAAATTTCTAAAATCAACCATGGAAGTCGTAGATATGCTCATCAGATTTCCTAGGAACTATTACATGCTTGGATTCGATAAGGCTAGGCCACTTTATGCCCTTTTTAATGAAATAAAAAGGATCAAAACCGAGTAAAATACGTAAATTAACAAGGAAATCACCCCCATGTTGGCCGTTTTTAAATAATCTAATATAAACCATGGAAGTCGTAGATATGCTTGTTAGATTTCCTAGGAACTATTACATGCTTCGATTTGATAAGGCTAGGCCACTTTATGCCCTTTTTAGTGAAAGAAAAAGGGTCAAAAACGAGTAAAATCCGTAAATTAACCTATCCCCCGTTTTGGCCGTTTTTGAAAATTCTAAAATGAACCATGGAAGTCATAGATATGCTCGTTAGATTTCCTAGGTACTATTACATGCTTCGATTCGTTAAGGCTAGGCCACTTTATGCCTTTTTTAGTGAAAGAAAAAGGGTCAAAAACGAGTAAAATCCGTAAATTAACAAGGAAATTACCCCCATGTTGGCCGTTTTTAAAAATTCTAATATAAACCATGGAAGTCGTAGATATGGTTGTTAGATTTCCTAGGAACTATTATATGCTTCGATTCGATAAGGCTAGGCCACTTTATGCCTTTATTAGTGAAAGAAAAAAGTCAAAAACGAGTAAAATCCGTAAATTAACAAGGAAATTACCCCCATGTTGGCCGTTTTTGAAAATCCTAATATAAAAAATGGAAGTCGTAGATATGCTTGTTAGATTTCCTAGGAACTATTACATGCTTCGATTTGATAATGCTAGGCCACTTTATGCCCTTTTTAGTGAAAGAAAAAGGGTCAAAAACGAGTAAAATCCGTAAATTAACAAGGAAATTCACTTTACCACCATTTTGGCCGTATTTGAAATTTCTAAAATCAACCATGGAAGTCGTAGATATGCTCATTAGATTTCCTAGGAACTATTACATGCTTCGATTCGATAAGGCTAGGCCACTTTATGCCCTTTTTAGTGAAAGAAAAAGGGTCAAAAACGAGTAAAATCCGTAAATTAACAAGGAAATTCACTTTACCACCATTTTGGCCGTATTTGAAATTTCTAAAATCAACCATGGAAGTCGTAGATATGCTCATTAGATTTCCTAGGAACTATTACATGCTTCGATTCGATAAGGCTAGGCCACTTTATGCCCTTTTTAGTGAAAGAAAAAGGGTCAAAAACGAGTAAAATCCGTAAATTAACAAGGAAATTCACTTTACCACCATTTTGGCCGTATTTGAAATTTCTAAAATCAACCATGGAAGTCGTAGATATGCTCATCAGATTTCCTAGGAACTATTACATGCTTGGATTCGATAAGGCTAGGCCACTTTATGCCCTTTTTAATGAAATAAAAAGGATCAAAACCGAGTAAAATACGTAAATTAACAAGGAAATCACCCCCATGTTGGCCGTTTTTAAATAATCTAATATAAACCATGGAAGTCGTAGATATGCTTGTTAGATTTCCTAGGAACTATTACATGCTTCGATTTGATAAGGCTAGGCCACTTTATGCCCTTTTTAGTGAAAGAAAAAGGGTCAAAAACGAGTAAAATCCGTAAATTAACCTATCCCCCGTTTTGGCCGTTTTTGAAAATTCTAAAATGAACCATGGAAGTCATAGATATGCTCGTTAGATTTCCTAGGTACTATTACATGCTTCGATTCGTTAAGGCTAGGCCACTTTATGCCTTTTTTAGTGAAAGAAAAAGGGTCAAAAACGAGTAAAATCCGTAAATTAACAAGGAAATTACCCCCATGTTGGCCGTTTTTAAAAATTCTAATATAAACCATGGAAGTCGTAGATATGGTTGTTAGATTTCCTAGGAACTATTATATGCTTCGATTCGATAAGGCTAGGCCACTTTATGCCTTTATTAGTGAAAGAAAAAAGTCAAAAACGAGTAAAATCCGTAAATTAACAAGGAAATTACCCCCATGTTGGCCGTTTTTGAAAATCCTAATATAAAAAATGGAAGTCGTAGATATGCTTGTTAGATTTCCTAGGAACTATTACATGCTTCGATTTGATAATGCTAGGCCACTTTATGCCCTTTTTAGTGAAAGAAAAAGGGTCAAAAACGAGTAAAATCCGTAAATTAACAAGGAAATTCACTTTACCACCATTTTGGCCGATTTTGAAATTTCTAAAATCAACCTTGGAAGTCGTAGATATGCTCATTAGATTTCCTAGGAACTATTACATGCTTCGATTCGATAAGGCTAGGCCACTTTATGCCCTTTTTAGTGAAAGAAAAATGATCAAAATCGAGTAAAATCCGTAAATTAACAAGGAAATTACCCCGATGTTGGCTGTTTTTGAAAATTCTAATATAGACCACTAAAGTCGTAGATATGTTTGTTAGATTTCCTAGGAACTATTATATGCTTCGATTCGATAAGGCTAGGCCACTTTATGCCTTTATTAGTGAAAGAAAAGGGTCCAAAACGAGTAAAATCTGTAAATTAACAAGGAAATTCACTTTACCACCATTTTGGCCATTTTTGAAATTTCTAAAATCAACCATGGAAGTCGTAGATATGCTTATTAGATTTCCTAGGAACTATTTCATGCTTCGATTCGATAAGGCTAGGCCACTTTATGCCCTTTTTAGTGAAAGAAAAAGGATCAAAATCGAGTAAAATCCGTAAATTAACAAGGAAATTCACTTTACCACCATTTTGGCCGTTTTTGAAATTTCTAAAATCAACCATGGAAGTCGTAGATATGCTCGTTAGATTTCCTAGTAACTATTGCATACTTCGATTCGATAAGGCTAGGCCACTTTATGCCTTTTTTAGTGAAAGAAAACGGTCAAAAACGGGTAAAATCCGTAAATTAACAAGGAAATTACCCCCATATTGGCCGTTTTTGAAAATTCAAATATATACCATGGAACTCGTAGATATGCTTGTTAGATTTCCTAGGAACTATTACATGCTTCGATTTGATAAGGCTAGGCCACTTTATGCCCTTTTTAGTGAAAGAAAAAGGGTCAAAAACGAGTAAAATCCGTAAATTAACAAGGAAATTCACTTTACCACCATTTTGGCCGTATTTGAAATTTCTAAAATCAACCATGGAAGTCGTAGATATGCTCATTAGATTTCCTAGGAACTATTACATGCTTCGATTCGATAAGGCTAGGCCACTTTATGCCCTTTTTAGTGAAAGAAAAAGGATCAAAATCGAGTAAAATACGTAAATTAACAAGGAAATTACCCCCATGTTGGCCGTTTTTAAATAATCTAATATAAACCAGGGAAGTCGTAGATATGCTTGTTAGATTTCCTAGGAACTATTACATGCTTCGATTTGATAAGGCTAGGCCACTTTATGCCCTTTTTAGTGATAGAAAAAGGGTCAAAAACGAGTAAAATCCGTAAATTAACCTATCCCCCATTTTGGCCGTTTTTGAAAATTCTAAAATGAACCATGGAAGTCATAGATATGCTCGTTAGATTTCCTAGGTACTATTACATGCTTAGATTCGTTAAGGCTAGGCCACTTTATGCCTTTTTTAGTGAAAGAAAAAGGGTCAAAAACGAGTAAAATCCGTAAATTAACAAGGAAATTACCCCCATGTTGGCCGTTTTTAAAAATTCTAATATAAACCATGGAAGTCGTAGATATGGTTGTTAGATTTCCTAGGAACTATTACATGCTTCGATTCGATAAGGCTAGGCCACTTTATGCCTTTATTAGTGAAAGAAAAAAGTCAAAAACGAGTAAAATCCGTAAATTAACAAGGAAATTACCCCCATGTTGGCCGTTTTTGAAAATTCTAATATAAAAAATGGAAGTCGTAGATATGCTTGTTAGATTTCCTAGGAACTATTACATGCTTCGATTTGATAATGCTAGGCCACTTTATGCCCTTTTTAGTGAAAGAAAAAGGGTCAAAAACAAGTAAAATCCGTAAATTAACAAGGAAATTCACTTTACCACCATTTTGGCCGTATTTGAAATTTCTAAAATCAACCATGGAAGTCGTAGATATGCTCATTAGATTTCCTAGGAACTATTACATGCTTCGATTCGATAAGGCTAGGCCACTTTATGCCCTTTTTAGTGAAAGAAAAAGGATCAAAATCGAGTAAAATACGTAAATTAACAAGGAAATTACCCCCATGTTGGCCGTTTTTAAATAATCTAATATAAACCAGGGAAGTCGTAGATATGCTTGTTAGCTTTCCTAGGAACTATTACATGCTTCGATTTGATAAGGCTAGGCCACTTTATGCCCTTTTTAGTGATAGAAAAAGGGTCAAAAACGAGTAAAATCCGTAAATTAACCTATCCCCCATTTTGGCCGTTTTTGAAAATTCTAAAATGAACCATGGAAGTCATAGATATGCTCGTTAGATTTCCTAGGTACTATTACATGCTTAGATTCGTTAAGGCTAGGCCACTTTATGCCTTTTTTAGTGAAAGAAAAAGGGTCAAAAACGAGTAAAATCCGTAAATTAACAAGAAAATTACCCCCATGTTGGCCGTTTTTAAAAATTCTAATATAAACCATGGAAGTCGTAGATATGGTTGTTAGATTTCCTAGGAACTATTACATGCTTCGATTCGATAAGGCTAGGCCACTTTATGCCTTTATTAGTGAAAGAAAAAAGTCAAAAACGAGTAAAATCCGTAAATTAACAAGGAAATTACCCCCATGTTGGCCGTTTTTGAAAATTCTAATATAAAAAATGGAAGTCATAGATATGCTTGTTAGATTTCCTAGGAACTATTACATGCTTCGATTTGATAATGCTAGGCCACTTTATGCCCTTTTTAGTGAAAGAAAAAGGGTCAAAAACGAGTAAAATCCGTAAATTAACAAGGAAATTCACTTTACCACCATTTTGGCCGTTTTTGAAATTTCTAAAATCAACCATGGAAGTCGTAGATATGCTCATTAGATTTCCTAGGAACTATTACATGCTTCGATTCGATAAGGCTAGGCCACTTTATGCCCTTTTTAGTGAAAGAAAAATGATCAAAATCGAGTAAAATCCGTAAATTAACAAGGAAATTACCCCTATGTTGGCTGTTTTTGAAAATTCTAATATAGACCACTAAAGTCGTAGATATGTTTGTTAGCTTTCCTAGGAACTATTACATGATTCGATTTGATAAGGCTAGGCCACTTTATGCCTTTTTTAGTGAAAGAAAAGCGGTCAAAAACGGGTAAATTCCGTAAATTAACAAGGAAATTCACTTTACCACCATTTTGGCCATTTTTGAAATTTCTAAAATCAACCATGGAAGTCGTAGATATGCTCATTAGATTTCCTAGGAACTATTACATGCTTCGATTCGATAAGGCTAGGCACTTTATGCCCTTTTTAGTGAAAGAAAAAGGATCAAAATCGAGTAAAATCCGTAAATTAACAAGGAAATTCACTTTACCACCATTTTAAAATCCGTAAATTAACCTATCCCCCATTTTGGCCGTTTTTGAAATTTCTAAAATCAACCATGGAAGTCGTAGATATGCTTGTTAGATTTCCTAGTAACTATTGCATACTTCGATTCGATAAGGCTAGGCCACTTTATGCCTTTTTTAGTGAAAGAAAAGGGTCAAAAACGGGTAAAATCCGTAAATTAACAAGGAAATTACCCCCATGTTGGCCGTTTTTGAAAATTCAAATATAAACCATGGAACTCGTAGATATGCTTGTTAGATTTCCTAGGAACTATTACATGCTTCTATTTGATAAGGCTAGGCCACTTTATGCCCTTTTTAGTGAAAGAAAAAGGGTCAAAAACGAGTAAAATCCGTAAATTAACAAGGAAATTCACTTTACCACCATTTTGGCCGTACTTGAAATTTCTAAAATCAACCATGGAAGTCGTAGATATGCTCATTAGATTTCCTAGGAACTATTACATGCTTCGATTCGATAAGGCTAGGCCACTTTATGCCCTTTTTAGTGAAAGAAAAAGGGTCAAAAACGAGTAAAATCCGTAAATTAACAAGGAAATTCACTTTACCACCATTTTGGCCGTATTTGAAATTTCTAAAATCAACCATGGAAGTCGTAGATATGCTCATCAGATTTCCTAGGAACTATTACATGCTTCGATTCGATAAGGCTAGGCCACTTTATGCCCTTTTTAGTGAAAGAAAAAGGGTCAAAAACGAGTAAAATCCGTAAATTAACCTATCCCCCGTTTTGGCCGTTTTTGAAAATTCTAAAATGAACCATGGAAGTCATAGATATGCTCGTTAGATTTCCTAGGTACTATTACATGCTTCGATTCGTTAAGGCTAGGCCACTTTATGCCTTTTTTAGTGAAAGAAAAAGGGTCAAAAACGAGTAAAATCCGTAAATTAACAAGGAAATTCACTTTACCACCATTTTGGCCGTATTTGAAATTTCTAAAATCAACCATGGAAGTCGTAGATATGCTCATTAGATTTCCTAGGAACTATTACATGCTTCGATTCGATAAGGCTAGGCCACTTTATGCCCTTTTTAGTGAAAGAAAAAGGGTCAAAAACGAGTAAAATCCGTAAATTAACAAGGAAATTCACTTTACCACCATTTTGGCCGTATTTGAAATTTCTAAAATCAACCATGGAAGTCGTAGATATGCTCATTAGATTTCCTAGGAACTATTACATGCTTCGATTCGATAAGGCTAGGCCACTTTATGCCCTTTTTAGTGAAAGAAAAAGGGTCAAAAACGAGTAAAATCCGTAAATTAACAAGGAAATTCACTTTACCACCATTTTGGCCGTATTTGAAATTTCTAAAATCAACCATGGAAGTCGTAGATATGCTCATCAGATTTCCTAGGAACTATTACATGCTTCGATTCGATAAGGCTAGGCCACTTTATGCCCTTTTTAGTGAAATAAAAAGGATCAAAATCGAGTAAAATACGTAAATTAACAAGGAAATCACCCCCATGTTGGCCGTTTTTAAATAATCTAATATAAACCATGGAAGTCGTAGATATGCTTGTTAGATTTCCTAGGAACTATTACATGCTTCGATTCGATAAGGCTAGGCCACTTTATGCCCTTTTTAGTGAAAGAAAAAGGATCAAAATCGAGTAAAATACGTAAATTAACAAGGAAATTACCCCCATGTTGGCCGTTTTTAAATAATCTAATATAAACCAGGGAAGTCGTAGATATGCTTGTTAGATTTCCTAGGAACTATTACATGCTTCGATTTGATAAGGCTAGGCCACTTTATGCCCTTTTTAGTGATAGAAAAAGGGTCAAAAACGAGTAAAATCCGTAAATTAACCTATCCCCCATTTTGGCCGTTTTTGAAAATTCTAAAATGAACCATGGAAGTCATAGATATGCTCGTTAGATTCATAGGTACTATTACATGCTTAGATTCGTTAAGGCTAGGCCACTTTATGCCTTTTTTAGTGAAAGAAAAAGGGTCAAAAACGAGTAAAATCCGTAAATTAACAAGGAAATTACCCCCATGTTGGCCGTTTTTAAAAATTCTAATATAAACCATGGAAGTCGTAGATATGGTTGTTAGATTTCCTAGGAACTATTACATGCTTCGATTCGATAAGGCTAGGCCACTTTATGCCTTTATTAGTGAAAGAAAAAAGTCAAAAACGAGTAAAATCCGTAAATTAACAAGGAAATTACCCCCATGTTGGCCGTTTTTGAAAATTCTAATATAAAAAATGGAAGTCATAGATATGCTTGTTAGATTTCCTAGGAACTATTACATGCTTCGATTTGATAATGCTAGGCCACTTTATGCCCTTTTTAGTGAAAGAAAAAGGGTCAAAAACGAGTAAAATCCGTAAATTAACAAGGAAATTCACTTTACCACCATTTTGGCCGTTTTTGAAATTTCTAAAATCAACCATGGAAGTCGTAGATATGCTCATTAGATTTCCTAGGAACTATTTCATGCTTCGATTCGATAAGGCTAGGCCACTTTATGCCCTTTTTAGTGAAAGAAAAAGGATCAAAATCGAGTAAAATCCGTAAATTAACAAGGAAATTCACTTTACCACCATTTTGGCCGTTTTTGAAATTTCTAAAGTCAACCATGGAAGTCGTAGATATGCTCGTTAGATTTCCTAGTAACTATTGCATACTTCGATTCGATAAGGCTAGGCCACTTTATGCCTTTTTTAGTGAAAGAAAACGGTCAAAAACGGGTAAAATCCGTAAATTAACAAGGAAATTACCCCCATATTGGCCGTTTTTGAAAATTCAAATATATACCATGGAACTCGTAGATATGCTTGTTAGATTTCCTAGGAACTATTACATGCTTCTATTTGATAAGGCTAGGCCACTTTATGCCCTTTTTAGTGAAAGAAAAAGGGTCAAAAACGAGTAAAATCCGTAAATTAACAAGGAAATTCACTTTACCACCATTTTGGCCGTATTTGAAATTTCTAAAATCAACCATGGAAGTCGTAGATATGCTCATCAGATTTCCTAGGAACTATTACATGCTTCGATTCGATAAGGCTAGGCCACTTTATGCCCTTTTTAGTGAAATAAAAAGGATCAAAATCGAGTAAAATACGTAAATTAACAAGGAAATCACCCCCATGTTGGCCGTTTTTAAATAATCTAATATAAACCATGGAAGTCGTAGATATGCTTGTTAGATTTCCTAGGAACTATTACATGCTTCGATTCGATAAGGCTAGGCCACTTTATGCCCTTTTTAGTGAAAGAAAAAGGATCAAAATCGAGTAAAATACGTAAATTAACAAGGAAATTACCCCCATGTTGGCCGTTTTTAAATAATCTAATATAAACCAGGGAAGTCGTAGATATGCTTGTTAGATTTCCTAGGAACTATTACATGCTTCGATTTGATAAGGCTAGGCCACTTTATGCCCTTTTTAGTGATAGAAAAAGGGTCAAAAACGAGTAAAATCCGTAAATTAACCTATCCCCCATTTTGGCCGTTTTTGAAAATTCTAAAATGAACCATGGAAGTCATAGATATGCTCGTTAGATTCATAGGTACTATTACATGCTTAGATTCGTTAAGGCTAGGCCACTTTATGCCTTTTTTAGTGAAAGAAAAAGGGTCAAAAACGAGTAAAATCCGTAAATTAACAAGGAAATTACCCCCATGTTGGCCGTTTTTAAAAATTCTAATATAAACCATGGAAGTCGTAGATATGGTTGTTAGATTTCCTAGGAACTATTACATGCTTCGATTCGATAAGGCTAGGCCACTTTATGCCTTTATTAGTGAAAGAAAAAAGTCAAAAACGAGTAAAATCCGTAAATTAACAAGGAAATTACCCCCATGTTGGCCGTTTTTGAAAATTCTAATATAAAAAATGGAAGTCATAGATATGCTTGTTAGATTTCCTAGGAACTATTACATGCTTCGATTTGATAATGCTAGGCCACTTTATGCCCTTTTTAGTGAAAGAAAAAGGGTCAAAAACGAGTAAAATCCGTAAATTAACAAGGAAATTCACTTTACCACCATTTTGGCCGTTTTTGAAATTTCTAAAATCAACCATGGAAGTCGTAGATATGCTCATTAGATTTCCTAGGAACTATTACATGCTTCGATTCGATAAGGCTAGGCACTTTATGCCCTTTTTAGTGAAAGAAAAAGGATCAAAATCGAGTAAAATCCGTAAATTAACAAGGAAATTCACTTTACCACCATTTTGGCCGTTTTTGAAATTTCTAAAATCAACCATGGAAGTCGTAGATATGCTCGTTAGATTTCCTAGTAACTATTGCATACTTCGATTCGATAAGGCTAGGCCACTTTATGCCTTTTTTAGTGAAAGAAAAGGGTCAAAAACGGGTAAAATCCGTAAATTAACAAGGAAATTACCCCCATGTTGGCCATTTTTGAAAATTCAAATATAAACCATGGAACTCGTAGATATGCTTGTTAGATTTCCTAGGAACTATTACATGCTTCTATTTGATAAGGCTAGGCCACTTTATGCCCTTTTTAGTGAAAGAAAAAGGGTCAAAAACGAGTAAAATCCGTAAATTAACAAGGAAATTCACTTTACCACCATTTTGGCCGTATTTGAAATTTCTAAAATCAACCATGGAAGTCGTAGATATGCTCATTAGATTTCCTAGGAACTATTACATGCTTCGATTCGATAAGGCTAGGCCACTTTATGCCCTTTTTAGTGAAAGAAAAAGGGTCAAAAACGAGTAAAATCCGTAAATTAACAAGGAAATTCACTTTTCCACCATTTTGGCCGTATTTAAAATTTCTAAAATCAACCATGGAAGTCGTAGATATGCTCATCAGATTTCCTAGGAACTATTACATGCTTCGATTCGATAAGGCTAGGCCACTTTATGCCCTTTTTAGTGAAAGAAAAAGGATCAAAATCGAGTAAAATACGTAAATTAACAAGGAAATTACCCCCATGTTGGCCGTTTTTAAATAATCTAATATAAACCATGGAAGTCGTAGATATGCTTGTTAGATTTCCTAGGAACTATTACATGCTTCGATTTGATAAGGCTAGGCCACTTTATGCCCTTTTTAGTGAAAGAAAAAGGGTCAAAAACGAGTAAAATCCGTAAATTAACCTATCCCCCATTTTGGCCGTTTTTGAAAATTCTAAAAGGAACCATGGAAGTCATAGATATGCTCGTTAGATTTCCTAGGTACTGTTACATGCTTCGATTCGTTAAGGCTAGGCCACTTTATGCCTTTTTTAGTGAAAGAAAAAGGGTCAAAAACGAGTAAAATCCGTAAATTAACAAGGAAATTACCCACATGTTGGCCGTTTTTAAAAATTCTAATATAAACCATGGAAGTCGTAGATATGGTTGTTAGATTTCCTAGGAACTATTACATGCTTCGATTCGATAAGGCTAGGCCACTTTATGCCATTATTAGTGAAAGAAAAAAAGTCAAAAACGAGTAAAATCCGTAAATTAACAAGGAAATTACCCCCATGTTGGCCGTTTTTGAAAATTCTAATATAAAAAATGGAAGTCGTAGATATGCTTGTTAGATTTCCTAGGAACTATTACATGCTTCGATTTGATAATGCTAGGCCACTTTATGCCCTTTTTAGTGAAAGAAAAAGGGTCAAAAACGAGTAAAATCCGTAAATTAACAAGGAAATTCACTTTACCACCATTTTGGCCGTTTTTGAAATTTCTAAAATCAACCATGGAAGTCGTAGATATGCTCATTAGATTTCCTAGGAACTATTACATGCTTCGATTCGATAAGGCTAGGCCACTTTATGCCCTTTTTAGTGAAAGAAAAATGATCAAAATCGAGTAAAATCCGTAAATTAACAAGGAAATTACCCTATGTTGGCTGTTTTTGAAAATTCTAATATAGACCACTAAAGTCGTAGATATGTTTTTTAGCTTTCCTAGGAACTATTACATGCTTCGATTTGATAAGGCTAGGCCACTTTATGCCTTTTTTAGTGAAAGAAAAACGGTCAAAAACGGGTAAAATCCGTAAATTAACAAGGAAATTCACTTTACCACCATTTTGGCCATTTTTGAAATTTCTAAAATCAACCATGGAAGTCGTATATATGCTCATTAGATTTCCTAGGAACTATTACATGCTTCGATTCGATAAGGCTAGGCATTTTATGCCCTTTTTAGTGAAAGAAAAAGGATCAAAATCGAGTAAAATCCGTAAATTAACAAGGAAATTCACTTTACCCCCATTTTGGCCGTTTTTGAAATTTCTAAAATCAACCATGGAAGTCGTAGATATGCTCGTTAGATTTCCTAGTAACTATTGCATACTTCGATTCGATAAGGCTAGGCCACTTTATGCCTTTTTTAGTGAAAGAAACGGGTCAAAAACGGGTAAAATCCGTAAATTAACAAGGAAATTACCCCCATGTTGGCCGTTTTTGAAAATTCAAATATAAACCTTGGAACTCGTAGATATGCTTGTTAGATTTCCTAGGAACTATTACATGCTTCTATTTGATAAGGCTAGGCCACTTTATGCCCTTTTTAGTGAAAGAAAAAGGGTCAAAAACGAGTAAAATCCGTAAATTAACAAGGAAATTCACTTTACCACCATTTTGGCCGTTTTTGATATTTCTAAAATCAACCATGGAAGTCGTAGATATGCTCGTTAGATTTCCTAGTAACTATTGCATACTTCGATTCGATAAGGCTAGGCCACTTTATGCCTTTTTTAGTGAAAGAAAAGGGTCAAAAACGGGTAAAATCCGTAAATTAACAAGGAAATTACCCCCATGTTGGCCGTTTTTGAAAATTCAAATATAAACCATGGAACTCGTAGATATGCTTGTTAGATTTCCTAGGAACTATTACATGCTTCTATTTGATAAGGCTAGGCCACTTTATGCCCTTTTTAGTGAAAGAAAAAGGGTCAAAAACGAGTAAAATCCGTAAATTAACAAGGAAATTCACTTTACCACCATTTTGGCCGTATTTGAAATTTCTAAAATCAACCATGGAAGTCGTAGATATGCTCATTAGATTTCCTAGGAACTATTACATGCTTCGATTCGATAAGGCTAGGCCACTTTATGCCATTTTTAGTGAAAGAAAAAGGGTCAAAAACGAGTAAAATCCGTAAATTAACAAGGAAATTCACTTTACCACCATTTTGGCCGTATTTGAAATTTCTAAAATCAACCATGGAAGTCGTAGATATGCTCATCAGATTTCCTAGGAACTATTACATGCTTCGATTCGATAAGGCTAGGCCACTTTATGCCCTTTTTAGTGAAAGAAAAAGGATCAAAATCGAGTAAAATACGTAAATTAACAAGGAAATTACCCCCATGTTGGCCGTTTTTAAATAATCTAATATAAACCATGGAAGTCGTAGATATGCTTGTTAGATTTCCTAGGAACTATTACATGCTTCGATTTGATAAGGCTAGGCCACTTTATGCCCTTTTTAGTGAAAGAAAAAGGGTCAAAAACGAGTAAAATCCGTAAATTAACCTATCCCCCATTTTGGCCGTTTTTGAAAATTCTAAAATGAACCATGGAAGTCATAGATATGCTCGTTAGATTTCCTAGGTACTATTACATGCTTCGATTCGTTAAGGCTAGGCCACTTTATGCCTTTTTTAGTGAAAGAAAAAGGGTCAAAAACGAGTAAAATCCGTAAATTAACAAGGAAATTACCCCCATGTTGGCCGTTTTTAAAAATTCTAATATAAACCATGGAAGTCGTAGATATGGTTGTTAGATTTCCTAGGAACTATTACATGCTTCGATTCGATAAGGCTAGGCCACTTTATGCCTTTATTAGTGAAAGAAAAAAAGTCAAAAACGAGTAAAATCCGTAAATTAACAAGGAAATTACCCCCATGTTGGCCGTTTTTGAAAATTCTAATATAAAAAATGGAAGTCATAGATATGCTTGTTAGATTTCCTAGGAACTATTATATGCTTCGATTTGATAATGCTAGGCCACTTTATGCCCTTTTTAGTGAAAGAAAAAGGGTCAAAAACGAGTAAAATCCGTAAATTAACAAGGAAATTCACTTTACCACCATTTTGGCCGTTTTTGAAATTTCTAAAATCAACCATGGAAGTCGTAGATATGCTCATTAGATTTCCTAGGAACTATTACATGCTTCGATTCGATAAGGCTAGGCCAGTTTATGCCCTTTTTAGTGAAAGAAAAATGATCAAAATCCAGTAAAATCCGTAAATTAACAAGGAAATTACCCCTATGTTGGCTGTTTTTGAAAATTCTAATATAGACCACTAAAGTCGTAGATATGTTTGTTAGCTTTCCTAGGAACTATTACATGCTTCGATTTGATAAGGCTAGGCCACTTTATGCCTTTTTTAGTGAAAGAAAAACGGTCAAAAACGGGTAAAATCCGTAAATTAACAAGGAAATTCACTTTACCACCATTTTGGCCATTTTTGAAATTTCTAAAATCAACCATGGAAGTCGTAGATATGCTCGTTAGATTTCCTAGTAACTATTGCATACTTCGATTCGATAAGGCTAGGCCACTTTATGCCTTTTTTAGTGAAAGAAACGGATCAAAAACGGGTAAAATCCGTAAATTAACAAGGAAATTACCCCCATGTTGGCCGTTTTTGAAAATTCAAATATAAACCTTGGAACTCGTAGATATGCTTGTTAGATTTCCTAGGAACTATTACATGCTTCTATTTGATAAGGCTAGGCCACTTTATGCCCTTTTTAGTGAAAGAAAAAGGGTCAAAAACGAGTAAAATCCGTAAATTAACAAGGAAATTCACTTTACCACCATTTTGGCCGTATTTGAAATTTCTAAAATCAACCATGGAAGTCGTAGATATGCTCATTAGATTTCCTAGGAACTATTACATGCTTCGATTCGATAAGGCTAGGCCACTTTATGCCCTTTTTAGTGAAAGAAAAAGGGTCAAAAACGAGTAAAATCCGTAAATTAACAAGGAAATTCACTTTACCACCATTCTGGCCGTATTTGAAATTTCTAAAATCAACCATGGAAGTAGTAGATATGCTCATCAGATTTCCTAGGAACTATTACATGCTTCGATTCGATAAGGCTAGGCCACTTTATGCCCTTTTTAGTGAAAGAAAAAGGATCAAAATCGAGTAAAATACGTAAATTAACAAGGAAATTACCCCCATGTTGGCCGTTTTTAAAAATTCTAATATAAACCATGGAAGTCGTAGATATGGTTGTTAGATTTCCTAGGAACTATTACATGCTTCGATTCGATAAGGCTAGGCCACTTTATGCCTTTATTAGTGAAAGAAAAAAAGTCAAAAACGAGTAAAATCCGTAAATTAACAAGGAAATTACCCCCATGTTGGCCGTTTTTGAAAATTCTAATATAAAAAATGGAAGTCGTAGATATGCTTGTTAGATTTCCTAGGAACTATTACATGCTTCGATTTGATAATGCTAGGCCACTTTATGCCCTTTTTAGTGAAAGAAAAAGGGTCAAAAACGAGTAAAATCCGTAAATTAACAAGGAAATTCACTTTACCACCATTTTGGCCGTTTTTGAAATTTCTAAAATCAACCATGGAAGTCGTAGATATGCTCATTAGATTTCCTAGGAACTATTACATGCTTCGATTCGATAAGGCTAGGCCACTTTATGCCCTTTTTAGTGAAAGAAAAATGATCAAAATCGAGTAAAATCCGTAAATTAACAAGGAAATTACCCCTATGTTGGCTGTTTTTGAAAATTCTAATATAGACCACTAAAGTCGTAGATATGTTTGTTAGCTTTCCTAGGAACTATTACATGCTTCGATTCGATAAGGCTAGACACTTTATGCCCTTTTTAGTGAAAGAAAAAGGATCAAAATCGAGTAAAATCCGTAAATTAACAAGGAAATTCACTTTACCCCCATTTTGGCCGTTTTTGAAATTTCTAAAATCAACCATGGAAGTCGTAGATATGCTCGTTAGATTTCCTAGTAACTATTGCATACTTCGATTCGATAAGGCTAGGCCACTTTATGCCTTTTTTAGTGAAAGAAACGGGTCAAAAACGGGTAAAATCCGTAAATTAACAAGGAAATTACCCCCATGTTGGCCGTTTTTGAAAATTCAAATATAAACCTTGGAACTCGTAGATATGCTTGTTAGATTTCCTAGGAACTATTACATGCTTCTATTTGATAAGGCTAGGCCACTTTATGCCCTTTTTAGTGAAAGAAAAAGGGTCAAAAACGAGTAAAATCCGTAAATTAACATGGAAATTCACTTTACCACCATTTTGGCCGTATTTGAAATTTCTAAAATCAACCATGGAAGTCGTAGATATGCTCATTAGATTTCCTAGGAACTATTACATGCTTCGATTCGATAAGGCTAGGCCACTTTATGCCCTTTTTAGTGAAAGAAAAAGGGTCAAAAACGAGTAAAATCCGTAAATTAACAAGGAAATTCACTTTACCACCATTCTGGCCGTATTTGAAATTTCTAAAATCAACCATGGAAGTAGTAGATATGCTCATCAGATTTCCTAGGAACTATTACATGCTTCGATTCGATAAGGCTAGGCCACTTTATGCCCTTTTTAGTGAAAGAAAAATGATCAAAATCGAGTAAAATCCGTAAATTAACAAGGAAATTACCCCTATGTTGGCTGTTTTTGAAAATTCTAATATAGACCACTAAAGTCGTAGATATGTTTGTTAGCTTTCCTAGGAACTATTACATGCTTCGATTTGATAAGGCTAAGCCACTTTATGCCTTTTTTAGTGAAAGAAAAAGGGTCTAAAACGGGTAAAATCCGAAAATTAACAAGGAAATTCACTTTACCACCATTTTGGCCATTTTTGAAATTTCTAAAATCAACCATGGAAGTCGTAGATATGCTCATTAGATTTCCTAGGAACTATTACATGCTTCGATTCGATAAGGCTAGACACTTTATGCCCTTTTTAGTGAAAGAAAAAGGATCAAAATCGAGTAAAATCCGTAAATTAACAAGGAAATTCACTTTACCACCATTTTGGCCGTTTTTGAAATTTCTAAAATCAACCATGGAAGTCGTAGATATGCTCGTTAGATTTCCTAGTAACTATTGCATACTTCGATTCGATAAGGCTAGGCCACTTTATGCCTTTTTTAGTGAAAGAAAAGGGTCAAAAACGGGTAAAATCCGTAAATTAACAAGGAAATTACCCCCATGTTGGCCGTTTTTAAAAATTCTAATATAAACCATGGAAGTCGTAGATATGGTTGTTAGATTTCCTAGGAACTATTACATGCTTCGATTCGATAAGGCTAGGCCACTTTATGCCTTTATTAGTGAAAGAAAAAAAGTCAAAAACGAGTAAAATCCGTAAATTAACAAGGAAATTACCCCCATGTTGGCCGTTTTTGAAAATTCTAATATAAAAAATGGAAGTCGTAGATATGCTTGTTAGATTTCCTAGGAACTATTACATGCTTCGATTTGATAATGCTAGGCCACTTTATGCCCTTTTTAGTGAAAGAAAAAGGGTCAAAAACGAGTAAAATCCGTAAATTAACAAGGAAATTCACTTTACCACCATTTTGGCCGTTTTTGAAATTTCTAAAATCAACCATGGAAGTCGTAGATATGCTCATTAGATTTCCTAGGAACTATTACATGCTTCGATTCGATAAGGCTAGGCCACTTTATGCCCTTTTTAGTGAAAGAAAAATGATCAAAATCGAGTAAAATCCGTAAATTAACAAGGAAATTACCCCTATGTTGGCTGTTTTTGAAAATTCTAATATAGACCACTAAAGTCGTAGATATGTTTGTTAGCTTTCCTAGGAACTATTACATGCTTCGATTTGATAAGGCTAGGCCACTTTATGCCTTTTTTAGTGAAAGAAAAACGGTCAAAAACGGGTAAAATCCGTAAATTAACAAGGAAATTCACTTTACCACCATTTTGGCCATTTTTGAAATTTCTAAAATCAACCATGAAAGTCGTAGATATGCTCATTAGATTTCCTAGGAACTATTACATGCTTCGATTCGATAAGGCTAGACACTTTATGCCCTTTTTAGTGAAAGAAAAAGGATCAAAATCGAGTAAAATCCGTAAATTAACAAGGAAATTCACTTTACCCCCATTTTGGCCGTTTTTGAAATTTCTAAAATCAACCATGGAAGTCGTAGATATGCTCGTTAGATTTCCTAGTAACTATTGCATACTTCGATTCGATAAGGCTAGGCCACTTTATGCCTTTTTTAGTGAAAGAAACGGGTCAAAAACGGGTAAAATCCGTAAATTAACAAGGAAATTACCCCCATGTTGGCCGTTTTTGAAAATTCAAATATAAACCTTGGAACTCGTAGATATGCTTGTTAGATTTCCTAGGAACTATTACATGCTTCTATTTGATAAGGCTAGGCCACTTTATGCCCTTTTTAGTGAAAGAAAAAGGGTCAAAAACGAGTAAAATCCGTAAATTAACATGGAAATTCACTTTACCACCATTTTGGCCGTATTTGAAATTTCTAAAATCAACCATGGAAGTCGTAGATATGCTCATTAGATTTCCTAGGAACTATTACATGCTTCGATTCGATAAGGCTAGGCCACTTTATGCCCTTTTTAGTGAAAGAAAAAGGGTCAAAAACGAGTAAAATCCGTAAATTAACAAGGAAATTCACTTTACCACCATTCTGGCCGTATTTGAAATTTCTAAAATCAACCATGGAAGTAGTAGATATGCTCATCAGATTTCCTAGGAACTATTACATGCTTCGATTCGATAAGGCTAGGCCACTTTATGCCCTTTTTAGTGAAAGAAAAATGATCAAAATCGAGTAAAATCCGTAAATTAACAAGGAAATTACCCCTATGTTGGCTGTTTTTGAAAATTCTAATATAGACCACTAAAGTCGTAGATATGTTTGTTAGCTTTCCTAGGAACTATTACATGCTTCGATTTGATAAGGCTAAGCCACTTTATGCCTTTTTTAGTGAAAGAAAAAGGGTCAAAAACGGGTAAAATCCGAAAATTAACAAGGAAATTCACTTTACCACCATTTTGGCCATTTTTGAAATTTCTAAAATCAACCATGGAAGTCGTAGATATGCTCATTAGATTTCCTAGGAACTATTACATGCTTCGATTCGATAAGGCTAGGCACTTTATGCCCTTTTTAGTGAAAGAAAAAGGATCAAAATCGAGTAAAATCCGTAAATTAACAAGGAAATTCACTTTACCACCATTTTGGCCGTTTTTGAAATTTCTAAAATCAACCATGGAAGTCGTAGATATGCTCGTTAGATTTCCTAGTAACTATTGCATACTTCGATTCGATAAGGCTAGGCCACTTTATGCCTTTTTTAGTGAAAGAAAAGGGTCAAAAACGGGTAAAATCCGTAAATTAACAAGGAAATTACCCCCATGTTGGCCGTTTTTGAAAATTCAAATATAAACAATGGAACTCGTAGATATGCTTGTTAGATTTCCTAGGAACTATTACATGCTTCTATTTGATAAGGCTAGGCCACTTTATGCCCTTTTTAGTGAAAGAAAAAGGGTCAAAAACGAGTAAAATCCGTAAATTAACAAGGAAATTCACTTTACCACCATTTTGGCCGTATTTGAAATTTCTAAAATCAACCATGGAAGTCGTAGATATGCTCATTAGATTTCCTAGGAACTATTACATGCTTCGATTCGATAAGGCTAGGCCACTTTATGCCCTTTTTAGTGAAAGAAAAAGGGTCAAAAACGAGTAAAATCCGTAAATTAACAAGGAAATTCACTTTACCACCATTCTGGCCGTATTTGAAATTTCTAAAATCAACCATGGAAGTAGTAGATATGCTCATCAGATTTCCTAGGAACTATTACATGCTTCGATTCGATAAGGCTAGGCCACTTTATGCCCTTTTTAGTGAAAGAAAAAGGATCAAAATCGAGTAAAATACGTAAATTAACAAGGAAATTACCCCCATGTTGGCCGTTTTTAAATAATCTAATATAAACCATCGAAGTCGTAGATATGCTTGTTAGATTTCCTAGGAACTATTACATGCTTCGATTCGATAAGGCTAGGCCACTTTATGCCCTTTTTAGTGAAAGAAAAATGATCAAAATCGAGTAAAATCCGTAAATTAACAAGGAAATTACCCCTATGTTGGCTGTTTTTGAAAATTCTAATATTGACCACTAAAGTCGTAGATATGTTTGTTAGCTTTCCTAGGAACTATGACATGCTTCGATTTGATAAGGCTAAGCCACTTTATGCCTTTTTTAGTGAAAGAAAAAGGGTCAAAAACGGGTAAAATCCGAAAATTAACAAGGAAATTCACTTTACCACCATTTTGGCCATTTTTGAAATTTCTAAAATCAACCATGGAAGTCGTAGATATGCTCATTAGATTTCCTAGGAACTATTACATGCTTCGATTCGATAAGGCTAGGCACTTTATGCCCTTTTTAGTGAAAGAAAAAGGATCAAAATCGAGTAAAAACCGTAAATTAACAAGGAAATCCACTTTACCACCATTTTGGCCGTTTTTGAAATTTCTAAAATCAACCATGGAAGTCGTAGATATGCTCGTTAGATTTCCTAGTAACTATTGCATACTTCGATTCGATAAGGCTAGGCCACTTTATGCCTTTTTTAGTGAAAGAAAAGGGTCAAAAACGGGTAAAATCCGTAAATTAACAAGGAAATTACCCCCATGTTGGCCGTTTTTGAAAATTCAAATATAAAGCATGGAACTCGTAGATATGCTTGTTAGATTTCCTAGGAACTATTACATGCTTCTATTTGATAAGGCTAGGCCACTTTATGCCCTTTTTAGTGAAAGAAAAAGGGTCAAAAACGAGTAAAATCCGTAAATTAACAAGGAAATTCACTTTACCACCATTTTGGCCGTATTTGAAATTTCTAAAATCAACCATGGAAGTCGTAGATATGCTCATCAGATTTCCTAGGAACTATTACATGCTTCGATTCGATAAGGCTAGGCCACTTTATGCCCTTTTTAGTGAATGAAAAAGGATCAAAATCGAGTAAAATACGTAAATTAACAAGGAAATTACCCCCATGTTGGCCGTTTTTAAAAAATCTAATATAAACCATGGAAGTCGTGGATATGCTTGTTAGATTTCCTAGGAACTATTACATGCTTCGATTTGAAAAGGCTAGGCCACATTATGCCCTTTTTAGTGAAAGAAAAAGGGTCAAAAACGAGTAAAATCCGTAAATTAACCTATCACCCATTTTAGCCGTTTTTGAAAATTCTAAAATCAACCATGGAAGTCATAGATATGCTCGTTAGATTTCCTAGGTACTATTACATGCTTCGATTCGATAAGGCTAGGCCACTTTATGCTTTTTTTAGTGAAAGAAAAAGGATCAAAATCGAGTAAAATCCGTAAATTAACAAGGAAATTCACTTAACCACCATTTTGGCCGTTTTTGAAATTTCTAAAATCAACCATGGAAGTCGTAGATATGCTCGTTAGATTTCCTAGTAACTATTGCATACTTCGATTCGATAAGGCTAGGCCGCTTTATGCCCTTTTTAGTGAAAGAAAAAGGGTCAAAAACGAGTAAAATCCGTAAATTAACAAGGAAATTACCCCCATGTTGGCCGTTTTTAAAAATTCTAATATAAACCATGGAAGTCGTAGATATGGTTGTTAGATTTCCTAGGAACTATTACATGCTTCAATTCGATAAGGCTAGGCCACTTTATGCCTTTATTAGTGAAAGAAAAAAGTCAAAAACGAGTAAAATCCGTAAATTAACAAGGAAATTACCCCCATGTTGGCCGTTTTTGAAAATTGTAATATAAAAAATGGAAGTCGTAGATATGCTTGTTAGATTTCCTAGGAACTATTACATGCTTCGATTTGATAATGCTAGGCCACTTTATGCCCTTTTTAGTGAAAGAAAAAGGGTCAAAAACGAGTAAAATCCGTAAATTAACAAGGAAATTCACTTTACCACCATTTTGGCCGTATTTGAAATTTCTAAAATCAACCATGGAAGTCGTAGATATGCTCATTAGATTTCCTAGGAACTATTACATGCTTCGATTCGATAAGGCTAGGCCACTTTATGCCCTTTTTAGTGAAAGAAAAATGATCAAAATCGAGTAAAATCCGTAAATTAACAAGGAAATTACCCCTATGTTGGCTGTTTTTGAAAATTCTAATATAGACCACTAAAGTCGTAGATATGTTTGTTAGCTTTCCTAGGAACTATTACATGCTTCGATTTGATAAGGCTAGGCCACTTTATGCCTTTTTTAGTGAAAGAAAAACGGTCAAAAACGGGTAAAATCCGTAAATTAACAAGGAAATTCACTTTACCACCATTTTGGCCAATTTTGAAATTTCTAAAATCAACCATGGAAGTCGTAGATATGCTCATTAGATTTCCTAGGAACTATTACATGCTTCGATTCGATAAGGCTAGGCACTTTATGCCCTTTTTAGTGAAAGAAAAAGGATCAAAATCGAGTAAAATCCGTAAATTAACAAGGAAATTCACTTTACCACCATTTTGGCCGTTTTTGAAATTTCTAAAATCAACCATGGAAGTCGTAGATATGCTCGTTAGATTTCCTAGTAACTATTGCATACTTCGATTCGATAAGGCTAGGCCACTTTATGCCTTTTTTAGTGAAAGAAAAGGGTCAAAAACGGGTAAAATCCGTAAATTAACATGGAAATTACCCCCATGTTGGCCGTTTTTGAAAATTCAAATATAAACCATGGAACTCGTAGATATGCTTGTTAGATTTCCTAGGAACTATTACATGCTTCTATTTGATAAGGCTAGGCCACTTTATGCCCTTTTTAGTGAAAGAAAAAGGGTCAAAAACGAGTAAAATCCGTAAATTAACAAGGAAATTCACTTTACCACCATTTTGGCCGTATTTGAAATTTCTAAAATCAACCATGGAAGTCGTAGATATGCTCATTAGATTTCCTAGGAACTATTACATGCTTCGATTCGATAAGGCTAGGCCACTTTATGCCCTTTTTAGTGAAAGAAAAAGGGTCAAAAACGAGTAAAATCCGTAAATTAACAAGGAAATTCACTTTACCACCATTTTGACCGTATTTGAAATTTCTAAAATCAACCATGGAAGTCGTAGATATGCTCATCAGATTTCCTAGGAAGTATTACATGCTTCGATTTGATAAGGCTAGGCCACTTTATGCCCTTTTTAGTGAAAGAAAAAGGATCAAAATCGAGTAAAATACGTAAATTAACAAGGAAATTACCCCCATGTTGGCCGTTTTTAAATAATCTAATATAAACCATGGAAGTCGTAGATATGCTTGTTAGATTTCCTTGGAACTATTACATGCTTCGATTTGATAAGGCTAGGCCACTTTATGCCCTTTTTAGTGAAAGAAAAAGGGTCAAAAACGAGTAAAATCCGTAAATTAACCTATCCCCCATTTTGGCCGTTTTTGAAAATTCTAAAATGAACCATGGAAGTCATAGATATGCTCGTTAGATTTCCTAGGTACTATTACATGCTTCGATTCGATAAGGCTAGGCCACTTTATGCCTTTTTTAGTGAAAGAAAAGGGTCAAAAACGGGTAAAATCCGTAAATTAACAAGGAAATTACCCCCATGTTGGCCGTTTTTGAAAATTCAAATATAAACCATGGAACTCGTAGATATGCTTGTTAGATTTCCTAGGAACTATTACATGCTTCTATTTGATAAGGCTAGGCCACTTTATGCCCTTTTTAGTGAAAGAAAAAGGGTCAAAAACGAGTAAAATCCGTAAATTAACAAGGAAATTCACTTTACCACCATTTTGGCCGTATTTGAAATTTCTAAAATCAACCATGGAAGTCGTAGATATGCTCATTAGATTTCCTAGGAACTATTACATGCTTCGATTCGATAAGGCTAGGCCACTTTATGCCCTTTTTAGTGAAAGAAAAAGGGTCAAAAACGAGTAAAATCCGTAAATTAACAAGGAAATTCACTTTACCACCATTTTGACCGTATTTGAAATTTCTAAAATCAACCATGGAAGTCGTAGATATGCTCATCAGATTTCCTAGGAAGTATTACATGCTTCGATTCGATAAGGCTAGGCCACTTTATACCCTTTTTAGTGAAAGAAAAAGGATCAAAATCGAGTAAAATACGTAAATTAACAAGGAAATTACCCCCATGTTGGCCGTTTTTAAATAATCTAATATAAACCATGGAAGTCGTAGATATGGTTGTTAGATTTCCTAGGAACTATTACATGCTTCAATTCGATAAGGCTAGGCCACTTTATGCCTTTATTAGTGAAAGAAAAAAGTCAAAAACGAGTAAAATCCGTAAATTAACAAGGAAATTACCCCCATGTTGGCCGTTTTTGAAAATTGTAATATAAAAAATGGAAGTCGTAGATATGCTTGTTAGATTTCCTAGGAACTATTACATGCTTCGATTTGATAATGCTAGGCCACTTTATGCCCTTTTTAGTGAAAGAAGAAGGGTCAAAAACGAGTAAAATCCGTAAATTAACAAGGAAATTCACTTTACCACCATTTTGGCCGTATTTGAAATTTCTAAAATCAACCATGGAAGTCGTAGATATGCTCATTAGATTTCCTAGGAACTATTACATGCTTCGATTCGATAAGGCTAGGCCACTTTATGCCCTTTTTAGTGAAAGAAAAATGATCAAAATCGAGTAAAATCCGTAAATTAACAAGGAAATTACCCCTATGTTGGCTGTTTTTGAAAATTCTAATATAGACCACTAAAGTCGTAGATATGTTTGTTAGCTTTCCTAGGAACTATGACATGCTTCGATTTGATAAGGCTAGGCCACTTTATGCCTTTTTTAGTGAAAGAAAAACGGTCAAAAACGGGTAAAATCCGTAAATTAACAAGGAAATTCACTTTACCACCATTTTGGCCAATTTTGAAATTTCTAAAATCAACCATGGAAGTCGTAGATATGCTCATTAGATTTCCTAGGAACTATTACATGCTTCGATTCGATAAGGCTAGGCACTTTATGCCCTTTTTAGTGAAAGAAAAAGGATCAAAATCGAGTAAAATCCGTAAATTAACAAGGAAATTCACTTTACCACCATTTTGGCCGTTTTTGAAATTTCTAAAATCAACCATGGAAGTCGTAGATATGCTCGTTAGATTTCCTAGTAACTATTGCATACTTCGATTCGATAAGGCTAGGCCACTTTATGCCTTTTTTAGTGAAAGAAAAGGGTCAAAAACGGGTAAAATCCGTAAATTAACAAGGAAATTCACTTTACCACCATTTTGACCGTATTTGAAATTTCTAAAATCAACCATGGAAGTCGTAGATATGCTCATCAGATTTCCTAGGAAGTATTACATGCTTCGATTTGATAAGGCTAGGCCACTTTATGCCCTTTTTAGTGAAAGAAAAAGGATCAAAATCGAGTAAAATACGTAAATTAACAAGGAAATTACCCCCATGTTGGCCGTTTTTAAATAATCTAATATAAACCATGGAAGTCGTAGATATGCTTGTTAGATTTCCTTGGAACTATTACATGCTTCGATTTGATAAGGCTAGGCCACTTTATGCCCTTTTTAGTGAAAGAAAAAGGGTCAAAAACGAGTAAAATCCGTAAATTAACAAGGAAATTCACTTTACCACCATTTTGACCGTATTTGAAATTTCTAAAATCAACCATGGAAGTCGTAGATATGCTCATCAGATTTCCTAGGAAGTATTACATGCTTCGATTTGATAAGGCTAGGCCACTTTATGCCCTTTTTAGTGAAAGAAAAAGGATCAAAATCGAGTAAAATACGTAAATTAACAAGGAAATTACCCCCATGTTGGCCGTTTTTAAATAATCTAATATAAACCATGGAAGTCGTAGATATGCTTGTTAGATTTCCTTGGAACTATTACATGCTTCGATTTGATAAGGCTAGGCCACTTTATGCCCTTTTTAGTGAAAGAAAAAGGGTCAAAAACGAGTAAAATCCGTAAATTAACCTATCCCCCATTTTGGCCGTTTTTGAAATTTCTAAAATCAACCATGGAAGTCGTAGATATGCTCGTTAGATTTCCTAGTAACTATTGCATACTTCGATTCGATAAGGCTAGGCCACTTTATGCCTTTTTTAGTGAAAGAAAAGGGTCAAAAACGGGTAAAATCCGTAAATTAACAAGGAAATTACCCCCATGTTGGCCGTTTTTGAAAATTCAAATATAAACCATGGAACTCGTAGATATGCTTGTTAGATTTCCTAGGAACTATTACATGCTTCTATTTGATAAGGCTAGGCCACTTTATGCCCTTTTTAGTGAAAGAAAAAGGGTCAAAAACGAGTAAAATCCGTAAATTAACAAGGAAATTCACTTTACCACCATTTTGGCCGTATTTGAAATTTCTAAAATCAACCATGGAAGTCGTAGATATGCTCATTAGATTTCCTAGGAACTATTACATGCTTCGATTCGATAAGGCTAGGCCACTTTATGCCCTTTTTAGTGAAAGAAAAAGGGTCAAAAACGAGTAAAATCCGTAAATTAACAAGGAAATTCACATTACCACCATTTTGACCGTATTTGAAATTTCTAAAATCAACCATGGAAGTCGTAGATATGCTCATCAGATTTCCTAGGAAGTATTACATGCTTCGATTTGATAAAGCTAGGCCACTTTATGCCCTTTTTAGTGAAAGAAAAAGGATCAAAATCGAGTAAAATACGTAAATTAACAAGGAAATTACCCCCATGTTGGCCGTTTTTAAATAATCTAATATAAACCATGGAAGTCGTAGATATGCTTGTTAGATTTCCTTGGAACTATTACATGCTTCGATTTGATAAGGCTAGGCCACTTTATGCCCTTTTTAGTGAAAGAAAAAGGGTCAAAAACGAGTAAAATCCGTAAATTAACCTATCCCCCATTTTGGCCGTTTTTGAAAATTCTAAAATGAACCATGGAAGTCATAGATATGCTCGTTAGATTTCCTAGGTACTATTACATGCTTCGATTCGATAAGGCTAGGCCACTTTATGCCTTTTTTAGTGAAAGAAAAGGGTCAAAAACGGGTAAAATCCGTAAATTAACAAGGAAATTACCCCCATGTTGGCCGTTTTTGAAAATTCAAATATAAACCATGGAACTCGTAGATATGCTTGTTAGATTTCCTAGGAACTATTACATGCTTCTATTTGATAAGGCTAGGCCACTTTATGCCCTTTTTAGTGAAAGAAAAAGGGTCAAAAACGAGTAAAATCCGTAAATTAACAAGGAAATTCACTTTACCACCATTTTGGCCGTATTTGAAATTTCTAAAATCAACCATGGAAGTCGTAGATATGCTCATTAGATTTCCTAGGAACTATTACATGCTTCGATTCGATAAGGCTAGGCCACTTTATGCCCTTTTTAGTGAAAGAAAAAGGGTCAAAAACGAGTAAAATCCGTAAATTAACAAGGAAATTCACTTTACCACCATTTTGACCGTATTTGAAATTTCTAAAATCAACCATGGAAGTCGTAGATATGCTCATCAGATTTCCTAGGAAGTATTACATGCTTCGATTCGATAAGGCTAGGCCACTTTATGCCCTTTTTAGTGAAAGAAAAAGGATCAAAATCGAGTAAAATACGTAAATTAACAAGGAAATTACCCCCATGTTGGCCGTTTTTAAATAATCTAATATAAACCATGGAAGTCGTAGATATGCTTGTTAGATTTCCTTGGAACTATTACATGCTTCGATTTGATAAGGCTAGGCCACTTTATGCCCTTTTTAGTGAAAGAAAAAGGGTCAAAAACGAGTAAAATCCGTAAATTAACCTATCCCCCATTTTGGCCGTTTTTGAAAATTCTAAAATGAACCATGGAAGTCATAGATATGCTCGTTAGATTTCCTAGGTACTATTACATGCTTCGATTCGATAAGGCTAGGCCACTTTATGCCTTTATTAGTGAAAGAAAAAAGTCAAAAACGAGTAAAATCCGTAAATTAACAAGGAAATTACCCCCATGTTGGCCGTTTTTGAAAATTCTAATATAAAAAATGGAAGTCGTAGATATGCTTGTTAGATTTCCTAGGAACTATTACATGCTTCGATTTGATAATGCTAGGCCACTTTATGCCCTTTTTAGTGAAAGAAAAAGGGCCAAAAACGAGTAAAATCCGTAAATTAACAAGGAAATTCACTTTACCACCATTTTGGCCGTTTTTGAAATTTCTAAAATCAACCATGGAAGTCGTAGATATGCTCATTAGATTTCCTAGGAACTATTACATGCTTCGATTTGATAAGGCTAGGCCACTATATGCCCTTTTGAGTGAAAGAAAAATGATCAAAATCGAGTAAAATCCGTAAATTAACAAGGAAATTACCCCTATGTTGGCTGTTTTTGAAAATTCTAATATAGACCACTAAAGTCGTAGATATGTTTGTTAGCTTTCCTAGGAACTATTACATGCTTCGATTTGATAAGGCTAGGCCACTTTATGCCTTTTTTAGTGAAAGAAAAACGGTCAAAAACGGGTAAAATCCGTAAATTAACAAGGAAATTCACTTTACCACCATTTTGGCCATTTTTGAAATTTCTAAAATCAACCATGGAAGTCGTAGATATGCTCATTAGATTTCCTAGGAACTATTACATGCTTCGATTCGATAAGGCTAGGCACTTTATGCCATTTTTAGTGAAAGAAAAAGGATCAAAATCGGGTAAAATCCGTAAATTAACAAGGAAATTCACTTTACCACCATTTTGGCCGTTTTTGAAATTTCTAAAATCAACCATGGAAGTCGTAGATATGCTCGTTAGATTTCCTAGTAACTATTGCATACTTCGATTCGATAAGGCTAGGCCACTTTATGCCTTTTTTAGTGAAAGAAATGGGTCAAAAACGGGTAAAATCCGTAAATTAACAAGGAAATTACCCCCATGTTGGCCGTTTTTGAAAATTCAAATATAAACCATGGAACTCGTAGATATGCTTGTTAGATTTCCTAGGAACTATTACATGCTTCTATTTGATAAGGCTAGGCCACTTTATGCCCTTTTTAGTGAAAGAAAAAGGGTCAAAAACGAGTAAAATCCGTAAATTAACAAGGAAATTCACTTTACCACCATTTTGGCCGTATTTGAAATTTCTAAAATCAACCATGGAAGTCGTAGATATGCTCATTAGATTTCCTAGGAACTATTACATGCTTCGATTCGATAAGGCTAGGCCACTTTATGCCCTTTTTAGTGAAAGAAAAAGGGTCAAAAACGAGTAAAATCCGTAAATTAACAAGGAAATTCACTTTACCCCCATTTTGGCCGTATTTGAAATTTCTAAAATCAACCATGGAAGTCGTAGATATGCTCGTTAGATTTCCTAGTAACTATTGCATACTTCGATTCGATAAGGCTAGGCCACTTTATGCCTTTTTTAGTGAAAGAAACGGGTCAAAAACGGGTAAAATCCGTAAATTAACAAGGAAATTACCCCCATGTTGGCCGTTTTTGAAAATTCAAATATAAACCTTGGAACTCGTAGATATGCTTGTTAGATTTCCTAGGAACTATTACATGCTTCTATTTGATAAGGCTAGGCCACTTTATGCCCTTTTTAGTGAAAGAAAAAGGGTCAAAAACGAGTAAAATCCGTAAATTAACATGGAAATTCACTTTACCACCATTTTGGCCGTATTTGAAATTTCTAAAATCAACCATGGAAGTCGTAGATATGCTCATTAGATTTCCTAGGAACTATTACATGCTTCGATTCGATAAGGCTAGGCCACTTTATGCCCTTTTTAGTGAAAGAAAAAGGGTCAAAAACGAGTAAAATCCGTAAATTAACAAGGAAATTCACTTTACCACCATTCTGGCCGTATTTGAAATTTCTAAAATCAACCATGGAAGTAGTAGATATGCTCATCAGATTTCCTAGGAACTATTACATGCTTCGATTCGATAAGGCTAGGCCACTTTATGCCCTTTTTAGTGAAAGAAAAATGATCAAAATCGAGTAAAATCCGTAAATTAACAAGGAAATTCACTTTACCACCATTTTGGCCATTTTTGAAATTTCTAAAATCAACCATGGAAGTCGTAGATATGCTCATTAGATTTCCTAGGAACTATTACATGCTTCGATTCGATAAGGCTAGGCACTTTATGCCATTTTTAGTGAAAGAAAAAGGATCAAAATCGGGTAAAATCCGTAAATTAACAAGGAAATTCACTTTACCACCATTTTGGCCGTTTTTGAAATTTCTAAAATCAACCATGGAAGTCGTAGATATGCTCGTTAGATTTCCTAGTAACTATTGCATACTTCGATTCGATAAGGCTAGGCCACTTTATGCCTTTTTTAGTGAAAGAAAAGGGTCAAAAACGGGTAAAATCCGTAAATTAACAAGGAAATTACCCCCATGTTGGCCGTTTTTGAAAATTCAAATATAAACCATGGAACTCGTAGATATGCTTGTTAGATTTCCTAGGAACTATTACATGCTTCTATTTGATAAGGCTAGGCCACTTTATGCCCTTTTTAGTGAAAGAAAAAGGGTCAAAAACGAGTAAAATCCGTAAATTAACAAGGAAATTCACTTTACCACCATTTTGGCCGTATTTGAAATTTCTAAAATCAACCATGGAAGTCGTAGATATGCTCATTAGATTTCCTAGGAACTATTACATGCTTCGATTCGATAAGGCTAGGCCACTTTATGCCCTTTTTAGTGAAAGAAAAAGGGTCAAAAACGAGTAAAATCCGTAAATTAACAAGGAAATTCACTTTACCCCCATTTTGGCCGTATTTGAAATTTCTAAAATCAACCATGGAAGTCGTAGATATGCTCGTTAGATTTCCTAGTAACTATTGCATACTTCGATTCGATAAGGCTAGGCCACTTTATGCCTTTTTTAGTGAAAGAAACGGGTCAAAAACGGGTAAAATCCGTAAATTAACAAGGAAATTACCCCCATGTTGGCCGTTTTTGAAAATTCAAATATAAACCTTGGAACTCGTAGATATGCTTGTTAGATTTCCTAGGAACTATTACATGCTTCTATTTGATAAGGCTAGGCCACTTTATGCCCTTTTTAGTGAAAGAAAAAGGGTCAAAAACGAGTAAAATCCGTAAATTAACATGGAAATTCACTTTACCACCATTTTGGCCGTATTTGAAATTTCTAAAATCAACCATGGAAGTCGTAGATATGCTCATTAGATTTCCTAGGAACTATTACATGCTTCGATTCGATAAGGCTAGGCCACTTTATGCCCTTTTTAGTGAAAGAAAAAGGGTCAAAAACGAGTAAAATCCGTAAATTAACAAGGAAATTCACTTTACCACCATTCTGGCCGTATTTGAAATTTCTAAAATCAACCATGGAAGTAGTAGATATGCTCATCAGATTTCCTAGGAACTATTACATGCTTCGATTCGATAAGGCTAGGCCACTTTATGCCCTTTTTAGTGAAAGAAAAATGATCAAAATCGAGTAAAATCCGTAAATTAACAAGGAAATTACCCCTATGTTGGCTGTTTTTGAAAATTCTAATATAGACCACTAAAGTCGTAGATATGTTTGTTAGCTTTCCTAGGAACTATTACATGCTTCGATTTGATAAGGCTAAGCCACTTTATGCCTTTTTTAGTGAAAGAAAAAGGGTCAAAAACGGGTAAAATCCGAAAATTAACAAGGAAATTCACTTTACCACCATTTTGGCCATTTTTGAAATTTCTAAAATCAACCATGGAAGTCGTAGATATGCTCATTAGATTTCCTAGGAACTATTACATGCTTCGATTCGATAAGGCTAGGCACTTTATGCCCTTTTTAGTGAAAGAAAAAGGATCAAAATCGAGTAAAATCCGTAAATTAACAAGGAAATTCACTTTACCACCATTTTGGCCGTTTTTGAAATTTCTAAAATCAACCATGGAAGTCGTAGATATGCTCGTTAGATTTCCTAGTAACTATTGCATACTTCGATTCGATAAGGCTAGGCCACTTTATGCCTTTTTTAGTGAAAGAAAAGGGTCAAAAACGGGTAAAATCCGTAAATTAACAAGGAAATTACCCCCATGTTGGCCGTTTTTGAAAATTCAAATATAAACAATGGAACTCGTAGATATGCTTGTTAGATTTCCTAGGAACTATTACATGCTTCTATTTGATAAGGCTAGGCCACTTTATGCCCTTTTTAGTGAAAGAAAAAGGGTCAAAAACGAGTAAAATCCGTAAATTAACAAGGAAATTCACTTTACCACCATTTTGGCCGTATTTGAAATTTCTAAAATCAACCATGGAAGTCGTAGATATGCTCATTAGATTTCCTAGGAACTATTACATGCTTCGATTCGATAAGGCTAGGCCACTTTATGCCCTTTTTAGTGAAAGAAAAAGGGTCAAAAACGAGTAAAATCCGTAAATTAACAAGGAAATTCACTTTACCACCATTTTGGCCGTTTTTGAAATTTCTAAAATCAACCACGGAAGTCGTAGATATGCTCATTAGATTTCCTAGGAACTATTACATGTTTCGATTCGATAAGGCTAGGCCACTTTATGCCTTTTTTAGTGAAAGAAAAGGGTCAAAAACGAGTAAAATCCATAAATTAACAAAGAAATTACCCCCATGTTGGCCATTTTTGAAAATTCTAATATAAACCATGGAAGTCGTAGATATGCTTGTTAGATTTCCTAGGAACTATTACATGCTTCGATTTGATAAGGCTAGGCCACTTTATGCTCTTTTTAGTGAAAGAAAAAGGGTCAAAAACGAGTAAAATCTATAAATTAACAAGGAAATTCACTTTACCACCATTTTGGCCGTTTTTGAAATTTCTAAAATCAACCACGGAAGTCGTAGATATGCTCATTAGATTTCCTAGGAACTATTACATGCTTCGATTCGATAAGGCTAGGCCACTTTATGCCTTTTTTAGTGAAAGAAAAAGGATCAAAATCGAGTAAAATCCGTAAATTAACAAGGAAATTACCCCCATGTTGGCCGTTTTTGAAAATTCTAATATAAACCATGGAAGTCGTAGATATGCTTGTTAGATTTCCTTGGAACTATTACATGCTTCGATTCGATAAGGCTAGGCCACTTTATGCCTTTTTTAGTGAAAGAAAAGGGTCAAAAACGAGTAAAATCCGTAAATTAACAAGGAAATTACCCCCATGTTGGCCGTTTTTGAAAATTCTAATATAAACCATGGAAGTCGTAGATATGCTTGTTAGATTTCCTAGGAACTATTACATGCTTCGATTTGATAATGCTAGGCCACTTTATGCCCTTTTTAGTGAAAGAAAAAGGGTCAAAAACGAGTAAAATCCGTAAATTAACCTATCCCCCATTTTGGCCGTTTTTGAAAATTCTAAAATGAACCATGGAAGTCATAGATATGCTCGTTAGATTTCCTAGGTACTATTACATGCTTCGATTCGATAAGGCTAGGCCACTTTATGCCTTTATTAGTGAAAGAAAAAAGTCAAAAACGAGTAAAATCCGTAAATTAACAAGGAAATTACCCCCATGTTGGCCGTTTTTGAAAATTCTAATATAAAAAATGGAAGTCGTAGATATGCTTGTTAGATTTCCTAGGAACTATTACATGCTTCGATTTGATAATGCTAGGCCACTTTATGCCCTTTTTAGTGAAAGAAAAAGGGCCAAAAACGAGTAAAATCCGTAAATTAACAAGGAAATTCACTTTACGACCATTTTGGCCGTTTTTGAAATTTCTAAAATCAACCATGGAAGTCGTAGATATGCTCATTAGATTTCCTAGGAACTATTACATGCTTCGATTTGATAAGGCTAGGCCACTATATGCCCTTTTGAGTGAAAGAAAAATGATCAAAATCGAGTAAAATCCGTAAATTAACAAGGAAATTACCCCTATGTTGGCTGTTTTTGAAAATTCTAATATAGACCACTAAAGTCGTAGATATGTTTGTTAGCTTTCCTAGGAACTATTACATGCTTCGATTTGATAAGGCTAGGCCACTTTATGCCTTTTTTAGTGAAAGAAAAACGGTCAAAAACGGGTAAAATCCGTAAATTAACAAGGAAATTCACTTTACCACCATTTTGGCCATTTTTGAAATTTCTAAAATCAACCATGGAAGTCGTAGATATGCTCATTAGATTTCCTAGGAACTATTACATGCTTCGATTCGATAAGGCTAGGCACTTTATGCCATTTTTAGTGAAAGAAAAAGGATCAAAATCGGGTAAAATCCGTAAATTAACAAGGAAATTCACTTTACCACCATTTTGGCCGTTTTTGAAATTTCTAAAATCAACCATGGAAGTCGTAGATATGCTCGTTAGATTTCCTAGTAACTATTGCATACTTCGATTCGATAAGGCTAGGCCACTTTATGCCTTTTTTAGTGAAAGAAAAGGGTCAAAAACGGGTAAAATCCGTAAATTAACAAGGAAATTACCCCCATGTTGGCCGTTTTTGAAAATTCAAATATAAACCATGGAACTCGTAGATATGCTTGTTAGATTTCCTAGGAACTATTACATGCTTCTATTTGATAAGGCTAGGCCACTTTATGCCCTTTTTAGTGAAAGAAAAAGGGTCAAAAACGAGTAAAATCCGTAAATTAACAAGGAAATTCACTTTACCACCATTTTGGCCGTATTTGAAATTTCTAAAATCAACCATGGAAGTCGTAGATATGCTCATTAGATTTCCTAGGAACTATTACATGCTTCGATTCGATAAGGCTAGGCCACTTTATGCCCTTTTTAGTGAAAGAAAAAGGGTCAAAAACGAGTAAAATCCGTAAATTAACAAGGAAATTCACTTTACCCCCATTTTGGCCGTATTTGAAATTTCTAAAATCAACCATGGAAGTCGTAGATATGCTCGTTAGATTTCCTAGTAACTATTGCATACTTCGATTCGATAAGGCTAGGCCACTTTATGCCTTTTTTAGTGAAAGAAACGGGTCAAAAACGGGTAAAATCCGTAAATTAACAAGGAAATTACCCCCATGTTGGCCGTTTTTGAAAATTCAAATATAAACCTTGGAACTCGTAGATATGCTTGTTAGATTTCCTAGGAACTATTACATGCTTCTATTTGATAAGGCTAGGCCACTTTATGCCCTTTTTAGTGAAAGAAAAAGGGTCAAAAACGAGTAAAATCCGTAAATTAACATGGAAATTCACTTTACCACCATTTTGGCCGTATTTGAAATTTCTAAAATCAACCATGGAAGTCGTAGATATGCTCATTAGATTTCCTAGGAACTATTACATGCTTCGATTCGATAAGGCTAGGCCACTTTATGCCCTTTTTAGTGAAAGAAAAAGGGTCAAAAACGAGTAAAATCCGTAAATTAACAAGGAAATTCACTTTACCACCATTCTGGCCGTATTTGAAATTTCTAAAATCAACCATGGAAGTAGTAGATATGCTCATCAGATTTCCTAGGAACTATTACATGCTTCGATTCGATAAGGCTAGGCCACTTTATGCCCTTTTTAGTGAAAGAAAAATGATCAAAATCGAGTAAAATCCGTAAATTAACAAGGAAATTACCCCTATGTTGGCTGTTTTTGAAAATTCTAATATAGACCACTAAAGTCGTAGATATGTTTGTTAGCTTTCCTAGGAACTATTACATGCTTCGATTTGATAAGGCTAAGCCACTTTATGCCTTTTTTAGTGAAAGAAAAAGGGTCAAAAACGGGTAAAATCCGAAAATTAACAAGGAAATTCACTTTACCACCATTTTGGCCATTTTTGAAATTTCTAAAATCAACCATGGAAGTCGTAGATATGCTCATTAGATTTCCTAGGAACTATTACATGCTTCGATTCGATAAGGCTAGGCACTTTATGCCCTTTTTAGTGAAAGAAAAAGGATCAAAATCGAGTAAAATCCGTAAATTAACAAGGAAATTCACTTTACCACCATTTTGGCCGTTTTTGAAATTTCTAAAATCAACCATGGAAGTCGTAGATATGCTCGTTAGATTTCCTAGTAACTATTGCATACTTCGATTCGATAAGGCTAGGCCACTTTATGCCTTTTTTAGTGAAAGAAAAGGGTCAAAAACGGGTAAAATCCGTAAATTAACAAGGAAATTACCCCCATGTTGGCCGTTTTTGAAAATTCAAATATAAACAATGGAACTCGTAGATATGCTTGTTAGATTTCCTAGGAACTATTACATGCTTCTATTTGATAAGGCTAGGCCACTTTATGCCCTTTTTAGTGAAAGAAAAAGGGTCAAAAACGAGTAAAATCCGTAAATTAACAAGGAAATTCACTTTACCACCATTTTGGCCGTATTTGAAATTTCTAAAATCAACCATGGAAGTCGTAGATATGCTCATTAGATTTCCTAGGAACTATTACATGCTTCGATTCGATAAGGCTAGGCCACTTTATGCCCTTTTTAGTGAAAGAAAAAGGGTCAAAAACGAGTAAAATCCGTAAATTAACAAGGAAATTCACTTTACCACCATTTTGGCCGTTTTTGAAATTTCTAAAATCAACCACGGAAGTCGTAGATATGCTCATTAGATTTCCTAGGAACTATTACATGTTTCGATTCGATAAGGCTAGGCCACTTTATGCCTTTTTTAGTGAAAGAAAAGGGTCAAAAACGAGTAAAATCCATAAATTAACAAAGAAATTACCCCCATGTTGGCCATTTTTGAAAATTCTAATATAAACCATGGAAGTCGTAGATATGCTTGTTAGATTTCCTAGGAACTATTACATGCTTCGATTTGATAAGGCTAGGCCACTTTATGCTCTTTTTAGTGAAAGAAAAAGGGTCAAAAACGAGTAAAATCTATAAATTAACAAGGAAATTCACTTTACCACCATTTTGGCCGTTTTTGAAATTTCTAAAATCAACCACGGAAGTCGTAGATATGCTCATTAGATTTCCTAGGAACTATTACATGCTTCGATTCGATAAGGCTAGGCCACTTTATGCCTTTTTTAGTGAAAGAAAAAGGATCAAAATCGAGTAAAATCCGTAAATTAACAAGGAAATTACCCCCATGTTGGCCGTTTTTGAAAATTCTAATATAAACCATGGAAGTCGTAGATATGCTTGTTAGATTTCCTTGGAACTATTACATGCTTCGATTCGATAAGGCTAGGCCACTTTATGCCTTTTTTAGTGAAAGAAAAGGGTCAAAAACGAGTAAAATCCGTAAATTAACAAGGAAATTACCCCCATGTTGGCCGTTTTTGAAAATTCTAATATAAACCATGGAAGTCGTAGATATGCTTGTTAGATTTCCTAGGAACTATTACATGCTTCGATTTGATAAGGCTAGGCCACTTTATGCCCTTTTTAGTGAAAGAAAAAGGGTCAAAAACGAGTAAAATCCGTAAATTAACAAGGAAATTTACTTTACCGCCATTTTGGCCGTTTTTGAAATTTCTAAAATCAACCACGGAAGTCGTAGATATGCTCATTAGATTTCCTAGGAACTATTACATGCTTCGATTCGATAAGGCTAGGCCACTTTATGCCTTTTTTAGTGAAAGAAAAGGGTCAAAAACGAGTAAAATCCGTAAATTAACAAAGAAATTACCCCCATGTTGGCCGTTTTTGAAAATTCTAATATAAACCATGGAAGTCGTAGATATGCTTGTTAGATTTCCTTGGAACTATTACATGCTTCGATTTGATAATGCTAGGCCACTTTATGCCCTTTTTAGTGAAAGAAAAAGGGTCAAAAACGAGTAAAATCCGTAAATTAACAAGGAAATTCACTTTACCACCATTTTGGCCGTTTTTGAAATTTCTAAAATCAACCACGGAAGTCGTAGATATGCTCATTAGATTTCCTAGGAACTATTACATGCTTCGATTCGATAAGGCTAGGCCACTTTATGCCTTTTTTAGTGAAAGAAAAGGGTCAAAAACGAGTAAAATCCGTAAATTAACAAAGAAATTACCCCCATGTTGGCCGTTTTTGAAAATTCTAATATAAACCGTGGAAGTCGTAGATATGCTTGTTAGATTTCCTTGGAACTATTACATGCTTCGATTTGATAAGGCTAGGCCACTTTATGCTCTTTTTAGTGAAAGAAAAAGGGTCAAAAACGAGTAAAATCTGTAAATTAACAAGGAAATTCACTTTACCACCGTTTTGGCCGTTTTTGAAATTTCTAAAATCAACCATGGAAGTCGTAGATATGCTCATTAGATTTCCTAGGAACTATTACATGCTTCGATTCGATAAGGCTAGGCCACTTTATGCCTTTTTTAGTGAAAGAAAATGGGTCAAAAACGAGTAAAATCCGTAAATTAACAAGGAAATTACCCCCATGTTGGCCGTTTTTTAAAATTATAATATAAACCATGGAAGTCGTAGATATGCTTGTTAGATTTCCTAGGAACTATTACATGCTTCGATTTGATAAGGCTAGGCCACTTTATGCCGTTTTTAGTGAGAGAAAAAGGGTCAAAAACGAGTAAAATCCGTAAATTAACAAGGAAATTCACTTTACCACCATTTTGGCCGTTTTTGAAATTTCTAAAATCAACCATGGAAGTCGTAGATATGCTCATTAGATTTCCTAGGAACTATTACATGCTTCGATTCGATAAGGCTAGGCCACTTTATGCTCTTTTTAGTGAAAGAAAAAGGGTCAAAAACGAGTAAACTCCGTAAATTAACAAGGAAATTACCCCCATGTTGGCCGTTTTTGAAAATTCTAATATAAACCATGGAAGTCGTAGATATGCTTGTTAGATTTCCTTGGAACTATTACATGCTTCGATTCGATAAGGCTAGGCCACTTTATGCCTTTTTTAGTGAAAGAAAAGGGTCAAAAACGAGTAAAATCCGTAAATTAACAAGGAAATTACCCCCATGTTGGCCGTTTTTGAAAATTCTAATATAAACCATGGAAGTCGTAGATATGCTTGTTAGATTTCCTAGGAACTATTACATGCTTCGATTTGATAAGGCTAGGCCACTTTATGCCCTTTTTAGTGAAAGAAAAAGGGTCAAAAACGAGTAAAATCCGTAAATTAACAAGGAAATTTACTTTACCGCCATTTTGGCCGTTTTTGAAATTTCTAAAATCAACCACGGAAGTCGTAGATATGCTCATTAGATTTCCTAGGAACTATTACATGCTTCGATTCGATAAGGCTAGGCCACTTTATGCCTTTTTTAGTGAAAGAAAAGGGTCAAAAACGAGTAAAATCCGTAAATTAACAAAGAAATTACCCCCATGTTGGCCGTTTTTGAAAATTCTAATATAAACCATGGAAGTCGTAGATATGCTTGTTAGATTTCCTTGGAACTATTACATGCTTCGATTTGATAATGCTAGGCCACTTTATGCCCTTTTTAGTGAAAGAAAAAGGGTCAAAAACGAGTAAAATCCGTAAATTAACAAGGAAATTCACTTTACCACCATTTTGGCCGTTTTTGAAATTTCTAAAATCAACCACGGAAGTCGTAGATATGCTCATTAGATTTCCTAGGAACTATTACATGCTTCGATTCGATAAGGCTAGGCCACTTTATGCCTTTTTTAGTGAAAGAAAAGGGTCAAAAACGAGTAAAATCCGTAAATTAACAAAGAAATTACCCCCATGTTGGCCGTTTTTGAAAATTCTAATATAAACCGTGGAAGTCGTAGATATGCTTGTTAGATTTCCTTGGAACTATTACATGCTTCGATTTGATAAGGCTAGGCCACTTTATGCTCTTTTTAGTGAAAGAAAAAGGGTCAAAAACGAGTAAAATCTGTAAATTAACAAGGAAATTCACTTTACCACCGTTTTGGCCGTTTTTGAAATTTCTAAAATCAACCATGGAAGTCGTAGATATGCTCATTAGATTTCCTAGGAACTATTACATGCTTCGATTCGATAAGGCTAGGCCACTTTATGCCTTTTTTAGTGAAAGAAAATGGGTCAAAAACGAGTAAAATCCGTAAATTAACAAGGAAATTACCCCCATGTTGGCCGTTTTTTAAAATTATAATATAAACCATGGAAGTCGTAGATATGCTTGTTAGATTTCCTAGGAACTATTACATGCTTCGATTTGATAAGGCTAGGCCACTTTATGCCGTTTTTAGTGAGAGAAAAAGGGTCAAAAACGAGTAAAATCCGTAAATTAACAAGGAAATTCACTTTACCACCATTTTGGCCGTTTTTGAAATTTCTAAAATCAACCATGGAAGTCGTAGATATGCTCATTAGATTTCCTAGGAACTATTACATGCTTCGATTCGATAAGGCTAGGCCACTTTATGCTCTTTTTAGTGAAAGAAAAAGGGTCAAAAACGAGTAAACTCCGTAAATTAACAAGGAAATTACCCCCATGTTGGCCGTTTTTGAAAATTCTAATATAAACCATGGAAGTCGTAGATATGCTTGTTAGATTTCCTAGGAACTATTACATGCTTCGATTTGATAATGCTAGGCCACTTTATGCCCTTTTTAGTGAAAGAAAAAGGGTCAAAAACGAGTAAAATCCGTAAATTAACAAGGAAATTCACTTTACCACCATTTTGGCCGTTTTTGAAATTTCTAAAATCAACCACGGAAGTCGTAGATATGCTCATTAGATTTCCTAGGAACTATTACATGCTTCGATTCGATAAGGCAAGGCCACTTTATGCCTTTTTTAGTGAAAGAAAAGGGTCAAAAACGAGTAAAATTCGTAAATTAACAAAGAAATTACCCCCATGTTGGCCGTTTTTGAAAATTCTAATATAAACCATGGAAGTCGTAGATATGCTTGTTAGATTTCCTAGGAACTATTACATGCTTCGATTTGATAAGGCTAGGCCACTTTATGCTTTTTTTAGTGAAAGAAAAAGGGTCAAAAACGAGTAAAATCTATAAATTAACAAGGAAATTCACTTTACCACCATTTTGGCCGTTTTTGAAATTTCTAAAATCAACCACGGAAGTCGTAGATATGCTCATTAGATTTCCTAGGAACTATTACATGCTTCGATTCGATAAGGCTAGGCCACTTTATGCCTTTTTTAGTGAAAGAAAATGGGTCAAAAACGAGTAAACTCCGTAAATTAACAAGGAAATTACCCCCATGTTGGCCGTTTTTGAAAATTCTAATATAAACCATGGAAGTCGTAGATATGCTTGTTAGATTTCCTAGGAACTATTACATGCTTCGATTTGATAATGCTAGGCCACTTTATCCCCTTTTTAGTGAAAGAAAAAGGGTCAAAAACGAGTAAAATCCGTAAATTAACAAGGAAATTCACTTTACCACCATTTTGGCCGTTTTTGAAATTTCTAAAATCAACCACGGAAGTCGTAGATATGCTCATTAGATTTCCTAGGAACTATTACATGGTTCGATTCGATAAGGCTAGGCCACTTTATGCCTTTTTTAGTGAAAGAAAAGGGTCAAAAACGAGTAAAATCCGTAAATTAACAAAGAAATTACCCCCATGTTGGCCATTTTTGAAAATTCTAATATAAACCATGGAAGTCGTAGATATGCTTGTTAGATTTCCTAGGAACTATTACATGCTTCGATTTGATAAGGCTAGGCCACTTTATGCTCTTTTTAGTGAAAGAAAAAGGGTCAAAAACGAGTAAAATCTATAAATTAACAAGGAAATTCACTTTACCACCATTTTGGCCGTTTTTGAAATTTCTAAAATCAACCACGGAAGTCGTAGATATGCTCATTAGATTTCCTAGGAACTATTACATGCTTCGATTCGATAAGGCTAGGCCACTTTATGCCCTTTTTAGTGAAAGAAAAAGGATCAAAATCGAGTAAAATCCGTAAATTAACAAGGAAATTACCCCCATGTTGGCCGTTTTTGAAAATTCTAATATAAACCATGGAAGTCGTAGATATGCTTGTTAGATTTCCTTGGAACTATTACATGCTTCGATTCGATAAGGCTAGGCCACTTTATGCCTTTTTTAGTGAAAGAAAAGGGTCAAAAACGAGTAAAATCCGTAAATTAACAAGGAAATTACCCCCATGTTGGCCGTTTTTGAAAATTCTAATATAAACCATGGAAGTCGTAGATATGCTTGTTAGATTTCCTAGGAACTATTACATGCTTCGATTTGATAATGCTAGGCCACTTTATGCCCTTTTTAGTGAAAGAAAAAGGGTCAAAAACGAGTAAAATCCATAAATTAACAAGGAAATTCACTTTACCACCATTTTGGCCGTTTTTGAAATTTCAAAAATCAACCATGGAAGTCGTAGATATGCTCATTAAATTTCCTAGGAACTATTACATGCTTCGATTCGATAAGGCTAGGCCACTTTATGCCCTTTTTAGTGAAAGAAAAATGATCAAAATCGAGTAAACTCCGTAAATTAACAAGGAAATTACCCCTATGTTGGCCGTTTTTGAAAATTCTAATATAGACCATTCAAGTCGTAGATATGTTTGTTAGATTTCCTATGAACTATTACATGCTTCGATTCGATAAGGCTAGGCCACTTTATGCCTTTTTTAGTGAAAGAAAAAGGATCCAAATCGTGTAAAATCCGTAAATTAACAAGGAAATTACCCCCATGTTGGCCGTTTTTGAAAATTCTAATATAAACCATGGAAGTCGTAGATATGCTTGTTAGATTTCCTAGGAACTATTACATGCTTCGATTTGATAAGGCTAGGCCACTTTATGCCCTTTTTAGTGAAAGAAAAAGGGTCAAAAACGAGTAAAATCCGTAAATTAACAAGGAAATTTACTTTACCGCCATTTTGGCCGTTTTTGAAATTTCTAAAATCAACCACGGAAGTCGTAGATATGCTCATTAGATTTCCTAGGAACTATTACATGCTTCGATTCGATAAGGCTAGGCCACTTTATGCCTTTTTTAGTGAAAGAAAAGGGTCAAAAACGAGTAAAATCCGTAAATTAACAAAGAAATTACCCCCATGTTGGCCGTTTTTGAAAATTCTAATATAAACCATGGAAGTCGTAGATATGCTTGTTAGATTTCCTTGGAACTATTACATGCTTCGATTTGATAGGGCTAGGCCACATTATGCTCTTTTTAGTGAAAGAAAAAGGGTCAAAAATGAGTAAAATCCGTAAATTAACAAGGAAATTCACTTTACCACCATTTTGGCCGTTTTTGAAATTTCTAAAATCAACCATGGAAGTCGTAGATATGCTCATTAGATTTCCTAGGAACTATTACATGCTTCGATTCGATAAGGCTAGGCCACTTTATGCCTTTTTTAGTGAAAGAAAATGGGTCAAAAACGAGTAAAATCCGTAAATTAACAAGGAAATTACCCCCATGTTGGCCGTTTTTGAAAATTCTAATATAAACCATGGAAGTCGTAGATATGCTTGTTAGATTTCCTTGGAACTATTGCATGCTTCGATTTGATAAGGCTAGGCCACTTTATGCCCTTTTTAGTGAGAGAAAAAGGGTCAAAAACGAGTAAAATCCGTAAATTAACAAGGAAATTCACTTTACCACCATTTTGGCCGTTTTTGAAATTTCTAAAATCAACCACGGTAGTCGTAGATATGCTCATTAGATTTCCTAGGAACTATTACATGCTTCGATTCGATAAGGCTAGGCCACTTTATGCTCTTTTTAGTGAAAGAAAAAGGGTCAAAAACGAGTAAACTCCGTAAATTAACAAGGAAATTCACTTTACCACCATTTTGGCCGTTTTTGAAATTTCTAAAATCAACCATGGAAGTCGTAGATATGCTCATTAGATTTCCTAGGAACTATTACATGCTTCGATTCGATAAGGCTAGGCCACTTTATGCCCTTTTTAGTGAAAGAAAAAGGATCAAAATCGAGTAAAATCCGTAAATTAACAAGGAAATTACCCCCATGTTGGCCGATTTTGAAAATTCTAATATAAACCATGGAAGTCATAGATATACTCGTTAGATTTTCTAGGAACTATTACATGCTTCGATTCGTTAAGTTTAGGCCACTTTATGCCTTTTCTAGTGAAAGAAAAAGGGTCAAAAACGAGTAAAATCTGTAAATTAACAAGGAAATTACCCCCATGTTGGCCGTTTTTGAAAATTCTAATATAAACCATGGAAGTCGTAGATATGCTTGTTAGATTTCCTTGGAACTATTACATGCTTCGATTCGATAAGGCTAGGCCACTTTATGCCTTTTTTAATGAAAGAAAAGGGTCAAAAATGAGTAAAATCCGTAAATTAACAAGGAAATTACCCCCATGTTGGCCGTTTTTGAATATTCTAATATAAACCATGGAAGTCGTAGATATGCTTGTTAGATTTCCTTGGAACTATTACATGCTTCGATTTGATAAGGCTAGGCCACTTTATGCGCTTTTTAGTGAAAGAAAAAGGGTCAAAAACGAGTAAAATCCGTAAATTAACAAGGAAATTCACTTTACCACCATTTTGGCCGTTTTTGAAATTTCTATAATCAACCATGGAAGTCGTAGATATGCTCATTAGATTTCCTAGGAACTATTACATGCTTCGATTCGATAAGGCTAGGCCACTTTATGCCCTTTTTAGTGAAAGAAAAAGGATCAAAATCGAGTAAAATCCGTAAATTAACAAGGAAATTACCCCCATGTTGGCCGTTTTTGAAAATTCTAATATAAACCATGGAAGTCGTAGATATGCTTGTTAGATTTCCTTGGAACTATTACATGCTTCGATTCGATAAGGCTAGGCCACTTTATGCCTTTTTTAGTGAAAGAAAAGGGTCAAAAACGAATAAAATCCGTAAATTAACAAGGAAATTACCCCCATGATGGCCGTTTTTGAAAATTCTAATATAAACCATGGAAGTCGTAGATATGCTTGTTAGATTTCCTAGGAACTATTACATGCTTCGATTTGATAATGCTAGGCCACTTTATGCCCTTTTTAGTGAAAGAAAAAGGGTCAAAAACGAGTAAAATCCGTAAATTAACAAGGAAGTTCACTTTACCACCATTTTGGCCGTTTTTGAAATTTCTAAAATCAACCATGGAAGTCGTAGATATGCTCATTAAATTTCCTAGGAACTATTACATGCTTCGATTCGATAAGGCTAGGCCACTTTATGCCCTTTTTAGTGAAAGAAAAATGATCAAAATCGAGTAAAATCCGTAAATTAACAAGGAAATTACCCCTATGTTGGCCGTTTTTGAAAATTCTAATATAGACCATTCAAGTCGTAGATATGTTCGTTAGATTTCCTATGAACTATTACATGCTTCGAATCGATAAGGCTAGGCCACTTTATGCCTTTTTTAGTGAAAGAAAAAGGATCCAAATCGAGTAAAATCCGTAAATTAACAACGAAATTACCCCCATGTTGGCCGTTTTTGAAAATTCTAATATAAACCATGGAAGTCGTAGATATGCTTGTTAGATTTCCTAGGAACTATTACATGCTTCGATTTGATAATGCTAGGCCACTTTATGCCCTTTTTAGTGAAAGAAAAAGGGTCAAAAACGAGTAAAATCCGTAAATTAACAAGGAAATTCACTTTACCACCATTTTGGCCGTTTTTGAAATTTCTAAAATCAACCATGGAAGTCGTAGATATGCTCATTAGATTTCCTAGGAACTATTACATGCTTCGATTCGATAAGGCTAGGCCACTTTATGCCCTTTTTAGTGAAAGAAAAAGGATCAAAATCGAGTAAAATCCGTAAATTAACAAGGAAATTACCCCCATGTTGGCCGATTTTGAAAATTCTAATATAAACCATGGAAGTCATAGATATGCTCGTTAGATTTCCTAGGAACTATTACATGCTTCGATTCGTTAAGTTTAGGCCACTTTATGCCTTTTCTAGTGAAAGAAAAAGGGTCAAAAACGAGTAAAATCCGTAAATTAACAAGGAAATTACCCCCATGTTGGCCGTTTTTGAAAATTCTAATATAAACCATGGAAGTCGTAGATATGCTTGTTAGATTTCCTAGGAACTATTACATGCTTCGATTTGATAATGCTAGGCCACTTTATGCCCTTTTTAGTGAAAGAAAAAGGGTCAAAAACGAGTAAAATCCGTAAATTAACAAGGAAGTTCACTTTACCACCATTTTGGCCGTTTTTGAAATTTCTAAAATCAACCATGGAAGTCGTAGATATGCTCATTAGATTTCCTAGGAACTATTACATGCTTCGATTCGATAAGGCTAGGCCACTTTATGCCCTTTTTAGTGAAAGAAAAAGGATCAAAATCGAGTAAAATCCGTAAATTAACAAGGAAATTACCCCCATGTTGGCCGATTTTGAAAATTCTAATATAAACCATGGAAGTCATAGATATGCTCGTTAGATTTCCTAGGAACTATTACATGTTTCGATTCGTTAAGTTTAGGCCACTTTATGCCTTTTCTAGTGAAAGAAAAAGGATCAAAATCGAGTAAAATCCGTAAATTAACAAGGAAATTACCCCCATGTTGGCCGATTTTGAAAATTCTAATATAAACCATGGAAGTCATAGATATGCTCGTTAGATTTCCTAGGAACTATTACATGCTTCGATTCGTTAAGTTTAGGCCACTTTATGCCTTTTCTAGTGAAAGAAAAAGGGTCAAAAACGAGTAAAATCCGTAAATTAACAAGGAAATTACCCCCATGTTGGCCGTTTTTGAAAATTCTAATATAAACCATGGAAGTCGTAGATATGCTTGTCAGATTTCCTTGGAACTATTACATGCTTCGATTCGATAAGGCTAGGCCACTTTATGCCATTTTTAGTGAAAGAAAAGGGTCAAAAATGAGTAAAATCCGTAAATTAACAAGGAAATTACCCCCATGTTGACCGTTTTTGAAAATTCTAATATAAACCATGGAAGTCGTAGATATGCTTGTTAGATTTCCTAGGAAGTATTACATGCTTCGATTTGATAATGCTAGGCCACTTTATGCCCTTTTTAGTGAAAGAAAAAGGGTCAAAAACGAGTAAAATCCGTAAATTAACAAGGAAATTCACTTTACCACCATTTTGGCCGTTTTTGAAATTTCTAAAATCAACCATGGAAGTCGTAGATATGCTCATTAGATTTCCTAGGAACTATTACATGCTTCGATTCGATAAGGCTAGGCCACTTTATGCCCTTTTTAGTGAAAGAAAAAGGATCAAAATCGAGTAAAATCCGTAAATTAACAAGGAAATTACCCCCATGTTGGCCGATTTTGAAAATTCTAATATAAACCATGGAAGTCATAGATATGCTCGTTAGATTTCCTAGGAACTATTACATGCTTCGATTCGTTAAGTTTAGGCCACTTTATGCCTTTTCTAGTGAAAGAAAAAGGGTCAAAAACGAGTAAAATCCGTAAATTAACAAGGAAATTACCCCCATGTTGGCCGTTTTTGAAAATTCTAATATAAACCATGGAAGTCGTAGATATGCTTGTTAGATTTCCTTGGAACTATTACATGCTTCGATTCGATAAGGCTAGGCCACTTTATGCCTTTTTTAGTGAAAGAAAAAGGTCAAAAATGAGTAAAATCCGTAAATTAACAAGGAAATTACCCCCATGTTGGCCGTTTTTGAAAATTCTAATATAAACCATGGAAGTCGTAGATATGCTTGTTAGATGATGAGTCATAGATAGTATTAATTATTGCCTTATTTAGTTTAGTTTTATCTTAGATTTGATTTTATTTTATTGCATTTTATTTTAGTTTAGAATATTTTACTTCAAATTGTCTTTTATTTTATTTTAGGAATAAATATATGGTGGAAGGTGCCTTGGAGCAAAAGAAAGAGGACTGGAGCAAAATACAGCGCAAGAATACGAAGATACGGGGCAAAAATACAATTCCCCTTACCAGAAGCTTGGCACGGCCCGTGCCAACATGTGGCACGGCCGTGCCCGTCTCCAGGACCTGTTTTGCTGCTTTTCTTCGGGCCCAAGTTACCCTGTTGCAGCTTTACCGTTTTATCCTTTTAGTTGCTTAGTTTCTAAGTCGATTGTAAAGCTATAAATAGAGTAGCTCTCCACCATAAACAAATCATCTTTACTTTGTTTATTTCAATTGCTATTTCAATAAAGTCTTTATTTCGTTTTTACTTTCTTCTTTGCAATTTACTTTTATCGCATTTTTCTTCTTCCCCCATGTCTACGATGAACATGAGTGAGTAGACTTCTTTGTCTTGGGATCGTTGGACAAGTCTAATGACGTAATCCGGATCAAGCCAAGTCTTAAACCCTAATTAATTGTTACCCTAATTCCTAATCTAAATTCACCGTTTTAACATGAATTAATTATTATCAAACTGTGGAAGCGAACGCGGAGGGTTTGATAATGGTTAATTCATCATCACAGATATCAATTCATAAAGCGAACGCGGAGCTTTGATATCCGAACAAGTGAATTTAGACAAGGTTTGCGAAACATGAGAATAGTCTAGCAAACCTTGGGACACATAAAGTTTCGATCTTCAAGGGTCCCAAAGGCAATCACCCATGAGAATAGGTGTGGTTGTTGGAGGGATACACTCACTGACTTCGAGAGGAGCTGTGATATGCTAAAGAGAAACTTGTCCTTAGTAATTAGGATTAACGTTTAATTATAAGTTTAAGGCTTGCTTGTGAAAAGATTCGTTATTACGATGAACCAATGATCCCAAGGCTTTTTAATATTATTGTTATTTACCTTCAAAAACTGCACTCTCCAACTTCTTATTTCTTCCTCTTCTAATCAATTTCTAAAAGCTAATTGGATTGACCAACTCCCTAGCGGAACGATAACTCTACTTACTACTATTACTTCGATAGGCCGTGCACTTGCGGTTTGGCCCTATCAAGTTTTTGGCGCCGTTGCCGGGGAGTTAACTAATTTAATTAGCTTTTACTTAGTGATTAGAATTCTCTCTTCTTCTCTCTCTTTTTCTTTTTTATTTTTAACTTTTTATTTTTCTGTCATTATTAACTTCTTGGGTCCTCAATTTTTTTTATGCGAAAAACTAGAAATCGAGTTGTAATAATCAACGAGATCGAAAGGTATTTGCATAGACGAAAGAGAGACACACAAAATAACACCGTCATGGCCAATCGCACTCTCAAAGAGTATGCAACGCCGTCTACGGCTGAGCCACAAGCTGTTATTGTGTACCCAACGGTTGAGGATGACAACTTTGAAATCAAGCCTGCCCTACTTAACTTGGTGCAGCAAAACCAATTCTCGGGATCCCCCACTGAGGATCCCAATCTTCACATCTCTGTTTTCCTACGAATTAGTGGAACCATGAAGGAGAACCAAGAAGCCGTAAGACTTCATCTCTTTCCCTTTTCCTTAAGGGATAGAGCTAGCGCTTGGTTCCATTCCCTCGAAGTCAGTTCCATTACTTCATGGGATCAGATGAGGCAAGCATTCCTTGCCCGTTTCTTTCCACCATCTAAAACCGCTAAACTTAGAGACCAAATCACGCGGTTCAACCAAAAAGATGGGGAATCTCTCTATGAGGCGTGGGAGCGTTTCAAAGAAATGCTAAGACTTTGTCCCCACCATGGCCTAGAGAAGTGGCTTATAGTCCACACTTTTTATAATGGCTTGTCTTATACCACTAAGATGTCTGTTGATGCAGCTGCAGGTGGGGCACTTATGAACAAGAACTACACGGAAGCGTATGCCCTAATTGAAGACATGGCTCAGAATCATTACAAATGGACCGACGAGAGAGCCATCTCTAGTTCTTCACCCTCCAAAAAGGAGGCAGGTATACACGAAGTCTCTAACTATGATCACCTTGCTTCTAAAATTGATACACTAACTGAAAAACTTGAAAAATTCAATGTTAGTGCTATCAATTCTGCATCTACTCCTTCTTGTGAAATATGTGGTATAGCTGGTTATGCTGGTGTTGATTGCCAACTAGGTAGTGCTATTAATGGTGTTGAGCAAATGAATTATGCTCAATACAACCAAGGGATGCGACAAAATCAAAATTTTTATAAAAACCAAAATCCCTATGGACAAGTAGCACCACCCGGTTACGCAAACAACCAAAGATTCACTCAAAAATCCAATTTGGAAATTTTGTTGGAAAACTCTATTGCCAACCAAAACAAACAACTTCAAGAACTCAAAAACCAAACTGGATTTCTGAATGATTCTCTTTCCAAGCTCAATACCAAGGTTGATTCTATTGCTACTCACTCTAAAATGCTTGAAACACAAATCGCCCAAATAGCCCAACAAGTGGCTACATCTTCCCAAACACCGGGAGTCTTTCCTGGTCAAACCGAAGCCAATCCCAAAGCCCAAGTTAATGTCATATCTTTTGGGGGTAGTAAGTTAGGCGAAACTTTTTCTAAGGTTAAAAACGTTGGGAAAGAAAATGTCAAGCCTGTAGGTGATAAAATTGTGATAGAAGAAGCTAAACCACTTGAAGAAAACAAAACTCCATCCCCCTTAAATCCTGATAAGCTTAAACTAGAGGGTAAATTTGAAAAATTTGTTAACATACTTAGGAAGATTTACATTAAACTTCCCTTTGCTGAAGCTTTGTCTAGGATGCCTCTATATGCCAAGTTTTTAAAGGAAATTTTTTCAAAGAAAAGGGTTATAGAGCATAATGAGACAATAGCCTTGGCTAAGGAAACTAGTGCAATCATCCAAGAAGCACCCCCTAAGCTTAGAGATCCAGGTAGCTTTGCCATACCATGTGAAATTGGGAATGAAACCATAAACAAAGCCTTATGTGACTTAGGAGCTAGTGTTAGTTTGCTGCCTTTGTCTCTTCTTAAAAGGATAGGGATAGGAGAGTTAAAACCTACAGAGATGGAATTAAAAATTGCTGATCGTTCTACCATGAAACTTGTAGGATTTGTCGAGGACATACCTGTTAAGATAGAGGGGATATACATCCCCACTGATTTTGTAGTCGTTGACATTGAAGAGGACGATGATGTCCCTATAATCCTAGGTAGACCCTTCCTTGCAACTGCGGGAGCTCTCATTGATGTTAAACTTGGTAGGATAGTCTTTCAAGTGAGTGATAAGATGGTAGGATTTGAGTTGGAAAACGTTATGAAAGGTCCCGCTCTTTACTCTTGTTGCATGCTTAACGATCATGTTGTGAAAGAACGTTTTATAACGTCATCTGCACAATATGATATCTTTGATCCATTCTAAGGACTCTTTCTAACCGTCAAGCTAATGACATTAAAAGAGCGCTTCGTGGGAGGCAACCCACGCATTTTACTGCTTTTGTTTTGTTTTAAGTTGTTTTGCAGGTAGTTGTCCAAGTGTGATTCGAAAAAAAATCAAGAAATTGAAAATTTTTGAAGCCCTCCTTACCAGAAGGTTGGCACGGCCCGTGCTGAAGCTGGCACGGCCGTGCCAGGTTTGTGAACAAAAAAGGGGACATGAGCCACAGAAAGTTGGCACGGCCCGTGCCAAGGGTGGCACGGCCGTGCCCGATCTCTGCACACCCTATAACATCAAATTTTTCTTCCTTCTTCCTCATTCACAAACCACAACCCTCTTTCATCTTTCAAACTTCTCTCTAAACCTCCATAACCTTCAAACCTTCAAACCTTCATATCTCCCTCAATTCTTAACCAAATCACTCAATTCTTTCACCAATCAACCACAAACTTCATCCAAAACAAAAACCACCAATCAAAAACACCCTTCACCCATTCAAACCCATAATTCACCAAAACCCTAATCTTTCAAAACCTAACCCAAAAACCACAAAACCTTAACCAATCTCCACATCCAAACCAACAAACCTTCCTTAAACATCAACCCCAACCCTTAACCAATCCTTTCCACCAAAAATCTTCCCAAACCCCAAACTTTCATACCAACCATAACCAAGGTCAAATGGCTTCAAGAAGAAGAAGTGGAAAGGAACCAGCAAGTTCTTCCGGTCCTCCCCCAAAGAAGCAAACACAAGTCAAGAATCATGGAATTCAGTTCAAAGACAACAAACAAAGGGACAGGTACAAAATTCATACTTCTAAAACCTTACATCCCTCTAGATATCCTGATTCCTATGATTTGCAAGTGCTAGGGCTTAGAGATGATGTTTTTAGGTTGATGGGTAGGCTAGGTTGGACTGATATGCTAACACCTATGAGGGGTTATGAGAATTTTACTTATGAATTTTTAAGCTCACTTGTTTTCACCAAAGATAAGTTGAATTTTGATAACCCTAATCATAGAGTTGTTTTCCGGTTATTGAACATTGATTATAATATGTCTCTTCAGCACTTTTGTGAAGCCTTAGGTTTTGTCAATGAGGGGTATATTCATGATCATTGGGATGATAGTCTAAAACCGGATAACTATGACCCAGCTGCCTTTTGGAACCGTATCACCGGCCTTGATAACTATGTCCCTAGAGCCAACAAAGCTAGCAACATTCACAACCCCGTACTTAGGTACCTTCAGAGGGTCATGGCTTGCACCATTTGGGGAAGAACCGAGCTAGGAAACACTAGAACCGATGAGTTGTTCATGTTATGGGCAATGCTCTACAACCACCCCGTCAACACTGGCTTTTACTTGATTGATTACCTAGACTTTGTAGCTACTAGACCAGCCGGTAGGGGAGACATAGTGGTGGGTGGCATCATTACATACATAGCTAAGTGTTTTGATGTGAGTGAGGATGAGGGGATCAAACCAATTGAGGGAAACAATAAGCTTAACCGGGAAACCCTCATTGCTATGAATTTCATTAAACATCGTCCACCACTCCATTACCAACTTAAGCTAAATGTGCCAATCGTGTTTTTATTGCCTAACCCATCTCGGACTACCACCGAGGTGGAAGAAAATTGGTTGTATGTTGATGATGTGCAGGTTCTAGAACAACAAGATGATGAGGGAGAAGGTGCTAACTTGCACCATGATGAAGGAGAAGGTGCTAACTTGCACCAAGAGGGGCACCATGGCCATGCAGCCGGTGAGCTTAATGAAAATCAAAGATGGACATGGATCCATAATGAGATCGAGAGGATGAGCACCGAGCAACAAAGGCAAGGTGTTGAAATCTCCGGCCTTCGCAATGAAGTTCAAAGGGGCAACCGTGTCAATGATGAAAATAATGAGATGCTCTGTCGGATGATGCAAAACCTCCAACTTCAAGGTCCTCCTTACGGACCTCAATAAACAAATGTGAGCTTTCCTCTTCCTCTCTTCCCTTCTTCTTCTCCCTATCTCTCTCATTCTTCTACTCATCTCCTTCTTTCTCCTTATTCTATCTCTTCTTCTTCTTCTTCTTCGTTTAATTTCTTTTTCCTTTGAATCATTGAGGACAATGCTTCCCCTAAGTGTGGGGGGGGCCTAATAAAGTGTCTAGAGTCGTAGTGTTCCCAAACTCCCTTGAACTTTATTCTTTTGTTTTGTTTTTATAGCAAGAGGCATGACTAAGTAGCTTGTTTTTAATGTGAATATGGCATGAAAATTTTTGTTTTGTCTCTTCTCTAAAGGTTGTTTCTTGTACATAAAAGTAGTTTCTTGTGTTTCTTATGTTCTTGCTATGCCCATATCCTGTTTTGATGTGAAAATTCTCCAATGAGAAAAGCACCCGGTTGCAATCCTTGAGCAATTGTATGAATAGGTATTTTAAGGAACACGTTCTATCTTTAGTGTTAACTTAGACCCTTTAAAGTCTTAAGAGTAAAAGTAGTATAAGTTTGTGTGGGAAAATTAATCAAATTGTTCTTAATTGTTATATTCTTATTAATTTGTTAAATGTTAAATGGGGCGGGAGAATGGCACCAACATGTGGGGGAAAGGACAATCCCTAACTTCCTAATTGTGGTGGTGACTCCCTAATTTGAACTTAATGTGAAACAAATTCATCAATGCTAGGGGGAAAGGACAATTACATCCAAAAAGACTTCCTACGCGGAGATGAAACAAACAATAATTTTGCAGCACTACTTAGGGTGATTTTGAATCTAGGGGGAAAGGACAATTACATCCGAGAAGACTCCCTACGAGGATAGATAGCCCCTAAGCATCTGCAGCCCCTTGTGCTTAATTGTTATATCTAATTTAATTTTAACTTGAATTCCCATCACTCTTATATGAAATGAAGAAAGGACTTTTCTCGGTTACTTTAGCACTAAAGATAGAACCTATTCCTCATAATATCTGTCTTATACAGGAGCAAGAAAAGGGTTGGACTGCACACACACACTCACTTGAAACTTGATGTTGGGTAGAATAGGTTCATGAGAAGTATTTGAAATTGTAATTAGTGTACTTGGAACAAAACCTTTCTTTGAGACTTATGTTCTTAATATTGCCATGAATCAATCTTTGTTGCTGCTATGTTTGCTGCCTTTTGCTTGAGGACAAGCAAAGATTCAAGTGTGGGGGAATTTGATGAGTCATAGATAGTATTAATTATTGCCTTATTTAGTTTAGTTTTATCTTAGATTTGATTTTATTTTATTGCATTTTATTTTAGTTTAGAATATTTTACTTCAAATTGTCTTTTATTTTATTTTAGGAATAAATATACGGTGGAAGGTGCCTTGGAGCAAAAGAAAGAGGACTGGAGCAAAATACAGCGCAAGAATACGAAGATACGGGGCAAAAATACAATTCCCCTTACCAGAAGCTTGGCACGGCCCCTGCCAACATGTGGCACGGCCGTGCCCGTCTCCAGGACCTGTTTTGCTGCTTTTCTTCGGGCCCAAGTTACCCTGTTGCAGCTTTACCGTTTTATCCTTTTAGTTGCTTAGTTTCTAAGTCGATTGTAAAGCTATAAATAGAGTAGCTCTCCACCATAAACAAATCATCTTTACTTTGTTTATTTCAATTGCTATTTCAATAAAGTCTTTATTTCGTTTTTACTTTCTTCTTTGCAATTTACTTTTATCGCATTTTTCTTCTTCCCCCATGTCTACGATGAACATGAGTGAGTAGACTTCTTTGTCTTGGGATCGTTGGACAAGTCTAATGACGTAATCCGGATCAAGCCAAGTCTTAAACCCTAATTAATTGTTACCCTAATTCCTAATCTAAATTCACCGTTTTAACATGAATTAATTATTATCAAACTGTGGAAGCGAACGCGGAGGGTTTGATAATGGTTAATTCATCATCACAGGTATCAATTCATAAAGCGAACGCGGAGCTTTGATATCCGAACAAGTGAATTTAGACAAGGTTTGCGAAACATGAGAATAGTCTAGCAAACCTTGGGACACATAAAGTTTCGATCTTCAAGGGTCCCAAAGGCAATCACCCATGAGAATAGGTGTGGTTGTTGGAGGGATACACTCACTGACTTCGAGAGGAGCTGTGATATGCTAAAGAGAAACTTGTCCTTAGTAATTAGGATTAACGTTTAATTATAAGTTTAAGGCTTGCTTGTGAAAAGATTCGTTATTACGATGAACCAATGATCCCAAGGCTTTTTAATATTATTGTTATTTACCTTCAAAAACTGCACTCTCCAACTTCTTATTTCTTCCTCTTCTAATCAATTTCTAAAAGCTAATTGGATTGACCAACTCCCTAGCGGAACGATAACTCTACTTACTACTATTACTTCGATAGGCCGTGCACTTGCGGTTTGGCCCTATCATTAGATTTCCTAGGAACTATTACATGCTTCGATTTGATAATGCTAGGCCACTTTATGCCCTTTTTAGTGAAAGAAAAAGGGTCAAAAACGAGTAAAATCCGTAAATTAACAAGGAAATTCACTTTACCACCATTTTGGCCGTTTTTGAAATTTCTAAAATCAACCACGGAAGTCGTAGATATGCTCATTAGATTTCCTAGGAACTATTACATGCTTCGATTCGATAAGGCTAGGCCACTTTATGCTCTTTTTAGTGAAAGAAAAATGATCAAAATCGAGTAAAATCCGTAAATTAACAAGGAAATTACCCCTATGTTGGCCGTTTTTGAAAATTCTAATATAGACCATTCAAGTCGTAGATATGTTTGTTAGATTTCCTACGAACTATTACAAGCTTCGATTCGATAAGGCTAGGCCACTTTATGCCTTTTTTAGTGAAAGAAAAAGGATCAAAATCGAGTAAAATCCGTAAATTAACAAGGAAATTACCCCCATGTTGGCCGTTTTTGAAAATTCTAATATAAACCATGGAAGTCATAGATATGCATGTTAGATTTCCTAGGAACTATTACATGCTTCGATTTGATAAGGCTAGGCCACTTTATGCCCTTTTTAGTGAGAGAAAAAGGGTCAAAAACGAGTAAAATCCGTAAATTAACAAGGAAATTCACTTTACCACCATTTTGGCCGTTTTTGAAATTTCTAAAATCAACCACGAAAGTCGTAGATATGCTCATTAGATTTCCTAGGAACTATTACATGCTTCGATTCGATTAGGCTATGCCACTTTATGCTCTTTTTAGTGAAAGAAAAAGGGTCAAAAACGAGTAAACTCCGTAAATTAACAAGGAAATTCACTTTACCACCATTTTGGCCGTTTTTGAAATTTCTAAAATCAACCATGGAAGTCGTAGATATGCTCATTAGATTTCCTAGGAACTATTACATGCTTCGATTCGATAAGGCTAGGCCACTTTATGCCCTTTTTAGTGAAAGAAAAAGGATCAAAATCGAGTAAAATCCGTAAATTAACAAGGAAATTACCCCCATGTTGGCCGATTTTGAAAATTCTAATATAAACCATGGAAGTCATAGATATGCTCGTTAGATTTCCTAGGAACTATTACATGCTTCGATTCGTTAAGTTTAGGCCACTTTATGCCTTTTCTAGTGAAAGAAAAAGGGTCAAAAACGAGTAAAATCCGTAAATTAACAAGGAAATTACCCCCATGTTGGCCGTTTTTGAAAATTCTAATATAAACCATGGAAGTCGTAGATATGCTTGTTAGATTTCCTTGGAACTATTACATGCATCTTTTTGATAAGGCTAGGCCACTTTATGCTCTTTTTAGTGAAAGAAAAAGGGTCAAAAACGAGTAAAATCCGTAACTTAACAAGGAAATTAACTTTACCACCATTTTGGCCGTTTTTGAAATTTCTAAAATAAACCATGGAAGTTGTAGATATGTTCATTAGATTTCCTAGGAACTATTACATGCTTCGATTCGATAAGGCTAGGCCACTTTATGCCTTTTTTAGTGAAAGAAAAGGGTCAAAAATGAGTAAAATCCGTAAATTAACAAGGAAATTACCCCCATGTTGGCCGTTTTTGAAATTTCTAATATAAACCATGGAAGTCGTAGATATGCTTGTTAGATTTCCTAGGAACTATTACATGCTTCGATTTGATAATGCTAGGCCACTTTATTCCCTTTTTAGTGAAAGAAAAAGGGTCAAAAACGAGTAAAATCCGTAAATTAACAAGGAAATTTACTTTACCACCATTTTGGCCGTTTTTGAAATTTCTAAAATCAACCATGGAAGTCGTAGATATGCTCATTAAATTTCCTAGGAACTATTACATGCTTCGATTCGATAAGGCTAGGCCACTTTATGCCCTTTTTAGTGAAAGAAAAATGATCAAAATCGAGTAAAATCCGTAAATTAACAAGGAAATTACCCCTATGTTGGCCGTTTTTGAAAATTCTAATATAGACCATTCAAGTCGTAGATATGTTTGTTAGATTTCCTACGAACTATTACATGCTTCGATTCGATAAGGCTAGGCCACTTTATGCCTTTTTTAGTGAAAGAAAAAGGATCAAAATCGAGTAAAATCCGTAAATTAACAAGGAAATTACCCCCATGTTGGCCGTTTTTGAAAATTCTAATATAAACCATGGAAGTCGTAGATATGCTTGTTTGATTTCCTAGGAACTATTACATGCTTCGATTTGATAAGGCTAGGCCACTTTATGCCCTTTTTAGTGAAAGAAAAAGGGTCAAAAACGAGTAAAATCCGTAAATTAACAAGGAAATTCACTATACCACCATTTTGGCCGTTTTTGAAATTTCTAAAATCAACCACGGAAGTCGTAGATATGCTCATTAGATTTCCTAGGAACTATTACATGCTTCGATTCGATAAGGCTAGGCCACTTTATGCCTTTTTTAGTGAAAAAAAAGGGTCAAAAACGAGTAAAATCCGTAAATTAACAAAGAAATTACCCCCATGTTGGCCGTTTTTGAAAATTCTAATATAAACCATGGAAGTCGTAGATATGCTTGTTAGATTTCCTGGGAACTATTACGTGCTTCGATTTGATAATGCTAGGCCACTTTATGCTTTTTTTAGTGGAAGAAAAGGGTCAAAAACGAGTAAAATCCGTAAATTAACAAGGAAATTACCCCCATGTTGGCCGTTTTTAAAAATTCTAATATAAACCATGGAAGTCGTAGATATGCTTGTTAGATTTCCTAGGAACTATTACATGCTTCGATTTGATAAGGCTAGGCCACTTTATGCCCTTTTTAGTGATAGAAAAAGGGTCAAAAACGAGTAAAATCCGTAAATTAACAAGGAAATTCACTTTACCACCATTTTGGCCGTTTTTGAAATTTCTAAAATCAACCACGGAAGTCGTAGATATGCTCATTAGATTTCCTAGGAACTATTACATGCTTCGATTCGATAAGGCTAGGCCACTTTATGCCTTTTTTAGTGAAAGAAAAGGGTCAAAAACGAGTATAATCCGTAAATTAACAAAGAAATTACCCCCATGTTGGCCGTTTTTGAAAATTCTAATATGAACCGTGGAAGTCGTAGATATGCTTGTTAGATTTCCTTGGAACTATTACATGCTACGATTTGATAAGGCTAGGCCACTTTATGCTCTTTTTAGTGAAAGAAAAAGGGTCAAAAACGAGTAAAATCCGTAAATTAACAAGGAAATTCACTTTACCACCATTTTGGCCGTTTTTGAAATTTCTAAAATCAACCATGGAAGTCGTAGATATGCTCATTAGATTTCCTAGGAACTATTACATGCTTCGATTCGATAAGGCTAGGCCACTTTATGCCTTTTTTAGTGAAAGAAAATGGGTCAAAAACGAGTAAAATCCGTAAATTAACAAGGAAATTCACTTTACCACCATTTTGGCCGTTTTTGAAATTTCTAAAATCAACCACGGAAGTCGTAGATATGCTCATTAGATTTCATAGGAACTATTACATGCTTCGATTCGATAAGGCTAGGCCACTTTATGCCCTTTTTAGTGAAAGAAAAAGGATCAAAATCGAGTAAAATCCGGAAATTAACAAGGAAATTCACTTTACCACCATTTTGGCCGTTTTTGAAATTTCTAAAATCAACCATGGAAGTCGTAGATATGCTCATTAGATTTCATAGGAACTATTACATGCTTCGATTCGATAAGGCTAGGCCACTTTATGCCCTTTTTAGTGAAAGAAAAAGGATCAAAATCGAGTAAAATCCGGAAATTAACAAGGAAATTACCCCCATGTTGGCCGATTTTGAAAATTCTAATATAAACCATGGAAGTCATAGATATGCTCGTTAGATTTCCTAGGAACTATTACATGCTTCGATTCGTTAAGTTTAGGCCACTTTATGCCTTTTCTAGTGAAAGAAAAAGGGTCAAAAACGAGTAAAATCCGTAAATTAACAAGGAAATTACCCCCATGTTGGCCGTTTTTGAAAATTCTAATATAAACCATGGAAGTCGTAGATATGCTTGTTAGATTTCCTTGGAACTATTACATGCTTCGATTTGATAATGCTAGGCCACTTTATGCCTTTTTGAGTGAAAGAAAAGGGTCAAAAATGAGTAAAATCCGTAAATTAACAAGGAAATTACCCCCATGTTGGCCGTTTTTGAAAATTCTAATATAAACCATGGAAGTCGTAGATATGCTTGTTAGATTTCCTAGGAACTATTACATGCTTCGATTTGATAATGCTAGGCCACTTTATGCCCTTTTTAGTGAAAGAAAAAGGGTCAAAAACGAGTAAAATCCGTAAATTAACAAGGAAATTCACTTTACCACCATTTTGGCCGTTTTTGAAATTTCTAAAATCAACCATGGAAGTCGTAGATATGCTCATTAAATTTCCTAGGAACTATTACATGCTTCGATTCGATAAGGCTAGGCCACTTTATGCCCTTTTTAGTGAAAGAAAAATGATCAAAATCGAGTAAAATCCGGAAATTAACAAGGAAATTACCCCTATGTTGGCCGTTTTTGAAAATTCTAATATAGACCATTCAAGTCGTAGATATGTTTGTTTGATTTCCTACGAACTACTACATGCTTCGATTCGATAAGGCTAGGCCACTTTATGCCTTTTTTAGTGAAAGAAAAAGGATCAAAATCGAGTAAAATCCGTAAATTAACAAGGAAATTACCCCCGTGTTGGCCGTTTTTGAAAATTCTAATATAAACCATGGAAGTCGTAGATATGCTTGTTAGATTTCCTAGGAACTATTACATGCTTCGATTTGATAAGGCTAGGCCACTTTATGCCCTTTTTAGTGAGAGAAAAAGGGTCAAAAACGAGTAAAATCCGTAAATTAACAAGGAAATTCACTTTACCACCATTTTGGCCGTTTTTGAAATTTCTAAAATTAACCACGGAAGTCGTAGATATGCTCATTAGATTTCCTAGGAACTATTACATGCTTCGATTCGATAAGGCTAGGCCACTTTATGCTCTTTTTAGTGAAAGAAAAAGGGTCAAAAACGAGTAAACTCCGTAAATTAACAAGGAAATTCACTTTACCACCATTTTGGCCGTTTTTGAAATTTCTAAAATCAACCATGGAAGTCGTAGATATGCTCATTAGATTTCCTAGGAACTATTACATGCTTCGATTCGATAAGGCTAGGCCACTTTACGCCCATTTTAGTGAAAGAAAAAGGATCAAAATCGAGTAAAATCCGTAAATTAACAAGGAAATTACCCCCATGTTGGCCGATTTTGAAAATTCTAATATAAACCATGGAAGTCATAGATATGCTCGTTAGATTTCCTAGGAACTATTACATGCTTCGATTCGTTAAGTTTAGGCCACTTTATGCCTTTTCTAGTGAAAGAAAAAGGGTCAAAAACGAGTAAAATCCGTAAATTAGCAAGGAAATTACCCCCATGTTGGCCGTTTTTGAAAATTGTAATATAAACCATGGACGTCGTAGATATGCTTGTTAGATTTCCTTGGAACTATTACATGCTTCGATTTGATAAGGCTAGACCACTTTATGCTCTTTTTAGTGAAAGAAAAAGGGTCAAAAACGAGTAAAATCCGTAAATTAACAAGGAAATTCACTTTACCACCATTTTGGCTGTTTTTGAAATTTCTAAAATCAACCATGGAAGTCGTAGATATGCTCATTAGATTTCCTAGGAACTATTACATGCTTTGATTCGATAAGGCTAGGCCACTTTATGCCTTTTTTAGTGAAAGAAAAGGGTCAAAAATGAGTAAAATCCGTAAATTAACAAGGAAATTACCCCCATGTTGGCCGTTTTTGAAAATTCTAATATAAACCATGGAAGTCGTAGATATGCTTGTTAGATTTCCTAGGAACTATTACATGCTTCGATTTGATAATGCTAGGCCACTTTATGCCCTTTTTAGTGAAAGAAAAAGGGTCAAAAACGAGTAAAATCCGTAAATTAACAAGGAAATTCACTTTACCACCATTTTGGCCGTTTTTGAAATTTCTAAAATCAACCATGGAAGTCGTAGATATGCTCATTAGATTTCCTAGGAACTATTACATGCTTTGATTCGATAAGGCTAGGCCACTTTATGCCTTTTTTAGTGAAAGAAAAGGGTCAAAAATGAGTAAAATCCGTAAATTAACAAGGAAATTACCCCCATGTTGGCCGTTTTTGAAAATTCTAATATAAACCATGGAAGTCGTAGATATGCTTGTTAGATTTCCTAGGAACTATTACATGCTTCGATTTGATAATGCTAGGCCACTTTATGCCCTTTTTAGTGAAAGAAAAAGGGTCAAAAACGAGTAAAATCCGTAAATTAACAAGGAAATTCACTTTACCACCATTTTGGTCGTTTTTGAAATTTCTAAAATCAACCATGGAAGTCGTAGATATGCTCATTAAATTTCCTAGGAACTATTACATGCTTCGATTCGATAAGGCTAGGCCACTTTATGCCCTTTTTAGTGAAAGAAAAATGATCAAAATCGAGTAAAATCCGTAAATTAACAAAGAAATTACCCCCATGTTGGCCGTTTTTGAAAATTCTAATATAAACCGTGGAAGTCGTAGATATGCTTGTTAGATTTCCTTGGAACTATTACATGCTTCGATTTGATAAGGCTAGGCCACTTTATGCTCTTTTTAGTGAAAGAAAAAGGGTCAAAAACGAGTAAAATCCGTAAATTAACAAGGAAATTCACTTTACCACCATTTTGGCCGTTTTTGAAATTTCTAAAATCAACCATGGAAGTCGTAGATATGCTCATTAGATTTCCTAGGAACTATTACATGCTTCGATTCGATAAGGCTAGGCCACTTTATGCCTTTTTTAGTGAAAGAAAATGGGTCAAAAACGAGTAAAATCCGTAAATTAACAAGGAAATTACCCCCATGTTGGCCGTTTTTGAAATTTCTAATATAAACCATGGAAGTCGTAGATATTCTTGTTAGATTTCCTAGGAACTATTACATGCTTCGATTTGATAATGCTAGGCCACTTTATGCCCTTTTTAGTGAAAGAAAAAGGGTCAAAAACGAGTAAAATCCGTAAATTAACAAGGAAATTCACTTTACAACCATTTTGGCCGTTTTTGAAATTTCTAAAATCAACCATGGAAGTCGTAGATATGCTCATTAAATTTCCTAGGAACTATTACATGCTTCGATTCGATAAGGCTAGGCCACTTTATGCCCTTTTTAGTGAAAGAAAAATGATCAAAATCGAGTAAAATCCGTAAATTAACAAAGAAATTACCCCCATGTTGGCCGTTTTTGAAAATTCTAATATAAACCGTGGAAGTCGTAGATATGCTTGTTAGATTTCCTTGGAACTATTACATGCTTCGATTTGATAAGGCTAGGCCACTTTATGCTCTTTTTAGTGAAAGAAAAAGGGTCAAAAACGAGTAAAATCCGTAAATTAACAAGGAAATTCACTTTACCACCGTTTTGGCCGTTTTTGAAATTTCTAAAATCAACCATGGAAGTCGTAGATATGCTCATTAGATTTCCTAGGAACTATTACATGCTTCGATTCGATAAGGCTAGGCCACTTTATGCCTTTTTTAGTGAAAGAAAATGGGTCAAAAACGAGTAAAATCCGTAAATTAACAAGGAAATTACCCCCATGTTGGCCGTTTTTGAAATTTCTAATATAAACCATGGAAGTCGTAGATATTCTTGTTAGATTTCCTAGGAACTATTACATGCTTCGATTTGATAAGGCTAGGCCACTTTATACCCTTTTTAGTGAGAGAAAAAGGGTCAAAAACGAGTAAAATCCGTAAATTAACAAGGAAATTCACTTTACCACCATTTTGGCCGTTTTTGAAATTTCTAAAATCAACCACGGAAGTCGTAGATATGCTCATTAGGTTTCCTAGGAACTATTACATGCTTCGATTCGATAAGGCTAGGCCACTTTATGCTCTTTTTAGTGAAAGAAAAAGGGTCAAAAACGAGTAAACTCCGTAAATTAACAAGGAAATTCACTTTACCACCATTTTGGCCGTTTTTGAAATTTCTAAAATCAACCATGGAAGTCGTAGATATGCTCATTAGATTTCCTAGGAACTATTACATGCTTCGATTCGATAAGGCTAGGCCACTTTATGCCCTTTTTAGTGAAAGAAAAAGGATCAAAATCGAGTAAAATCCGTAAATTAACAAGGAAATTACCCCCATGTTGGCCGATTTTGAAAATTCTAATATAAACCATGGAAGTCATAGATATGCTCGTTAGATTTCCTAGGAACTATTACATGCTTCGATTCGTTAAGTTTAGGCCACTTGATGCCTTTTCTAGTGAAAGAAAAAGGGTCAAAAACGAGTAAAATCCGTAAATTAACAAGGAAATTACCCCCATGTTGGCCGTTTTTGAAAATTCTAATATAAACCATGGAAGTCGTAGATATGCTTGTTAGATTTCCTTGGAACTATTACATGCTTCGATTTGATAAGGCTAGACCACTTTATGCTCTTTTTAGTGAAAGAAAAAGGGTCAAAAACGAGTAAAATCCGTAAATTAACAAGGAAATTCACTTTACCACCATTTTGGCTGTTTTTGAAATTTCTAAAATCAACCATGGAAGTCGTAGATATGCTCATTAGATTTCCTAGGAACTATTACATGCTTCGATTTGATAATGCTAGGCCACTTTATGCCCTTTTTAGTGAAAGAAAAAGGGTCAAAAACGAGTAAAATCCGTAAATTAACAAGGAAATTCACTTTACCACCATTTTGGTCGTTTTTGAAATTTCTAAAATCAACCATGGAAGTCGTAGATATGCTCATTAAATTTCCTAGGAACTATTACATGCTTCGATTCGATAAGGCTAGGCCACTTTATGCCCTTTTTAGTGAAAGAAAAATGATCAAAATCGAGTAAAATCCGTAAATTAACAAAGAAATTACCCCCATGTTGGCCGTTTTTGAAAATTCTAATATAAACCGTGGAAGTCGTAGATATGCTTGTTAGATTTCCTTGGAACTATTACATGCTTCGATTTGATAAGGCTAGGCCACTTTATGCTCTTTTTAGTGAAAGAAAAAGGGTCAAAAACGAGTAAAATCCGTAAATTAACAAGGAAATTCACTTTACCACCATTTTGGCCGTTTTTGAAATTTCTAAAATCAACCATGGAAGTCGTAGATATGCTCATTAGATTTCCTAGGAACTATTACATGCTTCGATTCGATAAGGCTAGGCCACTTTATGCCTTTTTTAGTGAAAGAAAATGGGTCAAAAACGAGTAAAATCCGTAAATTAACAAGGAAATTACCCCCATGTTGGCCGTTTTTGAAATTTCTAATATAAACCATGGAAGTCGTAGATATTCTTGTTAGATTTCCTAGGAACTATTACATGCTTCGATTTGATAATGCTAGGCCACTTTATGCCCTTTTTAGTGAAAGAAAAAGGGTCAAAAACGAGTAAAATCCGTAAATTAACAAGGAAATTCACTTTACAACCATTTTGGCCGTTTTTGAAATTTCTAAAATCAACCATGGAAGTCGTAGATATGCTCATTAAATTTCCTAGGAACTATTACATGCTTCGATTCGATAAGGCTAGGCCACTTTATGCCCTTTTTAGTGAAAGAAAAATGATCAAAATCGAGTAAAATCCGTAAATTAACAAAGAAATTACCCCCATGTTGGCCGTTTTTGAAAATTCTAATATAAACCGTGGAAGTCGTAGATATGCTTGTTAGATTTCCTTGGAACTATTACATGCTTCGATTTGATAAGGCTAGGCCACTTTATGCCTTTTTTAGTGAAAGAAAATGGGTCAAAAACGAGTAAAATCCGTAAATTAACAAGGAAATTACCCCCATGTTGGCCGTTTTTGAAATTTCTAATATAAACCATGGAAGTCGTAGATATTCTTGTTAGATTTCCTAGGAACTATTACATGCTTCGATTTGATAAGGCTAGGCCACTTTATACCCTTTTTAGTGAGAGAAAAAGGGTCAAAAACGAGTAAAATCCGTAAATTAACAAGGAAATTCACTTTACCACCATTTTGGCCGTTTTTGAAATTTCTAAAATCAACCACGGAAGTCGTAGATATGCTCATTAGGTTTCCTAGGAACTATTACATGCTTCGATTCGATAAGGCTAGGCCACTTTATGCTCTTTTTAGTGAAAGAAAAAGGGTCAAAAACGAGTAAACTCCGTAAATTAACAAGGAAATTCACTTTACCACCATTTTGGCCGTTTTTGAAATTTCTAAAATCAACCATGGAAGTCGTAGATATGCTCATTAGATTTCCTAGGAACTATTACATGCTTCGATTCGATAAGGCTAGGCCACTTTATGCCCTTTTTAGTGAAAGAAAAAGGATCAAAATCGAGTAAAATCCGTAAATTAACAAGGAAATTACCCCCATGTTGGCCGATTTTGAAAATTCTAATATAAACCATGGAAGTCATAGATATGCTCGTTAGATTTCCTAGGAACTATTACATGCTTCGATTCGTTAAGTTTAGGCCACTTGATGCCTTTTCTAGTGAAAGAAAAAGGGTCAAAAACGAGTAAAATCCGTAAATTAACAAGGAAATTACCCCCATGTTGGCCGTTTTTGAAAATTCTAATATAAACCATGGAAGTCGTAGATATGCTTGTTAGATTTCCTTGGAACTATTACATGCTTCGATTTGATAAGGCTAGACCACTTTATGCTCTTTTTAGTGAAAGAAAAAGGGTCAAAAACGAGTAAAATCCGTAAATTAACAAGGAAATTCACTTTACCACCATTTTGGCTGTTTTTGAAATTTCTAAAATCAACCATGGAAGTCGTAGATATGCTCATTAGATTTCCTAGGAACTATTACATGCTTTGATTCGATAAGGCTAGGCCACTTTATGCCTTTTTTAGTGAAAGAAAAGGGTCAAAAATGAGTAAAATCCGTAAATTAACAAGGAAATTACCCCCATGTTGGCCGTTTTTGAAAATTCTAATATAAACCATGGAAGTCGTATATATGCTTGTTAGATTTCCTAGGAACTATTACATGCTTCGATTTGATAATGCTAGGCCACTTTATGCCCTTTTTAGTGAAAGAAAAAGGGTCAAAAACGAGTAAAATCCGTAAATTAACAAGGAAATTCACTTTACCACCATTTTGGCCGTTTTTGAAATTTCTAAAATCAACCATGGAAGTCGTAGATATGCTCATTAAATTTCCTAGGAACTATTACATGCTTCGATTCGATAAGGCTAGGCCACTTTATGCCCTTTTTAGTGAAAGAAAAATGATCAAAATCGAGTAAAATCCGTAAATTAACAAAGAAATTACCCCCATGTTGGCCGTTTTTGAAAATTCTAATATAAACCGTGGAAGTCGTAGATATGCTTGTTAGATTTCCTTGGAACTATTACATGCTTCGATTTGATAAGGCTAGGCCACTTTATGCTCTTTTTAGTGAAAGAAAAAGGGTCAAAAACGAGTAAAATCCGTAAATTAACAAGGAAATTCACTTTACCACCATTTTGGCCGTTTTTGAAATTTCTAAAATCAACCATGGAAGTCGTAGATATGCTCATTAGATTTCCTAGGAACTATTACATGCTTCGATTCGATAAGGCTAGGCCACTTTATGCCTTTTTTAGTGAAAGAAAATGGGTCAAAAACGAGTAAAATCCGTAAATTAACAAGGAAATTACCCCCATGTTGGCCGTTTTTGAAATTTCTAATATAAACCATGGAAGTCGTAGATATTCTTGTTAGATTTCCTAGGAACTATTACATGCTTCGATTTGATAATGCTAGGCCACTTTATGCCCTTTTTAGTGAAAGAAAAAGGGTCAAAAACGAGTAAAATCCGTAAATTAACAAGGAAATTCACTTTACCACCATTTTGGCCGTTTTTGAAATTTCTAAAATCAACCATGGAAGTCGTAGATATGCTCATTAAATTTCCTAGGAACTATTACATGCTTCGATTCTATAAGGCTAGGCCACTTTATGCCCTTTTTAGTGAAAGAAAAATGATCAAAATCGAGTAAAATCCGTAAATTAACAAAGAAATTACCCCCATGTTGGCCGTTTTTGAAAATTCTAATATAAACCGTGGAAGTCGTAGATATGCTTGTTAGATTTCCTTGGAACTATTACATGCTTCGATTTGATAAGGCTAGGCCACTTTATGCTCTTTTTAGTGAAAGAAAAAGGGTCAAAAACGAGTAAAATCCGTAAATTAACAAGGAAATTCACTTTACCACCATTTTGGCCGTTTTTGAAATTTCTAAAATCAACCATGGAAGTCGTAGATATGCTCATTAGATTTCCTAGGAACTATTACATGCTTCGATTCGATAAGGCTAGGCCACTTTATGCCTTTTTTAGTGAAAGAAAATGGGTCAAAAACGAGTAAAATCCGTAAATTAACAAGGAAATTACCCCCATGTTGGCCGTTTTTGAAATTTCTAATATAAACCATGGAAGTCGTAGATATTCTTGTTAGATTTCCTAGGAACTATTACATGCTTCGATTTGATAAGGCTAGGCCACTTTATGCCCTTTTTAGTGAGAGAAAAAGGGTCAAAAACGAGTAAAATCCGTAAATTAACAAGGAAATTCACTTTACCACCATTTTGGCCGTTTTTGAAATTTCTAAAATCAACCACGGAAGTCGTAGATATGCTCATTAGGTTTCCTAGGAACTATTACATGCTTCGATTCGATAAGGCTAGGCCACTTTATGCTCTTTTTAGTGAAAGAAAAAGGGTCAAAAACGAGTAAACTCCGTAAATTAACAAGGAAATTCACTTTACCACCATTTTGGCCGTTTTTGAAATTTCTAAAATCAACCATGGAAGTCGTAGATATGCTCATTAGATTTCCTAGGAACTATTACATGCTTCGATTCGATAAGGCTAGGCCACTTTATGCCCTTTTTAGTGAAAGAAAAAGGATCAAAATCGAGTAAAATCCGTAAATTAACAAGGAAATTACCCCCATGTTGGCCGATTTTGAAAATTCTAATATAAACCATGGAAGTCATAGATATGCTCGTTAGATTTCCTAGGAACTATTACATGCTTCGATTCGTTAAGTTTAGGCCACTTGATGCCTTTTCTAGTGAAAGAAAAAGGGTCAAAAACGAGTAAAATCCGTAAATTAACAAGGAAATTACCCCCATGTTGGCCGTTTTTGAAAATTCTAATATAAACCATGGAAGTCGTAGATATGCTTGTTAGATTTCCTTGGAACTATTACACGCTTCGATTCGATAAGGCTAGGCCACTTTATGCCTTTTTGAGTGAAAGAAAAGGGTCAAAAATGAGTAAAATCCGTAAATTAACAAGGAAATTACCCCCATGTTGGCCGTTTCTGAAAATTCTAATATAAACCATGGAAGTCGTAGATATGCTTGTCAGATTTCCTAGGAACTATTACATGCTTCGATTTGATAATGCTAGGCCACTTTATGCCCTTTTTAGTGAAAGAAAAAGGGTCAAAAACGAGTAAAATCCGTAAATTAACAAGGAAATTCACTTTACCACCATTTTGGCCGTTTTTGAAATTTCTAAAATCAACCATGGAAGTCGTAGATATGCTCATTAAATTTCCTAGGAACTATTACATGCTTCGATTCGATAAGGCTAGGCCACTTTATGCCCTTTTTAGTGAAAGAAAAATGATCAAAATCGAGTAAAATCCGTAAATTAACAAAGAAATTACCCCCATGTTGGCCGTTTTTGAAAATTCTAATATAAACCGTGGAAGTCGTAGATATGCTTGTTAGATTTCATTGGAACTATTACATGCTTCGATTTGATAAGGCTATGCCACTTTATGCTCTTTTTAGTGAAAGAAAAAGGGTCAAAAACGAGTAAAATCCGTAAATTAACAAGGAAATTCACTTTACCACCATTTTGGCCGTTTTTGAAATTTCTAAAATCAACCATGGAAGTCGTAGATATGCTCATTAGATTTCCTAGGAACTATTACATGCTTCGATTCGATAAGGCTAGGCCACTTTATGCCTTTTTTAGTGAAAGAAAATGGGTCAAAAACGAGTAAAATCCGTAAATTAACAAGGAAATTACCCCCATGTTGGCCGTTTTTGAAATTTCTAATATAAACCATGGAAGTCGTAGATATTCTTGTTAGATTTCCTAGGAACTATTACATGCTTCGATTTGATAAGGCTAGGCCACTTTATGCCCTTTTTAGTGAGAGAAAAAGGGTCAAAAACGAGTAAAATCCGTAAATTAACAAGGAAATTCACTTTACCACCATTTTGTCTGTTTTTGAAATTTCTAAAATCAACCACGGAAGTCGTAGATATGCTCATTAGATTTCCTAGGAACTATTACATGCTTCGATTCGATAAGGCTAGGCCACTTTATGCTCTTTTTAGTGAAAGAAAAAGGGTCAAAAACGAGTAAACTCCGTAAATTAACAAGGAAATTCACTTTACCACCATTTTGGCCGTTTTTGAAATTTCTAAAATCAACCATGGAAGTCGTAGATATGCTCATTAGATTTCCTAGGAACTATTACATGCTTCGATTCGATAAGGCTAGGCCACTTTATGCCCTTTTTAGTGAAAGAAAAAGGATCAAAATCGAGTAAAATTCGTAAATTAACAAGGAAATTACCCCCATGTTGGCCGATTTTGAAAATTCTAATATAAACCATGGAAGTCATAGATATGCTCGTTAGATTTCCTAGGAACTATTACATGCTTCGATTCGTTAAGTTTAGGCCACTTTATGCCTTTTCTAGTGAAAGAAAAAGGGTCAAAAACGAGTAAAATCCGTAAATTAACAAGGAAATTACCCCCATGTTGGCCGTTTTTGAAAATTCTAATATAAACCATAGAAGTCGTAGATATGCTGGTTAGATTTCCTTGGAACTATTACATGCTTCGATTCGATAAGGCTAGGCCACTTTATGCCTTTTTGAGTGAAAGAAAAGGGTCAAAAATGAGTAAAATCCGTAAATTAACAAGGAAATTACCCCCATGTTGGCCGTTTTTGAAAATTCTAATATAAACCATGGAAGTCGTAGATATGCTTGTTAGATTTCCTTGGAACTATTACATGCTTCGATTCGATAAGGCTAGGCCACTTTATGCCTTTTTGAGTGAAAGAAAAGGGTCAAAAATGAGTAAAATCCGTAAATTAACAAGGAAATTACCCCCATGTTGGCCGTTTTTGAAAATTCTAATATATACCATGGAAGTCGTAGATATGCTTGTCAGATTTCCTAGGAACTATTACATGCTTCGATTTGATAATGCTAGGCCACTTTATGCCCTTTTTAGTGAAAGAAAAAGGGTCAAAAACGAGTAAAATCCGTAAATTAACAAGGAAATTCACTTTACCACCATTTTGGCCGTTTTTGAAATTTCTAAAATCAACCATGGAAGTCGTAGATATGCTCATTAAATTTCCTAGGAACTATTACATGCTTCGATTCGATAAGGCTAGGCCACTTTATGCCCTTTTTAGTGAAAGAAAAATGATCAAAATCGAGTAAAATCCGTAAATTAACAAAGAAATTACCCCCATGTTGGCCGTTTTTGAAAATTCTAATATAAACCGTGGAAGTCGTAGATATGCTTGTTAGATTTCCTTGGAACTATTACATGCTTCGATTTGATAAGGCTAGGCCACTTTATGCTCTTTTTAGTGAAAGAAAAAGGGTCAAAAACGAGTAAAATCCGTAAATTAACAAGGAAATTCACTTTACCACCATTTTGGCCGTTTTTGAAATTTCTAAAATCAACCATGGAAGTCGTAGATATGCTCATTAGATTTCCTAGGAACTATTACATGCTTCGATTCGATAAGGCTAGGCCACTTTATGCCTTTTTTAGTGAAAGAAAATGGGTCAAAAACGAGTAAAATCCGTAAATTAACAAGGAAATTACCCCCATGTTGGCCGTTTTTGAAATTTCTAATATAAACCATGGAAGTCGTAGATATTCTTGTTAGATTTCCTAGGAACTATTACATGCTTCGATTTGATAAGGCTAGGCCACTTTATGCCCTTTTTAGTGAGAGAAAAAGGGTCAAAAACGAGTAAAATCCGTAAATTAACAAGGAAATTCACTTTACCACCATTTTGTCTGTTTTTGAAATTTATAAAATCAACCACGGAAGTCGTAGATATGCTCATTAGATTTCCTAGGAACTATTACATGCTTCGATTCGATAAGGCTAGGCCACTTTATGCTCTTTTTAGTGAAAGAAAAAGGGTCAAAAACGAGTAAACTCCGTAAATTAACAAGGAAATTCACTTTACCACCATTTTGGCCGTTTTTGAAATTTCTAAAATCAACCATGGAAGTCGTAGATATGCTCATTAGATTTCCTAGGAACTATTACATGCTTCGATTCGATAAGGCTAGGCCACTTTATGCCCTTTTTAGTGAAAGAAAAAGGATCAAAATCGAGTAAAATCCGTAAATTAACAAGGAAATTACCCCCATGTTGGCCGATTTTGAAAATTCTAATATAAACCATGGAAGTCATAGATATGCTCGTTAGATTTCCTAGGAACTATTACATGCTTCGATTCGTTAAGTTTAGGCCACTTTATGCCTTTTCTAGTGAAAGAAAAAGGGTCAAAAACGAGTAAAATCCGTAAATTAACAAGGAAATTACCCCCATGTTGGCCGTTTTTGAAAATTCTAATATAAACCATAGAAGTCGTAGATATGCTTGTTAGATTTCCTTGGAACTATTACATGCTTCGATTCGATAAGGCTAGGCCACTTTATGCCTTTTTGAGTGAAAGAAAAGGGTCAAAAATGAGTAAAATCCGTAAATTAACAAGGAAATTACCCCCATGTTGGCCGTTTTTGAAAATTCTAATATAAACCATGGAAGTCGTAGATATGCTTGTTAGATTTCCTTGGAACTATTACATGCTTCGATTCGATAAGGCTAGGCCACTTTATGCCTTTTTGAGTGAAAGAAAAGGGTCAAAAATGAGTAAAATCCGTAAATTAACAAGGAAATTACCCCCATGTTGGCCGTTTTTGAAAATTCTAATATAAACCATGGAAGTCGTAGATATGCTTGTTAGATTTCCTAGGAACTATTACATGCTTCGATTTGATAATGCTAGGCCACTTTATGCCCTTTTTAGTGAAAGAAAAAGGGTCAAAAACGAGTAAAATCCGTAAATTAACAAGGAAATTCACTTTACCACCATTTTGGCCGTTTTTGAAATTTCTAAAATCAACCATGGAAGTCGTAGATATGCTCATTAAATTTCCTAGGAACTATTACATGCTTCGATTCGATAAGGCTAGGCCACTTTATGCCCTTTTTAGTGAAAGAAAAATGATCAAAATCGAGTAAAATCCGTAAATTAACAAAGAAATTACCCCCATGTTGGCCGTTTTTGAAAATTCTAATATAAACCGTGGAAGTCGTAGATATGCTTGTTAGATTTCCTTGGAACTATTACATGCTTCGATTTGATAAGGCTATGCCACTTTATGCTCTTTTTAGTGAAAGAAAAAGGGTCAAAAACGAGTAAAATCCGTAAATTAACAAGGAAATTCACTTTACCACCATTTTGGCCGTTTTTGAAATTTCTAAAATCAACCATGGAAGTCGTAGATATGCTCATTAGATTTCCTAGGAACTATTACATGCTTCGATTCGATAAGGCTAGGCCACTTTATGCCTTTTTTAGTGAAAGAAAATGGGTCAAAAACGAGTAAAATCCGTAAATTAACAAGGAAATTACCCCCATGTTGGCCGTTTTTGAAATTTCTAATATAAACCATGGAAGTCGTAGATATTCTTGTTAGATTTCCTAGGAACTATTACATGCTTCGATTTGATAAGGCTAGGCCACTTTATGCCCTTTTTAGTGAGAGAAAAAGGGTCAAAAACGAGTAAAATCCGTAAATTAACAAGGAAATTCACTTTACCACCATTTTGTCTGTTTTTGAAATTTCTAAAATCAACCACGGAAGTCGTAGATATGCTCATTAGATTTCCTAGGAACTATTACATGCTTCGATTCGATAAGGCTAGGCCACTTTATGCTCTTTTTAGTGAAAGAAAAAGGGTCAAAAACGAGTAAACTCCGTAAATTAACAAGGAAATTCACTTTACCACCATTTTGGCCGTTTTTGAAATTTCTAAAATCAACCATGGAAGTCGTAGATATGCTCATTAGATTTCCTAGGAACTATTACATGCTTCGATTCGATAAGGCTAGGCCACTTTATGCCCTTTTTAGTGAAAGAAAAAGGATCAAAATCGAGTAAAATCCGTAAATTAACAAGGAAATTACCCCCATGTTGGCCGATTTTGAAAATTCTAATATAAACCATGGAAGTCATAGATATGCTCGTTAGATTTCCTAGGAACTATTACATGCTTCGATTCGTTAAGTTTAGGCCACTTTATGCCTTTTCTAGTGAAAGAAAAAGGGTCAAAAACGAGTAAAATCCGTAAATTAACAAGGAAATTACCCCCATGTTGGCCGTTTTTGAAAATTCTATTATAAACCATAGAAGTCGTAGATATGCTGGTTAGATTTCCTTGGAACTATTACATGCTTCGATTCGATAAGGCTAGGCCACTTTATGCCTTTTTGAGTGAAAGAAAAGGGTCAAAAATGAGTAAAATCCGTAAATTAACAAGGAAATTACCCCCATGTTGGCCGTTTTTGAAAATTCTAATATAAACCATGGAAGTCGTAGATATGCTTGTTAGATTTCCTTGGAACTATTACATGCTTCGATTCGATAAGGCTAGGCCACTTTATGCCTTTTTGAGTGAAAGAAAAGGGTCAAAAATGAGTAAAATCCGTAAATTAACAAGGAAATTACCCCCATGTTGGCCGTTTTTGAAAATTCTAATATAAACCATGGAAGTCGTAGATATGCTTGTCAGATTTCCTAGGAACTATTACATGCTTCGATTTGATAATGCTAGGCCACTTTATCCCCTTTTTAGTGAAAGAAAAAGGGTCAAAAACGAGTAAAATCCGTAAATTAACAAGGAAATTCACTTTACCACCATTTTGGCCGTTTTTGAAATTTCTAAAATCAACCATGGAAGTCGTAGATATGCTCATTAAATTTCCTAGGAACTATTACATGCTTCGATTCGATAAGGCTAGGCCACTTTATGCCCTTTTTAGTGAAAGAAAAATGATCAAAATCGAGTAAAATCCGTAAATTAACAAAGAAATTACCCCCATGTTGGCCGTTTTTGAAAATTCTAATATAAACCGTGGAAGTCGTAGATATGCTTGTTAGATTTCCTTGGAACTATTACATGCTTCGATTTGATAAGGCTATGCCACTTTATGCTCTTTTTAGTGAAAGAAAAAGGGTCAAAAACGAGTAAAATCCGTAAATTAACAAGGAAATTCACTTTACCACCATTTTGGCCGTTTTTGAAATTTCTAAAATCAACCATGGAAGTCGTAGATATGCTCATTAGATTTCCTAGGAACTATTACATGCTTCGATTCGATAAGGCTAGGCCACTTTATGCCTTTTTTAGTGAAAGAAAATGGGTCAAAAACGAGTAAAATCCGTAAATTAACAAGGAAATTACCCCCATGTTGGCCGTTTTTGAAATTTCTAATATAAACCATGGAAGTCGTAGATATTCTTGTTAGATTTCCTAGGAACTATTACATGCTTCGATTTGATAAGGCTAGGCCACTTTATGCCCTTTTTAGTGAGAGAAAAAGGGTCAAAAACGAGTAAAATCCGTAAATTAACAAGGAAATTCACTTTACCACCATTTTGTCTGTTTTTGAAATTTCTAAAATCAACCACGGAAGTCGTAGATATGCTCATTAGATTTCCTAGGAACTATTACATGCTTCGATTCGATAAGGCTAGGCCACTTTATGCTCTTTTTAGTGAAAGAAAAAGGGTCAAAAACGAGTAAACTCCGTAAATTAACAAGGAAATTCACTTTACCACCATTTTGGCCGTTTTTGAAATTTCTAAAATCAACCATGGAAGTCGTAGATATGCTCATTAGATTTCCTAGGAACTATTACATGCTTCGATTCGATAAGGCTAGGCCACTTTATGCCCTTTTTAGTGAAAGAAAAAGGATCAAAATCGAGTAAAATCCGTAAATTAACAAGGAAATTACCCCCATGTTGGCCGATTTTGAAAATTCTAATATAAACCATGGAAGTCATAGATATGCTCGTTAGATTTCCTAGGAACTATTACATGCTTCGATTCGTTAAGTTTAGGCCACTTTATGCCTTTTCTAGTGAAAGAAAAAGGGTCAAAAACGAGTAAAATCCGTAAATTAACAAGGAAATTACCCCCATGTTGGCCGTTTTTGAAAATTCTATTATAAACCATAGAAGTCGTAGATATGCTGGTTAGATTTCCTTGGAACTATTACATGCTTCGATTCGATAAGGCTAGGCCACTTTATGCCTTTTTGAGTGAAAGAAAAGGGTCAAAAATGAGTAAAATCCGTAAATTAACAAGGAAATTACCCCCATGTTGGCCGTTTTTGAAAATTCTAATATAAACCATGGAAGTCGTAGATATGCTTGTTAGATTTCCTTGGAACTATTACATGCTTCGATTCGATAAGGCTAGGCCACTTTATGCCTTTTTGAGTGAAAGAAAAGGGTCAAAAATGAGTAAAATCCGTAAATTAACAAGGAAATTACCCCCATGTTGGCCGTTTTTGAAAATTCTAATATAAACCATGGAAGTCGTAGATATGCTTGTCAGATTTCCTAGGAACTATTACATGCTTCGATTTGATAATGCTAGGCCACTTTATCCCCTTTTTAGTGAAAGAAAAAGGGTCAAAAACGAGTAAAATCCGTAAATTAACAAGGAAATTCACTTTACCACCATTTTGGCCGTTTTTGAAATTTCTAAAATCAACCATGGAAGTCGTAGATATGCTCATTAAATTTCCTAGGAACTATTACATGCTTCGATTCGATAAGGCTAGGCCACTTTATGCCCTTTTTAGTGAAAGAAAAATGATCAAAATCGAGTAAAATCCGTAAATTAACAAAGAAATTACCCCCATGTTGGCCGTTTTTGAAAATTCTAATATAAACCGTGGAAGTCGTAGATATGCTTGTTAGATTTCCTTGGAACTATTACATGCTTCGATTTGATAAGGCTAGGCCACTTTATGCTCTTTTTAGTGAAAGAAAAAGGGTCAAAAACGAGTAAAATCCGTAAATTAACAAGGAAATTCACTTTACCACCATTTTGGCCGTTTTTGAAATTTCTAAAATCAACCATGGAAGTCGTAGATATGCTCATTAGATTTCCTAGGAACTATTACATGCTTCGATTCGATAAGGCTAGGCCACTTTATGCCTTTTTTAGTGAAAGAAAATGGGTCAAAAACGAGTAAAATCCGTAAATTAACAAGGAAATTACCCCCATGTTGGCCGTTTTTGAAATTTCTAATATAAACCATGGAAGTCGTAGATATTCTTGTTAGATTTCCTAGGAACTATTACATGCTTCGATTTGATAAGGCTAGGCCACTTTATGCCCTTTTTAGTGAGAGAAAAAGGGTCAAAAACGAGTAAAATCCGTAAATTAACAAGGAAATTCACTTTACCACCATTTTGTCTGTTTTTGAAATTTATAAAATCAACCACGGAAGTCGTAGATATGCTCAATAGATTTCCTAGGAACTATTACATGCTTCGATTCGATAAGGCTAGGCCACTTTATGCTCTTTTTAGTGAAAGAAAAAGGGTCAAAAACGAGTAAACTCCGTAAATTAACAAGGAAATTCACTTTACCACCATTTTGGCCGTTTTTGAAATTTCTAAAATCAACCATGGAAGTCGTAGATATGCTCATTAGATTTCCTAGGAACTATTACATGCTTCGATTCGATAAGGCTAGGCCACTTTATGCCCTTTTTAGTGAAAGAAAAAGGATCAAAATCGAGTAAAATCCGTAAATTAACAAGGAAATTACCCCCATGTTGGCCGATTTTGAAAATTCTAATATAAACCATGGAAGTCATAGATATGCTCGTTAGATTTCCTAGGAACTATTACATGCTTCGATTCGTTAAGTTTAGGCCACTTTATGCCTTTTCTAGTGAAAGAAAAAGGGTCAAAAACGAGTAAAATCCGTAAATTAACAAGGAAATTACCCCCATGTTGGCCGTTTTTGAAAATTCTAATATAAACCATAGAAGTCGTAGATATGCTTGTTAGATTTCCTTGGAACTATTACATGCTTCGATTCGATAAGGCTAGGCCACTTTATGCCTTTTTGAGTGAAAGAAAAGGGTCAAAAATGAGTAAAATCCGTAAATTAACAAGGAAATTACCCCCATGTTGGCCGTTTTTGAAAATTCTAATATAAACCATGGAAGTCGTAGATATGCTTGTTAGATTTCCTTGGAACTATTACATGCTTCGATTCGATAAGGCTAGGCCACTTTATGCCTTTTTGAGTGAAAGAAAAGGGTCAAAAATGAGTAAAATCCGTAAATTAACAAGGAAATTACCCCCATGTTGGCCGTTTTTGAAAATTCTAATATAAACCATGGAAGTCGTAGATATGCTTGTTAGATTTCCTAGGAACTATTACATGCTTCGATTTGATAATGCTAGGCCACTTTATGCCCTTTTTAGTGAAAGAAAAAGGGTCAAAAACGAGTAAAATCCGTAAATTAACAAGGAAATTCACTTTACCACCATTTTGGCCGTTTTTGAAATTTCTAAAATCAACCATGGAAGTCGTAGATATGCTCATTAAATTTCCTAGGAACTATTACATGCTTCGATTCGATAAGGCTAGGCCACTTTATGCCCTTTTTAGTGAAAGAAAAATGATCAAAATCGAGTAAAATCCGTAAATTAACAAAGAAATTACCCCCATGTTGGCCGTTTTTGAAAATTCTAATATAAACCGTGGAAGTCGTAGATATGCTTGTTAGATTTCCTTGGAACTATTACATGCTTCGATTTGATAAGGCTAGGCCACTTTATGCTCTTTTTAGTGAAAGAAAAAGGGTCAAAAACGAGTAAAATCCGTAAATTAACAAGGAAATTCACTTTACCACCAATTTGGCCGTTTTTGAAATTTCTAAAATCAACCATGGAAGTCGTAGATATGCTCATTAGATTTCCTAGGAACTATTACATGCTTCGATTCGATAAGGCTAGGCCACTTTATGCCTTTTTTAGTGAAAGAAAATGGGTCAAAAACGAGTAAAATCCGTAAATTAACAAGGAAATTACCCCCATGTTGGCCGTTTTTGAAATTTCTAATATAAACCATGGAAGTCGTAGATATTCTTGTTAGATTTCCTAGGAACTATTACATGCTTCGATTTGATAAGGCTAGGCCACTTTATGCCCTTTTTAGTGAGAGAAAAAGGGTCAAAAACGAGTAAAATCCGTAAATTAACAAGGAAATTCACTTTACCACCATTTTGTCTGTTTTTGAAATTTATAAAATCAACCACGGAAGTCGTAGATATGCTCATTAGATTTCCTAGGAACTATTACATGCTTCGATTCGATAAGGCTAGGCCACTTTATGCTCTTTTTAGTGAAAGAAAAAGGGTCAAAAACGAGTAAACTCCGTAAATTAACAAGGAAATTCACTTTACCACCATTTTGGCCGTTTTTGAAATTTCTAGAATCAACCATGGAAGTCGTAGATATGCTCATTAGATTTCCTAGGAACTATTACATGCTTCGATTCGATAAGGCTAGGCCACTTTATGCCCTTTTTAGTGAAAGAAAAAGGATCAAAATCGAGTAAAATCCGTAAATTAACAAGGAAATTACCCCCATGTTGGCCGATTTTGAAAATTCTAATATAAACCATGGAAGTCATAGATATGCTCGTTAGATTTCCTAGGAACTATTACATGCTTCGATTCGTTAAGTTTAGGCCACTTTATGCCTTTTCTAGTGAAAGAAAAAGGGTCAAAAACGAGTAAAATCCGTAAATTAACAAGGAAATTACCCCCATGTTGGCCGTTTTTGAAAATTCTAATATAAACCATAGAAGTCGTAGATATGCTTGTTAGATTTCCTTGGAACTATTACATGCTTCGATTCGATAAGGCTAGGCCACTTTATGCCTTTTTGAGTGAAAGAAAAGGGTCAAAAATGAGTAAAATCCGTAAATTAACAAGGAAATTACCCCCATGTTGGCCGTTTTTGAAAATTCTAATATAAACCATGGAAGTCGTAGATATGCTTGTTAGATTTCCTTGGAACTATTACATGCTTCGATTCGATAAGGCTAGGCCACTTTATGCCTTTTTGAGTGAAAGAAAAGGGTCAAAAATGAGTAAAATCCGTAAATTAACAAGGAAATTACCCCCATGTTGGCCGTTTTTGAAAATTCTAATATAAACCATGGAAGTCGTAGATATGCTTGTTAGATTTCCTAGGAACTATTACATGCTTCGATTTGATAATGCTAGGCCACTTTATGCCCTTTTTAGTGAAAGAAAAAGGGTCAAAAACGAGTAAAATCCGTAAATTAACAAGGAAATTCACTTTACCACCATTTTGGCCGTTTTTGAAATTTCTAAAATCAACCATGGAAGTCGTAGATATGCTCATTAAATTTCCTAGGAACTATTACATGCTTCGATTCGATAAGGCTAGGCCACTTTATGCCCTTTTTAGTGAAAGAAAAATGATCAAAATCGAGTAAAATCCGTAAATTAACAAAGAAATTACCCCCATGTTGGCCGTTTTTGAAAATTCTAATATAAACCGTGGAAGTCGTAGATATGCTTGTTAGATTTCCTTGGAACTATTACATGCTTCGATTTGATAAGGCTAGGCCACTTTATGCTCTTTTTAGTGAAAGAAAAAGGGTCAAAAACGAGTAAAATCCGTAAATTAACAAGGAAATTCACTTTACCACCATTTTGGCCGTTTTTGAAATTTCTAAAATCAACCATGGAAGTCGTAGATATGCTCATTAGATTTCCTAGGAACTATTGCATGCTTCGATTCGATAAGGCTAGGCCACTTTATGCCTTTTTTAGTGAAAGAAAATGGGTCAAAAACGAGTAAAATCCGTAAATTAACAAGGAAATTACCCCCATGTTGGCCGTTTTTGAAATTTCTAATATAAACCATGGAAGTCGTAGATATTCTTGTTAGATTTCCTAGGAACTATTACATGCTTCGATTTGATAAGGCTAGGCCACTTTATGCCCTTTTTAGTGAGAGAAAAAGGGTCAAAAACGAGTAAAATCCGTAAATTAACAAGGAAATTCACTTTACCACCATTTTGTCCGTTTTTGAAATTTCTAAAATCAACCACGGAAGTCGTAGATATGCTCATTAGATTTCCTAGGAACTATTACATGCTTCGATTCGATAAGGCTAGGCCACTTTATGCTCTTTTTAGTGAAAGAAAAAGGGTCAAAAACGAGTAAACTCCGTAAATTAACAAGGAAATTCACTTTACCACCATTTTGGCCGTTTTTGAAATTTCTAAAATCAACCATGGAAGTCGTAGATATGCTCATTAGATTTCCTAGGAACTATTACATGCTTCGATTCGATAAGGCTAGGCCACTTTATGCCCTTTTTAGTGAAAGAAAAAGGATCAAAATCGAGTAAAATCCGTAAATTAACAAGGAAATTACCCCCATGTTGGCCGATTTTGAAAATTCTAATATAAACCATGGAAGTCATAGATATGCTCGTTAGATTTCCTAGGAACTATTACATGCTTCGATTCGTTAAGTTTAGGCCACTTTATGCCTTTTCTAGTGAAAGAAAAAGGGTCAAAAACGAGTAAAATCCGTAAATTAATAAGGAAATTACCCCCATGTTGGCCGTTTTTGAAAATTCTAATATAAACCATAGAAGTCGTAGATATGCTTGTTAGATTTCCTTGGAACTATTACATGCTTCGATTCGATAAGGCTAGGCCACTTTATGCCTTTTTGAGTGAAAGAAAAGGGTCAAAAATGAGTAAAATCCGTAAATTAACAAGGAAATTACCCCCATGTTGGCCGTTTTTGAAAATTCTAATATAAACCATGGAAGTCGTAGATATGCTTGTTAGATTTCCTTGGAACTATTACATGCTTCGATTCGATAAGGCTAGGCCACTTTATGCCTTTTTGAGTGAAAGAAAAGGGTCAAAATTGAGTAAAATCCGTAAATTAACAAGGAAATTACCCCCATGTTGGCCGTTTTTGAAAATTCTAATATAAACCATGGAAGTCGTAGATATGCTTGTTAGATTTCCTAGGAACTATTACATGCTTCGATTTGATAATGCTAGGCCACTTTATGCCCTTTTTAGTGAAAGAAAAAGGGTCAAAAACGAGTAAAATCCGTAAATTAACAAGGAAATTCACTTTACCACCATTTTGGCCGTTTTTGAAATTTCTAAAATCAACCATGGAAGTCGTAGATATGCTCATTAAATTTCCTAGGAACTATTACATGCTTCGATTCGATAAGGCTAGGCCACTTTATGCCCTTTTTAGTGAAAGAAAAATGATCAAAATCGAGTAAAATCCGTAAATTAACAAGGAAATTACCCCTATGTTGGCCGTTTTTGAAAATTCTAATATAGACCATTCAAGTCGTAGATATGTTTGTTAGATTTCCTACGAACTATTACATGCTTCGATTCGATAAGGCTAGGCCAATTTATGCCTTTTTTAGTGAAAGAAAAAGGATCAAAAACGAGTAAAATCCGTAAATTAACAAGGAAATTCACTTTACCACCATTTTGGCCGTTTTTGAAATTTCTAAAATCAACCATGGAAGTCGTAGATATGCTCATTAGATTTCCTAGGAACTATTACATGCTTCGATTCGATAAGGCTAGGCCACTTTATGCCTTTTTTAGTGAAAGAAAATGGGTCAAAAACGAGTAAAATCCGTAAATTAACAAGGAAATTACCCCCATGTTGGCCGTTTTTGAAATTTCTAATATAAACCATGGAAGTCGTAGATATTCTTGTTAGATTTCCTAGGAACTATTACATGCTTCGATTTGATAAGGCTAGGCCACTTTATGCCCTTTTTAGTGAGAGAAAAAGGGTCAAAAACGAGTAAAATCTGTAAATTAACAAGGAAATTCACTTTACCACCATTTTGGCCGTTTTTGAAATTTCTAAAATCAACCATGGAAGTCGTAGATATGCTCATTAGATTTCCTAGGAACTATTACATGCTTCGATTCGATAAGGCTAGGCCACTTTATGCCCTTTTTAGTGAAAGAAAAAGGATTAAAATCGAGTAAAATCCGTAAATTAACAAGGAAATTACCCCCACGTTGGCCGATTTTGAAAATTCTAATATAAACCATGGAAGTCATAGATATGCTCGTTAGATTTCCTAGGAACTATTACATGCTTCGATTCGTTAAGTTTAGGCCACTTTATGCCTTTTCTAGTGAAAGAAAAAGGGTCAAAAACGAGTAAAATCCGTATATTAACAAGGAAATTACCCCCATGTTGGCCGTTTTTGAAAATTCTAATATAAACCATGGAAGTCGTAGATATGCTTGTTAGATTTCCTTGGAACTATTACATGCTTCGATTTGATAAGGCTAGACCACTTTATGCTCTTTTTAGTGAAAGAAAAAGGGTCAAAAACGAGTAAAATCCGTAAATTAACAAGGAAATTCACTTTACCACCATTTTGGCTGTTTTTGAAATTTCTAAAATCAACCATGGAAGTCGTAGATATGCTCATTAGATTTCCTAGGAACTATTACATGCTTCGATTCAATAAGGCTAGGCCACTTTATGCCTTTTTTAGTGAAAGAAAAGGGTCAAAAACGAGTAAAATCCATAAATTAACAAGGAAATTACCCCCATGTTGGCCGTTTTTGAAAATTCTAATATAAACCATGGAAGTCGTAGATATGCTTGTTAGATTTCCTTGGAACTATTACATGCTTCGATTTGATAAGGCTAGGCCACTTTATGCGCTTTTAAGTGAAAGAAAAATGGTCAAAAACGAGTAAAATCCGTAAATTAACAAGGAAATTCACTTTACCACCATTTTGGCCATTTTTGAAATTTCTAAAATAAACCATGGAAGTCGTAGATATGCTCATTAGATTTCCTAGGAACTATTACATGCTTCGATTCGATAAGGCTAGGCCACTTTATGCCTTTTTTAGTGAAAGAAAAGGGTCAAAAATGAGTAAAATCCGTAAATTAACAAGGAAATTACCCCCATGTTGGCCGTTTTTGAAAATTCTAATATAAACCATGGAAGTCGTAGATATGCTTGTTAGATGATGAGTCATAGATAGTATTAATTATTGCCTTATTTAGTTTAGTTTTTTCTTAGATTTGATTTTATTTTATTGCATTTTATTTTAGTTTAGAATATTTTACTTCAAATTGTCTTTTATTTTATTTTAGGAATAAATATATGGTGGAAGGTGCCTTGGAGCAAAAGAAAGAGGACTGGAGCAAAATACAGCGCAAGAATACGAAGATACGGGGCAAAAATACAATTCCCCTTACCAGAAGCTTGGCACGGCCCGTGCCAACATGTGGCACGGCCGTGCCCGTCTCCAGGACCTGTTTTGCTGCTTTTCTTCGGGCCCAAGTTACCCTGTTGCAGCTTTACCGTTTTATCCTTTTAGTTGCTTAGTTTCTAAGTCGATTGTAAAGCTATAAATAGAGTAGCTCTCCACCATAAACAAATCATCTTTACTTTGTTTATTTCAATTGCTATTTCAATAAAGTCTTTATTTCGTTTTTACTTTCTTCTTTGCAATTTACTTTTATCGCATTTTTCTTCTTCCCCCATGTCTACGATGAACATGAGTGAGTAGACTTCTTTGTCTTGGGATCGTTGGACAAGTCTAATGACGTAATCCGGATCAAGCCAAGTCTTAAACCCTAATTAATTGTTACCCTAATTCCTAATCTAAATTCACCGTTTTAACATGAATTAATTATTATCAAACTGTGGAAGCGAACGCGGAGGGTTTGATAATGGTTAATTCATCATCACAGATATCAATTCATAAAGCGAACACGGAGCTTTGATATCCGAACAAGTGAATTTAGACAAGGTTTGCGAAACATGAGAATAGTCTAGCAAACCTTGGGACACATAAAGTTTCGATCTTCAAGGGTCCCAAAGGCAATCACCCATGAGAATAGGTGTGGTTGTTGGAGGGATACACTCACTGACTTCGAGAGGAGCTGTGATATGCTAAAGAGAAACTTGTCCTTAGTAATTAGGATTAACGTTTAATTATAAGTTTAAGGCTTGCTTGTGAAAAGATTCGTTATTACGATGAACCAATGATCCCAAGGCTTTTTAATATTATTGTTATTTACCTTCAAAAACTGCACTCTCCAACTTCTTATTTCTTCCTCTTCTAATCAATTTCTAAAAGCTAATTGGATTGACCAACTCCCTAGCGGAACGATAACTCTACTTACTACTATTACTTCGATAGGCCGTGCACTTGCGGTTTGGCCCTATCAAGTTTTTGGCGCCGTTGCCGGGGAGTTAACTAATTTAATTAGCTTTTACTTAGTGATTAGAATTCTCTCTTCTTCTCTCTCTTTTTCTTTTTTATTTTTAACTTTTTATTTTTCTGTCATTATTAACTTCTTGGGTCCTCAATTTTTTTTATGCGAAAAACTAGAAATCGAGTTGTAATAATCAACGAGATCGAAAGGTATTTGCATAGACGAAAGAGAGACACACAAAATAACACCGTCATGGCCAATCGCACTCTCAAAGAGTATGCAACGCCGTCTACGGCTGAGCCACAAGCTGTTATTGTGTACCCAACGGTTGAGGATGACAACTTTGAAATCAAGCCTGCCCTACTTAACTTGGTGCAGCAAAACCAATTCTCGGGATCCCCCACTGAGGATCCCAATCTTCACATCTCTGTTTTCCTACGAATTAGTGGAACCATGAAGGAGAACCAAGAAGCCGTAAGACTTCATCTCTTTCCCTTTTCCTTAAGGGATAGAGCTAGCGCTTGGTTCCATTCCCTCGAAGTCAGTTCCATTACTTCATGGGATCAGATGAGGCAAGCATTCCTTGCCCGTTTCTTTCCACCATCTAAAACCGCTAAACTTAGAGACCAAATCACGCGGTTCAACCAAAAAGATGGGGAATCTCTCTATGAGGCGTGGGAGCATTTCAAAGAAATGCTAAGACTTTGTCCCCACCATGGCCTAGAGAAGTGGCTTATAGTCCACACTTTTTATAATGGCTTGTCTTATACCACTAAGATGTCTGTTGATGCAGCTGCAGGTGGGGCACTTATGAACAAGAACTACACGGAAGCGTATGCCCTAATTGAAGACATGGCTCAGAATCATTACAAATGGACCGACGAGAGAGCCATCTCTAGTTCTTCACCCTCCAAAAAGGAGGCAGGTATACACGAAGTCTCTAACTATGATCACCTTGCTTCTAAAATTGATACACTAACTGAAAAACTTGAAAAATTCAATGTTAGTGCTATCAATTCTGCATCTACTCCTTCTTGTGAAATATGTGGTATAGCTGGTTATGCTGGTGTTGATTGCCAACTAGGTAGTGCTATTAATGGTGTTGAGCAAATGAATTATGCTCAATACAACCAAGGGATGCGACAAAATCAAAATTTTTATAAAAACCAAAATCCCTATGGACAAGTAGCACCACCCGGTTACGCAAACAACCAAAGATTCACTCAAAAATCCAATTTGGAAATTTTGTTGGAAAACTCTATTGCCAACCAAAACAAACAACTTCAAGAACTCAAAAACCAAACTGGATTTCTGAATGATTCTCTTTCCAAGCTCAATACCAAGGTTGATTCTATTGCTACTCACTCTAAAATGCTTGAAACACAAATCGCCCAAATAGCCCAACAAGTGGCTACATCTTCCCAAACACCGGGAGTCTTTCCTGGTCAAACCGAAGCCAATCCCAAAGCCCAAGTTAATGTCATATCTTTTGGGGGTAGTAAGTTAGGCGAAACTTTTGCTAAGGTTAAAAACGTTGGGAAAGAAAATGTCAAGCCTGTAGGTGATAAAATTGTGATAGAAGAAGCTAAACCACTTGAAGAAAACAAAACTCCATCCCCCTTAAATCCTGATAAGCTTAAACTAGAGGGTAAATTTGAAAAATTTGTTAACATACTTAGGAAGATTTACATTAAACTTCCCTTTGCTGAAGCTTTGTCTAGGATGCCTCTATATGCCAAGTTTTTAAAGGAAATTTTTTCAAAGAAAAGGGTTATAGAGCATAATGAGACAATAGCCTTGGCTAAGGAAACTAGTGCAATCATCCAAGAAGCACCCCCTAAGCTTAGAGATCCAGGTAGCTTTGCCATACCATGTGAAATTGGGAATGAAACCATAAACAAAGCCTTATGTGACTTAGGAGCTAGTGTTAGTTTGCTGCCTTTGTCTCTTCTTAAAAGGATAGGGATAGGAGAGTTAAAACCTACCGAGATGGAATTAAAAATTGCTGATCGTTCTACCATGAAACTTGTAGGATTTGTCGAGGACATACCTGTTAAGATAGAGGGGATATACATCCCCACTGATTTTGTAGTCGTTGACATTGAAGAGGACGATGATGTCCCTATAATCCTAGGTAGACCCTTCCTTGCAACTGCGGGAGCTCTCATTGATGTTAAACTTGGTAGGATAGTCTTTCAAGTGAGTGATAAGATGGTAGGATTTGAGTTGGAAAACGTTATGAAAGGTCCCGCTCTTTACTCTTGTTGCATGCTTAACGATCATGTTGTGAAAGAACGTTTTATAACGTCATCTGCACAATATGATATCTTTGATCCATTCTAAGGACTCTTTCTAACCGTCAAGCTAATGACATTAAAAGAGCGCTTCGTGGGAGGCAACCCACGCATTTTACTGCTTTTGTTTTGTTTTAAGTTGTTTTGCAGGTAGTTGTCCAAGTGTGATTCGAAAAAAAATCAAGAAATTGAAAATTTTTGAAGCCCTCCTTACCAGAAGGTTGGCACGGCCCGTGCTGAAGCTGGCACAACCGTGCCAGGTTTGTGAACAAAAAAGGGGACATGAGCAACAGAAAGTTGGCACGGCCCGTGCCAAGGGTGGCACGGCCGTGCCCGATCTCTGCACACCCTATAACATCAAATTTTTCTTCCTTCTTCCTCATTCACAAACCACAACCCTCTTTCATCTTTCAAACTTCTCTCTAAACCTCCATAACCTTCAAACCTTCATATCTCCCTCAATTCTTAACCAAATCACTCAATTCTTTCACCAATCAACCACAAACTTCATCCAAAACAAAAACCACCAATCAAAAACACCCTTCACCCATTCAAACCCATAATTCACCAAAACCCTAATCTTTCAAAACCTAACCCAAAAACCACAAAACCTTAACCAATCTCCACATCCAAACCAACAAACCTTCCTTAAACATCAACCCCAACCCTTAACCAATCCTTTCCACCAAAAATCTTCCCAAACCCCAAACTTTCATACCAACCATAACCAAGGTCAAATGGCTTCAAGAAGAAGAAGTGGAAAGGAACCAGCAAGTTCTTCCGGTCCTCCCCCAAAGAAGCAAACACAAGTCAAGAATCATGGAATTCAGTTCAAAGACAACAAACAAAGGGACAGGTACAAAATTCTTACTTCTAAAACCTTACATCCCTCTAGATATCCTGATTCCTATGATTTGCAAGTGCTAGGGCTTAGAGATGATGTTTTTAGGTTGATGGGTAGGCTAGGTTGGACTGATATGCTAACACCTATGAGGGGTTATGAGAATTTTACTTATGAATTTTTAAGCTCACTTGTTTTCACCAAAGATAAGTTGAATTTTGATAACCCTAATCATAGAGTTGTTTTCCGGTTATTGAACATTGATTATAATATGTCTCTTCAGCACTTTTGTGAAGCCTTAGGTTTTGTCAATGAGGGGTATAATCATGATCATTGGGATGATAGTCTAAAACCGGATAACTATGACCCAGCTGCCTTTTGGAACCGTATCACCGGCCTTGATAACTATGTCCCTAGAGCCAACAAAGCTAGCAACATTCACAACCCCGTACTTAGGTACCTTCAGAGGGTCATGGCTTGCACCATTTGGGGAAGAACCGAGCTAGGAAACACTAGAACCGATGAGTTGTTCATGTTATGGGCAATGCTCTACAACCACCCCGTCAACACTGGCTTTTACTTGATTGATTACCTAGACTTTGTAGCTACTAGACCAGCCGGTAGGGGAGACATAGTGGTGGGTGGCATCATTACATACATAGCTAAGTGTTTTGGTGTGAGTGAGGATGAGGGGATCAAACCAATTGAGGGAAACAATAAGCTTAACCGGGAAACCCTCATTGCTATGAATTTCATTAAACATCGTCCACCACTCCATTACCAACTTAAGCTAAATGTGCCAATCGTGTTTTTATTGCCTAACCCATCTCGGACTACCACCGAGGTGGAAGAAAATTGGTTGTATGTTGATGATGTGCAGGTTCTAGAACAACAAGATGATGAGGGAGAAGGTGCTAACTTGCACCATGATGAAGGAGAAGGTGCTAACTTGCACCAAGAGGGGCACCATGGCCATGCAGCCGGTGAGCTTAATGAAAATCAAAGATGGACATGGATCCATAATGAGATCGAGAGGATGAGCACCGAGCAACAAAGGCAAGGTGTTGAAATCTCCGGCCTTCGCAATGAAGTTCAAAGGGGCAACCGTGTCAATGATGAAAATAATGAGATGCTCCGTCGGATGATGCAACACCTCCAACTTCAAGGTCCTCCTTACGGACCTCAATAAACAAATGTGAGCTTTCCTCTTCCTCTCTTCCCTTCTTCTTCTCCCTATCTCTCTCATTCTTCTACTCATCTCCTTCTTTCTCCTTATTCTATCTCTTCTTCTTCTTCTTCTTCGTTTAATTTCTTTTTCCTTTGAATCATTGAGGACAATGCTTCCCCTAAGTGTGGGGGGGGGGGGGCCTAATAAAGTGTCTAGAGTCGTAGTGTTCCCAAACTCCCTTGAACTTTATTCTTTTGTTTTGTTTTTATAGCAAGAGGCATGACTAAGTAGCTTGTTTTTAATGTGAATATGGCATGAAAATTTTTGTTTTGTCTCTTCTCTAAAGGTTGTTTCTTGTACATAAAAGTAGTTTCTTGTGTTTCTTATGTTCTTGCTATGCCCATATCCTGTTTTGATGTGAAAATTCTCCAATGAGAAAAGCACCCGGTTGCAATCCTTGAGCAATTGTATGAATAGGTATTTTAAGGAACACGTTCTATCTTTAGTGTTAACTTAGACCCTTTAAAGTCTTAAGAGTAAAAGTAGTATAAGTTTGTGTGGGAAAATTAATCAAATTGTTCTTAATTGTTATATTCTTATTAATTTGTTAAATGTTAAATGGGGCGGGAGAATGGCACCAACATGTGGGGGAAAGGACAATCCCTAACTTCCTAATTGTGGTGGTGACTCCCTAATTTGAACTTAATGTGAAACAAATTCATCAATGCTAGGGGGAAAGGACAATTACATCCAAAAAGACTTCCTACGCGGAGATGAAACAAACAATAATTTTGCAGCACTACTTAGGGTGATTTTGAATCTAGGGGGAAAGGACAATTACATCCGAGAAGACTCCCTACGAGGATAGATAGCCCCTAAGCATCTGCAGCCCCTTGTGCTTAATTGTTATATCTAATTTAATTTTAACTTGAATTCCCATCACTCTTATATGAAATGAAGAAAGGACTTTTCTCGGTTACTTTAGCACTAAGGATAGAACCTATTCCTCATAATATCTGTCTTATACAGGAGCAAGAAAAGGGTTGGACTGCACACACACACTCACTTGAAACTTGATGTTGGGTAGAATAGGTTCATGAGAAGTATTTGAAATTGTAATTAGTGTACTTGGAACAAAACCTTTCTTTGAGACTTATGTTCTTAATATTGCCATGAATCAATCTTTGTTGCTGCTATGTTTGCTGCCTTTTGCTTGAGGACAAGCAAAGATTCAAGTGTGGGGGAGTTTGATGAGTCATAGATAGTATTAATTATTGCCTTATTTAGTTTAGTTTTATCTTAGATTTGATTTTATTTTATTGCATTTTATTTTAGTTTAGAATATTTTACTTCAAATTGTCTTTTATTTTATTTTAGGAATAAATATATGGTGGAAGGTGCCTTGGAGCAAAAGAAAGAGGACTGGAGCAAAATACAGCGCAAGAATACGAAGATACGGGGCAAAAATACAATTCCCTTTACCAGAAGCTTGGCACGGCCCGTGCCAACATGTGGCACGGCCGTGCCCGTCTCCAGGACCTGTTTTGCTGCTTTTCTTCGGGCCCAAGTTACCCTGTTGCAGCTTTACCGTTTTATCCTTTTAGTTGCTTAGTTTCTAAGTCGATTGTAAAGCTATAAATAGAGTAGCTCTCCACCATAAACAAATCATCTTTACTTTGTTTATTTCAATTGCTATTTCAATAAAGTCTTTATTTCGTTTTTACTTTCTTCTTTGCAATTTACTTTTATCGCATTTTTCTTCTTCCCCCATGTCTACGATGAACATGAGTGAGTAGACTTCTTTGTCTTGGGATCGTTGGACAAGTCTAATGACGTAATCCGGATCAAGCCAAGTCTTAAACCCTAATTAATTGTTACCCTAATTCCTAATCTAAATTCACCGTTTTAACATGAATTAATTATTATCAAACTGTGGAAGCGAACGCGGAGGGTTTGATAATGATTAATTCATCATCACAGGTATCAATTCATAAAGCGAACGCAGAGCTTTGATATCCGAACAAGTGAATTTAGACAAGGTTTGCGAAACATGAGAATAGTCTAGCAAACCTTGGGACACATAAAGTTTCGATCTTCAAGGGTCCCAAAGGCAATCACCCATGAGAATAGGTGTGGTTGTTGGAGGGATACACTCACTGACTTCGAGAGGAGCTGTGATATGCTAAAGAGAAACTTGTCCTTAGTAATTAGGATTAACGTTTAATTATAAGTTTAAGGCTTGCTTGTGAAAAGATTCGTTATTACGATGAACCAATGATCCCAAGGCTTTTTAATATTATTGTTATTTACCTTCAAAAACTGCACTCTCCAACTTCTTATTTCTTCCTCTTCTAATCAATTTCTAAAAGCTAATTGGATTGACCAACTCCCTAGCGGAACGATAACTCTACTTACTACTATTACTTCGATAGGCCGTGCACTTGCGGTTTGGCCCTATCATTAGATTTCCTAGGAACTATTACATGCTTCGATTTGATAATGCTAGGCCACTTTATGCCCTTTTTAGTGAAAGAAAAAGGGTCAAAAACGAGTAAAATCCGTAAATTAACAAGGAAATTCACTTTACCACCATTTTGGCCGTTTTTGAAATTTCTAAAATCAACCATGGAAGTCGTAGATATGCTCATTAAATTTCCTAGGAACTATTACATGCTTCGATTCGATAAGGCTAGGCCACTTTATGCCCTTTTTAGTGAAAGAAAAATGATCAAAATCGAGTAAAATCCGTAAATTAACAAGGAAATTACCCCTATGTTGGCCGTTTTTGAAAATTCTAATATAGACCATTCAAGTCGTAGATATGTTTGTTAGATTTCCTACGAACTATTACATGCTTCGATTCGATAAGGCTAGGCCACTTTATGCCTTTTTTAGTGAAAGAAAAAGGATCAAAATCGAGTAAAATCCGTAAATTAACAAGGAAATTACCCCCATGTTGGCCGTTTTTGAAAATTCTAATATAAACCATGGAAGTCGTAGATATGCATGTTAGATTTCCTAGGAACTATTACATGCTTCGATTTGATAAGGCTAGGCCACTTTATGCCCTTTTTAGTGCGAGAAAAAGGGTCAAAAACGAGTAAAATCCGTAAATTAACAAGGAAATTCACTTTACCACCATTTTGGCCGTTTTTGAAATTTCTAAAATCAACCACTTAAGTCGTAGATATGCTCATTAGATTTCCTAGGAACTATTACATGCTTCGATTCGATAAGGCTATGCCACTTTATGCTCTTTTTAGTGACAGAAAAAGGGTCAAAAACCAGTAAACTCCGTAAATTAACAAGGAAATTCACTTTACCACCATTTTGGCCGTTTTTGAAATTTCTAAAATCAACCATGGAAGTCGTAGATATGCTCATTAGATTTCCTAGGAACTATTACATGCTTCGATTCGATAAGGCTAGGCCACTTTATGCCCTTTTTAGTGAAAGAAAAAGGATCAAAATCGAGTAAAATCCGTAAATTAACAAGGAAATTACCCCCATGTTGGCCGATTTTGAAAATTCTAATATAAACCATGGAAGTCATAGATATGCTCGTTAGATTTCCTAGGAACTATTACATGCTTCGATTCGTTAAGTTTAGGCCACTTTATGCCTTTTCTAGTGAAAGAAAAAGGGTCAAAAACGAGTAAAATCCGTAAATTAACAAGGAAATTACCCCCATGTTGGCCGTTCTTGAAAATTCTAATATAAACCATGGAAGTCGTAGATATGCTTGTTAGATTTCCTTGGAACTATTACATGCTTCGATTTGATAAGGCTAGACCACTTTATGCTCTTTTTAGTGAAAGAAAAAGGGTCAAAAACGAGTAAAATCCGTAAATTAACAAGGAAATTCACTTTACCACCATTTTGGCTGTTTTTGAAATTTCTAAAATCAACCATGGAAGTCGTAGATATGCTCATTAGATTTCCTAGGAACTATTACTTGCTTCGATTCGATAAGGCTAGGCCACTTTATGCCTTTTTTAGTGAAAGAAAAGGGTCAAAAACGAGTAAAATCCGTAAATTAACAAGGAAATTACCCCCATGTTGGCCGTTTTTGAAAATTCTAATATAAACCATGGAAGTCGTAGATATGCTTGTTAGATTTCCTTGGAACTATTACATGCTTCGATTTGATAAGGCTAGGCCACTTTATGCTCTTTTTAGTGAAAGAAAAAGGGTCAAAAACGAGTAAAATTCGTAACTTAACAAGGAAATTAACTTTACCACCATTTTGGCCGTTTTTGAAATTTCTAAAATAAACCATGGAAGTCGTAGATATGTTCATTCGATTTCCAGGAACTATTACATGCTTCGATTCGATAAGGCTAGGCCACTTTATGCCTTTTTTAGTGAAAGAAAAGGGTCAAAAATGAGTAAAATCCGTAAATTAACAAGGAAATTACCCCCATGTTGGCCGTTTTTGAAATTTCTAATATAAACCATGGAAGTCGTAGATATGCTTGTTAGATTTCCTAGGAACTATTACATGCTTCGATTTGATAATGCTAGGCCACTTTATTCCCTTTTTAGTGAAAGAAAAAGGGTCAAAAACGAGTAAAATTCGTAAATTAACAAGGAAATTCACATTACCACCATTTTGGCCGTTTTTGAAATTTCTAAAATCAACCATGGAAGTCGTAGATATGCTCATTAAATTTCCTAGGAACTATTACATGCTTCGATTCGATAAGGCTAGGCCACTTTATGCCCTTTTTAGTGAAAGAAAAATGATCAAAATCGAGTAAAATCCGTAAATTAACAAGGAAATTACCCCTATGTTGGCCGTTTTTGAAAATTCTAATATAGACCATTCAAGTCGTAGATATGTTTGTTAGATTTCCTACGAACTATTACATGCTTCGATTCGATAAGGCTAGGCCACTTTATGCCTTTTTTAGTGAAAGAAAAAGGATCAAAATCGAGTAAAATCCGTAAATTAACAAGGAAATTACCCCCATGTTGGCCGTTTTTGAAAATTCTAATATAAACCATGGAAGTCGTAGATATGCTTGTTTGATTTCCTAGGAACTATTACATGCTTCGATTTGATAAGGCTAGGCCACTTTATGCCCTTTTTAGTGAAAGAAAAAGGGTCAAAAACGAGTAAAATCCGTAAATTAACAAGGAAATTCACTATACCACCATTTTGGCCGTTTTTGAAATTTCTAAAATCAACCACGGAAGTCGTAGATATGCTCATTAGATTTCCTAGGAACTATTACATGCTTCGATTCGATAAGGCTAGGCCACTTTATGCCTTTTTTAGTGAAAGAAAAGCGTCAAAAACGAGTAAAATCCGTAAATTAACAAAGAAATTACCCCCATGTTGGCCGTTTTTGAAAATTCTAATATAAACCATGGAAGTCGTAGATATGCTTGTTAGATTTCCTTGGAACTATTACGTGCTTCGATTTGATAATGCTAGGCCACTTTATGCTTTTTTTAGTGGAAGAAAAGGGTCAAAAACGAGTAAAATCCGTAAATTAACAAGGAAATTACCCCCATGTTGGCCGTTTTTAAAAATTCTAATATAAACCATGGAAGTCGTAGATATGCTTGTTAGATTTCCTAGGAACTATTACATGCTTCGATTTGATAAGGCTAGGCCACTTTATGCAATTTTTAGTGAAAGAAAAAGGGTCAAAAACGAGTAAAATCCGTAAATTAACAAGGAAATTCACTTTACCACCATTTTGGCCGTTTTTGAAATTTCTAAAATCAACCACGGAAGTCGTAGATATGCTCATTAGATTTCCTAGGAACTATTACATGCTTCGATTCGATAAGGCTAGGCCACTTTATGCCTTTTTTAGTGAAAGAAAAGGGTCAAAAACGAGTAAAATCCGTAAATTAACAAAGAAATTACCCCCATGTTGGCCGTTTTTGAAAATTCTAATATAAACCGTGGAAGTCGTAGATATGCTTGTTAGATTTCCTTGGAACTATTACATGCTTCGATTTGATAAGGCTAGGCCACTTTATGCTCTTTTAGTGAAAGAAAAAGGGTCAAAAACGAGTAAAATCCGTAAATTAACAAGGAAATTCACTTTACCACCATTTTGGCCGTTTTTGAAATTTCTAAAATCAACCATGGAAGTCGTAGATATGCTCATTAGATTTCCTAGGAACTATTACATGCTTCGATTCGATAAGGCTAGGCCACTTTATGCCTTTTTTAGTGAAAGAAAATGGGTCAAAAACGAGTAAAATCCGTAAATTAACAAGGAAATTACCCCCATGTTGGCCGTTTTTGAAATTTCTAATATAAACCATGGAAGTCGTAGATATGCTTGTTAGATTTCCTAGGAACTATTACATGCTTCGATTTGATAAGGCTGGGCCACTTTATGCCCTTTTTAGTGAGAGAAAAAGGGTCAAAAACGAGTAAAATTTGTAAATTAACAAGGAAATTCACTTTACCACCATTTTGGCCGTTTTTGAAATTTCTAAAATCAACCACGGAAGTCGTAGATATGCTCATTAGATTTCCTAGGAACTATTACATGCTTCGATTCGATAAGGCTAGGCCACTTTATGCTCTTTTTAGTGAAAGAAAAAGGGTCAAAAACGAGTAAACTCCGTAAATTAACAAGGAAATTCACTTTACCACCATTTTGGCCGTTTTTGAAATTTCTAAAATCAACCATGGAAGTCGTAGATATGCTCATTAGATTTCATAGGAACTATTACATGCTTCGATTCGATATGGCTAGGCCACTTTATGCCCTTTTTAGTGAAAGAAAAAGGATCAAAATCGAGTAAAATCCGTAAACTAACAAGGAAATTACCCCCATGTTGGCCGATTTTGAAAATTCTAATATAAACCATGGAAGTCATAGATATGCTCGTTAGATTTCCTAGGAACTATTACATGCTTCGATTCGTTAAGTTTAGGCCACTTTATGCCTTTTCTAGTGAAAGAAAAAGGGTCAAAAACGAGTAAAATCCGTAAATTAACAAGGAAATTACCCCCATGTTGGCCGTTTTTGAAAATTCTAATATAAACCATGGAAGTCGTAGATATGCTTGTTAGATTTCCTTGGAACTATTACATGCTTCGATTCGATAAGGCTAGGCCACTTTATGCCTTTTTGAGTGAAAGAAAAGGGTCAAAAATGAGTAAAATCCGTAAATTAACAAGGAAATTACCGCCATGTTGGCCGTTTTTGAAAATTGTAATATAAACCATGGAAGTCGTAGATATGCTTGTTAGATTTCCTAGGAACTATTACATGCTTCGATTTGATAATGCTAGGCCACTTTATGCCCTTTTTAGTGAAAGAAAAAGGGTCAAAAACGAGTAAAATCCGTAAATTAACAAGGAAATTCACTTTACCACCATTTTGGCCGTTTTTGAAATTTCTAAAATCAACCATGGAAGTCGTAGATATGCTCATTAAATTTCCTAGGAACTATTACATGCTTCGATTCGATAAGGCTAGGCCACTTTATGCCCTTTTTAGTGAAAGAAAAATGATCAAAATCGAGTAAAATCCGGAAATTAACAAGGAAATTACCCCTATGTTGGCCGTTTTTGAAAATTCTAATATAGACCATTCAAGTCGTAGATATGTTTGTTTGATTTCCTACGAACTATTACATGCTTCGATTCGATAAGGCTAGGCCACTTTATGCCTTTTTTAGTGAAAGAAAAAGGATCAAAATCGAGTAAAATCCGTAAATTAACAAGGAAATTACCCCCATGTTGGCCGTTTTTGAAAATTCTAATATAAACCATGGAAGTCGTAGATATGCTTGTTAGATTTCCTAGGAACTATTACATGCTTCGATTTGATAAGGCTAGGCAACTTTATGCCCTTTTTAGTGAGAGAAAAAGGGTCAAAAATGAGTAAAATCCGTAAATTAACAAGGAAATTCACTTTACCACCATTTTGGCCGTTTTTGAAATTTCTAAAATTAACCACGGAAGTCGTAGATATGCTCATTAGATTTCCTAGGAACTATTACATGCTTCGATTCGATAAGGCTAGGCCACTTTATGCTCTTTTTAGTGAAAGAAAAAGGGTCAAAAACGAGTAAACTCCGTAAATTAACAAGGAAATTCACTTTACCACCATTTTGGCCGTTTTTGAAATTTCTAAAATCAACCATGGAAGTCGTAGATATGCTCATTAGATTTCCTAGGAACTATTACATGCTTCGATTCGATAAGGCTAGGCCACTTTACGCCCATTTTAGTGAAAGAAAAAGGATCAAAATCGAGTAAAATCCGTAAATTAACAAGGAAATTACCCCCATGTTGGCCGATTTTGAAAATTCTAATATAAACCATGGAAGTCATAGATATGCTCGTTAGATTTCCTAGGAACTATTACATGCTTCGATTCGTTAAGTTTAGGCCACTTTATGCCTTTTCTAGTGAAAGAAAAAGGGTCAAAAACGAGTAAAATCCGTAAATTAACAAGGAAATTACCCCCATGTTGGCCGTTTTTGAAAATTCTAATATAAACCATGGAAGTCGTAGATATGCTTGTTAGATTTCCTTGGAACTATTACATGCTTCGATTCGTTAAGTTTAGGCCACTTTATGCCTTTTCTAGTGAAAGAAAAAGGGTCAAAAACGAGTAAAATCCGTAAATTAACAAGGAAATTACCCCCATGTTGGCCGTTTTTGAAAATTCTAATATAAACCATGGAAGTCGTAGATATGCTTGTTAGATTTCCTTGGAACTATTACATGCTTCGATTTGATAAGGCTAGGCCACTTTATGCGCTTTTAAGTGAAAGAAAAAGGGTCAAAAACGAGTAAAATCCGTAAATTAACAAGGAAATTCACTTTACCACCATTTTGGCCGTTTTTGAAATTTCTAAAATAAACCATGGAAGTCGTAGATATGCTCATTAGATTTCCTAGGAACTATTACATGCTTTGACTCGATAAGGCTAGGCCACTTTATGCCTTTTTTAGTGAAAGAAAAGGGTCAAAAATGAGTAAAATCCGTAAATTAACAAGGAAATTACCCCCATGTTGGCCGTTTTTGAAAATTCTAATATAAACCATGGAAGTCGTAGATATGCTTGTTAGATTTCCTAGGAACTATTACATGCTTCGATTTGATAATGCTAGGCCACTTTATGCCCTTTTTAGTGAAAGAAAAAGGGTCAAAAACGAGTAAAATCCGTAAATTAACAAGGAAATTCACTTTACCACCATTTTGGCCGTTTTTGAAATTTCTAAAATCAACCATGGAAGTCGTAGATATGCTCATTAAATTTCCTAGGAACTATTACATGCTTCGATTCGATAAGGCTAGGCCACTTTATGCCCTTTTTAGTGAAAGAAAAATGATCAAAATCGAGTAAAATCCGGAAATTAACAAGGAAATTACCCCTATGTTGGCCGTTTTTGAAAATTCTAATATAGACCATTCAAGTCGTAGATATGTTTGTTTGATTTCCTACGAACTATTACATGTTTCGATTCGATAAGGCTAGGCCACTTTATGCCTTTTTTAGTGAAAGAAAAAGGATCAAAATCGAGTAAAATCCGTAAATTAACAAGGAAATTACCCCCATGTTGGCCGTTTTTGAAAATTCTAATATAAACCATGGAAGTCGTAGATATGCTTGTTAGATTTCCTAGGAACTATTACATGCTTCGATTTGATAAGGCTAGGCAACTTTATGCCCTTTTTAGTGAGAGAAAAAGGGTCAAAAACGAGTAAAATCCGTAAATTAACAAGGAAATTCACTTTACCACCATTTTGGCCGTTTTTGAAATTTCTAAAATTAACCACGGAAGTCGTAGATATGCTCATTAGATTTCCTAGGAACTATTACATGCTTCGATTCGATAAGGCTAGGCCACTTTATGCTCTTTTTAGTGAAAGAAAAAGGGTCAAAAACGAGTAAACTCCGTAAATTAACAAGGAAATTCACTTTACCACCATTTTGGCCGTTTTTGAAATTTCTAAAATCAACCATGGAAGTCGTAGATATGCTCATTAGATTTCCTAGGAACTATTACATGCTTCGATTCGATAAGGCTAGGCCACTTTACGCCCATTTTAGTGAAAGAAAAAGGATCAAAATCGAGTAAAATCCGTAAATTAACAAGGAAATTACCCCCATGTTGGCCGATTTTGAAAATTCTAATATAAACCATGGAAGTCATAGATATGCTCGTTAGATTTCCTAGGAACTATTACATGCTTCGATTCGTTAAGTTTAGGCCACTTTATGCCTTTTCTAGTGAAAGAAAAAGGGTCAAAAACGAGTAAAATCCGTAAATTAACAAGGAAATTACCCCCATGTTGGCCGTTTTTGAAAATGCTAATATAAACCATGGAAGTCGTAGATATGCTTGTTAGATTTCCTTGGAACTATTACATGCTTCGATTCGTTAAGTTTAGGCCACTTTATGCCTTTTCTAGTGAAAGAAAAAGGGTCAAAAACGAGTAAAATCCGTAAATTAACAAGGAAATTACCCCCATGTTGGCCGTTTTTGAAAATTCTAATATAAACCATGGAAGTCGTAGATATGCTTGTTAGATTTCCTTGGAACTATTACATGCTTCGATTTGATAAGGCTAGGCCACTTTATGCGCTTTTAAGTGAAAGAAAAAGGGTCAAAAACGAGTAAAATCCGTAAATTAACAAGGAAATTCACTTTACCACCATTTTGGCCGTTTTTGAAATTTCTAAAATAAACCATGGAAGTCGTAGATATGCTCATTAGATTTCCTAGGAACTATTACATGCTTTGATTCGATAAGGCTAGGCCACTTTATGCCTTTTTTAGTGAAAGAAAAGGGTCAAAAATGAGTAAAATCCGTAAATTAACAAGGAAATTACCCCCATGTTGGCCGTTTTTGAAAATTCTAATATAAACCATGGAAGTCGTAGATATGCTTGTTAGATTTCCTAGGAACTATTACATGCTTCGATTTGATAATGCTAGGCCACTTTATGCCCTTTTTAGTGAAAGAAAAAGGGTCAAAAACGAGTAAAATCCGTAAATTAACAAGGAAATTCACTTTACCACCATTTTGGCCGTTTTTGAAATTTCTAAAATCAACCATGGAAGTCGTAGATATGCTCATTAAATTTCCTAGGAACTATTACATGCTTCGATTCGATAAGGCTAGGCCACTTTATGCCCTTTTTAGTGAAAGAAAAATGATCAAAATCGAGTAAAATCCGGAAATTAACAAGGAAATTACCCCTATGTTGGCCGTTTTTGAAAATTCTAATATAGACCATTCAAGTCGTAGATATGTTTGTTTGATTTCCTACGAACTATTACATGCTTCGATTCGATAAGGCTAGGCCACTTTATGCCTTTTTTAGTGAAAGAAAAAGGATCAAAATCGAGTAAAATCTGTAAATTAACAAGGAAATTACCCCCATGTTGGCCGTTTTTGAAAATTCTAATATAAACCATGGAAGTCGTAGATATGCTTGTTAGATTTCCTAGGAACTATTACATGCTTCGATTTGATAAGGCTAGGCAACTTTATGCCCTTTTTAGTGAGAGAAAAAGGGTCAAAAACGAGTAAAATCCGTAAATTAACAAGGAAATTCACTTTACCACCATTTTGGCCGTTTTTGAAATTTCTAAAATTAACCACGGAAGTCGTAGATATGCTCATTAGATTTCCTAGGAACTATTACATGCTTCGATTCGATAAGGCTAGGCCACTTTATGCTCTTTTTAGTGAAAGAAAAAGGGTCAAAAACGAGTAAACTCCGTAAATTAACAAGGAAATTCACTTTACCACCATTTTGGCCGTTTTTGAAATTTCTAAAATCAACCATGGAAGTCGTAGATATGCTCATTAGATTTCCTAGGAACTATTACATGCTTCGATTCGATAAGGCTAGGCCACTTTACGCCCATTTTAGTGAAAGAAAAAGGATCAAAATCGAGTAAAATCCGTAAATTAACAAGGAAATTACCCCCATGTTGGCCGATTTTGAAAATTCTAATATAAACCATGGAAGTCATAGATATGCTCGTTAGATTTCCTAGGAACTATTACATGCTTCGATTCGTTAAGTTTAGGCCACTTTATGCCTTTTCTAGTGAAAGAAAAAGGGTCAAAAACGAGTAAAATCCGTAAATTAACAAGGAAATTACCCCCATGTTGGCCGTTTTTGAAAATGCTAATATAAACCATGGAAGTCGTAGATATGCTTGTTAGATTTCCTTGGAACTATTACATGCTTCGATTCGTTAAGTTTAGGCCACTTTATGCCTTTTCTAGTGAAAGAAAAAGGGTCAAAAACGAGTAAAATCCGTAAATTAACAAGGAAATTACCCCCATGTTGGCCGTTTTTGAAAATTCTAATATAAACCATGGAAGTCGTAGATATGCTTGTTAGATTTCCTTGGAACTATTACATGCTTCGATTTGATAAGGCTAGGCCACTTTATGCGCTTTTAAGTGAAAGAAAAAGGGTCAAAAACGAGTAAAATCCGTAAATTAACAAGGAAATTCACTTTACCACCATTTTGGCCGTTTTTGAAATTTCTAAAATAAACCATGGAAGTCGTAGATATGCTCATTAGATTTCCTAGGAACTATTACATGCTTTGATTCGATAAGGCTAGGCCACTTTATGCCTTTTTTAGTGAAAGAAAAGGGTCAAAAATGAGTAAAATCCGTAAATTAACAAGGAAATTACCCCCATGTTGGCCGTTTTTGAAAATTCTAATATAAACCATGGAAGTCGTAGATATGCTTGTTAGATTTCCTAGGAACTATTACATGCTTCGATTTGATAATGCTAGGCCACTTTATGCCCTTTTTAGTGAAAGAAAAAGGGTCAAAAACGAGTAAAATCCGTAAATTAACAAGGAAATTCACTTTACCACCATTTTGGCCGTTTTTGAAATTTCTAAAATCAACCATGGAAGTCGTAGATATGCTCATTAAATTTCCTAGGAACTATTACATGCTTCGATTCGATAAGGCTAGGCCACTTTATGCCCTTTTTAGTGAAAGAAAAATGATCAAAATCGAGTAAAATCCGGAAATTAACAAGGAAATTACCCCTATGTTGGCCGTTTTTGAAAATTCTAATATAGACCATTCAAGTCGTAGATATGTTTGTTTGATTTCCTACGAACTATTACATGCTTCGATTCGATAAGGCTAGGCCACTTTATGCCTTTTTTAGTGAAAGAAAAAGGATCAAAATCGAGTAAAATCTGTAAATTAACAAGGAAATTACCCCCATGTTGGCCGTTTTTGAAAATTCTAATATAAACCATGGAAGTCGTAGATATGCTTGTTAGATTTCCTAGGAACTATTACATGCTTCGATTTGATAAGGCTAGGCAACTTTATGCCCTTTTTAGTGAGAGAAAAAGGGTCAAAAACGAGTAAAATCCGTAAATTAACAAGGAAATTCACTTTACCACCATTTTGGCCGTTTTTGAAATTTCTAAAATTAACCACGGAAGTCGTAGATATGCTCATTAGATTTCCTAGGAACTATTACATGCTTCGATTCGATAAGGCTAGGCCACTTTATGCTCTTTTTAGTGAAAGAAAAAGGGTCAAAAACGAGTAAACTCCGTAAATTAACAAGGAAATTCACTTTACCACCATTTTGGCCGTTTTTGAAATTTCTAAAATCAACCATGGAAGTCGTAGATATGCTCATTAGATTTCCTAGGAACTATTACATGCTTCGATTCGATAAGGCTAGGCCACTTTACGCCCATTTTAGTGAAAGAAAAAGGATCAAAATCGAGTAAAATCCGTAAATTAACAAGGAAATTACCCCCATGTTGGCCGATTTTGAAAATTCTAATATAAACCATGGAAGTCATAGATATGCTCGTTAGATTTCCTAGGAACTATTACATGCTTCGATTCGTTAAGTTTAGGCCACTTTATGCCTTTTCTAGTGAAAGAAAAAGGGTCAAAAACGAGTAAAATCCGTAAATTAACAAGGAAATTACCCCCATGTTGGCCGTTTTTGAAAATTCTAATATAAACCATGGAAGTCGTAGATATGCTTGTTAGATTTCCTTGGAACTATTACATGCTTCGATTCGTTAAGTTTAGGCCACTTTATGCCTTTTCTAGTGAAAGAAAAAGGGTCAAAAACGAGTAAAATCCGTAAATTAACAAGGAAATTACCCCCATGTTGGCCGTTTTTGAAAATTCTAATATAAACCATGGAAGTCGTAGATATGCTTGTTAGATTTCCTTGGAACTATTACATGCTTCGATTTGATAAGGCTAGGCCACTTTATGCGCTTTTAAGTGAAAGAAAAAGGGTCAAAAACGAGTAAAATCCGTAAATTAACAAGGAAATTCACTTTACCACCATTTTGGCCGTTTTTGAAATTTCTAAAATAAACCATGGAAGTCGTAGATATGCTCATTAGATTTCCTAGGAACTATTACATGCTTTGATTCGATAAGGCTAGGCCACTTTATGCCTTTTTTAGTGAAAGAAAAGGGTCAAAAATGAGTAAAATCCGTAAATTAACAAGGAAATTACCCCCATGTTGGCCGTTTTTGAAAATTCTAATATAAACCATGGAAGTCGTAGATATGCTTGTTAGATTTCCTAGGAACTATTACATGCTTCGATTTGATAATGCTAGGCCACTTTATGCCCTTTTTAGTGAAAGAAAAAGGGTCAAAAACGAGTAAAATCCGTAAATTAACAAGGAAATTCACTTTACCACCATTTTGGCCGTTTTTGAAATTTCTAAAATCAACCATGGAAGTCGTAGATATGCTCATTAAATTTCCTAGGAACTATTACATGCTTCGATTCGATAAGGCTAGGCCACTTTATGCCCTTTTTAGTGAAAGAAAAATGATCAAAATCGAGTAAAATCCGGAAATTAACAAGGAAATTACCCCTATGTTGGCCGTTTTTGAAAATTCTAATATAGACCATTCAAGTCGTAGATATGTTTGTTTGATTTCCTACGAACTATTACATGCTTCGATTCGATAAGGCTAGGCCACTTTATGCCTTTTTTAGTGAAAGAAAAAGGATCAAAATCGAGTAAAATCCGTAAATTAACAAGGAAATTACCCCCATGTTGGCCGTTTTTGAAAATTCTAATATAAACCATGGAAGTCGTAGATATGCTTGTTAGATTTCCTAGGAACTATTACATGCTTCGATTTGATAAGGCTAGGCCACTTTATGCCCTTTTTAGTGAGAGAAAAAGGGTCAAAAACGAGTAAAATCCGTAAATTAACAAGGAAATTCACTTTACCACCATTTTGGCCGTTTTTGAAATTTCTAAAATTAACCACGGAAGTCGTAGATATGCTCATTAGATTTCCTAGGAACTATTACATGCTTCGATTCGATAAGGCTAGGCCACTTTATGCTCTTTTTAGTGAAAGAAAAAGGGTCAAAAACGAGTAAACTCCGTAAATTAACAAGGAAATTCACTTTACCACCATTTTGGCCGTTTTTGAAATTTCTAAAATCAACCATGGAAGTCGTAGATATGCTCATTAGATTTCCTAGGAACTATTACATGCTTCGATTCGATAAGGCTAGGCCACTTTACGCCCATTTTAGTGAAAGAAAAAGGATCAAAATCGAGTAAAATCCGTAAATTAACAAGGAAATTACCCCCATGTTGGCCGATTTTGAAAATTCTAATATAAACCATGGAAGTCATAGATATGCTCGTTAGATTTCCTAGGAACTATTACATGCTTCGATTCGTTAAGTTTAGGCCACTTTATGCCTTTTCTAGTGAAAGAAAAAGGGTCAAAAACGAGTAAAATCCGTAAATTAACAAGGAAATTACCCCCATGTTGGCCGTTTTTGAAAATTCTAATATAAACCATGGAAGTCGTAGATATGCTTGTTAGATTTCCTTGGAACTATTACATGCTTCGATTCGTTAAGTTTAGGCCACTTTATGCCTTTTCTAGTGAAAGAAAAAGGGTCAAAAACGAGTAAAATCCGTAAATTAACAAGGAAATTACCCCCATGTTGGCCGTTTTTGAAAATTCTAATATAAACCATGGAAGTCGTAGATATGCTTGTTAGATTTCCTTGGAACTATTACATGCTTCGATTTGATAAGGCTAGGCCACTTTATGCGCTTTTAAGTGAAAGAAAAAGGGTCAAAAACGAGTAAAATCCGTAAATTAACAAGGAAATTCACTTTACCACCATTTTGGCCGTTTTTGAAATTTCTAAAATAAACCATGGAAGTCGTAGATATGCTCATTAGATTTCCTAGGAACTATTACATGCTTTGATTCGATAAGGCTAGGCCACTTTATGCCTTTTTTAGTGAAAGAAAAGGGTCAAAAATGAGTAAAATCCGTAAATTAACAAGGAAATTACCCCCATGTTGGCCGTTTTTGAAAATTCTAATATAAACCATGGAAGTCGTAGATATGCTTGTTAGATTTCCTAGGAACTATTACATGCTTCGATTTGATAAGGCTAGGCCACTTTATGCCCTTTTTAGTGAGAGAAAAAGGGTCAAAAACGAGTAAAATCCGTAAATTAACAAGGAAATTCACTTTACCACCATTTTGGCCGTTTTTGAAATTTCTAAAATTAACCACGGAAGTCGTAGATATGCTCATTAGATTTCCTAGGAACTATTACATGCTTCGATTCGATAAGGCTAGGCCACTTTATGCTCTTTTTAGTGAAAGAAAAAGGGTCAAAAACGAGTAAACTCCGTAAATTAACAAGGAAATTCACTTTACCACCATTTTGGCCGTTTTTGAAATTTCTAAAATCAACCATGGAAGTCGTAGATATGCTCATTAGATTTCCTAGGAACTATTACATGCTTCGATTCGATAAGGCTAGGCCACTTTACGCCCATTTTAGTGAAAGAAAAAGGATCAAAATCGAGTAAAATCCGTAAATTAACAAGGAAATTACCCCCATGTTGGCCGATTTTGAAAATTCTAATATAAACCATGGAAGTCATAGATATGCTCGTTAGATTTCCTAGGAACTATTACATGCTTAGATTCGTTAAGTTTAGGCCACTTTATGCCTTTTCTAGTGAAAGAAAAAGGGTCAAAAACGAGTAAAATCCCTAAATTAACAAGGAAATTACCCCCATGTTGGCCGTTTTTGAAAATTCTAATATAAACCATGGAAGTCGTAGATATGCTTGTTAGATTTCCCTGGAACTATTACATGCTTCGATTTGATAAGGCTAGACCACTTTATGCTCTTTTTAGTGAAAGAAAAAGGGACAAAAACAAGTAAAATCCGTAAATTAACAAGGAAATTCACTTTACCACCATTTTGGCTGTTTTTGAAATTTCTAAAATCAACCATGGAAGTCGTAGATATGCTCATTAGATTTCCTAGGAACTATTACATGCTTCGATTCGATAAGGCTAGGCCACTTTATGCCTTTTTTAGTGAAAGAAAAGGGTCAAAAACGAGTAAAATCCATAAATTAACAAGGAAATTACCCCCATGTTGGCCGTTTTTGAAAATTCTAATATAAACCATGGAAGTCGTAGATATGCTTGTTAGATTTCCTTGGAACTATTACATGCTTCGATTTGATAAGGCTAGGCCACTTTATGCGCTTTTAAGTGAAAGAAAAAGGGTCAAAAACGAGTAAAATCCGTAAATTAACAAGGAAATTCACTTTACCACCATTTTGGCCGTTTTTGAAATTTCTAAAATAAACCATGGAAGTCGTAGATATGCTCATTAGATTTCCTAGGAACTATTACATGCTTTGATTCGATAAGGCTAGGCCACTTTATGCCTTTTTTAGTGAAAGAAAAGGGTCAAAAATGAGTAAAATCCGTAAATTAACAAGGAAATTACCCCCATGTTGGCCGTTTTTGAAAATTCTAATATAAACCATGGAAGTCGTAGATATGCTTGTTAGATTTCCTAGGAACTATTACATGCTTCGATTTGATAATGCTAGGCCACTTTATGACCTTTTTAGTGAAAGAAAAAGGGTCAAAAACGAGTAAAATCCGTAAATTAACAAGGAAATTCACTTTACCACCATTTTGGCCGTTTTTGAAATTTCTAAAATCAACCATGGAAGTCGTAGATATGCTCATTAAATTTCCTAGGAACTATTACATGCTTCGATTCGATAAGGCTAGGCCACTTTATGCCCTTTTTAGTGAAAGAAAAATGATCAAAATCGAGTAAAATCCGTAAATTAACAAAGAAATTACCCCCATGTTGGCCGTTTTTGAAAATTCTAATATAAACCGTGGAAGTCGTAGATATGCTTGTTAGATTTCCTTGGAACTATTACATGCTTCGATTTGATAAGGCTAGGCCACTTTATGCTCTTTTTAGTGAAAGAAAAAGGGTCAAAAACGAGTAAAATCCGTAAATTAACAAGGAAATTCACTTTACCACCATTTTGGCCGTTTTTGAAATTTCTAAAATCAACCATGGAAGTCGTAGATATGCTCATTAGATTTCCTAGGAACTATTACATTCTTCGATTCGATAAGGCTAGGCCACTTTATGCCTTTTTTAGTGAAAGAAAATGGGTCAAAAACGAGTAAAATCCGTAAATTAACAAGGAAATTACCCCCATGTTGGCCGTTTTTGAAATTTCTAATATAAACCATGGAAGTCGTAGATATTCTTGTTAGATTTCCTAGGAACTATTACATGCTTCGATTTGATAAGGCTAGGCCACTTTATGCCCTTTTTAGTGAGAGAAAAAGGGTCAAAAACGAGTAAAATCCGTAAATTAACAAGGAAATTCACTTTACCACCATTTTGGCCGTTTTTGAAATTTCTAAAATCAACCACGGAAGTCGTAGATATGCTCATTAGATTTCCTAGGAACTATTACATGCTTCGATTCGATAAGGCTAGGCCACTTTATGCTCTTTTTAGTGAAAGAAAAAGGGTCAAAAACGAGTAAACTCCGTAAATTAACAAGGAAATTCACTTTACCACCATTTTGGCCGTTTTTGAAATTTCTAAAATCAACCATGGAAGTCGTAGATATGCTCATTAGATTTCCTAGGAACTATTACATGCTTCGATTCGATAAGGCTAGGCCACTTTATGCCCTTTTTAGTGAAAGAAAAAGGATCAAAATCGAGTAAAATCCGTAAATTAACAAGGAAATTACCCCCATGTTGGCCGATTTTGAAAATTCTAATATAAACCATGGAAGTCATAGATATGCTCGTTAGATTTCCTAGGAACTATTACATGCTTCGATTCGTTAAGTTTAGGCCACTTTATGCCTTTTCTAGTGAAAGAAAAAGGGTCAAAAACGAGTAAAATCCGTAAATTAACAAGGAAATTACCCCCATGTTGGCCGTTTTTGAAAATTCTAATATAAACCATGGAAGTCGTAGATATGCTTGTTAGATTTCCTTGGAACTATTACATGCTTCGATTCGATAAGGCTAGGCCACTTTATGCCTTTTTGAGTGATAGAAAAGGGTCAAAAATGAGTAAAATCCGTAAATTAACAAGGAAATTACCCCCATGTTGGCCGTTTTTGAAAATTCTAATATAAACCATGGAAGTCGTAGATATGCTTGTTAGATTTCCTAGGAACTATTACATGCTTCGATTTGATAAGGCTAGGCCACTTTATGCCCTTTTTAGTGAGAGAAAAAGGGTCAAAAACGAGTAAAATCCGTAAATTAACAAGGAAATTCACTTTACCACCATTTTGGCCGTTTTTGAAATTTCTAAAATTAACCACGGAAGTCGTAGATATGCTCATTAGATTTCCTAGGAACTATTACATGCTTCGATTCGATAAGGCTAGGCCACTTTATGCTCTTTTTAGTGAAAGAAAAAGGGTCAAAAACGAGTAAACTCCGTAAATTAACAAGGAAATTCACTTTACCACCATTTTGGCCGTTTTTGAAATTTCTAAAATCAACCATGGAAGTCGTAGATATGCTCATTAGATTTCCTAGGAACTATTACATGCTTCGATTCGATAAGGCTAGGCCACTTTACGCCCATTTTAGTGAAAGAAAAAGGATCAAAATCGAGTAAAATCCGTAAATTAACAAGGAAATTACCCCCATGTTGGCCGATTTTGAAAATTCTAATATAAACCATGGAAGTCATAGATATGCTCGTTAGATTTCCTAGGAACTATTACATGCTTCGATTCGTTAAGTTTAGGCCACTTTATGCCTTTTCTAGTGAAAGAAAAAGGGTCAAAAACGAGTAAAATCCGTAAATTAACAAGGAAATTACCCCCATGTTGGCCGTTTTTGAAAATTCTAATATAAACCATGGAAGTCGTAGATATGCTTGTTAGATTTCCTTGGAACTATTACATGCTTCGATTTGATAAGGCTAGACCACTTTATGCTCTTTTTAGTGAAAGAAAAAGGGTCAAAAACGAGTAAAATCCGTAAATTAACAAGGAAATTCACTTTACCACCATTTTGGCTGTTTTTGAAATTTCTAAAATCAACCATGGAAGTCGTAGATATGCTCATTAGATTTCCTAGGAACTATTACATGCTTCGATTCGATAAGGCTAGGCCACTTTATGCCTTTTTTAGTGAAAGAAAAGGGTCAAAAACGAGTAAAATCCATAAATTAACAAGGAAATTACCCCCATGTTGGCCGTTTTTGAAAATTCTAATATAAACCATGGAAGTCGTAGATATGCTTGTTAGATTTCCTTGGAACTATTACATGCTTCGATTTGATAAGGCTAGGCCACTTTATGCGCTTTTAAGTGAAAGAAAAAGGGTCAAAAACGAGTAAAATCCGTAAATTAACAAGGAAATTCACTTTACCACCATTTTGGCCGTTTTTGAAATTTCTAAAATAAACCATGGAAGTCGTAGATATGCTCATTAGATTTCCTAGGAACTATTACATGCTTTGATTCGATAAGGCTAGGCCACTTTATGCCTTTTTTAGTGAAAGAAAAGGGTCAAAAATGAGTAAAATCCGTAAATTAACAAGGAAATTACCCCCATGTTGGCCGTTTTTCAAAATTCTAATATAAACCATGGAAGTCGTAGATATGCTTGTTAGATTTCCTAGGAACTATTACATGCTTCGATTCGATAAGGCTAGGCCACTTTATGCTCTTTTTAGTGAAAGAAAAAGGGTCAAAAACGAGTAAACTCCGTAAATTAACAAGGAAATTCACTTTACCACCATTTTGGCCGTTTTTGAAATTTCTAAAATCAACCATGGAAGTCGTAGATATGCTCATTAGATTTCCTAGGAACTATTACATGCTTCGATTCGATAAGGCTAGGCCACTTTATGCCCTTTTTAGTGAAAGAAAAAGGATCAAAATCGAGTAAAATCCGTAAATTAACAAGGAAATTACCCCCATGTTGGCCGATTCTGAAAATTCTAATATAAACCATGGAAGTCATAGATATGCTCGTTAGATTTCCTAGGAACTATTACATGCTTCGATTCGTTAAGTTTAGGCCACTTTATGCCTTTTCTAGTGAAAGAAAAAGGGTCAAAAACGAGTAAAATCCGTAAATTAACAAGGAAATTACCCCCATGTTGGCCGTTTTTGAAAATTCTAATATAAACCATGGAAGTCGTAGATATGCTTGTTAGATTTCCTTGGAACTATTACATGCTTCGATTCGATAAGGCTAGGCCACTTTATGCCTTTTTGAGTGAAAGAAAAGGGTCAAAAATGAGTAAAATCCGTAAATTAACAAGGAAATTACCCCCATGTTGGCCGTTTTTGAAAATTCTAATATAAACCATGGAAGTCGTAGATATGCTTGTTAGATTTCCTAGGAACTATTACATGCTTCGATTTGATAAGGCTAGGCCACTTTATGCCCTTTTTAGTGAGAGAAAAAGGGTCAAAAACGAGTAAAATCCGTAAATTAACAAGGAAATTCACTTTACCACCATTTTGGCCGTTTTTGAAATTTCTAAAATTAACCACGGAAGTCGTAGATATGCTCATTAGATTTCCTAGGAACTATTACATGCTTCGATTCGATAAGGCTAGGCCACTTTATGCTCTTTTTAGTGAAAGAAAAAGGGTCAAAAACGAGTAAACTCCGTAAATTAACAAGGAAATTCACTTTACCACCATTTTGGCCGTTTTTGAAATTTCTAAAATCAACCATGGAAGTCGTAGATATGCTCATTAGATTTCCTAGGAACTATTACATGCTTCGATTCGATAAGGCTAGGCCACTTTACGCCCATTTTAGTGAAAGAAAAAGGATCAAAATCGAGTAAAATCCGTAAATTAACAAGGAAATTACCCCCATGTTGGCCGATTTTGAAAATTCTAATATAAACCTTGGAAGTCATAGATATGCTCGTTAGATTTCCTAGGAACTATTACATGCTTCGATTCGTTAAGTTTAGGCCACTTTATGCCTTTTCTAGTGAAAGAAAAAGGGTCAAAAACGAGTAAAATCCGTAAATTAACAAGGAAATTACCCCCATGTTGGCCGTTTTTGAAAATTCTAATATAAACCATGGAAGTCGTAGATATGCTTGTTAGATTTCCTTGGAACTATTACATGCTTCGATTTGATAAGGCTAGACCACTTTATGCTCTTTTTAGTGAAAGAAAAAGGGTCAAAAACGAGTAAAATCCGTAAATTAACAAGGAAATTCACTTTACCACCATTTTGGCTGTTTTTGAAATTTCTAAAATCAACCATGGAAGTCGTAGATATGCTCATTAGATTTCCTAGGAACTATTACATGCTTCGATTCGATAAGGCTAGGCCACTTTATGCCTTTTTTAGTGAAAGAAAAGGGTCAAAAACGAGTAAAATCCATAAATTAACAAGGAAATTACCCCCATGTTGGCCGTTTTTGAAAATTCTAATATAAACCATGGAAGTCGTAGATATGCTTGTTAGATTTCCTTGGAACTATTACATGCTTCGATTTGATAAGGCTAGGCCACTTTATGCGCTTTTAAGTGAAAGAAAAAGGGTCAAAAACGAGTAAAATCCGTAAATTAACAAGGAAATTCACTTTACCACCATTTTGGCCGTTTTTGAAATTTCTAAAATAAACCATGGAAGTCGTAGATATGCTCATTAGATTTCCTAGGAACTATTACATGCTTTGATTCGATAAGGCTAGGCCACTTTATGCCTTTTTTAGTGAAAGAAAAGGGTCAAAAATGAGTAAAATCCGTAAATTAACAAGGAAATTACCCCCATGTTGGCCGTTTTTGAAAATTCTAATATAAACCATGGAAGTCGTAGATATGCTTGTTAGATTTCCTAGGAACTATTACATGCTTCGATTTGATAATGCTAGGCCACTTTATGCCCTTTTTAGTGAAAGAAAAAGGGTCAAAAACGAGTAAAATCCGTAAATTAACAAGGAAATTCACTTTACCACCATTTTGGCCGTTTTTGAAATTTCTAAAATCAACCATGGAAGTCGTAGATATGCTCATTAAATTTCCTAGGAACTATTACATGCTTCGATTCGATAAGGCTAGGCCACTTTATGCCCTTTTTAGTGAAAGAAAAATGATCAAAATCGAGTAAAATCCGTAAATTAACAAAGAAATTACCCCCATGTTGGCCGTTTTTGAAAATTCTAATATAAACCGTGGAAGTCGTAGATATGCTTGTTAGATTTCCTTGGAACTATTACATGCTTCGATTTGATAAGGCTAGGCCACTTTATGCTCTTTTTAGTGAAAGAAAAAGGGTCAAAAACGAGTAAAATCCGTAAATTAACAAGGAAATTCACTTTACCACCATTTTGGCCGTTTTTGAAATTTCTAAAATCAACCATGGAAGTCGTAGATATGCTCATTAGATTTCCTAGGAACTATTACATGTTTCGATTCGATAAGGCTAGGCCACTTTATGCCTTTTTTAGTGAAAGAAAATGGGTCAAAAACGAGTAAAATCCGTAAATTAACAAGGAAATTACCCCCATGTTGGCCGTTTTTGAAATTTCTAATATAAACCATGGAAGTCGTAGATATTCTTGTTAGATTTCCTAGGAACTATTACATGCTTCGATTTGATAAGGCTAGGCCACTTTATGCCCTTTTTAATGAGAGAAAAAGGGTCAAAAACGAGTAAAATCCGTAAATTAACAAGGAAATTCACTTTACCACCATTTTGGCCGTTTTTGAAATTTCTAAAATCAACCACGGAAGTCGTAGATATGCTCATTAGATTTCCTAGGAACTATTACATGCTTCGATTCGATAAGGCTAGGCCACTTTATGCTCTTTTTAGTGAAAGAAAAAGGGTCAAAAACGAGTAAACTCCGTAAATTAACAAGGAAATTCACTTTACCACCATTTTGGCCGTTTTTGAAATTTCTAAAATCAACCATGGAAGTCGTAGATATGCTCATTAGATTTCCTAGGAACTATTACATGCTTCGATTCGATAAGGCTAGGCCACTTTATGCCCTTTTTAGTGAAAGAAAAAGGATCAAAATCATGTAAAATCCGTAAATTAACAAGGAAATTACCCCCATGTTGGCCGATTTTGAAAATTCTAATATAAACCATGGAAGTCATAGATATGCTCGTTAGATTTCCTAGGAACTATTACATGCTTCGATTCGTTAAGTTTAGGCCACTTTATGCCTTTTCTAGTGAAAGAAAAAGGGTCAAAAACGAGTAAAATCCGTAAATTAACAAGGAAATTACCCCCATGTTGGCCGTTTTTGAAAATTCTAATATAAACCATGGAAGTCGTAGATATGCTTGTTAGATTTCCTTGGAACTATTACATGCTTCGATTCGATAAGGCTAGGCCACTTTATGCCTTTTTGAGTGAAAGAAAAGGGTCAAAAATGAGTAAAATCCGTAAATTAACAAGGAAATTACCCCCATGTTGGCCGTTTTTGAAAATTCTAATATAAACCATGGAAGTCGTAGATATGCTTGTTAGATTTCCTAGGAACTATTACATGCTTCGATTTGATAATGCTAGGCCACTTTATGCCCTTTTTAGTGAAAGAAAAAGGGTCAAAAACGAGTAAAATCCGTAAATTAACAAGGAAATTCACTTTACCACCATTTTGGCCGTTTTTGAAATTTCTAAAATCAACCATGGAAGTCGTAGATATGCTCATTAAATTTCCTAGGAACTATTACATGCTTCGATTCGATAAGGCTAGGCCACTTTATGCCCTTTTTAGTGAAAGAAAAATGATCAAAATCGAGTAAAATCCGTAAATTAACAAGGAAATTACCCCTATGTTGGCCGTTTTTGAAAATTCTAATATAGACCATTCAAGTCGTAGATATGTTTGTTAGATTTCCTACGAACTATTACATGCTTCGATTCGATAAGGCTAGGCCACTTTATGCCTTTTTTAGTGAAAGAAAAAGGATCAAAAACGAGTAAAATCCGTAAATTAACAAGGAAATTCACTTTACCACCATTTTGGCCGTTTTTGAAATTTCTAAAATCAACCATGGAAGTCGTAGATATGCTCATTAGATTTCCTAGGAACTATTACATGCTTCGATTCGATAAGGCTAGGCCACTTTATGCCTTTTTTAGTGAAAGAAAATGGGTCAAAAACGAGTAAAATCCGTAAATTAACAAGGAAATTACCCCCATGTTGGCCGTTTTTGAAATTTCTAATATAAACCATGGAAGTCGTAGATATTCTTGTTAGATTTCCTAGGAACTATTACATGCTTCGATTTGATAAGGCTAGGCCACTTTATGCCCTTTTTAGTGAGAGAAAAAGGGTCAAAAACGAGTAAAATCCGTAAATTAACAAGGAAATTCACTTTACCACCATTTTGGCCGTTTTTGAAATTTCTAAAATCAACCACGGAAGTCGTAGATATGCTCATTAGATTTCCTAGGAACTATTACATGCTTCGATTCGATAAGGCTAGGCCACTTTATGCTCTTTTTAGTGAAAGAAAAAGGGTCAAAAACGAGTAAACTCCGTAAATTAACAAGGAAATTCACTTTACCACCATTTTGGCCGTTTTTGAAATTTCTAAAATCAACCATGGAAGTCGTAGATATGCTCATTAGATTTCCTAGGAACTATTACATGCTTCGATTCGATAAGGCTAGGCCACTTTATGCCCTTTTTAGTGAAAGAAAAAGGATCAAAATCGAGTAAAATCCGTAAATTAACAAGGAAATTACCCCCATGTTGGCCGATTTTGAAAATTCTAATATAAACCATGGAAGTCATAGATATGCTCGTTAGATTTCCTAGGAACTATTACATGCTTCGATTCGTTAAGTTTAGGCCACTTTATGCCTTTTCTAGTGAAAGAAAAAGGGTCAAAAACGAGTAAAATCCGTAAATTAACAAGGAAATTACCCCCATGTTGGCCGTTTTTGAAAATTCTAATATAAACCATGGAAGTCGTAGATATGCTTGTTAGATTTCCTTGGAACTATTACATGCTTCGATTCGATAAGGCTAGGCCACTTTATGCCTTTTTGAGTGAAAGAAAAGGGTCAAAAATGAGTAAAATCCGTAAATTAACAAGGAAATTACCCCCATGTTGGCCGTTTTTGAAAATTCTAATATAAACCATGGAAGTCGTAGATATGCTTGTTAGATTTCCTAGGAACTATTACATGCTTCGATTTGATAATGCTAGGCCACTTTATGCCCTTTTTAGTGAAAGAAAAGGGTCAAAAACGAGTAGAATCCGTAAATTAACAAGGAAATTCACTTTACCACCATTTTGGCCGTTTTTGAAATTTCTAAAATCAACCATGGAAGTCGTAGATATGCTCATTAAATTTCCTAGGAACTATTACATGCTTCGATTCGATAAGGCTAGGCCACTTTATGCCCTTTTTAGTGAAAGAAAAATGATCAAAATCGAGTAAAATCCGTAAATTAACAAGGAAACTACCCCTATGTTGGCCGTTTTTGAAAATTCTAATATAGACCATTCAAGTCGTAGATATGTTTGTTAGATTTCCTACGAACTATTACATGCTTCGATTCGATAAGGCTAGGCCACTTTATGCCTTTTTTAGTGAAAGAAAAAGGATCAAAATCGAGTAAAATCCGTAAATTAACAAGGAAATTACCCCCATGTTGGCCGTTTTTGAAAATTCTAATATAAACCATGGAAGTCGTAGATATGCTTGTTAGATTTCCTAGGAACTATTACATGCTTCGATTTGATAAGGCTAGGCCACTTTATGCCCTTTTTAGTGAGAGAAAAAGGGTCAAAAACGAGTAAAATCCGTAAATTAACAAGGAAATTCACTTTACCACCATTTTGGCCGTTTTTGAAATTTCTAAAATCAACCACGGAAGTCGTAGATATCCTCATTAGATTTCCTAGGAACTATTACATGCTTCGATTCGATAAGGCTAGGCCACTTTATGCTCTTTTTAGTGAAAGAAAAAGGGTCAAAAACGAGTAAACTCCGTAAATTAACAAGGAAATTCACTTTACCACCATTTTGGCCGTTTTTGAAATTTCTAAAATCAACCATGGAAGTCGTAGATATGCTCATTAGATTTCCTAGGAACTATTACATGCTTCGATTCGATAAGGCTAGGCCACTTTATGCCCTTTTTAGTGAAAGAAAAAGGATTAAAATCGAGTAAAATCCGTAAATTAACAAGGAAATTACCCCCATGTTGGCCGATTTTGAAAATTCTAATATAAACCATGGAAGTCATAGATATGCTCGTTAGATTTCCTAGGAACTATTACATGTTTCGATTCGTTAAGTTTAGGCCACTTTATGCCTTTTCTAGTGAAAGAAAAAGGGTCAAAAACGAGTAAAATCCGTAAATTAACAAGGAAATTACCCCCATGTTGGCCGTTTTTGAAAATTCTAATATAAACCATGGAAGTCGTAGATATGCTTGTTAGATTTCCTTGGAACTATTACATGCTTCGATTTGATAAGGCTAGACCACTTTATGCTCTTTTTAGTGAAAGAAAAAGGGTCAAAAACGAGTAAAATCCGTAAATTAACAAGGAAATTCACTTTACCACCATTTTGGCTGTTTTTGAAATTTCTAAAATCAACCATGGAAGTCGTAGATATGCTCATTAGATTTCCTAGGAACTATTACATGCTTCGATTCGATAAGGCTAGGCCACTTTATGCCTTTTTTAGTGAAAGAAAATGGGTCAAAAACGAGTAAAATCCGTAAATTAACAAGGAAATTCACTTTACCACCATTTTGGCCGTTTTTGAAATTTCTAAAATCAACCATGGAAGTCGTAGATATGCTCATTAGATTTCCTAGGAACTATTACATGCTTCGATTCGATAAGGCTAGGCCACTTTATGCCTTTTTTAGTGAAAGAAAATGGGTCAAAAACGAGTAAAATCCGTAAATTAACAAGGAAATTACCCCCATGTTGGCCGTTTTTGAAATTTCTAATATAAACCATGGAAGTCGTAGATATTCTTGTTAGATTTCCTTGGAACTATTACATGCTTCGATTTGATAAGGCTAGGCCACTTTATGCCCTTTTTAGTGAGAGAAAAAGGGTCAAAAACGAGTAAAATCCGTAAATTAACAAGGAAATTCACTTTACCACCATTTTGGCCGTTTTTGAAATTTCTAAAATCAACCACGGAAGTCGTAGATATGCTCATTAGATTTCCTAGGAACTATTACATGCTTCGATTCGATAAGGCTAGGCCACTTTATGCTCTTTTTAGTGAAAGAAAAAGGGTCAAAAACGAGTAAACTCCGTAAATTAACAAGGAAATTCACTTTACCACCATTTTGGCCGTTTTTGAAATTTCTAAAATCAACCATGGAAGTCGTAGATATGCTCATTAGATTTCCTAGGAACTATTACATGCTTCGATTCGATAAGGCTAGGCCACTTTATGCCCTTTTTAGTGAAAGAAAAAGGATCAAAATCGAGTAAAATCCGTAAATTAACAAGGAAATTACCCCCATGTTGGCCGATTTTGAAAATTCTAATATAAACCATGGAAGTCATAGATATGCTCGTTAGATTTCCTAGGAACTATTACATGCTTCGATTCGTTAAGTTTAGGCCACTTTATGCCTTTTCTAGTGAAAGAAAAAGGGTCAAAAACGAGTAAAATCCGTAAATTAACAAGGAAATTACCCCCATGTTGGCCGTTTTTGAAAATTCTAATATAAACCATGGAAGTCGTAGATATGCTTGTTAGATTTCCTTGGAACTATTACATGCTTCGATTCGATAAGGCTAGGCCACTTTATGCCTTTTTGAGTGAAAGAAAAAGGTCAAAAATGAGTAAAATCCGTAAATTAACAAGGAAATTACCCCCATGTTGGCCGTTTTTGAAAATTCTAATATAAACCATGGAAGTCGTAGATATGCTTGTTAGATTTCCTAGGAACTATTACATGCTTCGATTTGATAATGCTAGGCCACTTTATGCCCTTTTTAGTGAAAGAAAAAGGGTCAAAAACGAGTAAAATCCGTAAATTAACAAGGAAATTCACTTTACCACCATTTTGGCCGTTTTTGAAATTTCTAAAATCAACCATGGAAGTCGTAGATATGCTCATTAAATTTCCTAGGAACTATTACATGCTTCGATTCGATAAGGCTAGGCCACTTTATGCCCTTTTTAGTGAAAGAAAAATGATCAAAATCGAGTAAAATCCGTAAATTAACAAGGAAATTACCCCTATGTTGGCCGTTTTTGAAAATTCTAATATAGACCATTCAAGTCGTAGATATGTTTGTTAGATTTCCTACGAACTATTACATGCTTCGATTCGATAAGGCTAGGCCACTTTATGCCTTTTTTAGTGAAAGAAAAAGGATCAAAAACGAGTAAAATCCGTAAATTAACAAGGAAATTCACTTTACCACCATTTTGGCCGTTTTTGAAATTTCTAAAATCAACCATGGAAGTCGTAGATATGCTCATTAGATTTCCTAGGAACTATTACATGCTTCGATTCGATAAGGCTAGGCCACTTTATGCCTTTTTTAGTGAAAGAAAATGGGTCAAAAACGAGTAAAATCCGTAAATTAACAAGGAAATTACCCCCATGTTGGCCGTTTTTGAAATTTCTAATATAAACCATGGAAGTCGTAGATATTCTTGTTAGATTTCCTAGGAACTATTACATGCTTCGATTTGATAAGGCTAGGCCACTTTATGCCCTTTTTAGTGAGAGAAAAAGGGTCAAAAACGAGTAAAATCCGTAAATTAACAAGGAAATTCACTTTACCACCATTTTGGCCGTTTTTGAAATTTCTAAAATCAACCACGGAAGTCGTAGATATGCTCATTAGATTTCCTAGGAACTATTACATGCTTCGATTCGATAAGGCTAGGCCACTTTATGCTCTTTTTAGTGAAAGAAAAAGGGTCAAAAACGAGTAAACTCCGTAAATTAACAAGGAAATTCACTTTACCACCATTTTGGCCGTTTTTGAAATTTCTAAAATCAACCATGGAAGTCGTAGATATGCTCATTAGATTTCCTAGGAACTATTACATGCTTCGATTCGATAAGGCTAGGCCACTTTATGCCCTTTTTAGTGAAAGAAAAAGGATCAAAATCGAGTAAAATCCGTAAATTAACAAGGAAATTACCCCCATGTTGGCCGATTTTGAAAATTCTAATATAAACCATGGAAGTCATAGATATGCTCGTTAGATTTCCTAGGAACTATTACATGCTTCGATTCGTTAAGTTTAGGCCACTTTATGCCTTTTCTAGTGAAAGAAAAAGGGTCAAAAACGAGTAAAATCCGTAAATTAACAAGGAAATTACCCCCATGTTGGCCGTTTTTGAAAATTCTAATATAAACCATGGAAGTCGTAGATATGCTTGTTAGATTTCCTTGGAACTATTACATGCTTCGATTCGATAAGGCTAGGCCACTTTATGCCTTTTTGAGTGAAAGAAAAGGGTCAAAAATGAGTAAAATCCGTAAATTAACAAGGAAATTACCCCCATGTTGGCCGTTTTTGAAAATTCTAATATAAACCATGGAAGTCGTAGATATGCTTGTTAGATTTCCTAGGAACTATTACATGCTTCGATTTGATAATGCTAGGCCACTTTATGCCCTTTTTAGTGAAAGAAAAAGGGTCAAAAACGAGTAAAATCCGTAAATTAACAAGGAAATTCACTTTACCACCATTTTGGCCGTTTTTGAAATTTCTAAAATCAACCATGGAAGTCGTAGATATGCTCATTAAATTTCCTAGGAACTATTACATGCTTCGATTCGATAAGGCTAGGCCACTTTATGCCCTTTTTAGTGAAAGAAAAATGATCAAAATCGAGTAAAATCCGTAAATTAACATGGAAACTACCCCTATGTTGGCCGTTTTTGAAAATTCTAATATAGACCATTCAAGTCGTAGATATGTTTGTTAGATTTCCTACGAACTATTACATGCTTCGATTCGATAAGGCTAGGCCACTTTATGCCTTTTTTAGTGAAAGAAAAAGGATCAAAATCGAGTAAAATCCGTAAATGAACAAGGAAATTACCCCCATGTTGGCCGTTTTTGAAAATTCTAATATAAACCATGGAAGTCGTAGATATGCTTGTTAGATTTCCTAGGAACTATTACATGCTTCGATTTGATAAGGCTAGGCCACTTTATGCCCTTTTTAGTGAGAGAAAAAGGGTCAAAAACGAGTAAAATCCGTAAATTAACAAGGAAATTCACTTTACCACCATTTTGGCCGTTTTTGAAATTTCTAAAATCAACCACGGAAGTCGTAGATATCCTCATTAGATTTCCTAGGAACTATTACATGCTTCGATTCGATAAGGCTAGGCCACTTTATGCTCTTTTTAGTGAAAGAAAAAGGGTCAAAAACGAGTAAACTCCGTAAATTAACAAGGAAATTCACTTTACCACCATTTTGGCCGTTTTTGAAATTTCTAAAATCAACCATGGAAGTCGTAGATATGCTCATTAGATTTCCTAGGAACTATTACATGCTTCGATTCGATAAGGCTAGGCCACTTTATGCCCTTTTTAGTGAAAGAAAAAGGATTAAAATCGAGTAAAATCCGTAAATTAACAAGGAAATTACCCCCATGTTGGCCGATTTTGAAAATTCTAATATAAACCATGGAAGTCATAGATATGCTCGTTAGATTTCCTAGGAACTATTACATGTTTCGATTCGTTAAGTTTAGGCCACTTTATGCCTTTTCTAGTGAAAGAAAAAGGGTCAAAAACGAGTAAAATCCGAAAATTAACAAGGAAATTACCCCCATGTTGGCCGTTTTTGAAAATTCTAATATAAACCATGGAAGTCGTAGATATGCTTGTTAGATTTCCTTGGAACTATTACATGCTTCGATTTGATAAGGCTAGACCACTTTATGCTCTTTTTAGTGAAAGAAAAAGGGTCAAAAACGAGTAAAATCCGTAAATTAACAAGGAAATTCACTTTACCACCATTTTGGCTGTTTTTGAAATTTCTAAAATCAACCATGGAAGTCGTAGATATGCTCATTAGATTTCCTAGGAACTATTACATGCTTCGATTCGATAAGGCTAGGCCACTTTATGCCTTTTTTAGTGAAAGAAAAGGGTCAAAAACGAGTAAAATCCATAAATTAACAAGGAAATTACCCCCATGTTGGCCGTTTTTGAAAATTCTAATATAAACCATGGAAGTCGTAGATATGCTTGTTAGATTTCCTTGGAACTATTACATGCTTCGATTTGATAAGGCTAGGCCACTTTATGCGCTTTTAAGTGAAAGAAAAATGGTCAAAAACGAGTAAAATCCGTAAATTAACAAGGAAATTCACTTTACCACCATTTTGGCCATTTTTGAAATTTCTAAAATAAACCATGGAAGTCGTAGATATGCTCATTAGATTTCCTAGGAACTATTACATGCTTCGATTCGATAAGGCCAGGCCACTTTATGCCTTTTTTAGTGAAAGAAAAGGGTCAAAAATGAGTAAAATCCGTAAATTAACAAAGAAATTACCCCCATGTTGGCCGTTTTTGAAAATTCTAATATAAACCATGGAAGTCGTAGATATGCTTGTTAGATTTCCTAGGAACTATTACATGCTTCGATTTGATAAGGCTAGGCCACTTTATGCTCTTTTTAGTGAAAGAAAAAGGGTCAAAAACGAGTAAAATCCGTAAATTAACAAGGAAATTCACTTTACCACCATTTTGGCCGTTTTTGAAATTTCTAAAATCAACCATGGAAGTCGTAGATATGCTCATTAAATTTCCTAGGAACTATTACATGCTTCGATTCGATAAGGCTAGGCCACTTTATGCCCTTTTTAGTGAAAGAAAAATGATCAAAATCGAGTAAAATCCGTAAATTAACAAGGAAATTTCCCCCATGTTGGCCGTTTTTGAAAATTCTAATATAAACCATGGAAGTCGTAGATATGCTTGTTTGATTTCCTAGGAACTATTACATGCTTCGATTTGATAAGGCTATGCCACTTTATGCCCTTTTTAGTGAAAGAAAAAGGGTCAAAAACGAGTAAAATCCGTAAATTAACAAGGAAATTCACTTTACCACCATTTTGGCCGTTTTTGAAATTTCTAAAATCAACCATGGAAGTCGTAGATATGCTCATTAAATTTCCTAGGAACTATTAGATGCTTCGATTCGATAAGGCTAGGCCACTTTATGCCCTTTTTAGTGAAAGAAAAATGATCAAAATCGAGTAAAATCCGTAAATTAACAAGGAAATTACCCCTATGTTGGCCGTTTTTGAAAATTCTAATATAGACCATTCAAGTCGTAGATATGTTTGTTAGATTTCCTACGAACTATTACATGCTTCGATTCGATAAGGCTAGGCCACTTTATGCCTTTTTTAGTGAAAGAAAAAGGATCAAAATCGAGTAAAATCCGTAAATTAACAAGGAAATTACCCCCATGTTGGCCGTTTTTGAAAATTCTAATATAAACCATGGAAGTCGTAGATATGCTTGTTAGATTTCCTAGGAACTATTACATGCTTCGATTTGATAAGGCTAGGCCACTTTATGCCCTTTTTAGTGAGAGAAGAAGGGTCAAAAACGAGTAAAATCCGTAAATTAACAAGGAAATTCACTTTACCACCATTTTGGCCATTTTTGAAATTTCTAAAATCAACCACGGAAGTCGTAGATATGCTCATTAGATTTCCTAGCAACTATTACATGCTTCGATTCGATAAGGCTAGGCCACTTTATGCTCTTTTTAGTGAAAGAAAAAGGGTCAAAAACGAGTAAACTCCGTAAATTAACAAGGAAATTCACTTTACCACCATTTTGGCCGTTTTTGAAATTTCTAAAATCAACCATGGAAGTCGTAGATATGCTCATTAGATTTCCTAGGAACTATTACATGCTTCGATTCGATAAGGCTAGGCCACTTTATGCCCTTTTTAGTGAAAGAAAAAGGATCAAAATCGAGTAAAATCCGTAAATTAACAAGGAAATTACCCCCATGTTGGCCGATTTTGAAAATTCTAATATAAACCATGGAAGTCATAGATATGCTCGTTAGATTTCCTAGGAACTATTACATGCTTCGATTCGTTAAGTTTAGGCCACTTTATGCCTTTTCTAGTGAAAGAAAAAGGGTCAAAAACGAGTAAAATCCGTAAATTAACAAGGAAATTACCCCCATGTTGGCCGTTTTTGAAAATTCTAATATAAACCATGGAAGTCGTAGATATGCTTGTTAGATTTGCTTGGAACTATTACATGCTTCGATTCGATAAGGCTAGGCCACTTTATGCCTTTTTGAGTGAAAGAAAAGGGTCAAAAATGAGTAAAATACGTAAATTAACAAGGAAATTACCCCCATGTTGGCCGTTTTTGAAAATTCTAATATAAACCATGGAAGTCGTAGATATGCTTGTTAGATTTCCTAGGAACTATTACATGCTTCGATTTGATAATGCTAGGCCACTTTATGCCCTTTTTAGTGAAAGAAAAAGGGTCAAAAACGAGTAAAATCCGTAAATTAACAAGGAAATTCACTTTACCACCATTTTGGCCGTTTTTGAAATTTCTAAAATCAACCATGGAAGTCGTAGATATGCTCATTAAATTTCCTAGGAACTATTACATGCTTCCATTCGATAAGGCTAGGCCACTTTATGCCCTTTTTAGTGAAAGAAAAATGATCAAAATCGAGTAAAATCCGTAAATTAACAAGGAAATTACCCCTATGTTGGCCGTTTTTGAAAATTCTAATATAGACCATTCAAGTCGTAGATATGTTTGTTAGATTTCCTACGAACTATTACATGCTTCGATTCGATAAGGCTAGGCCACTTTATGCCTTTTTTAGTGAAAGAAAAAGGATCAAAAACGAGTAAAATCCGTAAATTAACAAGGAAATTCACTTTACCACCATTTTGGCCGTTTTTGAAATTTCTAAAATCAACCATGGAAGTCGTAGATATGCTCATTAGATTTCCTAGGAACTATTACATGCTTCGATTAGATAAGGCTAGGCCACTTTATGCCTTTTTTAGTGAAAGAAAATGGGTCAAAAACGAGTAAAATCCGTAAATTAACAAGGAAATTACCCCCATGTTGGCCGTTTTTGAAATTTCTAATATAAACCATGGAAGTCATAGATATTCTTGTTAGATTTCCTAGGAACTATTACATGCTTCGATTTGATAAGGCTATGCCACTTTATGCCCTTTTTAGTGAAAGAAAAAGGGTCAAAAACGAGTAAAATCCGTAAATTAACAAGGAAATTCACTTTACCACCATTTTGGCCGTTTTTGAAATTTCTAAAATCAACCATGGAAGTCGTAGATATGCTCATTAGATTTCCTAGGAACTATTACATGCTTCGATTAGATAAGGCTAGGCCACTTTATGCCTTTTTTAGTGAAAGAAAATGGGTCAAAAACGAGTAAAATCCGTAAATTAACAAGGAAATTACCCCCATGTTGGCCGTTTTTGAAATTTCTAATATAAACCATGGAAGTCGCAGATATTCTTGTTAGATTTCCTACGAACTATTACATGCTTCGATTCGATAAGGCTAGGCCACTTTATGCCTTTTTTAGTGAAAGAAAAAGGATCAAAATCGAGTAAAATCCGTAAATTAACAAGGAAATTACCCCCATGTTGGCCGTTTTTGAAAATTCTAATATAAACCATGGAAGTCGTAGATATGCTTGTTAGATTTCCTAGGAACTATTACATGCTTCGATTTGATAAGGCTAGGCCACTTTATGCCCTTTTTAGTGAGAGAAAAAGGGTCAAAAACGAGTAAAATCCGTAAATTAACAAGGAAATTCACTTTACCACCATTTTGGCCGTTTTTGAAATTTCTAAAATCAACCACGGAAGTCGTAGATATGCTCATTAGATTTCCTAGCAACTATTACATGCTTCGATTCGATAAGGCTAGGCCACTTTATGCTCTTTTTAGTGAAAGAAAAAGGGTCAAAAACGAGTAAACTCCGTAAATTAACAAGGAAATTCACTTTACCACCATTTTGGCCGTTTTTGAAATTTCTAAAATCAACCATGGAAGTCGTAGATATGCTCATTAGATTTCCTAGGAACTATTACATGCTTCGATTCGATAAGGCTAGGCCACTTTATGCCCTTTTTAGTGAAAGAAAAAGGATCAAAATCGAGTAAAATCCGTAAATTAACAAGGAAATTACCCCCATGTTGGCCGATTTTGAAAATTCTAATATAAACCATGGAAGTCATAGATATGCTCGTTAGATTTCCTAGGAACTATTACATGCTTCGATTCGTTAAGTTTAGGCCACTTTATGCCTTTTCTAGTGAAAGAAAAAGGGTCAAAAACGAGTAAAATCCGTAAATTAACAAGGAAATTACCCCCATGTTGGCCGTTTTTGAAAATTCTAATATAAACCATGGAAGTCGTAGATATGCTTGTTAGATTTGCTTGGAACTATTACATGCTTCGATTCGATAAGGCTAGGCCACTTTATGCCTTTTTGAGTGAAAGAAAAGGGTCAAAAATGAGTAAAATACGTAAATTAACAAGGAAATTACCCCCATGTTGGCCGTTTTTGAAAATTCTAATATAAACCATGGAAGTCGTAGATATGCTTGTTAGATTTCCTAGGAACTATTACATGCTTCGATATGATAATGCTAGGCCACTTTATGCCCTTTTTAGTGAAAGAAAAAGGGTCAAAAACGAGTAAAATCCGTAAATTAACAAGGAAATTCACTTTACCACCATTTTGGCCGTTTTTGAAATTTCTAAAATCAACCATGGAAGTCGTAGATATGCTCATTAAATTTCCTAGGAACTATTACATGCTTCCATTCGATAAGGCTAGGCCACTTTATGCCCTTTTTAGTGAAAGAAAAATGATCAAAATCGAGTAAAATCTGTAAATTAACAAGGAAATTACCCCTATGTTGGCCGTTTTTGAAAATTCTAATATAGACCATTCAAGTCGTAGATATGTTTGTTAGATTTCCTACGAACTATTACATGCTTCGATTCGATAAGGCTAGGCCACTTTATGCCTTTTTTAGTGAAAGAAAAAGGATCAAAAACGAGTAAAATCCGTAAATTAACAAGGAAATTCACTTTACCACCATTTTGGCCGTTTTTGAAATTTCTAAAATCAACCATGGAAGTCGTAGATATGCTCATTAGATTTCCTAGGAACTATTACATGCTTCGATTAGATAAGGCTAGGCCACTTTATGCCTTTTTTAGTGAAAGAAAATGGGTCAAAAACGAGTAAAATCCGTAAATTAACAAGGAAATTACCCCCATGTTGGCCGTTTTTGAAATTTCTAATATAAACCATGGAAGTCGTAGATATTCTTGTTAGATTTCCTAGGAACTATTACATGCTTCGATTTGATAAGGCTATGCCACTTTATGCCCTTTTTAGTGAAAGAAAAAGGGTCAAAAACGAGTAAAATCCGTAAATTAACAAGGAAATTCACTTTACCACCATTTTGGCCGTTTTTGAAATTTCTAAAATCAACCATGGAAGTCGTAGATATGCTCATTAGATTTCCTAGGAACTATTACATGCTTCGATTAGATAAGGCTAGGCCACTTTATGCCTTTTTTAGTGAAAGAAAATGGGTCAAAAACGAGTAAAATCCGTAAATTAACAAGGAAATTACCCCCATGTTGGCCGTTTTTGAAATTTCTAATATAAACCATGGAAGTCGCAGATATTCTTGTTAGATTTCCTACGAACTATTACATGCTTCGATTCGATAAGGCTAGGCCACTTTATGCCTTTTTTAGTGAAAGAAAAAGGATCAAAATCGAGTAAAATCCGTAAATTAACAAGGAAATTACCCCCATGTTGGCCGTTTTTGAAAATTCTAATATAAACCATGGAAGTCGTAGATATGCTTGTTAGATTTCCTAGGAACTATTACATGCTTCGATTTGATAAGGCTAGGCCACTTTATGCCCTTTTTAGTGAGAGAAGAAGGGTCAAAAACGAGTAAAATCCGTAAATTAACAAGGAAATTCACTTTACCACCATTTTGGCCGTTTTTGAAATTTCTAAAATCAACCACGGAAGTCGTAGATATGCTCATTAGATTTCCTAGCAACTATTACATGCTTCGATTCGATAAGGCTAGGCCACTTTATGCTCTTTTTAGTGAAAGAAAAAGGGTCAAAAACGAGTAAACTCCGTAAATTAACAAGGAAATTACCCCCATGTTGGCCGTTTTTGAAAATTCTAATATAAACCATGGAAGTCGTAGATATGCTTGTTAGATTTCCTAGGAACTATTACATGCTTCGATTTGATAAGGCTATGCCACTTTATGCCCTTTTTAGTGAAAGAAAAAGGGTCAAAAACGAGTAAAATCCGTAAATTAACAAGGAAATTCACTTTACCACCATTTTGGCCGTTTTTGAAATTTCTAAAATCAACCATGGAAGTCGTAGATATGCTCATTAGATTTCCTAGGAACTATTACATGCTTCGATTAGATAAGGCTAGGCCACTTTATGCCTTTTTTAGTGAAAGAAAATGGGTCAAAAACGAGTAAAATCCGTAAATTAACAAGGAAATTACCCCCATGTTGGCCGTTTTTGAAATTTCTAATATAAACCATGGAAGTCGCAGATATTCTTGTTAGATTTCCTACGAACTATTACATGCTTCGATTCGATAAGGCTAGGCCACTTTATGCCTTTTTTAGTGAAAGAAAAAGGATCAAAATCGAGTAAAATCCGTAAATTAACAAGGAAATTACCCCCATGTTGGCCGTTTTTGAAAATTCTAATATAAACCATGGAAGTCGTAGATATGCTTGTTAGATTTCCTAGGAACTATTACATGCTTCGATTTGATAAGGCTAGGCCACTTTATGCCCTTTTTAGTGAGAGAAAAAGGGTCAAAAACGAGTAAAATCCGTAAATTAACAAGGAAATTCACTTTACCACCATTTTGGCCGTTTTTGAAATTTCTAAAATCAACCACGGAAGTCGTAGATATGCTCATTAGATTTCCTAGCAACTATTACATGCTTCGATTCGATAAGGCTAGGCCACTTTATGCTCTTTTTAGTGAAAGAAAAAGGGTCAAAAACGAGTAAACTCCGTAAATTAACAAGGAAATTCACTTTACCACCATTTTGGCCGTTTTTGAAATTTCTAAAATCAACCATGGAAGTCGTAGATATGCTCATTAGATTTCCTAGGAACTATTACATGCTTCGATTCGATAAGGCTAGGCCACTTTATGCCCTTTTTAGTGAAAGAAAAAGGATCAAAATCGAGTAAAATCCGTAAATTAACAAGGAAATTACCCCCATGTTGGCCGATTTTGAAAATTCTAATATAAACCATGGAAGTCATAGATATGCTCGTTAGATTTCCTAGGAACTATTACATGCTTCGATTCGTTAAGTTTAGGCCACTTTATGCCTTTTCTAGTGAAAGAAAAAGGGTCAAAAACGAGTAAAATCCGTAAATTAACAAGGAAATTACCCCCATGTTGGCCGTTTTTGAAAATTCTAATATAAACCATGGAAGTCGTAGATATGCTTGTTAGATTTGCTTGGAACTATTACATGCTTCGATTCGATAAGGCTAGGCCACTTTATGCCTTTTTGAGTGAAAGAAAAGGGTCAAAAATGAGTAAAATACGTAAATTAACAAGGAAATTACCCCCATGTTGGCCGTTTTTGAAAATTCTAATATAAACCATGGAAGTCGTAGATATGCTTGTTAGATTTCCTAGGAACTATTACATGCTTCGATATGATAATGCTAGGCCACTTTATGCCCTTTTTAGTGAAAGAAAAAGGGTCAAAAACGAGTAAAATCCGTAAATTAACAAGGAAATTCACTTTACCACCATTTTGGCCGTTTTTGAAATTTCTAAAATCAACCATGGAAGTCGTAGATATGCTCATTAAATTTCCTAGGAACTATTACATGCTTCCATTCGATAAGGCTAGGCCACTTTATGCCCTTTTTAGTGAAAGAAAAATGATCAAAATCGAGTAAAATCTGTAAATTAACAAGGAAATTACCCCTATGTTGGCCGTTTTTGAAAATTCTAATATAGACCATTCAAGTCGTAGATATGTTTGTTAGATTTCCTACGAACTATTACATGCTTCGATTCGATAAGGCTAGGCCACTTTATGCCTTTTTTAGTGAAAGAAAAAGGATCAAAAACGAGTAAAATCCGTAAATTAACAAGGAAATTCACTTTACCACCATTTTGGCCGTTTTTGAAATTTCTAAAATCAACCATGGAAGTCGTAGATATGCTCATTAGATTTCCTAGGAACTATTACATGCTTCGATTAGATAAGGCTAGGCCACTTTATGCCTTTTTTAGTGAAAGAAAATGGGTCAAAAACGAGTAAAATCCGTAAATTAACAAGGAAATTACCCCCATGTTGGCCGTTTTTGAAATTTCTAATATAAACCATGGAAGTCGTAGATATTCTTGTTAGATTTCCTAGGAACTATTACATGCTTCGATTTGATAAGGCTATGCCACTTTATGCCCTTTTTAGTGAAAGAAAAAGGGTCAAAAACGAGTAAAATCCGTAAATTAACAAGGAAATTCACTTTACCACCATTTTGGCCGTTTTTGAAATTTCTAAAATCAACCATGGAAGTCGTAGATATGCTCATTAGATTTCCTAGGAACTATTACATGCTTCGATTAGATAAGGCTAGGCCACTTTATGCCTTTTTTAGTGAAAGAAAATGGGTCAAAAACGAGTAAAATCCGTAAATTAACAAGGAAATTACCCCCATGTTGGCCGTTTTTGAAATTTCTAATATAAACCATGGAAGTCGCAGATATTCTTGTTAGATTTCCTACGAACTATTACATGCTTCGATTCGATAAGGCTAGGCCACTTTATGCCTTTTTTAGTGAAAGAAAAAGGATCAAAATCGAGTAAAATCCGTAAATTAACAAGGAAATTACCCCCATGTTGGCCGTTTTTGAAAATTCTAATATAAACCATGGAAGTCGTAGATATGCTTGTTAGATTTCCTAGGAACTATTACATGCTTCGATTTGATAAGGCTAGGCCACTTTATGCCCTTTTTAGTGAGAGAAGAAGGGTCAAAAACGAGTAAAATCCGTAAATTAACAAGGAAATTCACTTTACCACCATTTTGGCCGTTTTTGAAATTTCTAAAATCAACCACGGAAGTCGTAGATATGCTCATTAGATTTCCTAGCAACTATTACATGCTTCGATTCGATAAGGCTAGGCCACTTTATGCTCTTTTTAGTGAAAGAAAAAGGGTCAAAAACGAGTAAACTCCGTAAATTAACAAGGAAATTCACTTTACCACCATTTTGGCCGTTTTTGAAATTTCTAAAATCAACCATGGAAGTCGTAGATATGCTCATTAGATTTCCTAGGAACTATTACATGCTTCGATTCGATAAGGCTAGGCCACTTTATGCCCTTTTTAGTGAAAGAAAAAGGATCAAAATCGAGTAAAATCCGTAAATTAACAAGGAATTTACCCCCATGTTGGCCGATTTTGAAAATTCTAATATAAACCATGGAAGTCATAGATATGCTCGTTAGATTTCCTAGGAACTATTACATGCTTCGATTCGTTAAGTTTAGGCCACTTTATGCCTTTTCTAGTGAAAGAAAAAGGGTCAAAAACGAGTAAAATCCGTAAATTAACAAGGAAATTACCCCCATGTTGGCCGTTTTTGAAAATTCTAATATAAACCATGGAAGTCGTAGATATGCTTGTTAGATTTGCTTGGAACTATTACATGCTTCGATTCGATAAGGCTAGGCCACTTTATGCCTTTTTGAGTGAAAGAAAAGGGTCAAAAATGAGTAAAATACATAAATTAACAAGGAAATTACCCCCATGTTGGCCGTTTTTGAAAATTCTAATATAAACCATGGAAGTCGTAGATATGCTTGTTAGATTTCCTAGGAACTATTACATGCTTCGATTTGATAATGCTAGGCCACTTTATGCCCTTTTTAGTGAAAGAAAAAGGGTCAAAAACGAGTAAAATCCGTAAATTAACAAGGAAATTCAGTTTACCACCATTTTGGCCGTTTTTGAAATTTCTAAAATCAACCATGGATGTCGTAGATATGCTCATTAAATTTCCTAGGAACTATTACATGCTTCCATTCGATAAGGCTAGGCCACTTTATGCCCTTTTTAGTGAAAGAAAAATGATCAAAATCGAGTAAAATCCGTAAATTAACAAGGAAATTACCCCTATGTTGGCCGTTTTTGAAAATTCTAATATAGACCATTCAAGTCGTAGATATGTTTGTTAGATTTCCTACGAACTATTACATGCTTCGATTCGATAAGGCTAGGCCACTTTATGCCTTTTTTAGTGAAAAAAAAAGGATCAAAAACGAGTAAAATCCGTAAATTAACAAGGAAATTCACTTTACCACCATTTTGGCCGTTTTTGAAATTTCTAAAATCAACCATGGAAGTCGTAGATATGCTCATTAGATTTCCTAGGAACTATTACATGCTTCGATTAGATAAGGCTAGGCCACTTTATGCCTTTTTTAGTGAAAGAAAATGGGTCAAAAACGAGTAAAATCCGTAAATTAACAAGGAAATTACCCCCATGTTGGCCGTTTTTGAAATTTCTAATATAAACCATGGAAGTCGTAGATATTCTTGTTAGATTTCCTAGGAACTATTACATGCTTCGATTTGATAAGGCTATGCCACTTTATGCCCTTTTTAGTGAAAGAAAAAGGGTCAAAAACGAGTAAAATCCGTAAATTAACAAGGAAATTCACTTTACCACCATTTTGGCCGTTTTTGAAATTTCTAAAATCAACCATGGAAGTCGTAGATATGCTCATTAGATTTCCTAGGAACTATTACATGCTTCGATTAGATAAGGCTAGGCCACTTTATGCCTTTTTTAGTGAAAGAAAATGGGTCAAAAACGAGTAAAATCCGTAAATTAACAAGGAAATTACCCCCATGTTGGCCGTTTTTGAAATTTCTAATATAAACCATGGAAGTCGCAGATATTCTTGTTAGATTTCCTACGAACTATTACATGCTTCGATTCGATAAGGCTAGGCCACTTTATGCCTTTTTTAGTGAAAGAAAAAGGATCAAAATCGAGTAAAATCCGTAAATTAACAAGGAAATTACCCCCATGTTGGCCGTTTTTGAAAATTCTAATATAAACCATGGAAGTCGTAGATATGCTTGTTAGATTTCCTAGGAACTATTACATGCTTCGATTTGATAAGGCTAGGCCACTTTATGCCCTTTTTAGTGAGAGAAGAAGGGTCAAAAACGAGTAAAATCCGTAAATTAACAAGGAAATTCACTTTACCACCATTTTGGCCGTTTTTGAAATTTCTAAAATCAACCACGGAAGTCGTAGATATGCTCATTAGATTTCCTAGCAACTATTACATGCTTCGATTCGATAAGGCTAGGCCACTTTATGCTCTTTTTAGTGAAAGAAAAAGGGTCAAAAACGAGTAAACTCCGTAAATTAACAAGGAAATTCACTTTACCACCATTTTGGCCGTTTTTGAAATTTCTAAAATCAACCATGGAAGTCGTAGATATGCTCATTAGATTTCCTAGGAACTATTACATGCTTCGATTCGATAAGGCTAGGCCACTTTATGCCCTTTTTAGTGAAAGAAAAAGGATCAAAATCGAGTAAAATCCGTAAATTAACAAGGAAATTACCCCCATGTTGGCCGATTTTGAAAATTCTAATATAAACCATGGAAGTCATAGATATGCTCGTTAGATTTCCTAGGAACTATTACATGCTTCGATTCGTTAAGTTTAGGCCACTTTATGCCTTTTCTAGTGAAAGAAAAAGGGTCAAAAACGAGTAAAATCCGTAAATTAACAAGGAAATTACCCCCATGTTGGCCGTTTTTGAAAATTCTAATATAAACCATGGAAGTCGTAGATATGCTTGTTAGATTTGCTTGGAACTATTACATGCTTCGATTCGATAAGGCTAGGCCACTTTATGCCTTTTTGAGTGAAAGAAAAGGGTCAAAAATGAGTAAAATACGTAAATTAACAAGGAAATTACCCCCATGTTGGCCGTTTTTGAAAATTCTAATATAAACCATGGAAGTCGTAGATATGCTTGTTAGATTTCCTAGGAACTATTACATGCTTCGATTTGATAATGCTAGGCCACTTTATGCCCTTTTTAGTGAAAGAAAAAGGGTCAAAAACGAGTAAAATCCGTAAATTAACAAGGAAATTCACTTTACCACCATTTTGGCCGTTTTTGAAATTTCTAAAATCAACCATGGAAGTCGTAGATATGCTCATTAAATTTCCTAGGAACTATTACATGCTTCCATTCGATAAGGCTAGGCCACTTTATGCCCTTTTTAGTGAAAGAAAAATGATCAAAATCGAGTAAAATCCGTAAATTAACAAGGAAATTACCCCTATGTTGGCCGTTTTTGAAAATTCTAATATAGACCATTCAAGTCGTAGATATGTTTGTTAGATTTCCTACGAACTATTACATGCTTCGATTCGATAAGGCTAGGCCACTTTATGCCTTTTTTAGTGAAAGAAAAAGGATCAAAAACGAGTAAAATCCGTAAATTAACAAGGAAATTCACTTTACCACCATTTTGGCCGTTTTTGAAATTTCTAAAATCAACCATGGAAGTCGTAGATATGCTCATTAGATTTCCTAGGAACTATTACATGCTTCGATTAGATAAGGCTAGGCCACTTTATGCCTTTTTTAGTGAAAGAAAATGGGTCAAAAACGAGTAAAATCCGTAAATTAACAAGGAAATTACCCCCATGTTGGCCGTTTTTGAAATTTCTAATATAAACCATGGAAGTCGTAGATATTCTTGTTAGATTTCCTAGGAACTATTACATGCTTCGATTTGATAAGGCTAGGCCACTTTATGCCCTTTTTAGTGAGAGAAAAAGGGTCAAAAACGAGTAAAATCCGTAAATTAACAAGGAAATTCACTTTACCACCATTTTGGCCGTTTTTGAAATTTCTAAAATCAACCATGGAAGTCGTAGATATGCTCATTAGATTTCCTAGGAACTATTACATGCTTCGATTCGATAAGGCTAGGCCACTTTATGCCTTTTTTAGTGAAAGAAAATGGGTCAAAAACGAGTAAAATCCGTAAATTAACAAGGAAATTACCCCCATGTTGGCCGTTTTTGAAATTTCTAATATAAACCATGGAAGTCGCAGATATTCTTGTTAGATTTCCTAGGAACTATTACATGCTTCGATTTGATAAGGCTAGGCTACTTTATGCCCTTTTTAGTGAGAGAAAAAGGGTCAAAAACGAGTAAAATCCGTAAATTAACAAGGAAATTCACTTTACCACCATTTTGGCCGTTTTTGAAATTTCTAAAATCAACCATGGAAGTCGTAGATATGCTCATTAGATTTCCTAGGAACTATTACATGTTTCGATTCGATAAGGCTAGGCCACTTTATGCTCTTTTTAGTGAAAGAAAAAGGGTCAAAAACGAGTAAACTCCGTAAATTAACAAGGAAATTCACTTTACCACCATTTTGGCCGTTTTTGAAATTTCTAAAATCAACCACGGAAGTCGTAGATATGCTCATTAGATTTCCTAGGAACTATTACATGCTTCGATTCGATAAGGCTAGGCCACTTTATGCCCTTTTTAGTGAAAGAAAAAGGATCAAAATCGAGTAAAATCCGTAAATTAACAAGGAAATTACCCCCATGTTGGCCGATTTTGAAAATTCTAATATAAACCATGGAAGTCATAGATATGCTCGTTAGATTTCCTAGGAACTATTACATGCTTCGATTCGTTAAGTTTAGGCCACTTTATGCCTTTTCTAGTGAAAGAAAAAGGGTCAAAAACGAGTAAAATCCGTAAATTAACAAGGAAATTCACTTTACCACCATTTTGGCCGTTTTTGAAATTTCTAAAATCAACCATAGAAGTCGTAGATATGCTCATTAAATTTCCTAGGAACTATTACATGCTTCGATTCGATAAGGCTAGGCCACTTTATGCCCTTTTTAGTGAAAGAAAAATGATCAATATCGAGTAAAATCCGTAAATTAACAAGGAAATTACCCCTATGTTGGCCGTTTTTGAAAATTCTAATATAGACCATTCAAGTCGTAGATATGTTTGTTAGATTTCCTACGAACTATTACATGCTTCGATTCGATAAGGCTAGGCCACTTTATGCCTTTTTTAGTGAAAGAAAAAGGATCAAAAACGAGTAAAATCCGTAAATTAACAAGGAAATTCACTTTACCACCATTTTGGCCGTTTTTGAAATTTCTAAAATCAACCATGGAAGTCGTAGATATGCTCATTAGATTTCCTAGGAACTATTACATGCTTCGATTCGATAAGGCTAGGCCACTTTATGCCTTTTTTAGTGAAAGAAAATGGGTCAAAAACGAGTAAAATCCGTAAATTAACAAGGAAATTACCCCCATGTTGGCCGTTTTTGAAATTTCTAATATAAACCATGGAAGTCGTAGATATTCTTGTTAGATTTCCTAGGAACTATTACATGCTTCGATTTGATAAGGCTAGGCCACTTTATGCCCTTTTTAGTGAGAGAAAAAGGGTCAAAAACGAGTAAAATCCGTAAATTAACAAGGAAATTCACTTTACCACCATTTTGGCCGTTTTTGAAATTTCTAAAATCAACCATGGAAGTCGTAGATATGCTCATTAGATTTCCTAGGAACTATTACATGCTTCGATTCGATAAGGCTAGGCCACTTTATGCCGTTTTTAGTGAAAGAAAATGGGTCAAAAACGAGTAAAATCCGTAAATTAACAAGGAAATTACCCCCATGTTGGCCGTTTTTGAAATTTCTAATATAAACCATGGAAGTCGTGGATATTCTTGTTAGATTTCCTAGGAACTATTACATGCTTCGATTTGATAAGGCTAGGCCACTTTATGCCCTTTTTAGTGAGAGAAAAAGGGTCAAAAACGAGTAAAATCCGTAAATTAACAAGGAAATTCACTTTACCACCATTTTGGCCGTTTTTGAAATTTCTAAAATCAACCATGGAAGTCGTAGATATGCTCATTAGATTTCCTAGGAACTATTACAAGTTTCGATTCGATAAGGCTAGGCCACTTTATGCTCTTTTTAGTGAAAGAAAAAGGGTCAAAAACGAGTAAACTCCGTAAATTAACAAGGAAATTCACTTTACCACCATTTTGGCCGTTTTTGAAATTTCTAAAATCAACCATGGAAGTCGTAGATATGCTCATTAGATTTCCTAGGAACTATTACATGCTTCGATTTGATAAGGCTAGGCCACTTTATGCCCTTTTTAGTGAGAGAAAAAGGGTCAAAAACGAGTAAAATCCGTAAATTAACAAGGAAATTCACTTTACCACCATTTTGGCCGTTTTTGAAATTTCTAAAATCAACCATGGAAGTCGTAGATATGCTCATTAGATTTCCTAGGAACTATTACATGCTTCGATTTGATAAGGCTAGGCCACTTTATGCCCTTTTTAGTGAGAGAAAAAGGGTCAAAAACGAGTAAAATCCGTAAATTAACAAGGAAATTCACTTTACCACCATTTTGGCCGTTTTTGAAATTTCTAAAATCAACCACGGAAGTCGTAGATATGCTCATTAGATTTCCTAGGAACTATTACATGCTTCGATTCGATAAGGCTATGCCACTTTATGCTCTTTTTAGTGAAAGAAAAAGGGTCAAAAACGAGTAAACTCCGTAAATTAACAAGGAAATTCACTTTACCACCATTTTGGCCGTTTTTGAAATTTCTAAAATCAACCATGGAAGTCGTAGATATGCTCATTAGATTTCCTAGGAACTATTACATGCTTCGATTCGATAAGGCTAGGCCACTTTATGCCCTTTTTAGTGAAAGAAAAAGGATCAAAATCGAGTAAAATCCGTAAATTAACAAGGAAATTACCCCCATGTTGGCCGATTTTGAAAATTCTAATATAAACCATGGAATTCATAGATATGCTCGTTAGATTTCCTAGGAACTATTACATGCTTCGATTTGATAATGCTAGGCCACTTTATGCCCTTTTTAGTGAAAGAAAAAGGGTCAAAAACGAGTAAAATCCGTAAATTAACAAGGAAATTCACTTTACCACCATTTTGGCCGTTTTTGAAATTTCTAAAATCAACCATGGAAGTCGTAGATATGCTCATTAAATTTCCTAGGAACTATTACATGCTTCGATTCGATAAGGCTAGGCCACTTTATGCCCTTTTTAGTGAAAGAAAAATGATCAAAATCGAGTAAAATCCGTAAATTAACAAGGAAATTACCCCTATGTTGGCCGTTTTTGAAAATTCTAATATAGACCATTCATGTCGTAGATATGTTTGTTAGATTTCCTACGAACTATTACATGCTTCGATTCGATAAGGCTAGGCCACTTTATGCCTTTTTTAGTGAAAGAAAAAGGATCAAAAACGAGTAAAATCCGTAAATTAACAAGGAAATTCACTTTACCACCATTTTGGCCGTTTTTGAAATTTCTAAAATCAACCATGGAAGTCGTAGATATGCTCATTAGATTTCCTAGGAACTATTACATGCTTCGATTCGATAAGGCTAGGCCACTTTATGCCTTTTTTAGTGGAAGAAAATGGGTCAAAAACGAGTAAAATCCGTAAATTAACAAGGAAATTACCCCCATGTTGGCCGTTTTTGAAATTTCTAATATAAACCATGGAAGTCGTAGATATTCTTGTTAGATTTCCTAGGAACTATTACATGCTTCGATTTGATAAGGCTAGGCCACTTTATGCCCTTTTTAGTGAGAGAAAAAGGGTCAAAAACGTGTAAAATCCGTAAATTAACAAGGAAATTCACTTTACCACCATTTTGGCCGTTTTTGAAATTTCTAAAATCAACCATGGAAGTCGTAGATATGCTCATTAGATTTCCTAGGAACTATTACATGCTTCGATTCGATAAGGCTAGGCCACTTTATGCCCTTTTTAGTGAAAGAAAAAGGATCAAAATCGAGTAAAATCCGTAAATTAACAAGGAAATTCACTTTACCACCATTTTGGCCGTTTTTGAAATTTCTAAAATCAACCATGGAAGTCGTAGATATGCTCATTAGATTTCCTAGGAACTATTACATGCTTCGATTCGATAAGGCTAGGCCACTTTATGCTCTTTTTAGTGAAAGAAAAAGGGTCAAAAACGAGTAAACTCCGTAAATTAACAAGGAAATTCACTTTACCACCATTTTGGCCGTTTTTGAAATTTCTAAAATCAACCATGGAAGTCGTAGATATGCTCATTAGATTTCCTAGGAACTATTACATGCTTCGATTCGATAAGGCTAGGCCACTTTATGCCCTTTTTAGTGAAAGAAAAAGGATCAAAATCGAGTAAAATCCGTAAATTAACAAGGAAATTACCCCCATGTTGGCCGATTTTGAAAATTCTAATATAAACCATGGAAGTCATAGATATGCTCGTTAGATTTCCTAGGAACTATTACATGCTTCGATTCGTTAAGTTTAGGCCACTTTATGCCTTTTCTAGTGAAAGAAAAAGGGTCAAAAACGAGTAAAATCCGTAAATTAACAAGGAAATTACCCCCATGTTGGCCGTTTTTGAAAATTCTAATATAAACCATGGAAGTCGTAGATATGCTTGTTAGATTTCCTTGGAACTATTACATGCTTCGATTCGATAAGGCTAGGCCACTTTATGCCTTTTTGAGTGAAAGAAAAGGGTCAAAAATGAGTAAAATCCGTAAATTAACAAGGAAATTACCCCCATGTTGGCCGTTTTTGAAAATTCTAATATAAACCATGGAAGTCGTAGATATGCTTGTTAGATTTCCTAGGAACTATTACATGCTTCGATTTGATAATGCTAGGCCACTTTATGCCCTTTTTAGTGAAAGAAAAAGGGTCAAAAACGAGTAAAATCCGTAAATTAACAAGGAAATTCACTTTACCACCATTTTGGCCGTTTTTGAAATTTCTAAAATCAACCATGGAAGTCGTAGATATGCTCATTAAATTTCCTAGGAACTATTACATGCTTCGATTCGATAAGGCTAGGCCACTTTATGCCCTTTTTAGTGAAAGAAAAATGATCAAAATCGAGTAAAATCCGTAAATTAACAAGGAAACTACCCCTATGTTGGCCGTTTTTGAAAATTCTAATATAGACCATTCAAGTCGTAGATATGTTTGTTAGATTTCCTACGAACTATTACATGCTTCGATTCGATAAGGCTAGGCCACTTTATGCCTTTTTTAGTGAAAGAAAAAGGATCAAAATCGAGTAAAATCCGTAAATTAACAAGGAAATTACCCCCATGTTGGCCGTTTTTGAAAATTCTAATATAAACCATGGAAGTCGTAGATATGCTTGTTAGATTTCCTAGGAACTATTACATGCTTCGATTTGATAAGGCTAGGCCACTTTATGCCCTTTTTAGAGAGAGAAAAAGGGTCAAAAACGAGTAAAATCCGTAAATTAACAAGGAAATTCACTTTACCACCATTTTGGCCGTTTTTGAAATTTCTAAAATCAACCACGGATGTCGTAGATATGCTCATTAGATTTCCTAGGAACTATTACATGCTTCGATTCGATAAGGCTAGGCCACTTTATGCTCTTTTTAGTGAAAGAAAAAGGGTCAAAAACGAGTAAACTCCGTAAATTAACAAGGAAATTCACTTTACCACCATTTTGGCCGTTTTTGAAATTTCTAAAATCAACCATGGAAGTCGTAGATATGCTCATTAGATTTCCTAGGAACTATTACATGCTTCGATTCGATAAGGCTAGGCCACTTTATGCCCTTTTTAGTGAAAGAAAAAGGATTAAAATCGAGTAAAATCCGTAAATTAACAAGGAAATTACCCCCATGTTGGCCGATTTTGAAAATTCTAATATAAACCATGGAAGTCATAGATATGCTCGTTAGATTTCCTAGGAACTATTACATGCTTCGATTCGTTAAGTTTAGGCCACTTTATGCCTTTTCTAGTGAAAGAAAAAGGGTCAAAAACGAGTAAAATCCGTAAATTAACAAGGAAATTACCCCCATGTTGGCCGTTTTTGAAAATTCTAATATAAACCATGGAAGTCGTAGATATGCTTGTTAGATTTCCTTGGAACTATTACATGCTTCGATTTGATAAGGCTAGACCACTTTATGCTCTTTTTAGTGAAAGAAAAAGGGTCAAAAACGAGTAAAATCCGTAAATTAACAAGGAAATTCACTTTACCACCATTTTGGCTGTTTTTGAAATTTCTAAAATCAACCATGGAAGTCGTAGATATGCTCATTAGATTTCCTAGGAACTATTACATGCTTCGATTCGATAAGGCTAGGCCACTTTATGCCTTTTTTAGTGAAAGAAAAGGGTCAAAAACGAGTAAAATCCATAAATTAACAAGGAAATTACCCCCATGTTGGCCGTTTTTGAAAATTCTAATATAAACCATGGAAGTCGTAGATATGCTTGTTAGATTTCCTTAGAACTATTACATGCTTCGATTTGATAAGGCTAGGCCACTTTATGCGCTTTTAAGTGAAAGAAAAATGGTCAAAAACGAGTAAAATCCGTAAATTAACAAGGAAATTCACTTTACCACCATTTTGGCCATTTTTGAAATTTCTAAAATAAACCATGGAAGTCGTGGATATGCTCATTAGATTTCCTAGGAACTATTACATGCTTCGATTCGATAAGGCTAGGCCACTTTATGCCTTTTTTAGTGAAAGAAAAGGGTCAAAAATGAGTAAAATCCGTAAATTAACAAGGAAATTACCCCCATGTTGGCCGTTTTTGAAAATTCTAATATAAACCATGGAAGTCGTAGATATGCTTGTTAGATTTCCTAGGAACTATTACATGCTTCGATTTGATAAGGCTAGGCCACTTTATGCTCTTTTTAGTGAAAGAAAAAGGGTCAAAAACGAGTAAAATCCGTAAATTAACAAGGAAATTCACTTTACCACCATTTTGGCCGTTTTTGAAATTTCTAAAATCAACCATGGAAGTCGTAGATATGCTCATTAGATTTCCTAGGAACTATTACATGCTTCGATTCGATAAGGCTAGGCCACTTTATGCCCTTTTTAGTGAAAGAAAAAGGATCAAAATCGAGTAAAATCCGTAAATTAACAAGGAAATTACCCCCATGTTGGCCGATTTTGAAAATTCTAATATAAACCATGGAAGTCATAGATATGCTCGTTAGATTTCCTAGGAACTATTACATGCTTCGATTTGATAATGCTAGGCCACTTTATGCCCTTTTTAGTGAAAGAAAAAGGGTCAAAAACGAGTAAAATCCGTAAATTAACAAGGAAATTCACTTTACCACCATTTTGGCCGTTTTTGAAATTTCTAAAATCAACCATGGAAGTCGTAGATATGCTCATTAAATTTCCTAGGAACTATTACATGCTTCGATTCGATAAGGCTAGGCCACTTTATGCCCTTTTTAGTGAAAGAAAAATGATCAAAATCGAGTAAAATCCGTAAATTAACAAGGAAATTACCCCTATGTTGGCCGTTTTTGAAAATTCTAATATAGACCATTCATGTCGTAGATATGTTTGTTAGATTTCCTACGAACTATTACATGCTTCGATTCGATAAGGCTAGGCCACTTTATGCCTTTTTTAGTGAAAGAAAAAGGATCAAAAACGAGTAAAATCCGTAAATTAACAAGGAAATTCACTTTACCACCATTTTGGCCGTTTTTGAAATTTCTAAAATCAACCATGGAAGTCGTAGATATGCTCATTAGATTTCCTAGGAACTATTACATGCTTCGATTCGATAAGGCTAGGCCACTTTATGCCCTTTTTAGTGAAAGAAAAAGGATCAAAATCGAGTAAAATCCGTAAATTAACAAGGAAATTCACTTTACCACCATTTTGGCCGTTTTTGAAATTTCTAAAATCAACCATGGAAGTCGTAGATATGCTCATTAGATTTCCTAGGAACTATTACATGCTTCGATTCGATAAGGCTAGGCCACTTTATGCCCTTTTTAGTGAAAGAAAAAGGATCAAAATCGAGTAAAATCCGTAAATTAACAAGGAAATTCACTTTACCACCATTTTGGCCGTTTTTGAAATTTCTAAAATCAACCATGGAAGTCGTAGATATGCTCATTAGATTTCCTAGGAACTATTACATGCTTCGATTCGATAAGGCTAGGCCACTTTATGCTCTTTTTAGTGAAAGAAAAAGGGTCAAAAACGAGTAAACTCCGTAAATTAACAAGGAAATTCACTTTACCACCATTTTGGCCGTTTTTGAAATTTCTAAAATCAACCATGGAAGTCGTAGATATGCTCATTAGATTTCCTAGGAACTATTACATGCTTCGATTCGATAAGGCTAGGCCACTTTATGCCCTTTTTAGTGAAAGAAAAAGGATCAAAATCGAGTAAAATCCGTAAATTAACAAGGAAATTACCCCCATGTTGGCCGATTTTGAAAATTCTAATATAAACCATGGAAGTCATAGATATGCTCGTTAGATTTCCTAGGAACTATTACATGCTTCGATTCGTTAAGTTTAGGCCACTTTATGCCTTTTCTAGTGAAAGAAAAAGGGTCAAAAACGAGTAAAATCCGTAAATTAACAAGGAAATTACCCCCATGTTGGCCGTTTTTGAAAATTCTAATATAAACCATGGAAGTCGTAGATATGCTTGTTAGATTTCCTTGGAACTATTACATGCTTCGATTCGATAAGGCTAGGCCACTTTATGCCTTTTTGAGTGAAAGAAAAGGGTCAAAAATGAGTAAAATCCGTAAATTAACAAGGAAATTACCCCCATGTTGGCCGTTTTTGAAAATTCTAATATAAACCATGGAAGTCGTAGATATGCTTGTTAGATTTCCTAGGAACTATTACATGCTTCGATTTGATAATGCTAGGCCACTTTATGCCCTTTTTAGTGAAAGAAAAAGGGTCAAAAACGAGTAAAATCCGTAAATTAACAAGGAAATTCACTTTACCACCATTTTGGCCGTTTTTGAAATTTCTAAAATCAACCATGGAAGTCGTAGATATGCTCATTAAATTTCCTAGGAACTATTACATGCTTCGATTCGATAAGGCTAGGCCACTTTATGCCCTTTTTAGTGAAAGAAAAATGATCAAAATCGAGTAAAATCCGTAAATTAACAAGGAAACTACCCCTATGTTGGCCGTTTTTGAAAATTCTAATATAGACCATTCAAGTCGTAGATATGTTTGTTAGATTTCCTACGAACTATTACATGCTTCGATTCGATAAGGCTAGGCCACTTTATGCCTTTTTTAGTGAAAGAAAAAGGATCAAAATCGAGTAAAATCCGTAAATTAACAAGGAAATTACCCCCATGTTGGCCGTTTTTGAAAATTCTAATATAAACCATGGAAGTCGTAGATATGCTTGTTAGATTTCCTAGGAACTATTACATGCTTCGATTTGATAAGGCTAGGCCACTTTATGCCCTTTTTAGAGAGAGAAAAAGGGTCAAAAACGAGTAAAATCCGTAAATTAACAAGGAAATTCACTTTACCACCATTTTGGCCGTTTTTGAAATTTCTAAAATCAACCACGGATGTCGTAGATATGCTCATTAGATTTCCTAGGAACTATTACATGCTTCGATTCGATAAGGCTAGGCCACTTTATGCTCTTTTTAGTGAAAGAAAAAGGGTCAAAAACGAGTAAACTCCGTAAATTAACAAGGAAATTCACTTTACCACCATTTTGGCCGTTTTTGAAATTTCTAAAATCAACCATGGAAGTCGTAGATATGCTCATTAGATTTCCTAGGAACTATTACATGCTTCGATTCGATAAGGCTAGGCCACTTTATGCCCTTTTTAGTGAAAGAAAAAGGATCAAAATCGAGTAAAATCCGTAAATTAACAAGGAAATTCACTTTACCACCATTTTGGCCGTTTTTGAAATTTCTAAAATCAACCATGGAAGTCGTAGATATGCTCATTAGATTTCCTAGGAACTATTACATGCTTCGATTCGATAAGGCTAGGCCACTTTATGCTCTTTTTAGTGAAAGAAAAAGGGTCAAAAACGAGTAAACTCCGTAAATTAACAAGGAAATTCACTTTACCACCATTTTGGCCGTTTTTGAAATTTCTAAAATCAACCATGGAAGTCGTAGATATGCTCATTAGATTTCCTAGGAACTATTACATGCTTCGATTCGATAAGGCTAGGCCACTTTATGCCCTTTTTAGTGAAAGAAAAAGGATCAAAATCGAGTAAAATCCGTAAATTAACAAGGAAATTACCCCCATGTTGGCCGATTTTGAAAATTCTAATATAAACCATGGAAGTCATAGATATGCTCGTTAGATTTCCTAGGAACTATTACATGCTTCGATTCGTTAAGTTTAGGCCACTTTATGCCTTTTCTAGTGAAAGAAAAAGGGTCAAAAACGAGTAAAATCCGTAAATTAACAAGGAAATTACCCCCATGTTGGCCGTTTTTGAAAATTCTAATATAAACCATGGAAGTCGTAGATATGCTTGTTAGATTTCCTTGGAACTATTACATGCTTCGATTCGATAAGGCTAGGCCACTTTATGCCTTTTTGAGTGAAAGAAAAGGGTCAAAAATGAGTAAAATCCGTAAATTAACAAGGAAATTACCCCCATGTTGGCCGTTTTTGAAAATTCTAATATAAACCATGGAAGTCGTAGATATGCTTGTTAGATTTCCTAGGAACTATTACATGCTTCGATTTGATAATGCTAGGCCACTTTATGCCCTTTTTAGTGAAAGAAAAAGGGTCAAAAACGAGTAAAATCCGTAAATTAACAAGGAAATTCACTTTACCACCATTTTGGCCGTTTTTGAAATTTCTAAAATCAACCATGGAAGTCGTAGATATGCTCATTAAATTTCCTAGGAACTATTACATGCTTCGATTCGATAAGGCTAGGCCACTTTATGCCCTTTTTAGTGAAAGAAAAATGATCAAAATCGAGTAAAATCCGTAAATTAACAAGGAAACTACCCCTATGTTGGCCGTTTTTGAAAATTCTAATATAGACCATTCAAGTCGTAGATATGTTTGTTAGATTTCCTACGAACTATTACATGCTTCGATTCGATAAGGCTAGGCCACTTTATGCCTTTTTTAGTGAAAGAAAAAGGATCAAAATCGAGTAAAATCCGTAAATTAACAAGGAAATTACCCCCATGTTGGCCGTTTTTGAAAATTCTAATATAAACCATGGAAGTCGTAGATATGCTTGTTAGATTTCCTAGGAACTATTACATGCTTCGATTTGATAAGGCTAGGCCACTTTATGCCCTTTTTAGAGAGAGAAAAAGGGTCAAAAACGAGTAAAATCCGTAAATTAACAAGGAAATTCACTTTACCACCATTTTGGCCGTTTTTGAAATTTCTAAAATCAACCACGGATGTCGTAGATATGCTCATTAGATTTCCTAGGAACTATTACATGCTTCGATTCGATAAGGCTAGGCCACTTTATGCTCTTTTTAGTGAAAGAAAAAGGGTCAAAAACGAGTAAACTCCGTAAATTAACAAGGAAATTCACTTTACCACCATTTTGGCCGTTTTTGAAATTTCTAAAATCAACCATGGAAGTCGTAGATATGCTCATTAGATTTCCTAGGAACTATTACATGCTTCGATTCGATAAGGCTAGGCCACTTTATGCCCTTTTTAGTGAAAGAAAAAGGATCAAAATCGAGTAAAATCCGTAAATTAACAAGGAAATTCACTTTACCACCATTTTGGCCGTTTTTGAAATTTCTAAAATCAACCATGGAAGTCGTAGATATGCTCATTAGATTTCCTAGGAACTATTACATGCTTCGATTCGATAAGGCTAGGCCACTTTATGCTCTTTTTAGTGAAAGAAAAAGGGTCAAAAACGAGTAAACTCCGTAAATTAACAAGGAAATTCACTTTACCACCATTTTGGCCGTTTTTGAAATTTCTAAAATCAACCATGGAAGTCGTAGATATGCTCATTAGATTTCCTAGGAACTATTACATGCTTCGATTCGATAAGGCTAGGCCACTTTATGCCCTTTTTAGTGAAAGAAAAAGGATCAAAATCGAGTAAAATCCGTAAATTAACAAGGAAATTACCCCCATGTTGGCCGATTTTGAAAATTCTAATATAAACCATGGAAGTCATAGATATGCTCGTTAGATTTCCTAGGAACTATTACATGCTTCGATTCGTTAAGTTTAGGCCACTTTATGCCTTTTCTAGTGAAAGAAAAAGGGTCAAAAACGAGTAAAATCCGTAAATTAACAAGGAAATTACCCCCATGTTGGCCGTTTTTGAAAATTCTAATATAAACCATGGAAGTCGTAGATATGCTTGTTAGATTTCCTTGGAACTATTACATGCTTCGATTCGATAAGGCTAGGCCACTTTATGCCTTTTTGAGTGAAAGAAAAGGGTCAAAAATGAGTAAAATCCGTAAATTAACAAGGAAATTACCCCCATGTTGGCCGTTTTTGAAAATTCTAATATAAACCATGGAAGTCGTAGATATGCTTGTTAGATTTCCTAGGAACTATTACATGCTTCGATTTGATAATGCTAGGCCACTTTATGCCCTTTTTAGTGAAAGAAAAAGGGTCAAAAACGAGTAAAATCCGTAAATTAACAAGGAAATTCACTTTACCACCATTTTGGCCGTTTTTGAAATTTCTAAAATCAACCATGGAAGTCGTAGATATGCTCATTAAATTTCCTAGGAACTATTACATGCTTCGATTCGATAAGGCTAGGCCACTTTATGCCCTTTTTAGTGAAAGAAAAATGATCAAAATCGAGTAAAATCCGTAAATTAACAAGGAAACTACCCCTATGTTGGCCGTTTTTGAAAATTCTAATATAGACCATTCAAGTCGTAGATATGTTTGTTAGATTTCCTACGAACTATTACATGCTTCGATTCGATAAGGCTAGGCCACTTTATGCCTTTTTTAGTGAAAGAAAAAGGATCAAAATCGAGTAAAATCCGTAAATTAACAAGGAAATTACCCCCATGTTGGCCGTTTTTGAAAATTCTAATATAAACCATGGAAGTCGTAGATATGCTTGTTAGATTTCCTAGGAACTATTACATGCTTCGATTTGATAAGGCTAGGCCACTTTATGCCCTTTTTAGAGAGAGAAAAAGGGTCAAAAACGAGTAAAATCCGTAAATTAACAAGGAAATTCACTTTACCACCATTTTGGCCGTTTTTGAAATTTCTAAAATCAACCACGGATGTCGTAGATATGCTCATTAGATTTCCTAGGAACTATTACATGCTTCGATTCGATAAGGCTAGGCCACTTTATGCTCTTTTTAGTGAAAGAAAAAGGGTCAAAAACGAGTAAACTCCGTAAATTAACAAGGAAATTCACTTTACCACCATTTTGGCCGTTTTTGAAATTTCTAAAATCAACCATGGAAGTCGTAGATATGCTCATTAGATTTCCTAGGAACTATTACATGCTTCGATTCGATAAGGCTAGGCCACTTTATGCCCTTTTTAGTGAAAGAAAAAGGATTAAAATCGAGTAAAATCCGTAAATTAACAAGGAAATTACCCCCATGTTGGCCGATTTTGAAAATTCTAATATAAACCATGGAAGTCATAGATATGCTCGTTAGATTTCCTAGGAACTATTACATGCTTCGATTCGTTAAGTTTAGGCCACTTTATGCCTTTTCTAGTGAAAGAAAAAGGGTCAAAAACGAGTAAAATCCGTAAATTAACAAGGAAATTACCCCCATGTTGGCCGTTTTTGAAAATTCTAATATAAACCATGGAAGTCGTAGATATGCTTGTTAGATTTCCTTGGAACTATTACATGCTTCGATTTGATAAGGCTAGACCACTTTATGCTCTTTTTAGTGAAAGAAAAAGGGTCAAAAACGAGTAAAATCCGTAAATTAACAAGGAAATTCACTTTACCACCATTTTGGCTGTTTTTGAAATTTCTAAAATCAACCATGGAAGTCGTAGATATGCTCATTAGATTTCCTAGGAACTATTACATGCTTCGATTCGATAAGGCTAGGCCACTTTATGCCTTTTTTAGTGAAAGAAAAGGGTCAAAAACGAGTAAAATCCATAAATTAACAAGGAAATTACCCCCATGTTGGCCGTTTTTGAAAATTCTAATATAAACCATGGAAGTCGTAGATATGCTTGTTAGATTTCCTTAGAACTATTACATGCTTCGATTTGATAAGGCTAGGCCACTTTATGCGCTTTTAAGTGAAAGAAAAATGGTCAAAAACGAGTAAAATCCGTAAATTAACAAGGAAATTCACTTTACCACCATTTTGGCCATTTTTGAAATTTCTAAAATAAACCATGGAAGTCGTAGATATGCTCATTAGATTTCCTAGGAACTATTACATGCTTCGATTCGATAAGGCTAGGCCACTTTATGCCTTTTTTAGTGAAAGAAAAGGGTCAAAAATGAGTAAAATCCGTAAATTAACAAGGAAATTACCCCCATGTTGGCCGTTTTTGAAAATTCTAATATAAACCATGGAAGTCGTAGATATGCTTGTTAGATTTCCTAGGAACTATTACATGCTTCGATTTGATAAGGCTAGGCCACTTTATGCTCTTTTTAGTGAAAGAAAAAGGGTCAAAAACGAGTAAAATCCGTAAATTAACAAGGAAATTCACTTTACCACCATTTTGGCCGTTTTTGAAATTTCTAAAATCAACCATGGAAGTCGTAGATATGCTCATTAAATTTCCTAGGAACTATTACATGCTTCGATTCGATAAGGCTAGGCCACTTTATGCCCTTTTTAGTGAAAGAAAAATGATCAAAATCGAGTAAAATCCGTAAATTAACAAGGAAATTACCCCTATGTTGGCCGTTTTTGAAAATTCTAATATAGACCATTCAAGTCGTAGATATGTTTGTTAGATTTCCTACGAACTATTACATGCTTCGATTCGATAAGGCTAGGCCACTTTATGCCTTTTTTAGTGAAAGAAAAAGGATCAAAATCGAGTAAAATCCGTAAATTAACAAGGAAATTACCCCCATGTTGGCCGTTTTTGAAAATTCTAATATAAACCATGGAAGTCGTAGATATGCTTGTTAGATTTCCTAGGAACTATTACATGCTTCGATTTGATAAGGCTAGGCCACTTTATCCCCTTTTTAGTGAGAGAAAAAGGGTCAAAAACGAGTAAAATCCGTAAATTAACAAGGAAATTCACTTTACCACCATTTTGGCCGTTTTTGAAATTTCTAAAATCAACCACGGAAGTCGTAGATATGCTCATTAGATTTCCTAGCAACTATTGCATGCTTCGATTCGATAAGGCTAGGCCACTTTATGCTCTTTTTAGTGAAAGAAAAAGGGTCAAAAACGAGTAAACTCCGTAAATTAACAAGGAAATTCACTTTACCACCATTTTGGCCGTTTTTTGAAATTTCTAAAATCAACCATGGAAGTCGTAGATATGCTCATTAGATTTCCTATGAACTATTACATGCTTCGATTCGATAAGGCTAGGCCACTTTATGCTCTTTTTAGTGAAAGAAAAAATCGAGTAAAATCCGTAAATTAACAAGGAAATTACCCCCATGTTGGCCGATTTTGAAAATTCTAATATAAACCATGGAAGTCATAGATATGCTCGTTAGATTTCCTAGGAACTATTACATGCTTCGATTCGTTAAGTTTAGGCCACTTTATGCCTTTTCTAGTGAAAGAAAAAGGGTCAAAAACGAGTAAAATCCGTAAATTAACAAGGAAATTACCCCCATGTTGGCCGTTTTTGAAAATTCTAATATAAACCATGGAAGTCGTAGATATGCTTGTTAGATTTCCTTGGAACTATTACATGCTTCGATTTGATAAGGCTAGACCACTTTATGCTCTTTTTAGTGAAAGAAAAAGGGTCAAAAACGAGTAAAATCCGTAAATTAACAAGGAAATTCACTTTACCACCATTTTGGCTGTTTTTGAAATTTCTAAAATCAACCATGGAAGTCGTAGATATGCTTATTATATTTCCTAGGAACTATTATATTCTTCGTTTCGATAAGGCTAGGCCACTTTGTGCCCTTTTTAGTGAAAGAAAAAGGATCAAAATCGAGTAAAATCCGTAAATTAACAAGGAAATTCACTTTACCACCATTTTGGCCATTTTGAAATTTCTAAAATCAACCATGGAAGTCGTAGATATGCTTCTTAGATTTCCTAGGAACTATTGCATGCTTCGATTCGATAGGCTAGGCCATATTATGCCCTTTTTAGTGAAAGAAAAATGGTCAAAAACGATTAAAATCCGTAAATTCACAAGGAAATTAACTTAACCCCCATTTTGGCCGTTTTTGAAAATTCTAATATAAACCATGGAAGTCATAGATATGCTTGTTAGATTTCCTAAAAACTATTACATGGTTCGATTCGATAAGGCTCGACTACTTTATGCCCTTGGTATTGAAAGAAAAAGGGTCAAAAACAAGTAAAATCCGTAAATTAACAAGGAAATTCACTTAACCCCCATTTAGGCCGTTTTTTAAAATTCTATAATCAATTGTGGATGTCGTAGATATGCTTGTTATATTTCCAAGTAACTATTGCATGCTTCGATTCGATAAGGCTAGGCCAGTTTATGCCTTTTTTAGTGAAAGAAAAAGGGTCAAAACGAGTAAAATCCAAAAATTAACAAGGAAATTCACTTTACCACCATTTTGGCCGCTTTTGAAATTTCTATAATCAACCGTGGATGTCGTAGATATGCTTGTTAGATTTCCTAGGAACTATTGCATGCTTCGATTCGATAAGGCTAGGTCAATTTATGCCTTTTTCAGTGAAAGAAAAAGGGTCAAAAACGAGAAAAATCCGTAAATTCACAAGGAAATTAACTTAACCCCCATTTTGGCCGATTTTGAAAATTCTGAAATCAACTGTGGATGTCGTAGATATGCTTATTATATTTCCTAGGAACTATTATATTCTTCGTTTCGATAAGGCTAGGCCACTTTGTGCCCTTTTTAGTGAAAGAAAAAGGATCAAAATCGAGTAAAATCCGTAAATTAACAAGGAAATTCACTTTACCACCATTTTGGCCATTTTGAAATTTCTAAAATCAACCATGGAAGTCGTAGATATGCTTCTTAGATTTCCTAGGAACTATTGCATGCTTCGATTCGATAGGCTAGGCCATATTATGCCCTTTTTAGTGAAAGAAAAATGGTCAAAAACGAGTAAAATCCGTAAATTCACAAGGAAATTAAACCCCCATTTTGGTCGTTTTTGAAAATTCTAATATAAACCATGGAAGTCATAGATATGCTTGTTAGATTTCCTAAAAACTATTACATGGTTCGATTCGATAAGGCTCGGCTACTTTATGCCCTTGGTATTGAAAGAAAAAGGGTCAAAAACAAGTAAAATCCGTAAATTAACAAGGAAATTCACTTAACCCCCATTTAGGCCGTTTTTGAAAATTCTATAATCAACCGTGGTTGTCGTAGATATGCTTGTTATATTTCCTAGGAACTATTGCATGCTTCGATTCGATAAGGCTAGGCCACTTTATGCTTTTTTTAGTGAAAGAAAAAGGGTCAAAACGAGTAAAATCCAAAAATTAACAAGGAAATTCACTTTACCACCATTTTGGCCGCTTTTGAAATTTCTATAATCAACCGTGGATGTCGTAGATATGCTTGTTAGATTTCCTAGGAACTATTGCATGCTTCGATTCGATAAGGCTAGGTCAATTTATGCCTTTTTCAGTGAAAGAAAAAGGGTCAAAAACGAGAAAAATCCGTAAATTCACAAGGAAATTAACTTAACCCCCATTTTGGCCGATTTTGAAAATTCTGAAATCAACTGTGGATGTCGTAGATATGCTTATTATATTTCCTAGGAACTATTATATTCTTCGTTTCGATAAGGCTAGGCCACTTTGTGCCCTTTTTAGTGAAAGAAAAAGGATCAAAATCGAGTAAAATCCGTAAATTAACAAGGAAATTCACTTTACCACCATTTTGGCCATTTTGAAATTTCTAAAATCTACCATGGAAGTCGTAGATATGCTTCTTAGATTTCCTAGGAACTATTGCATCCTTCGATTCGATAGGCTAGGCCATATTATGCCCTTTTTAGTGAAAGAAAAATGGTCAAAAACGAGTAAAATCCGTAAATTCACAAGGAAATTAAACCCCCATTTTGGCCGTTTTTGAAAATTCTAATATAAACCATGGAAGTCATAGATATGCTTGTTAGATTTCCTAAAAACTATTACATGGTTCGATTCGATAAGGCTCGGCTACTTTATGCCCTTGGTATTGAAAGAAAAAGGGTCAAAAACAAGTAAAATCCGTAAATTAACAAGGAAATTCACTTAACCCCCATTTAGGCCGTTTTTGAAAATTCTATAATCAACCGTGGTTGTCGTAGATATGCTTGTTATATTTCCTAGGAACTATTGCATGCTTCGATTCGATAAGGCTAGGCCACTTTATGCTTTTTTTAGTGAAAGAAAAAGGGTCAAAACGAGTAAAATCCAAAAATTAACAAGGAAATTCACTTTACCACCATTTTGGCCGCTTTTGAAATTTCTAAAATCAACCGTGGATGTCGTAGATATGCTTGTTAGATTTCCGAGGAACTATTGCATGCTTCGATTCGATAAGGATAAGTCAATTTATGCCTTTTTCAGTGAAAGAAAAAGGGTCAAAAACGAGAAAAATCCGTAAATTCACAAGGAAATTAACTTAACCCCCATTTTGGCCGATTTTGAATATTCTGAAATCAACTGTGGATGTCGTAGATATGCTTATTATATTTCCTAGGAACTATTATATTCTTCGTTTCGATAAGGCTAGGCCACTTTGTGCCCTTTTTAGTGAAAGAAAAAGGATCAAAATCGAGTAAAATCCGTAAATTAACAAGGAAATTCACTTTACCACCATTTTGGCCATTTTGAAATTTCTAAAATCTACCATGGAAGTCGTAGATATGCTTCTTAGATTTCTTAGGAACTATTGCATGCTTCGATTCGATAGGCTAGGCCATATTATGCCCTTTTTAGTGAAAGAAAAATGGTCAAAAACGAGTAAAATCCGTAAATTCACAAGGAAATTAAACCCCCATTTTGGCCGTTTTTGAAAATTCTAATATAAACCATGGAAGTCATAGATATGCTTGTTGTTTCCTAAAAACTATTACATGGTTCGATTCGATAAGGCTCGGCTACTTTATGCCCTTGGTATTGAAAGAAAAAGGGTCAAAAACAAGTAAAATCCGTAAATTAACAAGGAAATTCACTTAACCCCCATTTAGGCCGTTTTTGAAAATTCTATAATCAACCGTGGTTGTCGTAGATATGCTTGTTATATTTCCTAGGAACTATTGCATGCTTCGATTCGATAAGGCTAGGCCACTTTATGCTTTTTTTAGTGAAAGAAAAAGGGTCAAAACGAGTAAAATCCAAAAATTAACAAGGAAATTCACTTTACCACCATTTTGGCCGCTTTTGAAATTTCTAAAATCAACCGTGGATGTCGTAGATATGCTTGTTAGATTTTCTAGGAACTATTGCATGCTTCGATTCGATAAGGCTAGGTCAATTTATGCCTTTTTCAGTGAAAGAAAAAGGGTCAAAAACGAGAAAAATCCGTAAATTCACAAGGAAATTAACTTAACCCCCATTTTGGCTGTTTTTGAAAAGTCTAATATAAACCATGGAAGTCGTAGATATGCTTGTCAGATTTCCTAGGAACTATTACATGCTTCGATTCGATAAGGCTAGGCCACTTTATGCCCTTTTTAGTGAAAGAAAAAGGGTCAAAAATGAGTAAAATCCGTAAATTAACAAGGAAATTCACTTAACCCCCATTTAGCCCATTTTTTAAAATTCTATAATCAATTGTGGATGTCGTAGATATGCTTGTTATATTTCCAAGTAGCTATTGCATGCTTCGATTCGATAAGGCTAGGCCAGTTTATGCCTTTTTTAGTGAAAGAAAAAGGGTCAAAACGAGTAAAATCCAAAAATTAACAAGGAAATTCACTTTACCACCATTTTGGCCGCTTTTGAAATTTCTAAAATCAACCGTGGATGTCGTAGATATGCTTGTTAGATTTCCTAGGAACTATTGCATGCTTCGATTCGATAAGGCTAGGTCAATTTATGCCTTTTTCAAAGAAAGAAAAAGGGTCAAAAACGAGAAAAATCCGTAAATTCACAAGGAAATTAACTTACCCCCATTTTGGCCGTTTTTGAAAATTATAATATAAACCATGGAAGTCGTAGATATGCTTGTCAGGTTTCCTAGGAACTATTACATGCTTCGATTCGATAAGGCTAGGCCAGTTTATGCCATTTTTAGTGAAAGAAAAAGGGTCAAAAACGAGTAAAATCCGTAAATTAACAAGGAAATTCACTTAACCCCCATTTTGGCCAATTTTGAAAATTCTGAAATCAACTGTGGATGTCGTAGATAAGCTTATTATATTTCCTAGGAACTATTATATTCTTCATTTTGATAAGGCTAGGCCACTTTGTGCCCTTTTTAGTGAAAGAAAAAGGATCAAAATCGAGTAAAATCTGTAAATTAACAAGGAAATTCACTTTACCACCATTTTGGCCGTTTTTGAAAATTCTATAATCAACCGTGGATGTCGTAGATATGCTTGTTAGATTTCCTAGGAACTATTGCATGCTTCGATTCGATAAGGCTAGGTCAATTTATGCCTTTTTCAGTGAAAGAAAAAGGGTCAAAAACGAGAAAAATCCGTAAATTCACAAGGAAATTAACTTAACCCCCATTTTGGCCGATTTTGAAAATTCTGAAATCAACTGTGGATGTCGTAGATATGCTTATTATATTTCCTAGGAACTATTATATTCTTCGTTTCGATAAGGCTAGGCCACTTTGTGCCCTTTTTAGTGAAAGAAAAAGGATCAAAATCGAGTAAAATCCGTAAATTAACAAGGAAATTCACTTTACCACCATTTTGGCCATTTTGAAATTTCTAAAATCAACCATGGAAGTCGTAGATATGCTTCTTAGATTTCCTAGGAACTATTGCATGCTTCGATTCGATAGGCTAGGCCATATTATGCCCTTTTTAGTGAAAGAAAAATGGTCAAAAACGAGTAAAATCCGTAAATTCACAAGGAAATTAAACCCCCATTTTGGTCGTTTTTGAAAATTCTAATATAAACCATGGAAGTCATAGATATGCTTGTTAGATTTCCTAAAAACTATTACATGGTTCGATTCGATAAGGCTCGGCTACTTTATGCCCTTGGTATTGAAAGAAAAAGGGTCAAAAACAAGTAAAATCCGTAAATTAACAAGGAAATTCACTTAACCCCCATTTAGGCCGTTTTTGAAAATTCTATAATCAACCGTGGTTGTCGTAGATATGCTTGTTATATTTCCTAGGAACTATTGCATGCTTCGATTCGATAAGGCTAGGCCACTTTATGCTTTTTTTAGTGAAAGAAAAAGGGTCAAAACGAGTAAAATCCAAAAATTAACAAGGAAATTCACTTTACCACCATTTTGGCCGCTTTTGAAATTTCTATAATCAACCGTGGATGTCGTAGATATGCTTGTTAGATTTCCTAGGAACTATTGCATGCTTCGATTCGATAAGGCTAGGTCAATTTATGCCTTTTTCAGTGAAAGAAAAAGGGTCAAAAACGAGAAAAATCCGTAAATTCACAAGGAAATTAACTTAACCCCCATTTTGGCCGATTTTGAAAATTCTGAAATCAACTGTGGATGTCGTAGATATGCTTATTATATTTCCTAGGAACTATTATATTCTTCGTTTCGATAAGGCTAGGCCACTTTGTGCCCTTTTTAGTGAAAGAAAAAGGATCAAAATCGAGTAAAATCCGTAAATTAACAAGGAAATTCACTTTACCACCATTTTGGCCATTTTGAAATTTCTAAAATCTACCATGGAAGTCGTAGATATGCTTCTTAGATTTCCTAGGAACTATTGCATCCTTCGATTCGATAGGCTAGGCCATATTATGCCCTTTTTAGTGAAAGAAAAATGGTCAAAAACGAGTAAAATCCGTAAATTCACAAGGAAATTAAACCCCCATTTTGGCCGTTTTTGAAAATTCTAATATAAACCATGGAAGTCATAGATATGCTTGTTAGATTTCCTAAAAACTATTACATGGTTCGATTCGATAAGGCTCGGCTACTTTATGCCCTTGGTATTGAAAGAAAAAGGGTCAAAAACAAGTAAAATCCGTAAATTAACAAGGAAATTCACTTAACCCCCATTTAGGCCGTTTTTGAAAATTCTATAATCAACCGTGGTTGTCGTAGATATGCTTGTTATATTTCCTAGGAACTATTGCATGCTTCGATTCGATAAGGCTAGGCCACTTTATGCTTTTTTTAGTGAAAGAAAAAGGGTCAAAACGAGTAAAATCCAAAAATTAACAAGGAAATTCACTTTACCACCATTTTGGCCGCTTTTGAAATTTCTAAAATCAACCGTGGATGTCGTAGATATGCTTGTTAGATTTCCGAGGAACTATTGCATGCTTCGATTCGATAAGGATAAGTCAATTTATGCCTTTTTCAGTGAAAGAAAAAGGGTCAAAAACGAGAAAAATCCGTAAATTCACAAGGAAATTAACTTAACCCCCATTTTGGCCGATTTTGAATATTCTGAAATCAACTGTGGATGTCGTAGATATGCTTATTATATTTCCTAGGAACTATTATATTCTTCGTTTCGATAAGGCTAGGCCACTTTGTGCCCTTTTTAGTGAAAGAAAAAGGATCAAAATCGAGTAAAATCCGTAAATTAACAAGGAAATTCACTTTACCACCATTTTGGCCATTTTGAAATTTCTAAAATCTACCATGGAAGTCGTAGATATGCTTCTTAGATTTCTTAGGAACTATTGCATGCTTCGATTCGATAGGCTAGGCCATATTATGCCCTTTTTAGTGAAAGAAAAATGGTCAAAAACGAGTAAAATCCGTAAATTCACAAGGAAATTAAACCCCCATTTTGGCCGTTTTTGAAAATTCTAATATAAACCATGGAAGTCATAGATATGCTTGTTGTTTCCTAAAAACTATTACATGGTTCGATTCGATAAGGCTCGGCTACTTTATGCCCTTGGTATTGAAAGAAAAAGGGTCAAAAACAAGTAAAATCCGTAAATTAACAAGGAAATTCACTTAACCCCCATTTAGGCCGTTTTTGAAAATTCTATAATCAACCGTGGTTGTCGTAGATATGCTTGTTATATTTCCTAGGAACTATTGCATGCTTCGATTCGATAAGGCTAGGCCACTTTATGCTTTTTTTAGTGAAAGAAAAAGGGTCAAAACGAGTAAAATCCAAAAATTAACAAGGAAATTCACTTTACCACCATTTTGGCCGCTTTTGAAATTTCTAAAATCAACCGTGGATGTCGTAGATATGCTTGTTAGATTTTCTAGGAACTATTGCATGCTTCGATTCGATAAGGCTAGGTCAATTTATGCCTTTTTCAGTGAAAGAAAAAGGGTCAAAAACGAGAAAAATCCGTAAATTCACAAGGAAATTAACTTAACCCCCATTTTGGCTGTTTTTGAAAAGTCTAATATAAACCATGGAAGTCGTAGATATGCTTGTCAGATTTCCTAGGAACTATTACATGCTTCGATTCGATAAGGCTAGGCCACTTTATGCCCTTTTTAGTGAAAGAAAAAGGGTCAAAAATGAGTAAAATCCGTAAATTAACAAGGAAATTCACTTAACCCCCATTTAGCCCATTTTTTAAAATTCTATAATCAATTGTGGATGTCGTAGATATGCTTGTTATATTTCCAAGTAGCTATTGCATGCTTCGATTCGATAAGGCTAGGCCAGTTTATGCCTTTTTTAGTGAAAGAAAAAGGGTCAAAACGAGTAAAATCCAAAAATTAACAAGGAAATTCACTTTACCACCATTTTGGCCGCTTTTGAAATTTCTAAAATCAACCGTGGATGTCGTAGATATGCTTGTTAGATTTCCTAGGAACTATTGCATGCTTCGATTCGATAAGGCTAGGTCAATTTATGCCTTTTTCAAAGAAAGAAAAAGGGTCAAAAACGAGAAAAATCCGTAAATTCACAAGGAAATTAACTTACCCCCATTTTGGCCGTTTTTGAAAATTATAATATAAACCATGGAAGTCGTAGATATGCTTGTCAGGTTTCCTAGGAACTATTACATGCTTCGATTCGATAAGGCTAGGCCAGTTTATGCCATTTTTAGTGAAAGAAAAAGGGTCAAAAACGAGTAAAATCCGTAAATTAACAAGGAAATTCACTTAACCCCCATTTTGGCCAATTTTGAAAATTCTGAAATCAACTGTGGATGTCGTAGATAAGCTTATTATATTTCCTAGGAACTATTATATTCTTCATTTTGATAAGGCTAGGCCACTTTGTGCCCTTTTTAGTGAAAGAAAAAGGATCAAAATCGAGTAAAATCTGTAAATTAACAAGGAAATTCACTTTACCACCATTTTGGCCGTTTTTGAAAATTCTATAATCAACCGTGGATGTCGTAGATATGCTTGTTATATTTCCTAGGAACTATTGCATGCTTTGATTCGATATGGCTAGGCCACTTTATGCCTTTTTTAGTGAAAGAAAAAGGGTCAAAAACGAGTAAAATCCGTAATTTGACAAGCAAATTAACTTAACCCCCATTTTGGCCGTTTTTGAAAATTCTAATATAAACCATGGAAGTCGTAGATATGCTTGTTAGATTTCCTAGGAACTATTACATGTTTCGATTCGATAAAGCTAGGTCACTTTATTCCCTTTTTAGTAAAAGGAAAAGGGGCAAAAACGAGTAAAATCCGTAAATTAACAAGGAAATTCACTTAACCCCCATTTTGGCCAATTTTGAAAATTCTGAAATCAACTGTGGATGTCGTAGATATGCTTATTATATTTCCTAGGAACTATTATATTCTTCATTTCGATAAGGCTAGGCCACTTTATGCCCTTTTTAGTGAAAGAAAAAGGATCAAAATCGAGTAAAATCTGTAAATTAACAAGGAAATTCACTTTACCACCATTTTGGCCGTTTTTGAAAATTCTATAATCAACCGTGGATGTCGTAGATATGCTTGTTATATTTCCTAGGAACTATTGCATGCTTCGATTCGATAAGGCTAGGCCACTTTATGCCATTTTTAGTGAAAGAAAAAGGGTCAAAAACGAGTAAAATCCGTAATTTGACAAGGAAATTAACTTAACCCCCATTTTGGCCGTTTTTGAAAATTCTAATATAAACCATGGAAGTCCTAGATATGCTTGTTAGATTTCCTAGGAACTATTACATGCTTCGATTCGATAAAGCTAGGTCACTTTATTCCCTTTTTAGTAAAAGGAAAAGGGTCAAAAACGAGTAAAATCCGTAAATTAACAAGGAAATTCACTTACCACCATTTAGGCCGTTTTTTAAAATTCTATAATCAACTGTGGATGTCGTAGATATGCTTGTTATATTTCCTAGGAACTATTGCATGCTTCGATTCGATAAGGCTAGGCCACTTTATGCCTTTTTTAGTGAAAGAAAAAGGGTCAAAAACGAGTAAAATCCGTAATTTGACAAGGAAATTAACTTAACCCCCATTTTGGCCGTTTTTGAAAATTCTAATATAAACCATGGAAGTCGTAGATATGCTTGTTAGATTTCCTAAAAACTATTACAAGGTTCGATTCGATAAGGGTAGGCCACTTTATACCCTTTTTAGTGAAAGAAAAAGGGTCAAAAACAAGTAAAATTCGTAAATTAACAAGGAAATTAACTTAACCCCCATTTTGGCCGTTTTTGAAAATTCTAATATAAACCATGGAAGTCGTAGATATGCTTGTTAGATTTCCTAGGAACTATTACATGCTTCGATTCGATAAGGCTAGGTCACTTTATTCCGTTTTTAGTAAAAGGAAAAGGGTCAAAAACGAGTAAAATCCGTAAATTAACAAGGAAATTCACTTACCACCATTTAGGCCGTTTTTTAAAATTCTATAATCAACTGTGGATGTCGTAGATATGCTTGTTATATTTCCTAGGAACTATTGCATGCTTCGATTCGATAAGGCTTGGCCACTTTATGCCTTTTTTAGTGAAAGAAAAAGGGTCAAAACGAGTAAAATCCAAAAATTAACAAGGAAATTAACTTAACCCCCATTTTGGCCGTTTTTGAAAATTCTAATATAAACCATGGAAGTCGTAGATATGCTTGTTAGATTTCCTAGGAACTATTACATGCTTCGATTCGATAAGGCTAGGTCACTTTATGCTCTTTTTAGTGAAAGAAAAAGGGTAAAAAACGAGTAAAATCCGTAAATTAACAAGGAAATTCACTTTACCACCATTTTGGCCGTTTTTGAAATTTCTAAAATCAACCGTGGATGTCGTAGATATGCTTGTTAGATTTCCTAGGAACTATTGCATGCTTCGATTCGATAAGGCTAGGCCAATTTATGCCTTTTTTAGTGAAAGAAAAAGGGTCAAAAACGAGAAAAATCCGTAAATTCACAAGGAAATTAAATTAACCCCCATTTTGGCCGTTTTTGAAAATTCTAATATAAACCATGGAATTCGTACATATGCTAGTCAGGTTTACTAGGAACTATTACATGCTTCGATTCGATAAGGCTAGGTCACTTTATGCCCGTTTTAGTGAAAGAAAAAGGGTCAAAAACGAGTAAAATCCGTAAATTAACAAGGAAATTCACTTTACCACCATTTTGGCCGTTTTTGAAATTTCTAAAATCAACCGTGGATGTCGTAGATATGCTTGTTAGATTTCCTAGGAACTATTGCATGCTTCGATTCGATAAGGCTAGGCCAATTTATGCCTTTTTTAGTGAAAGAAAAAGGGTCAAAAACGAGAAAAATCCGTAAATTCACAAGGAAATTAACTTAACCCCCATTTTGGCCGTTTTTGAAAATCCTAATATAAACCATGGAAGTCGTAGATATGCTAGTCAGGTTTACTAGGAACTATTACATGCTTCGATTCGATAAGGCTAGGTCACTTTATGCCCGTTTTAGTGAAAGAAAAAGGGTCAAAAACGAGTAAAATCCGTAAATTAGCAAGGAAATTCACTTTACCACCATTTTGGCCGTTTTTGAAATTTCTAAAATCAACCATGTAAGTTATAGATATGCTCGTTTAATTTCCTATGAACTATTACATGCTTCGATTCGATAAGGCTAGGCCACTTTATGCCCATTTTTGTGAAAGAAAAAGGGTCAAAAACGAGTAAAATCCGTAAATTAACAAGGAAATTAACCAAACCCCCATTTTGGCCATTTTTTAAAATTCTAAAATCAACTATGGAAGTCATAGATATGCTCGTTAGAATTCCTAGAAACTATTTTCATGCTTCGATTCGATAAGGCTAGGCCACTTTATGCCTTTTTTGGTGAAAGAAAAAAGGTAAAAAATGAGTAAAATCCGTAAATTAACAAGGAAATTAACTTAACCCCCATTTTGGCCGTTTTTGAAAATTCTAATATAAACCATGGAAGTCGTAGATATGCTTGTCAGATTTCCTAGGAACTATTACATGCTTCGATTCGATAAGGCTAGGTCACTTTATTCCCTTTTTAGTAAAAGGAAAAGGGTCAAAAACGAGTAAAATCCGTAAATTAACAAGGAAATTCACTTACCACCATTTAGGCCGTTTTTTAAAATTCTATAATCAACTGTGGATGTCGTAGATATGCTTGTTATATTTCCTAGGAACTATTGCATGCTTCGATTCGATAAGGCTAGGCCACTTTATGCCTTTTTTAGTGAAAGAAAAAGGGTCAAAAACGAGTAAAATCCGTAATTTGACAAGGAAATTAACTTAACCCCCATTTTGGCCGTTTTTGAAAATTCTAATATAAACCATGGAATTCGTAGATATGCTTGTTAGATTTCCTAAAAACTATTACATGGTTCGATTCGATAAGGGTAGGCCACTTTATACCCTTTTTAGTGAAAGAAAAAGGGTCAAAAACAAGTAAAATTCGTAAATTAACAAGGAAATTAACTTAACCCCCATTTTGGCCGTTTTTGAAAATTCTAATATAAACCATGGAAGTCGTAGATATGCTTGTTAGATTTCCTAGGAACTATTACATGCTTCGATTCGATAAGGCTAGGCCACTTTATGCCCTTTTTAGTGAAAGAAAAAGGGTCAAAAATGAGTAAAATCCGTAAATTAACAAGGAAATTCACTTAACCCCCATTTAGGCCGTTTTTTAAAATTCTATAATCAATTGTGGATTTCGTAGATATGCTTGTTATATTTCATAGGAACTATTGCATGCTTCGATTCGATAAGGCTAGGCCACTTTATGCCTTTTTTAGTGAAAAAAAAGGGTCAAAACGAGTAAAATCCAAAAATTAACAAGGAAATTGACTTAACCCCCATTTTGGCCGTTTTTGAAAATTCTAATATAAACTATGGAAGTCGTAGATATGCTTGTTAGATTTCCTAGGAACTATTACATGCTTCGATTCGATAAGGCTATGTCACTTTATGCTCTTGTTAGTGAAAGAAAAAGGGTCAAAAACAAGTAAAATCCGTAAATTAACAAGGAAATGCACTTTACCACCATTTTGGCCGTTTTTGAAATTTCTAAAATCAACCGTGGATGTCGTAGATATGCTTGTTAGATTTCCTAGGAACTATTGCATGCTTCGATTCGATAAGGCTAGGCCAATTTATGCCTTTTTTAGTGAAAGAAAAAGGGTCAAAAACGAGAAAAATCCGTAAATTCACAAGGAAATTAAATTAACCCCCATTTTGGCCGTTTTTGAAAATTCTAATATAAACCATGGAATTCGTAGATATGCTAGTCAGGTTTACTAGGAACTATTACATGCTTCGATTCGATAAGGCTAGGTCACTTTATGCCCGTTTTGGTGAAAGAAAAAGGGTCAAAAACGAGTAAAATCCGTAAATTAACAAGGAAATTCACTTTACCACCATTTTGGCCGTTTTTGAAATTTCTAAAATCAACCGTGGATGTCGTAGATATGCTTGTTAGATTTCCTAGGAACTATTGCATGCTTCGATTCGATAAGGCTAGGCCAATTTATGCCTTTTTTAGTGAAAGAAAAAGGGTCAAAAACGAGTAAAATCCGTAAATTAGCAAGGAAATTCACTTTACCACCATTTTGGCCGTTTTTGAAATTTCTAAAATCAACCATGTAAGTTATAGATATGCTCGTTTAATTTCCTATGAACTATTACATGCATCGATTCGATAAGGCTAGGCCACTTTATGCCCATTTTTGTGAAAGAAAAAGGGTCAAAAACGAGTAAAATCCGTAAATTAACTAGGAAATTAACCAAACCCCCATTTTGGCCGTTTTTTAAAATTCTAAAATCAACCGTGGAAGTCATAGATATGCTCGTTAGAATTCCTCGAAACTATTTTCATGCTTCGATTCGATAAGGCTAGGCCACTTTATGCCTTTTTTGGTGAAAGAAAAAAGGTAAAAAATGAGTAAAATCCGTAAATTAACAAGGAAATTAACTTAACCCCCATTTTGGCCGTTTTAGAAAATTCTAATATAAACCATGGAAGTCGTAGATATGCTTGTCAGATTTCCTAGGAACTATTACATGCTTCGATTCGATAAGGCTAGGTCACTTTATTCCCTTTTTAGTAAAAGGAAAAGGGTCAAAAACGAGTAAAATCCGTAAATTAACAAGGAAATTCACTTACCACCATTTAGGCCGTTTTTTAAAATTCTATAATCAACTGTGGATGTCGTAGATATGCTTGTTATATTTCCTAGGAACTATTGCATGCTTCGATTCGATAAGGCTAGACCACTTTATGCCTTTTTTAGTGAAAGAAAAAGGGTCAAACACGAGTAAAATCCGTAATTTGACAAGGAAATTAACTTAACCCCCATTTTGGCCATTTTTGAAAATTCTAATATAAACCATGGAAGTCGTAGATATGCTTGTCAGATTTCCTAGGAACTATTACATGCTTCGATTCGATAAGGCTAGGTCACTTTATTCCCTTTTTAGTAAAAGGAAAAGGGTCAAAAACGAGTAAAATCCGTAAATTAACAAGAAAATTCACTTACCACCATTTAGGCCGTTTTTTAAAATTCTATAATCAACTGTGGATGTCGTAGATATGCTTGTTATATTTCCTAGGAACTATTGCATGCTTCGATTCGATAAGGCTAGGCCACTTTATGCCTTTTTTAGTGAAAGAAAAAGGGTCAAAAACGAGTAAAATCCGTAATTTGACAAGGAAATTAACTTAACCCCCATTTTGGCCGTTTTTGAAAATTCTAATATAAACCATGGAATTCGTAGATATGCTTGTTAGATTTCCTAAAAACTATTACATGGTTCGATTCGATAAGGGTAGGCCACTTTAAACCCTTTTTAGTGAAAGAAAAAGGGTCAAAAACAAGTAAAATTCGTAAATTAACAAGGAAATTAACTTAACCCCCATTTTGGCCGTTTTTGAAAATTCTAATATAAACCATGGAAGTCGTAGATATGCTTGTTAGATTTCCTAGGAACTATTACATGCTTCGATTCGATAAGGCTAGGCCACTTTATGCCCTTTTTAGTGAAAGAAAAAGGGTCAAAAATGAGTAAAATCCGTAAATTAACAAGGAAATTCACTTAACCCCCATTTTGGCCGTTTTTTAAAATTCTATAATCAATTGTGGATTTCGTAGATATGCTTGTTATATTTCATAGGAACTATTGCATGCTTCGATTCGATAAGGCTAGGCCACTTTATGCCTTTTTTAGTGAAAAAAAAGGGTCAAAACGAGTAAAATCCAAAAATTAACAAGGAAATTGACTTAACCCCCATTTTGGCCGTTTTTGAAAATTCTAATATAAACTATGGAAGTCGTAGATATGCTTGTTAGATTTCCTAGGAACTATTACATGCTTCGATTCGATAAGGCTATGTCACTTTATGCTCTTGTTAGTGAAAGAAAAAGGGTCAAAAACAAGTAAAATCCGTAAATTAACAAGGAAATGCACTTTACCACCATTTTGGCCGTTTTTGAAATTTCTAAAATCAACCGTGGATGTCGTAGATATGCTTGTTATATTTCCTAGGAACTATTGCATGCTTCGATTCGATAAGGCTAGGCCAATTTATGCCTTTTTTAGTGAAAGAAAAAGGGTCAAAAACGAGAAAAATCCGTAAATTCACAAGGAAATTAAATTAACCCCCATTTTGGCCGTTTTTGAAAATTCTAATATAAACCATGGAGTTCGTAGATATGCTAGTCAGGTTTACTAGGAACTATTACATGCTTCGATTCGATAAGGCTAGGTCACTTTATGCCCGTTTTGGTGAAAGAAAAAGGGTCAAAAACGAGTAAAATCCGTAAATTAACAAGGAAATTCACTTTACCACCATTTTGGCCGTTTTTGAAATTTCTAAAATCAACCGTGGATGTCGTAGATATGCTTGTCAGATTTCCTAGGAACTATTGCATGCTTCGATTCGATAAGGCTAGGCCAATTTATGCCTTTTTTAGTGAAAGAAAAAGGGTCAAAAACGAGAAAAATCCGTAAATTCACAAGGAAATTAACTTAACCCCCATTTTGGCCGTTTTTGAAAATCCAAATATAAACCATGGAAGTCGTAGATATGCTAGTCAGGTTTACTAGGAACTATTACATGCTTCGATTCGATAAGGCTAGGTCACTTTATGCCCGTTTTAGTGAAAGAAAAAGGGTCAAAAACGAGTAAAATCCGTAAATTAGCAAGGAAATTCACTTTACCACCATTTTGGCCGTTTTTGAAATTTCTAAAATCAACCATGTAAGTTATAGATATGCTCGTTTAATTTCCTATGAACTATTACATGCATCGATTCGATAAGGCTAGGCCACTTTATGCCCATTTTTGTGAAAGAAAAAGGGTCAAAAACGAGTAAAATCCGTAAATTAACTAGGAAATTAACCAAACCCCCATTTTGGCCGTTTTTTAAAATTCTAAAATCAACCGTGGAAGTCATAGATATGCTCGTTAGAATTCCTCGAAACTATTTTCATGCTTCGATTCGATAAGGCTAGGCCACTTTATGCCTTTTTTGGTGAAAGAAAAAAGGTAAAAAATGAGTAAAATCCGTAAATTAACAAGGAAATTAACTTAACCCCCATTTTGGCCGTTTTAGAAAATTCTAATATAAACCATGGAAGTCGTAGATATGCTTGTCAGATTTCCTAGGAACTATTACATGCTTCGATTCGATAAGGCTAGGTCACTTTATTCCCTTTTTAGTAAAAGGAAAAGGGTCAAAAACGAGTAAAATCCGTAAATTAACAAGGAAATTCACTTACCACCATTTAGGCCGTTTTTTAAAATTCTATAATCAACTGTGGATGTCGTAGATATGCTTGTTATATTTCCTAGGAACTATTGCATGCTTCGATTCGATAAGGCTAGGCCACTTTATGCCTTTTTTAGTGAAAGAAAAAGGGTCAAACACGAGTAAAATCCGTAATTTGACAAGGAAATTAACTTAACCCCCATTTTGGCCATTTTTGAAAATTCTAATATAAACCATGGAAGTCGTAGATATGCTTGTCAGATTTCCTAGGAACTATTACATGCTTCGATTCGATAAGGCTAGGTCACTTTATTCCCTTTTTAGTAAAAGGAAAAGGGTCAAAAACGAGTAAAATCCGTAAATTAACAAGAAAATTCACTTACCACCATTTAGGCCGTTTTTTAAAATTCTATAATCAACTGTGGATGTCGTAGATATGCTTGTTATATTTCCTAGGAACTATTGCATGCTTCGATTCGATAAGGCTAGGCCACTTTATGCCTTTTTTAGTGAAAGAAAAAGGGTCAAAAACGAGTAAAATCCGTAATTTGACAAGGAAATTAACTTAACCCCCATTTTGGCCGTTTTTGAAAATTCTAATATAAACCATGGAATTCGTAGATATGCTTGTTAGATTTCCTAAAAACTATTACATGGTTCGATTCGATAAGGGTAGGCCACTTTAAACCCTTTTTAGTGAAAGAAAAAGGGTCAAAAACAAGTAAAATTCGTAAATTAACAAGGAAATTAACTTAACCCCCATTTTGGCCGTTTTTGAAAATTCTAATATAAACCATGGAAGTCGTAGATATGCTTGTTAGATTTCCTAGGAACTATTACATGCTTCGATTCGATAAGGGTAGGCCACTTTAAACCCTTTTTAGTGAAAGAAAAAGGGTCAAAAACAAGTAAAATTCGTAAATTAACAAGGAAATTAACTTAACCCCCATTTTGGCCGTTTTTGAAAATTCTAATATAAACCATGGAAGTCGTAGATATGCTTGTTAGATTTCCTAGGAACTATTACATGCTTCGATTCGATAAGGCTAGGCCACTTTATGCCCTTTTTAGTGAAAGAAAAAGGGTCAAAAATGAGTAAAATCCGTAAATTAACAAGGAAATTCACTTAACCCCCATTTTGGCCGTTTTTTAAAATTCTATAATCAATTGTGGATTTCGTAGATATGCTTGTTATATTTCATAGGAACTATTGCATGCTTCGATTCGATAAGGCTAGGCCACTTTATGCCTTTTTTAGTGAAAAAAAAGGGTCAAAACGAGTAAAATCCAAAAATTAACAAGGAAATTGACTTAACCCCCATTTTGGCCGTTTTTGAAAATTCTAATATAAACTATGGAAGTCGTAGATATGCTTGTTAGATTTCCTAGGAACTATTACATGCTTCGATTCGATAAGGCTATGTCACTTTATGCTCTTGTTAGTGAAAGAAAAAGGGTCAAAAACAAGTAAAATCCGTAAATTAACAAGGAAATGCACTTTACCACCATTTTGGCCGTTTTTGAAATTTCTAAAATCAACCGTGGATGTCGTAGATATGCTTGTTATATTTCCTAGGAACTATTGCATGCTTCGATTCGATAAGGCTAGGCCAATTTATGCCTTTTTTAGTGAAAGAAAAAGGGTCAAAAACGAGAAAAATCCGTAAATTCACAAGGAAATTAAATTAACCCCCATTTTGGCCGTTTTTGAAAATTCTAATATAAACCATGGAGTTCGTAGATATGCTAGTCAGGTTTACTAGGAACTATTACATGCTTCGATTCGATAAGGCTAGGTCACTTTATGCCCGTTTTGGTGAAAGAAAAAGGGTCAAAAACGAGTAAAATCCGTAAATTAACAAGGAAATTCACTTTACCACCATTTTGGCCGTTTTTGAAATTTCTAAAATCAACCGTGGATGTCGTAGATATGCTTGTCAGATTTCCTAGGAACTATTGCATGCTTCGATTCGATAAGGCTAGGCCAATTTATGCCTTTTTTAGTGAAAGAAAAAGGGTCAAAAACGAGAAAAATCCGTAAATTCACAAGGAAATTAACTTAACCCCCATTTTGGCCGTTTTTGAAAATCCAAATATAAACCATGGAAGTCGTAGATATGCTAGTCAGGTTTACTAGGAACTATTACATGCTTCGATTCGATAAGGCTAGGTCACTTTATGCCCGTTTTAGTGAAAGAAAAAGGGTCAAAAACGAGTAAAATCCGTAAATTAGCAAGGAAATTCACTTTACCACCATTTTGGCCGTTTTTGAAATTTCTAAAATCAACCATGTAAGTTATAGATATGCTCGTTTAATTTCCTATGAACTATTACATGCATCGATTCGATAAGGCTAGGCCACTTTATGCCCATTTTTGTGAAAGAAAAAGGGTCAAAAACGAGTAAAATCCGTAAATTAACTAGGAAATTAACCAAACCCCCATTTTGGCCGTTTTTTAAAATTCTAAAATCAACCGTGGAAGTCATAGATATGCTCGTTAGAATTCCTCGAAACTATTTTCATGCTTCGATTCGATAAGGCTAGGCCACTTTATGCCTTTTTTGGTGAAAGAAAAAAGGTAAAAAATGAGTAAAATCCGTAAATTAACAAGGAAATTAACTTAACCCCCATTTTGGCCGTTTTAGAAAATTCTAATATAAACCATGGAAGTCGTAGATATGCTTGTCAGATTTCCTAGGAACTATTACATGCTTCGATTCGATAAGGCTAGGTCACTTTATTCCCTTTTTAGTAAAAGGAAAAGGGTCAAAAACGAGTAAAATCCGTAAATTAACAAGGAAATTCACTTACCACCATTTAGGCCGTTTTTTAAAATTCTATAATCAACTGTGGATGTCGTAGATATGCTTGTTATATTTCCTAGGAACTATTGCATGCTTCGATTCGATAAGGCTAGGCCACTTTATGCCTTTTTTAGTGAAAGAAAAAGGGTCAAACACGAGTAAAATCCGTAATTTGACAAGGAAATTAACTTAACCCCCATTTTGGCCATTTTTGAAAATTCTAATATAAACCATGGAAGTCGTAGATATGCTTGTCAGATTTCCTAGGAACTATTACATGCTTCGATTCGATAAGGCTAGGTCACTTTATTCCCTTTTTAGTAAAAGGAAAAGGGTCAAAAACGAGTAAAATCCGTAAATTAACAAGAAAATTCACTTACCACCATTTAGGCCGTTTTTTAAAATTCTATAATCAACTGTGGATGTCGTAGATATGCTTGTTATATTTCCTAGGAACTATTGCATGCTTCGATTCGATAAGGCTAGGCCACTTTATGCCTTTTTTAGTGAAAGAAAAAGGGTCAAAAACGAGTAAAATCCGTAATTTGACAAGGAAATTAACTTAACCCCCATTTTGGCCGTTTTTGAAAATTCTAATATAAACCATGGAATTCGTAGATATGCTTGTTAGATTTCCTAAAAACTATTACATGGTTCGATTCGATAAGGGTAGGCCACTTTAAACCCTTTTTAGTGAAAGAAAAAGGGTCAAAAACAAGTAAAATTCGTAAATTAACAAGGAAATTAACTTAACCCCCATTTTGGCCGTTTTTGAAAATTCTAATATAAACCATGGAAGTCGTAGATATGCTTGTTAGATTTCCTAGGAACTATTACATGCTTCGATTCGATAAGGCTAGGCCACTTTATGCCCTTTTTAGTGAAAGAAAAAGGGTCAAAAATGAGTAAAATCCGTAAATTAACAAGGAAATTCACTTAACCCCCATTTTGGCCGTTTTTTAAAATTCTATAATCAATTGTGGATTTCGTAGATATGCTTGTTATATTTCATAGGAACTATTGCATGCTTCGATTCGATAAGGCTAGGCCACTTTATGCCTTTTTTAGTGAAAAAAAAGGGTCAAAACGAGTAAAATCCAAAAATTAACAAGGAAATTGACTTAACCCCCATTTTGGCCGTTTTTGAAAATTCTAATATAAACTATGGAAGTCGTAGATATGCTTGTTAGATTTCCTAGGAACTATTACATGCTTCGATTCGATAAGGCTATGTCACTTTATGCTCTTGTTAGTGAAAGAAAAAGGGTCAAAAACAAGTAAAATCCGTAAATTAACAAGGAAATGCACTTTACCACCATTTTGGCCGTTTTTGAAATTTCTAAAATCAACCGTGGATGTCGTAGATATGCTTGTTAGATTTCCTAGGAACTATTGCATGCTTCGATTCGATAAGGCTAGGCCAATTTATGCCTTTTTTAGTGAAAGAAAAAGGGTCAAAAACGAGAAAAATCCGTAAATTCACAAGGAAATTAACTTAACCCCCATTTTGGCCGTTTTTGAAAATTCTAATATAAACCATGTAAGTCGTAGATATGCTAGTCAGGTTTACCAGGAACTATTACATGCTTCGATTCGATAAGGCTAGGTCACTTTATGCCCTTTTTAGTGAAAGAAAAAGGGTCAAAAACGAGTAAAATCCGTAAATTAACAAGGAAATTCACTTTACCACCATTTTGGCCGTTTTTGAAATTTCTAAAATCAACCATGTAAGTTATAGATATGCTCGTTCGATTTCCTATGAACTATTACATGCCTCGATTCGATAAGGCTAGGCCACTTTATGCCCATTTTTGTGAAAGAAAAAGGGTCAAAAACGAGTAAAATCCGTAAATTAACAAGGAAATTAACCAAACCCCCATTTTGGCCGTTTTTGAAAATTCTAAAATCAACCGTGGAAGTCATAGATATGCTCATTAGATTTCCTAGGAACTATTACATGCTTCGATTCGATAAGGCTAGGCCACTTTATGCCTTTTTTAGTGAAAGAAAAGGGTCAAAAACGGGTAAAATCCGTAAATTAACAAGGAAATTACCCCCATGTTGTTCGTTTTTGAAAATTCAAATATAAACCATGGAACTCGTAGATATACTTGTTAGATTTCCTAGGAACTATTACATGCTTCTATTTGATAAGGCTAGGCCACTTTATGCCCTTTTTAGTGAAAGAAAAAGGGTCAAAAACGAGTAAAATCCGTAAATTAACAAGGAAATTCACTTTACCACCATTTTGGCCGTATTTGAAATTTCTAAAATCAACCATGGAAGTCGTAGATATGCTCATTAGATTTCCTAGGAACTATTACATGCTTCGATTCGATAAGGCTAGGCCACTTTATGCCCTTTTTAGTGAAAGAAAAAGGATCAAAATCGAGTAAAATACGTAAATTAACAAGGAAATTACCCCCATGTTGGCCGTTTTTAAAAAAATCTAATATAAACCATGCAAGTCGTAGATATGCTTGTTAGATTTCCTAGGTACTATTACATGCTTCGATTCGTTAAGGCCACTTTATGCCTTTTTTAGTGAAAGAAAAAGGGTCAAAAACGAGTAAAATCCGTAAATTAACAAGGAAATTACCCCCATGTTGGCCGTTTTTAAAAATTCTAATATAAACCATGGAAGTCGTAGATATGCTTGTTAGATTTCCTAGGAACTATTACATGCTTCGATTCGATAAGGCTAGGCCACTTTATGCCTTTATTAGTGAAAGAAAAGGGTCAAAAACGAGTAAAATCCGTATATTAACAAGGAAATTACCCCCATGTTGGTCGTTTTTGAAAATTCTAATATAAAAAATGGAAGTCGTAGATATGCTTGTTAGATTTCCTAGGAACTATTACATACTTCGATTTGATAATGCTAGGCCACTTTATGCCCTTTTTAGTGAAAGAAAAAGGGTCAAAAACGAGTAAAATCCGTAAATTAACAAGGAAATTCACTTTACCACCATTTTGGCCGTTTTTGAAATTTCTAAAATCAACCATGGAAGTCGTAGATATGCTTATTAGATTTCCTAGGAACTATTTCATGCTTCGTTTCGATAAGGCTAGGCCACTTTATGCCCTTTTTAGTGAAAGAAAAAGGATCAAAATCGAGTAAAATCCGTAAATTAACAAGGAAATTCACTTTACCACCATTTTGGCCGTTTTTGAAATTTCTAAAATCAACCATGGAAGTCGTAGATATGCTCGTTAGATTTCCTAGTAACTATTGCATACTTCGATTCGATAAGGCTAGGCCACTTTATGCCTTTTTTAGTGAAAGAAAACGGTCAAAAACGGGTAAAATCCGTAAATTAACAAGGAAATTAACCAAACCCCCATTTTGGCCGTTTTTTAAAATTCTAAAATCAACCATGGAAGTCATAGATATGCTCGTTAGAATTCCTCGAAACTATTTTCATGCTTCGATTCGATAAGGCTAGGCCACTTTATGCCTTTTTTGGTGAAAGAAAAAAGGTAAAAAATGAGTAAAATCCGTAAATTAACAAGGAAATTAACTTAACCCCCATTTTGGCCGTTTTTGAAAATTCTAATATAAACCATGGAAGTCGTAGATATGCTTGTCAGATTTCCTAGGAACTATTACATGCTTCGATTCGATAAGGCTAGGTCACTTTATTCCCTTTTTAGTAAAAGGAAAAGGGTCAAAAACGAGTAAAATCCGTAAATTAACAAGGAAATTCACTTACCACCATTTAGGCCGTTTTTTAAAATTCTATAATCAACTGTGGATGTCGTAGATATGCTTGTTATATTTCCTAGGAACTATTGCATGCTTCGATTCGATAAGGCTAGGCCACTTTATGCCTTTTTTAGTGAAAGAAAAAGGGTCAAACACGAGTAAAATCCGTAATTTGACAAGGAAATTAACTTAACCCCCATTTTGGCCGTTTTTGAAAATTCTAATATAAACCATGGAATTCGTAGATATGCTTGTTAGATTTCCTAAAAACTATTACATGGTTCGATTCGATAAGGGTAGGCCACTTTATACCCTTTTTAGTGAAAGAAAAAGGGTCAAAAACAAGTAAAATTCGTAAATTAACAAGGAAATTAACTTAACCCCCATTTTGGCCGTTTTTGAAAATTCTAATATAAACCATGGAAGTCGTAGATATGCTTGTTAGATTTCCTAGGAACTATTACATGCTTCGATTCGATAAGGCTAGGCCACTTTATGCCCTTTTTAGTGAAAGAAAAAGGGTCAAAAATGAGTAAAATCCGTAAATTAACAAGGAAATTCACTTAACCCCCATTTAGGCCGTTTTTTAAAATTCTATAATCAATTGTGGATTTCGTAGATATGCTTGTTATATTTCATAGGAACTATTGCATGCTTCGATTCGATAAGGCTAGGCCACTTTATGCCTTTTTTAGTGAAAAAAAGGGTCAAAACGAGTAAAATTCAAAAATTAACAAGGAAATTGACTTAACCCCCATTTTGGCCGTTTTAGAAAATTCTAATATAAACTATGGAAGTCGTAGATATGCTTGTTAGATTTCCTAGGAACTATTACATGCTTCGATTCGATAAGGCTATGTCACTTTATGCTCTTGTTAGTGAAAGAAAAAGGGTCAAAAACAAGTAAAATCCGTAAATTAACAAGGAAATGCACTTTACCACCATTTTGGCCGTTTTTGAAATTTCTAAAATCAACCGTGGATGTCGTAGATATGCTTGTTAGATTTCCTAGGAACTATTGCATGCTTCGATTCGATAAGGCTAGGCCAATTTATGCCTTTTTTAGTGAAAGAAAAAGGGTCAAAAACGAGAAAAATCCGTAAATTCACAAGGAAATTAACTTAACCCCCATTTTGGCCGTTTTTGAAAATTCTAATATAAACCATGTAAGTCGTAGATATGCTAGTCAGGTTTACTAGGAACTATTACATGCTTCGATTCGATAAGGCTAGGTCACTTTATGCCCTTTTTAGTGAAAGAAAAAGGGTCAAAAACGAGTAAAATCCGTAAATTAACAAGGAAATTCACTTTACCACCATTTTGGCCGTTTTTGAAATTTCTAAAATCAACCATGTAAGTTATAGATATGCTCGTTCGATTTCCTATGAACTATTACATGCCTCGATTCGATAAGGCTAGGCCACTTTATGCCCATTTTTGTGAAAGAAAAAGGGTCAAAAACGAGTAAAATCCGTAAATTAACAAGGAAATTAACCAAACCCCCATTTTGGCCGTTTTTGAAAATTCTAAAATCAACCGTGGAAGTCATAGATATGCTCATTAGATTTCCTAGGAACTATTACATGCTTCGATTCGATAAGGCTAGGCCACTTTATGCCTTTTTTAGTGAAAGAAAAGGGTCAAAAACGGGTAAAATCCGTAAATTAACAAGGAAATTACCCCCATGTTGTTCGTTTTTGAAAATTCAAATATAAACCATGGAACTCGTAGATATACTTGTTAGATTTCCTAGGAACTATTACATGCTTCTATTTGATAAGGCTAGGCCACTTTATGCCCTTTTTAGTGAAAGAAAAAGGGTCAAAAACGAGTAAAATCCGTAAATTAACAAGGAAATTCACTTTACCACAATTTTGGCCATATTTGAAATTTCTAAAATCAACCATGGAAGTCGTAGATATGCTCATTAGATTTCCTAGGAACTATTACATGCTTCGATTCGATAAGGCTAGGCCACTTTATGCCCTTTTTAGTGAAAGAAAAAGGATCAAAATCGAGTAAAATACGTAAATTAACAAGGAAATTACCCCCATGTTGGCCGTTTTTAAAAAAATCTAATATAAACCATGGAAGTCGTAGATATGCTTGTTAGATTTCCTAGGTACTATTACATGCTTCGATTCGTTAAGGCCACTTTATGCCTTTTTTAGTGAAAGAAAAAGGGTCAAAAACGAGTAAAATCCGTAAATTAACAAGGAAATTACCCCCATGTTGGCCGTTTTTAAAAATTCTAATATAAACCATGGAAGTCGTAGATATGCTTGTTAGATTTCCTAGGAACTATTACATGCTTCGATTCGATAAGGCTAGGCCACTTTATGCCTTTATTAGTGAAAGAAAAGGGTCAAAAACGAGTAAAATCCGTATATTAACAAGGAAATTACCCCCATGTTGGTCGTTTTTGAAAATTCTAATATAAAAAATGGAAGTCGTAGATATGCTTGTTAGATTTCCTAGGAACTATTACATACTTCGATTTGATAATGCTAGGCCACTTTATGCCCTTTTTAGTGAAAGAAAAAGGGTCAAAAACGAGTAAAATCCGTAAATTAACAAGGAAATTCACTTTACCACCATTTTGGCCGTTTTTGAAATTTCTAAAATCAACCATGGAAGTCGTAGATATGCTTATTAGATTTCCTAGGAACTATTTCATGCTTCGTTTTGATAAGGCTAGGCCACTTTATGCCCTTTTTAGTGAAAGAAAAAGGATCAAAATCGAGTAAAATCCGTAAATTAACAAGGAAATTCACTTTACCACCATTTTGGCCGTTTTTGAAATTTCTAAAATCAACCATGGAAGTCGTAGATATGCTCGTTAGATTTCCTAGTAACTATTGCATACTTCGATTCGATAAGGCTAGGCCACTTTATGCCTTTTTTAGTGAAAGAAAACGGTCAAAAACGGGTAAAATCCGTAAATTAACAAGGAAATTAACCAAACCCCCATTTTGGCCGTTTTTTAAAATTCTAAAATCAACCATGGAAGTCATAGATATGCTCGTTAGAATTCCTCGAAACTATTTTCATGCTTCGATTCGATAAGGCTAGGCCACTTTATGCCTTTTTTGGTGAAAGAAAAAAGGTAAAAAATGAGTAAAATCCTTAAATTAACAAGGAAATTAACTTAACCCCCATTTTGGCCGTTTTTGAAAATTCTAATATAAACCATGGAAGTCGTAGATATGCTTGTCAGATTTCCTAGGAACTATTACATGCTTCGATTCGATAAGGCTAGGTCACTTTATTCCCTTTTTAGTAAAAGGAAAAGGGTCAAAAACGAGTAAAATCCGTAAATTAACAAGGAAATTCACTTACCACCATTTAGGCCGTTTTTTAAAATTCTATAATCAACTGTGGATGTCGTAGATATGCTTGTTATATTTCCTAGGAACTATTGCATGCTTCGATTCGATAAGGCTAGGCCACTTTATGCCTTTTTTAGTGAAAGAAAAAGGGTCAAACACGAGTAAAATCCGTAATTTGACAAGGAAATTAACTTAACCCCCATTTTGGCCGTTTTTGAAAATTCTAATATAAACCATGGAATTCGTAGATATGCTTGTTAGATTTCCTAAAAACTATTACATGGTTCGATTCGATAAGGGTAGGCCACTTTATACCCTTTTTAGTGAAAGAAAAAGGGTCAAAAACAAGTAAAATTCGTAAATTAACAAGGAAATTAACTTAACCCCCATTTTGGCCGTTTTTGAAAATTCTAATATAAACCATGGAAGTCGTAGATATGCTTGTTAGATTTCCTAGGAACTATTACATGCTTCGATTCGATAAGGCTAGGCCACTTTATGCCCTTTTTAGTGAAAGAAAAAGGGTCAAAAATGAGTAAAATCCGTAAATTAACAAGGAAATTCACTTAACCCCCATTTAGGCCGTTTTTTAAAATTCTATAATCAATTGTGGATTTCGTAGATATGCTTGTTATATTTCATAGGAACTATTGCATGCTTCGATTCGATAAGGCTAGGCCACTTTATGCCTTTTTTAGTGAAAAAAAGGGTCAAAACGAGTAAAATTCAAAAATTAACAAGGAAATTGACTTAACCCCCATTTTGGCCGTTTTAGAAAATTCTAATATAAACTATGGAAGTCGTAGATATGCTTGTTAGATTTCCTAGGAACTATTACATGTTTCGATTCGATAAGGCTATGTCACTTTATGCTCTTGTTAGTGAAAGAAAAAGGGTCAAAAACAAGTAAAATCCGTAAATTAACAAGGAAATGCACTTTACCACCATTTTGGCCGTTTTTGAAATTTCTAAAATCAACCGTGGATGTCGTAGATATGCTTGTTAGATTTCCTAGGAACTATTGCATGCTTCGATTCGATAAGGCTAGGCCAATTTATGCCTTTTTTAGTGAAAGAAAAAGGGTCAAAAACGAGAAAAATCCGTAAATTCACAAGGAAATTAACTTAACCCCCATTTTGGCCGTTTTTGAAAATTCTAATATAAACCATGTAAGTCGTAGATATGCTAGTCAGGTTTACTAGGAACTATTACATGCTTCGATTCGATAAGGCTAGGTCACTTTATGCCCTTTTTAGTGAAAGAAAAAGGGTCAAAAACGAGTAAAATCCGTAAATTAACAAGGAAATTCACTTTACCACCATTTTGGCCGTTTTTGAAATTTCTAAAATCAACCATGTAAGTTATAGATATGCTCGTTCGATTTCCTATGAACTATTACATGCCTCGATTCGATAAGGCTAGGCCACTTTATGCCCATTTTTGTGAAAGAAAAAGGGTCAAAAACGAGTAAAATCCGTAAATTAACAAGGAAATTAACCAAACCCCCATTTTGGCCGTTTTTGAAAATTCTAAAATCAACCGTGGAAGTCATAGATATGCTCATTAGATTTCCTAGGAACTATTACATGCTTCGATTCGATAAGGCTAGGCCACTTTATGCCTTTTTTAGTGAAAGAAAAGGGTCAAAAACGGGTAAAATCCGTAAATTAACAAGGAAATTACCCCCATGTTGTTCGTTTTTGAAAATTCAAATATAAACCATGGAACTCGTAGATATACTTGTTAGATTTCCTAGGAACTATTACATGCTTCTATTTGATAAGGCTAGGCCACTTTATGCCCTTTTTAGTGAAAGAAAAAGGGTCAAAAACGAGTAAAATCCGTAAATTAACAAGGAAATTCACTTTACCACAATTTTGGCCATATTTGAAATTTCTAAAATCAACCATGGAAGTCGTAGATATGCTCATTAGATTTCCTAGGAACTATTACATGCTTCGATTCGATAAGGCTAGGCCACTTTATGCCCTTTTTAGTGAAAGAAAAAGGATCAAAATCGAGTAAAATACGTAAATTAACAAGGAAATTACCCCCATGTTGGCCGTTTTTAAAAAAATCTAATATAAACCATGGAAGTCGTAGATATGCTTGTTAGATTTCCTAGGTACTATTACATGCTTCGATTCGTTAAGGCCACTTTATGCCTTTTTTAGTGAAAGAAAAAGGGTCAAAAACGAGTAAAATCCGTAAATTAACAAGGAAATTACCCCCATGTTGGCCGTTTTTAAAAATTCTAATATAAACCATGGAAGTCGTAGATATGCTTGTTAGATTTCCTAGGAACTATTACATGCTTCGATTCGATAAGGCTAGGCCACTTTATGCCTTTATTAGTGAAAGAAAAGGGTCAAAAACGAGTAAAATCCGTATATTAACAAGGAAATTACCCCCATGTTGGTCGTTTTTGAAAATTCTAATATAAAAAATGGAAGTCGTAGATATGCTTGTTAGATTTCCTAGGAACTATTACATACTTCGATTTGATAATGCTAGGCCACTTTATGCCCTTTTTAGTGAAAGAAAAAGGGTCAAAAACGAGTAAAATCCGTAAATTAACAAGGAAATTCACTTTACCACCATTTTGGCCGTTTTTGAAATTTCTAAAATCAACCATGGAAGTCGTAGATATGCTTATTAGATTTCCTAGGAACTATTTCATGCTTCGTTTCGATAAGGCTAGGCCACTTTATGCCCTTTTTAGTGAAAGAAAAAGGATCAAAATCGAGTAAAATCCGTAAATTAACAAGGAAATTCACTTTACCACCATTTTGGCCGTTTTTGAAATTTCTAAAATCAACCATGGAAGTCGTAGATATGCTCGTTAGATTTCCTAGTAACTATTGCATACTTCGATTCGATAAGGCTAGGCCACTTTATGCCTTTTTTAGTGAAAGAAAACGGTCAAAAACGGGTAAAATCCGTAAATTAACAAGGAAATTAACCAAACCCCCATTTTGGCCGTTTTTTAAAATTCTAAAATCAACCATGGAAGTCATAGATATGCTCGTTAGAATTCCTCGAAACTATTTTCATGCTTCGATTCGATAAGGCTAGGCCACTTTATGCCTTTTTTGGTGAAAGAAAAAAGGTAAAAAATGAGTAAAATCCGTAAATTAACAAGGAAATTAAATTAACCCCCATTTTGGCCGTTTTTGAAAATTCTAATATAAACCATGGAAGTCGTAGATATGCTAGTCAGGTTTACTAGGAACTATTACATGCTTCGATTCGATAAGGCTAGGTCACTTTATGCCCTTTTTAGTGAAAGAAAAAGGGTCAAAAACGAGTAAAATCCGTAAATTAACAAGGAAATTCACTTTACCACCATTTTGGCCGTTTTTGAAATTTCTAAAATCAACCATGTAAGTTATAGATATGCTTGTTCGATTTCCTATGAACTATTACATGCCTCGATTCGATAAGGCTAGGCCACTTTATGCCCATTTTTGTGAAAGAAAAAGGGTCAAAAACGAGTAAAATCCGTAAATTAACAAGGAAATTAACCAAACCCCCATTTTGGCCGTTTTTGAAAATTCTAAAATCAACCGTGGAAGTCATAGATATGCTCATTAGATTTCCTAGGAACTATTACATGCTTCGATTCGATAAGGCTAGGCCACTTTATGCCTTTTTTAGTGAAAGAAAAGGGTCAAAAACGGGTAAAATCCGTAAATTAACAAGGAAATTACCCCCATGTTGTTCGTTTTTGAAAATTCAAATATAAACCATGGAACTCGTAGATATACTTGTTAGATTTCCTAGGAACTATTACATGCTTCTATTTGATAAGGCTAGGCCACTTTATGCCCTTTTTAGTGAAAGAAAAAGGGTCAAAAACGAGTAAAATCCGTAAATTAACAAGGAAATTCACTTTACCACCATTTTGGCCGTATTTGAAATTTCTAAAATCAACCATGGAAGTCGTAGATATGCTCATTAGATTTCCTAGGAACTATTACATGCTTCGATTCGATAAGGCTAGGCCACTTTATGCCCTTTTTAGTGAAAGAAAAAGGATCAAAATCGAGTAAAATACGTAAATTAACAAGGAAATTACCCCCATGTTGGCCGTTTTTAAAAAAATCTAATATAAACCATGGAAGTCGTAGATATGCTTGTTAGATTTCCTAGGTACTATTACATGCTTCGATTCGTTAAGGCCACTTTATGCCTTTTTTAGTGAAAGAAAAAGGGTCAAAAACGAGTAAAATCCGTAAATTAACAAGGAAATTACCCCCATGTTGGCCGTTTTTAAAAATTCTAATATAAACCATGGAAGTCGTAGATATGCTTGTTAGATTTCCTAGGAACTATTACATGCTTCGATTCGATAAGGCTAGGCCACTTTATGCCTTTATTAGTGAAAGAAAAGGGTCAAAAACGAGTAAAATCCGTATATTAACAAGGAAATTACCCCCATGTTGGTCGTTTTTGAAAATTCTAATATAAAAAATGGAAGTCGTAGATATGCTTGTTAGATTTCCTAGGAACTATTACATACTTCGATTTGATAATGCTAGGCCACTTTATGCCCTTTTTAGTGAAAGAAAAAGGGTCAAAAACGAGTAAAATCCGTAAATTAACAAGGAAATTCACTTTACCACCACTTTGGCCGTTTTTGAAATTTCTAAAATCAACCATGGAAGTCGTAGATATGCTTATTAGATTTCCTAGGAACTATTTCATGCTTCGTTTCGATAAGGCTAGGCCACTTTATGCCCTTTTTAGTGAAAGAAAAAGGATCAAAATCGAGTAAAATCCGTAAATTAACAAGGAAATTCACTTTACCACCATTTTGGCCGTTTTTGAAATTTCTAAAATCAACCATGGAAGTCGTAGATATGCTCGTTAGATTTCCTAGGAACTATTACATGCTTCGATTCGATAAGGCTAGGCCACTTTATGCCCTTTTTAGTGAAAGAAAAAGGATCAAAATCGAGTAAAATACGTAAATTAACAAGGAAATTACCCCCATGTTGGCCGTTTTTAAATAATCTAATATAAACCATGGAAGTCGTAGATATGCTTGTTAGATTTCCTAGGAACTATTACATGCTTCGATTCGATAAGGCTAGGCCACTTTATGCCCTTTTTAGTGAAAGAAAAAGGGTCAAAACCGAGTAAAATCCGTAAATTAACTAGGAAATTCACTTTACCACCATTTTGGCCGTATTTGAAATTTCTAAAATCAACCATGGAAGTCGTAGATATTCTCATTAGATTTCCTAGGAACTATTACATGCTTCGATTCGATAAGGCTAGGCCACTTTATGCCCTTTTTAGTGAAAGAAAAAGGATCAAAATCGAGTAAAATACGTAAATTAACAAGGAAATTACCCCCATGTTGGCCGTTTTTAAATAATCTAATATAAACCATGGAAGTCGTAGATATGCTTGTTAGATTTCCTAGGAACTATTACATGCTTCGATTCGATAAGGCTAGGCCACTTTATGCCTTTATTAGTGAAAGAAAAAAGTCAAAAACGAGTAAAATCCGTAAATTAACAAGGAAATTACCCCCATGTTGGCCGTTTTTGAAAATTCTAATATAAAAAATGGAAGTCGTAGATATGCTTGTTAGATTTCCTAGGAACTATTACATGCTTCGATTTGATAATGCTAGGCCACTTTATGCCCTTTTTAGTGAAAGAAAAAGGGTCAAAAACGAGTAAAATCCGTAAATTAACAAGGAAATTCACTTTACCACCATTTTGGCCGTTTTTGAAATTTCTAAAATCAACCATGGAAGTCGTAGATATGCTCATTAGATTTCCTAGGAACTATTACATGCTTCGATTCGATAAGGCTAGGCCACTTTATGCCCTTTTTAGTGAAAGAAAAATGATCAAAATCGAGTAAAATCCGTAAATTAACAAGGAAATTACCCCTATGTTGGCTGTTTTTGAAAATTCTAATATAGACCACTAAAGTCGTAGATATGTTTGTTAGCTTTCCTAGGAACTATTACATGCTTCGATTTGATAAGGCTAGGCCACTTTATGCCTTTTTTAGTGAAAGAAAAAGGGTCAAAAACGGGTAAAATCCGTAAATTAACAAGGAAATTCACATTACCACCATTTTGGCCATTTTTGAAATTTCTAAAATCAACCATGGAAGTCGTAGATATGCTCATTAGATTTCCTAGGAACTATTACATGCTTCGATTCGATAAGGCTAGGCACTTTATGCCCTTTTTAGTGAAAGAAAAAGGATCAAAATCGAGTAAAATCCGTAAATTAACAAGGAAATTCACTTTACCACCATTTTGGCCGTTTTTGAAATTTCTAAAATCAACCATGGAAGTCGTAGATATGCTCGTTAGATTTCCTAGTAACTATTGCATACTTCGATTCGATAAGGCTAGGCCACTTTATGCCCTTTTTAGTGAAAGAAAAAGGATCAAAATCGAGTAAAATACGTAAATTAACAAGGAAATTACCCCTATGTTGGCCGTTTTTAAATAATCTAATATAAACCATGGAAGTCGTAGATATGCTTGTTAGATTTCCTAGGAACTATTACATGCTTCGATTCGATAAGGCTAGGCCACTTTATGCCTTTATTAGTGAAAGAAAAAAGTCAAAAACGAGTAAAATCCGTAAATTAACAAGGAAATTACCCCCATGTTGGCCGTTTTTGAAAATTCTAATATAAAAAATGGAAGTCGTAGATATGCTTGTTAGATTTCCTAGGAACTATTACATGCTTCGATTTGATAAGGCTAGGCCACTTTATGCCCTTTTTAGTGAAAGAAAAAGGGTCAAAACCGAGTAAAATCCGTAAATTAACTAGGAAATTCACTTTACCACCATTTTGGCCGTATTTGAAATTTCTAAAATCAACCATGGAAGTCGTAGATATGCTCATTAGATTTCCTAGGAACTATTACATGCTTCGATTCGATAAGGCTAGGCCACTTTATGCCCTTTTTAGTGAAAGAAAAAGGATCAAAATCGAGTAAAATACGTAAATTAACAAGGAAATTACCCCCATGTTGGCCGTTTTTAAATAATCTAATATAAACCATGGAAGTCGTAGATATGCTTGTTAGATTTCCTAGGAACTATTACATGCTTCGATTCGATAAGGCTAGGCCACTTTATGCCTTTATTAGTGAAAGAAAAAAGTCAAAAACGAGTAAAATTCGTAAATTAACAAGGAAATTACCCCCATGTTGGCCGTTTTTGAAAATTCTAATATAAAAAATGGAAGTCGTAGATATGCTTGTTAGATTTCCTAGGAACTATTACATGCTTCGATTTGATAATGCTAGGCCACTTTATGCCCTTTTTAGTGAAAGAAAAAGGGTCAAAAACGAGTAAAATCCGTAAATTAACAAGGAAATTCACTTTACCACCATTTTGGCCGTTTTTGAAATTTCTAAAATCAACCATGGAAGTCGTAGATATGCTCATTAGATTTCCTAGGAACTATTACATGCTTCGATTCGATAAGGCTAGGCCACTTTATGCCCTTTTTAGTGAAAGAAAAATGATCAAAATCGAGTAAAATCCGTAAATTAACAAGGAAATTACCCCTATGTTGGCTGTTTTTGAAAATTCTAATATAGACCACTAAAGTCGTAGATATGTTTGTTAGCTTTCCTAGGAACTATTACATGCTTCGATTTGATAAGGCTAGGCCACTTTATGCCTTTTTTAGTGAAAGAAAAAGGGTCAAAAACGGGTAAAATCCGTAAATTAACAAGGAAATTCACATTACCACCATTTTGGCCATTTTTGAAATTTCTAAAATCAACCATGGAAGTCGTAGATATGCTCATTAGATTTCCTAGGAACTATTACATGCTTCGATTCGATAAGGCTAGGCACTTTATGCCCTTTTTAGTGAAAGAAAAAGGATCAAAATCGAGTAAAATCCGTAAATTAACAAGGAAATTCACTTTACCACCATTTTGGCCGTTTTTGAAATTTCTAAAATCAACCATGGAAGTCGTAGATATGCTCGTTAGATTTCCTAGTAACTATTGCATACTTCGATTCGATAAGGCTAGGCCACTTTATGCCTTTTTTAGTGAAAGAAAAGGGTCAAAAACGGGTAAAATCCGTAAATTAACAAGGAAATTACCCCCATGTTGGCCGTTTTTGAAAATTCAAATATAAACCATGGAACTCGTAGATATGCTTGTTAGATTTCCTAGGAACTATTACATGCTTCTATTTGATAAGGCTAGGCCACTTTATGCCCTTTTTAGTGAAAGAAAAAGGGTCAAAAACGGGTAAAATCCGTAAATTAACAAGGAAATTCACATTACCACCATTTTGGCCATTTTTGAAATTTCTAAAATCAACCATGGAAGTCGTAGATATGCTCATTAGATTTCCTAGGAACTATTACATGCTTCGATTCGATAAGGCTAGGCACTTTATGCCCTTTTTAGTGAAAGAAAAAGGATCAAAATCGAGTAAAATCCGTAAATTAACAAGGAAATTCACTTTACCACCATTTTGGCCGTTTTTGAAATTTCTAAAATCAACCATGGAAGTCGTAGATATGCTCGTTAGATTTCCTAGTAACTATTGCATACTTCGATTCGATAAGGCTAGGCCACTTTATGCCCTTTTTAGTGAAAGAAAAAGGATCAAAATCGAGTAAAATACGTAAATTAACAAGGAAATTACCCCTATGTTGGCCGTTTTTAAATAATCTAATATAAACCATGGAAGTCGTAGATATGCTTGTTAGATTTCCTAGGAACTATTACATGCTTCGATTCGATAAGGCTAGGCCACTTTATGCCTTTATTAGTGAAAGAAAAAAGTCAAAAACGAGTAAAATCCGTAAATTAACAAGGAAATTACCCCCATGTTGGCCGTTTTTGAAAATTCTAATATAAAAAATGGAAGTCGTAGATATGCTTGTTAGATTTCCTAGGAACTATTACATGCTTCGATTTGATAAGGCTAGGCCACTTTATGCCCTTTTTAGTGAAAGAAAAAGGGTCAAAACCGAGTAAAATCCGTAAATTAACTAGGAAATTCACTTTACCACCATTTTGGCCGTATTTGAAATTTCTAAAATCAACCATGGAAGTCGTAGATATGCTCATTAGATTTCCTAGGAACTATTACATGCTTCGATTCGATAAGGCTAGGCCACTTTATGCCCTTTTTAGTGAAAGAAAAAGGATCAAAATCGAGTAAAATACGTAAATTAACAAGGAAATTACCCCCATGTTGGCCGTTTTTAAATAATCTAATATAAACCATGGAAGTCGTAGATATGCTTGTTAGATTTCCTAGGAACTATTACATGCTTCGATTCGATAAGGCTAGGCCACTTTATGCCTTTATTAGTGAAAGAAAAAAGTCAAAAACGAGTAAAATCCGTAAATTAACAAGGAAATTACCCCCATGTTGGCCGTTTTTGAAAATTCTAATATAAAAAATGGAAGTCGTAGATATGCTTGTTAGATTTCCTAGGAACCATTACATGCTTCGATTTGATAATGCTAGGCCACTTTATGCCCTTTTTAGTGAAAGAAAAAGGGTCAAAAACGAGTAAAATCCGTAAATTAACAAGGAAATTCACTTTACCACCATTTTGGCCGTTTTTGAAATTTCTAAAATCAACCATGGAAGTCGTAGATATGCTCATTAGATTTCCTAGGAACTATTACATGCTTCGATTCGATAAGGCTAGGCCACTTTATGCCCTTTTTAGTGAAAGAAAAATGATCAAAATCGAGTAAAATCCGTAAATTAACAAGGAAATTACCCCTATGTTGGCTGTTTTTGAAAATTCTAATATAGACCACTAAAGTCGTAGATATGTTTGTTAGCTTTCCTAGGAACTATTACATGCTTCGATTTGATAAGGCTAGGCCACTTTATGCCTTTTTTAGTGAAAGAAAAAGGGTCAAAAACGGGTAAAATCCGTAAATTAACAAGGAAATTCACATTACCACCATTTTGGCCATTTTTGAAATTTCTAAAATCAACCATGGAAGTCGTAGATATGCTCATTAGATTTCCTAGGAACTATTACATGCTTCGATTCGATAAGGCTAGGCACTTTATGCCCTTTTTAGTGAAAGAAAAAGGATCAAAATCGAGTAAAATCCGTAAATTAACAAGGAAATTCACTTTACCACCATTTTGGCCGTTTTTGAAATTTCTAAAATCAACCATGGAAGTCGTAGATATGCTCGTTAGATTTCCTAGTAACTATTGCATACTTCGATTCGATAAGGCTAGGCCACTTTATGCCTTTTTTAGTGAAAGAAAAGGGTCAAAAACGGGTAAAATCCGTAAATTAACAAGGAAATTACCCCCATGTTGGCCGTTTTTGAAAATTCAAATATAAACCATGGAACTCGTAGATATGCTTGTTAGATTTCCTAGGAACTATTACATGCTTCTATTTGATAAGGCTAGGCCACTTTATGCCCTTTTTAGTGAAAGAAAAAGGGTCAAAAACGAGTAAAATCCGTAAATTAACAAGGAAATTCACTTTACCACCATTTTGGCCGTATTTGAAATTTCTAAAATCAACCATGGAAGTCGTAGATATGCTCATCAGATTTCCTAGGAACTATTACATGCTTCGATTAGATAAGGCTAGGCCATTTTATGGCTTTATTAGTGAAAGAAAAGGGTCAAAAACGAGTAAAATCCGTAAATTAACAAGGAAATTACCCCCATGTTGACCGTTTTTGAAAATTCTAATATAAAAAATGGAAGTCGTAGATATGCTTGTTAGATTTCCTAGGAACTATTACATGCTTCGATTTGATAATGCTAGGCCACTTTATGCCCTTTTTAGTGAAAGAAAAAGGGTCAAAAACGAGTAAAATCCGTAAATTAACAAGGAAATTCACTTTACCACCATTTTGGCCGTTTTTGAAATTTCTAAAATCAACCATGGAAGTCGTAGATATGCTCATTAGATTTCCTAGGAACTATTACATGCTTCGATTCGATAAGGCTAGGCCACTTTATGCCCTTTTCAGTGAAAGAAAAATGATCAAAATCGAGTAAAATCCGTAAATTAACAAGGAAATTACCCCTATGTTGGCTGTCTTTGAAAATTCTAATATAGACCACTAAAGTCGTAGATATGTTTGTTAGCTTTCCTAGGAACTATTACATGCTTCGATTTGATAAGGCTAGGCCACTTTATGCCATTTTTAGTGAAAGAAAAAGGGTCAAAAACGGGTAAAATCCGTAAATTAACAAGGAAATTCACTTTACCACCATTTTGGCCATTTTTGAAATTTCTAAAATCAACCATGGAAGTCGTAGATATGCTCATTAGATTTCCTAGGAACTATTACATGCTTCAATTCGATAAGGCTAGGCACTTTATGCCCTTTTTAGTGAAAGAAAAAGGATCAAAATCGAGTAAAATCCGTAAATTAACAAGGAAATTCACTTTACCACCATTTTGGCCGTTTTTGAAATTTCTAAAATCAACCATGGAAGTCGTAGATATGCTCGTTAGATTTCCTAGTAACTATTGCATACTTCGATTCGATAAGGCTAGGCCACTTTATGCCTTTTTTAGTGAAAGAAAAGGGTCAAAAACGGGTAAAATCCGTAAATTAACAAGGAAATTACCCCCATGTTGGCCGTTTTTGAAAATTCTAATATAAAAAATGGAAGTCGTAGATATGCTTGTTAGATTTTCTATGAACTATTACATGCTTCGATTTGATAATGCTAGGCCACTTTATGCCCTTTTTAGTGAAAGAAAAAGGGTCAAAAACGAGTAAAATCCGTAAATTAACAAGGAAATTCACTTTACCACCATTTTGGCCGTTTTTGAAATTTCTAAAATCAACCATGGAAGTCGTAGATATGCTCATTAGATTTCCTAGGAACTATTACATGCTTCGATTCGATAAGGCTAGGCCACTTTATGCCCTTTTTAGTGAAAGAAAAATGATCAAAATCGAGTAAAATCCAAAAATTAACAAGGAAATTACCCCGATGTTGGCTGTTTTTGAAAATTCTAATATAGACCACTAAAGTCGTAGATATGTTTGTTAGATTTCCTAGGAACTATTATATGCTTCGATTCGATAAGCCTAGGCCACTTTATGCCTTTATTAGTGAAAGAAAAGGGTCCAAAACGAGTAAACTCTGTAAATTAACAAGGAAATTCACTTTACCACCATTTTGGCCATTTTTGATATTTCTAAAATCAACCATGGAAGTCGTAGATATGCTTATTAGATTTCCTAGGAACTATTTCATGCTTCGATTCGATAAGGCTAGGCCACTTTATGCCCTTTTTAGTGAAAGAAAAAGGATCAAAATCGGCTAAAATCCGTAAATTAACAAGGAAATTCACTTTACCACCATTTTGGCCGTTTTTGAAATTTCTAAAATCAACCATGGAAGTCGTAGATATGCTCGTTAGATTTCCTAGTAACTATTGCATACTTCGTTTCGATAAGGCTAGGCCACTTTATGCCTTTTTTCGTGAAAGAAAACGGTCAAAAACGGGTAAAATCCGTAAATTAACAAGGAAATTACCCCCATGTTGGCCGTTTTTGAAAATTCAAATATAAACCATCGAACTCGTAGATATGCTTGTTAGATTTCCTAGGAACTATTACATGCTTCGATTTGATAAGGCTAGGCCACTTTATGCCCTTTTTAGTGAAAGAAAAAGGGTCAAAAACGAGTAAAATCCGTAAATTAACAAGGAAATTCACTTTACCACCATTTTGGCCGTATTTGAAATTTCTAAAATCAACCATGGAAGTCGTAGATATGCTCATTAGATTTCCTAGGAACTATTACATGCTTCGATTCGATAAGGCTAGGCCACTTTATGCCCTTTTTAGTGAAAGAAAAAGGGTCAAAAACGAGTAAAATCCGTAAATTAACCTATCCCCCGTTTTGGCCGTTTTTGAAAATTCTAAAATGAACCATGGAAGTCATAGATATGCTCGTTAGATTTCCTAGGTACTATTACATGCTTCGATTCGTTAAGGCTAGGCCACTTTATGCCTTTTTTAGTGAAAGAAAAAGGGTCAAAAACGAGTAAAATCCGTAAATTAACAAGGAAATTACCCCCATGTTGGCCGTTTTTAAAAATTCTAATATAAACCATGGAAGTCGTAGATATGGTTGTTAGATTTCCTAGGAACTATTATATGCTTCGATTCGATAAGGCTAGGCCACTTTATGCCTTTATTAGTGAAAGAAAAAAGTCAAAAACGAGTAAAATCCGTAAATTAACAAGGAAATTACCCCCATGTTGGCCGTTTTTGAAAATCCTAATATAAAAAATGGAAGTCGTAGATATGCTTGTTAGATTTCCTAGGAACTATTACATGCTTCGATTTGATAATGCTAGGCCACTTTATGCCCTTTTTAGTGAAAGAAAAAGGGTCAAAAACGAGTAAAATCCGTAAATTAACAAGGAAATTCACTTTACCACCATTTTGGCCGATTTTGAAATTTCTAAAATCAACCTTGGAAGTCGTAGATATGCTCATTAGATTTCCTAGGAACTATTACATGCTTCGATTCGATAAGGCTAGGCCACTTTATGCCCTTTTTAGTGAAAGAAAAATGATCAAAATCGAGTAAAATCCGTAAATTAACAAGGAAATTACCCCGATGTTGGCTGTTTTTGAAAATTCTAATATAGACCACTAAAGTCGTAGATATGTTTGTTAGATTTCCTAGGAACTATTATATGCTTCGATTCGATAAGGCTAGGCCACTTTATGCCTTTATTAGTGAAAGAAAAGGGTCCAAAACGAGTAAAATCTGTAAATTAACAAGGAAATTCACTTTACCACCATTTTGGCCATTTTTGAAATTTCTAAAATCAACCATGGAAGTCGTAGATATGCTTATTAGATTTCCTAGGAACTATTTCATGCTTCGATTCGATAAGGCTAGGCCACTTTATGCCCTTTTTAGTGAAAGAAAAAGGATCAAAATCGAGTAAAATCCGTAAATTAACAAGGAAATTCACTTTACCACCATTTTGGCCGTTTTTGAAATTTCTAAAATCAACCATGGAAGTCGTTGATATGCTCGTTAGATTTCCTAGTAACTATTGCATACTTCGATTCGATAAGGCTAGGCCACTTTATGCCTTTTTTAGTGAAAGAAAACGGTCAAAAACGGGTAAAATCCGTAAATTAACAAGGAAATTACCCCCATATTGGCCGTTTTTGAAAATTCAAATATATACCATGGAACTCGTAGATATGCTTGTTAGATTTCCTAGGAACTATTACATGCTTCGATTTGATAAGGCTAGGCCACTTTATGCCCTTTTTAGTGAAAGAAAAAGGGTCAAAAACGAGTAAAATCCGTAAATTAACAAGGAAATTCACTTTACCACCATTTTGGCCGTATTTGAAATTTCTAAAATCAACCATGGAAGTCGTAGATATGCTCATTAGATTTCCTAGGAACTATTACATGCTTCGATTCGATAAGGCTAGGCCACTTTATGCCCTTTTTAGTGAAAGAAAAAGGATCAAAATCGAGTAAAATACGTAAATTAACAAGGAAATTACCCCCATGTTGTCCGTTTTTAAATAATCTAATATAAACCAGGGAAGTCGTAGATATGCTTGTTAGATTTCCTAGGAACTATTACATGCTTCGATTTGATAAGGCTAGGCCACTTTATGCCCTTTTTAGTGATAGAAAAAGGGTCAAAAACGAGTAAAATCCGTAAATTAACCTATCCCCCATTTTGGCCGTTTTTGAAAATTCTAAAATGAACCATGGAAGTCATAGATATGCTCGTTAGATTTCCTAGGTACTATTACATGCTTAGATTCGTTAAGGCTAGGCCACTTTATGCCTTTTTTAGTGAAAGAAAAAGGGTCAAAAACGAGTAAAATCCGTAAATTAACAAGGAAATTACCCCCATGTTGGCCGTTTTTAAAAATTCTAATATAAACCATGGAAGTCGTAGATATGGTTGTTAGATTTCCTAGGAACTATTACATGCTTCGATTCGATAAGGCTAGGCCACTTTATGCCTTTATTAGTGAAAGAAAAAAGTCAAAAACGAGTAAAATCCGTAAATTAACAAGGAAATTACCCCCATGTTGGCCGTTTTTAAAAATTCTAATATAAACCATGGAAGTCGTAGATATGGTTGTTAGATTTCCTAGGAACTATTATATGCTTCGATTCGATAAGGCTAGGCCACTTTATGCCTTTATTAGTGAAAGAAAAAAGTCAAAAACGAGTAAAATCCGTAAATTAACAAGGAAATTACCCCCATGTTGGCCGTTTTTGAAAATCCTAATATAAAAAATGGAAGTCGTAGATATGCTTGTTAGATTTCCTAGGAACTATTACATGCTTCGATTTGATAATGCTAGGCCACTTTATGCCCTTTTTAGTGAAAGAAAAAGGGTCAAAAACGAGTAAAATCCGTAAATTAACAAGGAAATTCACTTTACCACCATTTTGGCCGATTTTGAAATTTCTAAAATCAACCTTGGAAGTCGTAGATATGCTCATTAGATTTCCTAGGAACTATTACATGCTTCGATTCGATAAGGCTAGGCCACTTTATGCCCTTTTTAGTGAAAGAAAAATGATCAAAATCGAGTAAAATCCGTAAATTAACAAGGAAATTACCCCGATGTTGGCTGTTTTTGAAAATTCTAATATAGACCACTAAAGTCGTAGATATGTTTGTTAGATTTCCTAGGAACTATTATATGCTTCGATTCGATAAGGCTAGGCCACTTTATGCCTTTATTAGTGAAAGAAAAGGGTCCAAAACGAGTAAAATCTGTAAATTAACAAGGAAATTCACTTTACCACCATTTTGGCCATTTTTGAAATTTCTAAAATCAACCATGGAAGTCGTAGATATGCTTATTAGATTTCCTAGGAACTATTTCATGCTTCGATTCGATAAGGCTAGGCCACTTTATGCCCTTTTTAGTGAAAGAAAAAGGATCAAAATCGAGTAAAATCCGTAAATTAACAAGGAAATTCACTTTACCACCATTTTGGCCGTTTTTGAAATTTCTAAAATCAACCATGGAAGTCGTAGATATGCTCGTTAGATTTCCTAGTAACTATTGCATACTTCGATTCGATAAGGCTAGGCCACTTTATGCCTTTTTTAGTGAAAGAAAACGGTCAAAAACGGGTAAAATCCGTAAATTAACAAGGAAATTACCCCCATATTGGCCGTTTTTGAAAATTCAAATATATACCATGGAACTCGTAGATATGCTTGTTAGATTTCCTAGGAACTATTACATGCTTCGATTTGATAAGGCTAGGCCACTTTATGCCCTTTTTAGTGAAAGAAAAAGGGTCAAAAACGAGTAAAATCCGTAAATTAACAAGGAAATTCACTTTACCACCATTTTGGCCGTATTTGAAATTTCTAAAATCAACCATGGAAGTCGTAGATATGCTCATTAGATTTCCTAGGAACTATTACATGCTTCGATTCGATAAGGCTAGGCCACTTTATGCCCTTTTTAGTGAAAGAAAAAGGATCAAAATCGAGTAAAATACGTAAATTAACAAGGAAATTACCCCCATGTTGGCCGTTTTTAAATAATCTAATATAAACCAGGGAAGTCGTAGATATGCTTGTTAGATTTCCTAGGAACTATTACATGCTTCGATTTGATAAGGCTAGGCCACTTTATGCCCTTTTTAGTGATAGAAAAAGGGTCAAAAACGAGTAAAATCCGTAAATTAACCTATCCCCCATTTTGGCCGTTTTTGAAAATTCTAAAATGAACCATGGAAGTCATAGATATGCTCGTTAGATTTCCTAGGTACTATTACATGCTTAGATTCGTTAAGGCTAGGCCACTTTATGCCTTTTTTAGTGAAAGAAAAAGGGTCAAAAACGAGTAAAATCCGTAAATTAACAAGGAAATTACCCCCATGTTGGCCGTTTTTAAAAATTCTAATATAAACCATGGAAGTCGTAGATATGGTTGTTAGATTTCCTAGGAACTATTACATGCTTCGATTCGATAAGGCTAGGCCACTTTATGCCTTTATTAGTGAAAGAAAAAAGTCAAAAACGAGTAAAATCCGTAAATTAACAAGGAAATTACCCCCATGTTGGCCGTTTTTGAAAATTCTAATATAAAAAATGGAAGTCATAGATATGCTTGTTAGATTTCCTAGGAACTATTACATGCTTCGATTTGATAATGCTAGGCCACTTTATGCCCTTTTTAGTGAAAGAAAAAGGGTCAAAAACAAGTAAAATCCGTAAATTAACAAGGAAATTCACTTTACCACCATTTTGGCCGTATTTGAAATTTCTAAAATCAACCATGGAAGTCGTAGATATGCTCATTAGATTTCCTAGGAACTATTACATGCTTCGATTCGATAAGGCTAGGCCACTTTATGCCCTTTTTAGTGAAAGAAAAAGGATCAAAATCGAGTAAAATACGTAAATTAACAAGGAAATTACCCCCATGTTGGCCGTTTTTAAATAATCTAATATAAACCAGGGAAGTCGTAGATATGCTTGTTAGCTTTCCTAGGAACTATTACATGCTTCGATTTGATAAGGCTAGGCCACTTTATGCCCTTTTTAGTGATAGAAAAAGGGTCAAAAACGAGTAAAATCCGTAAATTAACCTATCCCCCATTTTGGCCGTTTTTGAAAATTCTAAAATGAACCATGGAAGTCATAGATATGCTCGTTAGATTTCCTAGGTACTATTACATGCTTAGATTCGTTAAGGCTAGGCCACTTTATGCCTTTTTTAGTGAAAGAAAAAGGGTCAAAAACGAGTAAAATCCGTAAATTAACAAGGAAATTACCCCCATGTTGGCCGTTTTTAAAAATTCTAATATAAACCATGGAAGTCGTAGATATGGTTGTTAGATTTCCTAGGAACTATTACATGCTTCGATTCGATAAGGCTAGGCCACTTTATGCCTTTATTAGTGAAAGAAAAAAGTCAAAAACGAGTAAAATCCGTAAATTAACAAGGAAATTACCCCCATGTTGGCCGTTTTTGAAAATTCTAATATAAAAAATGGAAGTCATAGATATGCTTGTTAGATTTCCTAGGAACTATTACATGCTTCGATTTGATAATGCTAGGCCACTTTATGCCCTTTTTAGTGAAAGAAAAAGGGTCAAAAACGAGTAAAATCCGTAAATTAACAAGGAAATTCACTTTACCACCATTTTGGCCGTTTTTGAAATTTCTAAAATCAACCATGGAAGTCGTAGATATGCTCATTAGATTTCCTAGGAACTATTACATGCTTCGATTCGATAAGGCTAGGCCACTTTATGCCCTTTTTAGTGAAAGAAAAATGATCAAAATCGAGTAAAATCCGTAAATTAACAAGGAAATTACCCCTATGTTGGCTGTTTTTGAAAATTCTAATATAGACCACTAAAGTCGTAGATATGTTTGTTAGCTTTCCTAGGAACTATTACATGATTCGATTTGATAAGGCTAGGCCACTTTATGCCTTTTTTAGTGAAAGAAAAGCGGTCAAAAACGGGTAAATTCCGTAAATTAACAAGGAAATTCACTTTACCACCATTTTGGCCATTTTTGAAATTTCTAAAATCAACCATGGAAGTCGTAGATATGCTCATTAGATTTCCTAGGAACTATTACATGCTTCGATTCGATAAGGCTAGGCACTTTATGCCCTTTTTAGTGAAAGAAAAAGGATCAAAATCGAGTAAAATCCGTAAATTAACAAGGAAATTCACTTTACCACCATTTTAAAATCCGTAAATTAACCTATCCCCCATTTTGGCCGTTTTTGAAATTTCTAAAATCAACCATGGAAGTCGTAGATATGCTTGTTAGATTTCCTAGTAACTATTGCATACTTCGATTCGATAAGGCTAGGCCACTTTATGCCTTTTTTAGTGAAAGAAAAGGGTCAAAAACGGGTAAAATCCGTAAATTAACAAGGAAATTACCCCCATGTTGGCCGTTTTTGAAAATTCAAATATAAACCATGGAACTCGTAGATATGCTTGTTAGATTTCCTAGGAACTATTACATGCTTCTATTTGATAAGGCTAGGCCACTTTATGCCCTTTTTAGTGAAAGAAAAAGGGTCAAAAACGAGTAAAATCCGTAAATTAACAAGGAAATTCACTTTACCACCATTTTGGCCGTACTTGAAATTTCTAAAATCAACCATGGAAGTCGTAGATATGCTCATTAGATTTCCTAGGAACTATTACATGCTTCGATTCGATAAGGCTAGGCCACTTTATGCCCTTTTTAGTGAAAGAAAAAGGGTCAAAAACGAGTAAAATCCGTAAATTAACAAGGAAATTCACTTTACCACCATTTTGGCCGTATTTGAAATTTCTAAAATCAACCATGGAAGTCGTAGATATGCTCATCAGATTTCCTAGGAACTATTACATGCTTCGATTCGATAAGGCTAGGCCACTTTATGCCCTTTTTAGTGAAAGAAAAAGGGTCAAAAACGAGTAAAATCCGTAAATTAACCTATCCCCCGTTTTGGCCGTTTTTGAAAATTCTAAAATGAACCATGGAAGTCATAGATATGCTCGTTAGATTTCCTAGGTACTATTACATGCTTCGATTCGTTAAGGCTAGGCCACTTTATGCCTTTTTTAGTGAAAGAAAAAGGGTCAAAAACGAGTAAAATCCGTAAATTAACAAGGAAATTCACTTTACCACCATTTTGGCCGTATTTGAAATTTCTAAAATCAACCATGGAAGTCGTAGATATGCTCATTAGATTTCCTAGGAACTATTACATGCTTCGATTCGATAAGGCTAGGCCACTTTATGCCCTTTTTAGTGAAAGAAAAAGGGTCAAAAACGAGTAAAATCCGTAAATTAACAAGGAAATTCACTTTACCACCATTTTGGCCGTATTTGAAATTTCTAAAATCAACCATGGAAGTCGTAGATATGCTCATTAGATTTCCTAGGAACTATTACATGCTTCGATTCGATAAGGCTAGGCCACTTTATGCCCTTTTTAGTGAAAGAAAAAGGGTCAAAAACGAGTAAAATCCGTAAATTAACAAGGAAATTCACTTTACCACCATTTTGGCCGTATTTGAAATTTCTAAAATCAACCATGGAAGTCGTAGATATGCTCATCAGATTTCCTAGGAACTATTACATGCTTCGATTCGATAAGGCTAGGCCACTTTATGCCCTTTTTAGTGAAATAAAAAGGATCAAAATCGAGTAAAATACGTAAATTAACAAGGAAATCACCCCCATGTTGGCCGTTTTTAAATAATCTAATATAAACCATGGAAGTCGTAGATATGCTTGTTAGATTTCCTAGGAACTATTACATGCTTCGATTCGATAAGGCTAGGCCACTTTATGCCCTTTTTAGTGAAAGAAAAAGGATCAAAATCGAGTAAAATACGTAAATTAACAAGGAAATTACCCCCATGTTGGCCGTTTTTAAATAATCTAATATAAACCAGGGAAGTCGTAGATATGCTTGTTAGCTTTCCTAGGAACTATTACATGCTTCGATTTGATAAGGCTAGGCCACTTTATGCCCTTTTTAGTGATAGAAAAAGGGTCAAAAACGAGTAAAATCCGTAAATTAACCTATCCCCCATTTTGGCCGTTTTTGAAATTTCTAAAATCAACCATGGAAGTCATAGATATGCTCGTTAGATTTCCTAGGTACTATTCCATGCTTAGATTCGTTAAGGCTAGGCCACTTTATGCCTTTTTTAGTGAAAGAAAAAGGGTCAAAAACGAGTAAAATCCGTAAATTAACAAGGAAATTACCCCCATGTTGGCCGTTTTTAAAAATTCTAATATAAACCATGGAAGTCGTAGATATGGTTGTTAGATTTCCTAGGAACTATTACATGCTTCGATTCGATAAGGCTAGGCCACTTTATGCCTTTATTAGTGAAAGAAAAAAGTCAAAAACGAGTAAAATCCGTAAATTAACAAGGAAATTACCCCCATGTTGGCCGTTTTTGAAAATTCTAATATAAAAAATGGAAGTCATAGATATGCTTGTTAGATTTCCTAGGAACTATTACATGCTTCGATTTGATAATGCTAGGCCACTTTATGCCCTTTTTAGTGAAAGAAAAAGGGTCAAAAACGAGTAAAATCCGTAAATTAACAAGGAAATTCACTTTACCACCATTTTGGCCGTTTTTGAAATTTCTAAAATCAACCATGGAAGTCGTAGATATGCTCATTAGATTTCCTAGGAACTATTACATGCTTCGATTCGATAAGGCTAGGCCACTTTATGCCCTTTTTAGTGAAAGAAAAATGATCAAAATCGAGTAAAATCCGTAAATTAACAAGGAAATTACCCCTATGTTGGCTGTTTTTGAAAATTCTAATATAGACCACTAAAGTCGTAGATATGTTTGTTAGCTTTCCTAGGAACTATTACATGATTCGATTTGATAAGGCTAGGCCACTTTATGCCTTTTTTAGTGAAAGAAAAGCGGTCAAAAACGGGTAAATTCCGTAAATTAACAAGGAAATTCACTTTACCACCATTTTGGCCATTTTTGAAATTTCTAAAATCAACCATGGAAGTCGTAGATATGCTCATTAGATTTCCTAGGAACTATTACATGCTTCGATTCGATAAGGCTAGGCACTTTATGCCCTTTTTAGTGAAAGAAAAAGGATCAAAATCGAGTAAAATCCGTAAATTAACAAGGAAATTCACTTTACCACCATTTTAAAATCCGTAAATTAACCTATCCCCCATTTTGGCCGTTTTTGAAATTTCTAAAATCAACCATGGAAGTCGTAGATATGCTTGTTAGATTTCCTAGTAACTATTGCATACTTCGATTCGATAAGGCTAGGCCACTTTATGCCTTTTTTAGTGAAAGAAAAGGGTCAAAAACGGGTAAAATCCGTAAATTAACAAGGAAATTACCCCCATGTTGGCCGTTTTTGAAAATTCAAATATAAACCATGGAACTCGTAGATATGCTTGTTAGATTTCCTAGGAACTATTACATGCTTCTATTTGATAAGGCTAGGCCACTTTATGCCCTTTTTAGTGAAAGAAAAAGGGTCAAAAACGAGTAAAATCCGTAAATTAACAAGGAAATTCACTTTACCACCATTTTGGCCGTACTTGAAATTTCTAAAATCAACCATGGAAGTCGTAGATATGCTCATTAGATTTCCTAGGAACTATTACATGCTTCGATTCGATAAGGCTAGGCCACTTTATGCCCTTTTTAGTGAAAGAAAAAGGGTCAAAAACGAGTAAAATCCGTAAATTAACAAGGAAATTCACTTTACCACCATTTTGGCCGTATTTGAAATTTCTAAAATCAACCATGGAAGTCGTAGATATGCTCATCAGATTTCCTAGGAACTATTACATGCTTCGATTCGATAAGGCTAGGCCACTTTATGCCCTTTTTAGTGAAAGAAAAAGGGTCAAAAACGAGTAAAATCCGTAAATTAACCTATCCCCCGTTTTGGCCGTTTTTGAAAATTCTAAAATGAACCATGGAAGTCATAGATATGCTCGTTAGATTTCCTAGGTACTATTACATGCTTCGATTCGTTAAGGCTAGGCCACTTTATGCCTTTTTTAGTGAAAGAAAAAGGGTCAAAAACGAGTAAAATCCGTAAATTAACAAGGAAATTCACTTTACCACCATTTTGGCCGTATTTGAAATTTCTAAAATCAACCATGGAAGTCGTAGATATGCTCATTAGATTTCCTAGGAACTATTACATGCTTCGATTCGATAAGGCTAGGCCACTTTATGCCCTTTTTAGTGAAAGAAAAAGGGTCAAAAACGAGTAAAATCCGTAAATTAACAAGGAAATTCACTTTACCACCATTTTGGCCGTATTTGAAATTTCTAAAATCAACCATGGAAGTCGTAGATATGCTCATTAGATTTCCTAGGAACTATTACATGCTTCGATTCGATAAGGCTAGGCCACTTTATGCCCTTTTTAGTGAAAGAAAAAGGGTCAAAAACGAGTAAAATCCGTAAATTAACAAGGAAATTCACTTTACCACCATTTTGGCCGTATTTGAAATTTCTAAAATCAACCATGGAAGTCGTAGATATGCTCATCAGATTTCCTAGGAACTATTACATGCTTCGATTCGATAAGGCTAGGCCACTTTATGCCCTTTTTAGTGAAATAAAAAGGATCAAAATCGAGTAAAATACGTAAATTAACAAGGAAATCACCCCCATGTTGGCCGTTTTTAAATAATCTAATATAAACCATGGAAGTCGTAGATATGCTTGTTAGATTTCCTAGGAACTATTACATGCTTCGATTCGATAAGGCTAGGCCACTTTATGCCCTTTTTAGTGAAAGAAAAAGGATCAAAATCGAGTAAAATACGTAAATTAACAAGGAAATTACCCCCATGTTGGCCGTTTTTAAATAATCTAATATAAACCAGGGAAGTCGTAGATATGCTTGTTAGATTTCCTAGGAACTATTACATGCTTCGATTTGATAAGGCTAGGCCACTTTATGCCCTTTTTAGTGATAGAAAAAGGGTCAAAAACGAGTAAAATCCGTAAATTAACCTATCCCCCATTTTGGCCGTTTTTGAAAATTCTAAAATGAACCATGGAAGTCATAGATATGCTCGTTAGATTCATAGGTACTATTACATGCTTAGATTCGTTAAGGCTAGGCCACTTTATGCCTTTTTTAGTGAAAGAAAAAGGGTCAAAAACGAGTAAAATCCGTAAATTAACAAGGAAATTACCCCCATGTTGGCCGTTTTTAAAAATTCTAATATAAACCATGGAAGTCGTAGATATGGTTGTTAGATTTCCTAGGAACTATTACATGCTTCGATTCGATAAGGCTAGGCCACTTTATGCCTTTATTAGTGAAAGAAAAAAGTCAAAAACGAGTAAAATCCGTAAATTAACAAGGAAATTACCCCCATGTTGGCCGTTTTTGAAAATTCTAATATAAAAAATGGAAGTCATAGATATGCTTGTTAGATTTCCTAGGAACTATTACATGCTTCGATTTGATAATGCTAGGCCACTTTATGCCCTTTTTAGTGAAAGAAAAAGGGTCAAAAACGAGTAAAATCCGTAAATTAACAAGGAAATTCACTTTACCACCATTTTGGCCGTTTTTGAAATTTCTAAAATCAACCATGGAAGTCGTAGATATGCTCATTAGATTTCCTAGGAACTATTTCATGCTTCGATTCGATAAGGCTAGGCCACTTTATGCCCTTTTTAGTGAAAGAAAAAGGATCAAAATCGAGTAAAATCCGTAAATTAACAAGGAAATTCACTTTACCACCATTTTGGCCGTTTTTGAAATTTCTAAAGTCAACCATGGAAGTCGTAGATATGCTCGTTAGATTTCCTAGTAACTATTGCATACTTCGATTCGATAAGGCTAGGCCACTTTATGCCTTTTTTAGTGAAAGAAAACGGTCAAAAACGGGTAAAATCCGTAAATTAACAAGGAAATTACCCCCATATTGGCCGTTTTTGAAAATTCAAATATATACCATGGAACTCGTAGATATGCTTGTTAGATTTCCTAGGAACTATTACATGCTTCTATTTGATAAGGCTAGGCCACTTTATGCCCTTTTTAGTGAAAGAAAAAGGGTCAAAAACGAGTAAAATCCGTAAATTAACCTATCCCCCGTTTTGGCCGTTTTTGAAAATTCTAAAATGAACCATGGAAGTCATAGATATGCTCGTTAGATTTCCTAGGTACTATTACATGCTTCGATTCGTTAAGGCTAGGCCACTTTATGCCTTTTTTAGTGAAAGAAAAAGGGTCAAAAACGAGTAAAATCCGTAAATTAACAAGGAAATTCACTTTACCACCATTTTGGCCGTACTTGAAATTTCTAAAATCAACCATGGAAGTCGTAGATATGCTCATTAGATTTCCTAGGAACTATTACATGCTTCGATTCGATAAGGCTAGGCCACTTTATGCCCTTTTTAGTGAAAGAAAAAGGGTCAAAAACGAGTAAAATCCGTAAATTAACAAGGAAATTCACTTTACCACCATTTTGGCCGTATTTGAAATTTCTAAAATCAACCATGGAAGTCGTAGATATGCTCATCAGATTTCCTAGGAACTATTACATGCTTCGATTCGATAAGGCTAGGCCACTTTATGCCCTTTTTAGTGAAAGAAAAAGGGTCAAAAACGAGTAAAATCCGTAAATTAACCTATCCCCCGTTTTGGCCGTTTTTGAAAATTCTAAAATGAACCATGGAAGTCATAGATATGCTCGTTAGATTTCCTAGGTACTATTACATGCTTCGATTCGTTAAGGCTAGGCCACTTTATGCCTTTTTTAGTGAAAGAAAAAGGGTCAAAAACGAGTAAAATCCGTAAATTAACAAGGAAATTCACTTTACCACCATTTTGGCCGTATTTGAAATTTCTAAAATCAACCATGGAAGTCGTAGATATGCTCATTAGATTTCCTAGGAACTATTACATGCTTCGATTCGATAAGGCTAGGCCACTTTATGCCCTTTTTAGTGAAAGAAAAAGGGTCAAAAACGAGTAAAATCCGTAAATTAACAAGGAAATTCACTTTACCACCATTTTGGCCGTATTTGAAATTTCTAAAATCAACCATGGAAGTCGTAGATATGCTCATTAGATTTCCTAGGAACTATTACATGCTTCGATTCGATAAGGCTAGGCCACTTTATGCCCTTTTTAGTGAAAGAAAAAGGGTCAAAAACGAGTAAAATCCGTAAATTAACAAGGAAATTCACTTTACCACCATTTTGGCCGTATTTGAAATTTCTAAAATCAACCATGGAAGTCGTAGATATGCTCATCAGATTTCCTAGGAACTATTACATGCTTCGATTCGATAAGGCTAGGCCACTTTATGCCCTTTTTAGTGAAATAAAAAGGATCAAAATCGAGTAAAATACGTAAATTAACAAGGAAATCACCCCCATGTTGGCCGTTTTTAAATAATCTAATATAAACCATGGAAGTCGTAGATATGCTTGTTAGATTTCCTAGGAACTATTACATGCTTCGATTCGATAAGGCTAGGCCACTTTATGCCCTTTTTAGTGAAAGAAAAAGGATCAAAATCGAGTAAAATACGTAAATTAACAAGGAAATTACCCCCATGTTGGCCGTTTTTAAATAATCTAATATAAACCAGGGAAGTCGTAGATATGCTTGTTAGATTTCCTAGGAACTATTACATGCTTCGATTTGATAAGGCTAGGCCACTTTATGCCCTTTTTAGTGATAGAAAAAGGGTCAAAAACGAGTAAAATCCGTAAATTAACCTATCCCCCATTTTGGCCGTTTTTGAAAATTCTAAAATGAACCATGGAAGTCATAGATATGCTCGTTAGATTCATAGGTACTATTACATGCTTAGATTCGTTAAGGCTAGGCCACTTTATGCCTTTTTTAGTGAAAGAAAAAGGGTCAAAAACGAGTAAAATCCGTAAATTAACAAGGAAATTACCCCCATGTTGGCCGTTTTTAAAAATTCTAATATAAACCATGGAAGTCGTAGATATGGTTGTTAGATTTCCTAGGAACTATTACATGCTTCGATTCGATAAGGCTAGGCCACTTTATGCCTTTATTAGTGAAAGAAAAAAGTCAAAAACGAGTAAAATCCGTAAATTAACAAGGAAATTACCCCCATGTTGGCCGTTTTTGAAAATTCTAATATAAAAAATGGAAGTCATAGATATGCTTGTTAGATTTCCTAGGAACTATTACATGCTTCGATTTGATAATGCTAGGCCACTTTATGCCCTTTTTAGTGAAAGAAAAAGGGTCAAAAACGAGTAAAATCCGTAAATTAACAAGGAAATTCACTTTACCACCATTTTGGCCGTTTTTGAAATTTCTAAAATCAACCATGGAAGTCGTAGATATGCTCATTAGATTTCCTAGGAACTATTTCATGCTTCGATTCGATAAGGCTAGGCCACTTTATGCCCTTTTTAGTGAAAGAAAAAGGATCAAAATCGAGTAAAATCCGTAAATTAACAAGGAAATTCACTTTACCACCATTTTGGCCGTTTTTGAAATTTCTAAAGTCAACCATGGAAGTCGTAGATATGCTCGTTAGATTTCCTAGTAACTATTGCATACTTCGATTCGATAAGGCTAGGCCACTTTATGCCTTTTTTAGTGAAAGAAAACGGTCAAAAACGGGTAAAATCCGTAAATTAACAAGGAAATTACCCCCATATTGGCCGTTTTTGAAAATTCAAATATATACCATGGAACTCGTAGATATGCTTGTTAGATTTCCTAGGAACTATTACATGCTTCTATTTGATAAGGCTAGGCCACTTTATGCCCTTTTTAGTGAAAGAAAAAGGGTCAAAAACGAGTAAAATCCGTAAATTAACCTATCCCCCGTTTTGGCCGTTTTTGAAAATTCTAAAATGAACCATGGAAGTCATAGATATGCTCGTTAGATTTCCTAGGTACTATTACATGCTTCGATTCGTTAAGGCTAGGCCACTTTATGCCTTTTTTAGTGAAAGAAAAAGGGTCAAAAACGAGTAAAATCCGTAAATTAACAAGGAAATTCACTTTACCACCATTTTGGCCGTATTTGAAATTTCTAAAATCAACCATGGAAGTCGTAGATATGCTCATTAGATTTCCTAGGAACTATTACCGTCTTCGATTCGATAAGGCTAGGCCACTTTATGCCCTTTTTAGTGAAAGAAAAAGGGTCAAAAACGAGTAAAATCCGTAAATTAACAAGGAAATTCACTTTACCACCATTTTGGCCGTATTTGAAATTTCTAAAATCAACCATGGAAGTCGTAGATATGCTCATTAGATTTCCTAGGAACTATTACATGCTTCGATTCGATAAGGCTAGGCCACTTTATGCCCTTTTTAGTGAAAGAAAAAGGGTCAAAAACGAGTAAAATCCGTAAATTAACAAGGAAATTCACTTTACCACCATTTTGGCCGTATTTGAAATTTCTAAAATCAACCATGGAAGTCGTAGATATGCTCATCAGATTTCCTAGGAACTATTACATGCTTCGATTCGATAAGGCTAGGCCACTTTATGCCCTTTTTAGTGAAATAAAAAGGATCAAAATCGAGTAAAATACGTAAATTAACAAGGAAATCACCCCCATGTTGGCCGTTTTTAAATAATCTAATATAAACCATGGAAGTCGTAGATATGCTTGTTAGATTTCCTAGGAACTATTACATGCTTCGATTCGATAAGGCTAGGCCACTTTATGCCCTTTTTAGTGAAAGAAAAAGGATCAAAATCGAGTAAAATACGTAAATTAACAAGGAAATTACCCCCATGTTGGCCGTTTTTAAATAATCTAATATAAACCAGGGAAGTCGTAGATATGCTTGTTAGATTTCCTAGGAACTATTACATGCTTCGATTTGATAAGGCTAGGCCACTTTATGCCCTTTTTAGTGATAGAAAAAGGGTCAAAAACGAGTAAAATCCGTAAATTAACCTATCCCCCATTTTGGCCGTTTTTGAAAATTCTAAAATGAACCATGGAAGTCATAGATATGCTCGTTAGATTCATAGGTACTATTACATGCTTAGATTCGTTAAGGCTAGGCCACTTTATGCCTTTTTTAGTGAAAGAAAAAGGGTCAAAAACGAGTAAAATCCGTAAATTAACAAGGAAATTACCCCCATGTTGGCCGTTTTTAAAAATTCTAATATAAACCATGGAAGTCGTAGATATGGTTGTTAGATTTCCTAGGAACTATTACATGCTTCGATTCGATAAGGCTAGGCCACTTTATGCCTTTATTAGTGAAAGAAAAAAGTCAAAAACGAGTAAAATCCGTAAATTAACAAGGAAATTACCCCCATGTTGGCCGTTTTTGAAAATTCTAATATAAAAAATGGAAGTCATAGATATGCTTGTTAGATTTCCTAGGAACTATTACATGCTTCGATTTGATAATGCTAGGCCACTTTATGCCCTTTTTAGTGAAAGAAAAAGGGTCAAAAACGAGTAAAATCCGTAAATTAACAAGGAAATTCACTTTACCACCATTTTGGCCGTTTTTGAAATTTCTAAAATCAACCATGGAAGTCGTAGATATGCTCATTAGATTTCCTAGGAACTATTTCATGCTTCGATTCGATAAGGCTAGGCCACTTTATGCCCTTTTTAGTGAAAGAAAAAGGATCAAAATCGAGTAAAATCCGTAAATTAACAAGGAAATTCACTTTACCACCATTTTGGCCGTTTTTGAAATTTCTAAAGTCAACCATGGAAGTCGTAGATATGCTCGTTAGATTTCCTAGTAACTATTGCATACTTCGATTCGATAAGGCTAGGCCACTTTATGCCTTTTTTAGTGAAAGAAAACGGTCAAAAACGGGTAAAATCCGTAAATTAACAAGGAAATTACCCCCATATTGGCCGTTTTTGAAAATTCAAATATATACCATGGAACTCGTAGATATGCTTGTTAGATTTCCTAGGAACTATTACATGCTTCTATTTGATAAGGCTAGGCCACTTTATGCCCTTTTTAGTGAAAGAAAAAGGGTCAAAAACGAGTAAAATCCGTAAATTAACCTATCCCCCGTTTTGGCCGTTTTTGAAAATTCTAAAATGAACCATGGAAGTCATAGATATGCTCGTTAGATTTCCTAGGTACTATTACATGCTTCGATTCGTTAAGGCTAGGCCACTTTATGCCTTTTTTAGTGAAAGAAAAAGGGTCAAAAACGAGTAAAATCCGTAAATTAACAAGGAAATTCACTTTACCACCATTTTGGCCGTATTTGAAATTTCTAAAATCAACCATGGAAGTCGTAGATATGCTCATTAGATTTCCTAGGAACTATTACCGTCTTCGATTCGATAAGGCTAGGCCACTTTATGCCCTTTTTAGTGAAAGAAAAAGGGTCAAAAACGAGTAAAATCCGTAAATTAACAAGGAAATTCACTTTACCACCATTTTGGCCGTATTTGAAATTTCTAAAATCAACCATGGAAGTCGTAGATATGCTCATTAGATTTCCTAGGAACTATTACATGCTTCGATTCGATAAGGCTAGGCCACTTTATGCCCTTTTTAGTGAAAGAAAAAGGGTCAAAAACGAGTAAAATCCGTAAATTAACAAGGAAATTCACTTTACCACCATTTTGGCCGTATTTGAAATTTCTAAAATCAACCATGGAAGTCGTAGATATGCTCATCAGATTTCCTAGGAACTATTACATGCTTCGATTCGATAAGGCTAGGCCACTTTATGCCCTTTTTAGTGAAATAAAAAGGATCAAAATCGAGTAAAATACGTAAATTAACAAGGAAATCACCCCCATGTTGGCCGTTTTTAAATAATCTAATATAAACCATGGAAGTCGTAGATATGCTTGTTAGATTTCCTAGGAACTATTACATGCTTCGATTCGATAAGGCTAGGCCACTTTATGCCCTTTTTAGTGAAAGAAAAAGGATCAAAATCGAGTAAAATACGTAAATTAACAAGGAAATTACCCCCATGTTGGCCGTTTTTAAATAATCTAATATAAACCAGGGAAGTCGTAGATATGCTTGTTAGATTTCCTAGGAACTATTACATGCTTCGATTTGATAAGGCTAGGCCACTTTATGCCCTTTTTAGTGATAGAAAAAGGGTCAAAAACGAGTAAAATCCGTAAATTAACCTATCCCCCATTTTGGCCGTTTTTGAAAATTCTAAAATGAACCATGGAAGTCATAGATATGCTCGTTAGATTCATAGGTACTATTACATGCTTAGATTCGTTAAGGCTAGGCCACTTTATGCCTTTTTTAGTGAAAGAAAAAGGGTCAAAAACGAGTAAAATCCGTAAATTAACAAGGAAATTACCCCCATGTTGGCCGTTTTTAAAAATTCTAATATAAACCATGGAAGTCGTAGATATGGTTGTTAGATTTCCTAGGAACTATTACATGCTTCGATTCGATAAGGCTAGGCCACTTTATGCCTTTATTAGTGAAAGAAAAAAGTCAAAAACGAGTAAAATCCGTAAATTAACAAGGAAATTACCCCCATGTTGGCCGTTTTTGAAAATTCTAATATAAAAAATGGAAGTCATAGATATGCTTGTTAGATTTCCTAGGAACTATTACATGCTTCGATTTGATAATGCTAGGCCACTTTATGCCCTTTTTAGTGAAAGAAAAAGGGTCAAAAACGAGTAAAATCCGTAAATTAACAAGGAAATTCACTTTACCACCATTTTGGCCGTTTTTGAAATTTCTAAAATCAACCATGGAAGTCGTAGATATGCTCATTAGATTTCCTAGGAACTATTTCATGCTTCGATTCGATAAGGCTAGGCCACTTTATGCCCTTTTTAGTGAAAGAAAAAGGATCAAAATCGAGTAAAATCCGTAAATTAACAAGGAAATTCACTTTACCACCATTTTGGCCGTTTTTGAAATTTCTAAAGTCAACCATGGAAGTCGTAGATATGCTCGTTAGATTTCCTAGTAACTATTGCATACTTCGATTCGATAAGGCTAGGCCACTTTATGCCTTTTTTAGTGAAAGAAAACGGTCAAAAACGGGTAAAATCCGTAAATTAACAAGGAAATTACCCCCATATTGGCCGTTTTTGAAAATTCAAATATATACCATGGAACTCGTAGATATGCTTGTTAGATTTCCTAGGAACTATTACATGCTTCTATTTGATAAGGCTAGGCCACTTTATGCCCTTTTTAGTGAAAGAAAAAGGGTCAAAAACGAGTAAAATCCGTAAATTAACAAGGAAATTCACTTTACCACCATTTTGGCCGTATTTGAAATTTCTAAAATCAACCATGGAAGTCGTAGATATGCTCATCAGATTTCCTAGGAACTATTACATGCTTCGATTCGATAAGGCTAGGCCACTTTATGCCCTTTTTAGTGAAATAAAAAGGATCAAAATCGAGTAAAATACGTAAATTAACAAGGAAATCACCCCCATGTTGGCCGTTTTTAAATAATCTAATATAAACCATGGAAGTCGTAGATATGCTTGTTAGATTTCCTAGGAACTATTACATGCTTCGATTCGATAAGGCTAGGCCACTTTATGCCCTTTTTAGTGAAAGAAAAAGGATCAAAATCGAGTAAAATACGTAAATTAACAAGGAAATCACCCCCATGTTGGCCGTTTTTAAATAATCTAATATAAACCATGGAAGTCGTAGATATGCTTGTTAGATTTCCTAGGAACTATTACATGCTTCGATTCGATAAGGCTAGGCCACTTTATGCCCTTTTTAGTGAAAGAAAAAGGATCAAAATCGAGTAAAATACGTAAATTAACAAGGAAATTACCCCCATGTTGGCCGTTTTTAAATAATCTAATATAAACCAGGGAAGTCGTAGATATGCTTGTTAGATTTCCTAGGAACTATTACATGCTTCGATTTGATAAGGCTAGGCCACTTTATGCCCTTTTTAGTGATAGAAAAAGGGTCAAAAACGAGTAAAATCCGTAAATTAACCTATCCCCCATTTTGGCCGTTTTTGAAAATTCTAAAATGAACCATGGAAGTCATAGATATGCTCGTTAGATTCATAGGTACTATTACATGCTTAGATTCGTTAAGGCTAGGCCACTTTATGCCTTTTTTAGTGAAAGAAAAAGGGTCAAAAACGAGTAAAATCCGTAAATTAACAAGGAAATTACCCCCATGTTGGCCGTTTTTAAAAATTCTAATATAAACCATGGAAGTCGTAGATATGGTTGTTAGATTTCCTAGGAACTATTACATGCTTCGATTCGATAAGGCTAGGCCACTTTATGCCTTTATTAGTGAAAGAAAAAAGTCAAAAACGAGTAAAATCCGTAAATTAACAAGGAAATTACCCCCATGTTGGCCGTTTTTGAAAATTCTAATATAAAAAATGGAAGTCATAGATATGCTTGTTAGATTTCCTAGGAACTATTACATGCTTCGATTTGATAATGCTAGGCCACTTTATGCCCTTTTTAGTGAAAGAAAAAGGGTCAAAAACGAGTAAAATCCGTAAATTAACAAGGAAATTCACTTTACCACCATTTTGGCCGTTTTTGAAATTTCTAAAATCAACCATGGAAGTCGTAGATATGCTCATTAGATTTCCTAGGAACTATTTCATGCTTCGATTCGATAAGGCTAGGCCACTTTATGCCCTTTTTAGTGAAAGAAAAAGGATCAAAATCGAGTAAAATCCGTAAATTAACAAGGAAATTCACTTTACCACCATTTTGGCCGTTTTTGAAATTTCTAAAGTCAACCATGGAAGTCGTAGATATGCTCGTTAGATTTCCTAGTAACTATTGCATACTTCGATTCGATAAGGCTAGGCCACTTTATGCCTTTTTTAGTGAAAGAAAACGGTCAAAAACGGGTAAAATCCGTAAATTAACAAGGAAATTACCCCCATATTGGCCGTTTTTGAAAATTCAAATATATACCATGGAACTCGTAGATATGCTTGTTAGATTTCCTAGGAACTATTACATGCTTCTATTTGATAAGGCTAGGCCACTTTATGCCCTTTTTAGTGAAAGAAAAAGGGTCAAAAACGAGTAAAATCCGTAAATTAACAAGGAAATTCACTTTACCACCATTTTGGCCGTATTTGAAATTTCTAAAATCAACCATGGAAGTCGTAGATATGCTCATCAGATTTCCTAGGAACTATTACATGCTTCGATTCGATAAGGCTAGGCCACTTTATGCCCTTTTTAGTGAAATAAAAAGGATCAAAATCGAGTAAAATACGTAAATTAACAAGGAAATCACCCCCATGTTGGCCGTTTTTAAATAATCTAATATAAACCATGGAAGTCGTAGATATGCTTGTTAGATTTCCTAGGAACTATTACATGCTTCGATTCGATAAGGCTAGGCCACTTTATGCCCTTTTTAGTGAAAGAAAAAGGATCAAAATCGAGTAAAATACGTAAATTAACAAGGAAATTACCCCCATGTTGGCCGTTTTTAAATAATCTAATATAAACCAGGGAAGTCGTAGATATGCTTGTTAGATTTCCTAGGAACTATTACATGCTTCGATTTGATAAGGCTAGGCCACTTTATGCCCTTTTTAGTGATAGAAAAAGGGTCAAAAACGAGTAAAATCCGTAAATTAACCTATCCCCCATTTTGGCCGTTTTTGAAAATTCTAAAATGAACCATGGAAGTCATAGATATGCTCGTTAGATTCATAGGTACTATTACATGCTTAGATTCGTTAAGGCTAGGCCACTTTATGCCTTTTTTAGTGAAAGAAAAAGGGTCAAAAACGAGTAAAATCCGTAAATTAACAAGGAAATTACCCCCATGTTGGCCGTTTTTAAAAATTCTAATATAAACCATGGAAGTCGTAGATATGGTTGTTAGATTTCCTAGGAACTATTACATGCTTCGATTCGATAAGGCTAGGCCACTTTATGCCTTTATTAGTGAAAGAAAAAAGTCAAAAACGAGTAAAATCCGTAAATTAACAAGGAAATTACCCCCATGTTGGCCGTTTTTGAAAATTCTAATATAAAAAATGGAAGTCATAGATATGCTTGTTAGATTTCCTAGGAACTATTACATGCTTCGATTTGATAATGCTAGGCCACTTTATGCCCTTTTTAGTGAAAGAAAAAGGGTCAAAAACGAGTAAAATCCGTAAATTAACAAGGAAATTCACTTTACCACCATTTTGGCCGTTTTTGAAATTTCTAAAATCAACCATGGAAGTCGTAGATATGCTCATTAGATTTCCTAGGAACTATTACATGCTTCGATTCGATAAGGCTAGGCACTTTATGCCCTTTTTAGTGAAAGAAAAAGGATCAAAATCGAGTAAAATCCGTAAATTAACAAGGAAATTCACTTTACCACCATTTTGGCCGTTTTTGAAATTTCTAAAATCAACCATGGAAGTCGTAGATATGCTCGTTAGATTTCCTAGTAACTATTGCATACTTCGATTCGATAAGGCTAGGCCACTTTATGCCTTTTTTAGTGAAAGAAAAGGGTCAAAAACGGGTAAAATCCGTAAATTAACAAGGAAATTACCCCCATGTTGGCCATTTTTGAAAATTCAAATATAAACCATGGAACTCGTAGATATGCTTGTTAGATTTCCTAGGAACTATTACATGCTTCTATTTGATAAGGCTAGGCCACTTTATGCCCTTTTTAGTGAAAGAAAAAGGGTCAAAAACGAGTAAAATCCGTAAATTAACAAGGAAATTCACTTTACCACCATTTTGGCCGTATTTGAAATTTCTAAAATCAACCATGGAAGTCGTAGATATGCTCATTAGATTTCCTAGGAACTATTACATGCTTCTATTTGATAAGGCTAGGCCACTTTATGCCCTTTTTAGTGAAAGAAAAAGGGTCAAAAACGAGTAAAATCCGTAAATTAACAAGGAAATTCACTTTACCACCATTTTGGCCGTATTTGAAATTTCTAAAATCAACCATGGAAGTCGTAGATATGCTCATCAGATTTTCTAGGAACTATTACATGCTTCGATTCGATAAGGCTAGGCCACTTTATGCCCTTTTTAGTGAAATAAAAAGGATCAAAATCGAGTAAAATACGTAAATTAACAAGGAAATCACCCCCATGTTGGCCGTTTTTAAATAATCTAATATAAACCATGGAAGTCGTAGATATGCTTGTTAGATTTCCTAGGAACTATTACATGCTTCGATTCGATAAGGCTAGGCCACTTTATGCCCTTTTTAGTGAAAGAAAAAGGATCAAAATCGAGTAAAATACGTAAATTAACAAGGAAATTACCCCCATGTTGGCCGTTTTTAAATAATCTAATATAAACCAGGGAAGTCGTAGATATGCTTGTTAGATTTCCTAGGAACTATTACATGCTTCGATTTGATAAGGCTAGGCCACTTTATGCCCTTTTTAGTGATAGAAAAAGGGTCAAAAACGAGTAAAATCCGTAAATTAACCTATCCCCCATTTTGGCCGTTTTTGAAAATTCTAAAATGAACCATGGAAGTCATAGATATGCTCGTTAGATTCATAGGTACTATTACATGCTTAGATTCGTTAAGGCTAGGCCACTTTATGCCTTTTTTAGTGAAAGAAAAAGGGTCAAAAACGAGTAAAATCCGTAAATTAACAAGGAAATTACCCCCATGTTGGCCGTTTTTAAAAATTCTAATATAAACCATGGAAGTCGTAGATATGGTTGTTAGATTTCCTAGGAACTATTACATGCTTCGATTCGATAAGGCTAGGCCACTTTATGCCTTTATTAGTGAAAGAAAAAAGTCAAAAACGAGTAAAATCCGTAAATTAACAAGGAAATTACCCCCATGTTGGCCGTTTTTGAAAATTCTAATATAAAAAATGGAAGTCATAGATATGCTTGTTAGATTTCCTAGGAACTATTACATGCTTCGATTTGATAATGCTAGGCCACTTTATGCCCTTTTTAGTGAAAGAAAAAGGGTCAAAAACGAGTAAAATCCGTAAATTAACAAGGAAATTCACTTTACCACCATTTTGGCCGTTTTTGAAATTTCTAAAATCAACCATGGAAGTCGTAGATATGCTCATTAGATTTCCTAGGAACTATTACATGCTTCAATTCGATAAGGCTAGGCACTTTATGCCCTTTTTAGTGAAAGAAAAAGGATCAAAATCGAGTAAAATCCGTAAATTAACAAGGAAATTCACTTTACCACCATTTTGGCCGTTTTTGAAATTTCTAAAATCAACCATGGAAGTCGTAGATATGCTCGTTAGATTTCCTAGTAACTATTGCATACTTCGATTCGATAAGGCTAGGCCACTTTATGCCTTTTTTAGTGAAAGAAAAGGGTCAAAAACGGGTAAAATCCGTAAATTAACAAGGAAATTACCCCCATGTTGGCCATTTTTGAAAATTCAAATATAAACCATGGAACTCGTAGATATGCTTGTTAGATTTCCTAGGAACTATTACATGCTTCTATTTGATAAGGCTAGGCCACTTTATGCCCTTTTTAGTGAAAGAAAAAGGGTCAAAAACGAGTAAAATCCGTAAATTAACAAGGAAATTCACTTTACCACCATTTTGGCCGTATTTGAAATTTCTAAAATCAACCATGGAAGTCGTAGATATGCTCATTAGATTTCCTAGGAACTATTACATGCTTCGATTCGATAAGGCTAGGCCACTTTATGCCCTTTTTAGTGAAAGAAAAAGGGTCAAAAACGAGTAAAATCCGTAAATTAACAAGGAAATTCACTTTTCCACCATTTTGGCCGTATTTAAAATTTCTAAAATCAACCATGGAAGTCGTAGATATGCTCATCAGATTTCCTAGGAACTATTACATGCTTCGATTCGATAAGGCTAGGCCACTTTATGCCCTTTTTAGTGAAAGAAAAAGGATCAAAATCGAGTAAAATACGTAAATTAACAAGGAAATTACCCCCATGTTGGCCGTTTTTAAATAATCTAATATAAACCATGGAAGTCGTAGATATGCTTGTTAGATTTCCTAGGAACTATTACATGCTTCGATTTGATAAGGCTAGGCCACTTTATGCCCTTTTTAGTGAAAGAAAAAGGGTCAAAAACGAGTAAAATCCGTAAATTAACCTATCCCCCATTTTGGCCGTTTTTGAAAATTCTAAAAGGAACCATGGAAGTCATAGATATGCTCGTTAGATTTCCTAGGTACTGTTACATGCTTCGATTCGTTAAGGCTAGGCCACTTTATGCCTTTTTTAGTGAAAGAAAAAGGGTCAAAAACGAGTAAAATCCGTAAATTAACAAGGAAATTACCCACATGTTGGCCGTTTTTAAAAATTCTAATATAAACCATGGAAGTCGTAGATATGGTTTTTAGATTTCCTAGGAACTATTACATGCTTCGATTCGATAAGGCTAGGCCACTTTATGCCTTTATTAGTGAAAGAAAAAAAGTCAAAAACGAGTAAAATCCGTAAATTAACAAGGAAATTACCCCCATGTTGGCCGTTTTTGAAAATTCTAATATAAAAAATGGAAGTCGTAGATATGCTTGTTAGATTTCCTAGGAACTATTACATGCTTCGATTTGATAATGCTAGGCCACTTTATGCCCTTTTTAGTGAAAGAAAAAGGGTCAAAAACGAGTAAAATCCGTAAATTAACAAGGAAATTCACTTTACCACCATTTTGGCCGTTTTTGAAATTTCTAAAATCAACCATGGAAGTCGTAGATATGCTCATTAGATTTCCTAGGAACTATTACATGCTTCGATTCGATAAGGCTAGGCCACTTTATGCCCTTTTTAGTGAAAGAAAAATGATCAAAATCGAGTAAAATCCGTAAATTAACAAGGAAATTACCCTATGTTGGCTGTTTTTGAAAATTCTAATATAGACCACTAAAGTCGTAGATATGTTTTTTAGCTTTCCTAGGAACTATTACATGCTTCGATTTGATAAGGCTAGGCCACTTTATGCCTTTTTTAGTGAAAGAAAAACGGTCAAAAACGGGTAAAATCCGTAAATTAACAAGGAAATTCACTTTACCACCATTTTGGCCATTTTTGAAATTTCTAAAATCAACCATGGAAGTCGTATATATGCTCATTAGATTTCCTAGGAACTATTACATGCTTCGATTCGATAAGGCTAGGCATTTTATGCCCTTTTTAGTGAAAGAAAAAGGATCAAAATCGAGTAAAATCCGTAAATTAACAAGGAAATTCACTTTACCCCCATTTTGGCCGTTTTTGAAATTTCTAAAATCAACCATGGAAGTCGTAGATATGCTCGTTAGATTTCCTAGTAACTATTGCATACTTCGATTCGATAAGGCTAGGCCACTTTATGCCTTTTTTAGTGAAAGAAACGGGTCAAAAACGGGTAAAATCCGTAAATTAACAAGGAAATTACCCCCATGTTGGCCGTTTTTGAAAATTCAAATATAAACCTTGGAACTCGTAGATATGCTTGTTAGATTTCCTAGGAACTATTACATGCTTCTATTTGATAAGGCTAGGCCACTTTATGCCCTTTTTAGTGAAAGAAAAAGGGTCAAAAACGAGTAAAATCCGTAAATTAACAAGGAAATTCACTTTACCACCATTTTGGCCGTTTTTGATATTTCTAAAATCAACCATGGAAGTCGTAGATATGCTCGTTAGATTTCCTAGTAACTATTGCATACTTCGATTCGATAAGGCTAGGCCACTTTATGCCTTTTTTAGTGAAAGAAAAGGGTCAAAAACGGGTAAAATCCGTAAATTAACAAGGAAATTACCCCCATGTTGGCCGTTTTTGAAAATTCAAATATAAACCATGGAACTCGTAGATATGCTTGTTAGATTTCCTAGGAACTATTACATGCTTCTATTTGATAAGGCTAGGCCACTTTATGCCCTTTTTAGTGAAAGAAAAAGGGTCAAAAACGAGTAAAATCCGTAAATTAACAAGGAAATTCACTTTACCACCATTTTGGCCGTATTTGAAATTTCTAAAATCAACCATGGAAGTCGTAGATATGCTCATTAGATTTCCTAGGAACTATTACATGCTTCGATTCGATAAGGCTAGGCCACTTTATGCCATTTTTAGTGAAAGAAAAAGGGTCAAAAACGAGTAAAATCCGTAAATTAACAAGGAAATTCACTTTACCACCATTTTGGCCGTATTTGAAATTTCTAAAATCAACCATGGAAGTCGTAGATATGCTCATCAGATTTCCTAGGAACTATTACATGCTTCGATTCGATAAGGCTAGGCCACTTTATGCCCTTTTTAGTGAAAGAAAAAGGATCAAAATCGAGTAAAATACGTAAATTAACAAGGAAATTACCCCCATGTTGGCCGTTTTTAAATAATCTAATATAAACCATGGAAGTCGTAGATATGCTTGTTAGATTTCCTAGGAACTATTACATGCTTCGATTTGATAAGGCTAGGCCACTTTATGCCCTTTTTAGTGAAAGAAAAAGGGTCAAAAACGAGTAAAATCCGTAAATTAACCTATCCCCCATTTTGGCCGTTTTTGAAAATTCTAAAATGAACCATGGAAGTCATAGATATGCTCGTTAGATTTCCTAGGTACTATTACATGCTTCGATTCGTTAAGGCTAGGCCACTTTATGCCTTTTTTAGTGAAAGAAAAAGGGTCAAAAACGAGTAAAATCCGTAAATTAACAAGGAAATTACCCCCATGTTGGCCGTTTTTAAAAATTCTAATATAAACCATGGAAGTCGTAGATATGGTTGTTAGATTTCCTAGGAACTATTACATGCTTCGATTCGATAAGGCTAGGCCACTTTATGCCTTTATTAGTGAAAGAAAAAAAGTCAAAAACGAGTAAAATCCGTAAATTAACAAGGAAATTACCCCCATGTTGGCCGTTTTTGAAAATTCTAATATAAAAAATGGAAGTCGTAGATATGCTTGTTAGATTTCCTAGGAACTATTATATGCTTCGATTTGATAATGCTAGGCCACTTTATGCCCTTTTTAGTGAAAGAAAAAGGGTCAAAAACGAGTAAAATCCGTAAATTAACAAGGAAATTCACTTTACCACCATTTTGGCCGTTTTTGAAATTTCTAAAATCAACCATGGAAGTCGTAGATATGCTCATTAGATTTCCTAGGAACTATTACATGCTTCGATTCGATAAGGCTAGGCCACTTTATGCCCTTTTTAGTGAAAGAAAAATGATCAAAATCCAGTAAAATCCGTAAATTAACAAGGAAATTACCCCTATGTTGGCTGTTTTTGAAAATTCTAATATAGACCACTAAAGTCGTAGATATGTTTGTTAGCTTTCCTAGGAACTATTACATGCTTTGATTTGATAAGGCTAGGCCACTTTATGCCTTTTTTAGTGAAAGAAAAACGGTCAAAAACGGGTAAAATCCGTAAATTAACAAGGAAATTCACTTTACCACCATTTTGGCCATTTTTGAAATTTCTAAAATCAACCATGGAAGTCGTAGATATGCTCATTAGATTTCCTAGGAACTATTACATGCTTCGATTCGATAAGGCTAGGCACTTTATGCCCTTTTTAGTGAAAGAAAAAGGATCAAAATCGAGTAAAATCCGTAAATTAACAAGGAAATTCACTTTACCCCCATTTTGGCCGTTTTTGAAATTTCTAAAATCAACCATGGAAGTCGTAGATATGCTCGTTAGATTTCCTAGTAACTATTGCATACTTCGATTCGATAAGGCTAGGCCACTTTATGCCTTTTTTAGTGAAAGAAACGGATCAAAAACGGGTAAAATCCGTAAATTAACAAGGAAATTACCCCCATGTTGGCCGTTTTTGAAAATTCAAATATAAACCTTGGAACTCGTAGATATGCTTGTTAGATTTCCTAGGAACTATTACATGCTTCTATTTGATAAGGCTGGGCCACTTTATGCCTTTTTTAGTGAAAGAAACGGGTCAAAAACGGGTAAAATCCGTAAATTAACAAGGAAATTACCCCCATGTTGGCCGTTTTTGAAAATTCAAATATAAACCTTGGAACTCGTAGATATGCTTGTTAGATTTCCTAGGAACTATTACATGCTTCTATTTGATAAGGCTAGGCCACTTTATGCCCTTTTTAGTGAAAGAAAAAGGGTCAAAAACGAGTAAAATCCGTAAATTAACAAGGAAATTCACTTTACCACCATTTTGGCCGTATTTGAAATTTCTAAAATCAACCATGGAAGTCGTAGATATGCTCATTAGATTTCCTAGGAACTATTACATGCTTCGATTCGATAAGGCTAGGCCACTTTATGCCCTTTTTAGTGAAAGAAAAAGGGTCAAAAACGAGTAAAATCCGTAAATTAACAAGGAAATTCACTTTACCACCATTCTGGCCGTATTTGAAATTTCTAAAATCAACCATGGAAGTAGTAGATATGCTCATCAGATTTCCTAGGAACTATTACATGCTTCGATTCGATAAGGCTAGGCCACTTTATGCCCTTTTTAGTGAAAGAAAAAGGATCAAAATCGAGTAAAATACGTAAATTAACAAGGAAATTACCCCCATGTTGGCCGTTTTTAAAAATTCTAATATAAACCATGGAAGTCGTAGATATGGTTGTTAGATTTCCTAGGAACTATTACATGCTTCGATTCGATAAGGCTAGGCCACTTTATGCCTTTATTAGTGAAAGAAAAAAAGTCAAAAACGAGTAAAATCCGTAAATTAACAAGGAAATTACCCCCATGTTGGCCGTTTTTGAAAATTCTAATATAAAAAATGGAAGTCGTAGATATGCTTGTTAGATTTCCTAGGAACTATTACATGCTTCGATTTGATAATGCTAGGCCACTTTATGCCCTTTTTAGTGAAAGAAAAAGGGTCAAAAACGAGTAAAATCCGTAAATTAACAAGGAAATTCACTTTACCACCATTTTGGCCGTTTTTGAAATTTCTAAAATCAACCATGGAAGTCGTAGATATGCTCATTAGATTTCCTAGGAACTATTACATGCTTCGATTCGATAAGGCTAGGCCACTTTATGCCCTTTTTAGTGAAAGAAAAATGATCAAAATCGAGTAAAATCCGTAAATTAACAAGGAAATTACCCCTATGTTGGCTGTTTTTGAAAAATCTAATATAGACCACTAAAGTCGTAGATATGTTTGTTAGCTTTCCTAGGAACTATTACATGCTTCGATTTGATAAGGCTAGGCCACTTTATGCCTTTTTTAGTGAAAGAAAAACGGTAAAAAACGGGTAAAATCCGTAAATTAACAAGGAAATTCACTTTACCACCATTTTGGCCATTTTTGAAATTTCTAAAATCAACCATGAAAGTCGTAGATATGCTCATTAGATTTCCTAGGAACTATTACATGCTTCGATTCGATAAGGCTAGACACTTTATGCCCTTTTTAGTGAAAGAAAAAGGATCAAAATCGAGTAAAATCCGTAAATTAACAAGGAAATTCACTTTACCCCCATTTTGGCCGTTTTTGAAATTTCTAAAATCAACCATGGAAGTCGTAGATATGCTCGTTAGATTTCCTAGTAACTATTGCATACTTCGATTCGATAAGGCTAGGCCACTTTATGCCTTTTTTAGTGAAAGAAACGGGTCAAAAACGGGTAAAATCCGTAAATTAACAAGGAAATTACCCCCATGTTGGCCGTTTTTGAAAATTCAAATATAAACCTTGGAACTCGTAGATATGCTTGTTAGATTTCCTAGGAACTATTACATGCTTCTATTTGATAAGGCTAGGCCACTTTATGCCCTTTTTAGTGAAAGAAAAAGGGTCAAAAACGAGTAAAATCCGTAAATTAACATGGAAATTCACTTTACCACCATTTTGGCCGTATTTGAAATTTCTAAAATCAACCATGGAAGTCGTAGATATGCTCATTAGATTTCCTAGGAACTATTACATGCTTCGATTCGATAAGGCTAGGCCACTTTATGCCCTTTTTAGTGAAAGAAAAAGGGTCAAAAACGAGTAAAATCCGTAAATTAACAAGGAAATTCACTTTACCACCATTCTGGCCGTATTTGAAATTTCTAAAATCAACCATGGAAGTAGTAGATATGCTCATCAGATTTCCTAGGAACTATTACATGCTTCGATTCGATAAGGCTAGGCCACTTTATGCCCTTTTTAGTGAAAGAAAAATGATCAAAATCGAGTAAAATCCGTAAATTAACAAGGAAATTACCCCTATGTTGGCTGTTTTTGAAAATTCTAACATAGACCACTAAAGTCGTAGATATGTTTGTTAGCTTTCCTAGGAACTATTACATGCTTCGATTTGATAAGGCTAAGCCACTTTATGCCTTTTTTAGTGAAAGAAAAAGGGTCAAAAACGGGTAAAATCCGAAAATTAACAAGGAAATTCACTTTACCACCATTTTGGCCATTTTTGAAATTTCTAAAATCAACCATGGAAGTCGTAGATATGCTCATTAGATTTCCTAGGAACTATTACATGCTTCGATTCGATAAGGCTAGGCACTTTATGCCCTTTTTAGTGAAAGAAAAAGGATCAAAATCGAGTAAAATCCGTAAATTAACAAGGAAATTCACTTTACCACCATTTTGGCCGTTTTTGAAATTTCTAAAAACAACCATGGAAGTCGTAGATATGCTCGTTAGATTTCCTAGTAACTATTGCATACTTCGATTCGATAAGGCTAGGCCACTTTATGCCTTTTTTAGTGAAAGAAAAGGGTCAAAAACGGGTAAAATCCGTAAATTAACAAGGAAATTACCCCCATGTTGGCCGTTTTTGAAAATTCAAATATAAACAATGGAACTCGTAGATATGCTTGTTAGATTTCCTAGGAACTATTACATGCTTCTATTTGATAAGGCTAGGCCACTTTATGCCCTTTTTAGTGAAAGAAAAAGGGTCAAAAACGAGTAAAATCCGTAAATTAACAAGGAAATTCACTTTACCACCATTTTGGCCGTATTTGAAATTTCTAAAATCAACCATGGAAGTCGTAGATATGCTCATTAGATTTCCTAGGAACTATTACATGCTTCGATTCGATAAGGCTAGGCCACTTTATGCCCTTTTTAGTGAAAGAAAAAGGGTCAAAAACGAGTAAAATCCGTAAATTAACAAGGAAATTCACTTTACCACCATTCTGGCCGTATTTGAAATTTCTAAAATCAACCATGGAAGTAGTAGATATGCTCATCAGATTTCCTAGGAACTATTACATGCTTCGATTCGATAAGGCTAGGCCACTTTATGCCCTTTTTAGTGAAAGAAAAAGGATCAAAATCGAGTAAAATACGTAAATTAACAAGGAAATTACCCCCATGTTGGCCGTTTTTAAATAATCTAATATAAACCATCGAAGTCGTAGATATGCTTGTTAGATTTCCTAGGAACTATTACATGCTTCGATTCGATAAGGCTAGGCCACTTTATGCCCTTTTTAGTGAAAGAAAAATGATCAAAATCGAGTAAAATCCGTAAATTAACAAGGAAATTACCCCTATGTTGGCTGTTTTTGAAAATTCTAATATAGACCACTAAAGTCGTAGATATGTTTGTTAGCTTTCCTAGGAACTATGACATGCTTCGATTTGATAAGGCTAAGCCACTTTATGCCTTTTTTAGTGAAAGAAAAAGGGTCAAAAACGGGTAAAATCCGAAAATTAACAAGGAAATTCACTTTACCACCATTTTGGCCATTTTTGAAATTTCTAAAATCAACCATGGAAGTCGTAGATATGCTCATTAGATTTCCTAGGAACTATTACATGCTTCGATTCGATAAGGCTAGGCACTTTATGCCCTTTTTAGTGAAAGAAAAAGGATCAAAATCGAGTAAAATCCGTAAATTAACAAGGAAATCCACTTTACCACCATTTTGGCCGTTTTTGAAATTTCTAAAATCAACCATGGAAGTCGTAGATATGCTCGTTAGATTTCCTAGTAACTATTGCATACTTCGATTCGATAAGGCTAGGCCACTTTATGCCTTTTTTAGTGAAAGAAAAGGGTCAAAAACGGGTAAAATCCGTAAATTAACAAGGAAATTACCCCCATGTTGGCCGTTTTTGAAAATTCAAATATAAACCATGGAACTCGTAGATATGCTTGTTAGATTTCCTAGGAACTATTACATGCTTCTATTTGATAAGGCTAGGCCACTTTATGCCCTTTTTAGTGAAAGAAAAAGGGTCAAAAACGAGTAAAATCCGTAAATTAACAAGGAAATTCACTTTACCACCATTTTGGCCGTATTTGAAATTTCTAAAATCAACCATGGAAGTCGTAGATATGCTCATCAGATTTCCTAGGAACTATTACATGCTTCGATTCGATAAGGCTAGGCCACTTTATGCCCTTTTTAGTGAATGAAAAAGGATCAAAATCGAGTAAAATACGTAAATTAACAAGGAAATTACCCCCATGTTGGCCGTTTTTAAAAAATCTAATATAAACCATGGAAGTCGTGGATATGCTTGTTAGATTTCCTAGGAACTATTACATGCTTCGATTTGAAAAGGCTAGGCCACATTATGCCCTTTTTAGTGAAAGAAAAAGGGTCAAAAACGAGTAAAATCCGTAAATTAACCTATCCCCCATTTTAGCCGTTTTTGAAAATTCTAAAATCAACCATGGAAGTCATAGATATGCTCGTTAGATTTCCTAGGTACTATTACATGCTTCGATTCGATAAGGCTAGGCCACTTTATGCTTTTTTTAGTGAAAGAAAAAGGATCAAAATCGAGTAAAATCCGTAAATTAACAAGGAAATTCACTTAACCACCATTTTGGCCGTTTTTGAAATTTCTAAAATCAACCATGGAAGTCGTAGATATGCTCGTTAGATTTCCTAGTAACTATTGCATACTTCGATTCGATAAGGCTAGGCCGCTTTATGCCCTTTTTAGTGAAAGAAAAAGGGTCAAAAACGAGTAAAATCCGTAAATTAACAAGGAAATTACCCCCATGTTGGCCGTTTTTAAAAATTCTAATATAAACCATGGAAGTCGTAGATATGGTTGTTAGATTTCCTAGGAACTATTACATGCTTCAATTCGATAAGGCTAGGCCACTTTATGCCTTTATTAGTGAAAGAAAAAAGTCAAAAACGAGTAAAATCCGTAAATTAACAAGGAAATTACCCCCATGTTGGCCGTTTTTGAAAATTGTAATATAAAAAATGGAAGTCGTAGATATGCTTGTTAGATTTCCTAGGAACTATTACATGCTTCGATTTGATAATGCTAGGCCACTTTATGCCCTTTTTAGTGAAAGAAAAAGGGTCAAAAACGAGTAAAATCCGTAAATTAACAAGGAAATTCACTTTACCACCATTTTGGCCGTATTTGAAATTTCTAAAATCAACCATGGAAGTCGTAGATATGCTCATTAGATTTCCTAGGAACTATTACATGCTTCGATTCGATAAGGCTAGGCCACTTTATGCCCTTTTTAGTGAAAGAAAAATGATCAAAATCGAGTAAAATCCGTAAATTAACAAGGAAATTACCCCTATGTTGGCTGTTTTTGAAAATTCTAATATAGACCACTAAAGTCGTAGATATGTTTGTTAGCTTTCCTAGGAACTATTACATGCTTCGATTTGATAAGGCTAGGCCACTTTATGCCTTTTTTAGTGAAAGAAAAACGGTCAAAAACGGGTAAAATCCGTAAATTAACAAGGAAATTCACTTTACCACCATTTTGGCCAATTTTGAAATTTCTAAAATCAACCATGGAAGTCGTAGATATGCTCATTAGATTTCCTAGGAACTATTACATGCTTCGATTCGATAAGGCTAGGCACTTTATGCCCTTTTTAGTGAAAGAAAAAGGATCAAAATCGAGTAAAATCCGTAAATTAACAAGGAAATTCACTTTACCACCATTTTGGCCGTTTTTGAAATTTCTAAAATCAACCATGGAAGTCGTAGATATGCTCGTTAGATTTCCTAGTAACTATTGCATACTTCGATTCGATAAGGCTAGGCCACTTTATGCCTTTTTTAGTGAAAGAAAAGGGTCAAAAACGGGTAAAATCCGTAAATTAACATGGAAATTACCCCCATGTTGGCCGTTTTTGAAAATTCAAATATAAACCATGGAACTCGTAGATATGCTTGTTAGATTTCCTAGGAACTATTACATGCTTCTATTTGATAAGGCTAGGCCACTTTATGCCCTTTTTAGTGAAAGAAAAAGGGTCAAAAACGAGTAAAATCCGTAAATTAACAAGGAAATTCACTTTACCACCATTTTGGCCGTATTTGAAATTTCTTAAATCAACCATGGAAGTCGTAGATATGCTCATTAGATTTCCTAGGAACTATTACATGCTTCGATTCGATAAGGCTAGGCCACTTTATGCCCTTTTTAGTGAAAGAAAAAGGGTCAAAAACGAGTAAAATCCGTAAATTAACAAGGAAATTCACTTTACCACCATTTTGACCGTATTTGAAATTTCTAAAATCAACCATGGAAGTCGTAGATATGCTCATCAGATTTCCTAGGAAGTATTACATGCTTCGATTTGATAAGGCTAGGCCACTTTATGCCCTTTTTAGTGAAAGAAAAAGGATCAAAATCGAGTAAAATACGTAAATTAACAAGGAAATTACCCCCATGTTGGCCGTTTTTAAATAATCTAATATAAACCATGGAAGTCGTAGATATGCTTGTTAGATTTCCTTGGAACTATTACATGCTTCGATTTGATAAGGCTAGGCCACTTTATGCCCTTTTTAGTGAAAGAAAAAGGGTCAAAAACGAGTAAAATCCGTAAATTAACCTATCCCCCATTTTGGCCGTTTTTGAAAATTCTAAAATGAACCATGGAAGTCATAGATATGCTCGTTAGATTTCCTAGGTACTATTACATGCTTCGATTCGATAAGGCTAGGCCACTTTATGCCTTTTTTAGTGAAAGAAAAGGGTCAAAAACGGGTAAAATCCGTAAATTAACAAGGAAATTACCCCCATGTTGGCCGTTTTTGAAAATTCAAATATAAACCATGGAACTCGTAGATATGCTTGTTAGATTTCCTAGGAACTATCACATGCTTCTATTTGATAAGGCTGGGCCACTTTATGCCCTTTTTAGTGAAAGAAAAAGGGTCAAAAACGAGTAAAATCCGTAAATTAACAAGGAAATTCACTTTACCACCATTTTGGCCGTATTTGAAATTTCTAAAATCAACCATGGAAGTCGTAGATATGCTCATTAGATTTCCTAGGAACTATTACATGCTTCGATTTGATAAGGCTAGGCCACTTTATGCCCTTTTTAGTGAAAGAAAAAGGGTCAAAAACGAGTAAAATCCGTAAATTAACAAGGAAATTCACTTTACCACCATTTTGACCGTATTTGAAATTTCTAAAATCAACCATGGAAGTCGTAGATATGCTCATCAGATTTCCTAGGAAGTATTACATGCTTCGATTCGATAAGGCTAGGCCACTTTATGCCCTTTTTAGTGAAAGAAAAAGGATCAAAATCGAGTAAAATACGTAAATTAACAAGGAAATTACCCCCATGTTGGCCGTTTTTAAATAATCTAATATAAACCATGGAAGTCGTAGATATGGTTGTTAGATTTCCTAGGAACTATTACATGCTTCAATTCGATAAGGCTAGGCCACTTTATGCCTTTATTAGTGAAAGAAAAAAGTCAAAAACGAGTAAAATCCGTAAATTAACAAGGAAATTACCCCCATGTTGGCCGTTTTTGAAAATTGTAATATAAAAAATGGAAGTCGTAGATATGCTTGTTAGATTTCCTAGGAACTATTACATGCTTCGATTTGATAATGCTAGGCCACTTTATGCCCTTTTTAGTGAAAGAAAAAGGGTCAAAAACGAGTAAAATCCGTAAATTAACAAGGAAATTCACTTTACCACCATTTTGGCCGTATTTGAAATATCTAAAATCAACCATGGAAGTCATAGATATGCTCATTAGATTTCCTAGGAACTATTACATGCTTCGATTCGATAAGGCTAGGCCACTTTATGCCCTTTTTAGTGAAAGAAAAATGATCAAAATCGAGTAAAATCCGTAAATTAACAAGGAAATTACCCCTATGTTGGCTGTTTTTGAAAATTCTAATATAGACCACTAAAGTCGTAGATATGTTTGTTAGCTTTCCTAGGAACTATGACATGCTTCGATTTGATAAGGCTAGGCCACTTTATGCCTTTTTTAGTGAAAGAAAAACGGTCAAAAACGGGTAAAATCCGTAAATTAACAAGGAAATTCACTTTACCACCATTTTGGCCAATTTTGAAATTTCTAAAATCAACCATGGAAGTCGTAGATATGCTCATTAGATTTCCTAGGAACTATTACATGCTTCGATTCGATAAGGCTAGGCACTTTATGCCCTTTTTAGTGAAAGAAAAAGGATCAAAATCGAGTAAAATCCGTAAATTAACAAGGAAATTCACTTTACCACCATTTTGGCCGTTTTTGAAATTTCTAAAATCAACCATGGAAGTCGTAGATATGCTCGTTAGATTTCCTAGTAACTATTGCATACTTCGATTCGATAAGGCTAGGCCACTTTATGCCTTTTTTAGTGAAAGAAAAGGGTCAAAAACGGGTAAAATCCGTAAATTAACAAGGAAATTACCCCCATGTTGGCCGTTTTTGAAAATTCAAATATAAACCATGGAACTCGTAGATATGCTTGTTAGATTTCCTAGGAACTATTACATGCTTCTATTTGATAAGGCTAGGCCGCTTTATGCCCTTTTTAGTGAAAGAAAAAGGGTCAAAAACGAGTAAAATCCGTAAATTAACAAGGAAATTCACTTTACCACCATTTTGGCCGTATTTGAAATTTCTAAAATCAACCATGTAAGTCGTAGATATGCTCATTAGATTTCCTAGGAACTATTACATGCTTCGATTCGATAAGGCTAGGCCACTTTATGCCCTTTTTAGTGAAAGAAAAAGGGTCAAAAACGAGTAAAATCCGTAAATTAACAAGGAAATTCACTTTACCACCATTTTGACCGTATTTGAAATTTCTAAAATCAACCATGGAAGTCGTAGATATGCTCATCAGATTTCCTAGGAAGTATTACATGCTTCGATTTGATAAGGCTAGGCCACTTTATGCCCTTTTTAGTGAAAGAAAAAGGATCAAAATCGAGTAAAATACGTAAATTAACAAGGAAATTACCCCCATGTTGGCCGTTTTTAAATAATCTAATATAAACCATGGAAGTCGTAGATATGCTTGTTAGATTTCCTTGGAACTATTACATGCTTCGATTTGATAAGGCTAGGCCACTTTATGCCCTTTTTAGTGAAAGAAAAAGGGTCAAAAACGAGTAAAATCCGTAAATTAACCTATCCCCCATTTTGGCCGTTTTTGAAATTTCTAAAATCAACCATGGAAGTCGTAGATATGCTCGTTAGATTTCCTAGTAACTATTGCATACTTCGATTCGATAAGGCTAGGCCACTTTATGCCTTTTTTAGTGAAAGAAAAGGGTCAAAAACGGGTAAAATCCGTAAATTAACAAGGAAATTACCCCCATGTTGGCCGTTTTTGAAAATTCAAATATAAACCATGGAACTCGTAGATATGCTTGTTAGATTTCCTAGGAACTATTACATGCTTCTATTTGATAAGGCTAGGCCACTTTATGCCCTTTTTAGTGAAAGAAAAAGGGTCAAAAACGAGTAAAATCCGTAAATTAACAAGGAAATTCACTTTACCACCATTTTGGCCGTATTTGAAATTTCTAAAATCAACCATGGAAGTCGTAGATATGCTCATTAGATTTCCTAGGAACTATTACATGCTTCGATTCGATAAGGCTAGGCCACTTTATGCCCTTTTTAGTGAAAGAAAAAGGGTCAAAAACGAGTAAAATCCGTAAATTAACAAGGAAATTCACTTTACCACCATTTTGACCGTATTTGAAATTTCTAAAATCAACCATGGAAGTCGTAGATATGCTCATCAGATTTCCTAGGAAGTATTACATGCTTCGATTTGATAAGGCTAGGCCACTTTATGCCCTTTTTAGTGAAAGAAAAAGGATCAAAATCGAGTAAAATACGTAAATTAACAAGGAAATTACCCCCATGTTGGCCGTTTTTAAATAATCTAATATAAACCATGGAAGTCGTAGATATGCTTGTTAGATTTCCTTGGAACTATTACATGCTTCGATTTGATAAGGCTAGGCCACTTTATGCCCTTTTTAGTGAAAGAAAAAGGGTCAAAAACGAGTAAAATCCGTAAATTAACCTATCCCCCATTTTGGCCGTTTTTGAAAATTCTAAAATGAACCATGGAAGTCATAGATATGCTCGTTAGATTTCCTAGGTACTATTACATGCTTCGATTCGATAAGGCTAGGCCACTTTATGCCTTTTTTAGTGAAAGAAAAGGGTCAAAAACGGGTAAAATCCGTAAATTAACAAGGAAATTACCCCCATGTTGGCCGTTTTTGAAAATTCAAATATAAACCATGGAACTCGTAGATATGCTTGTTAGATTTCCTAGGAACTATTACATGCTTCTATTTGATAAGGCTAGGCCACTTTATGCCCTTTTTAGTGAAAGAAAAAGGGTCAAAAACGAGTAAAATCCGTAAATTAACAAGGAAATTCACTTTACCACCATTTTGGCCGTATTTGAAATTTCTAAAATCAACCATGGAAGTCGTAGATATGCTCATTAGATTTCCTAGGAACTATTACATGCTTCGATTCGATAAGGCTAGGCCACTTTATGCCCTTTTTAGTGAAAGAAAAAGGGTCAAAAACGAGTAAAATCCGTAAATTAACAAGGAAATTCACTTTACCACCATTTTGACCGTATTTGAAATTTCTAAAATCAACCATGGAAGTCGTAGATATGCTCATCAGATTTCCTAGGAAGTATTACATGCTTCGATTCGATAAGGCTAGGCCACTTTATGCCCTTTTTAGTGAAAGAAAAAGGATCAAAATCGAGTAAAATACGTAAATTAACAAGGAAATTACCCCCATGTTGGCCGTTTTTAAATAATCTAATATAAACCATGGAAGTCGTAGATATGCTTGTTAGATTTCCTTGGAACTATTACATGCTTCGATTTGATAAGGCTAGGCCACTTTATGCCCTTTTTAGTGAAAGAAAAAGGGTCAAAAACGAGTAAAATCCGTAAATTAACCTATCCCCCATTTTGGCCGTTTTTGAAAATTCTAAAATGAACCATGGAAGTCATAGATATGCTCGTTAGATTTCCTAGGTACTATTACATGCTTCGATTCGATAAGGCTAGGCCACTTTATGCCTTTATTAGTGAAAGAAAAAAGTCAAAAACGAGTAAAATCCGTAAATTAACAAGGAAATTACCCCCATGTTGGCCGTTTTTGAAAATTCTAATATAAAAAATGGAAGTCGTAGATATGCTTGTTAGATTTCCTAGGAACTATTACATGCTTCGATTTGATAATGCTAGGCCACTTTATGCCCTTTTTAGTGAAAGAAAAAGGGCCAAAAACGAGTAAAATCCGTAAATTAACAAGGAAATTCACTTTACCACCATTTTGGCCGTTTTTGAAATTTCTAAAATCAACCATGGAAGTCGTAGATATGCTCATTAGATTTCCTAGGAACTATTACATGCTTCGATTTGATAAGGCTAGGCCACTATATGCCCTTTTGAGTGAAAGAAAAATGATCAAAATCGAGTAAAATCCGTAAATTAACAAGGAAATTACCCCTATGTTGGCTGTTTTTGAAAATTCTAATATAGACCACTAAAGTCGTAGATATGTTTGTTAGCTTTCCTAGGAACTATTACATGCTTCGATTTGATAAGGCTAGGCCACTTTATGCCTTTTTTAGTGAAAGAAAAACGGTCAAAAACGGGTAAAATCCGTAAATTAACAAGGAAATTCACTTTACCACCATTTTGGCCATTTTTGAAATTTCTAAAATCAACCATGGAAGTCGTAGATATGCTCATTAGATTTCCTAGGAACTATTACATGCTTCGATTCGATAAGGCTAGGCACTTTATGCCATTTTTAGTGAAAGAAAAAGGATCAAAATCGGGTAAAATCCGTAAATTAACAAGGAAATTCACTTTACCACCATTTTGGCCGTTTTTGAAATTTCTAAAATCAACCATGGAAGTCGTAGATATGCTCGTTAGATTTCCTAGTAACTATTGCATACTTCGATTCGATAAGGCTAGGCCACTTTATGCCTTTTTTAGTGAAAGAAAAGGGTCAAAAACGGGTAAAATCCGTAAATTAACAAGGAAATTACCCCCATGTTGGCCGTTTTTGAAAATTCAAATATAAACCATGGAACTCGTAGATATGCTTGTTAGATTTCCTAGGAACTATTACATGCTTCTATTTGATAAGGCTAGGCCACTTTATGCCCTTTTTAGTGAAAGAAAAAGGGTCAAAAACGAGTAAAATCCGTAAATTAACAAGGAAATTCACTTTACCACCATTTTGGCCGTATTTGAAATTTCTAAAATCAACCATGGAAGTCGTAGATATGCTCATTAGATTTCCTAGGAACTATTACATGCTTCGATTCGATAAGGCTAGGCCACTTTATGCCCTTTTTAGTGAAAGAAAAAGGGTCAAAAACGAGTAAAATCCGTAAATTAACAAGGAAATTCACTTTACCCCCATTTTGGCCGTATTTGAAATTTCTAAAATCAACCATGGAAGTCGTAGATATGCTCGTTAGATTTCCTAGTAACTATTGCATACTTCGATTCGATAAGGCTAGGCCACTTTATGCCTTTTTTAGTGAAAGAAACGGGTCAAAAACGGGTAAAATCCGTAAATTAACAAGGAAATTACCCCCATGTTGGCCGTTTTTGAAAATTCAAATATAAACCTTGGAACTCGTAGATATGCTTGTTAGATTTCCTAGGAACTATTACATGCTTCTATTTGATAAGGCTAGGCCACTTTATGCCCTTTTTAGTGAAAGAAAAAGGGTCAAAAACGAGTAAAATCCGTAAATTAACATGGAAATTCACTTTACCACCATTTTGGCCGTATTTGAAATTTCTAAAATCAACCATGGAAGTCGTAGATATGCTCATTAGATTTCCTAGGAACTATTACATGCTTCGATTCGATAAGGCTAGGCCACTTTATGCCCTTTTTAGTGAAAGAAAAAGGGTCAAAAACGAGTAAAATCCGTAAATTAACAAGGAAATTCACTTTACCACCATTCTGGCCGTATTTGAAATTTCTAAAATCAACCATGGAAGTAGTAGATATGCTCATCAGATTTCCTAGGAACTATTACATGCTTCGATTCGATAAGGCTAGGCCACTTTATGCCCTTTTTAGTGAAAGAAAAATGATCAAAATCGAGTAAAATCCGTAAATTAACAAGGAAATTACCCCTATGTTGGCTGTTTTTGAAAATTCTAATATAGACCACTAAAGTCGTAGATATGTTTGTTAGCTTTCCTAGGAACTATTACATGCTTCGATTTGATAAGGCTAAGCCACTTTATTCCTTTTTTAGTGAAAGAAAAAGGGTCAAAAACGGGTAAAATCCGAAAATTAACAAGGAAATTCACTTTACCACCATTTTGGCCATTTTTGAAATTTCTAAAATCAACCATGGAAGTCGTAGATATGCTCATTAGATTTCCTAGGAACTATTACATGCTTCGATTCGATAAGGCTAGGCACTTTATGCCCTTTTTAGTGAAAGAAAAAGGATCAAAATCGAGTAAAATCCGTAAATTAACAAGGAAATTCACTTTACCACCATTTTGGCCGTTTTTGAAATTTCTAAAATCAACCATGGAAGTCGTAGATATGCTCGTTAGATTTCCTAGTAACTATTGCATACTTCGATTCGATAAGGCTAGGCCACTTTATGCCTTTTTTAGTGAAAGAAAAGGGTCAAAAACGGGTAAAATCCGTAAATTAACAAGGAAATTACCCCCATGTTGGCCGTTTTTGAAAATTCAAATATAAACAATGGAACTCGTAGATATGCTTGTTAGATTTCCTAGGAACTATTACATGCTTCTATTTGATAAGGCTAGGCCACTTTATGCCCTTTTTAGTGAAAGAAAAAGGGTCAAAAACGAGTAAAATCCGTAAATTAACAAGGAAATTCACTTTACCACCATTTTGGCCGTATTTGAAATTTCTAAAATCAACCATGGAAGTCGTAGATATGCTCATTAGATTTCCTAGGAACTATTACATGCTTCGATTCGATAAGGCTAGGCCACTTTATGCCCTTTTTAGTGAAAGAAAAAGGGTCAAAAACGAGTAAAATCCGTAAATTAACAAGGAAATTCACTTTACCACCATTCTGGCCGTATTTGAAATTTCTAAAATCAACCATGGAAGTAGTAGATATGCTCATCAGATTTCCTAGGAACTATTACATGCTTCGATTCGATAAGGCTAGGCCACTTTATGCCCTTTTTAGTGAAAGAAAAAGGATCAAAATCGAGTAAAATACGTAAATTAACAAGGAAATTACCCCCATGTTGGCCGTTTTTAAATAATCTAATATAAACCATCGAAGTCGTAGATATGCTTGTTAGATTTCCTAGGAACTATTACATGCTTCGATTCGATAAGGCTAGGCCACTTTATGCCCTTTTTAGTGAAAGAAAAATGATCAAAATCGAGTAAAATCCGTAAATTAACAAGGAAATTACCCCTATGTTGGCTGTTTTTGAAAATTCTAATATAGACCACTAAAGTCGTAGATATGTTTGTTAGCTTTCCTAGGAACTATTACATGCTTCGATTTGATAAGGCTAAGCCACTTTATGCCTTTTTTAGTGAAAGAAAAAGGGTCAAAAACGGGTAAAATCCGAAAATTAACAAGGAAATTCACTTTACCACCATTTTGGCCATTTTTGAAATTTCTAAAATCAACCATGGAAGTCGTAGATATGCTCATTAGATTTCCTAGGAACTATTACATGCTTCGATTCGATAAGGCTAGGCACTTTATGCCCTTTTTAGTGAAAGAAAAAGGATCAAAATCGAGTAAAATCCGTAAATTAACAAGGAAATTCACTTTACCACCATTTTGGCCGTTTTTGAAATTTCTAAAATCAACCATGGAAGTCGTAGATATGCTCGTTAGATTTCCTAGTAACTATTGCATACTTCGATTCGATAAGGCTAGGCCACTTTATGCCTTTTTTAGTGAAAGAAAAGGGTCAAAAACGGGTAAAATCCGTAAATTAACAAGGAAATTACCCCCATGTTGGCCGTTTTTGAAAATTCAAATATAAACCATGGAACTCGTAGATATGCTTGTTAGATTTCCTAGGAACTATTACATGCTTCTATTTGATAAGGCTAGGCCACTTTATGCCCTTTTTAGTGAAAGAAAAAGGGTCAAAAACGAGTAAAATCCGTAAATTAACAAGGAAATTCACTTTACCACCATTTTGGCCGTATTTGAAATTTCTAAAATCAACCATGGAAGTCATAGATATGCTCATCAGATTTCCTAGGAACTATTACATGCTTCGATTCGATAAGGCTAGGCCACTTTATGCCCTTTTTAGTGAATGAAAAAGGATCAAAATCGAGTAAAATACGTAAATTAACAAGGAAATTACCCCCATGTTGGCCGTTTTTAAAAAATCTAATATAAACCATGGAAGTCGTGGATATGCTTGTTAGATTTCCTAGGAACTATTACATGCTTCGATTTGAAAAGGCTAGGCCACATTATGCCCTTTTTAGTGAAAGAAAAAGGGTCAAAAACGAGTAAAATCCGTAAATTAACCTATCCCCCATTTTAGCCGTTTTTGAAAATTCTAAAATCAACCATGGAAGTCATAGATATGCTCGTTAGATTTCCTAGGTACTATTACATGCTTCGATTCGATAAGGCTAGGCCACTTTATGCTTTTTTTAGTGAAAGAAAAAGGATCAAAATCGAGTAAAATCCGTAAATTAACAAGGAAATTCACTTAACCACCATTTTGGCCGTTTTTGAAATTTCTAAAATCAACCATGGAAGTCGTAGATATGCTCGTTAGATTTCCTAGTAACTATTGCATACTTCGATTCGATAAGGCTAGGCCGCTTTATGCCCTTTTTAGTGAAAGAAAAAGGGTCAAAAACGAGTAAAATCCGTAAATTAACAAGGAAATTACCCCCATGTTGGCCGTTTTTAAAAATTCTAATATAAACCATGGAAGTCGTAGATATGGTTGTTAGATTTCCTAGGAACTATTACATGCTTCAATTCGATAAGGCTAGGCCACTTTATGCCTTTATTAGTGAAAGAAAAAAGTCAAAAACGAGTAAAATCCGTAAATTAACAAGGAAATTACCCCCATGTTGGCCGTTTTTGAAAATTGTAATATAAAAAATGGAAGTCGTAGATATGCTTGTTAGATTTCCTAGGAACTATTACATGCTTCGATTTGATAATGCTAGGCCACTTTATGCCCTTTTTAGTGAAAGAAAAAGGGTCAAAAACGAGTAAAATCCGTAAATTAACAAGGAAATTCACTTTACCACCATTTTGGCCGTATTTGAAATTTCTAAAATCAACCATGGAAGTCGTAGATATGCTCATTAGATTTCCTAGGAACTATTACATGCTTCGATTCGATAAGGCTAGGCCACTTTATGCCCTTTTTAGTGAAAGAAAAATGATCAAAATCGAGTAAAATCCGTAAATTAACAAGGAAATTACCCCTATGTTGGCTGTTTTTGAAAATTCTAATATAGACCACTAAAGTCGTAGATATGTTTGTTAGCTTTCCTAGGAACTATTACATGCTTCGATTTGATAAGGCTAGGCCACTTTATGCCTTTTTTAGTGAAAGAAAAACGGTCAAAAACGGGTAAAATCCGTAAATTAACAAGGAAATTCACTTTACCACCATTTTGGCCAATTTTGAAATTTCTAAAATCAACCATGGAAGTCGTAGATATGCTCATTAGATTTCCTAGGAACTATTACATGCTTCGATTCGATAAGGCTAGGCACTTTATGCCCTTTTTAGTGAAAGAAAAAGGATCAAAATCGAGTAAAATCCGTAAATTAACAAGGAAATTCACTTTACCACCATTTTGGCCGTTTTTGAAATTTCTAAAATCAACCATGGAAGTCGTAGATATGCTCGTTAGATTTCCTAGTAACTATTGCATACTTCGATTCGATAAGGCTAGGCCACTTTATGCCTTTTTTAGTGAAAGAAAAGGGTCAAAAACGGGTAAAATCCGTAAATTAACAAGGAAATTACCCCCATGTTGGCCGTTTTTGAAAATTCAAATATAAACCATGGAACTCGTAGATATGCTTGTTAGATTTCCCAGGAACTATTACATGCTTCTATTTGATAAGGCTAGGCCACTTTATGCCCTTTTTAGTGAAAGAAAAAGGGTCAAAAACGAGTAAAATCCGTAAATTAACAAGGAAATTCACTTTACCACCATTTTGGCCGTATTTGAAATTTCTAAAATCAACCATGGAAGTCGTAGATATGCTCATTAGATTTCCTAGGAACTATTACATGCTTCGATTCGATAAGGCTAGGCCACTTTATGCCCTTTTTAGTGAAAGAAAAAGGGTCAAAAACGAGTAAAATCCGTAAATTAACAAGGAAATTCACTTTACCACCATTTTGACCGTATTTGAAATTTCTAAAATCAACCATGGAAGTCGTAGATATGCTCATCAGATTTCCTAGGAAGTATTACATGCTTCGATTTGATAAGGCTAGGCCACTTTATGCCCTTTTTAGTGAAAGAAAAAGGATCAAAATCGAGTAAAATACGTAAATTAACAAGGAAATTACCCCCATGTTGGCCGTTTTTAAATAATCTAATATAAACCATGGAAGTCGTAGATATGCTTGTTAGATTTCCTTGGAACTATTACATGCTTCGATTTGATAAGGCTAGGCCACTTTATGCCCTTTTTAGTGAAAGAAAAAGGGTCAAAAACGAGTAAAATCCGTAAATTAACCTATCCCCCATTTTGGCCGTTTTTGAAAATTCTAAAATGAACCATGGAAGTCATAGATATGCTCGTTAGATTTCCTAGGTACTATTACATGCTTCGATTCGATAAGGCTAGGCCACTTTATGCCTTTTTTAGTGAAAGAAAAGGGTCAAAAACGGGTAAAATCCGTAAATTAACAAGGAAATTACCCCCATGTTGGCCGTTTTTGAAAATTCAAATATAAACCATGGAACTCGAAGATATGCTTGTTAGATTTCCTAGGAACTATTACATGCTTCTATTTGATAAGGCTAGGCCACTTTATGCCCTTTTTAGTGAAAGAAAAAGGGTCAAAAACGTGTAAAATCCGTAAATTAACAAGGAAATTCACTTTACCACCATTTTGGCCGTATTTGAAATTTCTAAAATCAACCATGGAAGTCGTAGATATGCTCATTAGATTTCCTAGGAACTATTACATGCTTCGATTCGATAAGGCTAGGCCACTTTATGCCCTTTTTAGTGAAAGAAAAAGGGTCAAAAACGAGTAAAATCCGTAAATTAACAAGGAAATTCACTTTACCACCATTTTGACCGTATTTGAAATTTCTAAAATCAACCATGGAAGTCGTAGATATGCTCATCAGATTTCCTAGGAAGTATTACATGCTTCGATTCGATAAGGCTAGGCCACTTTATGCCCTTTTTAGTGAAAGAAAAAGGATCAAAATCGAGTAAAATACGTAAATTAACAAGGAAATTACCCCCATGTTGGCCGTTTTTAAATAATCTAATATAAACCATGGAAGTCGTAGATATGCTTGTTAGATTTCCTTGGAACTATTACATGCTTCGATTTGATAAGGCTAGGCCACTTTATGCCCTTTTTAGTGAAAGAAAAAGGGTCAAAAACGAGTAAAATCCGTAAATTAACCTATCCCCAATTTTGGCCGTTTTTGAAAATTCTAAAATGAACCATGGAAGTCATAGATATGCTCGTTAGATTTCCTAGGTACTATTACATGCTTCGATTCGATAAGGCTAGGCCACTTTATGCCTTTATTAGTGAAAGAAAAAAGTCAAAAACGAGTAAAATCCGTAAATTAACAAGGAAATTACCCCCATGTTGGCCGTTTTTGAAAATTCTAATATAAAAAATGGAAGTCGTAGATATGCTTGTTAGATTTCCTAGGAACTATTACATGCTTCGATTTGATAATGCTAGGCCACTTTATGCCCTTTTTAGTGAAAGAAAAAGGGCCAAAAACGAGTAAAATCCGTAAATTAACAAGGAAATTCACTTTACCACCATTTTGGCCGTTTTTGAAATTTCTAAAATCAACCATGGAAGTCGTAGATATGCTCATTAGATTTCCTAGGAACTATTACATGCTTCGATTCGATAAGGCTAGGCCACTATATGCCCTTTTTAGTGAAAGAAAAATGATCAAAATCGAGTAAAATCCGTAAATTAACAAGGAAACTACCCCTATGTTGGCTGTTTTTGAAAATTCTAATATAGACCACTAAAGTCGTAAATATGTTTGTTAGCTTTCCTAGGAACTATTACATGCTTCGATTTGATAAGGCTAGGCCACTTTATGCCTTTTTTAGTGAAAGAAAAACGGTCAAAAACGGGTAAAATCCGTAAATTAACAAGGAAATTCAATTTACCACCATTTTGGCCATTTTTGAAATTTCTAAAATCAACCATGGAAGTCGTAGATATGCTCATTAGATTTCCTAGGAACTATTACATGCTTCGATTCGATAAGGCTAGGCACTTTATGCCATTTTTAGTGAAAGAAAAAGGATCAAAATCGGGTAAAATCCGTAAATTAACAAGGAAATTCACTTTACCACCATTTTGGCCGTTTTTGAAATTTCTAAAATCAACCATGGAAGTCGTAGATATGCTCGTTAGATTTCCTAGTAACTATTGCATACTTCGATTCGATAAGGCTAGGCCACTTTATGCCTTTTTTAGTGAAAGAAAAGGGTCAAAAACGGGTAAAATCCGTAAATTAACAAGGAAATTACCCCCATGTTGGCCGTTTTTGAAAATTCAAATATAAACCATGGAACTCGTAGATATGCTTGTTAGATTTCCTAGGAACTATTACATGCTTCTATTTGATAAGGCTAGGCCACTTTATGCCCTTTTTAGTGAAAGAAAAAGGGTCAAAAACGAGTAAAATCCGTAAATTAACAAGGAAATTCACTTTACCACCATTTTGGCCGTATTTGAAATTTCTAAAATCAACCATGGAAGTCGTAGATATGCTCATTAGATTTCCTAGGAACTATTACATGCTTCGATTCGATAAGGCTAGGCCACTTTATGCCCTTTTTAGTGAAAGAAAAAGGGTCAAAAACGAGTAAAATCCGTAAATTAACAAGGAAATTCACTTTACCACCATTTTGACCGTATTTGAAATTTCTAAAATCAACCATGGAAGTCGTAGATATGCTCATCAGATTTCCTAGGAAGTATTACAAGCTTCGATTCGATAAGGCTAGGCCACTTTATGCCCTTTTTAGTGAAAGAAAAAGGATCAAAATCGAGTAAAATACGTAAATTAACAAGGAAATTACCCCCATGTTGGCCGTTTTTAAATAATCTAATATAAACCATGGAAGTCGTAGATATGCTTGTTAGATTTCCTTGGAACTATTACATGCTTCGATTTGATAAGGCTAGGCCACTTTATGCCCTTTTTAGTGAAAGAAAAAGGATCAAAATCGAGTAAAATACGTAAATTAACAAGGAAATTACCCCCATGTTGGCCGTTTTTAAATAATCTAATATAAACCATGGAAGTCGTAGATATGCTTGTTAGATTTCCTTGGAACTATTACATGCTTCGATTTGATAAGGCTAGGCCACTTTATGCCCTTTTTAGTGAAAGAAAAAGGGTCAAAAACGAGTAAAATCCGTAAATTAACCTATCCCCCATTTTGGCCGTTTTTGAAAATTCTAAAATGAACCATGGAAGTCATAGATATGCTCGTTAGATTTCCTAGGTACTATTACATGCTTCGATTCGATAAGGCTAGGCCACTTTATGCCTTTATTAGTGAAAGAAAAAAGTCAAAAACGAGTAAAATCCGTAAATTAACAAGGAAATTACCCCCATGTTGGCCGTTTTTGAAAATTCTAATATAAAAAATGGAAGTCGTAGATATGCTTGTTAGATTTCCTAGGAACTATTACATGCTTCGATTTGATAATGCTAGGCCACTTTATGCCCTTTTTAGTGAAAGAAAAAGGGCCAAAAACGAGTAAAATCCGTAAATTAACAAGGAAATTCACTTTACCACCATTTTGGCCGTTTTTGAAATTTCTAAAATCAACCATGGAAGTCGTAGATATGCTCATTAGATTTCCTAGGAACTATTACATGCTTCGATTCGATAAGGCTAGGCCACTATATGCCCTTTTTAGTGAAAGAAAAATGATCAAAATCGAGTAAAATCCGTAAATTAACAAGGAAATTACCCCTATGTTGGCTGTTTTTGAAAATTCTAATATAGACCACTAAAGTCGTAGATATGTTTGTTAGCTTTCCTAGGAACTATTACATGCTTCGATTTGATAAGGCTAGGCCACTTTATGCCTTTTTTAGTGAAAGAAAAACGGTCAAAAACGGGTAAAATCCGTAAATTAACAAGGAAATTCACTTTACCACCATTTTGGCCATTTTCGAAATTTCTAAAATCAACCATGGAAGTCGTAGATATGCTCATTAGATTTCCTAGGAACTATTACATGCTTCGATTCGATAAGGCTAGGCACTTTATGCCATTTTTAGTGAAAGAAAAAGGATCAAAATCGAGTAAAATCCGTAAATTAACAAGGAAATTCACTTTACCACCATTTTGGCCGTTTTTGAAATTTCTAAAATCAACCATGGAAGTCGTAGATATGCTCGTTAGATTTCCTAGTAACTATTGCATACTTCGATTCGATAAGGCTAGGCCACTTTATGCCTTTTTTAGTGAAAGAAAAGGGTCAAAAACGGGTAAAATCCGTAAATTAACAAGGAAATTACCCCCATGTTGGCCGTTTTTGAAAATTCAAATATAAACCATGGAACTCGTAGATATGCTTGTTAGATTTCCTAGGAACTATTACATGCTTCTATTTGATAAGGCTAGGCCACTTTATGCCCTTTTTAGTGAAAGAAAAAGGGTCAAAAACGAGTAAAATCCGTAAATTAACAAGGAAATTCACTTTACCACCATTTTGGCCGTATTTGAAATTTCTAAAATCAACCATGGAAGTCATAGATATGCTCATTAGATTTCCTAGGAACTATTACATGCTTCGATTCGATAAGGCTAGGCCACTTTATGCCCTTTTTAGTGAAAGAAAAAGGGTCAAAAACGAGTAAAATCCGTAAATTAACAAGGAAATTCACTTTACCACCATTCTGGCCGTATTTGAAATTTCTAAAATCAACCATGGAAGTAGTAGATATGCTCATCAGATTTCCTAGGAACTATTACATGCTTCGATTCGATAAGGCTAGGCCACTTTATGCCCTTTTTAGTGAAAGAAAAAGGATCAAAATCGAGTAAAATACGTAAATTAACAAGGAAATTACCCCCATGTTGGCCGTTTTTAAATAATCTAATATAAACCATGGAAGTCGTAGATATGCTTGTTAGATTTCCTAGGAACTATTACATGCTTCGATTTGATAAGGCTAGGCCACTTTATGCCCTTTTTAGTGAAAGAAAAAGGGTCAAAAACGAGTAAAATCCGTAAATTAACAAGGAAATTCACTTTACCACCATTTTGGCCGTTTTTGAAATTTCTAAAATCAACCATGGAAGTCGTAGATATGCTCATTAGATTTCCTAGGAACTATTACATGCTTCTATTCGATAAGGCTAGGCCACTTTATGCCCTTTTTAGTGAAAGAAAAATGATCAAAATCGAGTAAAATCCGTAAATTAACAAGGAAATTACCCCTATGTTGGCTGTTTTTGAAAATTCTAATATAGACCACTAAAGTCGTAGATATGTTTGTTAGCTTTCCTAGGAACTATTACATGCTTCGATTTGATAAGGCTAGGCCACTTTATGCCTTTTTTAGTGAAAGAAAAAGGGTCAAAAACGGGTAAAATCCGTAAATTAACAAGGAAATTCACTTTACCACCATTTTGGCCATTTTTGAAATTTCTAAAATCAACCATGGAAGTCGTAGATATGCTCATTAGATTTCCTAGGAACTATTACATGCTTCGATTCGATAAGGCTAGGCACTTTATGCCCTTTTTAGTGAAAGAAAAAGGATCAAAATCGAGTAAAATCCGTAAATTAACAAGGAAATTCACTTTACCACCATTCTGGCCGTATTTGAAATTTCTAAAATCAACCATGGAAGTAGTAGATATGCTCATCAGATTTCCTAGGAAGTATTACATGCTTCGATTTGATAAGGCTAGGCCACTTTATGCCCTTTTTAGTGAAAGAAAAAGGATCAAAATCGAGTAAAATACGTAAATTAACAAGGAAATTACCCCCATGTTGGCCGTTTTTAAATAATCTAATATAAACCATGGAAGTCGTAGATATGCTTGTTAGATTTCCTTGGAACTATTACATGCTTCGATTTGATAAGGCTAGGCCACTTTATGCCCTTTTTAGTGAAAGAAAAAGGGTCAAAAACGAGTAAAATCCGTAAATTAACCTATCCCCCATTTTGGCCGTTTTTGAAAATTCTAAAATGAACCATGGAAGTCATAGATATGCTCGTTAGATTTCCTAGGTACTATTACATGCTTCGATTCGATAAGGCTAGGCCACTTTATGCCTTTTTTAGTGAAAGAAAAGGGTCAAAAACGGGTAAAATCCGTAAATTAACAAGGAAATTACCCCCATGTTGGCCGTTTTTGAAAATTCAAATATAAACCATGGAACTCGTAGATATGCTTGTTAGATTTCCTAGGAACTATTACATGCTTCTATTTGATAAGGCTAGGCCACTTTATGCCCTTTTTAGTGAAAGAAAAAGGGTCAAAAACGAGTAAAATCCGTAAATTAACAAGGAAATTCACTTTACCACCATTTTGGCCGTATTTGAAATTTCTAAAATCAACCATGGAAGTCGTAGATATGCTCATTAGATTTCCTAGGAACTATTACATGCTTCGATTCGATAAGGCTAGGCCACTTTATGCCCTTTTTAGTGAAAGAAAAAGGGTCAAAAACGAGTAAAATCCGTAAATTAACAAGGAAATTCACTTTACCACCATTTTGACCGTATTTGAAATTTCTAAAATCAACCATGGAAGTCGTAGATATGCTCATCAGATTTCCTAGGAAGTATTACATGCTTCGATTCGATAAGGCTAGGCCACTTTATGCCCTTTTTAGTGATAGAAAAAGGATCAAAATCGAGTAAAATACGTAAATTAACAAGGAAATTACCCCCATGTTGGCCGTTTTTAAATAATCTAATATAAACCATGGAAGTCGTAGATATGCTTGTTAGATTTCCTTGGAACTATTACATGCTTCGATTTGATAAGGCTAGGCCACTTTATGCCCTTTTTAGTGAAAGAAAAAGGGTCAAAAACGAGTAAAATCCGTAAATTAACCTATCCCCCATTTTGGCCGTTTTTGAAAATTCTAAAATGAACCATGGAAGTCATAGATATGCTCGTTAGATTTCCTAGGTACTATTACATGCTTCGATTCGATAAGGCTAGGCCACTTTATGCCTTTATTAGTGAAAGAAAAAAGTCAAAAACGAGTAAAATCCGTAAATTAACAAGGAAATTACCCCCATGTTGGCCGTTTTTGAAAATTCTAATATAAAAAATGGAAGTCGTAGATATGCTTGTTAGATTTCCTAGGAACTATTACATGCTTCGATTTGATAATGCTAGGCCACTTTATGCCCTTTTTAGTGAAAGAAAAAGGGCCAAAAACGAGTAAAATCCGTAAATTAACAAGGAAATTCACTTTACCACCATTTTGGCCGTTTTTGAAATTTCTAAAATCAACCATGGAAGTCGTAGATATGCTCATTAGATTTCCTAGGAACTATTACATGCTTCGATTCGATAAGGCTAGGCCACTATATGCCCTTTTTAGTGAAAGAAAAATGATCAAAATCGAGTAAAATCCGTAAATTAACAAGGAAATTACCCCTATGTTGGCTGTTTTTGAAAATTCTAATATAGACCACTAAAGTCGTAGATATGTTTGTTAGCTTTCCTAGGAACTATTACATGCTTCGATTTGATAAGGCTAGGCCACTTTATGCCTTTTTTAGTGAAAGAAAAACGGTCAAAAACGGGTAAAATCCGTAAATTAACAAGGAAATTCACTTTACCACCATTTTGGCCATTTTTGAAATTTCTAAAATCAACCATGGAAGTCGTAGATATGCTCATTAGATTTCCTAGGAACTATTACATGCTTCGATTCGATAAGGGTAGGCACTTTATGCCATTTTTAGTGAAAGAAAAAGGATCAAAATCGAGTAAAATCCGTAAATTAACAAGGAAATTCACTTTACCACCATTTTGGCCGTTTTTGAAATTTCTAAAATCAACCATGGAAGTCGTAGATATGCTCGTTAGATTTCCTAGTAACTATTGCATACTTCGATTCGATAAGGCTAGGCCACTTTATGCCTTTTTTAGTGAAAGAAAAGGGTCAAAAACGAGTAAAATCCGTAAATTAACCTATCCCCCATTTTGGCCGTTTTTGAAAATTCTAAAATGAACCATGGAAGTCATAGATATGCTCGTTAGATTTCCTAGGTACTATTACATGCTTCGATTCGATAAGGCTAGGCCACTTTATGCCTTTATTAGTGAAAGAAAAAAGTCAAAAACGAGTAAAATCCGTAAATTAACAAGGAAATTACCCCCATGTTGGCTGTTTTTGAAAATTCTAATATAAAAAATGGAAGTCGTAGATATGCTTGTTAGATTTCCTAGGAACTATTACATGCTTCGATTTGATAATGCTAGGCCACTTTATGCCCTTTTTAGTGAAAGAAAAAGGGCCAAAAACGAGTAAAATCCGTAAATTAACAAGGAAATTCACTTTACCACCATTTTGGCCGTTTTTGAAATTTCTAAAATCAACCATGGAAGTCGTAGATATGCTCATTAGATTTCCTAGGAACTATTACATGCTTCGATTCGATAAGGCTAGGCCACTATATGCCCTTTTTAGTGAAAGAAAAATGATCAAAATCGAGTAAAATCCGTAAATTAACAAGGAAATTACCCCTATGTTGGCTGTTTTTGAAAATTCTAATATAGACCACTAAAGTCGTAGATATGTTTGTTAGCTTTCCTAGGAACTATTACATGCTTCGATTTGATAAGGCTAGGCCACTTTATGCCTTTTTTAGTGAAAGAAAAACGGTCAAAAACGGGTAAAATCCGTAAATTAACAAGGAAATTCACTTTACCACCATTTTGGCCATTTTCGAAATTTCTAAAATCAACCATGGAAGTCGTAGATATGCTCATTAGATTTCCTAGGAACTATTACATGCTTCGATTCGATAAGGCTAGGCACTTTATGCCATTTTTAGTGAAAGAAAAAGGATCAAAATCGAGTAAAATCCGTAAATTAACAAGGAAATTCACTTTACCACCATTTTGGCCGTTTTTGAAATTTCTAAAATCAACCATGGAAGTCGTAGATATGCTCGTTAGATTTCCTAGTAACTATTGCATACTTCGATTCGATAAGGCTAGGCCACTTTATGCCATTTTTAGTGAAAGAAAAGGGTCAAAAACGGGTAAAATCCGTAAATTAACAAAGGAAATTACCCCCATGTTGGCCGTTTTTGAAAATTCAAATATAAACCATGGAACTCGTAGATATGCTTGTTAGATTTCCTAGGAACTATTACATGCTTCTATTTGATAAGGCTAGGCCACTTTATGCCCTTTTTAGTGAAAGAAAAAGGGTCAAAAACGAGTAAAATCCGTAAATTAACAAGGAAATTCACTTTACCACCATTTTGGCCGTATTTGAAATTTCTAAAATCAACCATGGAAGTCATAGATATGCTCATTAGATTTCCTAGGAACTATTACATGCTTCGATTCGATAAGGCTAGGCCACTTTATGCCCTTTTTAGTGAAAGAAAAAGGGTCAAAAACGAGTAAAATCCGTAAATTAACAAGGAAATTCACTTTACCACCATTCTGGCCGTATTTGAAATTTCTAAAATCAACCATGGAAGTAGTAGATATGCTCATCAGATTTCCTAGGAACTATTACATGCTTCGATTCGATAAGGCTAGGCCACTTTATGCCCTTTTTAGTGAAAGAAAAAGGATCAAAATCGAGTAAAATACGTAAATTAACAAGGAAATTACCCCCATGTTGGCCGTTTTTAAATAATCTAATATAAACCATGGAAGTCGTAGATATGCTTGTTAGATTTCCTAGGAACTATTACATGCTTCGATTTGATAAGGCTAGGCCACTTTATGCCCTTTTTAGTGAAAGAAAAAGGGTCAAAAACGAGTAAAATCCGTAAATTAACAAGGAAATTCACTTTACCACCATTTTGGCCGTTTTTGAAATTTCTAAAATCAACCATGGAAGTCGTAGATATGCTCATTAGATTTCCTAGGAACTATTACATGCTTCGATTCGATAAGGCTAGGCCACTATATGCCCTTTTTAGTGAAAGAAAAATGATCAAAATCGAGTAAAATCCGTAAATTAACAAGGAAATTACCCCTATGTTGGCTGTTTTTGAAAATTCTAATATAGACCACTAAAGTCGTAGATATGTTTGTTAGCTTTCCTAGGAACTATTACATGCTTCGATTTGATAAGGCTAGGCCACTTTATGCCTTTTTTAGTGAAAGAAAAACGGTCAAAAACGGGTAAAATCCGTAAATTAACAAGGAAATTCACTTTACCACCATTTTGGCCATTTTCGAAATTTCTAAAATCAACCATGGAAGTCGTAGATATGCTCATTAGATTTCCTAGGAACTATTACATGCTTCGATTCGATAAGGCTAGGCACTTTATGCCATTTTTAGTGAAAGAAAAAGGATCAAAATCGAGTAAAATCCGTAAATTAACAAGGAAATTCACTTTACCACCATTTTGGCCGTTTTTGAAATTTCTAAAATCAACCATGGAAGTCGTAGATATGCTCGTTAGATTTCCTAGTAACTATTGCATACTTCGATTCGATAAGGCTAGGCCACTTTATGCCATTTTTAGTGAAAGAAAAGGGTCAAAAACGGGTAAAATCCGTAAATTAACAAGGAAATTACCCCCATGTTGGCCGTTTTTGAAAATTCAAATATAAACCATGGAACTCGTAGATATGCTTGTTAGATTTCCTAGGAACTATTACATGCTTCTATTTGATAAGGCTAGGCCACTTTATGCCCTTTTTAGTGAAAGAAAAAGGGTCAAAAACGAGTAAAATCCGTAAATTAACAAGGAAATTCACTTTACCACCATTTTGGCCGTATTTGAAATTTCTAAAATCAACCATGGAAGTCATAGATATGCTCATTAGATTTCCTAGGAACTATTACATGCTTCGATTCGATAAGGCTAGGCCACTTTATGCCCTTTTTAGTGAAAGAAAAAGGGTCAAAAACGAGTAAAATCCGTAAATTAACAAGGAAATTCACTTTACCACCATTCTGGCCGTATTTGAAATTTCTAAAATCAACCATGGAAGTAGTAGATATGCTCATCAGATTTCCTAGGAACTATTACATGCTTCGATTCGATAAGGCTAGGCCACTTTATGCCCTTTTTAGGGAAAGAAAAAGGATCAAAATCGAGTAAAATACGTAAATTAACAAGGAAATTACCCCCATGTTGGCCGTTTTTAAATAATCTAATATAAACCATGGAAGTCGTAGATATGCTTGTTAGATTTCCTAGGAACTATTACATGCTTCGATTTGATAAGGCTAGGCCACTTTATGCCCTTTTTAGTGAAAGAAAAAGGGTCAAAAACGAGTAAAATCCGTAAATTAACAAGGAAATTCACTTTACCACCATTTTGGCCGTTTTTGAAATTTCTAAAATCAACCATGGAAGTCGTAGATATGCTCATTAGATTTCCTAGGAACTATTACATGCTTCGATTCGATAAGGCTAGGCCACTATATGCCCTTTTTAGTGAAAGAAAAATGATCAAAATCGAGTAAAATCCGTAAATTAACAAGGAAATTACCCCTATGTTGGCTGTTTTTGAAAATTCTAATATAGACCACTAAAGTCGTAGATATGTTTGTTAGCTTTCCTAGGAACTATTACATGCTTCGATTTGATAAGGCTAGGCCACTTTATGCCTTTTTTAGTGAAAGAAAAACGGTCAAAAACGGGTAAAATCCGTAAATTAACAAGGAAATTCACTTTACCACCATTTTGGCCATTTTCGAAATTTCTAAAATCAACCATGGAAGTCGTAGATATGCTCATTAGATTTCCTAGGAACTATTACATGCTTCGATTCGATAAGGCTAGGCACTTTATGCCATTTTTAGTGAAAGAAAAAGGATCAAAATCGAGTAAAATCCGTAAATTAACAAGGAAATTCACTTTACCACCATTTTGGCCGTTTTTGAAATTTCTAAAATCAACCATGGAAGTCGTAGATATGCTCGTTAGATTTCCTAGTAACTATTGCATACTTCGATTCGATAAGGCTAGGCCACTTTATGCCATTTTTAGTGAAAGAAAAGGGTCAAAAACGGGTAAAATCCGTAAATTAACAAGGAAATTACCCCCATGTTGGCCGTTTTTGAAAATTCAAATATAAACCATGGAACTCGTAGATATGCTTGTTAGATTTCCTAGGAACTATTACATGCTTCTATTTGATAAGGCTAGGCCACTTTATGCCCTTTTTAGTGAAAGAAAAAGGGTCAAAAACGAGTAAAATCCGTAAATTAACAAGGAAATTCACTTTACCGCCATTCTGGCCGTATTTGAAATTTCTAAAATCAACCATGGAAGTAGTAGATATGCTCATCAGATTTCCTAGGAACTATTACATGCTTCGATTCGTTAAGGCTAGGCCACTTTATGCCCTTTTTAGTGAAAGAAAAAGGATCAAAATCGAGTAAAATACGTAAATTAACAAGGAAATTACCCCCATGTTGGCCGTTTTTAAATAATCTAATATAAACCATGGAAGTCGTAGATATGCTTGTTAGATTTCCTAGGAACTATTACATGCTTCGATTTGATAAGGCTAGGCCACTTTATGCCCTTTTTAGTGAAAGAAAAAGGGTCAAAAACGAGTAAAATCCGTAAATTAACAAGGAAATTCACTTTACCACCATTTTGGCCGTTTTTGAAATTTCTAAAATCAACCATGGAAGTCGTAGATATGCTCATTAGATTTCCTAGGAACTATTACATGCTTCTATTCGATAAGGCTAGGCCACTTTATGCCCTTTTTAGTGAAAGAAAAATGATCAAAATCGAGTAAAATCCGTAAATTAACAAGGAAATTACCCCTATGTTGGCTGTTTTTGAAAATTCTAATATAGACCACTAAAGTCGTAGATATGTTTGTTAGCTTTCCTAGGAACTATTACATGCTTCGATTTGATAAGGCTAGGCCACTTTATGCCTTTTTTAGTGAAAGAAAAAGGGTCAAAAACGGGTAAAATCCGTAAATTAACAAGGAAATTCACTTTACCACCATTTTGGCCATTTTTGAAATTTCTAAAATCAACCATGGAAGTCGTAGATATGCTCATTAGATTTCCTAGGAACTATTACATGCTTCGATTCGATAAGGCTAGGCACTTTATGCCCTTTTTAGTGAAAGAAAAAGGATCAAAATCGAGTAAAATCCGTAAATTAACAAGGAAATTCACTTTACCACCATTCTGGCCGTATTTGAAATTTCTAAAATCAACCATGGAAGTCATAGATATGCTCATTAGATTTCCTAGGAACTATTACATGCTTCGATTCGATAAGGCTAGGCCACTTTATGCCCTTTTTAGTGAAAGAAAAAGGGTCAAAAACGAGTAAAATCCGTAAATTAACAAGGAAATTCACTTTACCACCATTCTGGCCGTATTTGAAATTTCTAAAATCAACCATGGAAGTAGTAGATATGCTCATCAGATTTCCTAGGAACTATTACATGCTTCGATTCGATAAGGCTAGGCCACTTTATGCCCTTTTTAGTGAAAGAAAAAGGATCAAAATCGAGTAAAATACGTAAATTAACAAGGAAATTACCCCCATGTTGGCCGTTTTTAAATAATCTAATATAAACCATGGAAGTCGTAGATATGCTTGTTAGATTTCCTAGGAACTATTACATGCTTCGATTTGATAAGGCTAGGCCACTTTATGCCCTTTTTAGTGAAAGAAAAAGGGTCAAAAACGAGTAAAATCCGTAAATTAACAAGGAAATTCACTTTACCACCATTCTGGCCGTATTTGAAATTTCTAAAATCAACCATGGAAGTAGTAGATATGCTCATCAGATTTCCTAGGAACTATTACATGCTTCGATTCGATAAGGCTAGGCCACTTTATGCCCTTTTTAGTGAAAGAAAAAGGATCAAAATCGAGTAAAATACGTAAATTAACAAGGAAATTACCCCCATGTTGGCCGTTTTTAAATAATCTAATATAAACCATGGAAGTCGTAGATATGCTTGTTAGATTTCCTAGGAACTATTACATGCTTCGATTTGATAAGGCTAGGCCACTTTATGCCCTTTTTAGTGAAAGAAAAAGGGTCAAAAACGAGTAAAATCCGTAAATTAACAAGGAAATTCACTTTACCACCATTTTGGCCGTTTTTGAAATTTCTAAAATCAACCATGGAAGTCGTAGATATGCTCATTAGATTTCCTAGGAACTATTACATGCTTCGATTCGATAAGGCTAGGCCACTATATGCCCTTTTTAGTGAAAGAAAAATGATCAAAATCGAGTAAAATCCGTAAATTAACAAGGAAATTACCCCTATGTTGGCTGTTTTTGAAAATTCTAATATAGACCACTAAAGTCGTAGATATGTTTGTTAGCTTTCCTAGGAACTATTACATGCTTCGATTTGATAAGGCTAGGCCACTTTATGCCTTTTTTAGTGAAAGAAAAACGGTCAAAAACGGGTAAAATCCGTAAATTAACAAGGAAATTCACTTTACCACCATTTTGGCCATTTTCGAAATTTCTAAAATCAACCATGGAAGTCGTAGATATGCTCATTAGATTTCCTAGGAACTATTACATGCTTCGATTCGATAAGGCTAGGCACTTTATGCCATTTTTAGTGAAAGAAAAAGGATCAAAATCGAGTAAAATCCGTAAATTAACAAGGAAATTCACTTTACCACCATTTTGGCCGTTTTTGAAATTTCTAAAATCAACCATGGAAGTCGTAGATATGCTCGTTAGATTTCCTAGTAACTATTGCATACTTCGATTCGATAAGGCTAGGCCACTTTATGCCATTTTTAGTGAAAGAAAAGGGTCAAAAACGGGTAAAATCCGTAAATTAACAAGGAAATTACCCCCATGTTGGCCGTTTTTGAAAATTCAAATATAAACCATGGAACTCGTAGATATGCTTGTTAGATTTCCTAGGAACTATTACATGCTTCTATTTGATAAGGCTAGGCCACTTTATGCCCTTTTTAGTGAAAGAAAAAGGGTCAAAAACGAGTAAAATCCGTAAATTAACAAGGAAATTCACTTTACCACCATTTTGGCCGTATTTGAAATTTCTAAAATCAACCATGGAAGTCATAGATATGCTCATTAGATTTCCTAGGAACTATTACATGCTTCGATTCGATAAGGCTAGGCCACTTTATGCCCTTTTTAGTGAAAGAAAAAGGGTCAAAAACGAGTAAAATCCGTAAATTAACAAGGAAATTCACTTTACCACCATTCTGGCCGTATTTGAAATTTCTAAAATCAACCATGGAAGTAGTAGATATGCTCATCAGATTTCCTAGGAACTATTACATGCTTCGATTCGATAAGGCTAGGCCACTTTATGCCCTTTTTAGTGAAAGAAAAAGGATCAAAATCGAGTAAAATACGTAAATTAACAAGGAAATTACCCCCATGTTGGCCGTTTTTAAATAATCTAATATAAACCATGGAAGTCGTAGATATGCTTGTTAGATTTCCTAGGAACTATTACATGCTTCGATTTGATAAGGCTAGGCCACTTTATGCCCTTTTTAGTGAAAGAAAAAGGGTCAAAAACGAGTAAAATCCGTAAATTAACAAGGAAATTCACTTTACCACCATTTTGGCCGTTTTTGAAATTTCTAAAATCAACCATGGAAGTCGTAGATATGCTCATTAGATTTCCTAGGAACTATTACATGCTTCTATTCGATAAGGCTAGGCCACTTTATGCCCTTTTTAGTGAAAGAAAAATGATCAAAATCGAGTAAAATCCGTAAATTAACAAGGAAATTACCCCTATGTTGGCTGTTTTTGAAAATTCTAATATAGACCACTAAAGTCGTAGATATGTTTGTTAGCTTTCCTAGGAACTATTACATGCTTCGATTTGATAAGGCTAGGCCACTTTATGCCTTTTTTAGTGAAAGAAAAAGGGTCAAAAACGGGTAAAATCCGTAAATTAACAAGGAAATTCACTTTACCACCATTTTGGCCATTTTTGAAATTTCTAAAATCAACCATGGAAGTCGTAGATATGCTCATTAGATTTCCTAGGAACTATTACATGCTTCGATTCGATAAGGCTAGGCACTTTATGCCCTTTTTAGTGAAAGAAAAAGGATCAAAATCGAGTAAAATCCGTAAATTAACAAGGAAATTCACATTACCACCATTCTGGCCGTATTTGAAATTTCTAAAATCAACCATGGAAGTAGTAGATATGCTCATCAGATTTCCTAGGAAGTATTACATGCTTCGATTTGATAAGGCTAGGCCACTTTATGCCCTTTTTAGTGAAAGAAAAAGGATCAAAATCGAGTAAAATACGTAAATTAACAAGGAAATTACCCCCATGTTGGCCGTTTTTAAATAATCTAATATAAACCATGGAAGTCGTAGATATGCTTGTTAGATTTCCTTGGAACTATTACATGCTTCGATTTGATAAGGCTAGGCCACTTTATGCCCTTTTTAGTGAAAGAAAAAGGGTCAAAAACGAGTAAAATCCGTAAATTAACCTATCCCACATTTTGGCCGTTTTTGAAAATTCTAAAATGAACCATGGAAGTCATAGATATGCTCGTTAGATTTCCTAGGTACTATTACATGCTTCGATTCGATAAGGCTAGGCCACTTTATGCCTTTTTTAGTGAAAGAAAAGGGTCAAAAACGGGTAAAATCCGTAAATTAACAAGGAAATTACCCCCATGTTGGCCGTTTTTGAAAATTCAAATATAAACCATGGAACTCGTAGATATGCTTGTTAGATTTCCTAGGAACTATTACATGCTTCTATTTGATAAGGCTAGGCCACTTTATGCCCTTTTTAGTGAAAGAAAAAGGGTCAAAAACGAGTAAAATCCGTAAATTAACAAGGAAATTCACTTTACCACCATTTTGGCCGTATTTGAAATTTCTAAAATCAACCATGGAAGTCGTAGATATGCTCATTAGATTTCCTAGGAACTATTACATGCTTCGATTCGATAAGGCTAGGCCACTTTATGCCCTTTTTAGTGAAAGAAAAAGGGTCAAAAACGAGTAAAATCCGTAAATTAACAAGGAAATTCACTTTACCACCATTTTGACCGTATTTGAAATTTCTAAAATCAACCATGGAAGTCGTAGATATGCTCATCAGATTTCCTAGGAAGTATTACATGCTTCGATTCGATAAGGCTAGGCCACTTTATGCCCTTTTTAGTGATAGAAAAAGGATCAAAATCGAGTAAAATACGTAAATTAACAAGGAAATTACCCCCATGTTGGCCGTTTTTAAATAATCTAATATAAACCATGGAAGTCGTAGATATGCTTGTTAGATTTCCTTGGAACTATTACATGCTTCGATTTGATAAGGCTAGGCCACTTTATGCCCTTTTTAGTGGAAGAAAAAGGGTCAAAAACGAGTAAAATCCGTAAATTAACCTATCCCCCATTTTGGCCGTTTTTGAAAATTCTAAAATGAACCATGGAAGTCATAGATATGCTCGTTAGATTTCCTAGGTACTATTACATGCTTCGATTCGATAAGGCTAGGCCACTTTATGCCTTTATTAGTGAAAGAAAAAAGTCAAAAACGAGTAAAATCCGTAAATTAACAAGGAAATTACCCCCATGTTGGCCGTTTTTGAAATTTCTAAAATCAACCATGGAAGTCGTAGATATGCTCGTTAGATTTCCTAGTAACTATTGCATACTTCGATTCGATAAGGCTAGGCCACTTTATGCCTTTTTTAGTGAAAGAAAAGGGTCAAAAACGGGTAAAATCCGTAAATTAACAAGGAAATTACCCCCATGTTGGCCGTTTTTGAAAATTCAAATATAAACCATGGAACTCGTAGATATGCTTGTTAGATTTCCTAGGAACTATTACATGCTTCTATTTGATAAGGCTAGGCCACTTTATGCCCTTTTTAGTGAAAGAAAAAGGGTCAAAAACGAGTAAAATCCGTAAATTAACAAGGAAATTCACTTTACCACCATTTTGGCCGTATTTGAAATTTCTAAAATCAACCATGGAAGTCGTAGATATGCTCATTAGATTTCCTAGGAACTATTACATGCTTCGATTCGATAAGGCTAGGCCACTTTATGCCCTTTTTAGTGAAAGAAAAAGGGTCAAAAACGAGTAAAATCCGTAAATTAACAAGGAAATTCACTTTACCACCATTTTGACCGTATTTGAAATTTCTAAAATCAACCATGGAAGTCGTAGATATGCTCATCAGATTTCCTAGGAGGTATTACATGCTTCGATTCGATAAGGCTAGGCCACTTTATGCCCTTTTTAGTGAAAGAAAAAGGATCAAAATCGAGTAAAATACGTAAATTAACAAGGAAATTACCCCCATGTTGGCCGTTTTTAAATAATCTAATATAAACCATGGAAGTCGTAGATATGCTTGTTAGATTTCCTTGGAACTATTACATGCTTCGATTTGATAAGGCTAGGCCACTTTATGCCCTTTTTAGTGAAAGAAAAAGGGTCAAAAACGAGTAAAATCCGTAAATTAACCTATCCCCCATTTTGGCCGTTTTTGAAAATTCTAAAATGAACCATGGAAGTCATAGATATGCTCGTTAGATTTCCTAGGTACTATTACATGCTTCGATTCGATAAGGCTAGGCCACTTTATGCCTTTATTAGTGAAAGAAAAAAGTCAAAAACGAGTAAAATCCGTAAATTAACAAGGAAATTACCCCCATGTTGGCCGTTTTTGAAAATTCTAATATAAAAAATGGAAGTCGTAGATATGCTTGTTAGATTTCCTAGGAACTATTACATGCTTCGATTTGATAATGCTAGGCCACTTTATGCCCTTTTTAGTGAAAGAAAAAGGGCCAAAAACGAGTAAAATCCGTAAATTAACAAGGAAATTCACTTTACCACCATTTTGGCCGTTTTTGAAATTTCTAAAATCAACCATGGAAGTCGTAGATATGCTCATTAGATTTCCTAGGAACTATTACATGCTTCGATTCGATAAGGCTAGGCCACTATATGCCCTTTTTAGTGAAAGAAAAATGATCAAAATCGAGTAAAATCCGTAAATTAACAAGGAAATTACCCCTATGTTGGCTGTTTTTGAAAATTCTAATATAGACCACTAAAGTCGTAGATATGTTTGTTAGCTTTCCTAGGAACTATTACATGCTTCGATTTGATAAGGCTAGGCCACTTTATGCCTTTTTTAGTGAAAGAAAAACGGTCAAAAACGGGTAAAATCCGTAAATTAACAAGGAAATTCACTTTACCACCATTTTGGCCATTTTTGAAATTTCTAAAATCAACCATGGAAGTCGTAGATATGCTCATTAGATTTCCTAGGAACTATTACATGCTTCGATTCGATAAGGCTAGGCACTTTATGCCATTTTTAGTGAAAGAAAAAGGATCAAAATCGAGTAAAATCCGTAAATTAACAAGGAAATTCACTTTACCACCATTTTGGCCGTTTTTGAAATTTCTAAAATCAACCATGGAAGTCGTAGATATGCTCGTTAGATTTCCTAGTAACTATTGCATACTTCGATTCGATAAGGCTAGGCCACTTTATGCCTTTTTTAGTGAAAGAAAAGGGTCAAAAACGGGTAAAATCCGTAAATTAACAAGGAAATTACCCCCATGTTGGCCGTTTTTGAAAATTCAAATATAAACCATGGAACTCGTAGATATGCTTGTTAGATTTCCTAGGAACTATTACATGCTTCTATTTGATAAGGCTAGGCCACTTTATGCCCTTTTTAGTGAAAGAAAAAGGGTCAAAAACGAGTAAAATCCGTAAATTAACAAGGAAATTCACTTTACCACCATTTTGGCCGTATTTGAAATTTCTAAAATCAACCATGGAAGTCGTAGATATGCTCATTAGATTTCCTAGGAACTATTACATGCTTCGATTCGATAAGGCTAGGCCACTTTATGCCCTTTTTAGTGAAAGAAAAAGGGTCAAAAACGAGTAAAATCCGTAAATTAACAAGGAAATTCACTTTACCACCATTTTGACCGTATTTGAAATTTCTAAAATCAACCATGGAAGTCGTAGATATGCTCATCAGATTTCCTAGGAAGTATTACATGCTTCGATTCGATAAGGCTAGGCCACTTTATGCCCTTTTTAGTGAAAGAAAAAGGATCAAAATCGAGTAAAATACGTAAATTAACAAGGAAATTACCCCCATGTTGGCCGTTTTTAAATAATCTAATATAAACCATGGAAGTCGTAGATATGCTTGTTAGATTTCCTTGGAACTATTACATGCTTCGATTTGATAAGGCTAGGCCACTTTATGCCCTTTTTAGTGAAAGAAAAAGGGTCAAAAACGAGTAAAATCCGTAAATTAACCTATCCCCCATTTTGGCCGTTTTTGAAAATTCTAAAATGAACCATGGAAGTCATAGATATGCTCGTTAGATTTCCTAGGTACTATTACATGCTTCGATTCGATAAGGCTAGGCCACTTTATGCCTTTATTAGTGAAAGAAAAAAGTCAAAAACGAGTAAAATCCGTAAATTAACAAGGAAATTACCCCCATGTTGGCCGTTTTTGAAAATTCTAATATAAAAAATGGAAGTCGTAGATATGCTTGTTAGATTTCCTAGGAACTATTACATGCTTCGATTTGATAATGCTAGGCCACTTTATGCCCTTTTTAGTGAAAGAAAAAGGGCCAAAAACGAGTAAAATCCGTAAATTAACAAGGAAATTCACTTTACCACCATTTTGGCCGTTTTTGAAATTTCTAAAATCAACCATGGAAGTCGTAGATATGCTCATTAGATTTCCTAGGAACTATTACATGCTTCGATTCGATAAGGCTAGGCCACTATATGCCCTTTTTAGTGAAAGAAAAATGATCAAAATCGAGTAAAATCCGTAAATTAACAAGGAAATTACCCCTATGTTGGCTGTTTTTGAAAATTCTAATATAGACCACTAAAGTCGTAGATATGTTTGTTAGCTTTCCTAGGAACTATTACATGCTTCGATTTGATAAGGCTAGGCCACTTTATGCCTTTTTTAGTGAAAGAAAAACGGTCAAAAACGGGTAAAATCCGTAAATTAACAAGGAAATTCACTTTACCACCATTTTGGCCATTTTTGAAATTTCTAAAATCAACCATGGAAGTCGTAGATATGCTCATTAGATTTCCTAGGAACTATTACATGCTTCGATTCGATAAGGCTAGGCACTTTATGCCATTTTTAGTGAAAGAAAAAGGATCAAAATCGAGTAAAATCCGTAAATTAACAAGGAAATTCACTTTACCACCATTTTGGCCGTTTTTGAAATTTCTAAAATCAACCATGGAAGTCGTAGATATGCTCGTTAGATTTCCTAGTAACTATTGCATACTTCGATTCGATAAGGCTAGGCCACTTTATGCCTTTTTTAGTGAAAGAAAAGGGTCAAAAACGGGTAAAATCCGTAAATTAACAAGGAAATTACCCCCATGTTGGCCGTTTTTGAAAATTCAAATATAAACCATGGAACTCGTAGATATGCTTGTTAGATTTCCTAGGAACTATTACATGCTTCTATTTGATAAGGCTAGGCCACTTTATGCCCTTTTTAGTGAAAGAAAAAGGGTCAAAAACGAGTAAAATCCGTAAATTAACAAGGAAATTCACTTTACCACCATTTTGGCCGTATTTGAAATTTCTAAAATCAACCATGGAAGTCATAGATATGCTCATTAGATTTCCTAGGAACTATTACATGCTTCGATTCGATAAGGCTAGGCCACTTTATGCCCTTTTTAGTGAAAGAAAAAGGGTCAAAAACGAGTAAAATCCGTAAATTAACAAGGAAATTCACTTTACCACCATTCTGGCCGTATTTGAAATTTCTAAAATCAACCATGGAAGTAGTAGATATGCTCATCAGATTTCCTAGGAACTATTACATGCTTCGATTCGATAAGGCTAGGCCACTTTATGCCCTTTTTAGTGAAAGAAAAAGGATCAAAATCGAGTAAAATACGTAAATTAACAAGGAAATTACCCCCATGTTGGCCGTTTTTAAATAATCTAATATAAACCATGGAAGTCGTAGATATGCTTGTTAGATTTCCTAGGAACTATTACATGCTTCGATTTGATAAGGCTAGGCCACTTTATGCCCTTTTTAGTGAAAGAAAAAGGGTCAAAAACGAGTAAAATCCGTAAATTAACAAGGAAATTCACTTTACCACCATTTTGGCCGTTTTTGAAATTTCTAAAATCAACCATGGAAGTCGTAGATATGCTCATTAGATTTCCTAGGAACTATTACATGCTTCTATTCGATAAGGCTAGGCCACTTTATGCCCTTTTTAGTGAAAGAAAAATGATCAAAATCGAGTAAAATCCGTAAATTAACAAGGAAATTACCCCTATGTTGGCTGTTTTTGAAAATTCTAATATAGACCACTAAAGTCGTAGATATGTTTGTTAGCTTTCCTAGGAACTATTACATGCTTCGATTTGATAAGGCTAGGCCACTTTATGCCTTTTTTAGTGAAAGAAAAAGGGTTAAAAACGGGTAAAATCCGTAAATTAACAAGGAAATTCACTTTACCACCATTTTGGCCATTTTTGAAATTTCTAAAATCAACCATGGAAGTCGTAGATATGCTCATTAGATTTCCTAGGAACTATTACATGCTTCGATTCGATAAGGCTAGGCACTTTATGCCCTTTTTAGTGAAAGAAAAAGGATCAAAATCGAGTAAAATCCGTAAATTAACAAGGAAATTCACTTTACCACCATTTTGGCCGTTTTTGAAATTTCTAAAATCAACCATGGAAGTCGTAGATATGCTCGTTAGATTTCCTAGTAACTATTGCATACTTCGATTCGATAAGGCTAGGCCACTTTATGCCTTTTTTAGTGAAAGAAAAGGGTCAAAAACGGGTAAAATCCGTAAATTAACAAGGAAATTACCCCCATGTTGGCCGTTTTTGAAAATTCAAATATAAACCATGGAACTCGTAGATATGCTTGTTAGATTTCCTAGGAACTATTACATGCTTCTATTTGATAAGGCTAGGCCACTTTATGCCCTTTTTAGTGAAAGAAAAAGGGTCAAAAACGAGTAAAATCCGTAAATTAACAAGGAAATTCACTTTACCACCATTTTGGCCGTATTTGAAATTTCTAAAATCAACCATGGAAGTCGTAGATATGCTCATTAGATTTCCTAGGAACTATTACATGCTTCGATTCGATAAGGCTAGGCCACTTTATGCCCTTTTTAGTGAAAGAAAAAGGGTCAAAAACGAGTAAAATCCGTAAATTAACAAGGAAATTCACTTTACCACCATTTTGGCCGTATTTGAAATTTCTAAAATCAACCATGGAAGTCGTAGATATGCTCATCAGATTTCCTAGGAACTATTACATGCTTCGATTCGATAATGCTAGGCCACTTTATGCCCTTTTTAGTGAAAGAAAAAGGATCAAAATCGAGTAAAATACGTAAATTAACAAGGAAATTACCCCCATGTTGGCCGTTTTTAAATAATCTAATATAAACCATGGAAGTCGTAGATATGCTTGTTAGATTTCCTAGGAACTATTACATGCTTCGATTTGATAAGGCTAGGCCACTTTATGCCCTTTTTAGTGAAAGAAAAAGGGTCAAAAACGAGTAAAATCCGTAAATTAACCTATCCCCCATTTTGGCCGTTTTTGAAAATTCTAAAATGAACCATGGAAGTCATAGATATGCTCGTTAGATTTCCTAGGTACTATTACATGCTTCGATTCGTTAAGGCTAGGCCACTTTATGCCTTTTTTAGTGAAAGAAAAAGGGTCAAAAACGAGTAAAATCCGTAAATTAACAAGGAAATTACCCCCATGTTGGCCGTTTTTAAAAATTCTAATATAAACCATGGAAGTCGTAGATATGGTTGTTAGATTTGCTAGGAACTATTACATGCTTCGATTCGATAAGGCTAGGCCACTTTATGCCTTTATTAGTGAAAGAAAAAAGTCAAAAACGAGTAAAATCCGTAAATTAACAAGGAAATTACCCCCATGTTGGCCGTTTTTGAAAATTCTAATATAAAAAATGGAAGTCGTAGATATGCTTGTTAGATTTCCTAGGAACTATTACATGCTTCGATTTGATAATGCTAGGCCACTTTATGCCCTTTTTAGTGAAAGAAAAAGGGCCAAAAACGAGTAAAATCCGTAAATTAACAAGGAAATTCACTTTACCGCCATTTTGGCCGTTTTTGAAATTTCTAAAATCAACCATGGAAGTCGTAGATATGCTCATTAGATTTCCTAGGAACTATTACATGCTTCGATTCGATAAGGCTAGGCCACTTTATGCCCTTTTTAGTGAAAGAAAAATGATCAAAATCGAGTAAAATCCGTAAATTAACAAGGAAATTACCCCTATGTTGGCTGTTTTTGAAAATTCTAATATAGACCACTAAAGTCGTAGATATGTTTGTTAGCTTTCCTAGGAACTATTACATGCTTCGATTTGATAAGGCTAGGCCACTTTATGCCTTTTTTAGTGAAAGAAAAACGGTCAAAAACGGGTAAAATCCGTAAATTAACAAGGAAATTCACTTTACCACCATTTTGGCCATTTTTGAAATTTCTAAAATCAACCATGGAAGTCGTAGATATGCTCATTAGATTTCCTAGGAACTATTACATGCTTCGATTCGATAAGGCTAGGCACTTTATGCCCTTTTTAGTGAAAGAAAAAGGATCAAAATCGAGTAAAATCCGTAAATTAACAAGGAAATTCACTTTACCACCATTTTGGCCGTTTTTGAAATTTCTAAAATCAACCATGGAAGTCGTAGATATGCTCATTAGATTTCCTAGTAACTATTGCATACTTCGATTCGATAAGGCTAGGTCACTTTATGCCTTTTTTAGTGAAAGAAAAAGGATCAAAAACGAGTAAAATCCGTAAATTAACAAGGAAATTCACTTTACCACCATTTTGGCCGTATTTGAAATTTCTAAAATCAACCATGGAAGTCGTAGATATGCTCATCAGATTTCCTAGGAACTATTACATGCTTCGATTCGATAAGGCTAGGCCACTTTATGCCCTTTTTAGTGAAAGAAAAAGGATCAAAATCGAGTAAAATACGTAAATTAACAAGGAAATTACCCCCATGTTGGCCGTTTTTAAATAATCTAATATAAACCATGAAAGAAAAAGGGTCAAAAACGAGTAAAATCCGTAAATTAACCTATCCCCCATTTTGGCCGTTTTTGAAAATTCTAAAATGAACCATGGAAGTCATAGATATGCTTGTTAGATTTCCTAGGTACTATTACATGCTTCGATTCGTTAAGGCTAGGCCACTTTATGCCTTTTTTAGTGAAAGAAAAAGGGTCAAAAACGAGTAAAATCCGTAAATTAACAAGGAAATTACCCCCATGTTGGCCGTTTTTAAAAATTCTAATATAAACCATGGAAGTCGTAGATATGGTTGTTAGATTTGCTAGGAACTATTACATGCTTCGATTCGATAAGGCTAGGCCACTTTATGCCTTTATTAGTGAAAGAAAAAAGTCAAAAACGAGTAAAATCCGTAAATTAACAAGGAAATTACCCCCATGTTGGCCGTTTTTGAAAATTCTAATATAAAAAATGGAAGTCGTAGATATGCTTGTTAGATTTCCTAGGAACTATTACATGCTTCGATTTTATAATGCTAGGCCACTTTATGCCCTTTTTAGTGAAAGAAAAAGGGTCAAAAACGAGTAAAATCCGTAAATTAACAAGGAAATTCACTTTACCACCATTTTGGCCGTTTTTGAAATTTCTAAAATCAACCATGGAAGTCGTAGATATGCTCATTAGATTTCCTAGGAACTATTACATGCTTCGATTCGATAAGGCTAGGCCACTTCATGCCCTTTTTAGTGAAAGAAAAATGATCAAAATCGAGTAAAATCCGTAAATTAACAAGGAAATTACCCCTATGTTGGCTGTTTTTGAAAATTCTAATATAGACCACTAAAGTCGTAGATATGTTTGTTAGCTTTCCTAGGAACTATTACATGCTTCGATTTGATAAGGCTAGGCCACTTTATGCCTTTTTTAGTGAAAGAAAAACGGTCAAAAACGGGTAAAATCCGTAAATTAACAAGGAAATTCACTTTACCACCATTTTGGCCATTTTTGAAATTTCTAAAATCAACCATGGAAGTCGTAGATATGCTCATTAGATTTCCTAGGAACTATTACATGCTTCGATTCAATAAGGCTAGGCACTTTATGCCCTTTTTAGTGAAAGAAAAAGGATCAAAATCGAGTAAAATCCGTAAATTAACAAGGAAATTCACTTTACCACCATTTTGGCCGTTTTTGAAATTTCTAAAATCAACCATGGAAGTCGTAGATATGCTCGTTAGATTTCCTAGTAACTATTGCATACTTCGATTCGATAAGGCTAGGCCACTTTATGCCTTTTTTAGTGAAAGAAACGGGTCAAAAACGGGTAAAATCCGTAAATTAACAAGGAAATTCACTTTACCACCATTTTGGCCGTATTTGAAATTTCTAAAATCAACCATGGAAGTCGTAGATATGCTCATTAGATTTCCTAGTAACTATTGCATACTTCGATTCGATAAGGCTAGGTCACTTTATGCCTTTTTTAGTGAAAGAAAAGGGTCAAAAACGGGTAACATCCGTAAATTAACAAGTAAATTACCCCCATGTTGGCCGTTTTTGAAAATTCAAATATAAACCATGGAACTCGTAGATATGCTTGTTAGATTTCCTAGGAACTATTACATGCTTCTATTTGATAAGGCTAGGCCACTTTATGCCCTTTTTAGTGAAAGAAAAAGGGTCAAAAACGAGTAAAATCCGTAAATTAACAAGGAAATTCACTTTACCACCATTTTGGCCGTATTTGAAATTTCTAAAATCAACCATGGAAGTCGTAGATATGCTCATCAGATTTCCTAGGAACTATTACATGCTTCGATTCGATAAGGCTAGGCCACTTTATGCCCTTTTTAGTGAAAGAAAAAGGATCAAAATCGAGTAAAATACGTAAATTAACAAGGAAATTACCCCCATGTTGGCCGTTTTTAAATAATCTAATATAAACCATGGAAGTCGTAGATATGCTTGTTAGATTTCCTAGGAACTATTACATGCTTCGATTTGATAAGGCTAGGCCACTTTATGCCCTTTTTAGTGAAAGAAAAAGGGTCAAAAACGAGTAAAATCCGTAAATTAACCTATCCCCCATTTTGGCCGTTTTTGAAAATTCTAAAATGAACCATGGAAGTCATAGATATGCTCGTTAGATTTCCTAGGTACTATTACATGCTTCGATTCGTTAAGGCTAGGCCACTTTATGCCTTTTTTAGTGAAAGAAAAAGGGTCAAAAACGAGTAAAATCCGTAAATTAACAAGGAAATTACCCCCATGTTGGCCGTTTTTAAAAATTCTAATATAAACCATGGAAGTCGTAGATATGGTTGTTAGATTTGCTAGGAACTATTACATGCTTCGATTCGATAAGGCTAGGCCACTTTATGCCTTTATTAGTGAAAGAAAAAAGTCAAAAACGAGTAAAATCCGTAAATTAACAAGGAAATTCACTTTACCACCATTTTGGCCGTTTTTGAAATTTCTAAAATCAACCATGGAAGTCGTAGATATGCTCGTTAGATTTCCTAGTAACTATTGCATACTTCGATTCGATAAGGCTAGGCCACTTTATGCCTTTTTTAGTGAAAGAAACGGGTCAAAAACGGGTAAAATCCGTAAATTAACAAGGAAATTCACTTTACCACCATTTTGGCCGTATTTGAAATTTCTAAAATCAACCATGGAAGTCGTAGATATGCTCATTAGATTTCCTAGTAACTATTGCATACTTCGATTCGATAAGGCTAGGTCACTTTATGCCTTTTTTAGTGAAAGAAAAGGGTCAAAAACGGGTAAAATCCGTAAATTAACAAGGAAATTACCCCCATGTTGGCCGTTTTTGAAAATTCAAATATAAACCATGGAACTCGTAGATATGCTTGTTAGATTTCCTAGGAACTATTACATGCTTCTATTTGATAAGGCTAGGCCACTTTATGCCCTTTTTAGTGAAAGAAAAAGGGTCAAAAACGAGTAAAATCCGTAAATTAACAAGGAAATTCACTTTACCACCATTTTGGCCGTATTTGAAATTTCTAAAATCAACCATGGAAGTCGTAGATATGCTCATCAGATTTCCTAGGAACTATTACATGCTTCGATTCGATAAGGCTAGGCCACTTTATGCCCTTTTTAGTGAAAGAAAAAGGATCAAAATCGAGTAAAATACGTAAATTAACAAGGAAATTACCCCCATGTTGGCCGTTTTTAAATAATCTAATATAAACCATGGAAGTCGTAGATATGCTTGTTAGATTTCCTAGGAACTATTACATGCTTCGATTTGATAAGGCTAGGCCACTTTATGCCCTTTTTAGTGAAAGAAAAAGGGTCAAAAACGAGTAAAATCCGTAAATTAACCTATCCCCCATTTTGGCCGTTTTTGAAAATTCTAAAATGAACCATGGAAGTCATAGATATGCTCGTTAGATTTCCTAGGTACTATTACATGCTTTGATTCGTTAAGGCTAGGCCACTTTATGCCTTTTTTAGTGAAAGAAAAAGGGTCAAAAACGTGTAAAATCCGTAAATTAACAAGGAAATTACCCCCATGTTGGCCGTTTTTAAAAATTCTAATATAAACCATGGAAGTCGTAGATATGGTTGTTAGATTTGCTAGGAACTATTACATGCTTCGATTCGATAAGGCTAGGCCACTTTATGCCTTTATTAGTGAAAGAAAAAAGTCAAAAACGAGTAAAATCCGTAAATTAACAAGGAAATTACCCCCATGTTGGCCGTTTTTGAAAATTCTAATATAAAAAATGGAAGTCGTAGATATGCTTGTTAGATTTCCTAGGAACTATTACATGCTTCGATTTTATAATGCTAGGCCACTTTATGCCCTTTTTAGTGAAAGAAAAAGGGCCAAAAACGAGTAAAATCCGTAAATTAACAAGGAAATTCACTTTACCACCATTTTGGCCGTTTTTGAAATTTCTAAAATCAACCATGGAAGTCGTAGATATGCTCATTAGATTTCCTAGGAACTATTACATGCTTCGATTCGATAAGGCTAGGCCACTTTATGCCCTTTTTAGTGAAAGAAAAATGATCAAAATCGAGTAAAATCCGTAAATTAACAAGGAAATTACCCCTATGTTGGCTGTTTTTGAAAATTCTAATATAGACCACGAAAGTCGTAGATATGTTTGTTAGCTTTCCTAGGAACTATTACATGCTTCGATTTGATAAGGCTAGGCCACTTTATGCCTTTTTTAGTGAAAGAAAAACGGTCAAAAACGGGTAAAATCCGTAAATTAACAAGGAAATTCACTTTACCACCATTTTGGCCATTTTTGAAATTTCTAAAATCAACCATGGAAGTCGTAGATATGCTCATTAGATTTCCTAGGAACTATTACATGCTTCGATTCGATAAGGCTAGGCACTTTATGCCCTTTTTAGTGAAAGAAAAAGGATCAAAATCGAGTAAAATCCGTAAATTAACAAGGAAATTCACTTTACCACCATTTTGGCCGTTTTTGAAATTTCTAAAATCAACCATGGAAGTCGTAGATATGCTCGTTAGATTTCCTAGTAACTATTGCATACTTCGATTCGATAAGGCTAGGCCACTTTATGCCTTTTTTAGTGAAAGAAACGGGTCAAAAACGGGTAAAATCCGTAAATTAACAAGGAAATTACCCCCATGTTGGCCGTTTTTGAAAATTCAAATATAAACCTTGGAACTCGTAGATATGCTTGTTAGATTTCCTAGGAACTATTACATGCTTCTATTTGATAAGGCTAGGCCACTTTATGCCCTTTTTAGTGAAAGAAAAAGGGTCAAAAACGAGTAAAATCCGTAAATTAACAAGGAAATTCACTTTACCACCATTTTGGCTGAATTTGAAATTTCTAAAATCAACCATGGAAGTCGTAGATATGCTCATTAGATTTCCTAGGAACTATTACATGCTTCGATTCGATAAGGCTAGGCCACTTTATGCCTTTATTAGTGAAAGAAAAAAGTCAAAAACGAGTAAAATCCGTAAATTAACAAGGAAATTACCCCCATGTTGGCCGTTTTTGAAAATTCTAATATAAAAAATGGAAGTCGTAGATATGCTTGTTAGATTTCCTAGGAACTATTACATGCTTCGATTTTATAATGCTAGGCCACTTTATGCCCTTTTTAGTGAAAGAAAAAGGGCCAAAAACGAGTAAAATCCGTAAATTAACAAGGAAATTCACTTTACCACCATTTTGGCCGTTTTTGAAATTTCTAAAATCAACCATGGAAGTCGTAGATATGCTCATTAGATTTCCTAGGAACTATTACATGCTTCGATTCGATAAGGCTAGGCCACTTTATGCCCTTTTTAGTGAAAGAAAAATGATCAAAATCGAGTAAAATCCGTAAATTAACAAGGAAATTACCCCTATGTTGGCTGTTTTTGAAAATTCTAATATAGACCACGAAAGTCGTAGATATGTTTGTTAGCTTTCCTAGGAACTATTACATGCTTCGATTTGATAAGGCTAGGCCACTTTATGCCTTTTTTAGTGAAAGAAAAACGGTCAAAAACGGGTAAAATCCGTAAATTAACAAGGAAATTCACTTTACCACCATTTTGGCCATTTTTGAAATTTCTAAAATCAACCATGGAAGTCGTAGATATGCTCATTAGATTTCCTAGGAACTATTACATGCTTCGATTCGATAAGGCTAGGCACTTTATGCCCTTTTTAGTGAAAGAAAAAGGATCAAAATCGAGTAAAATCCGTAAATTAACAAGGAAATTCACTTTACCACCATTTTGGCCGTTTTTGAAATTTCTAAAATCAACCATGGAAGTCGTAGATATGCTCGTTAGATTTCCTAGTAACTATTGCATACTTCGATTCGATAAGGCTAGGCCACTTTATGCCTTTTTTAGTGAAAGAAACGGGTCAAAAACGGGTAAAATCCGTAAATTAACAAGGAAATTACCCCCATGTTGGCCGTTTTTGAAAATTCAAATATAAACCTTGGAACTCGTAGATATGCTTGTTAGATTTCCTAGGAACTATTACATGCTTCTATTTGATAAGGCTAGGCCACTTTATGCCCTTTTTAGTGAAAGAAAAAGGGTCAAAAACGAGTAAAATCCGTAAATTAACAAGGAAATTCACTTTACCACCATTTTGGCTGAATTTGAAATTTCTAAAATCAACCATGGAAGTCGTAGATATGCTCATTAGATTTCCTAGGAACTATTACATGCTTCGATTCGATAAGGCTAGGCCACTTTATGCCCTTTTTAGTGAAAGAAAAAGGGTCAAAAACGAGTAAAATCCGTAAATTAACAAGGAAATTCACTTTACCACCATTCTGGCCGTATTTGAAATTTCTAAAATCAACCATGGATGTAGTAGATATGCTCATCAGATTTCCTAGGAACTATTACATGCTTCGATTCGATAAGGCTAGGCCACTTTATGCCCTTTTTAGTGAAAGAAAAAGGATCAAAATCGAGTAAAATACGTAAATTAACAAGGAAATTACCCCCATGTTGGCCGTTTTTAAATAATCTAATATAAACCATGGAAGTCGTAGATATGCTTGTTAGATTTCCTAGGAACTATTACATGCTTTGATTTGATAAGGCTAGGCCACTTTATGCCCTTTTTAGTGAAAGAAAAAGGGTCAAAAACGAGTAAAATCCGTAAATTAACAAGGAAATTCACTTTACCACCATTTTGGCCGTTTTTGAAATTTCTAAAATCAACCATGGAAGTCGTAGATATGCTCATTAGATTTCCTAGGAACTATTACATGCTTCGATTCGATAAGGCTAGGCCACTATATGCCCTTTTTAGTGAAAGAAAAATGATCAAAATCGAGTAAAATCCGTAAATTAACAAGGAAATTACCCCTATGTTGGCTGTTTTTGAAAATTCTAATATAGACCACTAAAGTCGTAGAAATGTTTGTTAGCTTTCCTAGGAACTATTACATGCTTCGATTTGATAAGGCTAGGCCACTTTACGCCTTTTTTAGTGAAAGAAAAAGGGTCAAAAACGGGTAAAATCCGTAAATTAACAAGGAAATTCACTTTACCACCATTTTGGCCATTTTTGAAATTTCTAAAATCAACCATGGAAGTCGTAGATATGCTCATTAGATTTCCTAGGAACTATTACATGCTTCGATTCGATAAGGCTAGGCACTTTATGCCCTTTTTAGTGAAAGAAAAAGGATCAAAATCAAGTAAAATCCGTAAATTAACAAGGAAATTCACTTTACCACCATTTTGGCCGTTTTTGAAATTTCTAAAATCAACCATGGAAGTCGTAGATATGCTCGTTAGATTTCCTAGTAACTATTGCATACTTCGATTCGATAAGGCTAGGCCACTTTATGCCTTTTTTAGTGAAAGAAAAGGGTTAAAAACGGGTAAAATCCGTAAATTAACAAGGAAATTACCCCCATGTTGGCCGTTTTTGAAAATTCAAATATAAACCATGGAACTCGTAGATATGCTTGTTAGATTTCCTAGGAACTATTACATGCTTCTATTTGATAAGGCTAGGCCACTTTATGCCCTTTTTAGTGAAAGAAAAAGGGTCAAAAACGAGTAAAATCCGTAAATTAACAAGGAAATTCACTTTACCACCATTTTGGCTGAATTTGAAATTTCTAAAATCAACCATGGAAGTCGTAGATATGCTCATTAGATTTCCTAGGAACTATTACATGCTTCGATTCGATAAGGCTAGGCCACTTTATGCCCTTTTTAGTGAAAGAAAAAGGGTCAAAAACGAGTAAAATCCGTAAATTAACAAGGAAATTCACTTTACCACCATTCTGGCCGTATTTGAAATTTCTAAAATCAACCATGGATGTAGTAGATATGCTCATCAGATTTCCTAGGAACTATTACATGCTTCGATTCGATAAGGCTAGGCCACTTTATGCCCTTTTTAGTGAAAGAAAAAGGATCAAAATCGAGTAAAATACGTAAATTAACAAGGAAATTACCCCCATGTTGGCCGTTTTTAAATAATCTAATATAAACCATGGAAGTCGTAGATATGCTTGTTAGATTTCCTAGGAACTATTACATGCTTTGATTTGATAAGGCTAGGCCACTTTATGCCCTTTTTAGTGAAAGAAAAAGGGTCAAAAACGAGTAAAATCCGTAAATTAACAAGGAAATTCACTTTACCACCATTTTGGCCGTTTTTGAAATTTCTAAAATCAACCATGGAAGTCGTAGATATGCTCATTAGATTTCCTAGGAACTATTACATGCTTCGATTCGATAAGGCTAGGCCACTTTATGCCCTTTTTAGTGAAAGAAAAATGATCAAAATCGAGTAAAATCCGTAAATTAACAAGGAAATTACCCCTATGTTGGCTGTTTTTGAAAATTCTAATATAGACCACTAAAGTCGTAGAAATGTTTGTTAGCTTTCCTAGGAACTATTACATGCTTCGATTTGATAAGGCTAGGCCACTTTACGCCTTTTTTAGTGAAAGAAAAAGGGTCAAAAACGGGTAAAATCCGTAAATTAACAAGGAAATTCACTTTACCACCATTTTGGCCATTTTTGAAATTTCTAAAATCAACCATGGAAGTCGTAGATATGCTCATTAGATTTCCTAGGAACTATTACATGCTTCGATTCGATAAGGCTAGGCACTTTATGCCCTTTTTAGTGAAAGAAAAAGGATCAAAATCAAGTAAAATCCGTAAATTAACAAGGAAATTCACTTTACCACCATTTTGGCCGTTTTTGAAATTTCTAAAATCAACCATGGAAGTCGTAGATATGCTCGTTAGATTTCCTAGTAACTATTGCATACTTCGATTCGATAAGGCTAGGCCACTTTATGCCTTTTTTAGTGAAAGAAAAGGGTCAAAAACGGGTAAAATCCGTAAATTAACAAGGAAATTACCCCCATGTTGGCCGTTTTTGAAAATTCAAATATAAACCATGGAACTCGTAGATATGCTTGTTAGATTTCCTAGGAACTATTACATGCTTCTATTTGATAAGGCTAGGCCACTTTATGCCCTTTTTAGTGAAAGAAAAGGGTCAAAAACGAGTAAAATCCGTAAATTAACAAGGAAATTCACTTTACCACCATTTTGGCCGTATTTGAAATTTCTAAAATCAACCATGGAAGTCGTAGATATGCTCATCAGATTTCCTAGGAACTATTACATGCTTCGATTCGATAAGGCTAGGCCACTTTATGCCCTTTTTAGTGAATGAAAAAGGATCAAAATCGAGTAAAATACGTAAATTAACAAGGAAATTACCCCCATGTTGGCCGTTTTTAAAAAATCTAATATAAACCATGGAAGTCGTAGATATGCTTGTTAGATTTCCTAGGAACTATTACATGCTTCGATTTGATAAGGCTAGGCCACTTTATGCCCTTTTTAGTGAAAGAAAAAGGGTCAAAAACGAGTAAAATCCGTAAATTAACCTATCCCACATTTTGGCCGTTTTTGAAAATTCTAAAATCAACCATGGAAGTCATAGATATGCTCGTTAGATTTCCTAGGTACTATTACATGCTTCGATTCGATAAGGCTAGACCACTTTATGCCCTTTTTAGTGAAAGAAAAAGGATCAAAATCGAGTAAAATCCGTAAATTAACAGGGAAATTCACTTTACCACCATTTTGGCCGTTTTTGAAATTTCTAAAATCAACCATGGAAGTCCTAGATATGCTCATTAGATTTCCTTGGAACTATTACATGCTTCGATTCGATAAGGCTAGGCCACTTTATGCCCTTTTTAGTGAAAGAAAAAGGATCAAAATCGAGTAAAATACGTAAATTAACAAGGAAATTCACTTTACCACCATTTTGGCCATTTTTGAAATTTCTAAAATCAACCATGGAAGTCGTAGATATGCTCATTAGATTTCCTAGGAACTATTACATGCTTTGATTCGATAAGGCTAGGCCACTTTATGCCCTTTTTAGTGAAAGAAAAAGGATCAAAATCGAGTAAAATACGTAAATTAACAAGGAAATTACCCCCATGTTGGCCGTTTTTAAAAAATATAATATAAACCATGGAAGGCGTAGATATGCTTGTTAGATTTCCTAGGAACTATTACATGCTTCGATTTGATAAGGCTAGGCCACTTTATGCCCTTTTTAGTGAAAGAAAAAGGGTCAAAAACGAGTAAAATTTGTAAATTAACCTATCCCCCATTTTAGCCGTTTTTGAAAATTCTAAAATCAACCATGGAATTCATAGATATGCTCGTTAGATTTCCTAGGTACTATTACATGCTTCGATTCGATAAGGCTAGGCCACTTTATGCCTTTTTTAGTGAAAGAAAAAGGATCAAAATCGAATAAAATCCGTAAATTAACAAGGAAATTCACTTTACCACCATTTTGGCCGTTTTTGAAATTTCTAAAATCAACCATGGAAGTCGTAGATATGCTCGTTAGATTTCCTAGTAACTATTGCATACTTCGATTCGATAAGGCTAGGCCACTTTATGCCTTTTTTAGTGAAAGAAAAGGGTCAAAAACGGGTAAAATCCGTAAATTAACAAGGAAATTACCCCCATGTTGGCCGTTTTTGAAAATTCAAATATAAACCATGGAACTCGTAGATATGCTTGTTAGATTTCCTAGGAACTATTACATGCTTCTATTTGATAAGGCTAGGCCACTTTATGCCCTTTTTAGTGAAAGAAAAAGGGTCAAAAACGAGTAAAATCCGTAAATTAACAAGGAAATTCACTTTACCACCATTTTGGCCGTTTTTGAAATTTCTAAAATCAACCATGGAAGTCGTAGATATGCTCATTAGATTTCCTAGGAACTATTACATGCTTCGATTCGATAAGGCTAGGCCACTTTATGCCCTTTTTAGTGAAAGAAAAAGGATCAAAATCGAGTAAAATACGTAAATTAACAAGGAAATTACCCCCATGTTGGCCGTTTTTAAAAAATCTAATATAAACCATGGAAGTCGTAGATATGCTTGTTAGATTTCCTAGGAACTATTACATGCTTCGATTTGATAAGGCTAGACCACTTTATGCCCTTTTTAGTGAAAGAAAAAGGGTCAAAAACGAGTAAAATCCGTAAATTAACCTATCCCACATTTTGGCCGTTTTTGAAAATTCTAAAATCAACCATGGAAGTCATAGATATGCTCGTTAGATTTCCTAGGTACTATTACATGCTTCGATTCGATAAGGCTAGGCCACTTTATGCCCTTTTTAGTGAAAGAAAAAGGATCAAAATCGAGTAAAATCCGTAAATTAACAGGGAAATTCACTTTACCACCATTTTGGCCGTTTTTGAAATTTCTAAAATCAACCATGGAAGTCTTAGATATGCTCATTAGATTTCCTTGGAACTATTACATGCTTCGATTCGATAAGGCTAGGCCACTTTATGCCCTTTTTAGTGAAAGAAAAAGGATCAAAATCGAGTAAAATAGGTAAATTAACAAGGAAATTCACTTTACCACCATTTTGGCCGTTTTTGAAATTTCTAAAATCAACCATGGAAGTCGTAGATATGCTCATTAGATTTCCTAGGAACTATTACATGCTTTGATTCGATAAGGCTAGGCCACTTTATGCCCTTTTTAGTGAAAGAAAAAGGATCAAAATCGAGTAAAATACGTAAATTAACAAGGAAATTACCCCCATGTTGGCCGTTTTTAAAAAATCTAATATAAACCATGGAAGTCGTAGATATGCTTGTTAGATTTCCTAGGAACTATTACATGCTTCGATTTGATAAGGCTAGGCCACTTTATGCCCTTTTTAGTGAAAGAAAAAGGGTCAAAAACGAGTAAAATTCGTAAATTAACCTATCCCCCATTTTAGCCGTTTTTGAAAATTCTAAAATCAACCATGGAAGTCATAGATATGCTCGTTAGATTTCCTAGGTACTATTACATGCTTCGATTCGATAAGGCTGGGCCACTTTATGCCTTTTTTAGTGAAAGAAAAAGGATCAAAATCGAATAAAATCCGTAAATTAACAAGGAAATTCACTTTACCACCATTTTGGCCGTTTTTGAAATTTCTAAAATCAACCGTGGAAGTCTTAGATATGCTCCTTAGATTTCCTTGGAACTATTACATGCTTCGATTCGATAAGGCTAGGCCACTTTATGCCCTTTTTAGTGAAAGAAAAAGGATCAAAATCGAGTAAAATAGGTAAATTAACAAGGAAATTCACTTTACCACCATTTTGGCCGTTTTTGAAATTTCTAAAATCAACCATGGAAGTCGTAGATATGCTCATTAGATTTCCTAGGAACTATTACATGCTTTGATTCGATAAGGCTAGGCCACTTTATGCCCTTTTTAGTGAAAGAAAAGGGTAAAAAACGAGTAAAATCCGTAAATTAACAAGGAAATTCACTTTACCACCATTTTGGCCGTATTTGAAATTTCTAAAATCAACCATGGAAGTCGTAGATATGCTTATCAGATTTCCTAGGAACTATTACATGCTTCGATTCGATAAGGCTAGGCCACTTTATGCCCTTTTTAGTGAATGAAAAAGGATCAAAATCGAGTAAAATACGTAAATTAACAAGGAAATTCACTTTACCACCATTTTGGCCGTTTTTGAAATTTCTAAAATCAACCATGGAAGTCGTAGATATGCTCATTAGATTTCCTAGGAACTATTACATGCTTTGATTCGATAAGGCTAGGCCACTTTATGCCCTTTTTAGTGAAAGAAAAGGGTCAAAAACGAGTAAAATCCGTAAATTAACAAGGAAATTCACTTTACCACCATTTTGGCCGTATTTGAAATTTCTAAAATCAACCATGGAAGTCGTAGATATGCTCATCAGATTTCCTAGGAACTATTACATGCTTCGATTCGATAAGGCTAGGCCACTTTATGCCCTTTTTAGTGAATGAAAAAGGATCAAAATCGAGTAAAATACGTAAATTAACAAGGAAATTCACTTTACCACCATTTTGGCCGTTTTTGAAATTTCTAAAATCAACCATGGAAGTCGTAGATATGCTCATTAGATTTCCTAGGAACTATTACATGCTTTGATTCGATAAGGCTAGGCCACTTTATGCCCTTTTTAGTGAAAGAAAAAGGATCAAAATCGAGTAAAATACGTAAATTAACAAGGAAATTACCCCCATGTTGGCCGTTTTTAAAAAATCTAATATAAACCATGGAAGTCGTAGATATGCTTGTTAGATTTCCTAGGAACTATTACATGCTTCGATTTGATAAGGCTAGGCCACTTTATGCCCTTTTTAGTGAAAGAAAAAGGGTCAAAAACGAGTAAAATTCGTAAATTAACCTATCCCCCATTTTAGCCGTTTTTGAAAATTCTAAAATCAACCATGGAATTCATAGATATGCTCGATAGATTTCCTAGGTACTATTACATGCTTCGATTCGATAAGGCTAGGCCACTTTATGCCTTTTTTAGTGAAAGAAAAAGGATCAAAATCGAATAAAATCCGTAAATTAACAAGGAAATTCACTTTACCACCATTTTGGCCGTTTTTGAAATTTCTAAAATCAACCATGGAAGTCTTAGATATGCTCCTTAGATTTCCTTGGAACTATTACATGCTTCGATTCGATAAGGCTAGGCCACTTTATGCCCTTTTTAGTGAAAGAAAAAGGATCAAAATCGAGTAAAATAGGTAAATTAACAAGGAAATTCACTTTACCACCATTTTGGCCGTTTTTGAAATTTCTAAAATCAACCATGGAAGTCGTAGATATGCTCATTAGATTTCCTAGGAACTATTACATGCTTTGATTCGATAAGGCTAGGCCACTTTATGCCCTTTTTAGTGAAAGAAAAAGGATCAAAATCGAGTAAAATACGTAAATTAACAAGGAAATTACCCCCATGTTGGCCGTTTTTAAAAAATCTAATATAAACCATGGAAGTCGTAGATATGCTTGTTAGATTTCCTAGGAACTATTACATGCTTCGATTTGATAAGGCTAGGCCACTTTATGCCCTTTTTAGTGAAAGAAAAAGGGTCAAAAACGAGTAAAATTCGTAAATTAACCTATCCCCCATTTTAGCCGTTTTTGAAAATTCTAAAATCAACCATGGAAGTCATAGATATGCTCGTTAGATTTCCTAGGTACTATCACATGCTTCGATTCGATAAGGCTAGGCCACTTTATGCCTTTTTTAGTGAAAGAAAAAGGATCAAAATCGAATAAAATCCGTAAATTAACAAGGAAATTCACTTTACCACCATTTTGGCCGTTTTTGAAATTTCTAAAATCAACCATGGAAGTCTTAGATATGCTCCTTAGATTTCCTTGGAACTATTACATGCTTCGATTCGATAAGGCTAGGCCACTTTATGCCCTTTTTAGTGAAAGAAAAAGGATCAAAATCGAGTAAAATAGGTAAATTAACAAGGAAATTCACTTTACCACCATTTTGGCCGTTTTTGAAATTTCTAAAATCAACCATGGAAGTCGTAGATATGCTCATTAGATTTCCTAGGAACTATTACATGCTTTGATTCGATAAGGCTAGGCCACTTTATGCCCTTTTTAGTGAAAGAAAAGGGTCAAAAACGAGTAAAATCCGTAAATTAACAAGGAAATTCACTTTACCACCATTTTGGCCGTATTTGAAATTTCTAAAATCAACCATGGAAGTCGTAGATATGCTCATCAGATTTCCTAGGAACTATTACATGCTTCGATTCGATAAGGCTAGGCCACTTTATGCCCTTTTTAGTGAATGAAAAAGGATCAAAATCGAGTAAAATACGTAAATTAACAAGGAAATTACCCCCATGTTGGCCGTTTTTGAAAAATCTAATATAAACCATGGAAGTCGTAGATATGCTTGTTAGATTTCCTAGGAACTATTACATGCTTCGATTTGATAAGGCTAGGCCACTTTATGCCCTTTTTAGTGAAAGAAAAAGGGTCAAAAACGAGTAAAATTCGTAAATTAACCTATCCCCCATTTTAGCCGTTTTTGAAAATTCTAAAATCAACCATGGAATTCATAGATATGCTCGATAGATTTCCTAGGTACTATTACATGCTTCGATTCGATAAGGCTAGGCCACTTTATGCCTTTTTTAGTGAAAGAAAAAGGATCAAAATCGAATAAAATCCGTAAATTAACAAGGAAATTCACTTTACCACCATTTTGCCCGTTTTTGAAATTTCTAAAATCAACCATGGAAGTCTTAGATATGCTCCTTAGATTTCCTTGGAACTATTACATGCTTCGATTCGATAAGGCTAGGCCACTTTATGCCCTTTTTAGTGAAAGAAAAAGGATCAAAATCGAGTAAAATAGGTAAATTAACAAGGAAATTCACTTTACCACCATTTTGGCCGTTTTTGAAATTTCTAAAATCAACCATGGAAGTCGTAGATATGCTCATTAGATTTCCTAGGAACTATTACATGCTTTGATTCGATAAGGCTAGGCCACTTTATGCCCTTTTTAGTGAAAGAAAAAGGATCAAAATCGAGTAAAATACGTAAATTAACAAGGAAATTACCCCCATGTTGGCCGTTTTTAAAAAATCTAATATAAACCATGGAAGTCGTAGATATGCTTGTTAGATTTCCTAGGAACTATTACATGCTTCGATTTGATAAGGATAGGCCACTTTATGCCCTTTTTAGTGAAAGAAAAAGGGTCAAAAACGAGTAAAATTCGTAAATTAACCTATCCCCCATTTTAGCCGTTTTTGAAAATTCTAAAATCAACCATGGAAGTCATAGATATGCTCGTTAGATTTCCTAGGTACTATTACATGCTTCGATTCGATAAGGCTAGGCCACTTTATGCCTTTTTTAGTGAAAGAAAAAGGATCAAAATCGAATAAAATCCGTAAATTAACAAGGAAATTCACTTTACCACCATTTTGGCCGTTTTTGAAATTTCTAAAATCAACCATGGAAGTCTTAGATATGCTCCTTAGATTTCCTTGGAACTATTACATGCTTCGATTCGATAAGGCTAGGCCACTTTATGCCCTTTTTAGTGAAAGAAAAAGGATCAAAATCGAGTAAAATAGGTAAATTAACAAGGAAATTCACTTTACCACCATTTTGGCCGTTTTTGAAATTTCTAAAATCAACCATGGAAGTCGTAGATATGCTCATTAGATTTCCTAGGAACTATTACATGCTTTGATTCGATAAGGCTAGGCCACTTTATGCCCTTTTTAGTGAAAGAAAAGGGTCAAAAACGAGTAAAATCCGTAAATTAACAAGGAAATTCACTTTACCACCATTTTGGCCGTATTTGAAATTTCTAAAATCAACCATGGAAGTCGTAGATATGCTCATCAGATTTCCTAGGAACTATTACATGCTTCGATTCGATAAGGCTAGGCCACTTTATGCCCTTTTTAGTGAATGAAAAAGGATCAAAATCGAGTAAAATACGTAAATTAACAAGGAAATTACCCCCATGTTGGCCGTTTTTAAAAAATCTAATATAAACCATGGAAGTCGTAGATATTCTTGTTAGATTTCCTAGGAACTATTACATGCTTCGATTTGATAAGGCTAGGCCACTTTATGCCCTTTTTAGTGAAAGAAAAAGGGTCAAAAACGAGTAAAATCCGTAAATTAACCTATCCCACATTTTGGCCGTTTTTGAAAATTCTAAAATCAACCATGGAAGTCATAGATATGCTCGTTAGATTTCCTAGGTACTATTACATGCTTCGATTCGATAAGGCTAGGCCACTTTATGCCCTTTTTAGTGAAAGAAAAAGGATCAAAATCGAGTAAAATCCGTAAATTAACAGGGAAATTCACTTTACCACCATTTTGGCCGTTTTTGAAATTTCTAAAATCAACCATGGAAGTCCTAGATATGCTCATTAGATTTCCTTGGAACTATTACATGCTTCGATTCGATAAGGCTAGGCCACTTTATGCCCTTTTTAGTGAAAGAAAAAGGATCAAAATCGAGTAAAATACGTAAATTAACAAGGAAATTCACTTTACCACCATTTTGGCCATTTTTGAAATTTCTAAAATCAACCATGGAAGTCGTAGATATGCTCATTAGATTTCCTAGGAACTATTACATGCTTTGATTCGATAAGGCTAGGCCACTTTATGCCCTTTTTAGTGAAAGAAAAAGGATCAAAATCGAGTAAAATACGTAAATTAACAAGGAAATTACCCCCATGTTGGCCGTTTTTAAAAAATCTAATATAAACCATGGAAGTCGTAGATATGCTTGTTAGATTTCCTAGGAACTATTACATGCTTCGATTTGATAAGGCTAGGCCACTTTATGCCCTTTTTAGTGAAAGAAAAAGGGTCAAAAACGAGTAAAATTCGTAAATTAACCTATCCCCCATTTTAGCCGTTTTTGAAAATTCTAAAATCAACCATGGAATTCATAGATATGCTCGTTAGATTTCCTAGGTACTATTACATGCTTCGATTCGATAAGGCTAGGCCACTTTATGCCTTTTTTAGTGAAAGAAAAAGGATCAAAATCGAATAAAATCCGTAAATTAACAAGGAAATTCACTTTACCACCATTTTGGCCGTTTTTGAAATTTCTAAAATCAACCATGGATGTCGTAGATATGCTCGTTAGATTTCCTAGTAACTATTGCATACTTCGATTCGATAAGGCTAGGCCACTTTATGCCTTTTTTAGTGAAAGAAAAGGGTCAAAAACGGGTAAAATCCGTAAATTAACAAGGAAATTACCCCCATGTTGGCCGTTTTTGAAAATTCAAATATAAACCATGGAACTCGTAGATATGCTTGTTAGATTTCCTAGGAACTATTACATGCTTCTATTTGATAAGGCTAGGCCACTTTATGCCCTTTTTAGTGAAAGAAAAAGGGTCAAAAACGAGTAAAATCCGTAAATTAACAAGGAAATTCACTTTACCACCATTTTGGCCGTTTTTAAAATTTCTAAAATCAACCATGGAAGTCGTAGATATGCTCATTAGATTTCCTAGGAACTATTACATGCTTCGATTCGATAAGGCTAGGCCACTTTATGCCCTTTTTAGTGAAAGAAAAAGGATCAAAATCGAGTAAAATACGTAAATTAACAAGGAAATTACCCCCATGTTGGCCGTTTTTAAAAAATCTAATATAAACCATGGAAGTCGTAGATATGCTTGTTAGATTTCCTAGGAACTATTACATGCTTCGATTTGATAAGGCTAGACCACTTTATGCCCTTTTTAGTGAAAGAAAAAGGGTCAAAAACGAGTAAAATCCGTAAATTAACCTATCCCACATTTTGGCCGTTTTTGAAAATTCTAAAATCAACCATGGAAGTCATAGATATGCTCGTTAGATTTCCTAGGTACTATTACATGCTTCGATTCGATAAGGCTATGCCACTTTATGCCCTTTTTAGTGAAAGAAAAAGGATCAAAATCGAGTAAAATCCGTAAATTAACAGGGAAATTCACTTTACCACCATTTTGGCCGTTTTTGAAATTTCTAAAATCAACCATGGAAGTCTTAGATATGCTCATTAGATTTCCTTGGAACTATTACATGCTTCGATTCGATAAGGCTAGGCCACTTTATGCCCTTTTTAGTGAAAGAAAAAGGATCAAAATCGAGTAAAATAGGTAAATTAACAAGGAAATTCACTTTACCACAATTTTGGCCGTTTTTGAAATTTCTAAAATCAACCATGGAAGTCGTAGATATGCTCATTAGATTTGCTAGGAACTATTACATGCTTTGATTCGATAAGGCTAGGCCACTTTATGCCCTTTTTAGTGAAAGAAAAAGGATCAAAATCGAGTAAAATACGTAAATTAACAAGGAAATTACCCCCATGTTGGCCGTTTTTAAAAAATCTAATATAAACCATGGAAGTCGTAGATATGCTTGTTAGATTTCCTAGGAACTATTACATGCTTCGATTTGATAAGGCTAGGCCACTTTATGCCCTTTTTAGTGAAAGAAAAAGGGTCAAAAACGAGTAAAATTCGTAAATTAACCTATCCCCCATTTTAGCCGTTTTTGAAAATTCTAAAATCAACCATGGAAGTCATAGATATGCTCGTTAGATTTCCTAGGTACTATTACATGCTTCGATTCGATAAGGCTAGGCCACTTTATGCCTTTTTTAGTGAAAGAAAAAGGATCAAAATCGAATAAAATCCGTAAATTAACAAGGAAATTCACTTTACCACCATTTTGGCCGTTTTTGAAATTTCTAAAATCAACCATGGAAGTCTTAGATATGCTCCTTAGATTTCCTTGGAACTATTACATGCTTCGATTCGATAAGGCTAGGCCACTTTATGCCCTTTTTAGTGAAAGAAAAAGGATCAAAATCGAGTAAAATAGGTAAATTAACAAGGAAATTCACTTTACCACCATTTTGGCCGTTTTTGAAATTTCTAAAATCAACCATGGAAGTCGTAGATATGCTCATTAGATTTCCTAGGAACTATTACATGCTTTGATTCGATAAGGCTAGGCCACTTTATGCCCTTTTTAGTGAAAGAAAAAGGATCAAAATCGAGTAAAATACGTAAATTAACAAGGAAATTACCCCCATGTTGGCCGTTTTTAAAAAATCTAATATAAACCATGGAAGTCGTAGATATGCTTGTTAGATTTCCTAGGAACTATTACATGCTTCGATTTGATAAGGCTAGGCCACTTTATGCCCTTTTTAGTGAAAGAAAAAGGGTCAAAAACGAGTAAAATTCGTAAATTAACCTATCCCCCATTTTAGCCGTTTTTGAAAATTCTAAAATCAACCATGGAATTCATAGATATGCTCGTTAGATTTCCTAGGTACTATTACATGCTTCGATTCGATAAGGCTAGGCCACTTTATGCCTTTTTTAGTGAAAGAAAAAGGATCAAAATCGAATAAAATCCGTAAATTAACAAGGAAATTCACTTTACCACCATTTTGGCCGTTTTTGAAATTTCTAAAATCAACCATGGATGTCGTAGATATGCTCGTTAGATTTCCTAGTAACTATTGCATACTTCGATTCGATAAGGCTAGGCCACTTTATGCCTTTTTTAGTGAAAGAAAAGGGTCAAAAACGGGTAAAATCCGTAAATTAACAAGGAAATTACCCCCATGTTGGCCGTTTTTGAAAATTCAAATATAAACCATGGAACTCGTAGATATGCTTGTTAGATTTCCTAGGAACTATTACATGCTTCTATTTGATAAGGCTAGGCCACTTTATGCCCTTTTTAGTGAAAGAAAAAGGGTCAAAAACGAGTAAAATCCGTAAATTAACAAGGAAATTCACTTTACCACCATTTTGGCCGTTTTTGAAATTTCTAAAATCAACCATGGAAGTCGTAGATATGCTCATTAGATTTCCTAGGAACTATTACATGCTTCGATTCGATAAGGCTAGGCCACTTTATGCCCTTTTTAGTGAAAGAAAAAGGATCAAAATCGAGTAAAATACGTAAATTAACAAGGAAATTACCCCCATGTTGGCCGTTTTTAAAAAATCTAATATAAACCATGGAAGTCGTAGATATGCTTGTTAGATTTCCTAGGAACTATTACATGCTTCGATTTGATAAGGCTAGACCACTTTATGCCCTTTTTAGTGAAAGAAAAAGGGTCAAAAACGAGTAAAATCCGTAAATTAACCTATCCCACATTTTGGCCGTTTTTGAAAATTCTAAAATCAACCATGGAAGTCATAGATATGCTCGTTAGATTTCCTAGGTACTATTACATGCTTCGATTCGATAAGGCTATGCCACTTTATGCCCTTTTTAGTGAAAGAAAAAGGATCAAAATCGAGTAAAATCCGTAAATTAACAGGGAAATTCACTTTACCACCATTTTGGCCGTTTTTGAAATTTCTAAAATCAACCATGGAAGTCTTAGATATGCTCATTAGATTTCCTTGGAACTATTACATGCTTCGATTCGATAAGGCTAGGCCACTTTATGCCCTTTTTAGTGAAAGAAAAAGGATCAAAATCGAGTAAAATAGGTAAATTAACAAGGAAATTCACTTTACCACAATTTTGGCCGTTTTTGAAATTTCTAAAATCAACCATGGAAGTCGTAGATATGCTCATTAGATTTGCTAGGAACTATTACATGCTTTGATTCGATAAGGCTAGGCCACTTTATGCCCTTTTTAGTGAAAGAAAAAGGATCAAAATCGAGTAAAATACGTAAATTAACAAGGAAATTACCCCCATGTTGGCCGTTTTTAAAAAATCTAATATAAACCATGGAAGTCGTAGATATGCTTGTTAGATTTCCTAGGAACTATTACATGCTTCGATTTGATAAGGCTAGGCCACTTTATGCCCTTTTTAGTGAAAGAAAAAGGGTCAAAAACGAGTAAAATTCGTAAATTAACCTATCCCCCATTTTAGCCGTTTTTGAAAATTCTAAAATCAACCATGGAAGTCATAGATATGCTCGTTAGATTTCCTAGGTACTATTACATGCTTCGATTCGATAAGGCTAGGCCACTTTATGCCTTTTTTAGTGAAAGAAAAAGGATCAAAATCGAATAAAATCCGTAAATTAACAAGGAAATTCACTTTACCACCATTTTGGCCGTTTTTGAAATTTCTAAAATCAACCATGGAAGTCTTAGATATGCTCCTTAGATTTCCTTGGAACTATTACATGCTTCGATTCGATAAGGCTAGGCCACTTTATGCCCTTTTTAGTGAAAGAAAAAGGATCAAAATCGAGTAAAATAGGTAAATTAACAAGGAAATTCACTTTACCACCATTTTGGCCGTTTTTGAAATTTCTAAAATCAACCATGGAAGTCGTAGATATGCTCATTAGATTTCCTAGGAACTATTACATGCTTTGATTCGATAAGGCTAGGCCACTTTATGCCCTTTTTAGTGAAAGAAAAAGGATCAAAATCGAGTAAAATACGTAAATTAACAAGGAAATTACCCCCATGTTGGCCGTTTTTAAAAAATCTAATATAAACCATGGAAGTCGTAGATATGCTTGTTAGATTTCCTAGGAACTATTACATGCTTCGATTTGATAAGGCTAGGCCACTTTATGCCCTTTTTAGTGAAAGAAAAAGGGTCAAAAACGAGTAAAATTCGTAAATTAACCTATCCCCCATTTTAGCCGTTTTTGAAAATTCTAAAATCAACCATGGAAGTCATAGATATGCTCGTTAGATTTCCTAGGTACTATTACATGCTTCGATTCGATAAGGCTAGGCCACTTTATGCCTTTTTTAGTGAAAGAAAAAGGATCAAAATCGAATAAAATCCGTAAATTAACAAGGAAATTCACTTTACCACCATTTTGGCCGTTTTTGAAATTTCTAAAATCAACCATGGAAGTCTTAGATATGCTCCTTAGATTTCCTTGGAACTATTACATGCTTCGATTCGATAAGGCTAGGCCACTTTATGCCTTTTTTAGTGAAAGAAAAGGGTCAAAAACGGGTAAAATCCGTAAATTAACAAGGAAATTACCCCCATGTTGGCCGTTTTTGAAAATTCAAATATAAACCATGGAACTCGTAGATATGCTTGTTAGATTTCCTAGGAACTATTACATGCTTCTATTTGATAAGGCTAGGCCACTTTATGCCCTTTTTAGTGAAAGAAAAAGGGTCAAAAACGAGTAAAATCCGTAAATTAACAAGGAAATTCACTTTACCACCATTTTGGCCGTTTTTGAAATTTCTAAAATCAACCATGGAAGTCGTAGATATGCTCATTAGATTTCCTAGGAACTATTACATGCTTCGATTCGATAAGGCTAGGCCACTTTATGCCCTTTTTAGTGAAAGAAAAAGGATCAAAATCGAGTAAAATACGTAAATTAACAAGGAAATTACCCCCATGTTGGCCGTTTTTAAAAAATCTAATATAAACCATGGAAGTCGTAGATATGCTTGTTAGATTTCCTAGGAACTATTACATGCTTCGATTTGATAAGGCTAGACCACTTTATGCCCTTTTTAGTGAAAGAAAAAGGGTCAAAAACGAGTAAAATCCGTAAATTAACCTATCCCACATTTTGGCCGTTTTTGAAAATTCTAAAATCAACCATGGAAGTCATAGATATGCTCGTTAGATTTCCTAGGTACTATTACATGCTTCGATTCGATAAGGCTATGCCACTTTATGCCCTTTTTAGTGAAAGAAAAAGGATCAAAATCGAGTAAAATCCGTAAATTAACAGGGAAATTCACTTTACCACCATTTTGGCCGTTTTTGAAATTTCTAAAATCAACCATGGAAGTCTTAGATATGCTCATTAGATTTCCTTGGAACTATTACATGCTTTGATTCGATAAGGCTAGGCCACTTTATGCCCTTTTTAGTGAAAGAAAAAGGATCAAAATCGAGTAAAATAGGTAAATTAACAAGGAAATTCACTTTACCACAATTTTGGCCGTTTTTGAAATTTCTAAAATCAACCATGGAAGTCGTAGATATGCTCATTAGATTTGCTAGGAACTATTACATGCTTTGATTCGATAAGGCTAGGCCACTTTATGCCCTTTTTAGTGAAAGAAAAAGGATCAAAATCGAGTAAAATACGTAAATTAACAAGGAAATTACCCCCATGTTGGCCGTTTTTAAAAAATCTAATATAAACCATGGAAGTCGTAGATATGCTTGTTAGATTTCCTAGGAACTATTACATGCTTCGATTTGATAAGGCTAGGCCACTTTATGCCCTTTTTAGTGAAAGAAAAAGGGTCAAAAACGAGTAAAATTCGTAAATTAACCTATCCCCCATTTTAGCCGTTTTTGAAAATTCTAAAATCAACCATGGAAGTCATAGATATGCTCGTTAGATTTCCTAGGTACTATTACATGCTTCGATTCGATAAGGCTAGGCCACTTTATGCCTTTTTTAGTGAAAGAAAAAGGATCAAAATCGAATAAAATCCGTAAATTAACAAGGAAATTCACTTTACCACCATTTTGGCCGTTTTTGAAATTTCTAAAATCAACCATGGAAGTCTTAGATATGCTCCTTAGATTTCCTTGGAACTATTACATGCTTCGATTCGATAAGGCTAGGCCACTTTATGCCCTTTTTAGTGAAAGAAAAAGGATCAAAATCGAGTAAAATAGGTAAATTAACAAGGAAATTCACTTTACCACCATTTTGGCCGTTTTTGAAATTTCTAAAATCAACCATGGAAGTCGTAGATATGCTCATTAGATTTCCTAGGAACTATTACATGCTTTGATTCGATAAGGCTAGGCCACTTTATGCCCTTTTTAGTGAAAGAAAAAGGATCAAAATCGAGTAAAATACGTAAATTAACAAGGAAATTACCCCCATGTTGGCCGTTTTTAAAAAATCTAATATAAACCATGGAAGTCGTAGATATGCTTGTTAGATTTCCTAGGAACTATTACATGCTTCGATTTGATAAGGCTAGGCCACTTTATGCCCTTTTTAGTGAAAGAAAAAGGGTCAAAAACGAGTAAAATTCGTAAATTAACCTATCCCCCATTTTAGCCGTTTTTGAAAATTCTAAAATCAACCATGGAAGTCATAGATATGCTCGTTAGATTTCCTAGGTACTATTACATGCTTCGATTCGATAAGGCTAGGCCACTTTATGCCTTTTTTAGTGAAAGAAAAAGGATCAAAATCGAATAAAATCCGTAAATTAACAAGGAAATTCACTTTACCACCATTTTGGCCGTTTTTGAAATTTCTAAAATCAACCATGGAAGTCTTAGATATGCTCCTTAGATTTCCTTGGAACTATTACATGCTTCGATTCGATAAGGCTAGGCCACTTTATGCCTTTTTTAGTGAAAGAAAAGGGTCAAAAACGGGTAAAATCCGTAAATTAACAAGGAAATTACCCCCATGTTGGCCGTTTTTGAAAATTCAAATATAAACCATGGAACTCGTAGATATGCTTGTTAGATTTACTAGGAACTATTACATGCTTCTATTTGATAAGGCTAGGCCACTTTATGCCCTTTTTAGTGAAAGAAAAAGGGTCAAAAACGAGTAAAATCCGTAAATTAACAAGGAAATTCACTTTACCACCATTTTGGCCGTTTTTGAAATTTCTAAAATCAACCATGGAAGTCGTAGATATGCTCATTAGATTTCCTAGGAACTATTACATGCTTCGATTCGATAAGGCTAGGCCACTTTATGCCCTTTTTAGTGAAAGAAAAAGGATCAAAATCGAGTAAAATACGTAAATTAACAAGGAAATTACCCCCATGTTGGCCGTTTTTAAAAAATCTAATATAAACCATGGAAGTCGTAGATATGCTTGTTAGATTTCCTAGGAACTATTACATGCTTCGATTTGTTAAGGCTAGACCACTTTATGCCCTTTTTAGTGAAAGAAAAAGGGTCAAAAACGAGTAAAATCCGTAAATTAACCTATCCCACATTTTGGCCGTTTTTGAAAATTCTAAAATCAACCATGGAAGTCATAGATATGCTCGTTAGATTTCCTAGGTACTATTACATGCTTCGATTCGATAAGGCTAGGCCACTTTATGCCCTTTTTAGTGAAAGAAAAAGGATCAAAATCGAGTAAAATCCGTAAATTAACAGGGAAATTCACTTTACCACCATTTTGGCCGTTTTTGAAAATTCTAAAATCAACCATGGAAGTCATAGATATGCTCGTTAGATTTCCTAGGTACTATTACATGCTTCGATTCGATAAGGCTAGGCCACTTTATGCCTTTTTTAGTGAAAGAAAAAGGATCAAAATCGAATAAAATCCGTAAATTAACAAGGAAATTCACTTTACCACCATTTTGGCCGTTTTTGAAATTTCTAAAATCAACCATGGAAGTCTTAGATATGCTCCTTAGATTTCCTTGGAACTATTACATGCTTCGATTCGATAAGGATAGGCCACTTTATGCCCTTTTTAGTGAAAGAAAAAGGATCAAAATCGAGTAAAATAGGTAAATTAACAAGGAAATTCACTTTACCACCATTTTGGCCGTTTTTGAAATTTCTAAAATCAACCATGGAAGTCGTAGATATGCTCATTAGATTTCCTAGGAACTATTACATGCTTTGATTCGATAAGGCTAGGCCACTTTATGCCCTTTTTAGTGAAAGAAAAAGGATCAAAATCGAGTAAAATACGTAAATTAACAAGGAAATTACCCCCATGTTGGCCGTTTTTAAAAAATCTAATATAAACCATGGAAGTCGTAGATATGTTGTTAGATTTCCTAGGAACTATTACATGCTTCGATTTGATAAGGCTAGGCCACTTTATGCCCTTTTTAGTGAAAGAAAAAGGGTCAAAAACGAGTAAAATTCGTAAATTAACCTATCCCCCATTTTAGCCGTTTTTGAAAATTCTAAAATCAACCATGGAAGTCATAGATATGCTCGTTAGATTTCCTAGGTACTATTACATGCTTCGATTCGATAAGGCTAGGCCACTTTATGCCTTTTTTAGTGAAAGAAAAAGGATCAAAATCGAATAAAATCCGTAAATTAACAAGGAAATTCACTTTACCACCATTTTGGCCGTTTTTGAAATTTCTAAAATCAACCATGGAAGTCTTAGATATGCTCCTTAGATTTCCTTGGAACTATTACATGCTTAGATTCGATAAGGCTAGGCCACTTTATGCCTTTTTTAGTGAAAGAAAAGGGTCAAAAACGGGTAAAATCCGTAAATTAACAAGGAAATTACCCCCATGTTGGCCGTTTTTGAAAATTCAAATATAAACCATGGAAGTCGTAGATATGCTTGTTAGATTTCCTAGGAACTATTACATGCTTCGATTTGTTAAGGCTAGACCACTTTATGCCCTTTTTAGTGAAAGAAAAAGGGTCAAAAACGAGTAAAATCCGTAAATTAACCTATCCCACATTTTGGCCGTTTTTGAAAATTCTAAAATCAACCATGGAAGTCATAGATATGCTCGTTAGATTTCCTAGGTACTATTACATGCTTCGATTCGATAAGGCTAGGCCACTTTATGCCCTTTTTAGTGAAAGAAAAAGGATCAAAATCGAGTAAAATCCGTAAATTAACAGGGAAATTCACTTTACCACCATTTTGGCCGTTTTTGAAATTTCTAAAATCAACCATGGAAGTCTTAGATATGCTCATTAGATTTCCTTGGAACTATTACATGCTTCGATTCGATAAGGCTAGGCCACTTTATGCCCTTTTTAGTGAAAGAAAAAGGATCAAAATCGAGTAAAATAGGTAAATTAACAAGGAAATTCACTTTACCACAATTTTGGCCGTTTTTGAAATTTCTAAAATCAACCATGGAAGTCGTAGATATGCTCATTAGATTTGCTAGGAACTATTACATGCTTTGATTCGATAAGGCTAGGCCACTTTATGCCCTTTTTAGTGAAAGAAAAAGGATCAAAATCGAGTAAAATACGTAAATTAACAAGGAAATTACCCCCATGTTGGCCGTTTTTAAAAAATCTAATATAAACCATGGAAGTCGTAGATATGCTTGTTAGATTTCCTAGGAACTATTACATGCTTCGATTTGATAAGGCTAGGCCACTTTATGCCCTTTTTAGTGAAAGAAAAAGGGTCAAAAACGAGTAAAATTCGTAAATTAACCTATCCCCCATTTTAGCCGTTTTTGAAAATTCTAAAATCAACCATGGAAGTCATAGATATGCTCGTTAGATTTCCTAGGTACTATTACATGCTTCGATTCGATAAGGCTAGGCCACTTTATGCCTTTTTTAGTGAAAGAAAAAGGATCAAAATCGAATAAAATCCGTAAATTAACAAGGAAATTCACTTTACCACCATTTTGGCCGTTTTTGAAATTTCTAAAATCAACCATGGAAGTCTTAGATATGCTCCTTAGATTTCCTTGGAACTATTACATGCTTCGATTCGATAAGGCTAGGCCACTTTATGCCCTTTTTAGTGAAAGAAAAAGGATCAAAATCGAGTAAAATAGGTAAATTAACAAGGAAATTCACTTTACCACCATTTTGGCCGTTTTTGAAATTTCTAAAATCAACCATGGAAGTCGTAGATATGCTCATTAGATTTCCTAGGAACTATTACATGCTTCGATTCGATAAGGCTAGGCCACTTTATGCCCTTTTTAGTGAAAGAAAAAGGATCAAAATCGAGTAAAATACGTAAATTAACAAGGAAATTACCCCCATGTTGGCCGTTTTTAAAAAATCTAATATAAACCATGGAAGTCGTAGATATGCTTGTTAGATTTCCTAGGAACTATTACATGCTTCGATTTGATAAGGCTAGGCCACTTTATGCCCTTTTTAGTGAAAGAAAAAGGGTCAAAAACGAGTAAAATTCGTAAATTAACCTATCCCCCATTTTAGCCATTTTTGAAAATTCTAAAATCAACCATGGAAGTCATAGATATGCTCGTTAGATTTCCTAGGTACTATTACATGCTTCGATTCGATAAGGCTAGGCCACTTTATGCCTTTTTTAGTGAAAGAAAAAGGATCAAAATCGAATAAAATCCGTAAATTAACAAGGAAATTCACTTTACCACCATTTTGGCCGTTTTTGAAATTTCTAAAATCAACCATGGAAGTCTTAGATATGCTCCTTAGATTTCCTTGGAACTATTACATGCTTCGATTCGATAAGGCTAGGCCACTTTATGCCCTTTTTAGTGAAAGAAAAAGGATCAAAATCGAGTAAAATAGGTAAATTAACAAGGAAATTCACTTTACCACCATTTTGGCCGTTTTTGAAATTTCTAAAATCAACCATGGAAGTCGTAGATATGCTCATTAGATTTCCTAGGAACTATTACATGCTTTGATTCGATAAGGCTAGGCCACTTTATGCCCTTTTTAGTGAAAGAAAAAGGATCAAAATCGAGTAAAATAGGTAAATTAACAAGGAAATTCACTTTACCACCATTTTGGCCGTTTTTGAAATTTCTAAAATCAACCATGGAAGTCGTAGATATGCTCGTTAGATTTCCTAGTAACTATTGCATACTTCGATTCGATAAGGCTAGGCCACTTTATGCCTTTTTTAGTGAAAGAAAAGGGTCAAAAACGGGTAAAATCCGTAAATTAACAAGGAAATTACCCCCATGTTGGCCGTTTTTGAAAATTCAAATATAAACCATGGAACTCGTAGATATGCTTGTTAGATTTCCTAGGAACTATTACATGCTTCTATTTGATAAGGCTAGGCCACTTTATGCCCTTTTTAGTGAAAGAAAAAGGGTCAAAAACGAGTAAAATCCGTAAATTAACAAGGAAATTCACTTTACCACCATTTTGGCCGTTTTTGAAATTTCTAAAATCAACCATGGAAGTCGTAGATATGCTCATTAGATTTCCTAGGAACTATTACATGCTTCGATTCGATAAGGCTAGGCCACTTTATGCCCTTTTTAGTGAAAGAAAAAGGATCAAAATCGAGTAAAATACGTAAATTAACAAGGAAATTACCCCCATGTTGGCCGTTTTTAAAAAATCTAATATAAACCATGGAAGTCGTAGATATGCTTGTTAGATTTCCTAGGAACTATTACATGCTTCGATTTGATAAGGCTAGGCCACTTTATGCCCTTTTTAGTGAAAGAAAAAGGGTCAAAAACGAGTAAAATTCGTAAATTAACCTATCCCCCATTTTAGCCGTTTTTGAAAATTCTAAAATCAACCATGGAAGTCATAGATATGCTCGTTAGATTTCCTAGGTACTATTACATGCTTCGATTCGATAAGGCTAGGCCACTTTATGCCTTTTTTAGTGAAAGAAAAAGGATCAAAATCGAATAAAATACGTAAATTAACAAGGAAATTCACTTTACCACCATTTTGGCCGTTTTTGAAATTTCTAAAATCAACCATGGAAGTCTTAGATATGCTCCTTAGATTTCCTTGGAACTATTACATGCTTCGATTCGATAAGGCTAGGCCACTTTATGCCCTTTTTAGTGAAAGAAAAAGGATCAAAATCGAGTAAAATAGGTAAATTACAAAGGAAATTCACTTTACCACCATTTTGGCCGTTTTTGAAATTTCTAAAATCAACCATGGAAGTCGTAGATATGCTCATTAGATTTCCTAGGAACTATTACATGCTTTGATTCGATAAGGCTAGGCCACTTTATGCCCTTTTTAGTGAAAGAAAAAGGATCAAAATCGAGTAAAATAGGTAAATTAACAAGGAAATTCACTTTACCACCATTTTGGCCGTTTTTGAAATTTCTAAAATCAACCATGGAAGTCGTAGATATGCTCGTTAGATTTCCTAGTAACTATTGCATACTTCGATTCGATAAGGCTAGGCCACTTTATGCCTTTTTTAGTGAAAGAAAAGGGTCAAAAACGGGTAAAATCCGTAAATTAACAAGGAAATTACCCCCATGTTGGCCGTTTTTGAAAATTCAAATATAAACCATGGAACTCGTAGATATGCTTGTTAGATTTCCTAGGAACTATTACATGCTTCTATTTGATAAGGCTAGGCCACTTTGTGCCCTTTTTAGTGAAAGAAAAAGGGTCAAAAACGAGTAAAATCCGTAAATTAACAAGGAAATTGACTTTACCACCATTTTGGCCGTTTTTGAAATTTCTAAAATCAACCATGGAAGTCGTAGATATGCTCATTAGATTTCCTAGGAACTATTACATGCTTCGATTCGATAAGGCTAGGCCACTTTATGCCCTTTTTAGTGAAAGAAAAAGGATCAAAATCGAGTAAAATACGTAAATTAACAAGGAAATTACCCCCATGTTGGCCGTTTTTAAAAAATCTAATATAAACCATGGAAGTCGTAGATATGCTTGTTAGATTTCCTAGGAACTATTACATGCTTCGATTTGATAAGGCTAGGCCACTTTATGCCCTTTTTAGTGAAAGAAAAAGGGTCAAAAACGAGTAAAATTCGTAAATTAACCTATCCCCCATTTTAGCCGTTTTTGAAAATTCTAAAATCAACCATGGAAGTCATAGATATGCTCGTTAGATTTCCTAGGTACTATTACATGCTTCGATTCGATAAGGCTAGGCCACTTTATGCCTTTTTTAGTGAAAGAAAAAGGATCAAAATCGAATAAAATCCGTAAATTAACAAGGAAATTCACTTTACCACCATTTTGGCCGTTTTTGAAATTTCTAAAATCAACCATGGAAGTCTTAGATATGCTCCTTAGATTTCCTTGGAACTATTACATGCTTCGATTCGATAAGGCTAGGCCACTTTATGCCCTTTTTAGTGAAAGAAAAAGGATCAAAATCGAGTAAAATAGGTAAATTAACAAGGAAATTCACTTTACCACCATTTTGGCCGTTTTTGAAATTTCTAAAATCAACCATGGAAGTCGTAGATATGCTCATTAGATTTCCTAGGAACTATTACATGCTTTGATTCGATAAGGCTAGGCCACTTTATGCCCTTTTTAGTGAAAGAAAAAGGATCAAAATCGAGTAAAATAGGTAAATTAACAAGGAAATTCACTTTACCACCATTTTGGCCGTTTTTGAAATTTCTAAAATCAACCATGGAAGTCGTAGATATGCTCGTTAGATTTCCTAGTAACTATTGCATACTTCGATTCGATAAGGCTAGGCCACTTTATGCCTTTTTTAGTGAAAGAAAAGGGTCAAAAACGGGTAAAATCCGTAAATTAACAAGGAAATTACCCCCATGTTGGCCGTTTTTGAAAATTCAAATATAAACCATGGAACTCGTAGATATGCTTGTTAGATTTCCTAGGAACTATTACATGCTTCTATTTGATAAGGCTAGGCCACTTTATGCCCTTTTTAGTGAAAGAAAAAGGGTCAAAAACGAGTAAAATCCGTAAATTAACAAGGAAATTCACTTTACCACCATTTTGGCCGTTTTTGAAATTTCTAAAATCAACCATGGAAGTCATAGATATGCTCGTTAGATTTCCTAGGTACTATTACATGCTTCGATTCGATAAGGCTAGGCCACTTTATGCCCATTTTAGTGAAAGAAAAAGGATCAAAATCGAGTAAAATCCGTAAATTAACAGGGAAATTCACTTTACCACCATTTTGGCCGTTTTTGAAAATTCTAAAATCAACCATGGAAGTCATAGATATGCTCGTTAGATTTCCTAGGTACTATTACATGCTTCGATTCGATAAGGCTAGGCCACTTTATGCCTTTTTTAGTGAAAGAAAAAGGATCAAAATCGAATAAAATCCGTAAATTAACAAGGAAATTCACTTTACCACCATTTTGGCCGTTTTTGAAATTTCTAAAATCAACCATGGAAGTCTTAGATATGCTCCTTAGATTTCCTTGGAACTATTACATGCTTCGATTCGATAAGGCTAGGCCACTTTATGCCCTTTTTAGTGAAAGAAAAAGGATCAAAATCGAGTAAAATAGGTAAATTAACAAGGAAATTCACTTTACCACCATTTTGGCCGTTTTTGAAATTTCTAAAATCAACCATGGAAGTCGTAGATATGCTCATTAGATTTCCTAGGAACTATTACATGCTTTGATTCGATAAGGCTAGGCCACTTTATGCCCTTTTTAGTGAAAGAAAAAGGATCAAAATCGAGTAAAATACGTAAATTAACAAGGAAATTACCCCCATGTTGGCCGTTTTTAAAAAATCTAATATAAACCATGGAAGTCGTAGATATGTTGTTAGATTTCCTAGGAACTATTACATGCTTCGATTTGATAAGGCTAGGCCACTTTATGCCCTTTTTAGTGAAAGAAAAAGGGTCAAAAACGAGTAAAATTCGTAAATTAACCTATCCCCCATTTTAGCCGTTTTTGAAAATTCTAAAATCAACCATGGAAGTCATAGATATGCTCGTTAGATTTCCTAGGTACTATTACATGCTTCGATTCGATAAGGCTAGGCCACTTTATGCCTTTTTTAGTGAAAGAAAAAGGATCAAAATCGAATAAAATCCGTAAATTAACAAGGAAATTCACTTTACCACCATTTTGGCCGTTTTTGAAATTTCTAAAATCAACCATGGAAGTCTTAGATATGCTCCTTAGATTTCCTTGGAACTATTACATGCTTCGATTCGATAAGGCTAGGCCACTTTATGCCTTTTTTAGTGAAAGAAAAGGGTCAAAAACGGGTAAAATCCGTAAATTAACAAGGAAATTACCCCCATGTTGGCCGTTTTTGAAAATTCAAATATAAACCATGGAACTCGTAGATATGCTTGTTAGATTTCCTAGGAACTATTACATGCTTCTATTTGATAAGGCTAGGCCACTTTATGCCCTTTTTAGTGAAAGAAAAAGGGTCAAAAACGAGTAAAATCCGTAAATTAACAAGGAAATTCACTTTACCACCATTTTGGCCGTTTTTGAAATTTCTAAAATCAACCATGGAAGTCGTAGATATGCTCATTAGATTTCCTAGGAACTATTACATGCTTCGATTCGATAAGGCTAGGCCACTTTATGCCCTTTTTAGTGAAAGAAAAAGGATCAAAATCGAGTAAAATACGTAAATTAACAAGGAAATTACCCCCATGTTGGCCGTTTTTAAAAAATCTAATATAAACCATGGAAGTCGTAGATATGCTTGTTAGATTTCCTAGGAACTATTACATGCTTCGATTTGTTAAGGCTAGACCACTTTATGCCCTTTTTAGTGAAAGAAAAAGGGTCAAAAACGAGTAAAATCCGTAAATTAACCTATCCCACATTTTGGCCGTTTTTGAAAATTCTAAAATCAACCATGGAAGTCATAGATATGCTCGTTAGATTTCCTAGGTACTATTACATGCTTCGATTCGATAAGGCTAGGCCACTGTATGCCCTTTTTAGTGAAAGAAAAAGGATCAAAATCGAGTAAAATCCGTAAATTAACAGGGAAATTCACTTTACCACCATTTTGGCCGTTTTTGAAATTTCTAAAATCAACCATGGAAGTCTTAGATATGCTCATTAGATTTCCTTGGAACTATTACATGCTTCGATTCGATAAGGCTAGGCCACTTTATGCCCTTTTTAGTGAAAGAAAAAGGATCAAAATCGAGTAAAATAGGTAAATTAACAAGGAAATTCACTTTACCACAATTTTGGCCGTTTTTGAAATTTCTAAAATCAACCATGGAAGTCGTAGATATGCTCATTAGATTTGCCAGGAACTATTACATGCTTTGATTCGATAAGGCTAGGCCACTTTATGCCCTTTTTAGTGAAAGAAAAAGGATCAAAATCGAGTAAAATACTTAAATTAACAAGGAAATTACCCCCATGTTGGCCGTTTTTAAAAAATCTAATATAAACCATGGAAGTCGTAGATATGCTTGTTAGATTTCCTAGGAACTATTACATGCTTCGATTTGATAAGGCTAGGCCACTTTATGCCCTTTTTAGTGAAAGAAAAAGGGTCAAAAACGAGTAAAATTCGTAAATTAACCTATCCCCCATTTTAGCCGTTTTTGAAAATTCTAAAATCAACCATGGAAGTCATAGATATGCTCGTTAGATTTCCTAGGTGCTATTACATGCTTCGATTCGATAAGGCTAGGCCACTTTATGCCTTTTTTAGTGAAAGAAAAAGGATCAAAATCGAATAAAATCCGTAAATTAACAAGGAAATTCACTTTACCACCATTTTGGCCGTTTTTGAAATTTCTAAAATCAACCATGGAAGTCTTAGATATGCTCCTTAGATTTCCTTGGAACTATTACATGCTTCGATTCGATAAGGCTAGGCCACTTTATGCCCTTTTTAGTGAAAGAAAAAGGATCAAAATCGAGTAAAATAGGTAAATTAACAAGGAAATTCACTTTACCACCATTTTGGCCGTTTTTGAAATTTCTAAAATCAACCATGGAAGTCGTAGATATGCTCATTAGATTTCCTAGGAACTATTACATGCTTCGATTCGATAAGGCTAGGCCACTTTATGCCCTTTTTAGTGAAAGAAAAAGGATCAAAATCGAGTAAAATACGTAAATTAACAAGGAAATTACCCCCATGTTGGCCGTTTTTAAAAAATCTAATATAAACCATGGAAGTCGTAGATATGCTTGTTAGATTTCCTAGGAACTATTACATGCTTCGATTTGATAAGGCTAGGCCACTTTATGCCCTTTTTAGTGAAAGAAAAAGGGTCAAAAACGAGTAAAATTCGTAAATTAACCTATCCCCCATTTTAGCCATTTTTGAAAATTCTAAAATCAACCATGGAAGTCATAGATATGCTCGTTAGATTTCCTAGGTACTATTACATGCTTCGATTCGATAAGGCTAGGCCACTTTATGCCTTTTTTAGTGAAAGAAAAAGGATCAAAATCGAATAAAATCCGTAAATTAACAAGGAAATTCACTTTACCACCATTTTGGCCGTTTTTGAAATTTCTAAAATCAACCATGGAAGTCTTAGATATGCTCCTTAGATTTCCTTGGAACTATTACATGCTTCGATTCGATAAGGCTAGGCCACTTTATGCCCTTTTTAGTGAAAGAAAAAGGATCAAAATCGAGTAAAATAGGTAAATTAACAAGGAAATTCACTTTACCACCATTTTGGCCGTTTTTGAAATTTCTAAAATCAACCATGGAAGTCGTAGATATGCTCATTAGATTTCCTAGGAACTATTACATGCTTTGATTCGATAAGGCTAGGCCACTTTATGCCCTTTTTAGTGAAAGAAAAAGGATCAAAATCGAGTAAAATAGGTAAATTAACAAGGAAATTCACTTTACCACCATTTTGGCCGTTTTTGAAATTTCTAAAATCAACCATGGAAGTCGTAGATATGCTCGTTAGATTTCCTAGTAACTATTGCATACTTCGATTCGATAAGGCTAGGCCACTTTATGCCTTTTTTAGTGAAAGAAAAGGGTCAAAAACGGGTAAAATCCGTAAATTAACAAGGAAATTACCCCCATGTTGGCCGTTTTTGAAAATTCAAATATAAACCATGGAACTCGTAGATATGCTTGTTAGATTTCCTAGGAACTATTACATGCTTCTATTTGATAAGGCTAGGCCACTTTATGCCCTTTTTAGTGAAAGAAAAAGGGTCAAAAACGAGTAAAATCCGTAAATTAACAAGGAAATTCACTTTACCACCATTTTGGCCGTTTTTGAAATTTCTAAAATCAACCATGGAAGTCGTAGATATGCTCATTAGATTTCCTAGGAACTATTACATGCTTCGATTCGATAAGGCTAGGCCACTTTATGCCCTTTTTAGTGAAAGAAAAAGGATCAAAATCGAGTAAAATACGTAAATTAACAAGGAAATTACCCCCATGTTGGCCGTTTTTAAAAAATCTAATATAAACCATGGAAGTCGTAGATATGCTTGTTAGATTTCCTAGGAACTATTACATGCTTCGATTTGATAAGGCTAGGCCACTTTATGCCCTTTTTAGTGAAAGAAAAAGGGTCAAAAACGAGTAAAATTCGTAAATTAACCTATCCCCCATTTTAGCCGTTTTTGAAAATTCTAAAATCAACCATGGAAGTCATAGATATGCTCGTTAGATTTCCTAGGTACTATTACATGCTTCGATTCGATAAGGCTAGGCCACTTTATGCCTTTTTTAGTGAAAGAAAAAGGATCAAAATCGAATAAAATCCGTAAATTAACAAGGAAATTCACTTTACCACCATTTTGGCCGTTTTTGAAATTTCTAAAATCAACCATGGAAGTCTTAGATATGCTCCTTAGATTTCCTTGGAACTATTACATGCTTCGATTCGATAAGGCTAGGCCACTTTATGCCCTTTTTAGTGAAAGAAAAAGGATCAAAATCGAGTAAAATAGGTAAATTACAAAGGAAATTCACTTTACCACCATTTTGGCCGTTTTTGAAATTTCTAAAATCAACCATGGAAGTCGTAGATATGCTCATTAGATTTCCTAGGAACTATTACATGCTTTGATTCGATAAGGCTAGGCCACTTTATGCCCTTTTTAGTGAAAGAAAAAGGATCAAAATCGAGTAAAATAGGTAAATTAACAAGGAAATTCACTTTACCACCATTTTGGCCGTTTTTGAAATTTCTAAAATCAACCATGGAAGTCGTAGATATGCTCGTTAGATTTCCTAGTAACTATTGCATACTTCGATTCGATAAGGCTAGGCCACTTTATGCCTTTTTTAGTGAAAGAAAAGGGTCAAAAACGGGTAAAATCCGTAAATTAACAAGGAAATTACCCCCATGTTGGCCGTTTTTGAAAATTCAAATATAAACCATGGAACTCGTAGATATGCTTGTTAGATTTCCAAGGAACTATTACATGCTTCTATTTGATAAGGCTAGGCCACTTTGTGCCCTTTTTAGTGAAAGAAAAAGGGTCAAAAACGAGTAAAATCCGTAAATTAACAAGGAAATTGACTTTACCACCATTTTGGCCGTTTTTGAAATTTCTAAAATCAACCATGGAAGTCGTAGATATGCTCATTAGATTTCCTAGGAACTATTACATGCTTCGATTCGATAAGGCTAGGCCACTTTATGCCCTTTTTAGTGAAAGAAAAAGGATCAAAATCGAGTAAAATACGTAAATTAACAAGGAAATTACCCCCATGTTGGCCGTTTTTAAAAAATCTAATATAAACCATGGAAGTCGTAGATATGCTTGTTAGATTTCCTAGGAACTATTACATGCTTCGATTTGATAAGGCTAGGCCACTTTATGCCCTTTTTAGTGAAAGAAAAAGGGTCAAAAACGAGTAAAATTCGTAAATTAACCTATCCCCCATTTTAGCCGTTTTTGAAAATTCTAAAATCAACCATGGAAGTCATAGATATGCTCGTTAGATTTCCTAGGTACTATTACATGCTTCGATTCGATAAGGCTAGGCCACTTTATGCCTTTTTTAGTGAAAGAAAAAGGATCAAAATCGAATAAAATCCGTAAATTAACAAGGAAATTCACTTTACCACCATTTTGGCCGTTTTTGAAATTTCTAAAATCAACCATGGAAGTCTTAGATATGCTCCTTAGATTTCCTTGGAACTATTACATGCTTCGATTCGATAAGGCTAGGCCACTTTATGCCCTTTTTAGTGAAAGAAAAAGGATCAAAATCGAGTAAAATAGGTAAATTAACAAGGAAATTCACTTTACCACCATTTTGGCCGTTTTTGAAATTTCTAAAATCAACCATGGAAGTCGTAGATATGCTCATTAGATTTCCTAGGAACTATTACATGCTTTGATTCGATAAGGCTAGGCCACTTTATGCCCTTTTTAGTGAAAGAAAAAGGATCAAAATCGAGTAAAATAGGTAAATTAACAAGGAAATTCACTTTACCACCATTTTGGCCGTTTTTGAAATTTCTAAAATCAACCATGGAAGTCGTAGATATGCTCGTTAGATTTCCTAGTAACTATTGCATACTTCGATTCGATAAGGCTAGGCCACTTTATGCCTTTTTTAGTGAAAGAAAAGGGTCAAAAACGGGTAAAATCCGTAAATTAACAAGGAAATTACCCCCATGTTGGCCGTTTTTGAAAATTCAAATATAAACCATGGAACTCGTAGATATGCTTGTTAGATTTCCTAGGAACTATTACATGCTTCTATTTGATAAGGCTAGGCCACTTTATGCCCTTTTTAGTGAAAGAAAAAGGGTCAAAAACGAGTAAAATCCGTAAATTAACAAGGAAATTCACTTTACCACCATTTTGGCCGTTTTTGAAATTTCTAAAATCAACCATGGAAGTCGTAGATATGCTCATTAGATTTCCTAGGAACTATTACATGCTTCGATTCGATAAGGCTAGGCCACTTTATGCCCTTTTTAGTGAAAGAAAAAGGATCAAAATCGAGTAAAATACGTAAATTAACAAGGAAATTACCCCCATGTTGGCCGTTTTTAAAAAATCTAATATAAACCATGGAAGTCGTAGATATGCTTGTTAGATTTCCTAGGAACTATTACATGCTTCGATTTGATAAGGCTAGGCCACTTTATGCCCTTTTTAGTGAAAGAAAAAGGGTCAAAAACGAGTAAAATTCGTAAATTAACCTATCCCCCATTTTAGCCGTTTTTGAAAATTCTAAAATCAACCATGGAAGTCATAGATATGCTCGTTAGATTTCCTAGGTACTATTACATGCTTCGATTCGATAAGGCTAGGCCACTTTATGCCTTTTTTAGTGAAAGAAAAAGGATCAAAATCGAATAAAATCCGTAAATTAACAAGGAAATTCACTTTACCACCATTTTGGCCGTTTTTGAAATTTCTAAAATCAACCATGGAAGTCATAGATATGCTCGTTAGATTTCCTAGGTACTATTACATGCTTCGATTCGATAAGGCTAGGCCACTTTATGCCTTTTTTAGTGAAAGAAAAAGGATCAAAATCGAATAAAATCCGTAAATTAACAAGGAAATTCACTTTACCACCATTTTGGCCGTTTTTGAAATTTCTAAAATCAACCATGGAAGTCTTAGATATGCTCCTTAGATTTCCTTGGAACTATTACATGCTTCGATTCGATAAGGCTAGGCCACTTTATGCCCTTTTTAGTGAAAGAAAAAGGATCAAAATCGAGTAAAATAGGTAAATTACAAAGGAAATTCACTTTACCACCATTTTGGCCGTTTTTGAAATTTCTAAAATCAACCATGGAAGTCGTAGATATGCTCATTAGATTTCCTAGGAACTATTACATGCTTTGATTCGATAAGGCTAGGCCACTTTATGCCCTTTTTAGTGAAAGAAAAAGGATCAAAATCGAGTAAAATAGGTAAATTAACAAGGAAATTCACTTTACCACCATTTTGGCCGTTTTTGAAATTTCTAAAATCAACCATGGAAGTCGTAGATATGCTCGTTAGATTTCCTAGTAACTATTGCATACTTCGATTCGATAAGGCTAGGCCACTTTATGCCTTTTTTAGTGAAAGAAAAGGGTCAAAAACGGGTAAAATCCGTAAATTAACAAGGAAATTACCCCCATGTTGGCCGTTTTTGAAAATTCAAATATAAACCATGGAACTCGTAGATATGCTTGTTAGATTTCCAAGGAACTATTACATGCTTCTATTTGATAAGGCTAGGCCACTTTGTGCCCTTTTTAGTGAAAGAAAAAGGGTCAAAAACGAGTAAAATCCGTAAATTAACAAGGAAATTGACTTTACCACCATTTTGGCCGTTTTTGAAATTTCTAAAATCAACCATGGAAGTCGTAGATATGCTCATTAGATTTCCTAGGAACTATTACATGCTTCGATTCGATAAGGCTAGGCCACTTTATGCCCTTTTTAGTGAAAGAAAAAGGATCAAAATCGAGTAAAATACGTAAATTAACAAGGAAATTACCCCCATGTTGGCCGTTTTTAAAAAATCTAATATAAACCATGGAAGTCGTAGATATGCTTGTTAGATTTCCTAGGAACTATTACATGCTTCGATTTGATAAGGCTAGGCCACTTTATGCCCTTTTTAGTGAAAGAAAAAGGGTCAAAAACGAGTAAAATTCGTAAATTAACCTATCCCCCATTTTAGCCGTTTTTGAAAATTCTAAAATCAACCATGGAAGTCATAGATATGCTCGTTAGATTTCCTAGGTACTATTACATGCTTCGATTCGATAAGGCTAGGCCACTTTATGCCTTTTTTAGTGAAAGAAAAAGGATCAAAATCGAATAAAATCCGTAAATTAACAAGGAAATTCACTTTACCACCATTTTGGCCGTTTTTGAAATTTCTAAAATCAACCATGGAAGTCTTAGATATGCTCCTTAGATTTCCTTGGAACTATTACATGCTTCGATTCGATAAGGCTAGGCCACTTTATGCCCTTTTTAGTGAAAGAAAAAGGATCAAAATCGAGTAAAATAGGTAAATTAACAAGGAAATTCACTTTACCACCATTTTGGCCGTTTTTGAAATTTCTAAAATCAACCATGGAAGTCGTAGATATGCTCATTAGATTTCCTAGGAACTATTACATGCTTTGATTCGATAAGGCTAGGCCACTTTATGCCCTTTTTAGTGAAAGAAAAAGGATCAAAATCGAGTAAAATAGGTAAATTAACAAGGAAATTCACTTTACCACCATTTTGGCCGTTTTTGAAATTTCTAAAATCAACCATGGAAGTCGTAGATATGCTCGTTAGATTTCCTAGTAACTATTGCATACTTCGATTCGATAAGGCTAGGCCACTTTATGCCTTTTTTAGTGAAAGAAAAGGGTCAAAAACGGGTAAAATCCGTAAATTAACAAGGAAATTACCCCCATGTTGGCCGTTTTTGAAAATTCAAATATAAACCATGGAACTCGTAGATATGCTTGTTAGATTTCCTAGGAACTATTACATGCTTCTATTTGATAAGGCTAGGCCACTTTATGCCCTTTTTAGTGAAAGAAAAAGGGTCAAAAACGAGTAAAATCCGTAAATTAACAAGGAAATTCACTTTACCACCATTTTGGCCGTTTTTGAAATTTCTAAAATCAACCATGGAAGTCGTAGATATGCTCATTAGATTTCCTAGGAACTATTACATGCTTCGATTCGATAAGGCTAGGCCACTTTATGCCCTTTTTAGTGAAAGAAAAAGGATCAAAATCGAGTAAAATACGTAAATTAACAAGGAAATTACCCCCATGTTGGCCGTTTTTAAAAAATCTAATATAAACCATGGAAGTCGTAGATATGCTTGTTAGATTTCCTAGGAACTATTACATGCTTCGATTTGATAAGGCTAGGCCACTTTATGCCCTTTTTAGTGAAAGAAAAAGGGTCAAAAACGAGTAAAATTCGTAAATTAACCTATCCCCCATTTTAGCCGTTTTTGAAAATTCTAAAATCAACCATGGAAGTCATAGATATGCTCGTTAGATTTCCTAGGTACTATTACATGCTTCGATTCGATAAGGCTAGGCCACTTTATGCCTTTTTTAGTGAAAGAAAAAGGATCAAAATCGAATAAAATCCGTAAATTAACAAGGAAATTCACTTTACCACCATTTTGGCCGTTTTTGAAATTTCTAAAATCAACCATGGTAGTCTTAGATATGCTCCTTAGATTTCCTTGGAACTATTACATGCTTCGATTCGATAAGGCTAGGCCACTTTATGCCCTTTTTAGTGAAAGAAAAAGGATCAAAATCGAGTAAAATAGGTAAATTAACAAGGAAATTCACTTTACCACCATTTTGGCCGTTTTTGAAATTTCTAAAATCAACCATGGAAGTCGTAGATATGCTCATTAGATTTTCTAGGAACTATTACATGCTTTGATTCGATAAGGCTAGGCCACTTTATGCCCTTTTTAGTGAAAGAAAAAGGATCAAAATCGAGTAAAATAGGTAAATTAACAAGGAAATTCACTTTACCACCATTTTGGCCGTTTTTGAAATTTCTAAAATCAACCATGGAAGTCGTAGATATGCTCGTTAGATTTCCTAGTAACTATTGCATACTTCTATTCGATAAGGCTAGGCCACTTTATGCCTTTTTTAGTGAAAGAAAAGGGTCAAAAACCGGTAAAATCCGTAAATTAACAAGGAAATTACCCCCATGTTGGCCGTTTTTGAAAATTCAAATATAAACCATGGAACTCGTAGATATGCTTGTTAGATTTCCTAGGAACTATTACATGCTTCTATTTGATAAGGCTAGGCCACTTTATGCCCTTTTTAGTGAAAGAAAAAGGGTCAAAAACGAGTAAAATCCGTAAATTAACAAGGAAATTCACTTTACCACCATTTTGGCCGTTTTTGAAATTTCTAAAATCAACCATGGAAGTCGTAGATATGCTCATTAGATTTCCTAGGAACTATTACATGCTTCGATTCGATAAGGCTAGGCCACTTTATGCCCTTTTTAGTGAAAGAAAAAGGATCAAAATCGAGTAAAATACGTAAATTAACAAGGAAATTACCCCCATGTTGGCCGTTTTTAAAAAATCTAATATAAACCATGGAAGTCGTAGATATGCTTGTTAGATTTCCTAGGAACTATTACATGCTTCGATTTGATAAGGCTAGGCCACTTTATGCCCTTTTTAGTGAAAGAAAAAGGGTCAAAAACGAGTAAAATTCGTAAATTAACCTATCCCCCATTTTAGCCGTTTTTGAAAATTCTAAAATCAACCATGGAAGTCATAGATATGCTCGTTAGATTTCCTAGGTACTATTACATGCTTCGATTCGATAAGGCTAGGCCACTTTATGCCTTTTTTAGTGAAAGAAAAAGGATCAAAATCGAATAAAATCCGTAAATTAACAAGGAAATTCACTTTACCACCATTTTGGCCGTTTTTGAAATTTCTAAAATCAACCATGGAAGTCTTAGATATGCTCCTTAGATTTCCTTGGAACTATTACATGCTTCGATTCGATAAGGCTAGGCCACTTTATGCCCTTTTTAGTGAAAGAAAAAGGATCAAAATCGAGTAAAATAGGTAAATTACAAAGGAAATTCACTTTACCACCATTTTGGCCGTTTTTGAAATTTCTAAAATCAACCATGGAAGTCGTAGATATGCTCATTAGATTTCCTAGGAACTATTACATGCTTCGATTCGATAAGGCCAGGCCACTTTATGCCCTTTTTAGTGAAAGAAAAAGGATCAAAATCGAGTAAAATACGTAAATTGACAAGGAAATTACCCCCATGTTGGCCGTTTTTAAAAAATCTAATATAAACCATGAAAGTCGTAGATATGCTTGTTAGATTTCCTAGGAACTATTACATGCTTCGATTTGATAAGGCTAGGCCACTTTATGCCCTTTTTAGTGAAAGAAAAAGGGTCAAAAACGAGTAAAATCCGTAAATTAACCTATCCCCCATTTTGGCCGTTTTTGAAAATTCTAAAATCAACCATGGAAGTCATAGATATGCTCGTTAGATTTCCTAGGTACTATTACATGCTTCGATTCGATAAGGCTAGGCCACTTTATGCCCTTTTTAGTGAAAGAAAAAGGATCAAAATCGAGTAAAATCCGTAAATTAACAAGGAAATTCACTTTACCACCATTTTGGCCGTTTTTGAAATTTCTAAAATCAACCATGGAAGTCGTAGATATGCTCGTTAGATTTCCTAGTAACTATTGCATACTTCGATTCGATAAGGCTAGGCCACTTTATGCCTTTTTTAGTGAAAGAAAAGGGTCAAAAACGGGTAAAATGCGTAAATTAACAAGGAAATTACCCCCATGTTGGCCGTTTTTGAAAATTCAAATATAAACCATGGAACTAGTAGATATGCTTGTTAGATTTCCTAGGAACTATTACATGCTTCTCTTTGATAAGGCTAGGCCACTTTATGCCCTTTTTAGTGAAAGAAAAAGGGTCAAAAACGAGTAAAATCCGTAAATTAACAAGGAAATTCACTTTACCACCATTTTGGCCGTTTTTGAAATTTCTAAAATCAACCATGGAAATCGTAGATATGCTCATTAGATTTCCTAGGAACTATTACATGCTTCGATTCGATAAGGCTAGGCCACTTTATGCCCTTTTTAGTGAAAGAAAAAGGATCAAAATCGAGTAAAATACGTAAATTAACAAGGAAATTACCCCCATGTTGGCCGTTTTTGAAAATTCAAATATAAACCATGGAACTCGTAGATATGCTTGATAGATTTCCTAGGAACTATTACATGCTTCGATTCGATAAGGCTAGGCCACTTTATGCCCTTTTTAGTGAAAGAAAAAGGATCAAAATCGAGTAAAATACGTAAATTGACAAGGAAATTACCCCCATGTTGGCCGTTTTTAAAAAATCTAATATAAACCATGAAAGTCGTAGATATGCTTGTTAGATTTCCTAGGAACTATTACATGCTTCGATTTGATAAGGCTAGGCCACTTTATGCCCTTTTTAGTGAAAGAAAAAGGGTCAAAAACGAGTAAAATCCGTAAATTAACCTATCCCCCATTTTGGCCGTTTTTGAAAATTCTAAAATCAACCATGGAAGTCATAGATATGCTCGTTAGATTTCCTAGGTACTATTACATGCTTCGATTCGATAAGGCTAGGCCACTTTATGCCCTTTTTAGTGAAAGAAAAAGGATCAAAATCGAGTAAAATCCGTAAATTAACAAGGAAATTCACTTTACCACCATTTTGGCCGTTTTTGAAATTTCTAAAATCAACCATGGAAGTCGTAGATATGCTCGTTAGATTTCCTAGGAACTATTACATGCTTCTATTTGATAAGGCTAGGCCACTTTATGCCCTTTTTAGTGAAAGAAAAAGGGTCAAAAACGAGTAAAATCCGTAAATTAACAAGGAAATTCACTTTACCACCATTTTGGCCGTTTTTGAAATTTCTAAAATCAACCATGGAAGTCGTAGATATGCTCGTTAGATTTCCTAGGAACTATTACATGCTTCGATTCGATAAGGCTAGGCCACTTTATGCCCTTTTTAGTGAAAGAAAAAGGGTCAAAAACGAGTAAAATCCGTAAATTAACAAGGAAATTCACTTTACCACCATTTTGGCCGTTTTTGAAATTTCTAAAATCAACCATGGAAGTCGTAGATATGCTTATTAGATTTCCTAGGAACTATTACATGCTTCGATTCGATAAGGCTAGGCCACTTTATGCCCTTTTTAGTGAAAGAAAAAGGGTCAAAAACGAGTAAAATCCGTAAATTAACAAGGAAATTCACTTTACCACCATTTTGGCCGTTTTTGAAATTTCTAAAATCAACCATGGAAGTCGTAGATATGCTTATTAGATTTCCTAGGAACTATTACATGCTTCGATTTGATAAGGCTAGGCCACTTTATGCCCTTTTTAGTGAAAGAAAAAGGGTCAAAAACGAGTAAAATTCGTAAATTAACCTATCCCCCATTTTAGCCGTTTTTGAAAATTCTAAAATCAACCATGGAAGTCATAGATATGCTCGTTAGATTTCCTAGGTACTATTACATGCTTCGATTCGATAAGGCTAGGCCACTTTATGCCTTTTTTAGTGAAAGAAAAAGGATCAAAATCGAATAAAATCCGTAAATTAACAAGGAAATTCACTTTACCACCATTTTGGCCGTTTTTGAAATTTCTAAAATCAACCATGGAAGTCATAGATATGCTCGTTAGATTTCCTAGGTACTATTACATGCTTCGATTCGATAAGGCTAGGCCACTTTATGCCCTTTTTAGTGAAAGAAAAAGGATCAAAATCGAGTAAAATCCGTAAATTAACAAGGAAATTCACTTTACCACCATTTTGGCCGTTTTTGAAATTTCTAAAATCAACCATGGAAGTCGTAGATATGCTCGTTAGATTTCCTAGTAACTATTGCATACTTCGATTCGATAAGGCTAGGCCACTTTATGCCTTTTTTAGTGAAAGAAAAGGGTCAAAAACGGGTAAAATGCGTAAATTAACAAGGAAATTACCCCCATGTTGGCCGTTTTTGAAAATTCAAATATAAACCATGGAACTAGTAGATATGCTTGTTAGATTTCCTAGGAACTATTACATGCTTCTCTTTGATAAGGCTAGGCCACTTTATGCCCTTTTTAGTGAAAGAAAAAGGGTCAAAAACGAGTAAAATCCGTAAATTAACAAGGAAATTCACTTTACCACCATTTTGGCCGTTTTTGAAATTTCTAAAATCAACCATGGAAATCGTAGATATGCTCATTAGATTTCCTAGGAACTATTACATGCTTCGATTCGATAAGGCTAGGCCACTTTATGCCCTTTTTAGTGAAAGAAAAAGGATCAAAATCGAGTAAAATACGTAAATTGACAAGGAAATTACCCCCATGTTGGCCGTTTTTAAAAAATCTAATATAAACCATGAAAGTCGTAGATATGCTTGTTAGATTTCCTAGGAACTATTACATGCTTCGATTTGATAAGGCTAGGCCACTTTATGCCCTTTTTAGTGAAAGAAAAAGGGTCAAAAACGAGTAAAATCCGTAAATTAACCTATCCCCCATTTTGGCCGTTTTTGAAAATTCTAAAATCAACCATGGAAGTCATAGATATGCTCGTTAGATTTCCTAGGTACTATTACATGCTTCGATTCGATAAGGCTAGGCCACTTTATGCCCTTTTTAGTGAAAGAAAAAGGATCAAAATCGAGTAAAATCCGTAAATTAACAAGGAAATTCACTTTACCACCATTTTGGCCGTTTTTGAAATTTCTAAAATCAACCATGGAAGTCGTAGATATGCTCGTTAGATTTCCTAGGAACTATTACATGCTTCTATTTGATAAGGCTAGGCCACTTTATGCCCTTTTTAGTGAAAGAAAAAGGGTCAAAAACGAGTAAAATCCGTAAATTAACAAGGAAATTCACTTTACCACCATTTTGGCCGTTTTTGAAATTTCTAAAATCAACCATGGAAGTCGTAGATATGCTCGTTAGATTTCCTAGGAACTATTACATGCTTCGATTCGATAAGGCTAGGCCACTTTATGCCCTTTTTAGTGAAAGAAAAAGGGTCAAAAACGAGTAAAATCCGTAAATTAACAAGGAAATTCACTTTACCACCATTTTGGCCGTTTTTGAAATTTCTAAAATCAACCATGGAAGTCGTAGATATGCTTATTAGATTTCCTAGGAACTATTACATGCTTCGATTCGATAAGGCTAGGCCACTTTATGCCCTTTTTAGTGAAAGAAAAAGGGTCAAAAACGAGTAAAATCCGTAAATTAACAAGGAAATTCACTTTACCACCATTTTGGCCGTTTTTGAAATTTCTAAAATCAACCATGGAAGTCGTAGATATGCTTATTAGATTTCCTAGGAACTATTACATGCTTCGATTTGATAAGGCTAGGCCACTTTATGCCCTTTTTAGTGAAAGAAAAAGGGTCAAAAACGAGTAAAATTCGTAAATTAACCTATCCCCCATTTTAGCCGTTTTTGAAAATTCTAAAATCAACCATGGAAGTCATAGATATGCTCGTTAGATTTCCTAGGTACTATTACATGCTTCGATTCGATAAGGCTAGGCCACTTTATGCCTTTTTTAGTGAAAGAAAAAGGATCAAAATCGAATAAAATCCGTAAATTAACAAGGAAATTCACTTTACCACCATTTTGGCCGTTTTTGAAATTTCTAAAATCAACCATGGAAGTCATAGATATGCTCGTTAGATTTCCTAGGTACTATTACATGCTTCGATTCGATAAGGCTAGGCCACTTTATGCCCTTTTTAGTGAAAGAAAAAGGATCAAAATCGAGTAAAATCCGTAAATTAACAAGGAAATTCACTTTACCACCATTTTGGCCGTTTTTGAAATTTCTAAAATCAACCATGGAAGTCGTAGATATGCTCGTTAGATTTCCTAGTAACTATTGCATACTTCGATTCGATAAGGCTAGGCCACTTTATGCCTTTTTTAGTGAAAGAAAAGGGTCAAAAACGGGTAAAATGCGTAAATTAACAAGGAAATTACCCCCATGTTGGCCGTTTTTGAAAATTCAAATATAAACCATGGAACTAGTAGATATGCTTGTTAGATTTCCTAGGAACTATTACATGCTTCTCTTTGATAAGGCTAGGCCACTTTATGCCCTTTTTAGTGAAAGAAAAAGGGTCAAAAACGAGTAAAATCCGTAAATTAACAAGGAAATTCACTTTACCACCATTTTGGCCGTTTTTGAAATTTCTAAAATCAACCATGGAAATCGTAGATATGCTCATTAGATTTCCTAGGAACTATTACATGCTTCGATTCGATAAGGCTAGGCCACTTTATGCCCTTTTTAGTGAAAGAAAAAGGATCAAAATCGAGTAAAATACGTAAATTAACAAGGAAATTACCCCCATGTTGGCCGTTTTTGAAAATTCAAATATAAACCATGGAACTCGTAGATATGCTTGATAGATTTCCTAGGAACTATTACATGCTTCGATTCGATAAGGCTAGGCCACTTTATGCCCTTTTTAGTGAAAGAAAAAGGATCAAAATCGAGTAAAATACGTAAATTGACAAGGAAATTACCCCCATGTTGGCCGTTTTTAAAAAATCTAATATAAACCATGAAAGTCGTAGATATGCTTGTTAGATTTCCTAGGAACTATTACATGCTTCGATTTGATAAGGCTAGGCCACTTTATGCCCTTTTTAGTGAAAGAAAAAGGGTCAAAAACGAGTAAAATCCGTAAATTAACCTATCCCCCATTTTGGCCGTTTTTGAAAATTCTAAAATCAACCATGGAAGTCATAGATATGCTCGTTAGATTTCCTAGGTACTATTACATGCTTCGATTCGATAAGGCTAGGCCACTTTATGCCCTTTTTAGTGAAAGAAAAAGGATCAAAATCGAGTAAAATCCGTAAATTAACAAGGAAATTCACTTTACCACCATTTTGGCCGTTTTTGAAATTTCTAAAATCAACCATGGAAGTCGTAGATATGCTCGTTAGATTTCCTAGGAACTATTACATGCTTCTATTTGATAAGGCTAGGCCACTTTATGCCCTTTTTAGTGAAAGAAAAAGGGTCAAAAACGAGTAAAATCCGTAAATTAACAAGGAAATTCACTTTACCACCATTTTGGCCGTTTTTGAAATTTCTAAAATCAACCATGGAAGTCGTAGATATGCTCGTTAGATTTCCTAGGAACTATTACATGCTTCGATTCGACAAGGCTAGGCCACTTTATGCCCTTTTTAGTGAAAGAAAAAGGGTCAAAAACGAGTAAAATCCGTAAATTAACAAGGAAATTCACTTTACCACCATTTTGGCCGTTTTTGAAATTTCTAAAATCAACCATGGAAGTCGTAGATATGCTTATTAGATTTCCTAGGAACTATTACATGCTTCGATTCGATAAGGCTAGGCCACTTTATGCCCTTTTTAGTGAAAGAAAAAGGGTCAAAAACGAGTAAAATCCGTAAATTAACAAGGAAATTCACTTTACCACCATTTTGGCCGTTTTTGAAATTTCTAAAATCAACCATGGAAGTCGTAGATATGCTTATTAGATTTCCTAGGAACTATTACATGCTTCGATTTGATAAGGCTAGGCCACTTTATGCCCTTTTTAGTGAAAGAAAAAGGGTCAAAAACGAGTAAAATTCGTAAATTAACCTATCCCCCATTTTAGCCGTTTTTGAAAATTCTAAAATCAACCATGGAAGTCATAGATATGCTCGTTAGATTTCCTAGGTACTATTACATGCTTCGATTCGATAAGGCTAGGCCACTTTATGCCTTTTTTAGTGAAAGAAAAAGGATCAAAATCGAATAAAATCCGTAAATTAACAAGGAAATTCACTTTACCACCATTTTGGCCGTTTTTGAAATTTCTAAAATCAACCATGGAAGTCTTAGATATGCTCCTTAGATTTCCTAGGAACTATTACATGCTTCGATTCGATAAGGCTAGGCCACTTTATGCCCTTTTTAGTGAAAGAAAAAGGATCAAAATCGAGTAAAATAGGTAAATTACAAAGGAAATTCACTTTACCACCATTTTGGCCGTTTTTGAAATTTCTAAAATCAACCATGGAAGTCATAGATATGCTCGTTAGATTTCCTAGGTACTATTACATGCTTCGATTCGATAAGGCTAGGCCACTTTATGCCCTTTTTAGTGAAAGAAAAAGGATCAAAATCGAGTAAAATCCGTAAATTAACAAGGAAATTCACTTTACCACCATTTTGGCCGTTTTTGAAATTTCTAAAATCAACCATGGAAGTCGTAGATATGCTCGTTAGATTTCCTAGTAACTATTGCATACTTCGATTCGATAAGGCTAGGCCACTTTATGCCTTTTTTAGTGAAAGAAAAGGGTCAAAAACGGGTAAAATGCGTAAATTAACAAGGAAATTACCCCCATGTTGGCCGTTTTTGAAAATTCAAATATAAACCATGGAACTAGTAGATATGCTTGTTAGATTTCCAAGGAACTATTACATGCTTCTCTTTGATAAGGCTAGGCCACTTTATGCCCTTTTTAGTGAAAGAAAAAGGGTCAAAAACGAGTAAAATCCGTAAATTAACAAGGAAATTCACTTTACCACCATTTTGGCCGTTTTTGAAATTTCTAAAATCAACCATGGAAATCGTAGATATGCTCATTAGATTTCCTAGGAACTATTACATGCTTCGATTCGATAAGGCTAGGCCACTTTATGCCCTTTTTAGTGAAAGAAAAAGGATCAAAATCGAGTAAAATACGTAAATTAACAAGGAAATTACCCCCATGTTGGCCGTTTTTGAAAATTCAAATATAAACCATGGAACTCGTAGATATGCTTGATAGATTTCCTAGGAACTATTACATGCTTCGATTCGATAAGGCTAGGCCACTTTATGCCCTTTTTAGTGAAAGAAAAAGGATCAAAATCGAGTAAAATACGTAAATTGACAAGGAAATTACCCCCATGTTGGCCGTTTTTAAAAAATCTAATATAAACCATGAAAGTCGTAGATATGCTTGTTAGATTTCCTAGGAACTATTACATGCTTCGATTTGATAAGGCTAGGCCACTTTATGCCCTTTTTAGTGAAAGAAAAAGGGTCAAAAACGAGTAAAATCCGTAAATTAACCTATCCCCCATTTTGGCCGTTTTTGAAAATTCTAAAATCAACCATGGAAGTCATAGATATGCTCGTTAGATTTCCTAGGTACTATTACATGCTTCGATTCGATAAGGCTAGGCCACTTTATGCCCTTTTTAGTGAAAGAAAAAGGATCAAAATCGAGTAAAATCCGTAAATTAACAAGGAAATTCACTTTACCACCATTTTGGCCGTTTTTGAAATTTCTAAAATCAACCATGGAAGTCGTAGATATGCTCGTTAGATTTCCTAGGAACTATTACATGCTTCTATTTGATAAGGCTAGGCCACTTTATGCCCTTTTTAGTGAAAGAAAAAGGGTCAAAAACGAGTAAAATCCGTAAATTAACAAGGAAATTCACTTTACCACCATTTTGGCCGTTTTTGAAATTTCTAAAATCAACCATGGAAGTCGTAGATATGCTCGTTAGATTTCCTAGGAACTATTACATGCTTCGATTCGACAAGGCTAGGCCACTTTATGCCCTTTTTAGTGAAAGAAAAAGGGTCAAAAACGAGTAAAATCCGTAAATTAACAAGGAAATTCACTTTACCACCATTTTGGCCGTTTTTGAAATTTCTAAAATCAACCATGGAAGTCGTAGATATGCTTATTAGATTTCCTAGGAACTATTACATGCTTCGATTCGATAAGGCTAGGCCACTTTATGCCCTTTTTAGTGAAAGAAAAAGGGTCAAAAACGAGTAAAATCCGTAAATTAACAAGGAAATTCACTTTACCACCATTTTGGCCGTTTTTGAAATTTCTAAAATCAACCATGGAAGTCGTAGATATGCTTATTAGATTTCCTAGGAACTATTACATGCTTCGATTTGATAAGGCTAGGCCACTTTATGCCCTTTTTAGTGAAAGAAAAAGGGTCAAAAACGAGTAAAATTCGTAAATTAACCTATCCCCCATTTTAGCCGTTTTTGAAAATTCTAAAATCAACCATGGAAGTCATAGATATGCTCGTTAGATTTCCTAGGTACTATTACATGCTTCGATTCGATAAGGCTAGGCCACTTTATGCCTTTTTTAGTGAAAGAAAAAGGATCAAAATCGAATAAAATCCGTAAATTAACAAGGAAATTCACTTTACCACCATTTTGGCCGTTTTTGAAATTTCTAAAATCAACCATGGAAGTCTTAGATATGCTCCTTAGATTTCCTAGGAACTATTACATGCTTCGATTCGATAAGGCTAGGCCACTTTATGCCCTTTTTAGTGAAAGAAAAAGGATCAAAATCGAGTAAAATAGGTAAATTACAAAGGAAATTCACTTTACCACCATTTTGGCCGTTTTTGAAATTTCTAAAATCAACCATGGAAGTCGTAGATATGCTCATTAGATTTCCTAGGAACTATTACATGCTTTGATTCGATAAGGCTAGGCCACTTTATGCCCTTTTTAGTGAAAGAAAAAGGATCAAAATCGAGTAAAATACGTAAATTAACAAGGAAATTACCCCCATGTTGGCCGTTTTTAAAAAATCTAATATAAACCATGGAAGTCGTAGATATGCTTGTTAGATTTCCTAGGAACTATTACATGCTTCGATTTGATAAGGCTAGGCCACTTTATGCCTTTTTTAGTGAAAGAAAAGGGTCAAAAACGGGTAAAATCCGTAAATTAACAAGGAAATTACCCCCATGTTGGCCGTTTTTGAAAATTCAAATATAAACCATGGAACTCGTAGATATGCTTGTTAGATTTCCTAGGAACTATTACATGCTTCTATTTGATAAGGCTAGGCCACTTTATGCCCTTTTTAGTGAAAGAAAAAGGGTCAAAAACGAGTAAAATCCGTAAATTAACAAGGAAATTCACTTTACCACCATTTTGGCCGTATTTGAAATTTCTAAAATCAACCATGGAAGTCGTAGATATGCTCATTAGATTTCCTAGGAACTATTACATGCTTCGATTCGATAAGGCCAGGCCACTTTATGCCCTTTTTAGTGAAAGAAAAAGGATCAAAATCGAGTAAAATACGTAAATTGACAAGGAAATTACCCCCATGTTGGCCGTTTTTAAAAAATCTAATATAAACCATGAAAGTCGTAGATATGCTTGTTAGATTTCCTAGGAACTATTACATGCTTCGATTTGATAAGGCTAGGCCACTTTATGCCCTTTTTAGTGAAAGAAAAAGGGTCAAAAACGAGTAAAATCCGTAAATTAACCTATCCCCCATTTTGGCCGTTTTTGAAAATTCTAAAATCAACCATGGAAGTCATAGATATGCTCGTTAGATTTCCTAGGTACTATTACATGCTTCGATTCGATAAGGCTAGGCCACTTTATGCCCTTTTTAGTGAAAGAAAAAGGATCAAAATCGAGTAAAATCCGTAAATTAACAAGGAAATTCACTTTACCACCATTTTGGCCGTTTTTGAAATTTCTAAAATCAACCATGGAAGTCGTAGATATGCTCGTTAGATTTCCTAGTAACTATTGCATACTTCGATTCGATAAGGCTAGGCCACTTTATGCCTTTTTTAGTGAAAGAAAAGGGTCAAAAACGGGTAAAATGCGTAAATTAACAAGGAAATTACCCCCATGTTGGCCGTTTTTGAAAATTCAAATATAAACCATGGAACTAGTAGATATGCTTGTTAGATTTCCTAGGAACTATTACATGCTTCTCTTTGATAAGGCTAGGCCACTTTATGCCCTTTTTAGTGAAAGAAAAAGGGTCAAAAACGAGTAAAATCCGTAAATTAACAAGGAAATTCACTTTACCACCATTTTGGCCGTTTTTGAAATTTCTAAAATCAACCATGGAAGTCGTAGATATGCTCATTAGATTTCCTAGGAACTATTACATGCTTCGATTCGATAAGGCTAGGCCACTTTATGCCCTTTTTAGTGAAAGAAAAAGGATCAAAATCGAGTAAAATACGTAAATTAACAAGGAAATTACCCCCATGTTGGCCGTTTTTGAAAATTCAAATATAAACCATGGAACTCGTAGATATGCTTGATAGATTTCCTAGGAACTATTACATGCTTCGATTCGATAAGGCTAGGCCACTTTATGCCCTTTTTAGTGAAAGAAAAAGGATCAAAATCGAGTAAAATACGTAAATTGACAAGGAAATTACCCCCATGTTGGCCGTTTTTAAAAAATCTAATATAAACCATGAAAGTCGTAGATATGCTTGTTAGATTTCCTAGGAACTATTACATGCTTCGATTTGATAAGGCTAGGCCACTTTATGCCCTTTTTAGTGAAAGAAAAAGGGTCAAAAACGAGTAAAATCCGTAAATTAACCTATCCCCCATTTTGGCCGTTTTTGAAAATTCTAAAATCAACCATGGAAGTCATAGATATGCTCGTTAGATTTCCTAGGTACTATTACATGCTTCGATTCGATAAGGCTAGGCCACTTTATGCCCTTTTTAGTGAAAGAAAAAGGATCAAAATCGAGTAAAATCCGTAAATTAACAAGGAAATTCACTTTACCACCATTTTGGCCGTTTTTGAAATTTCTAAAATCAACCATGGAAGTCGTAGATATGCTCGTTAGATTTCCTAGGAACTATTACATGCTTCTATTTGATAAGGCTAGGCCACTTTATGCCCTTTTTAGTGAAAGAAAAAGGGTCAAAAACGAGTAAAATCCGTAAATTAACAAGGAAATTCACTTTACCACCATTTTGGCCGTTTTTGAAATTTCTAAAATCAACCATGGAAGTCGTAGATATGCTCGTTAGATTTCCTAGGAACTATTACATGCTTCGATTCGATAAGGCTAGGCCACTTTATGCCCTTTTTAGTGAAAGAAAAAGGGTCAAAAACGAGTAAAATCCGTAAATTAACAAGGAAATTCACTTTACCACCATTTTGGCCGTTTTTGAAATTTCTAAAATCAACCATGGAAGTCGTAGATATGCTTATTAGATTTCCTAGGAACTATTACATGCTTCGATTCGATAAGGCTAGGCCACTTTATGCCCTTTTTAGTGAAAGAAAAAGGGTCAAAAACGAGTAAAATCCGTAAATTAACCTATCCCCCATTTTGGCCGTTTTTGAAAATTCTAAAATCAACCATGGAAGTCATAGATATGCTCGTTAGATTTCCTAGGTACTATTACATGCTTCGATTCGATAAGGTTAGGCCACTTTATGCCATTTTTAGTGAAAGAAAAAGGATCAAAATCGAGTAAAATCCGTAAATTAACAAGGAAATTCACTTTACCACCATTTTGGCCGTTTTTGAAATTTCTAAAATCAACCATGGAAGTCGTAGATATGCTCGTTAGATTTCCTAGTAACTATTGCATACTTCGATTCGATAAGGCTAGGCCACTTTATGCCTTTTTTAGTGAAAGAAAAGGGTCAGAAACGGGTAAAATCCGTAAATTAACAAGGAAATTACCCCCATGTTGGCCGTTTTTGAAAATTCAAATATAAACCATGGAACTCGTAGATATGCTTGTTAGATTTCCTAGGAACTATTACATGCTTCTATTTGATAAGGCTAGGCCACTTTATGCCCTTTTTAGTGAAAGAAAAAGGGTCAAAAACGAGTAAAATCCGTAAATTAACAAGGAAATTCACTTTACCACCATTTTGGCCGTTTTTGAAATTTCTAAAATCAACCATGGAAGTCGTAGATATGCTCATTAGATTTCCTAGGAACTATTACATGCTTCGATTCGATAAGGCTAGGCCACTTTATGCCCTTTTTAGTGAAAGAAAAAGGATCAAAAACGAGTAAAATACGTAAATTAACAAGGAAATTACCCCCATGTTGGCCGTTTTTAAAAAATCTAATATAAACCATGGAAGTCGTAGTTATGCTTGTTAGATTTCCTAGGAACTATTACATGCTTCGATATGATAAGGCTAGGCCACTTTATGCCTTTTTTAGTGAAAGAAAAGGGTCAAAAACGGGTAAAATCCGTAAATTAACAAGGAAATTACCCCCATGTTGGCCGTTTTTGAAAATTCAAATATAAACCATGGAACTCGTAGATATGCTTGTTAGATTTCCTAGGAACTATTACATGCTTCTATTTGATAAGGCTAGGCCACTTTATGCCCTTTTTAGTGAAAGAAAAAGGGTCAAAAACGAGTAAAATCCGTAAATTAACAAGGAAATTCACTTTACCACCATTTTGGCCGTATTTGAAATTTCTAAAATCAACCATGGAAGTCGTAGATATGCTCATTAGATTTCCTAGGAACTATTACATGCTTCGATTCGATAAGGCTAGGCCACTTTATGCCCTTTTTAGTGAAAGAAAAAGGATCAAAATCGAGTAAAATACGTAAATTGACAAGGAAATTACCCCCATGTTGGCCGTTTTTAAAAAATCTAATATAAACCATGAAAGTCGTAGATATGCTTGTTAGATTTCCTAGGAACTATTACATGCTTCGATTTGATAAGGCTAGGCCACTTTATGCCCTTTTTAGTGAAAGAAAAAGGGTCAAAAACGAGTAAAATCCGTAAATTAACCTATCCCCCATTTTGGCCGTTTTTGAAAATTCTAAAATCAACCATGGAAGTCATAGATATGCTCGTTAGATTTCCTAGGAACTATTACATGCTTCGATATGATAAGGCTAGGCCACTTTATGCCTTTTTTAGTGAAAGAAAAGGGTTAAAAACGGGTAAAATCCGTAAATTAACAAGGAAATTACCCCCATGTTGGCCGTTTTTGAAAATTCAAATATAAACCATGGAACTCGTAGATATGCTTGATAGATTTCCTAGGAACTATTACATGCTTCTATTTGATAAGGCTAGGCCACTTTATGCCCTTTTTAGTGAAAGAAAAAGGGTCAAAAACGAGTAAAATCCGTAAATTAACAAGGAAATTCACTTTACCACCATTTTGGCCGTTTTTGAAATTTCTAAAATCAACCATGGAAGTCGTAGATATGCTTATTAGATTTCCTAGGAACTATTACATGCTTCGATTCGATAAGGCTAGGCCACTTTATGCCCTTTTTAGTGAAAGAAAAAGGGTCAAAAACGAGTAAAATCCGTAAATTAACAAGCAAATTCACTTTACCACCATTTTGGCCGTTTTTGAAATTTCTAAAATCAACCATGGAAGTCGTAGATATGCTTATTAGATTTCCTAGGAACTATTACATGCTTCGATTCGATAAGGCTAGGCCACTTTATGCCCTTTTTAGTGAAAGAAAAAGGGTCAAAAACGAGTAAAATCCGTAAATTAACCTATCCCCCATTTTGGCCGTTTTTGAAAATTCTAAAATCAACCATGGAAGTCATAGATATGCTCGTTAGATTTCCTAGGTACTATTACATGCTTCGATTCGATAAGGCTAGGCCACTTTATGCCCTTTTTAGTGAAAGAAAAAGGATCAAAATCGAGTAAAATCCGTAAATTAACAAGGAAATTCACTTTACCACCATTTTGGCCGTTTTTGAAATTTCTAAAATCAACCATGGAAGTCGTAGATATGCTCGTTAGATTTCCTAGTAACTATTGCATACTTCGATTCGATAAGGCTAGGCCACTTTATGCCTTTTTTAGTGAAAGAAAAGGGTCAAAAACGGGTAAAATCCGTAAATTAACAAGGAAATTACCCCCATGTTGGCCGTTTTTGAAAATTCAAATATAAACCATGGAACTCGTAGATATGCTTGTTAGATTTCCTAGGAACTATTACATGCTTCTATTTGATAAGGCTACGCCACTTTATGCCCTTTTTAGTGAAAGAAAAAGGGTCAAAAACGAGTAAAATCCGTAAATTAACAAGGAAATTCACTTTACCACCATTTTGGCCGTTTTTGAAATTTCTAAAATCAACCATGGAAGTCGTAGATATGCTCATTAGATTTCCTAGGAACTATTACATGCTTCGATTCGATAAGGCTAGGCCACTTTATGCCCTTTTTAGTGAAAGAAAAAGGATCAAAATCGAGTAAAATACGTAAATTAACAAGGAAATTACCCCCATGTTGGCTTTTTTAAAAAATCTAATATAAACCATGGAAGTTGTAGATATGCTTGTTAGATTTCCTAGGAACTATTACATGCTTCGATTTGATAAGGCTAGACCACTTTATGCCCTTTTTAGTGAAAGAAAAAGGGTCAAAAACGAGTAAAATCCGTAAATTAACCTATCCCCCATTTTGGCCGTTTTTGAAAATTCTAAAATCAACCATGGAAGTCATAGATATGCTCGTTAGATTTCCTAGGTACTATTACATGCTTCGATTCGATAAGGCTAGGCCACTTTATGCCCTTTTTAGTGAAAGAAAAAGGATCAAAATCGAGTAAAATCCGTAAATTAACAAGGAAATTCACTTTACCACCATTTTGGCCGTTTTTGAAATTTCTAAAATCAACCATGGAAGTCGTAGATATGCTCGTTAGATTTCCTAGTAACTATTGCATACTTCGATTCGATAAGGCTAGGCCACTTTATGCCTTTTTTAGTGAAAGAAAAGGGTCAAAAACGGGTAAAATCCGTAAATTAACAAGGAAATTACCCCCATGTTGGCCGTTTTTGAAAATTCTAATATAAAAAATGGAAGTCGTAGATATGCTTGTTAGATTTCCTAGGAACTATTACATGCTTCGATTTGATAATGCTAGGCCACTTTATGCCCTTTTTAGTGAAAGAAAAAGGGTCAAAAACGAGTAAAATCCGTAAATTAACAAGGAAATTCACTTTACCACCATTTTGGCCGTTTTTGAAATTTCTAAAATCAACCATGGAAGTCGTAGATATGCTCATTAGATTTCCTAGGAACTATTACATGCTTCGATTCGATAAGGCTAGGCCACTTTATGCCCTTTTTAGTGAAAGAAAAATGATCAAAATCGAGTAAAATCCGTAAATTAACAAGGAAATTACCCCTATGTTGGCTGTTTTTGAAAATTCTAATATAGACCATTAAAGTCGTAGATATGTTTGTTAGATTTCCTAGGAACTATTACATGCTTCGATTCGATAAGGCTAGGCCACTTTATGTCTTTTTTAGTGAAAGAAAAAGGATCAAAATCGAGTAAAATCCGTAAATTAACAAGGAAATTCATTTTACCACCATTTTGGCCGTTTTTGAAAATTCTAATATAAACCTTGGAAGTCGTAGATATGCTTGTTAGATTTCCTAGGAACTATTACATGCTTCGATTCGATAAGGCTAGGCCACTTTATGCCTTTATTAGTGAAAGAAAAGGGTCAAAAACGAGTAAAATCCGTAAATTAACAAGGAAATTACCCCCTTGTTGGCCGTTTTTGAAAATTCTAATATAAACCATTGAAGTCATAGATATGCTGGTTAGATTTCCTAGGAACTATTACATGCTTCGATTCGATAAGGCTAGGCCACTTTATGCCTTTTTTAGTGAAAGAAAAGGGTCAAAAACGGGTAAAATCCGTAAATTAACAAGGAAATTACCCCCATGTTGGCCGTTTTTAAAAATTCTAATATAAAACATGGAAGTCGTAGATATGCTTGTTAGATTTCCTAGGAACTATTACATGCTTCGATTCGATAAGGCTAGGCCACTTTATGCCTTTATTAGTGAAAGAAAAGGGTCAAAAACGAGTAAAATCCGTAAATTAACAAGGAAATTACCCCCATGTTGGCCGTTTTTGAAAATTCTAATATAAAAAATGGAAGTCGTAGATATGCTTGTTAGATTTCCTAGGAACTATTACATGCTTCGATTCGATAAGGCTAGGCCACTTTATGCCTTTATTAGTGAAAGAAAAGGGTCAAAAACGAGTAAAATCCGTAAATTAACAAGGAAATTACCCCCATGTTGGCCGTTTTTGAAAATTCTAATATAAAAAATGGAAGTCGTAGATATGCTTGTTAGATTTCCTAGGAACTATTACATGCTTCGATTCGATAAGGCTAGGCCACTTTATGCCTTTTTTAGTGAAAGAAAAAGGGTCAAAAACGAGTAAAATCCGTAAATTAACAAGGAAATTACCCCCATGTTGGCCGTTTTTGAAAAATCTAATATAAACCATGGAATTCGTAGATATGCTTGTTAGATTTCCTAGGAACTATTACATGTTTCTATTTGATAAGGCTATGCCACTTTATGCTCTTTTTAGTGAGAGAAAAAGGGTCAAAAACGAGTAAAATCCGTAAATTAATAAGGAAATTCACTTTACCACCATTTTGACCGTTTTTGAAATTTCTAAAATCAACCACGGAAGTCGTAGATATGCTCATTAGATTTCCTAGGAACTATTACATGCTTCGATTCGATAAGGCTAGGCCACTTTATGCCCTTTTTAGTGAAAGAAAAAGGATCAAAATCGAGTAAAATCCGTAAATTAACAAGGAAATTACCCCCATGATCGCCGTTTTTGAAAATTCTAATATAAACCATGGAAGTCGTAGATATTCTTGTTAGATTTCCTTTGAACTTTTACATGCTTCGATTTGATAAGGCTAGGCCACTTTATGCCCTTTTTAGTGAAAGAAAAAGGGTCAAAAACGAGTAAAATTCGTAAATTAACAAGGAAATTCACTTTACCACCATTATGGCCGTTTTTGAAATTTCTAAAATCAACCATGGAAGTCGTAGATATGCTCATTAGATTTCCTAGGAACTATTACATGCTTCGATTCGATAAGGCTAGGCCACCTTATGCCTTTTTTAGTGAAAGAAAAGGGTCAAAAACGAGTAAAATCCGTAAATTAACAAGGAAATTACCCCCATGTTGGCCGTTTTTGAAAAATCTAATATAAACCATGGAAGTCGTAGATATGCTTGTTAGATTTCCTAGGAACTATTACATGCTTCGATTTGATAAGGCTATGCCACTTTATGCCCTTTTTAGTGAGAGAAAAAGGGTCAAAAACGAGTAAAATCCGTAAATTAACAAGGAAATTCACTTTACCACCATTTTGACCGTTTTTGAAATTTCTAAAATCAACCACGGAAGTCGTAGATATGCTCATTAGATTTCCTAGGAACTATTACATGCTTCGATTCGATAAGGCTAGGCCACTTTATGCCCTTTTTAGTGAAAGAAAAAGGATCAAAATCGAGTAAAATCCGTAAATTAACAAGGAAATTACCCCCATGTTCGCCGTTTTTGAAAATTCTAATATAAACCATGGAAGTCGTAGATATGCTTGTTAGATTTCCTAGGAACTATTACATGCTTCGATTTGATAAGGCTATGCCACTTTATGCCCTTTTTAGTGAGAGAAAAAGGGTCAAAAACGAGTAAAATCCGTAAATTAACAAGGAAATTCACTTTACCACCATTTTGACCGTTTTTGAAATTTCTAAAATCAACCACGGAAGTCGTAGATATGCTCATTAGATTTCCTAGGAACTATTACATGCTTCGATTCGATAAGGCTAGGCCACTTTATGCCCTTTTTAGTGAAAGAAAAAGGATCAAAATCGAGTAAAATCCGTAAATTAACAAGGAAATTACCCCCATGTTCGCCGTTTTTGAAAATTCTAATATAAACCATGGAAGTCGTAGATATGCTTGTTAGATTTCCTTTGAACTATTACATGCTTCGATTTGATAAGGCTAGGCCACTTTATGCCCTTTTTAGTGAAAGAAAAAGGGTCAAAAACGAGTAAAATTCGTAAATTAACAAGGAAATTCACTTTACCACCATTATGACCGTTTTTGTAATTTCTAAAATCAACCATGGAAGTCGTAGATATGCTCATTAGATTTCCTAGGAACTATTACATGCTTCGATTCGATAAGGCTAGGCCACTTTATGCCCTTTTTAGTGAAAGAAAAAGGATCAAAATCGAGTAAAATCCGTAAATTAACAAGGAAATTACCCCCATGTTCGCCGTTTTTGAAAATTCTAATATAAACCATGGAAGTCGTAGATATGCTTGTTAGATTTCCTTTAAACTATTACATGCTTCGATTTGATAAGGCTAGGCCACTTTATGCCCTTTTTAGTGAAAGAAAAAGGGTCAAAAGCGAGTAAAATCCGTAAATTAACAAGGAAATTCACTTTACCACCATTTTGACCGTTTTTGAAATTTCTAAAATCAACCACGGAAGTCGTAGATATGCTCATTAGATTTCCTAGGAACTATTACATGCTTCGATTCGATAAGGCTAGGCCACTTTATGCCCTTTTTAGTGAAAGAAAAAGGATCAAAATCGAGTAAAATCCGTAAATTAACAAGGAAATTACCCCCATGTTCGCCGTTTTTGAAAATTCTAATATAAACCATGGAAGTCGTAGATATGCTTGTTAGATTTCCTTTGAACTATTACATGCTTCGATTTGATAAGGCTAGGCCACTTTATGCCCTTTTTAGTGAAAGAAAAAGGGTTAAAAACGAGTAAAATTCGTAAATTAACAAGGAAATTCACTTTACCACCATTTTGACCGTTTTTGAAATTTCTAAAATCAACCACGGAAGTCGTAGATATGCTCATTAGATTTCCTAGGAACTATTACATGCTTCGATTCGATAAGGCTAGGCCACTTTATGCCCTTTTTAGTGAAAGAAAATGGATCAAAATCGAGTAAAATCCGTAAATTAACAAGGAAATTACCCCCATGTTCGCCGTTTTTGAAAATTCTAATATAAACCATGGAAGTCGTAGATATGCTTGTTAGATTTCCTTTGAACTATTACATGCTTCGATTTGATAAGGCTAGGCCACTTTATGCCCTTTTTAGTGAAAGAAAAAGGGTCAAAAACGAGTAAAATTCGTAAATTAACAAGGAAATTCACTTTACCACCATTATGACCGTTTTTGTAATTTCTAAAATCAACCATGGAAGTCGTAGATATGCTCATTAGATTTCCTAGGAACTATTACATGCTTCGATTCGATAAGGCTAGGCCACTTTATGCCCTTTTTAGTGAAAGAAAAAGGATCAAAATCGAGTAAAATCCGTAAATTAACAAGGAAATTACCCCCATGTTCGCCGTTTTTGAAAATTCTAATATAAACCATGGAAGTCGTAGATATGCTTGTTAGATTTCCTTTGAACTATTACATGCTTCGATTTGATAAGGCTAGGCCACTTTATGCCCTTTTTAGTGAATGAAAAAGGGTCAAAAGCGAGTAAAATTCGTAAATTAACAAGGAAATTCACTTTACCACCATTATGGCCGTTTTTGAAATTTCTAAAATCAACCATGGAAGTCGTAGATATGCTCATTAGATTTCCTAGGAACTCTTACATGCTTCGATTCGATAAGGCTAGGCCACTTTATGCCCTTTTTAGTGAAAGAAAAAGGATCAAAATCGAGTAAAATCCGTAAATTAACAAGGAAATTACCCCCATGTTCGCCGTTTTTGAAAATTCTAATATAAACCATGGAAGTCGTAGATATGCTTGTTAGATTTCCTTTGAACTATTACATGCTTCGATTTGATAAGGCTAGGCCACTTTATGCCCTTTTTAGTGAAAGAAAAAGGGTCAAAAACGAGCAAAATTCGTAAATTAACAAGGAAATTCACTTTACCACCATTATGGCCGTTTTTGAAATTTCTAAAATCAACCATGGAAGTCGTAGATATGCTCATTAGATTTCCTAGGAACTATTACATGCTTCGATTCGATAAGGCTAGGCCACTTTATGCCCTTTTTAGTGAAAGAAAAAGGATCAAAATCGAGTAAAATCCGTAAATTAACAAGGAAATTACCCCCATGTTCGCCGTTTTTGAAAATTCTAATATAAACCATGGAAGTCGTAGATATGCTTGTTAGATTTCCTTTGAACTATTACATGCTTCGATTTGATAAGGCTAGGCCACTTTATGCCCTTTTTAGTGAAAGAAAAAGGGTCAAAAACGAGTAAAATTCGTAAATTAACAAGGAAATTCACTTTACCACCATTATGACCGTTTTTGTAATTTCTAAAATCAACCATGGAAGTCGTAGATATGCTCATTAGATTTCCTAGGAACTATTACATGCTTCGATTCGATAAGGCTAGGCCACTTTATGCCCTATTTAGTGAAAGAAAAAGGATCAAAATCGAGTAAAATTTGTAAATTAACAAGGAAATTACCCCCATGTTCGCCGTTTTTGAAAATTCTAATATAAACCATGGAAGTCGTAGATATGCTTGTTAGATTTCCTTTGAACTATTACATGCTTCGATTTTATAAGGCTAGGCCACTTTATGCCCTTTTTAGTGAAAGAAAAAGGGTCAAAAGCGAGTAAAATTCGTAAATTAACAAGGAAATTCACTTTACCACCATTATGGCCGTTTTTGAAATTTCTAAAATCAACCATGGAAGTCGTAGATATGCTCATTAGATTTCCTAGGAACTCTTACATGCTTCGATTCGATAAGGCTAGGCCACTTTATGCCCTTTTTAGTGAAAGAAAAAGGATCAAAATCGAGTAAAATCCGTAAATTAACAAGGAAATTACCCCCATGTTCGCCGTTTTTGAAAATTCTAATATAAACCATGGAAGTCGTAGATATGCTTGTTAGATTTCCTTTGAACTATTACATGCTTCGATTTGATAAGGCTAGGCCACTTTATGCCCTTTTTAGTGAAAGAAAAAGGGTCAAAAACGAGTAAAATTCGTAAATTAACAAGGAAATTCACTTTACCACCATTATGACCGTTTTTGTAATTTCTAAAATCAACCATGGAAGTCGTAGATATGCTCATTAGATTTCCTAGGAACTATTACATGCTTCGATTCGATAAGGCTAGGCCACTTTATGCCCTTTTTAGTGAAAGAAAAAGGATCAAAATCGAGTAAAATCCGTAAATTAACAAGGAAATTACCCCCATGTTCGCCGTTTTTGAAAATTCTAATATAAACCATGGAAGTCGTAGATATGCTTGTTAGATTTCCTTTGAACTATTACATGCTTCGATTTGATAAGGCTAGGCCACTTTATGCCCTTTTTAGTGAAAGAAAAAGGGTCAAAAGCGAGTAAAATTCGTAAATTAACAAGGAAATTCACTTTACCACCATTATGGCCGTTTTTGAAATTTCTAAAATCAACCATGGAAGTCGTAGATATGCTCATTAGATTTCCTAGGAACTCTTACATGCTTCGATTCGATAAGGCTAGGCCACTTTATGCCCTTTTTAGTGAAAGAAAAAGGATCAAAATCGAGTAAAATCCGTAAATTAACAAGGAAATTACCCCCATGTTCGCCGTTTTTGAAAATTCTAATATAAACCATGGAAGTCGTAGATATGCTTGTTAGATTTCCTTTGAACTATTACATGCTTCGATTTGATAAGGCTAGGCCACTTTATGCCCTTTTTAGTGAAAGAAAAAGGGTCAAAAACGAGCAAAATTCGTAAATTAACAAGGAAATTCACTTTACCACCATTATGGCCGTTTTTGAAATTTCTAAAATCAACCATGGAAGTCGTAGATATGCTCATTAGATTTCCTAGGAACTATTACATGCTTCGATTCGATAAGGCTAGGCCACTTTATGCCTTTTTTAGTGAAAGAAAAGGGTCAAAAACGAGTAAAATCCGTAAATTAACAAGGAAATTACCACCCATGTTGGCCGTTTTTGAAAATTCTAATATAAACCATGGAAGTCGTAGATATGCTTGTTAGATTTCCTTTGAACTATTACATGCTTCGATTTGATAAGGCTAGGCCACTTTATGCCCTTTTTAGTGAAAGAAAAAGGGTCAAAAACGAGTAAAATTCGTAAATTAACAAGGAAATTCACTTTACCACCATTATGACCGTTTTTGTAATTTCTAAAATCAACCATGGAAGTCGTAGATATGCTCATTAGATTTCCTAGGAACTATTACATGCTTCGATTCGATAAGGCTAGGCCACTTTATGCCCTATTTAGTGAAAGAAAAAGGATCAAAATCGAGTAAAATTTGTAAATTAACAAGGAAATTACCCCCATGTTCGCCGTTTTTGAAAATTCTAATATAAACCATGGAAGTCGTAGATATGCTTGTTAGATTTCCTTTGAACTATTACATGCTTCGATTTTATAAGGCTAGGCCACTTTATGCCCTTTTTAGTGAAAGAAAAAGGGTCAAAAGCGAGTAAAATTCGTAAATTAACAAGGAAATTCACTTTACCACCATTATGGCCGTTTTTGAAATTTCTAAAATCAACCATGGAAGTCGTAGATATGCTCATTAGATTTCCTAGGAACTCTTACATGCTTCGATTCGATAAGGCTAGGCCACTTTATGCCCTTTTTAGTGAAAGAAAAAGGATCAAAATCGAGTAAAATCCGTAAATTAACAAGGAAATTACCCCCATGTTCGCCGTTTTTGAAAATTCTAATATAAACCATGGAAGTCGTAGATATGCTTGTTAGATTTCCTTTGAACTATTACATGCTTCGATTTGATAAGGCTAGGCCACTTTATGCCCTTTTTAGTGAAAGAAAAAGGGTCAAAAACGAGTAAAATTCGTAAATTAACAAGGAAATTCACTTTACCACCATTATGGCCGTTTTTGAAATTTCTAAAATCAACCATGGAAGTCGTAGATATGCTCATTAGATTTCCTAGGAACTATTACATGCTTCGATTCGATAAGGCTAGGCCACTTTATGCCTTTTTTAGTGAAAGAAAAGGGTCAAAAACGAGTAAAATCCGTAAATTAACAAGGAAATTACCACCCATGTTGGCCGTTTTTGAAAATTCTAATATAAACCATGGAAGTCGTAGATATGCTTGTTAGATTTCCTTTGAACTATTACATGCTTCGATTTGATAAGGCTAGGCCACTTTATGCCCTTTTTAGTGAAAGAAAAAGGGTCAAAAACGAGTAAAATTCGTAAATTAACAAGGAAATTCACTTTACCACCATTATGACCGTTTTTGTAATTTCTAAAATCAACCATGGAAGTCGTAGATATGCTCATTAGATTTCCTAGGAACTATTACATGCTTCGATTCGATAAGGCTAGGCCACTTTATGCCCTTTTTAGTAAAAGAAAAAGGATCAAAATCGAGTAAAATCCGTAAATTAACAAGGAAATTACCCCCATGTTCGCCGTTTTTGAAAATTCTAATATAAACCATGGAAGTCGTAGATATGCTTGTTAGATTTCCTTTGAACTATTACATGCTTCGATTTGATAAGGCTAGGCCACTTTATGCCCTTTTTAGTGAAAGAAAAAGGGTCAAAAGCGAGTAAAATTCGTAAATTAACAAGGAAATTCACTTTACCACCATTATGGCCGTTTTTGAAATTTCTAAAATCAACCATGGAAGTCGTAGATATGCTCATTAGATTTCCTAGGAACTCTTACATGCTTCGATTCGATAAGGCTAGGCCACTTTATGCCCTTTTTAGTGAAAGAAAAAGGATCAAAATCGAGTAAAATCCGTAAATTAACAAGGAAATTCACTTTACCACCATTATGACCGTTTTTGTAATTTCTAAAATCAACCATGGAAGTCGTAGATATGCTCATTAGATTTCCTAGGAACTATTACATGCTTCGATTCGATAAGGCTAGGCCACTTTATGCCCTTTTTAGTGAAAGAAAAAGGATCAAAATCGAGTAAAATCCGTAAATTAACAAGGAAATTACCCCCATGTTCGCCGTTTTTGAAAATTCTAATATAAACCATGGAAGTCGTAGATATGCTTGTTAGATTTCCTTTGAACTATTACATGCTTCGATTTGATAAGGCTAGGCCACTTTATGCCCTTTTTAGTGAAAGAAAAAGGGTCAAAAGCGAGTAAAATTCGTAAATTAACAAGGAAATTCACTTTACCACCATTATGGCCGTTTTTGAAATTTCTAAAATCAACCATGGAAGTCGTAGATATGCTCATTAGATTTCCTAGGAACTCTTACATGCTTCGATTCGATAAGGCTAGGCCACTTTATGCCCTTTTTAGTGAAAGAAAAAGGATCAAAATCGAGTAAAATCCGTAAATTAACAAGGAAATTACCCCCATGTTCGCCGTTTTTGAAAATTCTAATATAAACCATGGAAGTCGTAGATATGCTTGTTAGATTTCCTTTGAACTATTACATGCTTCGATTTGATAAGGCTAGGCCACTTTATGCCCTTTTTAGTGAAAGAAAAAGGGTCAAAAGCGAGTAAAATTCGTAAATTAACAAGGAAATTCACTTTACCACCATTATGGCCGTTTTTGAAATTTCTAAAATCAACCATGGAAGTCGTAGATATGCTCATTAGATTTCCTAGGAACTATTACATGCTTCGATTCGATAAGGCTAGGCCACTTTATGCCTTTTTTAGTGAAAGAAAAGGGTCAAAAACGAGTAAAATCCGTAAATTAACAAGGAAATTACCACCCATGTTGGCCGTTTTTGAAAATTCTAATATAAACCATGGAAGTCGTAGATATGCTTGTTAGATTTCCTTTGAACTATTACATGCTTCGATTTGATAAGGCTAGGCCACTTTATGCCCTTTTTAGTGAAAGAAAAAGGGTCAAAAACGAGTAAAATTCGTAAATTAACAAGGAAATTCACTTTACCACCATTATGACCGTTTTTGTAATTTCTAAAATCAACCATGGAAGTCGTAGATATGCTCATTAGATTTCCTAGGAACTATTACATGCTTCGATTCGATAAGGCTAGACCACTTTATGCCCTTTTTAGTAAAAGAAAAAGGATCAAAATCGAGTAAAATCCGTAAATTAACAAGGAAATTACCCCCATGTTCGCCGTTTTTGAAAATTCTAATATAAACCATGGAAGTCGTAGATATGCTTGTTAGATTTCCTTTGAACTATTACATGCTTCGATTTGATAAGGCTAGGCCACTTTATGCCCTTTTTAGTGAAAGAAAAAGGGTCAAAAGCGAGTAAAATTCGTAAATTAACAAGGAAATTCACTTTACCACCATTATGGCCGTTTTTGAAATTTCTAAAATCAACCATGGAAGTCGTAGATATGCTCATTAGATTTCCTAGGAACTCTTACATGCTTCGATTCGATAAGGCTAGGCCACTTTATGCCCTTTTTAGTGAAAGAAAAAGGATCAAAATCGAGTAAAATCCGTAAATTAACAAGGAAATTCACTTTACCACCATTATGACCGTTTTTGTAATTTCTAAAATCAACCATGGAAGTCGTAGATATGCTCATTAGATTTCCTAGGAACTATTACATGCTTCGATTCGATAAGGCTAGGCCATTTTATGCCCTTTTTAGTGAAAGAAAAAGGATCAAAATCGAGTAAAATCCGTAAATTAACAAGGAAATTACCCCCATGTTCGCCGTTTTTGAAAATTCTAATATAAACCATGGAAGTCGTAGATATGCTTGTTAGATTTCCTTTGAACTATTACATGCTTCGATTTGATAAGGCTAGGCCACTTTATGCCCTTTTTAGTGAAAGAAAAAGGGTCAAAAACGAGTAAAATTCGTAAATTAACAAGGAAATTCACTTTACCACCATTATGACCGTTTTTGTAATTTCTAAAATCAACCATGGAAGTCGTAGATATGCTCATTAGATTTCCTAGGAACTATTACATGCTTCGATTCGATAAGGCTAGGCCACTTTATGCCCTTTTTAGTAAAAGAAAAAGGATCAAAATCGAGTAAAATCCGTAAATTAACAAGGAAATTACCCCCATGTTCGCCGTTTTTGAAAATTCTAATATAAACCATGGAAGTCGTAGATATGCTTGTTAGATTTCCTTTGAACTATTACATGCTTCGATTTGATAAGGCTAGGCCACTTTATGCCCTTTTTAGTGAAAGAAAAAGGGTCAAAAACGAGTAAAATTCGTAAATTAACAAGGAAATTCACTTTACCACCATTATGGCCGTTTTTGAAATTTCTAAAATCAACCATGGAAGTCGTAGATATGCTCATTAGATTTCCTAGGAACTATTACATGCTTCGATTCGATAAGGCTAGGCCACTTTATGCCTTTTTTAGTGAAAGAAAAGGGTCAAAAACGAGTAAAATCCGTAAATTAACAAGGAAATTACCACCCATGTTGGCCGTTTTTGAAAATTCTAATATAAACCATGGAAGTCGTAGATATGCTTGTTAGATTTCCTTTGAACTATTACATGCTTCGATTTGATAAGGCTAGGCCACTTTATGCCCTTTTTAGTGAAAGAAAAAGGGTCAAAAACGAGTAAAATTCGTAAATTAACAAGGAAATTCACTTTACCACCATTATGACCGTTTTTGTAATTTCTAAAATCAACCATGGAAGTCGTAGATATGCTCATTAGATTTCCTAGGAACTATTACATGCTTCGATTCGATAAGGCTAGGCCACTTTATGCCCTTTTTAGTGAAAGAAAAAGGATCAAAATCGAGTAAAATCCGTAAATTAACAAGGAAATTACCCCCATGTTCGCCGTTTTTGAAAATTCTAATATAAACCATGGAAGTCGTAGATATGCTTGTTAGATTTCCTTTGAACTATTACATGCTTCGATTTGATAAGGCTAGGCCACTTTATGCCCTTTTTAGTGAAAGAAAAAGGGTCAAAAACGAGTAAAATTCGTAAATTAACAAGGAAATTCACTTTACCACCATTATGGCCGTTTTTGAAATTTCTAAAATCAACCATGGAAGTCGTAGATATGCTCATTAGATTTCCTAGGAACTATTACATGCTTCGATTCGATAAGGCTAGGCCACTTTATGCCTTTTTTAGTGAAAGAAAAGGGTCAAAAACGAGTAAAATCCGTAAATTAACAAGGAAATTACCACCCATGTTGCCGTTTTTGAAAATTCTAATATAAACCATGGAAGTCGTAGATATGCTTGTTAGATTTCCTTTGAACTATTACATGCTTCGATTTGATAAGGCTAGGCCACTTTATGCCCTTTTTAGTGAAAGAAAAAGGGTCAAAAACGAGTAAAATTCGTAAATTAACAAGGAAATTCACTTTACCACCATTATGACCGTTTTTGTAATTTCTAAAATCAACCATGGAAGTCGTAGATATGCTCATTAGATTTCCTAGGAACTATTACATGCTTCGATTCGATAAGGCTAGGCCACTTTATGCCCTTTTTAGTAAAAGAAAAAGGATCAAAATCGAGTAAAATCCGTAAATTAACAAGGAAATTACCCCCATGTTCGCCGTTTTTGAAAATTCTAATATAAACCATGGAAGTCGTAGATATGCTTGTTAGATTTCCTTTGAACTATTACATGCTTCGATTTGATAAGGCTAGGCCACTTTATGCCGTTTTTAGTGAAAGAAAAAGGGTCAAAAGCGAGTAAAATTCGTAAATTAACAAGGAAATTCACTTTACCACCATTATGGCCGTTTTTGAAATTTCTAAAATCAACCATGGAAGTCGTAGATATGCTCATTAGATTTCCTAGGAACTCTTACATGCTTCGATTCGATAAGGCTAGGCCACTTTATGCCCTTTTTAGTGAAAGAAAAAGGATCAAAATCGAGTAAAATCCGTAAATTAACAAGGAAATTACCCCCATGTTCGCCGTTTTTGAAAATTCTAATATAAACCATGGAAGTCGTAGATATGCTTGTTAGATTTCCTTTGAACTATTACATGCTTCGATTTGATAAGGCTAGGCCACTTTATGCCCTTTTTAGTGAAAGAAAAAGGGTCAAAAACGAGTAAAATTCGTAAATTAACAAGGAAATTCACTTTACCACCATTATGGCCGTTTTTGAAATTTCTAAAATCAACCATGGAAGTCGTAGATATGCTCATTAGATTTCCTAGGAACTATTACATGCTTCGATTCGATAAGGCTAGGCCACTTTATGCCTTTTTTAGTGAAAGAAAAGGGTCAAAAACGAGTAAAATCCGTAAATTAACAAGGAAATTACCACCCATGTTGGCCGTTTTTGAAAATTCTAATATAAACCATGGAAGTCGTAGATATGCTTGTTAGATTTCCTTTGAACTATTACATGCTTCGATTTGATAAGGCTAGGCCACTTTATGCCCTTTTTAGTGAAAGAAAAAGGGTCAAAAGCGAGTAAAATTCGTAAATGAACAAGGAAATTCACTTTACCACCATTATGGCCGTTTTTGAAATTTCTAAAATCAACCATGGAAGTCGTAGATATGCTCATTAGATTTCCTAGGAACTCTTACATGCTTCGATTCGATAAGGCTAGGCCACTTTATGCCCTTTTTAGTGAAAGAAAAAGGATCAAAATCGAGTAAAATCCGTAAATTAACAAGGAAATTACCCCCATGTTCGCCGTTTTTGAAAATTCTAATATAAACCATGGAAGTCGTAGATATGCTTGTTAGATTTCCTTTGAACTATTACATGCTTCGATTTGATAAGGCTAGGCCACTTTATGCCCTTTTTAGTGGAAGAAAAAGGGTCAAAAACGAGTAAAATTCGTAAATTAACAAGGAAATTCACTTTACCACCATTATGGCCGTTTTTTAAATTTCTAAAATCAACCATGGAAGTCGTAGATATGCTCATTAGATTTCCTAGGAACTATTACATGCTTCGATTCGATAAGGCTAGGCCACTTTATGCCTTTTTTAGTGAAAGAAAAGGGTCAAAAACGAGTAAAATCCGTAAATTAACAAGGAAATTACCGCCCATGTTGGCCGTTTTTGAAAATTATAATATAAACCATGGAAGTCGTAGATATGCTTGTTAGATTTCCTTGGAACTATTACATGCTTCGATTTGATAAGGCTAGGCCACTTTATGCCCTTTTTAGTGAAAGATAAAGGGTCAAAAACGAGTAAAATCCGTAAATTAACAAGGAAATTCACTTTACCACCATTTTGGCCATTTTTGAAATTTCTAAAATCAACCATGGAAGTCGTAGATATGCTCATTAGATTTGCTAGTAACTATTACATATTTCGATTCGATAAGGGTAGGCCACTTTATGCCTTTTTTAGTGAAAGAAAAAGGGTCAAAAACGAGTAAAATCCGTAAATTAACAAGGAAATTCATTTTACCACCATTTTGGCCGTTTTTGAAAATTCTAATATAAACCATGGAAGTCGTAGATATGCTTGTTAGATTTCCTAGGAACTATTACATGCTTCGATTCGATAAGGCTAGGCCACTTTATGCCTTTTTTAGTGAAAGAAAAGGGTCAAAAACGAGTAAAATCCGTAAATTAACAAGGAAATTACCACCCATGTTGGCCGTTTTTGAAAATTCTAATATAAACCATGGAAGTCGTAGATATGCTTGTTAGATTTCCTTTGAACTATTACATGCTTCGATTTGATAAGGCTAGGCCACTTTATGCCCTTTTTAGTGAAAGAAAAAGGGTCAAAAACGAGTAAAATTCGTAAATTAACAAGGAAATTCACTTTACCACCATTATGACCGTTTTTGTAATTTCTAAAATCAACCATGGAAGTCGTAGATATGCTCATTAGATTTCCTAGGAACTATTACATGCTTCGATTCGATAAGGCTAGGCCACTTTATGCCCTTTTTAGTGAAAGAAAAAGGATCAAAATCGAGTAAAATCCGTAAATTAACAAGGAAATTACCCCCATGTTCGCCGTTTTTGAAAATTCTAATATAAACCATGGAAGTCGTAGATATGCTTGTTAGATTTCCTTTGAACTATTACATGCTTCGATTTGATAAGGCTAGGCCACTTTATGCCCTTTTTAGTGAAAGAAAAAGGGTCAAAAGCGAGTAAAATTCGTAAATTAACAAGGAAATTCACTTTACCACCATTATGGCCGTTTTTGAAATTTCTAAAATCAACCATGGAAGTCGTAGATATGCTCATTAGATTTCCTAGGAACTCTTACATGCTTCGATTCGATAAGGCTAGGCCACTTTAAGCCCTTTTTAGTGAAAGAAAAAGGATCAAAATCGAGTAAAATCCGTAAATTAACAAGGAAATTACCCCCATGTTCGCCGTTTTTGAAAATTCTAATATAAACCATGGAAGTCGTAGATATGCTTGTTAGATTTCCTTTGAACTATTACATGCTTCGATTTGATAAGGCTAGGCCACTTTATGCCCTTTTTAGTGAAAGAAAAAGGGTCAAAAACGAGTAAAATTCGTAAATAAACAAGGAAATTCACTTTACCACCATTATGGCCGTTTTTGAAATTTCTAAAATCAACCATGGAAGTCGTAGATATGCTCATTAGATTTCCTAGGAACTATTACATGCTTCGATTCGATAAGGCTAGGCCACTTTATGCCTTTTTTAGTGAAAGAAAAGGGTCAAAAACGAGTAAAATCCGTAAATTAACAAGGAAATTACCGCCCATGTTGGCCGTTTTTGAAAATTCTAATATAAACCATGGAAGTCGTAGATATGCTTGTTAGATTTCCTTGGAACTATTACATGCTTCGATTTGATAAGGCTAGGCCACTTTATGCCCTTTTTAGTGAAAGAAAAAGGGTCAAAAACGAGTAAAATCCGTAAATTAACAAGGAAATTACCCCCATGTTGGCCGTTTTTGAAAATTCTAATATAAACCATGGAAGTCGTAGATATGCTTGTTAGATTTCCTTTGAACTATTACATGCTTCGATTTGATAAGGCTAGGCCACTTTATGCCCTTTTTAGTGAAAGAAAAAGGGTCAAAAACGAGTAAAATTCGTAAATTAACAAGGAAATTCACTTTACCACCATTATGACCGTTTTTGTAATTTCTAAAATCAACCATGGAAGTCGTAGATATGCTCATTAGATTTCCTAGGAACTATTACATGCTTCGATTCGATAAGGCTAGGCCACTTTATGCCCTTTTTAGTCAAAGAAAAAGGATCAAAATCGAGTAAAATCCGTAAATTAACAAGGAAATTACCCCCATGTTCGCCGTTTTTGAAAATTCTAATATAAACCATGGAAGTCGTAGATATGCTTGTTAGATTTCCTTTGAACTATTACATGCTTCGATTTGATAAGGCTAGGCCACTTTATGCCCTTTTTAGTGAAAGAAAAAGGGTCAAAAGCGAGTAAAATTCGTAAATTAACAAGGAAATTCACTTTACCACCATTATTGCCGTTTTTGAAATTTCTAAAATCAACCATGGAAGTCGTAGATATGCTCATTAGATTTCCTAGGAACTCTTACATGCTTCGATTCGATAAGGCTAGGCCACTTTATGCCCTTTTTAGTGAAAGAAAAAGGATCAAAATCGAGTAAAATCCGTAAATTAACAAGGAAATTACCCCCATGTTCGCCGTTTTTGAAAATTCTAATATAAACCATGGAAGTCGTAGATATGCTTGTTAGATTTCCTTTGAACTATTACATGCTTCGATTTGATAAGGCTAGGACACTTTATGCCCTTTTTAGTGAAAGAAAAAGGGTCAAAAACGAGTAAAATTCGTAAATAAACAAGGAAATTCACTTTACCACCATTATGGCCGTTTTTGAAATTTCTAAAATCAACCATGGAAGTCGTAGATATGCTCATTAGATTTCCTAGGAACTATTACATGCTTCGATTCGATAAGGCTAGGCCACTTTATGCCTTTTTTAGTGAAAGAAAAGGGTCAAAAACGAGTAAAATCCGTAAATTAACAAGGAAATTACCGCCCATGTTGGCCGTTTTTGAAAATTCTAATATAAACCATGGAAGTCGTCGATATGCTTGTTAGATTTCCTTGGAACTATTACATGCTTCGATTTGATAAGGCTAGGCCACTTTATGCCCTTTTTAGTGAAAGAAAAAGGGTCAAAAACGAGTAAAATCCGTAAATTAACAAGGAAATTCACTTTACCACCATTTTGGCCATTTTTGAAATTTCTAAAATCAACCATGGAAGTCGTAGATATGCTCATTAGATTTGCTAGTAACTATTACATATTTCGATTCGATAAGGGTAGGCCACTTTATGCCTTTTTTAGTGAAAGAAAAAGGGTCAAAAACGAGTAAAATCCGTAAATTAACAAGGAAATTCATTTTACCACCATTTTGGCCGTTTTTGAAAATTCTAATATAAACCATGGAAGTCGTAGATATGCTTGTTAGATTTCCTAGGAACTATTACATGCTTCGATTCGATAAGGCTAGGCCACTTTATGCCTTTATTAGTGAAAGAAAAAGGGTCAAAAACGGGTAAAATCCGTAAATTAACAAGGAAATTCACTTTACCACCATTTTGGCCATTTTTGAAATTTCTAAAATCAACCATGGAAGTTGTAGATATGCTCATTAGATTTCCTAGGAACTATTACATGCTTCGATTCGATAAGGCTAGGCCACTTTATGCCCTTTTTAGTGAAAGAAAAAGGATCAAAATTGAGTAAAATCCGTAAATTAACAAGGAAATTCACTTTACCACCATTTTGGCCGTTTTTGAAATTTCTAAAATCAACCATGGAAGTCGTAGATATGCTCATTAGATTTCCTAGGAACTATTACATGCTTCGATTCGATAAGGCTAGGCCACTTTATGCCCTTTTTAGTGAAAGAAAAAGGATCAAAATCGAGTAAAATCCGTAAATTAACAAGGAAATTACCCCCATGTTCGCCGTTTTTGAAAATTCTAATATAAACCATGGAAGTCGTAGATATGCTTGTTAGATTTCCTTTGAACTATTACATGCTTCGATTTGATAAGCCTAGGCCACTTTATGCCCTTTTTAGTGAAAGAAAAAGGGTCAAAAGCGAGTAAAATTCGTAAATTAACAAGGAAATTCACTTTACCACCATTATGGCCGTTTTTGAAATTTCTAAAATCAACCATGGAAGTCGTAGATATGCTCATTAGATTTCCTAGGAACTCTTACATGCTTCGATTCGATAAGGCTAGGCCACTTTATGCCCTTTTTAGTGAAAGAAAAAGGATCAAAATCGAGTAAAATCCGTAAATTAACAAGGAAATTACCCCCATGTTCGCCGTTTTTGAAAATTCTAATATAAACCATGGAAGTCGTAGATTTGCTTGTTAGATTTCCTTTGAACTATTACATGCTTCGATTTGATAAGGCTAGGCCACTTTATGCCCTTTTTAGTGAAAGAAAAAGGGTCAAAAACGAGTAAAATTCGTAAATTAACAAGGAAATTCACTTTACCACCATTTTGGCCATTTTTGAAATTTCTAAAATCAACCATGGAAGTCGTAGATATGCTCATTAGATTTGCTAGTAACTATTACATATTTCGATTCGATAAGGGTAGGCCACTTTATGCCTTTTTTAGTGAAAGAAAAAGGGTCAAAAACGAGTAAAATCCGTAAATTAACAAGGAAATTCATTTTACCACCATTTTGGCCGTTTTTGAAAATTCTAATATAAACCATGGAAGTCGTAGATATGCTTGTTAGATTTCCTAGGAACTATTACATGCTTCGATTCGATAAGGCTAGGCCACTTTATGCCTTTATTAGTGAAAGAAAAAGGGTCAAAAACGGGTAAAATCCGTAAATTAACAAGGAAATTCACTTTACCACCATTTTGGCCATTTTTGAAATTTCTAAAATCAACCATGGAAGTTGTAGATATGCTCATTAGATTTCCTAGGAACTATTACATGCTTCGATTCGATAAGGCTAGGCCACTTTATGCCCTTTTTAGTGAAAGAAAAAGGATCAAAATTGAGTAAAATCCGTAAATTAACAAGGAAATTCACTTTACCACCATTTTGGCCGTTTTTGAAATTTCTAAAATCAACCATGGAAGTCGTAGATATGCTCATTAGATTTCCTAGGAACTATTACATGCTTCGATTCGATAAGGCTAGGCCACTTTATGCCCTTTTTAGTGAAAGAAAAAGGATCAAAATCGAGTAAAATCCGTAAATTAACAAGGAAATTACCCCCATGTTCGCCGTTTTTGAAAATTCTAATATAAACCATGGAAGTCGTAGATATGCTTGTTAGATTTCCTTTGAACTATTACATGCTTCGATTTGATAAGGCTAGGCCACTTTATGCCCTTTTTAGTGAAAGAAAAAGGGTCAAAAGCGAGTAAAATTCGTAAATTAACAAGGAAATTCACTTTACCACCATTATGGCCGTTTTTGAAATTTCTAAAATCAACCATGGAAGTCGTAGATATGCTCATTAGATTTCCTAGGAACTCTTACATGCTTCGATTCGATAAGGCTAGGCCACTTTATGCCCTTTTTAGTGAAAGAAAAAGGATCAAAATCGAGTAAAATCCGTAAATTAACAAGGAAATTACCCCCATGTTCGCCGTTTTTGAAAATTCTAATATAAACCATGGAAGTCGTAGATATGCTTGTTAGATTTCCTTTGAACTATTACATGCTTCGATTTGATAAGGCTAGGCCACTTTATGCCCTTTTTAGTGAAAGAAAAAGGGTCAAAAACGAGTAAAATTCGTAAATAAACAAGGAAATTCACTTTACCACCATTATGGCCGTTTTTGAAATTTCTAAAATCAACCATGGAAGTCGTAGATATGCTCATTAGATTTCCTAGGAACTATTACATGCTTCGATTCGATAAGGCTAGGCCACTTTATGCCTTTTTTAGTGAAAGAAAAGGGTCAAAAACGAGTAAAATCCGTAAATTAACAAGGAAATTACCGCCCATGTTCGCCGTTTTTGAAAATTCTAATATAAACCATGGAAGTCGTAGATATGCTTGTTAGATTTCCTTTGAACTATTACATGCTTCGATTTGATAAGGCTAGGCCACTTTATGCCCTTTTTAGTGAAAGAAAAAGGGTCAAAAACGAGTAAAATCCGTAAATTAACAAGGAAATTCACTTTACCACCATTTTGGCCATTTTTGAAATTTCTAAAATCAACCATGGAAGTCGTAGATATGCTCATTAGATTTGCTAGTAACTATTACATATTTCGATTCGATAAGGCTAGGCCACTTTATGCCCTTTTTAGTGAAAGAAAAAGGATCAAAATCGAGTAAAATCCGTAAATTAACAAGGAAATTACCCCCATGTTCGCCGTTTTTGAAAATTCTAATATAAACCATGGAAGTCGTAGATATGCTTGTTAGATTTCCTTTGAACTATTACATGCTTCGATTTGATAAGGCTAGGCCACTTTATGCCCTTTTTAGTGAAAGAAAAAGGGTCAAAAACGAGTAAAATTCGTAAATTAACAAGGAAATTCACTTTACCACCATTTTGGCCATTTTTGAAATTTCTAAAATCAACCATGGAAGTCGTAGATATGCTCATTAGATTTGCTAGTAACTATTACATATTTCGATTCGATAAGGGTAGGCCACTTTATGCCTTTTTTAGTGAAAGAAAAAGGGTCAAAAACGAGTAAAATCCGTAAATTAACAAGGAAATTCATTTTACCACCATTTTGGCCGTTTTTGAAAATTCTAATATAAACCATGGAAGTCGTAGATATGCTTGTTAGATTTCCTAGGAACTATTACATGCTTCGATTCGATAAGGCTAGGCCACTTTATGCCTTTATTAGTGAAAGAAAAAGGGTCAAAAACGGGTAAAATCCGTAAATTAACAAGGAAATTCACTTTACCACCATTTTGGCCATTTTTGAAATTTCTAAAATCAACCATGGAAGTTGTAGATATGCTCATTAGATTTCCTAGGAACTATTACATGCTTCGATTCGATAAGGCTAGGCCACTTTATGCCCTTTTTAGTGAAAGAAAAAGGATCAAAATTGAGTAAAATCCGTAAATTAACAAGGAAATTCACTTTACCACCATTTTGGCCGTTTTTGAAATTTCTAAAATCAACCATGGAAGTCGTAGATATGCTCATTAGATTTCCTAGGAACTATTACATGCTTCGATTCGATAAGGCTAGGCCACTTTATGCCCTTTTTAGTGAAAGAAAAAGGATCAAAATCGAGTAAAATCCGTAAATTAACAAGGAAATTACCCCCATGTTCGCCGTTTTTGAAAATTCTAATATAAACCATGGAAGTCGTAGATATGCTTGTTAGATTTCCTTTGAACTATTACATGCTTCGATTTGATAAGGCTAGGCCACTTTATGCCCTTTTTAGTGAAAGAAAAAGGGTCAAAAGCGAGTAAAATTCGTAAATTAACAAGGAAATTCACTTTACCACCATTATGGCCGTTTTTGAAATTTCTAAAATCAACCATGGAAGTCGTAGATATGCTCATTAGATTTCCTAGGAACTCTTACATGCTTCGATTCGATAAGGCTAGGCCACTTTATGCCCTTTTTAGTGAAAGAAAAAGGATCAAAATCGAGTAAAATCCGTAAATTAACAAGGAAATTACCCCCATGTTCGCCGTTTTTGAAAATTCTAATATAAACCATGGAAGTCGTAGATATGCTTGTTAGATTTCCTTTGAACTATTACATGCTTCGATTTGATAAGGCTAGGCCACTTTATGCCCTTTTTAGTGAAAGAAAAAGGGTCAAAAACGAGTAAAATTCGTAAATAAACAAGGAAATTCACTTTACCACCATTATGGCCGTTTTTGAAATTTCTAAAATCAACCATGGAAGTCGTAGATATGCTCATTAGATTTCCTAGGAACTATTACATGCTTCGATTCGATAAGGCTAGGCCACTTTATGCCTTTTTTAGTGAAAGAAAAGGGTCAAAAACGAGTAAAATCCGTAAATTAACAAGGAAATTACCGCCCATGTTGGCCGTTTTTGAAAATTCTAATATAAACCATGGAAGTCGTAGATATGCTTGTTAGATTTCCTTGGAACTATTACATGCTTCGATTTGATAAGGCTAGGCCACTTTATGCCCTTTTTAGTGAAAGAAAAAGGGTCAAAAACGAGTAAAATCCGTAAATTAACAAGGAAATTCACTTTACCACCATTTTGGCCATTTTTGAAATTTCTAAAATCAACCATGGAAGTCGTAGATATGCTCATTAGATTTGCTAGTAACTATTACATATTTCGATTCGATAAGGCTAGGCCACTTTATGCCCTTTTTAGTGAAAGAAAAAGGATCAAAATCGAGTAAAATCCGTAAATTAACAAGGAAATTACCCCCATGTTCGCCGTTTTTGAAAATTCTAATATAAACCATGGAAGTCGTAGATATGCTTGTTAGATTTCCTTTGAACTATTACATGCTTCGATTTGATAAGCCTAGGCCACTTTATGCCCTTTTTAGTGAAAGAAAAAGGGTCAAAAGCGAGTAAAATTCGTAAATTAACAAGGAAATTCACTTTACCACCATTATGGCCGTTTTTGAAATTTCTAAAATCAACCATGGAAGTCGTAGATATGCTCATTAGATTTCCTAGGAACTCTTACATGCTTCGATTCGATAAGGCTAGGCCACTTTATGCCCTTTTTAGTGAAAGAAAAAGGATCAAAATCGAGTAAAATCCGTAAATTAACAAGGAAATTACCCCCATGTTCGCCGTTTTTGAAAATTCTAATATAAACCATGGAAGTCGTAGATATGCTTGTTAGATTTCCTTTGAACTATTACATGCTTCGATTTGATAAGGCTAGGCCACTTTATGCCCTTTTTAGTGAAAGAAAAAGGGTCAAAAACGAGTAAAATTCGTAAATTAACAAGGAAATTCACTTTACCACCATTTTGGCCATTTTTGAAATTTCTAAAATCAACCATGGAAGTCGTAGATATGCTCATTAGATTTGCTAGTAACTATTACATATTTCGATTCGATAAGGGTAGGCCACTTTATGCCTTTTTTAGTGAAAGAAAAAGGGTCAAAAACGAGTAAAATCCGTAAATTAACAAGGAAATTCATTTTACCACCATTTTGGCCGTTTTTGAAAATTCTAATATAAACCATGGAAGTCGTAGATATGCTTGTTAGATTTCCTAGGAACTATTACATGCTTCGATTCGATAAGGCTAGGCCACTTTATGCCTTTATTAGTGAAAGAAAAAGGGTCAAAAACGGGTAAAATCCGTAAATTAACAAGGAAATTCACTTTACCACCATTTTGGCCATTTTTGAAATTTCTAAAATCAACCATGGAAGTTGTAGATATGCTCATTAGATTTCCTAGGAACTATTACATGCTTCGATTCGATAAGGCTAGGCCACTTTATGCCCTTTTTAGTGAAAGAAAAAGGATCAAAATTGAGTAAAATCCGTAAATTAACAAGGAAATTCACTTTACCACCATTTTGGCCGTTTTTGAAATTTCTAAAATCAACCATGGAAGTCGTAGATATGCTCATTAGATTTCCTAGGAACTATTACATGCTTCGATTCGATAAGGCTAGGCCACTTTATGCCCTTTTTAGTGAAAGAAAAAGGATCAAAATCGAGTAAAATCCGTAAATTAACAAGGAAATTACCCCCATGTTCGCCGTTTTTGAAAATTCTAATATAAACCATGGAAGTCGTAGATATGCTTGTTAGATTTCCTTTGAACTATTACATGCTTCGATTTGATAAGGCTAGGCCACTTTATGCCCTTTTTAGTGAAAGAAAAAGGGTCAAAAGCGAGTAAAATTCGTAAATTAACAAGGAAATTCACTTTACCACCATTATGGCCGTTTTTGAAATTTCTAAAATCAACCATGGAAGTCGTAGATATGCTCATTAGATTTCCTAGGAACTCTTACATGCTTCGATTCGATAAGGCTAGGCCACTTTATGCCCTTTTTAGTGAAAGAAAAAGGATCAAAATCGAGTAAAATCCGTAAATTAACAAGGAAATTACCCCCATGTTCGCCGTTTTTGAAAATTCTAATATAAACCATGGAAGTCGTAGATATGCTTGTTAGATTTCCTTTGAACTATTACATGCTTCGATTTGATAAGGCTAGGCCACTTTATGCCCTTTTTAGTGAAAGAAAAAGGGTCAAAAACGAGTAAAATTCGTAAATAAACAAGGAAATTCACTTTACCACCATTATGGCCGTTTTTGAAATTTCTAAAATCAACCATGGAAGTCGTAGATATGCTCATTAGATTTCCTAGGAACTATTACATGCTTCGATTCGATAAGGCTAGGCCACTTTATGCCTTTTTTAGTGAAAGAAAAGGGTCAAAAACGAGTAAAATCCGTAAATTAACAAGGAAATTACCGCCCATGTTGGCCGTTTTTGAAAATTCTAATATAAACCATGGAAGTCGTAGATATGCTTGTTAGATTTCCTTGGAACTATTACATGCTTCGATTTGATAAGGCTAGGCCACTTTATGCCCTTTTTAGTGAAAGAAAAAGGGTCAAAAACGAGTAAAATCCGTAAATTAACAAGGAAATTCACTTTACCACCATTTTGGCCATTTTTGAAATTTCTAAAATCAACCATGGAAGTCGTAGATATGCTCATTAGATTTGCTAGTAACTATTACATATTTCGATTCGATAAGGGTAGGCCACTTTATGCCTTTTTTAGTGAAAGAAAAAGGGTCAAAAACGAGTAAAATCCGTAAATTAACAAGGAAATTCATTTTACCACCATTTTGGCCGTTTTTGAAAATTCTAATATAAACCATGGAAGTCGTAGATATGCTTGTTAGATTTCCTAGGAACTATTACATGCTTCGATTCGATAAGGCTAGGCCACTTTATGCCTTTATTAGTGAAAGAAAAAGGGTCAAAAACGGGTAAAATCCGTAAATTAACAAGGAAATTCACTTTACCACCATTTTGGCCATTTTTGAAATTTCTAAAATCAACCATGGAAGTTGTAGATATGCTCATTAGATTTCCTAGGAACTATTACATGCTTCGATTCGATAAGGCTAGGCCACTTTATGCCCTTTTTAGTGAAAGAAAAAGGATCAAAATTGAGTAAAATCCGTAAATTAACAAGGAAATTCACTTTACCACCATTTTGGCCGTTTTTGAAATTTCTAAAATCAACCATGGAAGTCGTAGATATGCTCATTAGATTTCCTAGGAACTATTACATGCTTCGATTCGATAAGGCTAGGCCACTTTATGCCCTTTTTAGTGAAAGAAAAAGGATCAAAATCGAGTAAAATCCGTAAATTAACAAGGAAATTACCCCCATGTTCGCCGTTTTTGAAAATTCTAATATAAACCATGGAAGTCGTAGATATGCTTGTTAGATTTCCTTTGAACTATTACATGCTTCGATTTGATAAGCCTAGGCCACTTTATGCCCTTTTTAGTGAAAGAAAAAGGGTCAAAAGCGAGTAAAATTCGTAAATTAACAAGGAAATTCACTTTACCACCATTATGGCCGTTTTTGAAATTTCTAAAATCAACCATGGAAGTCGTAGATATGCTCATTAGATTTCCTAGGAACTCTTACATGCTTCGATTCGATAAGGCTAGGCCACTTTATGCCCTTTTTAGTGAAAGAAAAAGGATCAAAATCGAGTAAAATCCGTAAATTAACAAGGAAATTACCCCCATGTTCGTCGTTTTTGAAAATTCTAATATAAACCATGGAAGTCGTAGATATGCTTGTTAGATTTCCTTTGAACTATTACATGCTTCGATTTGATAAGGCTAGGCCACTTTATGCCCTTTTTAGTGAAAGAAAAAGGGTCAAAAACGAGTAAAATTCGTAAATTAACAAGGAAATTCACTTTACCACCATTTTGGCCATTTTTGAAATTTCTAAAATCAACCATGGAAGTCGTAGATATGCTCATTAGATTTGCTAGTAACTATTACATATTTCGATTCGATAAGGGTAGGCCACTTTATGCCTTTTTTAGTGAAAGAAAAAGGGTCAAAAACGAGTAAAATCCGTAAATTAACAAGGAAATTCATTTTACCACCATTTTGGCCGTTTTTGAAAATTCTAATATAAACCATGGAAGTCATAGATATGCTTGTTAGATTTCCTAGGAACTATTACATGCTTCGATTCGATAAGGCTAGGCCACTTTATGCCTTTATTAGTGAAAGAAAAAGGGTCAAAAACGGGTAAAATCCGTAAATTAACAAGGAAATTCACTTTACCACCATTTTGGCCATTTTTGAAATTTCTAAAATCAACCATGGAAGTTGTAGATATGCTCATTAGATTTCCTAGGAACTATTACATGCTTCGATTCGATAAGGCTAGGCCACTTTATGCCCTTTTTAGTGAAAGAAAAAGGATCAAAATTGAGTAAAATCCGTAAATTAACAAGGAAATTCATTTTACCACCATTTTGGCCGTTTTTGAAATTTCTAAAATCAACCATGGAAGTCGTAGATATGCTCGTTAGATTTCCTAGTAACTATTGCATACTTCGATTCGATAAGGCTAGGCCACTTTATGCCTTTTTTTGTGAAAGAAAAGGGTCAAAAACGGGTAAAATCCGTAAATTAACAAGGAAATTACCCCATGTTGGCCGTTTTTGAAAATTCAAATATAAACCATGGAACTCGTAGATATGCTTGTTAGATTTCCTAGGAACTATTACATGCTTCGATTCGATAAGGCTAGGCCACTTTATGCCTTTTTTAGTGAAAGAAAAAGGGTGAAAAACGAGTAAAATCCGTAAATTAACAAGGAAATTACCCCCATGTTGGCCGTTTTTGAAAAATCTAATATAAACCATGGAAGTCGTAGATATGCTTGTTAGATTTCCTTTGAACTATTACATGCTTCGATTTGATAAGGCTAGGCCACTTTATGCCCTTTTTAGTGAAAGAAAAAGGGTCGAAAACGAGTAAAATTCGTAAATTAACAAGGAAATTCACTTTACCACCATTATGGCCGTTTTTGAAATTTCTAAAATCAACCATGGAAGTCGTAGATATGCTCATTAGATTTCCTAGGAACTATTACATGCTTCGATTCGATAAGGCTAGGCCACTTTATGCCTTTTTTAGTGAAAGAAAAGGGTCAAAAACGAGTAAAATCCGTAAATTAACAAGGAAATTACCACCCATGTTGGCCGTTTTTGAAAATTCTAATATAAACCATGGAAGTCGTAGATATGCTTGTTAGATTTCCTTGGAACTATTACATGCTTCGATTTGATAAGGCTAGGCCACTTTATGCCCTTTTTAGTGAAAGAAAAAGGGTCAAAAACGAGTAAAATCCGTAAATTAACAAGGAAATTCACTTTACCACCATTTTGGCCATTTTTGAAATTTCTAAAATCAACCATGGAAGTCGTAGATATGCTCATTAGATTTGCTAGTAACTCTTACATATTTCGATTCGATAAGGCTAGGCCACTTTATGCCTTTTTTAGTGAAAGAAAAAGGGTCAAAAACGAGTAAAATCCGTAAATTAACAAGGAAATTCATTTTACCACCATTTTGGCCGTTTTTGAAAATTCTAATATAAACCATGGAAGTCGTAGATATGCTTGTTAGATTTCCTAGGAACTATTACATGCTTCGATTCGATAAGGCTAGGCCACTTTATGCCTTTATTAGTGAAAGAAAAGGGTCAAAAACGAGTAAAATCCGTAAATTAACAAGGAAATTACCCCCATGTTGGCCGTTTTTGAAAATTCTAATATAAACCATGGAAGTTGTAGATATGCTTGTTAGATTTCCTTGGAACTATTACATGCTTCGATTTGATAAGGCTAGGCCACTTTATGCTCTTTTTAGTGAAAGAAAAAGGGTCAAAAACGAGTAAAATCCGTAAATTAACAAGGAAATTCATTTTACCACCATTTTGGCCGTTTTTGAAAATTCTAATATAAACCATGGAAGTCATAGATATGCTTGTTAGATTTCCTAGGAACTATTACATGCTTCGATTCGATAAGGCTAGGCCACTTTATGCCTTTATTAGTGAAAGAAAAAGGGTCAAAAACGGGTAAAATCCGTAAATTAACAAGGAAATTCACTTTACCACCATTTTGGCCATTTTTGAAATTTCTAAAATCAACCATGGAAGTTGTAGATATGCTCATTAGATTTCCTAGGAACTATTACATGCTTCGATTCGATAAGGCTAGGCCACTTTATGCCCTTTTTAGTGAAAGAAAAAGGATCAAAATTGAGTAAAATCCGTAAATTAACAAGGAAATTCATTTTACCACCATTTTGGCCGTTTTTGAAATTTCTAAAATCAACCATGGAAGTCGTAGATATGCTCGTTAGATTTCCTAGTAACTATTGCATACTTCGATTCGATAAGGCTAGGCCACTTTATGCCTTTTTTTGTGAAAGAAAAGGGTCAAAAACGGGTAAAATCCGTAAATTAACAAGGAAATTACCCCATGTTGGCCGTTTTTGAAAATTCAAATATAAACCATGGAACTCGTAGATATGCTTGTTAGATTTCCTAGGAACTATTACATGCTTCGATTCGATAAGGCTAGGCCACTTTATGCCTTTTTTAGTGAAAGAAAAAGGGTGAAAAACGAGTAAAATCCGTAAATTAACAAGGAAATTACCCCCATGTTGGCCGTTTTTGAAAAATCTAATATAAACCATGGAAGTCGTAGATATGCTTGTTAGATTTCCTTTGAACTATTACATGCTTCGATTTGATAAGGCTAGGCCACTTTATGCCCTTTTTAGTGAAAGAAAAAGGGTCGAAAACGAGTAAAATTCGTAAATTAACAAGGAAATTCACTTTACCACCATTATGGCCGTTTTTGAAATTTCTAAAATCAACCATGGAAGTCGTAGATATGCTCATTAGATTTCCTAGGAACTATTACATGCTTCGATTCGATAAGGCTAGGCCACTTTATGCCTTTTTTAGTGAAAGAAAAGGGTCAAAAACGAGTAAAATCCGTAAATTAACAAGGAAATTACCACCCATGTTGGCCGTTTTTGAAAATTCTAATATAAACCATGGAAGTCGTAGATATGCTTGTTAGATTTCCTTGGAACTATTACATGCTTCGATTTGATAAGGCTAGGCCACTTTATGCCCTTTTTAGTGAAAGAAAAAGGGTCAAAAACGAGTAAAATCCGTAAATTAACAAGGAAATTCACTTTACCACCATTTTGGCCATTTTTGAAATTTCTAAAATCAACCATGGAAGTCGTAGATATGCTCATTAGATTTGCTAGTAACTCTTACATATTTCGATTCGATAAGGCTAGGCCACTTTATGCCTTTTTTAGTGAAAGAAAAAGGGTCAAAAACGAGTAAAATCCGTAAATTAACAAGGAAATTCATTTTACCACCATTTTGGCCGTTTTTGAAAATTCTAATATAAACCATGGAAGTCGTAGATATGCTTGTTAGATTTCCTAGGAACTATTACATGCTTCGATTCGATAAGGCTAGGCCACTTTATGCCTTTATTAGTGAAAGAAAAGGGTCAAAAACGAGTAAAATCCGTAAATTAACAAGGAAATTACCCCCATGTTGGCCGTTTTTGAAAATTCTAATATAAACCATGGAAGTTGTAGATATGCTTGTTAGATTTCCTTGGAACTATTACATGCTTCGATTTGATAAGGCTAGGCCACTTTATGCTCTTTTTAGTGAAAGAAAAAGGGTCAAAAACGAGTAAAATCCGTAAATTAACAAGGAAATTCACTTTACCACCATTTTGGCCGTTTTTGAAATTTCTAAAATCAACCATGGAAGTCGTAGATATGCTCATTAGATTTCCTAGGAACTATTACATGCTTCGATTCGATAAGGCTAGGCCACTTTATGCCCTTTTTAGTGAAAGAAAAAGGTCAAAAACGAGTAAAATCCGTAAATTAACAAGGAAATTACCCCCATGTTGGCCGTTTTTGAAAATTCTAATATAAACCATGGAAGTTGTAGATATGCTTGTTAGATTTCCTTGGAACTGTTACATGCTTCGATTTGATAAGGCTAGGCCACTTTATGCTCTTTTTAGTGAAAGAAAAAGGGTCAAAATCGAGTAAAATCCGTAAATTAACAAGGAAATTCACTTTACCATCATTTTGGCCGTTTTTGAAATTTCTAAAATCAACCATGGAAGTCGTAGATATGCTCATTAGATTTCCTAGGAACTATTACATGCTTCGATTCGATAAGGCTAGGCCACTTTATGCCTTTTTTAGTGAGAGAAAAGGGTCAAAAACGAGTAAAATCCGTTAATTAACAAGGAAATTACCCCCATGTTGGCCGTTTTTGAAAATTCTAATATAAACCATGGAAGTTGTAGATATGCTTGTTAGATTTCCTTGGAACTATTACATGCTTCGATTTGATAAGGCTAGGCCACTTTATGCTCTTTTTAGTGAAAGAAAAAGGGTCAAAAACGAGTAAAATCCGTAAATTAACATGGAAATTCACTTTAACACCATTTTGGCCGTTTTTGAAATTTCTAAAATCAACCATGGAAGTCGTAGTTATGCTCATTAGATTTCCTAGGAACTATTACATGCTTCGATTCGATAAGGCTAGGCCACTTTATGCCCTTTTTAGTGAAAGAAAAAGGATCAAAATCGAGTAAAATCCGTAAATTAACAAGGAAATTACCCCCATGTTGGCCATTTTTGAAAATTCTAATATAAACCATGGAAGTCGTAGATATGCTTGTTAGATTTCCTTGGAACTATTACATGCTTCGATTTGATAAGGCTAGGCCACTTTATGCCCTTTTTAGTGAAAGAAAAAGGGTCAAAAACGAGTAAAATCCGTAAATTAACAAGGAAATTCACTTTACCACCATTTTGGCCATTTTTGAAATTTCTAAAATCAACCATGGAAGTCGTAGATATGCTCATTAGATTTGCTAGTAACTCTTACATATTTCGATTCGATAAGGCTAGGCCACTTTATGCCTTTTTTAGTGAAAGAAAAAGGGTCAAAAACGAGTAAAATCCGTAAATTAACAAGGAAATTCATTTTACCACCATTTTGGCCGTTTTTGAAAATTCTAATATAAACCATGGAAGTCGTAGATATGCTTGTTAGATTTCCTAGGAACTATTACATGCTTCGATTCGATAAGGCTAGGCCACTTTATGCCTTTATTAGTGAAAGAAAAGGGTCAAAAACGAGTAAAATCCGTAAATTAACAAGGAAATTACCTCCATGTTGGCCGTTTTTGAAAATTCTAATATAAACCATGGAAGTTGTAGATATGCTTGTTAGATTTCCTTGGAACTATTACATGCTTCGATTTGATAAGGCTAGGCCACTTTATGCTCTTTTTAGTGAAAGAAAAAGGGTCAAAAACGAGTAAAATCCGTAAATTAACAAGGAAATTCACTTTACCACCATTTTGGCCGTTTTTGAAATTTCTAAAATCAACCATGGAAGTCGTAGATATGCTCATTAGATTTCCTAGGAACTATTACATGCTTCGATTCGATAAGGCTAGGCCACTTTATGCCCTTTTTAGTGAAAGAAAAAGGTCAAAAACGAGTAAAATCCGTAAATTAACAAGGAAATTACCCCCATGTTGGCCGTTTTTGAAAATTCTAATATAAACCATGGAAGTTGTAGATATGCTTGTTAGATTTCCTTGGAACTGTTACATGCTTCGATTTGATAAGGCTAGGCCACTTTATGCTCTTTTTAGTGAAAGAAAAAGGGTCAAAATCGAGTAAAATCCGTAAATTAACAAGGAAATTCACTTTACCATCATTTTGGCCGTTTTTGAAATTTCTAAAATCAACCATGGAAGTCGTAGATATGCTCATTAGATTTCCTAGGAACTATTACATGCTTCGATTCGATAAGGCTAGGCCACTTTATGCCTTTTTTAGTGAGAGAAAAGGGTCAAAAACGAGTAAAATCCGTTAATTAACAAGGAAATTACCCCCATGTTGGCCGTTTTTGAAAATTCTAATATAAACCATGGAAGTTGTAGATATGCTTGTTAGATTTCCTTGGAACTATTACATGCTTCGATTTGATAAGGCTAGGCCACTTTATGCTCTTTTTAGTGAAAGAAAAAGGGTCAAAAACGAGTAAAATCCGTAAATTAACATGGAAATTCACTTTAACACCATTTTGGCCGTTTTTGAAATTTCTAAAATCAACCATGGAAGTCGTAGTTATGCTCATTAGATTTCCTAGGAACTATTACATGCTTCGATTCGATAAGGCTAGGCCACTTTATGCCCTTTTTAGTGAAAGAAAAAGGATCAAAATCGAGTAAAATCCGTAAATTAACAAGGAAATTACCCCCATGTTGGCCATTTTTGAAAATTCTAATATAAACCATGGAAGTCGTAGATATGCTTGTTAGATTTCCTTGGAACTATTACATGCTTCGATTTGATAAGGCTAGGCCACTTTATGCCCTTTTTAGTGAAAGAAAAAGGGTCAAAAACGAGTAAAATCCGTAAATTAACAAGGAAATTCACTTTACCACCATTTTGGCCATTTTTGAAATTTCTAAAATCAACCATGGAAGTCGTAGATATGCTCATTAGATTTGCTAGTAACTCTTACATATTTCGATTCGATAAGGCTAGGCCACTTTATGCCTTTTTTAGTGAAAGAAAAAGGGTCAAAAACGAGTAAAATCCGTAAATTAACAAGGAAATTCATTTTACCACCATTTTGGCCGTTTTTGAAAATTCTAATATAAACCATGAAAGTCGTAGATATGCTTGTTAGATTTCCTAGGAACTATTACATGCTTCGATTCGATAAGGCTAGGCCACTTTATGCCTTTATTAGTGAAAGAAAAGGGTCAAAAACGAGTAAAATCCGTAAATTAACAAGGAAATTACCCCCATGTTGGCCGTTTTTGAAAATTCTAATATAAACCATGGAAGTTGTAGATATGCTTGTTAGATTTCCTTGGAACTGTTACATGCTTCGATTTGATAAGGCTAGGCCACTTTATGCTCTTTTTAGTGAAAGAAAAAGGGTCAAAATCGAGTAAAATCCGTAAATTAACAAGGAAATTCACTTTACCATCATTTTGGCCGTTTTTGAAATTTCTAAAATCAACCATGGAAGTCGTAGATATGCTCATTAGATTTCCTAGGAACTATTACATGCTTCGATTCGATAAGGCTAGGCCACTTTATGCCTTTTTTAGTGAAAGAAAAGGGTCAAAAACGAGTAAAATCCGTAAATTAACAAGGAAATTACCCCCATGTTGGCCGTTTTTGAAAATTCTAATATAAACCATGGAAGTTGTAGATATGCTTGTTAGATTTCCTTGGAACTATTACATGCTTCGATTTGATAAGGCTAGGCCACTTTATGCTCTTTTTAGTGAAAGAAAAAGGGTCAAAAACGAGTAAAATCCGTAAATTAACATGGAAATTCACTTTAACACCATTTTGGCCGTTTTTGAAATTTCTAAAATCAACCATGGAAGTCGTAGTTATGCTCATTAGATTTCCTAGGAACTATTACATGCTTCGATTCGATAAGGCTAGGCCACTTTATGCCCTTTTTAGTGAAAGAAAAAGGATCAAAATCGAGTAAAATCCGTAAATTAACAAGGAAATTACCCCCATGTTGGCCATTTTTGAAAATTCTAATATAAACCATGGAAGTCGTAGATATGCTTGTTAGATTTCCTTGGAACTATTACATGCTTCGATTTGATAAGGCTAGGCCACTTTATGCCCTTTTTAGTGAAAGAAAAAGGGTCAAAAACGAGTAAAATCCGTAAATTAACAAGGAAATTCACTTTACCACCATTTTGGCCATTTTTGAAATTTCTAAAATCAACCATGGAAGTCGTAGATATGCTCATTAGATTTGCTAGTAACTCTTACATATTTCGATTCGATAAGGCTAGGCCACTTTATGCCTTTTTTAGTGAAAGAAAAAGGGTCAAAAACGAGTAAAATCCGTAAATTAACAAGGAAATTCATTTTACCACCATTTTGGCCGTTTTTGAAAATTCTAATATAAACCATGGAAGTCGTAGATATGCTTGTTAGATTTCCTAGGAACTATTACATGCTTCGATTCGATAAGGCTAGGCCACTTTATGCCTTTATTAGTGAAAGAAAAGGGTCAAAAACGAGTAAAATCCGTAAATTAACAAGGAAATTACCTCCATGTTGGCCGTTTTTGAAAATTCTAATATAAACCATGGAAGTTGTAGATATGCTTGTTAGATTTCCTTGGAACTATTACATGCTTCGATTTGATAAGGCTAGGCCACTTTATGCTCTTTTTAGTGAAAGAAAAAGGGTCAAAAACGAGTAAAATCCGTAAATTAACAAGGAAATTCACTTTACCACCATTTTGGCCGTTTTTGAAATTTCTAAAATCAACCATGGAAGTCGTAGATATGCTCATTAGATTTCCTAGGAACTATTACATGCTTCGATTCGATAAGGCTAGGCCACTTTATGCCCTTTTTAGTGAAAGAAAAAGGTCAAAAACGAGTAAAATCCGTAAATTAACAAGGAAATTACCCCCATGTTGGCCGTTTTTGAAAATTCTAATATAAACCATGGAAGTTGTAGATATGCTTGTTAGATTTCCTTGGAACTGTTACATGCTTCGATTTGATAAGGCTAGGCCACTTTATGCTCTTTTTAGTGAAAGAAAAAGGGTCAAAATCGAGTAAAATCCGTAAATTAACAAGGAAATTCACTTTACCATCATTTTGGCCGTTTTTGAAATTTCTAAAATCAACCATGGAAGTCGTAGTTATGCTCATTAGATTTCCTAGGAACTATTACATGCTTCGATTCGATAAGGCTAGGCCACTTTATGCCCTTTTTAGTGAAAGAAAAAGGATCAAAATCGAGTAAAATCCGTAAATTAACAAGGAAATTACCCCCATGTTGGCCATTTTTGAAAATTCTAATATAAACCATGGAAGTCGTAGATATGCTTGTTAGATTTCCTTGGAACTATTACATGCTTCGATTTGATAAGGCTAGGCCACTTTATGCCCTTTTTAGTGAAAGAAAAAGGGTCAAAAACGAGTAAAATCCGTAAATTAACAAGGAAATTCACTTTACCACCATTTTGGCCATTTTTGAAATTTCTAAAATCAACCATGGAAGTCGTAGATATGCTCATTAGATTTGCTAGTAACTCTTACATATTTCGATTCGATAAGGCTAGGCCACTTTATGCCTTTTTTAGTGAAAGAAAAAGGGTCAAAAACGAGTAAAATCCGTAAATTAACAAGGAAATTCATTTTACCACCATTTTGGCCGTTTTTGAAAATTCTAATATAAACCATGGAAGTCGTAGATATGCTTGTTAGATTTCCTAGGAACTATTACATGCTTCGATTCGATAAGGCTAGGCCACTTTATGCCTTTATTAGTGAAAGAAAAGGGTCAAAAACGAGTAAAATCCGTAAATTAACAAGGAAATTACCTCCATGTTGGCCGTTTTTGAAAATTCTAATATAAACCATGGAAGTTGTAGATATGCTTGTTAGATTTCCTTGGAACTATTACATGCTTCGATTTGATAAGGCTAGGCCACTTTATGCTCTTTTTAGTGAAAGAAAAAGGGTCAAAAACGAGTAAAATCCGTAAATTAACAAGGAAATTCACTTTACCACCATTTTGGCCGTTTTTGAAATTTCTAAAATCAACCATGGAAGTCGTAGATATGCTCATTAGATTTCCTAGGAACTATTACATGCTTCGATTCGATAAGGCTAGGCCACTTTATGCCCTTTTTAGTGAAAGAAAAAGGTCAAAAACGAGTAAAATCCGTAAATTAACAAGGAAATTACCCCCATGTTGGCCGTTTTTGAAAATTCTAATATAAACCATGGAAGTTGTAGATATGCTTGTTTGATTTCCTTGGAACTGTTACATGCTTCGATTTGATAAGGCTAGGCCACTTTATGCTCTTTTTAGTGAAAGAAAAAGGGTCAAAATCGAGTAAAATCCGTAAATTAACAAGGAAATTCACTTTACCATCATTTTGGCCGTTTTTGAAATTTCTAAAATCAACCATGGAAGTCGTAGATATGCTCATTAGATTTCCTAAGAACTGTTACATGCTTCGATTCGATAAGGCTAGGCCACTTTATGCCTTTTTTAGTGAAAGAAAAGGGTCAAAAACGAGTAAAATCCGTAAATTAACAAGGAAATTACCCCCATGTTGGCCGTTTTTGAAAATTCTAATATAAACCATGGAAGTTGTAGATATGCTTGTTAGATTTCCTTGGAACTATTACATGCTTCGATTTGATAAGGCTAGGCCACTTTATGCTCTTTTTAGTGAAAGAAAAAGGGTCAAAAACGAGTAAAATCCGTAAATTAACATGGAAATTCACTTTAACACCATTTTGGCCGTTTTTGAAATTTCTAAAATCAACCATGGAAGTCGTAGTTATGCTCATTAGATTTCCTAGGAACTATTACATGCTTCGATTCGATAAGGCTAGGCCACTTTATGCCCTTTTTAGTGAAAGAAAAAGGATCAAAATCGAGTAAAATCCGTAAATTAACAAGGAAATTACCCCCATGTTGGCCATTTTTGAAAATTCTAATATAAACCATGGAAGTCGTAGATATGCTTCTTAGATTTCCTTGGAACTATTACATGCTTCGATTTGATAAGGCTAGGCCACTTTATGCCCTTTTTAGTGAAAGAAAAAGGGTCAAAAACGAGTAAAATCCGTAAATTAACAAGGAAATTCACTTTACCACCATTTTGGCCATTTTTGAAATTTCTAAAATCAACCATGGAAGTCGTAGATATGCTCATTAGATTTGCTAGTAACTCTTACATATTTCGATTCGATAAGGCTAGGCCACTTTATGCCTTTTTTAGTGAAAGAAAAAGGGTCAAAAACGAGTAAAATCCGTAAATTAACAAGGAAATTCATTTTACCACCATTTTGGCCGTTTTTGAAAATTCTAATATAAACCATGGAAGTCGTAGATATGCTTGTTAGATTTCCTAGGAACTATTACATGCTTCGATTCGATAAGGCTAGGCCACTTTATGCCTTTATTAGTGAAAGAAAAGGGTCAAAAACGAGTAAAATCCGTAAATTAACAAGGAAATTACCCCCATGTTGGCCGTTTTTGAAAATTCTAATATAAACCATGGAAGTTGTAGATATGCTTGTTAGATTTCCTTGGAACTATTACATGCTTCGATTTGATAAGGCTAGGCCACTTTATGCTCTTTTTAGTGAAAGAAAAAGGGTCAAAAACGAGTAAAATCCGTAAATTAACAAGGAAATTCACTTTACCACCATTTTGGCCGTTTTTGAAATTTCTAAAATCAACCATGGAAGTCGTAGATATGCTCATTAGATTTCCTAGGAACTATTACATGCTTCGATTCGATAAGGCTAGGCCACTTTATGCCCTTTTTAGTGAAAGAAAAAGGTCAAAAACGAGTAAAATCCGTAAATTAACAAGGAAATTACCCCCATGTTGGCCGTTTTTGAAAATTCTAATATAAACCATGGAAGTTGTAGATATGCTTGTTAGATTTCCTTGGAACTGTTACATGCTTCAATTTGATAAGGCTAGGCCACTTTATGCTCTTTTTAGTGAAAGAAAAAGGGTCAAAATCGAGTAAAATCCGTAAATTAACAAGGAAATTCACTTTACCATCATTTTGGCCGTTTTTGAAATTTCTAAAATCAACCATGGAAGTCGTAGATATGCTCATTAGATTTCCTAGGAACTATTACATGCTTCGATTCGATAAGGCTAGGCCACTTTATGCCTTTTTTAGTGAAAGAAAAGGGTCAAAAACGAGTAAAATCCGTAAATTAACAAGGAAATTACCCCCATGTTGGCCGTTTTTGAAAATTCTAATATAAACCATGGAAGTTGTAGATATGCTTGTTAGATTTCCTTGGAACTATTACATGCTTCGATTTGATAAGGCTAGGCCACTTTATGCTCTTTTTAGTGAAAGAAAAAGGGTCAAAAACGAGTAAAATCCGTAAATTAACATGGAAATTCACTTTAACACCATTTTGGCCGTTTTTGAAATTTCTAAAATCAACCATGGAAGTCGTAGTTATGCTCATTAGATTTCCTAGGAACTATTACATTCTTCGATTCGATAAGGCTAGGCCACTTTATGCCCTTTTTAGTGAAAGAAAAAGGATCAAAATCGAGTAAAATCCGTAAATTAACAAGGAAATTACCCCCATGTTGGCCGTTTTTGAAAATTCTAATATAAACCATGGAAGTCGTAGATATGCTTGTTAGATTTCCTAGGAACTATTACATGCTTCGATTTGATAAGGCTAGGCCACTTTATGCTCTTTTTAGTGAAAGAAAAAGGGTCAAAAACGAGTAAAATCCGTAAATTAACATGGAAATTCACTTTACCACCATTTTGGCCGTTTTTGAAATTTCTAAAATCAACCATGGAAGTCGTAGTTATGCTCATTAGATTTCCTAGGAACTATAACATGCTTCGATTCGATAAGGCTAGGCCACTTTATGCCCTTTTTAGTGAAAGAAAAAGGATCAAAATCGAGTAAAATCCGTAAATTAACAAGGAAATTACCCCCATGTTGGCCGTTTTTGAAAATTCTAATATAAACCATGGAAGTCGTAGATATGCTTGTTAGATTTCCTTGGAACTATTACATGCTTCAATTTGATAAGGCTAGGCCACTTTATGCCCTTTTTAGTGAAAGAAAAAGGGTCAAAAACGGGTAAAATCCGTAAATTAACAAGGAAATTCACTTTACCACCATCTTGGCCATTTTTGAAATTTCTAAAATCAACCATGGAAGTTGTAGATATGCTCATTAGATTTCCTAGGAACTATTACATGCTTCGATTCGATAAAGCTAGGCCACTTTATGCCCTTTTTAGTGAAAGAAAAAGGATCAAAATTGAGTAAAATCCGTAAATTAACAAGGAAATTCATTTTACCACCATTTTGGCCGTTTTTGAAATTTCTAAAATCAACCATGGAAGTCGTAGATATGCTCGTTAGATTTCCTAGTAACTATTGCATACTTCGATTCGATAAGGCTAGGCCACTTTATGCCTTTTTTAGTGAAAGAAAAGGGTCAAAAACGGGTAAAATCTGTAAATTAACAAGGAAATTACCCCCATGTTGGCCGTTTTTGAAAATTCAAATATAAACCATGGAACTCGTAGATATGCTTGTTAGATTTCCTAGGAACTATTACATGCTTCGATTTGATAAGGCTAGGCCACTTTATGCGCTTTTTAGTGAAAGAAAAAGAGTTAAAAACGAGTAAAATCCGTAAATTAACAAGGAAATTCACTTTACCACCATTTTGGCCGTATTTGAAATTTCTAAAATCAACCATGGAAGTCGTAGATATGCTCATTAGATTTCCTGGGAACTATTACATGCTTCGATTCGATAAGGCTAGGCCACTTTATGCCCTTTTTAGTGAAAGAAAAAGGAACAAAATCGAGCAAAATACGTAAATTAACAAGGAAATTACCCCCATGTTGGCCGTTTTTAAAAAATCTAATATAAACCATGGAAGTCGTAGATATACTTGTTAGATTTCCTAGGAACTATTACATGCTTCGATTTGATAATGCTAGGCCACTTTATGCCCTTTTTAGTGAAAGAAAAATGATCAAAATCGAGTAAAATCCGTAAATTAACAAGGAAATTACCCCCATGTTGGCCGTTTTTGAAAATTCTAATATAAACCATGGAAGTCGTAGATATGCTTGTTAGATTTCCTAGGAACTATTACATGCTTCGATTTGATAAGGCTAGGCTACTTTATGCTCTTTTTAGTGAAAGAAAAAGGGTCAAAATCGAGTAAAATCTGTAAATTAACAAGGAAATTCACTTTACCATCATTTTGGCCGTTTTTGAAATTTCTAAAATCAACCATGGAAGTCGTAGATATGCTCATTAGATTTCCTAGGAACTATTACATGCTTCGATTCGATAAGGCTAGGCCACTTTATGCCTTTTTTAGTGAAAGAAAAGGGTCAAAAACGAGTAAAATCCGTAAATTAACAAGGAAATTACCCCCATGTTGGCCGTTTTTGAAAATTCTAATATAAACCATGGAAGTTGTAGATATGCTTGTTAGATTTCCTTGGAACTATTACATGCTTCGATTTGATAAGGCTAGGCCACTTTATGCTCTTTTTAGTGAAAGAAAAAGGGTCAAAAACGAGTAAAATCCGTAAATTAACAAGGAAATTCACTTTACCACCATTTTGGCCGTTTTTGAAATTTCTAAAATCAACCATGGAAGTCGTAGATATGCTCATTAGATTTCCTAGGAACTATTACATGCTTCGATTCGATAAGGCTAGGCCACTTTATGCCCTTTTTAGTGAAAGAAAAAGGATCAAAATCGAGTAAAATCCGTAAATTAACAAGGAAATTACCCCCATGTTGGCCGTTTTTGAAAATTCTAATATAAACCATGGAAGTCGTAGATATGCTTGTTAGATTTCCTAGGAACTATTACATGCTTCGATTTGATAAGGCTAGGCTACTTTATGCTCTTTTTAGTGAAAGAAAAAGGGTCAAAATCGAGTAAAATCCGTAAATTAACAAGGAAATTCACTTTACCATCATTTTGGCCGTTTTTGAAATTTCTTAAATCAACCATGGAAGTCGTAGATATGCTCATTAGATTTGCTAGTAACTATTACATATTTCGATTCGATAAGGCTAGGCCACTTTATGCCTTTTTTAGCGAAAGAAAAGGGTCAAAAACGAGTAAAATCCGTAAATTAACAAGGAAATTCATTTTACCACCATTTTGGCCGTTTTTGAAAATTCTAATATAAACCATGGAAGTCGTAGATATGCTTGTTAGATTTCCTAGGAACTATTACATGCTTCGATTCGATAAGGCTAGGCCACTTTATGCCTTTATTAGTGAAAGAAAAGGGTCAAAAACGAGTAAAATCCGTAAATTAACAAGGAAATTACCCCCTTGTTGGCCGTTTTTGAAAATTCTAATATAAACCATGGAAGTCATAGATATGCTAGTTAGATTTCCTAGGAACTATTACATGCTTCGATTTGATAAGGCTAGGCCACTTTATGCCCTTTTTAGTGAAAGAAAAAGGGTCAAAAACGAGTAAAATCCGTAAATTAACAAGGAAATTCACTTTACCACCATTTTGGCCGTATTTGAAATTTCTAAAATCAACCATGGAAGTCGTAGATATGCTCATTAGATTTCCTAGGATTTATTACATGCTTCGATTCGATAAGGCTAGGCCACTTTATGCCCTTTTTAGTGAAAGAAAAAGGATCAAAATCGAGTAAAATCCGTAAATTAACAAGGAAATTACCCCCATGTTGGCCGTTTTTGAAAATTCTAATATAAACCATGGAAGTCGTAGATATGCTTGTTAGATTTCCTAGGAACTATTACATGCTTCGATTTGATAAGGCTAGGCTACTTTATGCTCTTTTTAGTGAAAGAAAAAGGGTCAAAATCGAGTAAAATCCGTAAATTAACAAGGAAATTCACTTTACCATCATTTTGGCCGTTTTTGAAATTTCTTAAATCAACCATGGAAGTCGTAGATATGCTCATTAGATTTGCTAGTAACTATTACATATTTCGATTCGATAAGGCTAGGCCACTTTATGCCTTTTTTAGCGAAAGAAAAAGGGTAAAAAACGAGTAAAATCCGTAAATTAACAAGGAAATTCATTTTACCACCATTTTGGCCGTTTTTGAAAATTCTAATATAAACCATGGAAGTCGTAGATATGCTTGTTAGATTTCCTAGGAACTATTACATGCTTCGATTCGATAAGGCTAGGCCACTTTATGCCTTTATTAGTGAAAGAAAAGGGTCAAAAACGAGTAAAATCCGTAAATTAACAAGGAAATTACCCCCTTGTTGGCCGTTTTTGAAAATTCTAATATAAACCATGGAAGTCGTAGATATGCTTGTTAGATTTCCTAGGAACTATTACATGCTTCGATTCGATAAGGCTAGGCCACTTTATGCCTTTATTAGTGAAAGAAAAGGGTCAAAAACGAGTAAAATCCGTAAATTAACAAGGAAATTACCCCCTTGTTGGCCGTTTTTGAAAATTCTAATATAAACCATGGAAGTCATAGATATGCTAGTTAGATTTCCTAGGAACTATTACATGCTTCGATTTGATAAGGCTAGGCCACTTTATGCCCTTTTTAGTGAAAGAAAAAGGGTCAAAAACGAGTAAAATCCGTAAATTAACAAGGAAATTCACTTTACCACCATTTTGGCCGTATTTGAAATTTCTAAAATCAACCATGGAAGTCGTAGATATGCTCATTAGATTTCCTAGGAACTATTACATGCTTCGATTCGATAAGGCTAGGCCACTTTATGCCCTTTTAGTGAAAGAAAAAGGAACAAAATCGAGTAAAATACGTAAATTAACAAGGAAATTACCCCCATGTTGGCCGTTTTTAAAAAATCTAATATAAACCATGGAAGTCGTAGATATGCTTGTTAGATTTCCTAGGAACTATTACATGCTTCGATTTGATAATGCTAGGCCACTTTATGCCCTTTTTAGTGAAAGAAATATGATCAAAATCGAGTAAAATCCGTAAATTAACAAGGAAATTACCCCTATGTTGGCCATTTTTGAAAATTCTAATATAGACCATTAAAGTCGTAGATATGTTTGTTAGATTTCCTAGGAACTATTATATGCTTCGATTCGATAAGGCTAGGCCACTTTATGCCTTTTTTAGTGAAAGAAAAAGGATCAAAATCGAGTAAAATCCGTAAATTAACAAGGAAATTACCCCCTTGTTGGCCGTTTTTGAAAATTCTAATATAAACCATGGAAGTCGTAGATATGCTCATTAGATTTGCTAGTAACTATTACATATTTCGATTCGATAAGGCTAGGCCACTTTATGCCTTTTTTAGCGAAAGAAAAGGGTCAAAAACGAGTAAAATCCGTAAATTAACAAGGAAATTCATTTTACCACCATTTTGGCCGTTTTTGAAAATTCTAATATAAACCATGGAAGTCGTAGATATGCTTGTTAGATTTCCTAGGAACTATTACATGCTTCGATTCGATAAGGCTAGGCCACTTTATGCCTTTATTAGTGAAAGAAAAGGGTCAAAAACGAGTAAAATCCGTAAATTAACAAGGAAATTACCCCCTTGTTGGCCGTTTTTGAAAATTCTAATATAAACCATGGAAGTCATAGATATGCTAGTTAGATTTCCTAGGAACTATTACATGCTTCGATTTGATAAGGCTAGGCCACTTTATGCCCTTTTTAGTGAAAGAAAAAAGGTCAAAAACGAGTAAAATCCGTAAATTAACAAGGAAATTCACTTTACCACCATTTTGGCCGTATTTGAAATTTCTAAAATCAACCATGGAAGTCGTAGATATGCTCATTAGATTTCCTAGGAACTATTACATGCTTCGATTCGATAAGGCTAGGCCACTTTATGCCCTTTTTAGTGAAAGAAAAAGGATCAAAATCGAGTAAAATCCGTAAATTAACAAGGAAATTACCCCCATGTTGGCCGTTTTTGAAAATTCTAATATAAACCATGGAAGTCGTAGATATGCTTGTTAGATTTCCTAGGAACTATTACATGCTTCGATTTGATAAGGCTAGGCTACTTTATGCTCTTTTTAGTGAAAGAAAAAGGGTCAAAATCGAGTAAAATCCGTAAATTAACAAGGAAATTCACTTTACCATCATTTTGGCCGTTTTTGAAATTTCTTAAATCAACCATGGAAGTCGTAGATATGCTCATTAGATTTGCTAGTAACTATTACATATTTCGATTCGATAAGGCTAGGCCACTTTATGCCTTTTTTAGCGAAAGAAAAGGGTCAAAAACGAGTAAAATCCGTAAATTAACAAGGAAATTCATTTTACCACCATTTTGGCCGTTTTTGAAAATTCTAATATAAACCATGGAAGTCGTAGATATGCTTGTTAGATTTCCTAGGAACTATTACATGCTTCGATTCGATAAGGCTAGGCCACTTTATGCCTTTATTAGTGAAAGAAAAGGGTCAAAAACGAGTAAAATCCGTAAATTAACAAGGAAATTACCCCCTTGTTGGCCGTTTTTGAAAATTCTAATATAAACCATGGAAGTCATAGATATGCTAGTTAGATTTCCTAGGAACTATTACATGCTTCGATTTGATAAGGCTAGGCCACTTTATGCCCTTTTTAGTGAAAGAAAAAGGGTCAAAAACGAGTAAAATCCGTAAATTAACAAGGAAATTCACTTTACCACCATTTTGGCCGTATTTGAAATTTCTAAAATCAACCATGGAAGTCGTAGATATGCTCATTAGATTTCCTAGGAACTATTACATGCTTCGATTCGATAAGGCTAGGCCACTTTATGCCCTTTTTAGTGAAAGAAAAAGGGTCAAAAACGAGTAAAATCCGTAAATTAACAAGGAAATTCACTTTACCACCATTTTGGCCGTATTTGAAATTTCTAAAATCAACCATGGAAGTCGTAGATATGCTCATTAGATTTCCTAGGAACTATTACATGCTTCGATTCGATAAGGCTAGGCCACTTTATGCCCTTTTTAGTGAAAGAAAAAGGGTCAAAATCGAGTAAAATCCGTAAATTAACAAGGAAATTCACTTTACCATCATTTTGGCCGTTTTTGAAATTTCTTAAATCAACCATGGAAGTCGTAGATATGCTCATTAGATTTGCTAGTAACTATTACATATTTCGATTCGATAAGGCTAGGCCACTTTATGCCTTTTTTAGCGAAAGAAAAGGGTCAAAAACGAGTAAAATCCGTAAATTAACAAGGAAATTCATTTTACCACCATTTTGGCCGTTTTTGAAAATTCTAATATAAACCATGGAAGTCGTAGATATGCTTGTTAGATTTCCTAGGAACTATTACATGCTTCGATTTGATAAGGCTAGGCTACTTTATGCTCTTTTTAGTGAAAGAAAAAGGGTCAAAATCGAGTAAAATCCGTAAATTAACAAGGAAATTCACTTTACCATCATTTTGGCCGTTTTTGAAATTTCTTAAATCAACCATGGAAGTCGTAGATATGCTCATTAGATTTGCTAGTAACTATTACATATTTCGATTCGATAAGGCTAGGCCACTTTATGCCCTTTTTAGTGAAAGAAAAAGGGTCAAAAACGAGTAAAATCCGTAAATTAACAAGGAAATTCACTTTACCACCATTTTGGCCGTATTTGAAATTTCTAAAATCAACCATGGAAGTCGTAGATATGCTCATTAGATTTCCTAGGAACTATTACATGCTTCGATTCGATAAGGCTAGGCCACTTTATGCCCTTTTAGTGAAAGAAAAAGGAACAAAATCGAGTAAAATACGTAAATTAACAAGGAAATTACCCCCATGTTGGCCGTTTTTAAAAAATCTAATATAAACCATGGAAGTCGTAGATATGCTTGTTAGATTTCCTAGGAACTATTACATGCTTCGATTTGATAATGCTAGGCCACTTTATGCCCTTTTTAGTGAAAGAAATATGATCAAAATCGAGTAAAATCCGTAAATTAACAAGGAAATTACCCCTATGTTGGCCATTTTTGAAAATTCTAATATAGACCATTAAAGTCGTAGATATGTTTGTTAGATTTCCTAGGAACTATTATATGCTTCGATTCGATAAGGCTAGGCCACTTTATGCCTTTTTTAGTGAAAGAAAAAGGATCAAAATCGAGTAAAATCCGTAAATTAACAAGGAAATTACCCCCATGTTGGCCGTTTTTGAAAATTCTAATATAAACCATGGAAGTCGTAGATATGCTTGTTAGATTTCCTAGGAACTATTACATGCTTCGATTTGATAAGGCTAGCCTACTTTATGCCCTTTTTAGTGAAAGAAAAAGGGTCAAAAACGAGTAAAATCCGTAAATTAACAAGGAAATTCACTTTACCACCATTTTGGCCGTTTTTGAAATTTCTAAAATCAACCACGGAAGTCGTAGATAAGCTCATTAGATTTCCTAGGAACTATTACATGCTTCGATTCGATAAGGCTAGGCCACTTTATGCCTTTTTTAGTGAAAGAAAAAGGGTCAAAAACGAGTAAAATCCGTAAATTAACAAGGAAATTCATTTTACCACCATTTTGGCCGTTTTTGAAAATTCTAATATAAACCATGGAAGTCGTAGATATGCTTGTTAGATTTCCTAGGAACTATTACATGCTTCGATTCGATAAGGCTAGGCCACTTTATGCCTTTATTAGTGAAAGAAAAGGGTCAAAAACGAGTAAAATCCGTAAATTAACAAGGAAATTACCCCCTTGTTGGCCGTTTTTGAAAATTCTAATATAAACCATGGAAGTCATAGATATGCTAGTTAGATTTCCTAGGAACTATTACATGCTTCGATTTGATAAGGCTAGGCCACTTTATGCCCTTTTTAGTGAAAGAAAAAGGGTCAAAAACGAGTAAAATCCGTAAATTAACAAGGAAATTCACTTTACCACCATTTTGGCCGTATTTGAAATTTCTAAAATCAACCATGGAAGTCGTAGATATGCTCATTAGATTTCCTAGGAACTATTACATGCTTCGATTCGATAAGGCTAGGCCACTTTATGCCCTTTTAGTGAAAGAAAAAGGAACAAAATCGAGTAAAATACGTAAATTAACAAGGAAATTACCCCCATGTTGGCCGTTTTTAAAAAATCTAATATAAACCATGGAGGTCGTAGATATGCTTGTTAGATTTCCTAGGAACTATTACATGCTTCGATTTGATAATGCTAGGCCACTTTATGCCCTTTTTAGTGAAAGAAATATGATCAAAATCGAGTAAAATCCGTAAATTAACAAGGAAATTACCCCTATGTTGGCCATTTTTGAAAATTCTAATATAGACCATTAAAGTCGTAGATATGTTTGTTAGATTTCCTAGGAACTATTATATGCTTCGATTCGATAAGGCTAGGCCACTTTATGCCTTTTTTAGTGAAAGAAAAAGGATCAAAATCGAGTAAAATCCGTAAATTAACAAGGAAATTACCCCCATGTTGGCCGTTTTTGAAAATTCTAATATAAACCATGGAAGTCGTAGATATGCTTGTTAGATTTCCTAGGAACTATTACATGCTTCGATTTGATAAGGCTAGCCTACTTTATGCCCTTTTTAGTGAAAGAAAAGGGTCAAAAACGAGTAAAATCCGTAAATTAACAAGGAAATTCACTTTACCACCATTTTGGCCGTTTTTGAAATTTCTAAAATCAACCACGGAAGTCGTAGATAAGCTCATTAGATTTCCTAGGAACTATTACATGCTTCGATTCGATAAGGCTAGGCCACTTTATGCCCTTTTTAGTGAAAGAAAAAGTATCAAAATCGAGTAAAATCCGTAAATTAACAAGGAAATTACCGCCATGTTGGCCGTTTTTGAAAATTCTAATATAAACCATGGAAGTCGTAGATATGTTTGTTAGATTTCCTAGGAACTATTACATGCTTCGATTTGATAATGCTAGGCCACTTTATGCCCTTTTTAGTGAAAGAAAAATGATCAAAATCGAGTAAAATCCGTAAATTAACAAGGAAATTCACTTTACCACCATTTTGGCCGTTTTTGAAATTTCTAAAATCAACCATGGAAGTCGTAGATATGTTCATTAGATTTCCTAGGAACTATTACATGCTTCGATTCGATAAGGCTAGGCCACTTTATGCCCTTTTTAGTGAAAGAAAAAGGATCAAAATCGAGTAAAATCCGTAAATTAACAAGGAAATTACCCCCATGTTGGCCGTTTTTGAAAATTCTAATATAAACCATGGAAGTCGTAGATATGCTTGTTAGATTTCCTAGGAACTATTACATGCTTCGATTTGATAAGGCTAGGCTACTTTATGCTCTTTTTAGTGAAAGAAAAAGGGTCAAAATCGAGTAAAATCCGTAAATTAACAAGGAAATTCACTTTACCATCATTTTGGCCGTTTTTGAAATTTCTTAAATCAACCATGGAAGTCGTAGATATGCTCATTAGATTTGCTAGTAACTATTACATATTTCGATTCGATAAGGCTAGGCCACTTTATGCCTTTTTTAGCGAAAGAAAAGGGTCAAAAACGAGTAAAATCCGTAAATTAACAAGGAAATTCATTTTACCACCATTTTGGCCGTTTTTGAAAATTCTAATATAAACCATGGAAGTCGTAGATATGCTTGTTAGATTTCCTAGGAACTATTACATGCTTCGATTCGATAAGGCTAGGCCACTTTATGCCTTTATTAGTGAAAGAAAAGGGTCAAAAACGAGTAAAATCCGTAAATTAACAAGGAAATTACCCCCTTGTTGGCCGTTTTTGAAAATTCTAATATAAACCATGGAAGTCATAGATATGCTAGTTAGATTTCCTAGGAACTATTACATGCTTCGATTTGATAAGGCTAGGCCAGTTTATGCCCTTTTTAGTGAAAGAAAAAGGGTCAAAAACGAGTAAAATCCGTAAATTAACAAGGAAATTCACTTTACCACCATTTTGGCCGTATTTGAAATTTCTAAAATCAACCATGGAAGTCGTAGATATGCTCATTAGATTTCCTAGGAACTATTACATGCTTCGATTCGATAAGGCTAGGCCACTTTATGCCCTTTTTAGTGAAAGAAAAAGGATCAAAATCGAGTAAAATCCGTAAATTAACAAGGAAATTACCCCCATGTTGGCCGTTTTTGAAAATTCTAATATAAACCATGGAAGTCGTAGATATGCTTGTTAGATTTCCTAGGAACTATTACATGCTTCGATTTGATAAGGCTAGGCTACTTTATGCTCTTTTTAGTGAAAGAAAAAGGGTCAAAATCGAGTAAAATCCGTAAATTAACAAGGAAATTCACTTTACCATCATTTTGGCCGTTTTTGAAATTTCTTAAATCAACCATGGAAGTCGTAGATATGCTCATTAGATTTGCTAGTAACTATTACATATTTCGATTCGATAAGGCTAGGCCACTTTATGCCTTTTTTAGTGAAAGAAAAAGGGTCAAAAACGAGTAAAATCCGTAAATTAACAAGGAAATTCATTTTACCACCATTTTGGCCGTTTTTGAAAATTCTAATATAAACCATGGAAGTCGTAGATATGCTTGTTAGATTTCCTAGGAACTATTACATGCTTCGATTCGATAAGGCTAGGCCACTTTATGCCTTTATTAGTGAAAGAAAAGGGTCAAAAACGAGTAAAATCCGTAAATTAACAAGGAAATTACCCCCTTGTTGGCCGTTTTTGAAAATTCTAATATAAACCATGGAAGTCATAGATATGCTAGTTAGATTTCCTAGGAACTATTACATGCTTCGATTTGATAAGGCTAGGCCAGTTTATGCCCTTTTTAGTGAAAGAAAAAGGGTCAAAAACGAGTAAAATCCGTAAATTAACAAGGAAATTCACTTTACCACCATTTTGGCCGTATTTGAAATTTCTAAAATCAACCATGGAAGTCGTAGATATGCTCATTAGATTTCCTAGGAACTATTACATGCTTCGATTCGATAAGGCTAGGCCACTTTATGCCCTTTTTAGTGAAAGAAAAAGGATCAAAATCGAGTAAAATCCGTAAATTAACAAGGAAATTACCCCCATGTTGGCCGTTTTTGAAAATTCTAATATAAACCATGGAAGTCGTAGATATGCTTGTTAGATTTCCTAGGAACTATTACATGCTTCGATTTGATAAGGCTAGGCTACTTTATGCTCTTTTTAGTGAAAGAAAAAGGGTCAAAATCGAGTAAAATCCGTAAATTAACAAGGAAATTCACTTTACCATCATTTTGGCCGTTTTTGAAATTTCTTAAATCAACCATGGAAGTCGTAGATATGCTCATTAGATTTGCTAGTAACTATTACATATTTCGATTCGATAAGGCTAGGCCACTTTATGCCTTTTTTAGTGAAAGAAAAAGGGTCAAAAACGAGTAAAATCCGTAAATTAACAAGGAAATTCATTTTACCACCATTTTGGCCGTTTTTGAAAATTCTAATATAAACCATGGAAGTCGTAGATATGCTTGTTAGATTTCCTAGGAACTATTACATGCTTCGATTCGATAAGGCTAGGCCACTTTATGCCTTTATTAGTGAAAGAAAAGGGTCAAAAACGAGTAAAATCCGTAAATTAACAAGGAAATTACCCCCTTGTTGGCCGTTTTTGAAAATTCTAATATAAACCATGGAAGTCATAGATATGCTAGTTAGATTTCCTAGGAACTATTACATGCTTCGATTTGATAAGGCTAGGCCACTTTATGCCCTTTTTAGTGAAAGAAAAAGGGTCAAAAACGAGTAAAATCCGTAAATTAACAAGGAAATTCACTTTACCACCATTTTGGCCGTATTTGAAATTTCTAAAATCAACCATGGAAGTCGTAGATATGCTCATTAGATTTCCTAGGAACTATTACATGCTTCGATTCGATAAGGCTAGGCCACTTTATGCCCTTTTAGTGAAAGAAAAAGGAACAAAATCGAGTAAAATACGTAAATTAACAAGGAAATTACCCCCATGTTGGCCGTTTTTAAAAAATCTAATATAAACCATGGAAGTCGTAGATATGCTTGTTAGATTTCCTAGGAACTATTACATGCTTCGATTTGATAATGCTAGGCCACTTTATGCCCTTTTTAGTGAAAGAAATATGATCAAAATCGAGTAAAATCCGTAAATTAACAAGGAAATTACCCCTATGTTGGCCATTTTTGAAAATTCTAATATAGACCATTAAAGTCGTAGATATGTTTGTTAGATTTCCTAGGAACTATTATATGCTTCGATTCGATAAGGCTAGGCCACTTTATGCCTTTTTTAGTGAAAGAAAAAGGATCAAAATCGAGTAAAATCCGTAAATTAACAAGGAAATTACCCCCATGTTGGCCGTTTTTGAAAATTCTAATATAAACCATGGAAGTCGTAGATATGCTTGTTAGATTTCCTAGGAACTATTACATGCTTCGATTTGATAAGGCTAGCCTACTTTATGCCCTTTTTAGTGAAAGAAAAAGGGTCAAAAACGAGTAAAATCCGTAAATTAACAAGGAAATTCACTTTACCACCATTTTGGCCGTTTTTGAAATTTCTAAAATCAACCACGGAAGTCGTAGATAAGCTCATTAGATTTCCTAGGAACTATTACATGCTTCGATTCGATAAGGCTAGGCCACTTTATGCCCTTTTTAGTGAAAGAAAAAGTATCAAAATCGAGTAAAATCCGTAAATTAACAAGGAAATTACCGCCATGTTGGCCGTTTTTGAAAATTCTAATATAAACCATGGAAGTCGTAGATATGTTTGTTAGATTTCCTAGGAACTATTACATGCTTCGATTTGATAATGCTAGGCCACTTTATGCCCTTTTTAGTGAAAGAAAAATGATCAAAATCGAGTAAAATCCGTAAATTAACAAGGAAATTCACTTTACCACCATTTTGGCCGTTTTTGAAATTTCTAAAATCAACCATGGAAGTCGTAGATATGTTCATTAGATTTCCTAGGAACTATTACATGCTTCGATTCGATAAGGCTAGGCCACTTTATGCCCTTTTTAGTGAAAGAAAAAGGATCAAAATCGAGTAAAATCCGTAAATTAACAAGGAAATTACCCCCATGTTGGCCGTTTTTGAAAATTCTAATATAAACCATGGAAGTCGTAGATATGCTTGTTAGATTTCCTAGGAACTATTACATGCTTCGATTTGATAAGGCTAGGCTACTTTATGCTCTTTTTAGTGAAAGAAAAAGGGTCAAAATCGAGTAAAATCCGTAAATTAACAAGGAAATTCACTTTACCATCATTTTGGCCGTTTTTGAAATTTCTAAAATCAACCATGGAAGTCGTAGATATGCTCATTAGATTTGCTAGTAACTATTACATATTTCGATTCGATAAGGCTAGGCCACTTTATGCCTTTATTAGTGAAAGAAAAAGGGTCAAAAACGAGTAAAATCCGTAAATTAACAAGGAAATTCATTTTACCACCATTTTGGCCGTTTTTGAAAATTCTAATATAAACCATGGAAGTCGTAGATATGCTTGTTAGATTTCCTAGGAACTATTACATGCTTCGATTCGATAAGGCTAGGCCACTTTATGCCTTTATTAGTGAAAGAAAAGGGTCAAAAACGAGTAAAATCCGTAAATTAACAAGGAAATTACCCCCTTGTTGGCCGTTTTTGAAAATTCTAATATAAACCATGGAAGTCATAGATATGCTAGTTAGATTTCCTAGGAACTATTACATGCTTCAATTTGATAAGGCTAGGCCACTTTATGCCCTTTTTAGTGAAAGAAAAAGGGTCAAAAACGGGTAAAATCCGTAAATTAACAAGGAAATTCACTTTACCACCATTTTGGCCATTTTTGAAATTTCTAAAATCAACCATGGAAGTTGTAGATATGCTCATTAGATTTCCTAGGAACTATTACATGCTTCGATTCGATAAACCTAGGCCACTTTATGCCCTTTTTAGTGAAAGAAAAAGGATCAAAATTGAGTAAAATCCGTAAATTAACAAGGAAATTCATTTTACTACCATTTTGGCCGTTTTTGAAATTTCTAAAATCAACCATGGAAGTCGTAGATATGCTCGTTAGATTTCCTAGTAACTATTGCATACTTCGATTCGATAAGGCTAGGCCACTTTATGCCTTTTTTAGTGAAAGAAAAGGGGCAAAAACGGGTAAAATCCGTAAATTAACAAGGAAATTACCCCCATGTTGGCCGTTTTTGAAAATTCAAATATAAACCATGGAACTCGTAGATATGCTTGTTAGATTTCCTAGGAACTATTACATGCTTCGATTTGATAAGGCTAGGCCACTTTATGCGCTTTTTAGTGAAAGAAAACGAGTTAAAAACGAGTAAAATCCGTAAATTAACAAGGAAATTCACTTTACCACCATTTTGGCCGTATTTGAAATTTCTAAAATCAACCATGGAAGTCGTAGATATGCTCATTAGATTTCCTGGGAACTATTACATGCTTCGATTCGATAAGGCTAGGCCACTTTATGCCCTTTTTAGTGAAAGAAAAAGGAACAAAATCGAGTAAAATACGTAAATTAACAAGGAAATTACCCCCATGTTGGCCGTTTTTAAAAAATCTAATATAAACCATGGAAGTCGTAGATATGCTTGTTAGATTTCCTAGGAACTATTACATGCTTCGATTTGATAATGCTAGGCCACTTTATGCCCTTTTTAGTGAAAGAAATATGATCAAAATCGAGTAAAATCCGTAAATTAACAAGGAAATTCACTTTACCACCATTTTGGCCGTTTTTGAAATTTCTAAAATCAACCATGGAAGTCGTAGATATGCTCATTAGATTTCCTAGGAACTATTACATGCTTCGATTTGATAATGCTAGGCCACTTTATGCCCTTTTTAGTGAAAGAAAAATGATCAAAATCGAGTAAAATCCGTAAATTAACAAGGAAATTCACTTTACCACCATTTTGGCCGTTTTTGAAATTTCTAAAATCAACCATGGAAGTCGTAGATATGTTCATTAGATTTCCTAGGAACTATTACATGCTTCGATTCGATAAGGCTAGGCCACTTTATGCCCTTTTTAGTGAAAGAAAAAGGATCAAAATCGAGTAAAATCCGTAAATTAACAAGGAAATTACCCCCATGTTGGCCGTTTTTGAAAATTCTAATATAAACCATGGAAGTCGTAGATATGCTTGTTAGATTTCCTAGGAACTATTACATGCTTCGATTTGATAAGGCTAGGCTACTTTATGCTCTTTTTAGTGAAAGAAAAAGGGTCAAAATCGAGTAAAATCCGTAAATTAACAAGGAAATTCACTTTACCATCATTTTGGCCGTTTTTGAAATTTCTAAAATCAACCATGGAAGTCGTAGATATGCTCATTAGATTTGCTAGTAACTATTACATATTTCGATTCGATAAGGCTAGGCCACTTTATGCCTTTATTAGTGAAAGAAAAAGGGTCAAAAACGAGTAAAATCCGTAAATTAACAAGGAAATTCATTTTACCACCATTTTGGCCGTTTTTGAAAATTCTAATATAAACCATGGAAGTCGTAGATATGCTTGTTAGATTTCCTAGGAACTATTACATGCTTCGATTCGATAAGGCTAGGCCACTTTATGCCTTTATTAGTGAAAGAAAAGGGTCAAAAACGAGTAAAATCCGTAAATTAACAAGGAAATTACCCCCTTGTTGGCCGTTTTTGAAAATTCTAATATAAACCATGGAAGTCATAGATATGCTAGTTAGATTTCCTAGGAACTATTACATGCTTCAATTTGATAAGGCTAGGCCACTTTATGCCCTTTTTAGTGAAAGAAAAAGGGTCAAAAACGGGTAAAATCCGTAAATTAACAAGGAAATTCACTTTACCACCATTTTGGCCATTTTTGAAATTTCTAAAATCAACCATGGAAGTTGTAGATATGCTCATTAGATTTCCTAGGAACTATTACATGCTTCGATTCGATAAACCTAGGCCACTTTATGCCCTTTTTAGTGAAAGAAAAAGGATCAAAATTGAGTAAAATCCGTAAATTAACAAGGAAATTCATTTTACTACCATTTTGGCCGTTTTTGAAATTTCTAAAATCAACCATGGAAGTCGTAGATATGCTCGTTAGATTTCCTAGTAACTATTGCATACTTCGATTCGATAAGGCTAGGCCACTTTATGCCTTTTTTAGTGAAAGAAAAGGGGCAAAAACGGGTAAAATCCGTAAATTAACAAGGAAATTACCCCCATGTTGGCCGTTTTTGAAAATTCAAATATAAACCATGGAACTCGTAGATATGCTTGTTAGATTTCCTAGGAACTATTACATGCTTCGATTTGATAAGGCTAGGCCACTTTATGCGCTTTTTAGTGAAAGAAAACGAGTTAAAAACGAGTAAAATCCGTAAATTAACAAGGAAATTCACTTTACCACCATTTTGGCCGTATTTGAAATTTCTAAAATCAACCATGGAAGTCGTAGATATGCTCATTAGATTTCCTGGGAACTATTACATGCTTCGATTCGATAAGGCTAGGCCACTTTATGCCCTTTTTAGTGAAAGAAAAAGGAACAAAATCGAGTAAAATACGTAAATTAACAAGGAAATTACCCCCATGTTGGCCGTTTTTAAAAAATCTAATATAAACCATGGAAGTCGTAGATATGCTTGTTAGATTTCCTAGGAACTATTACATGCTTCGATTTGATAATGCTAGGCCACTTTATGCCCTTTTTAGTGAAAGAAATATGATCAAAATCGAGTAAAATCCGTAAATTAACAAGGAAATTCACTTTACCACCATTTTGGCCGTTTTTGAAATTTCTAAAATCAACCATGGAAGTCGTAGATATGCTCATTAGATTTGCTAGTAACTATTACATATTTCGATTCGATAAGGCTAGGCCACTTTATGCCTTTTTTAGTGAAAGAAAAAGGGTCAAAAACGAGTAAAATCCGTAAATTAACAAGGAAATTCATTTTACCACCATTTTGGCCGTTTTTGAAATTTCTAAAATCAACCATGGAAGTCGTAGATATGTTCATTAGATTTCCTAGGAACTATTACATGCTTCGATTCGATAAGGCTAGGCCACTTTATGCCCTTTTTAGTGAAAGAAAAAGGATCAAAATCGAGTAAAATCCGTAAATTAACAAGGAAATTACCCCCATGTTGGCCGTTTTTGAAAATTCTAATATAAACCATGGAAGTCGTAGATATGCTTGTTAGATTTCCTAGGAACTATTACATGCTTCGATTTGATAAGGCTAGGCTACTTTATGCTCTTTTTAGTGAAAGAAAAAGGGTCAAAATCGAGTAAAATCCGTAAATTAACAAGGAAATTCACTTTACCATCATTTTGGCCGTTTTTGAAATTTCTAAAATCAACCATGGAAGTCGTAGATATGCTCATTAGATTTGCTAGTAACTATTACATATTTCGATTCGATAAGGCTAGGCCACTTTATGCCTTTATTAGTGAAAGAAAAAGGGTCAAAAACGAGTAAAATCCGTAAATTAACAAGGAAATTCATTTTACCACCATTTTGGCCGTTTTTGAAAATTCTAATATAAACCATGGAAGTCGTAGATATGCTTGTTAGATTTCCTAGGAACTATTACATGCTTCGATTCGATAAGGCTAGGCCACTTTATGCCTTTATTAGTGAAAGAAAAGGGTCAAAAACGAGTAAAATCCGTAAATTAACAAGGAAATTACCCCCTTGTTGGCCGTTTTTGAAAATTCTAATATAAACCATGGAAGTCATAGATATGCTAGTTAGATTTCCTAGGAACTATTACATGCTTCAATTTGATAAGGCTAGGCCACTTTATGCCCTTTTTAGTGAAAGAAAAAGGGTCAAAAACGGGTAAAATCCGTAAATTAACAAGGAAATTCACTTTACCACCATTTTGGCCATTTTTGAAATTTCTAAAATCAACCATGCAAGTTGTAGATATGCTCATTAGATTTCCTAGGAACTATTACATGCTTCGATTCGATAAACCTAGGCCACTTTATGCCCTTTTTAGTGAAAGAAAAAGGATCAAAATTGAGTAAAATCCGTAAATTAACAAGGAAATTCATTTTACTACCATTTTGGCCGTTTTTGAAATTTCTAAAATCAACCATGGAAGTCGTAGATATGCTCGTTAGATTTCCTAGTAACTATTGCATACTTCGATTCGATAAGGCTAGGCCACTTTATGCCTTTTTTAGTGAAAGAAAAGGGGCAAAAACGGGTAAAATCCGTAAATTAACAAGGAAATTACCCCCATGTTGGCCGTTTTTGAAAATTCAAATATAAACCATGGAACTCGTAGATATGCTTGTTAGATTTCCTAGGAACTATTACATGCTTCGATTTGATAAGGCTAGGCCACTTTATGCGCTTTTTAGTGAAAGAAAACGAGTTAAAAACGAGTAAAATCCGTAAATTAACAAGGAAATTCACTTTACCACCATTTTGGCCGTATTTGAAATTTCTAAAATCAACCATGGAAGTCGTAGATATGCTCATTAGATTTCCTGGGAACTATTACATGCTTCGATTCGATAAGGCTAGGCCACTTTATGCCCTTTTTAGTGAAAGAAAAAGGAACAAAATCGAGTAAAATACGTAAATTAACAAGGAAATTACCCCCATGTTGGCCGTTTTTAAAAAATCTAATATAAACCATGGAAGTCGTAGATATGCTTGTTAGATTTCCTAGGAACTATTACATGCTTCGATTTGATAATGCTAGGCCACTTTATGCCCTTTTTAGTGAAAGAAATATGATCAAAATCGAGTAAAATCCGTAAATTAACAAGGAAATTCACTTTACCACCATTTTGGCCGTTTTTGAAATTTCTAAAATCAACCATGGAAGTCGTAGATATGCTCATTAGATTTGCTAGTAACTATTACATATTTCGATTCGATAAGGCTAGGCCACTTTATGCCTTTTTTAGTGAAAGAAAAAGGGTCAAAAACGAGTAAAATCCGTAAATTAACAAGGAAATTCATTTTACCACCATTTTGGCCGTTTTTGAAATTTCTAAAATCAACCATGGAAGTCGTAGATATGTTCATTAGATTTCCTAGGAACTATTACATGCTTCGATTCGATAAGGCTAGGCCACTTTATGCCCTTTTTAGTGAAAGAAAAAGGATCAAAATCGAGTAAAATCCGTAAATTAACAAGGAAATTACCCCCATGTTGGCCGTTTTTGAAAATTCTAATATAAACCATGGAAGTCGTAGATATGCTTGTTAGATTTCCTAGGAACTATTACATGCTTCGATTTGATAAGGCTAGGCTACTTTATGCTCTTTTTAGTGAAAGAAAAAGGGTCAAAATCGAGTAAAATCCGTAAATTAACAAGGAAATTCACTTTACCATCATTTTGGCCGTTTTTGAAATTTCTAAAATCAACCATGGAAGTCGTAGATATGCTCATTAGATTTGCTAGTAACTATTACATATTTCGATTCGATAAGGCTAGGCCACTTTATGCCTTTATTAGTGAAAGAAAAAGGGTCAAAAACGAGTAAAATCCGTAAATTAACAAGGAAATTCATTTTACCACCATTTTGGCCGTTTTTGAAAATTCTAATATAAACCATGGAAGTCGTAGATATGCTTGTTAGATTTCCTAGGAACTATTACATGCTTCGATTCGATAAGGCTAGGCCACTTTATGCCTTTATTAGTGAAAGAAAAGGGTCAAAAACGAGTAAAATCCGTAAATTAACAAGGAAATTACCCCCTTGTTGGCCGTTTTTGAAAATTCTAATATAAACCATGGAAGTCATAGATATGCTAGTTAGATTTCCTAGGAACTATTACATGCTTCAATTTGATAAGGCTAGGCCACTTTATGCCCTTTTTAGTGAAAGAAAAAGGGTCAAAAACGGGTAAAATCCGTAAATTAACAAGGAAATTCACTTTACCACCATTTTGGCCATTTTTGAAATTTCTAAAATCAACCATGGAAGTTGTAGATATGCTCATTAGATTTCCTAGGAACTATTACATGCTTCGATTCGATAAACCTAGGCCACTTTATGCCCTTTTTAGTGAAAGAAAAAGGATCAAAATTGAGTAAAATCCGTAAATTAACAAGGAAATTCATTTTACTACCATTTTGGCCGTTTTTGAAATTTCTAAAATCAACCATGGAAGTCGTAGATATGCTCGTTAGATTTCCTAGTAACTATTGCATACTTCGATTCGATAAGGCTAGGCCACTTTATGCCTTTTTTAGTGAAAGAAAAGGGGCAAAAACGGGTAAAATCCGTAAATTAACAAGGAAATTACCCCCATGTTGGCCGTTTTTGAAAATTCAAATATAAACCATGGAACTCGTAGATATGCTTGTTAGATTTCCTAGGAACTATTACATGCTTCGATTTGATAAGGCTAGGCCACTTTATGCGCTTTTTAGTGAAAGAAAACGAGTTAAAAACGAGTAAAATCCGTAAATTAACAAGGAAATTCACTTTACCACCATTTTGGCCGTATTTGAAATTTCTAAAATCAACCATGGAAGTCGTAGATATGCTCATTAGATTTCCTGGGAACTATTACATGCTTCGATTCGATAAGGCTAGGCCACTTTATGCCCTTTTTAGTGAAAGAAAAAGGAACAAAATCGAGTAAAATACGTAAATTAACAAGGAAATTACCCCCATGTTGGCCGTTTTTAAAAAATCTAATATAAACCATGGAAGTCGTAGATATGCTTGTTAGATTTCCTAGGAACTATTACATGCTTCGATTTGATAATGCTAGGCCACTTTATGCCCTTTTTAGTGAAAGAAATATGATCAAAATCGAGTAAAATCCGTAAATTAACAAGGAAATTCACTTTACCACCATTTTGGCCGTTTTTGAAATTTCTAAAATCAACCATGGAAGTCGTAGATATGCTCATTAGATTTGCTAGTAACTATTACATATTTCGATTCGATAAGGCTAGGCCACTTTATGCCTTTTTTAGTGAAAGAAAAAGGGTCAAAAACGAGTAAAATCCGTAAATTAACAAGGAAATTCATTTTACCACCATTTTGGCCGTTTTTGAAAATTCTAATATAAACCATGGAAGTCGTAGATATGCTTGTTAGATTTCCTAGGAACTATTACATGCTTCGATTCGATAAGGCTAGGCCACTTTATGCCTTTATTAGTGAAAGAAAAGGGTCAAAAACGAGTAAAATCCGTAAATTAACAAGGAAATTACCCCCTTGTTGGCCGTTTTTGAAAATTCTAATATAAACCATGGAAGTCATAGATATGCTAGTTAGATTTCCTAGGAACTATTACATGCTTCAATTTGATAAGGCTAGGCCACTTTATGCCCTTTTTAGTGAAAGAAAAAGGGTCAAAAACGGGTAAAATCCGTAAATTAACAAGGAAATTCACTTTACCACCATTTTGGCCATTTTTGAAATTTCTAAAATCAACCATGGAAGTTGTAGATATGCTCATTAGATTTCCTAGGAACTATTACATGCTTCGATTCGATAAACCTAGGCCACTTTATGCCCTTTTTAGTGAAAGAAAAAGGATCAAAATTGAGTAAAATCCGTAAATTAACAAGGAAATTCATTTTACCACCATTTTGGCCGTTTTTGAAATTTCTAAAATCAACCATGGAAGTCGTAGATATGCTCGTTAGATTTCCTAGTAACTATTGCATACTTCGATTCGATAAGGCTAGGCCACTTTATGCCTTTTTTAGTGAAAGAAAAGGGGCAAAAACGGGTAAAATCCGTAAATTAACAAGGAAATTACCCCCATGTTGGCCGTTTTTGAAAATTCAAATATAAACCATGGAACTCGTAGATATGCTTGTTAGATTTCCTAGGAACTATTACATGCTTCGATTTGATAAGGCTAGGCCACTTTATGCGCTTTTTAGTGAAAGAAAACGAGTTAAAAACGAGTAAAATCCGTAAATTAACAAGGAAATTCACTTTACCACCATTTTGGCCGTATTTGAAATTTCTAAAATCAACCATGGAAGTCGTAGATATGCTCATTAGATTTCCTGGGAACTATTACATGCTTCGATTCGATAAGGCTAGGCCACTTTATGCCCTTTTTAGTGAAAGAAAAAGGAACAAAATCGAGTAAAATAAGTAAATTAACAAGGAAATTACCCCCATGTTGGCCGTTTTTAAAAAATCTAATATAAACCATGGAAGTCGTAGATATGCTTGTTAGATTTCCTAGGAACTATTACATGCTTCGATTTGATAATGCTAGGCCACTTTATGCCCTTTTTAGTGAAAGAAATATGATCAAAATCGAGTAAAATCCGTAAATTAACAAGGAAATTACCCCTATGTTGGCCGTTTTTGAAAATTCTAATATAGACCATTAAAGTCGTAGATATGTTTGTTAGATTTCCTAGGAACTATTACATGCTTCGATTCGATAAGGCTAGGCCACTTTATGCCTTTTTTAGTGAAAGAAAAAGGATCAAAATCGAGTAAAATCCGTAAATTAACAAGGAAATTACCCCCATGTTGGCCGTTTTTGAAAATTCTAATATAAACCATGGAAGTCGTAGATATGCTTGTTAGATTTCCTAGGAACTATTACATGCTTCGATTTGATAAGGCTAGCCTACTTTATGCCCTTTTTAGTGAAAGAAAAAGGGTCAAAAACGAGTAAAATCCGTAAATTAACAAGGAAATTCACTTTACCACCATTTTGGCCGTTTTTGAAATTTCTAAAATCAACCACGGAAGTCGTAGATATGCTCATTAGATTTCCTAGGAACTATTACATGCTTCGATTCGATAAGGCTAGGCCAATTTATGCCCTTTTTAGTGAAAGAAAAAGTATCAAAATCGAGTAAAATCCGTAAATTAACAAGGAAATTACCCCCATGTTGGCCGTTTTTGAAAATTCTAATATAAACCATGGAAGTCGTAGATATGTTTGTTAGATTTCCTAAGAACTATTACATGCTTCGATTTGATAAGGCTAGGCTACTTTATGCCCTTTTTTGTGAAAGAAAAAGGGTCAAAAACGAGTAAAATCCGTAAATTAACAAGGAAATTCATTTTACCACCATTTTGGCCGATTTGAAATTTCTAAAATCAAACATTGAAGTCGTAGATATGCTCATTTGATTTCCTAGGAACTATTACATGCTTCGATTCGATAAGGCTAGGCCACTTTATGCCTTTTTTAGTGAAAGAAAAGGGTCAAAAACGAGTAAAATCCGTAAATTAACAAGGAAATTACCCCCATGTTGGCCGTTTTTGAAAATTCTAATATAAACCATGGAAGTCGTAGATATGCTTGTTAGATTTCCTAGGAACTATTACATGCTTCGATTTGATAAGGCTAGCCTACTTTATGCCCATTTTAGTGAAAGAAAAAGGGTCAAAAACGAGTAAAATCCGTAAATTAACAAGGAAATTCACTTTACCACCATTTTGGCCGTTTTTGAAATTTCTAAAATCAACCACGGAAGTCGTAGATATGCTCATTTGATTTCCTAGGAACTATTACATGCTTCGATTCGATAAGGCTAGGCCACTTTATGCCCTTTTTAGTGAAAGAAAAAGGATCAAAATCGAGTAAAATCCGTAAATTAACAAGGAAATTACCCCATGTTGGCCGTTTTTGAAAATTCTAATATAAACCATGGAAGTCGTAGATATGCTTGTTAGATTTCCTAGGAACTATTACATGCTTCGATTTGATAAGGCTAGGCTACTTTATGCTCTTTTTAGTGAAAGAAAAAGGGTCAAAATCGAGTAAAATCCGTAAATTAACAAGGAAATTACCCCTATGTTGGCCGTTTTTGAAAATTCTAATATAGACCATTAAAGTCGTAGATATGTTTGTTAGATTTCCTAGGAACTATTACATGCTTCGATTCGATAAGGCTAGGCCACTTTATGCCTTTTTTAGTGAAAGAAAAAGGATCAAAATCGAGTAAAATCCGTAAATTAACAAGGAAATTACCCCCATGTTGGCCGTTTTTGAAAATTCTAATATAAACCATGGAAGTCGTAGATATGCTTGTTAGATTTCCTAGGAACTATTACATGCTTCGATTTGATAAGGCTAGCCTACTTTATGCCCTTTTTAGTGAAAGAAAAAGGGTCAAAAACGAGTAAAATCCGTAAATTAACAAGGAAATTCACTTTACCACCATTTTGGCCGTTTTTGAAATTTCTAAAATCAACCACGGAAGTCGTAGATATGCTCATTAGATTTCCTAGGAACTATTACATGCTTCGATTCGATAAGGCTAGGCCAATTTATGCCCTTTTTAGTGAAAGAAAAAGTATCAAAATCGAGTAAAATCCGTAAATTAACAAGGAAATTACCCCCATGTTGGCCGTTTTTGAAAATTCTAATATAAACCATGGAAGTCGTAGATATGTTTGTTAGATTTCCTAAGAACTATTACATGCTTCGATTTGATAAGGCTAGGCTACTTTATGCCCTTTTTTGTGAAAGAAAAAGGGTCAAAAACGAGTAAAATCCGTAAATTAACAAGGAAATTCATTTTACCACCATTTTGGCCGATTTGAAATTTCTAAAATCAAACATTGAAGTCGTAGATATGCTCATTTGATTTCCTAGGAACTATTACATGCTTCGATTCGATAAGGCTAGGCCACTTTATGCCTTTTTTAGTGAAAGAAAAGGGTCAAAAACGAGTAAAATCCGTAAATTAACAAGGAAATTACCCCCATGTTGGCCGTTTTTGAAAATTCTAATATAAACCATGGAAGTCGTAGATATGCTTGTTAGATTTCCTAGGAACTATTACATGCTTCGATTTGATAAGGCTAGCCTACTTTATGCCCATTTTAGTGAAAGAAAAAGGGTCAAAAACGAGTAAAATCCGTAAATTAACAAGGAAATTCACTTTACCACCATTTTGGCCGTTTTTGAAATTTCTAAAATCAACCACGGAAGTAGTAGATATGCTCATTTGATTTCCTAGGAACTATTACATGCTTCGATTCGATAAGGCTAGGCCACTTTATGCCTTTTTTAGTGAAAGAAAAGGGTCAAAAACGAGTAAAATCCGTAAATTAACAAGGAAATTACCCCCATGTTGGCCGTTTTTGAAAATTCTAATATAAACCATGGAAGTTGTAGATATGCTTGTTAGATTTCCTTGGAACTATTACGTGCTTCGATTTGATAAGGCTAGGCCACTTTATGCTCTTTTTAGCGAAAGAAAAAGGGTCAAAAACGAGTAAAATCCGTAAATTAACAAGGAAATTCACTTTACCATCATTTTGGCCATTTTTGAAATTTCTAAAATCAACCATGGAAGTCGTAGATATGCTCATTAGATTTCCTAGGAACTATTACATGCTTCGATTCGATAAGGCTAGGCCACTTTATGCCCTTTTTAGTGAAAGAAAAAGGATCAAAATCGAGTAAAATCCGTAAATTAACAAGGAAATTACCCCATGTTGGCCGTTTTTGAAAATTCTAATATAAACCATGGAAGTCGTAGATATGCTTGTTAGATTTCCTAGGAACTATTACATGCTTCGATTTGATAAGGCTAGGCTACTTTATGCTCTTTTTAGTGAAAGAAAAAGGGTCAAAATCGAGTAAAATCCGTAAATTAACAAGGAAATTCACTTTACCATCATTTTGGCCGTTTTTGAAATTTCTAAAATCAACCATGGAAGTCGTAGATATGCTCATTAGATTTCCTAGGAACTATTACATGCTTCGATTCGATAAGGCTAGGCCACTTTATGCCTTTTTTAGTGAAAGAAAAGGGTCAAAAACGAGTAAAATCCGTAAATTAACAAGGAAATTACCACCCATGTTGGCCGTTTTTTAAAATTCTAATATAAACCATGGAAGTCGTAGATATGCTTGTTAGATTTCCTTGGAACTATTACATGCTTCGATTTGATAAGGCTAGGCCACTTTATGCCCTTTTTAGTGAAAGAAAAAGGGTCAAAAACGAGTAAAATCCGTAAATTAACAAGGAAATTCACTTTACCACCATTTTGGCCATTTTTGAAATTTCGGAAATCAACCATGGAAGTTGTAGATATGCTCATTAGATTTCCTAGGAACTATTACATGCTTCGATTCGATAAGGCTAGGCCACTTTATGCCTTTTTTAGTGAAAGAAAAGGGTCAAAAACGAGTAAAATCCGTAAATTAACAAGGAAATTACCCCATGTTGGCCGTTTTTGAAAATTCTAATATAAACCATGGAAGTCGTAGATATGCTTGTTAGATTTCCTTGGAACTATTACATGCTTCGATTTGATAAGGCTAGGCCACTTTATGCTCTTTTTAGTGAAAGAAAAAGGGTCAAAAACGAGTAAAATCCGTAAATTAACAAGGAAATTCACTTTACCACCATTTTGGACGTTTTTGAAATTTCTAAAATCAACCATGGAAGTCGTAGATATGCTCATTAGATTTCCTAGGAACTATTACATGCTTCGATTCGATAAGGCTAGGCCACTTTATGCCCTTTTTAGTGAAAGAAAAATGATCAAAATCGAGTAAAATCCGTAAATTAACAACGAAATTACCCCTATGTTGGCCGTTTTTGAAAATTCTAATATAGACCATTAAAGTCATAGATATGTTTGATAGATTTCCTACGAACTATTACATGCTTCGATTCGATAAGGCTAGGCCACTTTATGCCTTTTTTAGTGAAAGAAAAAGGATCAAAATCGAGTAAAATCCGTAAATTAACAAGGAAATTACCCCCATGTTGGCCGTTTTTGAAAATTCTAATATAAACCATGGAAGTCGTAGATATGCTTGTTAGATTTCCTAGGAACTATTACATGCTTCGATTCGATAAGGCTAGGCCACTTTATGCCCTTTTTAGTGAAAGAAAAATGATCAAAATCGAGTAAAATCCGTAAATTAACAAGGAAATTACCCCTATGTTGGCCGTTTTTGAAAATTCTAATATAGACCATTCAAGTCGTTGATATGTTTGTTAGATTTCCTACGAACTATTACATGCTTCGATTCGATAAGGCTAGACCACTTTATGCCTTTTTTAGTGAAAGAAAAAGGATCAAAATCGAGTAAAATCCGTAAATTAACAAGGAAATTACCCCCATGTTGGCCGTTTTTGAAAATTCTAATATAAACCATGGAAGTCGTAGATATGCTTGTTAGATTTCCTAGGAACTATTACATGCTTCGATTCGATAAGGCTAGGCCACTTTATGCCTTTATTAGTGAAAGAAAAGGGTCAAAAACGAGTATAATCCGTAAATTAACAAGGAAATTACCCCCATGTTGGCCATTTTTGAAAATTCTAATATAAACCATGGAAGTCGTAGATATGCTTGTTAGATTTCCTTGGAACTATTACTTGCTTCGATTTGATAAGGCTAGGCCACTTTATGCTCTTTTTAGTGAAAGAAAAAGGGTCAAAAACGAGTAAAATCCGTAAATTAACAAGGAAATTCACTTTACCACCATTTTGGCCGTTTTTGAAAATTCTAATATGAACCATGGAAGTCGTAGATATGCTTGTTAGATTTCCTAGGAACTATTACATGCTTCGACTTGATAATGCTAGGCCACTTTATGCCCTTTTTAGTGAAAGAAAAAGGGTCAAAAACGAGTAAAATCCGTAAATTAACAAGGAAATTCACTTTACCACCATTTTGGCCGTTTTTGAAATTTCTAAAATCAACCATGGAAGTCGTAGATATGCTCATTAGATTTCCTAGGAACTATTACATGCTTCGATTCGATAAGGCTAGGCCACTTTATGCCCTTTTTAGTGAAAGAAAAATGATCAAAATCGAGTAAAATCCGTAAATTAACAAGGAAATTACCCCTATGTTGGCCGTTTTTGAAAATTCTAATATAGACCATTCAAGTCGTTGATATGTTTGTTAGATTTCCTACGAACTATTACATGCTTCGATTCGATAAGGCTAGACCACTTTATGCCTTTTTTAGTGAAAGAAAAAGGATCAAAATCGAGTAAAATCCGTAAATTAACAAGGAAATTACCCCCATGTTGGCCGTTTTTGAAAATTCTAATATAAACCATGGAAGTCGTAGATATGCTTGTTAGATTTCCTAGGAACTATTACATGCTTCGATTTGATAAGGCTAGGCCACTTTATGCCCTTTTTAGTGAAAGAAAAAGGGTCAAAAACGAGTAAAATCCGTAAATTAACAAGGAAATTCACTTTACCACCATTTTGGCCGTTTTTGAAATTTCTAAAATCAACCACGGAAGTCGTAGATATGCTCATTAGATTTCCTAGGAACTATTACATGCTTCGATTCGATAAGGCTAGGCCACTTTATGCCTTTTTTAGTGAAAGAAAAGGGTCAAAAACGAGTAAAATCCGTAAATTAACAAGGAAATTACCACCCATGTTGGCCGTTTTTTAAAATTCTAATATAAACCATGGAAGTCGTAGATATGCTTGTTAGATTTCCTTGGAACTATTACATGCTTCGATTTGATAAGGCTAGGCCACTTTATGCCCTTTTTAGTGAAAGAAAAAGGGTCAAAAACGAGTAAAATCCGTAAATTAACAAGGAAATTCACTTTACCACCATTTTGGCCATTTTTGAAATTTCGGAAATCAACCATGGAAGTTGTAGATATGCTCATTAGATTTCCTAGGAACTATTACATGCTTCGATTCGATAAGGCTAGGCCACTTTATGCCTTTTTTAGTGAAAGAAAAGGGTCAAAAACGAGTAAAATCCGTAAATTAACAAGGAAATTACCCCATGTTGGCCGTTTTTGAAAATTCTAATATAAACCATGGAAGTCGTAGATATGCTTGTTAGATTTCCTTGGAACTATTACATGCTTCGATTTGATAAGGCTAGGCCACTTTATGCTCTTTTTAGTGAAAGAAAAAGGGTCAAAAACGAGTAAAATCCGTAAATTAACAAGGAAATTCACTTTACCACCATTTTGGACGTTTTTGAAATTTCTAAAATCAACCATGGAAGTCGTAGATATGCTCATTAGATTTCCTAGGAACTATTACATGCTTCGATTCGATAAGGCTAGGCCACTTTATGCCCTTTTTAGTGAAAGAAAAATGATCAAAATCGAGTAAAATCCGTAAATTAACAAGGAAATTACCCCTATGTTGGCCGTTTTTGAAAATTCTAATATAGACCATTAAAGTCATAGATATGTTTGATAGATTTCCTACGAACTATTACATGCTTCGATTCGATAAGGCTAGGCCACTTTATGCCTTTTTTAGTGAAAGAAAAAGGATCAAAATCGAGTAAAATCCGTAAATTAACAAGGAAATTACCCCCATGTTGGCCGTTTTTGAAAATTCTAATATAAACCATGGAAGTCGTAGATATGCTTGTTAGATTTCCTAGGAACTATTACATGCTTCGATTCGATAAGGCTAGGCCACTTTATGCCTTTTTTAGTGAAAGAAAGGGGTCAAAAACGAGTAAAATCCGTAAATTAACAAGGAAATTACCCCCATGTTGGCCGTTTTTGAAAATTCTAATATAAACCATGGAAGTCGTAGATATGCTTGTTAGATTTCCTAGGAACTATTACATGCTTCGATTCGATAAGGCTAGGCCACTTTATGCCCTTTTTAGTGAAAGAAAAATGATCAAAATCGAGTAAAATCCGTAAATTAACAAGGAAATTACCCCTATGTTGGCCGTTTTTGAAAATTCTAATATAGACCATTCAAGTCGTTGATATGTTTGTTAGATTTCCTACGAACTATTACATGCTTCGATTCGATAAGGCTAGACCACTTTATGCCTTTTTTAGTGAAAGAAAAAGTATCAAAATCGAGTAAAATCCGTAAATTAACAAGGAAATTACCCCCATGTTGGCCGTTTTTGAAAATTCTAATATAAACCATGGAAGTCGTAGATATGCTTGTTAGATTTCCTAGGAACTATTACATGCTTCGATTCGATAAGGCTAGGCCACTTTATGCCTTTATTAGTGAAAGAAAAGGGTCAAAAACGAGTATAATCCGTAAATTAACAAGGAAATTACCCCCATGTTGGCCATTTTTGAAAATTCTAATATAAACCATGGAAGTCGTAGATATGCTTGTTAGATTTCCTTGGAACTATTACTTGCTTCGATTTGATAAGGCTAGGCCACTTTATGCTCTTTTTAGTGAAAGAAAAAGGGTCAAAAACGAGTAAAATCCGTAAATTAACAAGGAAATTCACTTTACCACCATTTTGGCCGTTTTTGAAAATTCTAATATGAACCATGGAAGTCGTAGATATGCTTGTTAGATTTCCTAGGAACTATTACATGCTTCGACTTGATAATGCTAGGCCACTTTATGCCCTTTTTAGTGAAAGAAAAAGGGTCAAAAACGAGTAAAATCCGTAAATTAACAAGGAAATTCACTTTACCACCATTTTGGCCGTTTTTGAAATTTCTAAAATCAACCATGGAAGTCGTAGATATGCTCATTAGATTTCCTAGGAACTATTACATGCTTCGATTCGATAAGGCTAGGCCACTTTATGCCCTTTTTAGTGAAAGAAAAATGATCAAAATCGAGTAAAATCCGTAAATTAACAAGGAAATTACCCCTATGTTGGCCGTTTTTGAAAATTCTAATATAGACCATTCAAGTCGTTGATATGTTTGTTAGATTTCCTACGAACTATTACATGCTTCGATTCGATAAGGCTAGACCACTTTATGCCTTTTTTAGTGAAAGAAAAAGGATCAAAATCGAGTAAAATCCGTAAATTAACAAGGAAATTACCCCCATGTTGGCCGTTTTTGAAAATTCTAATATAAACCATGGAAGTCGTAGATATGCTTGTTAGATTTCCTAGGAACTATTACATGCTTCGATTTGATAAGGCTAGGCCACTTTATGCCCTTTTTAGTGAAAGAAAAAGGGTCAAAAACGAGTAAAATCCGTAAATTAACAAGGAAATTCACTTTACCACCATTTTGGCCGTTTTTGAAATTTCTAAAATCAACCACGGAAGTCGTAGATATGCTCATTAGATTTCCTAGGAACTATTACATGCTTCGATTCGATAAGGCTAGGCCACTTTATGCCTTTTTTAGTGAAAGAAAAGGGTCAAAAACGAGTATAATCAGTAAATTAACAAGGAAATTACCCCCATGTTGGCCGTTTTTGAAAATTCTAATATAAACCATGGAAGTCGTAGATATGCTTGTTAGATTTCCTTGGAACTATTACTTGCTTCGATTTGATAAGGCTAGGCCACTTTATGCTCTTTTTAGTGAAAGAAAAAGGGTCAAAAACGAGTAAAATCCGTAAATTAACAAGGAAATTCACTTTACCACCATTTTGGCCGTTTTTGAGATTTCTAAAATCAACCATGGAAGTCGTAGATATGCTCATTATATTTCCTAGGAACTATTACATGCTTCGATTCGATAAGGCTAGGCCACTATATGCCCTTTTTAGTGAAAGAAAAAGGATCAAAATCGAGTAAAATCCGTAAATTAACAAGGAAATTACCCCCATGTTGGCCGATTTTGAAAATTCTAATATAAACCATGGAAGTCATAGATATGCTCGTTAGATTTCCTAGGAACTATTACATGCTTCGATTCGTTAAGTTTAGGCCACTTTATGCCTTTTTTAGTGAAAGAAAAAGGGTCAAAAACGAGTAAAATCCGTAAATTAACAAGGAAATTACCCCCATGTTGGCCGTTTTTGAAAATTCTAATATAAACCATGGAAGTCGTAGATATGCTTGTTAGATTTCCTAGGAACTATTACATGCTTCGATTTGATAAGGCTAGGCCACTTTATGCCCTTTTTAGTGAAAGAAAAAGGGTCAAAAACGAGTAAAATCCGTAAATTAACAAGGAAATTCACTTTACCACCATTTTGGCCGTTTTTGAAATTTCTAAAATCAACCACGGAAGTCGTAGATATGCTCATTAGATTTCCTAGGAACTATTACATGCTTCGATTCGATAAGGCTAGGCCACTTTATGCCTTTTTTAGTGAAAGAAAAGGGTCAAAAACGAGTATAATCCGTAAATTAACAAGGAAATTACCCCATGTTGGCCATTTTTGAAAATTCTAATATAAACCATGGAAGTCGTAGATATGCTTGGTAGATTTCCTTGGAACTATTACTTGCTTCGATTTGATAAGGCTAGGCCACTTTATGCTCTTTTTAGTGAAAGAAAAAGGGTCAAAAACGAGTAAAATCCGTAAATTAACAAGGAAATTCACTTTACCACCATTTTGGCCGTTTTTGAAAATTCTAATATGAACCATGGAAGTCGTAGATATGCTTGTTAGATTTCCTAGGAACTATTACATGCTTCGACTTGATAATGCTAGGCCACTTTATGCCCTTTTTAGTGAAAGAAAAAGGGTCAAAAACGAGTAAAATCCGTAAATTAACAAGGAAATTCACTTTACCACCATTTTGGCCGTTTTTGAAATTTCTAAAATCAACCATGGAAGTCGTAGATATGCTCATTAGATTTCCTAGGAACTATTACATGCTTCGATTCGATAAGGCTAGGCCACTTTATGCCCTTTTTAGTGAAAGAAAAATGATCAAAATCGAGTAAAATCCGTAAATTAACAAGGAAATTACCCCTATGTTGGCCGTTTTTGAAAATTCTAATATAGACCATTCAAGTCGTTGATATGTTTGTTAGATTTCCTACGAACTATTACATGCTTCGATTCGATAAGGCAAGACCACTTTATGCCTTTTTTAGTGAAAGAAAAAGGATCAAAATCGAGTAAAATCCGTAAATTAACAAGGAAATTACCCCCATGTTGGCCGTTTTTGAAAATTCTAATATAAACCATGGAAGTCGTAGATATGCTTGTTAGATTTCCTAGGAACTATTACATGCTTCGATTTGATAAGGCTAGGCCACTTTATGCCCTTTTTAGTGAAAGAAAAAGGGTCAAAAACGAGTAAAATCCGTAAATTAACAAGGAAATTCACTTTACCACCATTTTGGCCGGTTTTGAAATTTCTAAAATCAACCACGGAAGTCGTAGATATGCTCATTAGATTTCCTAGGAACTATTACATGCTTCGATTCGATAAGGCTAGGCCACTTTATGCCTTTTTTAGTGAAAGAAAAGGGTCAAAAACGAGTATAATCAGTAAATTAACAAGGAAATTACCCCCATGTTGGCCGTTTTTGAAAATTCTAATATAAACCATGGAAGTCGTAGATATGCTTGTTAGATTTCCTTGGAACTATTACTTGCTTCGATTTGATAAGGCTAGGCCACTTTATGCTCTTTTTAGTGAAAGAAAAAGGGTCAAAAACGAGTAAAATCCGTAAATTAACAAGGAAATTCACTTTACCACCATTTTGGCCGTTTTTGAGATTTCTAAAATCAACCATGGAAGTCGTAGATATGCTCATTATATTTCCTAGGAACTATTACATGCTTCGATTCGATAAGGCTAGGCCACTTTATGCCCTTTTTAGTGAAAGAAAAAGGATCAAAATCGAGTAAAATCCGTAAATTAACAAGGAAATTACCCCCATGTTGGCCGATTTTGAAAATTCTAATATAAACCATGGAAGTCATAGATATGCTCGTTAGATTTCCTAGGAACTATTACATGCTTCGATTCGTTAAGTTTAGGCCACTTTATGCCTTTTTTAGTGAAAGAAAAAGGGTCAAAAACGAGTAAAATCCGTAAATTAACAAGGAAATTACCCCCATGTTGGCCGTTTTTGAAAATTCTAATATAAACCATGGAAGTCGTAGATATGCTTGTTAGATTTCCTAAGAACTATTACATGCTTCGATTTGATAATGCTAGGCCACTTTATACCCTTTTTAGTGAAAGAAAAAGGGTCAAAAACGAGTAAAATCCATAAATTAACAAGGAAATTCACTATACCTCCATTTTGGCCGTTTTTGAAATTTCTAAAATCAACCATGGAAGTCGTAGATATGCTCATTAGATTTCCTAGGAACTATTACATGCTTCGATTTGATAAGGCTAGGCCACTTTATGCCTTTTTTAGTGAAAGAAAAAGGATCAAAATCGAGTAAAATCCGTAAATTAACAAGGAAATTACCCCCATGTTGGCCGTTTTTGAAAATTCTAATATAAACCATGGAAGTCGTAGATATGCTTGTTAGATTTCCTAGGAACTATTACATGCTTCGATTTGATAAGGCTAGGCCACTTTATGCCCTTTTTAGTGAAAGAAAAAGGGTCAAAAACGAGTAAAATCCTTAAATTAACAAGGAAATTCACTTTACCACCATTTTGGCCATTTTTGAAATTTCTAAAATCAACCACGGAAGTCGTAGATATGCTCATTAGATTTCCTAGGAACTATTACATGCTTCGATTCGATAAGGCTAGGCCACTTTATGCCCTTTTTAGTGAAAGAAAAAGGATCAAAATCGAGTAAAATCCGTAAATTAACAAGGAAATTACCCCCATGTTGGCCGATTTTGAAAATTCTAATATAAACCATGGAAGTCATAGATATGCTCGTTAGATTCCCTAGGAACTATTACATGCTTCGATTCGTTAAGTTTAGGCCACTTTATGCCTTTTTTAGTGAAAGAAAAAGGGTCAAAAACGAGTAAAATCCGTAAATTAACAAGGAAATTAACCCCATGTTGGCCGTTTTTGAATATTCTAATATAAACCATAGAAGTCGTAGATATGCTTGTTAGATTTCCTAGGAACTATTACATGCTTCGATTTGATAAGGCTAGGCCACTTTATGCCTTTTTTAGTGAAAGAAAAAGGATCAAAATCGAGTAAAATCCGTTAATTAACAAGGAAATTACCCCCATGTTGGCCGTTTTTGAAAATTCTAATATAAACCATGGAAGTCGTAGATATGCTTGTTAGATTTCCTAGGAACTATTACATGCTTCGATTTGATAAGGCTAGGCCACTTTATGCCCTTTTTAGTGAAAGAAAAAGGGTCAAAAACGAGTAAAATCCTTAAATTAACAAGGAAATTCACTTTACCACCATTTTGGCCGTTTTTGAAATTTCTAAAATCAACCATGGAAGTCGTAGATTTGCTCATTAGATTTCCTAGGAACTATTACATGCTTCGATTCGATAAGGCTAGGCCACTTTATGCCTTTTTTAGTGAAAGAAAAAGGATCAAAATCGAGTAAAATCCGTAAATTAACAAGGAAATTACCCCCATGTTGGCCGTTTTTGAAAATTCAAATATAAACCATGGAAGTCGTAGATATGCTTGTTAGATTTCCTAGGAACTATTACATGCTTCGATTTGATAAGGCTAGGCCACTTTATGCCCTTTTTAGTGAAAGAAAAAGGGTCAAAAACGAGTAAAATCCTTAACTTAACAAGGAAATTCACTTTACCACCATTTTGGCCATTTTTGAAATTTCTAAAATCAACCACGGAAGTCGTAGATATGCTCATTAGATTTCCTAGGAACTATTACATGCTTCGATTCGATAAGGCTAGGCCACTTTATGCCCTTTTTAGTGAAAGAAAAAGGATCAAAATCGAGTAAAATTTGTAAATTAACAAGGAAATTACCCCCATGTTGGCCGATTTTGAAAATTCTAATATAAACCATGGAAGTCATAGATATGCTCGTTAGATTTCCTAGGAACTATTACATGCTTCGATTCGTTAAGTTTAGGCCACTTTATGCCTTTTTTAGTGAAAGAAAAAGGGTCAAAAACGAGTAAAATCCGTAAATTAACAAGGAAATTACCCCCATGTTGGCCGTTTTTGAATATTCTAATATAAACCATGGAAGTCGTAGATATGCTTGTTAGATTTCCTAGGAACTATTACATGCTTCGATTTGATAATGCTAGGCCACTTTATACCCTTTTTAGTGAAAGAAAAAGGGTCAAAAACGAGTAAAATCCGTAAATTAACAAGGAAATTCACTTTACCACCATTTTGGCCGTTTTTGAAATTTCTAAAATCAACCACGGAAGTCGTAGATATGCTCATTAGATTTCCTAGGAACTATTACATGCTTCGATTCGATAAGGCTAGGCCACTTTATGCCTTTTTTAGTGAAAGAAAAGGGTCAAAAACGAGTAAAATCCGTAAATTAACAAGGAAATTACCCCCATGTTGGCCGTTTTTGAAAATTCTAATATAAACCATGGAAGTCGTAGATATGCTTGTTAGATTTCCTTGGAACTATTACTTGCTTCGATTTGATAAGGCTAGGCCACTTTATGCTCTTTTTAGTGAAAGAAAAAGGGTCAAAAACGAGTAAAATCCGTAAATTAACAAGGAAATTCACTTTACCACCATTTTGGCCGTTTTTGAAAATTCTAATATGAACCAAGGAAGTCGTAGATATGCTTGTTAGATTTCCTAGGAACTATTACATGCTTCGATTTGATAATGCTAGGCCACTTTATGCCCTTTTTAGTGAAAGAAAAAGGGTCAAAAACGAGTAAAATCCGTAAATTAACAAGGAAATTCACTTTACCACCATTTTGGCCGTTTTTGAAATTTCTAAAATCAACCATGGAAGTCGTAGATATGCTCATTAGATTTCCTAGGAACTATTACATGCTTCGATTCGATAAGGCTAGGCCACTTTATGCCCTTTTTAGTGAAAGAAAAAGGATCAAAATCGAGTAAAATCTGTAAATTAACAAGGAAATTACCCCCATGTTGGCCGATTTTGAAAATTCTAATATAAACCATGGAAGTCATAGATATGCTCGTTAGATTTCCTAGGAACTATTACATGCTTCGATTCGTTAAGTTTAGGCCACTTTATGCCTTTTTTAGTGAAAGAAAAAGGGTCAAAAACGAGTAAAATCCGTAAATTAACAAGGAAATTACCCCCATGTTGGCCGTTTTTGAATATTCTAATATAAACCATGGAAGTCGTAGATATGCTTGTTAGATTTCCTAGGAACTATTACATGCTTCGATTTGATAATGCTAGACCACTTTATACCCTTTTTAGTGAAAGAAAAAGGGTCAAAAACGAGTAAAATCCGTAAATTAACAAGGAAATTAACCCCATGTTGGCCGTTTTTGAATATTCTAATATAAACCATGGAAGTCGTAGATATGCTTGTTAGATTTCCTAAGAACTATTACATGCTTCGATTTGATAATGCTAGGCCACTTTATACCCTTTTTAGTGAAAGAAAAAGGGTCAAAAACGAGTAAAATCCGTAAATTAACAAGGAAATTCACTATACCACCATTTTGGCCGTTTTTGAAATTTCTAAAATCAACCACGGAAGTCGTAGATATGCTCATTAGATTTGCTAGGAACTATTACATGCTTCGATTCGATAAGGCTAGGCCACTTTATGCCCTTTTTAGTGAAAGAAAAAGGATCAAAATCGAGTAAAATCTGTAAATTAACAAGGAAATTACCCCCATGTTGGCCGTTTTTGAATATTCTAATATAAACCATGGAAGTCGTAGATATGCTTGTTAGATTTCCTAGGAACTATTACATGCTTCGATTTGATAATGCTAGGCCACTTTATGCCCTTTTTAGTGAAAGAAAAAGGGTCAAAAACGAGTAAAATCCGTAAATTAACAAGGAAATTCACTTTACCACCATTTTGGCCGTTTTTGAAATTTCTAAAATCAACCACGGAAGTCGTAGATATGCTCATTAGATTTCCTAGGAACTATTACATGCTTCGATTCGATAAGGCTAGGCCACTTTATGCCTTTTTTAGTGAAAGAAAAGGGTCAAAAACGAGTAAAATCCGTAAATTAACAAGGAAATTACCCCCATGTTGGCCGTTTTTGAAAATTCTAATATAAACCATGGAAGTCGTAGATATGCTTGTTAGATTTCCTTGGAACTATTACTTGCTTCGATTTGACAAGGCTAGGCCACTTTATGCTCTTTTTAGTGAAAGAAAAAGGGTCAAAAACGAGTAAAATCCGTAAATTAACAAGGAAATTCACTTTACCACCATTTTGGCCGTTTTTGAAAATTCTAATATGAACCATGGAAGTCGTAGATATGCTTGTTAGATTTCCTAGGAACTATTACATGCTTCGATTTGATAATGCTAGGCCACTTTATGCCCTTTTTAGTGAAAGAAAAAGGGTCAAAAACGAGTAAAATCCGTAAATTAACAAGGAAATTCACTTTACCACCATTTTGGCCGTTTTTGAAATTTCTAAAATCAACCATGGAAGTCGTAGATATGCTCATTAGATTTCCTAGGAACTATTACATGCTTCGATTCGATAAGGCTAGGCCACTTTATGCCCTTTTTAGTGAAAGAAAAAGGATCAAAATCGAGTAAAATCTGTAAATTAACAAGGAAATTACCCCCATGTTGGCCGATTTTGAAAATTCTAATATAAACCATGGAAGTCATAGATATGCTCGTTAGATTTCCTAGGAACTATTACATGCTTCGATTCGTTAAGTTTAGGCCACTTTATGCCTTTTTTAGTGAAAGAAAAAGGGTCAAAAACGAGTAAAATCCGTAAATTAACAAGGAAATTACCCCCATGTTGGCCGTTTTTGAATATTCTAATATAAACCATGGAAGTCGTAGATATGCTTGTTAGATTTCCTAAGAACTATTACATGCTTCGATTTGATAATGCTAGGCCACTTTATACCCTTTTTAGTGAAAGAAAAAGGGTCAAAAACGAGTAAAATCCGTAAATTAACAAGGAAATTAACCCCATGTTGGCCGTTTTTGAATATTCTAATATAAACCATGGAAGTCGTAGATATGCTTGTTAGATTTCCTAAGAACTATTACATGCTTCGATTTGATAATGCTAGGCCACTTTATACCCTTTTTAGTGAAAGAAAAAGGGTCAAAAACGAGTAAAATCCGTAAATTAACAAGGAAATTCACTATACCACCATTTTGGCCGTTTTTGAAATTTCTAAAATCAACCATGGAAGTCGTAGATATGCTCATTAGATTTTCTAGGAACTATTACATGCTTCGATTCGATAAGGCTAGGCCACTTTATGCCTTTTTTAGTGAAAGAAAAAGGATCAAAATCGAGTAAAATCCGTTAATTAACAAGGAAATTACCCCCATGTTGGCCGTTTTTGAAAATTCTAATATAAACCATGGAAGTCGTAGATATGCTTGTTAGATTTCCTAGGAACTATTACATGCTTCGATTTGATAAGGCTAGGCCACTTTATGCCCTTTTTAGTGAAAGAAAAAGGGTCAAAAACGAGTAAAATCCTTAAATTAACAAGGAAATTCACTTTACCACCATTTTGGCCGTTTTTGAAATTTCTAAAATCAACCATGGAAGTCGTAGATATGCTCATTAGATTTCCTAGGAACTATTACATGCTTCGATTCGATAAGGCTAGGCCACTTTATGCCTTTTTTAGTGAAAGAAAAAGGATCAAAATCGAGTAAAATCCGTAAATTAACAAGGAAATTACCCCCATGTTGGCCGTTTTTGAAAATTCTAATATAAACCATGGAAGTCGTAGATATGCTTGTTAGATTTCCTAGGAACTATTACATGCTTCGATTTGATAAGGCTAGACCACTTTATGCCCTTTTTAGTGAAAGAAAAAGGGTCAAAAACGAGTAAAATCCTTAACTTAACAAGGAAATTCACTTTACCACCATTTTGGCCATTTTTGAAATTTCTAAAATCAACCACGGAAGTCGTAGATATGCTCATTAGATTTGCTAGGAACTATTACATGCTTCGATTCGATAAGGCTAGGCCACTTTATGCCCTTTTTAGTGAAAGAAAAAGGATCAAAATCGAGTAAAATCTGTAAATTAACAAGGAAATTACCCCCATGTTAGCCGTTTTTGAATATTCTAATATAAACCATGGAAGTCGTAGATATGCTTGTTAGATTTCCTAGGAACTATTACATGCTTCGATTTGATAATGCTAGGCCACTTTATACCCTTTTTAGTGAAAGAAAAAGGGTCAAAAACGAGTAAAATCCGTAAATTAACAAGGAAATTCACTTTACCACCATTTTGGCCGTTTTTGAAATTTCTAAAATCAACCACGGAAGTCGTAGATATGCTCATTAGATTTCCTAGGAACTATTACATGCTTCGATTCGATAAGGCTAGGCCACTTTATGCCTTTTTTAGTGAAAGAAAAGGGTCAAAAACGAGTAAAATCCGTAAATTAACAAGGAAATTACCCCCATGTTGGCCGTTTTTGAAAATTCTAATATAAACCATGGAAGTCGTAGATATGCTTGTTAGATTTCCTTGGAACTATTACTTGCTTCGATTTGACAAGGCTAGGCCACTTTATGCTCTTTTTAGTGAAAGAAAAAGGGTCAAAAACGAGTAAAATCCGTAAATTAACAAGGAAATTCACTTTACCACCATTTTGGCCGTTTTTGAAAATTCTAATATGAACCATGGAAGTCGTAGATATGCTTGTTAGATTTCCTAGGAACTATTACATGCTTCGATTTGATAATGCTAGGCCACTTTATGCCCTTTTTAGTGAAAGAAAAAGGGTCAAAAACGAGTAAAATCCGTAAATTAACAAGGAAATTCACTTTACCACCATTTTGGCCGTTTTTGAAATTTCTAAAATCAACCATGGAAGTCGTAGATATGCTCATTAGATTTCCTAGGAACTATTACATGCTTCGATTCGATAAGGCTAGGCCACTTTATGCCCTTTTTAGTGAAAGAAAAAGGATCAAAATCGAGTAAAATCTGTAAATTAACAAGGAAATTACCCCCATGTTGGCCGATTTTGAAAATTCTAATATAAACCATGGAAGTCATAGATATGCTCGTTAGATTTCCTAGGAACTATTACATGCTTCGATTCGTTAAGTTTAGGCCACTTTATGCCTTTTTTAGTGAAAGAAAAAGGGTCAAAAACGAGTAAAATCCGTAAATTAACAAGGAAATTACCCCCATGTTGGCCGTTTTTGAATATTCTAATATAAACCATGGAAGTCGTAGATATGCTTGTTAGATTTCCTAAGAACTATTACATGCTTCGATTTGATAATGCTAGGCCACTTTATACCCTTTTTAGTGAAAGAAAAAGGGTCAAAAACGAGTAAAATCCGTAAATTAACAAGGAAATTAACCCCATGTTGGCCGTTTTTGAATATTCTAATATAAACCATGGAAGTCGTAGATATGCTTGTTAGATTTCCTAAGAACTATTACATGCTTCGATTTGATAATGCTAGGCCACTTTATACCCTTTTTAGTGAAAGAAAAAGGGTCAAAAACGAGTAAAATCCGTAAATTAACAAGGAAATTCACTATACCACCATTTTGGCCGTTTTTGAAATTTCTAAAATCAACCATGGAAGTCGTAGATATGCTCATTAGATTTCCTAGGAACTATTACATGCTTCGATTCGATAAGGCTAGGCCACTTTATGCCTTTTTTAGTGAAAGAAAAAGGATCAAAATCGAGTAAAATCCGTTAATTAACAAGGAAATTACCCCCATGTTGGCCGTTTTTGAAAATTCTAATATAAACCATGGAAGTCGTAGATATGCTTGTTAGATTTCCTAGGAACTATTACATGCTTCGATTTGATAAGGCTAGGCCACTTTATGCCCTTTTTAGTGAAAGAAAAAGGGTCAAAAACGAGTAAAATCCTTAAATTAACAAGGAAATTCACTTTACCACCATTTTGGCCGTTTTTGAAATTTCTAAAATCAACCATGGAAGTCGTAGATATGCTCATTAGATTTCCTAGGAACTATTACATGCTTCGATTCGATAAGGCTAGGCCACTTTATGCCTTTTTTAGTGAAAGAAAAAGGATCAAAATCGAGTAAAATCCGTAAATTAACAAGGAAATTACCCCCATGTTGGCCGTTTTTGAAAATTCTAATATAAACCATGGAAGTCGTAGATATGCTTGTTAGATTTCCTAGGAACTATTACATGCTTCGATTTGATAAGGCTAGGCCACTTTATGCCCTTTTTAGTGAAAGAAAAAGGGTCAAAAACGAGTAAAATCCTTAACTTAAGAAGGAAATTCACTTTACCACCATTTTGGCCATTTTTGAAATTTCTAAAATCAACCACGGAAGTCGTAGATATGCTCATTAGATTTGCTAGGAACTATTACATGCTTCGATTCGATAAGGCTAGGCCACTTTATGCCCTTTTTAGTGAAAGAAAAAGGATCAAAATCGAGTAAAATCTGTAAATTAACAAGGAAATTACCCCCATGTTAGCCGTTTTTGAATATTCTAATATAAACCATGGAAGTCGTAGATATGCTTGTTAGATTTCCTAGGAACTATTACATGCTTCGATTTGATAATGCTAGGCCACTTTATACCCTTTTTAGTGAAAGAAAAAGGGTCAAAAACGAGTAAAATCCGTAAATTAACAAGGAAATTCACTTTACCACCATTTTGGCCGTTTTTGAAATTTCTAAAATCAACCACGGAAGTCGTAGATATGCTCATTAGATTTCCTAGGAACTATTACATGCTTCGATTCGATAAGGCTAGGCCACTTTATGCCTTTTTTAGTGAAAGAAAAGGGTCAAAAACGAGTAAAATCCGTAAATTAACAAGGAAATTACCCCCATGTTGGCCGTTTTTGAAAATTCTAATATGAACCATGGAAGTCGTAGATATGCTTGTTAGATTTCCTAGGAACTATTACATGCTTCGATTTGATAAGGCTAGGCCACTTTATGCCCTTTTTAGTGAAAGAAAAAGGGTCAAAAACGAGTAAAATCCTTAAATTAACAAGGAAATTCACTTTACCACCATTTTGGCCGTTTTTGAAATTTCTAAAATCAACCATGGAAGTCGTAGATATGCTCCTTAGATTTCCTAGGAACTATTACATGCTTCGATTCGATAAGGCTAGGCCACTTTATGCCTTTTTTAGTGAAAGAAAAAGGATCAAAATCGAGTAAAATCCGTAAATTAACAAGGAAATTACCCCCATGTTGGCCGTTTTTGAAAATTCTAATATAAACCATGGAAGTCGTAGATATGCTTGTTAGATTTCCTAGGAACTATTACATGCTTCGATTTGATAAGGCTAGGCCACTTTATGCCCTTTTTAGTGAAAGAAAAAGGGTCAAAAACGAGTAAAATCCTTAACTTAACAAGGAAATTCACTTTACCACCATTTTGGCCATTTTTGAAATTTCTAAAATCAACCACGGAAGTCGTAGATATGCTCATTAGATTTGCTAGGAACTATTACATGCTTCGATTCGATAAGGCTAGGCCACTTTATGCCCTTTTTAGTGAAAGAAAAAGGATCAAAATCGAGTAAAATCTGTAAATTAACAAGGAAATTACCCCCATGTTGGCCGTTTTTGAATATTCTAATATAAACCATGGAAGTCGTAGATATGCTTGTTAGATTTCCTAGGAACTATTACATGCTTCGATTTGATAATGCTAGGCCACTTTATACCCTTTTTAGTGAAAGAAAAAGGGTCAAAAACGAGTAAAATCCGTAAATTAACAAGGAAATTCACTTTACCACCATTTTGGCCGTTTTTGAAATTTCTAAAATCAACCACGGAAGTCGTAGATATGCTCATTAGATTTCCTAGGAACTATTACATGCTTCGATTCGATAAGGCTAGGCCACTTTATGCCTTTTTTAGTGAAAGAAAAGGGTCAAAAACGAGTAAAATCCGTAAATTAACAAGGAAATTACCCCCATGTTGGCCGTTTTTGAAAATTCTAATATAAACCATGGAAGTCGTAGATATGCTTGTTAGATTTCCTTGGAACTATTACTTGCTTCGATTTGATAAGGCTAGGCCACTTTATGCTCTTTTTAGTGAAAGAAAAAGGGTCAAAAACGAGTAAAATCCGTAAATTAACAAGGAAATTCACTTTACCACCATTTTGGCCGTTTTTGAAAATTCTAATATGAACCATGGAAGTCGTAGATATGCTTGTTAGATTTCCTAGGAACTATTACATGCTTCGATTTGATAATGCTAGGCCACTTTATGCCCTTTTTAGTGAAAGAAAAAGGGTCAAAAACGAGTAAAATCCGTAAATTAACAAGGAAATTCACTTTACCACCATTTTGGCCGTTTTTGAAATTTCTAAAATCAACCATGGAAGTCGTAGATATGCTCATTGGATTTCCTAGGAACTATTACATGCTTCGATTCGATAAGGCTAGGCCACTTTATGCCCTTTTTAGTGAAAGAAAAAGGATCAAAATCGAGTAAAATCTGTAAATTAACAAGGAAATTACCCCCATGTTGGCCGATTTTGAAAATTCTAATATAAACCATGGAAGTCATAGATATGCTCGTTAGATTTCCTAGGAACTATTACATGCTTCGATTCGTTAAGTTTAGGCCACTTTATGCCTTTTTTAGTGAAAGAAAAAGGGTCAAAAACGAGTAAAATCCGTAAATTAACAAGGAAATTACCCCCATGTTGGCCGTTTTTGAATATTCTAATATAAACCATGGAAGTCGTAGATATGCTTGTTAGATTTCCTAGGAACTATTACATGCTTCGATTTGATAATGCTAGGCCACTTTATACCCTTTTTAGTGAAAGAAAAAGGGTCAAAAACGAGTAAAATCCGTAAATTAACAAGGAAATTAACCCCATGTTGGCCGTTTTTGAATATTCTAATATAAACCATGGAAGTCGTAGATATGCTTGTTAGATTTCCTAAGAACTATTACATGCTTCGATTTGATAATGCTAGGCCACTTTATACCCTTTTTAGTGAAAGAAAAAGGGTCAAAAACGAGTAAAATCCGTAAATTAACAAGGAAATTCACTATACCACCATTTTGGCCGTTTTTGAAATTTCTAAAATCAACCATGGAAGTCGTAGATATGCTCATTAGATTTCCTAGGAACTATTACATGCTTCGATTCGATAAGGCTAGGCCACTTTATGCCTTTTTTAGTGAAAGAAAAAGGATCAAAATCGAGTAAAATCCGTTAATTAACAAGGAAATTACCCCCATGTTGGCCGTTTTTGAAAATTCTAATATAAACCATGGAAGTCGTAGATATGCTTGTTAGATTTCCTAGGAACTATTACATGCTTCGATTTGATAAGGCTAGGCCACTTTATGCCCTTTTTAGTGAAAGAAAAAGGGTCAAAAACGAGTAAAATCCTTAAATTAACAAGGAAATTCACTTTACCACCATTTTGGCCGTTTTTGAAATTTCTAATATGAACCATGGAAGTCGTAGATATGCTTGTTAGATTTCCTAGGAACTATTACATGCTTCGATTTGATAATGCTAGGCCACTTTATGCCCTTTTTAGTGAAAGAAAAAGGGTCAAAAACGAGTAAAATCCGTAAATTAACAAGGAAATTCACTTTACCACCATTTTGGCCGTTTTTGAAATTTCTAAAATCAACCATGGAAGTCGTAGATATGCTCATTAGATTTCCTAGGAACTATTACATGCTTCGATTCGATAAGGCTAGGCCACTTTATGCCCTTTTTAGTGAAAGAAAAAGGATCAAAATCGAGTAAAATCTGTAAATTAACAAGGAAATTAACCCCATGTTGGCCGTTTTTGAATATTCTAATATAAACCATGGAAGTCGTAGATATGCTTGTTAGATTTCCTAAGAACTATTACATGCTTCGATTTGATAATGCTAGGCCACTTTATACCCTTTTTAGTGAAAGAAAAAGGGTCAAAAACGAGTAAAATCCGTAAATTAACAAGGAAATTCACTATACCACCATTTTGGCCGTTTTTGAAATTTCTAAAATCAACCATGGAAGTCGTAGATATGCTCATTAGATTTCCTAGGAACTATTACATGCTTCGATTCGATAAGGCTAGGCCACTTTATGCCTTTTTTAGTGAAAGAAAAAGGATCAAAATCGAGTAAAATCCGTTAATTAACAAGGAAATTACCCCCATGTTGGCCGTTTTTGAAAATTCTAATATAAACCATGGAAGTCGTAGATATGCTTGTTAGATTTCCTAGGAACTATTACATGCTTCGATTTGATAAGGCTAGGCCACTTTATGCCCTTTTTAGTGAAAGAAAAAGGGTCAAAAACGAGTAAAATCCTTAAATTAACAAGGAAATTCACTTTACCACCATTTTGGCCGTTTTTGAAATTTCTAAAATCAACCATGGAAGTCGTAGATATGCTCATTAGATTTCCTAGGAACTATTACATGCTTCGATTCGATAAGGCTAGGCCACTTTATGCCTTTTTTAGTGAAAGAAAAAGGATCAAAATCGAGTAAAATCCGTAAATTAACAAGGAAATTACCCCCATGTTGGCCGTTTTTGAAAATTCTAATATAAACCATGGAAGTCGTAGATATGCTTGTTAGATTTCCTAGGAACTATTACATGCTTCGATTTGATAAGGCTAGACCACTTTATGCCCTTTTTAGTGAAAGAAAAAGGGTCAAAAACGAGTAAAATCCTTAACTTAACAAGGAAATTCACTTTACCACCATTTTGGCCATTTTTGAAATTTCTAAAATCAACCACGGAAGTCGTAGATATGCTCATTAGATTTGCTAGGAACTATTACATGCTTCGATTCGATAAGGCTAGGCCACTTTATGCCCTTTTTAGTGAAAGAAAAAGGATCAAAATCGAGTAAAATCTGTAAATTAACAAGGAAATTACCCCCATGTTAGCCGTTTTTGAATATTCTAATATAAACCATGGAAGTCGTAGATATGCTTGTTAGATTTCCTAGGAACTATTACATGCTTCGATTTGATAATGCTAGGCCACTTTATACCCTTTTTAGTGAAAGAAAAAGGGTCAAAAACGAGTAAAATCCGTAAATTAACAAGGAAATTCACTTTACCACCATTTTGGCCGTTTTTGAAATTTCTAAAATCAACCACGGAAGTCGTAGATATGCTCATTAGATTTCCTAGGAACTATTACATGCTTCGATTCGATAAGGCTATGCCACTTTATGCCTTTTTTAGTGAAAGAAAAGGGTCAAAAACGAGTAAAATCCGTAAATTAACAAGGAAATTACCCCCATGTTGGCCGTTTTTGAAAATTCTAATATAAACCATGGAAGTCGTAGATATGCTTGTTAGATTTCCTTGGAACTATTACTTGCTTCGATTTGACAAGGCTAGGCCACTTTATGCTCTTTTTAGTGAAAGAAAAAGGGTCAAAAACGAGTAAAATCCGTAAATTAACAAGGAAATTCACTTTACCACCATTTTGGCCGTTTTTGAAAATTCTAATATGAACCATGGAAGTCGTAGATATGCTTGTTAGATTTCCTAGGAACTATTACATGCTTCGATTTGATAATGCTAGGCCACTTTATGCCCTTTTTAGTGAAAGAAAAAGGGTCAAAAACGAGTAAAATCCGTAAATTAACAAGGAAATTCACTTTACCACCATTTTGGCCGTTTTTGAAATTTCTAAAATCAACCATGGAAGTCGTAGATATGCTCATTAGATTTCCTAGGAACTATTACATGCTTCGATTCGATAAGGCTAGGCCACTTTATGCCCTTTTTAGTGAAAGAAAAAGGATCAAAATCGAGTAAAATCTGTAAATTAACAAGGAAATTACCCCCATGTTGGCCGATTTTGAAAATTCTAATATAAACCATGGAAGTCATAGATATGCTCGTTAGATTTCCTAGGAACTATTACATGCTTCGATTCGTTAAGTTTAGGCCACTTTATGCCTTTTTTAGTGAAAGAAAAAGGGTCAAAAACGAGTAAAATCCGTAAATTAACAAGGAAATTACCCCCATGTTGGCCGTTTTTGAATATTCTAATATAAACCATGGAAGTCGTAGATATGCTTGTTAGATTTCCTAAGAACTATTACATGCTTCGATTTGATAATGCTAGGCCACTTTATACCCTTTTTAGTGAAAGAAAAAGGGTCAAAAACGAGTAAAATCCGTAAATTAACAAGGAAATTAACCCCATGTTGGCCGTTTTTGAATATTCTAATATAAACCATGGAAGTCGTAGATATGCTTGTTAGATTTCCTAAGAACTATTACATGCTTCGATTTGATAATGCTAGGCCACTTTATACCCTTTTTAGTGAAAGAAAAAGGGTCAAAAACGAGTAAAATCCGTAAATTAACAAGGAAATTCACTATACCACCATTTTGGCCGTTTTTGAAATTTCTAAAATCAACCATGGAAGTCGTAGATATGCTCATTAGATTTCCTAGGAACTATTACATGCTTCGATTCGATAAGGCTAGGCCACTTTATGCCTTTTTTAGTGAAAGAAAAAGGATCAAAATCGAGTAAAATCCGTTAATTAACAAGGAAATTACCCCCATGTTGGCCGTTTTTGAAAATTCTAATATAAACCATGGAAGTCGTAGATATGCTTGTTAGATTTCCTAGGAACTATTACATGCTTCGATTTGATAAGGCTAGGCCACTTTATGCCCTTTTTAGTGAAAGAAAAAGGGTCAAAAACGAGTAAAATCCTTAAATTAACAAGGAAATTCACTTTACCACCATTTTGGCCGTTTTTGAAATTTCTAAAATCAACCATGGAAGTCGTAGATATGCTCATTAGATTTCCTAGGAACTATTACATGCTTCGATTCGATAAGGCTAGGCCACTTTATGCCTTTTTTAGTGAAAGAAAAAGGATCAAAATCGAGTAAAATCCGTAAATTAACAAGGAAATTACCCCCATGTTGGCCGTTTTTGAAAATTCTAATATAAACCATGGAAGTCGTAGATATGCTTGTTAGATTTCCTAGGAACTATTACATGCTTCGATTTGATAAGGCTAGGCCACTTTATGCCCTTTTTAGTGAAAGAAAAAGGGTCAAAAACGAGTAAAATCCTTAACTTAACAAGGAAATTCACTTTACCACCATTTTGGCCATTTTTGAAATTTCTAAAATCAACCACGGAAGTCGTAGATATGCTCATTAGATTTGCTAGGAACTATTACATGCTTCGATTCGATAAGGCTAGGCCACTTTATGCCCTTTTTAGTGAAAGAAAAAGGATCAAAATCGAGTAAAATCTGTAAATTAACAAGGAAATTACCCCCATGTTAGCCGTTTTTGAATATTCTAATATAAACCATGGAAGTCGTAGATATGCTTGTTAGATTTCCTAGGAACTATTACATGCTTCGATTTGATAATGCTAGGCCACTTTATACCCTTTTTAGTGAAAGAAAAAGGGTCAAAAACGAGTAAAATCCGTAAATTAACAAGGAAATTCACTTTACCACCATTTTGGCCGTTTTTGAAATTTCTAAAATCAACCACGGAAGTCGTAGATATGCTCATTAGATTTCCTAGGAACTATTACATGCTTCGATTCGATAAGGCTAGGCCACTTTATGCCTTTTTTAGTGAAAGAAAAGGGTCAAAAACGAGTAAAATCCGTAAATTAACAAGGAAATTACCCCCATGTTGGCCGTTTTTGAAAATTCTAATATAAACCATGGAAGTCGTAGATATGCTTGTTAGATTTCCTTGGAACTATTACTTGCTTCGATTTGACAAGGCTAGGCCACTTTATGCTCTTTTTAGTGAAAGAAAAAGGGTCAAAAACGAGTAAAATCCGTAAATTAACAAGGAAATTCACTTTACCACCATTTTGGCCGTTTTTGAAAATTCTAATATGAACCATGGAAGTCGTAGATATGCTTGTTAGATTTCCTAGGAACTATTACATGCTTCGATTTGATAAGGCTAGGCCACTTTATGCCCTTTTTAGTGAAAGAAAAAGGGTCAAAAACGAGTAAAATCCTTAAATTAACAAGGAAATTCACTTTACCACCATTTTGGCCGTTTTTGAAATTTCTAAAATCAACCATGGAAGTCGTAGATATGCTCCTTAGATTTCCTAGGAACTATTACATGCTTCGATTCGATAAGGCTAGGCCACTTTATGCCTTTTTTAGTGAAAGAAAAAGGATCAAAATCGAGTAAAATCCGTAAATTAACAAGGAAATTACCCCCATGTTGGCCGTTTTTGAAAATTCTAATATAAACCATGGAAGTCGTAGATATGCTTGTTAGATTTCCTAGGAACTATTACATGCTTCGATTTGATAAGGCTAGGCCACTTTATGCCCTTTTTAGTGAAAGAAAAAGGGTCAAAAACGAGTAAAATCCTTAACTTAACAAGGAAATTCACTTTACCACCATTTTGGCCATTTTTGAAATTTCTAAAATCAACCACGGAAGTCGTAGATATGCTCATTAGATTTGCTAGGAACTATTACATGCTTCGATTCGATAAGGCTAGGCCACTTTATGCCCTTTTTAGTGAAAGAAAAAGGATCAAAATCGAGTAAAATCTGTAAATTAACAAGGAAATTACCCCCATGTTGGCCGTTTTTGAATATTCTAATATAAACCATGGAAGTCGTAGATATGCTTGTTAGATTTCCTAGGAACTATTACATGCTTCGATTTGATAATGCTAGGCCACTTTATACCCTTTTTAGTGAAAGAAAAAGGGTCAAAAACGAGTAAAATCCGTAAATTAACAAGGAAATTCACTTTACCACCATTTTGGCCGTTTTTGAAATTTCTAAAATCAACCACGGAAGTCGTAGATATGCTCATTAGATTTCCTAGGAACTATTACATGCTTCGATTCGATAAGGCTAGGCCACTTTATGCCTTTTTTAGTGAAAGAAAAGGGTCAAAAACGAGTAAAATCCGTAAATTAACAAGGAAATTACCCCCATGTTGGCCGTTTTTGAAAATTCTAATATAAACCATGGAAGTCGTAGATATGCTTGTTAGATTTCCTTGGAACTATTACTTGCTTCGATTTGATAAGGCTAGGCCACTTTATGCTCTTTTTAGTGAAAGAAAAAGGGTCAAAAACGAGTAAAATCCGTAAATTAACAAGGAAATTCACTTTACCACCATTTTGGCCGTTTTTGAAAATTCTAATATGAACCATGGAAGTCGTAGATATGCTTGTTAGATTTCCTAGGAACTATTACATGCTTCGATTTGATAATGCTAGGCCACTTTATGCCCTTTTTAGTGAAAGAAAAAGGGTCAAAAACGAGTAAAATCCGTAAATTAACAAGGAAATTCACTTTACCACCATTTTGGCCGTTTTTGAAATTTCTAAAATCAACCATGGAAGTCGTAGATATGCTCATTGGATTTCCTAGGAACTATTACATGCTTCGATTCGATAAGGCTAGGCCACTTTATGCCCTTTTTAGTGAAAGAAAAAGGATCAAAATCGAGTAAAATCTGTAAATTAACAAGGAAATTACCCCCATGTTGGCCGATTTTGAAAATTCTAATATAAACCATGGAAGTCATAGATATGCTCGTTAGATTTCCTAGGAACTATTACATGCTTCGATTCGTTAAGTTTAGGCCACTTTATGCCTTTTTTAGTGAAAGAAAAAGGGTCAAAAACGAGTAAAATCCGTAAATTAACAAGGAAATTACCCCCATGTTGGCCGTTTTTGAATATTCTAATATAAACCATGGAAGTCGTAGATATGCTTGTTAGATTTCCTAGGAACTATTACATGCTTCGATTTGATAATGCTAGGCCACTTTATACCCTTTTTAGTGAAAGAAAAAGGGTCAAAAACGAGTAAAATCCGTAAATTAACAAGGAAATTAACCCCATGTTGGCCGTTTTTGAATATTCTAATATAAACCATGGAAGTCGTAGATATGCTTGTTAGATTTCCTAAGAACTATTACATGCTTCGATTTGATAATGCTAGGCCACTTTATACCCTTTTTAGTGAAAGAAAAAGGGTCAAAAACGAGTAAAATCCGTAAATTAACAAGGAAATTCACTATACCACCATTTTGGCCGTTTTTGAAATTTCTAAAATCAACCATGGAAGTCGTAGATATGCTCATTAGATTTCCTAGGAACTATTACATGCTTCGATTCGATAAGGCTAGGCCACTTTATGCCTTTTTTAGTGAAAGAAAAAGGATCAAAATCGAGTAAAATCCGTTAATTAACAAGGAAATTACCCCCATGTTGGCCGTTTTTGAAAATTCTAATATAAACCATGGAAGTCGTAGATATGCTTGTTAGATTTCCTAGGAACTATTACATGCTTCGATTTGATAAGGCTAGGCCACTTTATGCCCTTTTTAGTGAAAGAAAAAGGGTCAAAAACGAGTAAAATCCTTAAATTAACAAGGAAATTCACTTTACCACCATTTTGGCCGTTTTTGAAATTTCTAATATGAACCATGGAAGTCGTAGATATGCTTGTTAGATTTCCTAGGAACTATTACATGCTTCGATTTGATAATGCTAGGCCACTTTATGCCCTTTTTAGTGAAAGAAAAAGGGTCAAAAACGAGTAAAATCCGTAAATTAACAAGGAAATTCACTTTACCACCATTTTGGCCGTTTTTGAAATTTCTAAAATCAACCATGGAAGTCGTAGATATGCTCATTAGATTTCCTAGGAACTATTACATGCTTCGATTCGATAAGGCTAGGCCACTTTATGCCCTTTTTAGTGAAAGAAAAAGGATCAAAATCGAGTAAAATCTGTAAATTAACAAGGAAATTACCCCCATGTTGGCCGATTTTGAAAATTCTAATATAAACCATGGAAGTCATAGATATGCTCGTTAGATTTCCTAGGAACTATTACATGCTTCGATTCGTTAAGTTTAGGCCACTTTATGCCTTTTTTAGTGAAAGAAAAAGGGTCAAAAACGAGTAAAATCCGTAAATTAACAAGGAAATTACCCCCATGTTGGCCGTTTTTGAATATTCTAATATAAACCATGGAAGTCGTAGATATGCTTGTTAGATTTCCTAGGAACTATTACATGCTTCGATTTGATAATGCTAGGCCACTTTATACCCTTTTTAGTGAAAGAAAAAGGGTCAAAAACGAGTAAAATCCGTAAATTAACAAGGAAATTAACCCCATGTTGGCAGTTTTTGAATATTCTAATATAAACCATGGAAGTCGTAGATATGCTTGTTAGATTTCCTAAGAACTATTACATGCTTCGATTTGATAATGCTAGGCCACTTTATACCCTTTTTAGTGAAAGAAAAAGGGTCAAAAACGAGTAAAATCCGTAAATTAACAAGGAAATTCACTATACCACCATTTTGGCCGTTTTTGAAATTTCTAAAATCAACCATGGAAGTCGTAGATATGCTCATTAGATTTCCTAGGAACTATTACATGCTTCGATTCGATAAGGCTAGGCCACTTTATGCCTTTTTTAGTGAAAGAAAAAGGATCAAAATCGAGTAAAATCCGTTAATTAACAAGGAAATTACCCCCATGTTGGCCGTTTTTGAAAATTCTAATATAAACCATGGAAGTCGTAGATATGCTTGTTAGATTTCCTAGGAACTATTACATGCTTCGATTTGATAAGGCTAGGCCACTTTATGCCCTTTTTAGTGAAAGAAAAAGGGTCAAAAACGAGTAAAATCCTTAAATTAACAAGGAAATTCACTTTACCACCATTTTGGCCGTTTTTGAAATTTCTAAAATCAACCATGGAAGTCGTAGATATGCTCATTAGATTTCCTAGGAACTATTACATGCTTCGATTCGATAAGGCTAGGCCACTTTATGCCTTTTTTAGTGAAAGAAAAAGGATCAAAATCGAGTAAAATCCGTTAATTAACAAGGAAATTACCCCCATGTTGGCCGTTTTTGAAAATTCTAATATAAACCATGGAAGTCGTAGATATGCTTGTTAGATTTCCTAGGAACTATTACATGCTTCGATTTGATAAGGCTAGGCCACTTTATGCCCTTTTTAGTGAAAGAAAAAGGGTCAAAAACGAGTAAAATCCTTAAATTAACAAGGAAATTCACTTTACCACCATTTTGGCCGTTTTTGAAATTTCTAAAATCAACCATGGAAGTCGTAGATATGCTCATTAGATTTCCTAGGAACTATTACATGCTTCGATTCGATAAGGCTAGGCCACTTTATGCCTTTTTTAGTGAAAGAAAAAGGATCAAAATCGAGTAAAATCCGTTAATTAACAAGGAAATTACCCCCATGTTGGCCGTTTTTGAAAATTCTAATATAAACCATGGAAGTCGTAGATATGCTTGTTAGATTTCCTAGGAACTATTACATGCTTCGATTTGATAAGGCTAGGCCACTTTATGCCCTTTTTAGTGAAAGAAAAAGGGTCAAAAACGAGTAAAATCCTTAAATTAACAAGGAAATTCACTTTACCACCATTTTGGCCGTTTTTGAAATTTCTAAAATCAACCATGGAAGTCGTAGATATGCTCCTTAGATTTCCTAGGAACTATTACATGCTTCGATTCGATAAGGCTAGGCCACTTTATGCCTTTTTTAGTGAAAGAAAAAGGATCAAAATCGAGTAAAATCCGTAAATTAACAAGGAAATTACCCCCATGTTGGCCGTTTTTGAAAATTCTAATATAAACCATGGAAGTCGTAGATATGCTTGTTAGATTTCCTAGGAACTATTACATGCTTCGATTTGATAAGGCTAGGCCACTTTATGCCCTTTTTAGTGAAAGAAAAAGGGTCAAAAACGAGTAAAATCCTTAACTTAACAAGGAAATTCACTTTACCACCATTTTGGCCATTTTTGAAATTTCTAAAATCAACCACGGAAGTCGTAGATATGCTCATTAGATTTGCTAGGAACTATTACATGCTTCGATTCGATAAGGCTAGGCCACTTTATGCCCTTTTTAGTGAAAGAAAAAGGATCAAAATCGAGTAAAATCTGTAAATTAACAAGGAAATTACCCCCATGTTGGCCGTTTTTGAATATTCTAATATAAACCATGGAAGTCGTAGATATGCTTGTTAGATTTCCTAGGAACTATTACATGCTTCGATTTGATAATGCTAGGCCACTTTATACCCTTTTTAGTGAAAGAAAAAGGGTCAAAAACGAGTAAAATCCGTAAATTAACAAGGAAATTCACTTTACCACCATTTTGGCCGTTTTTGAAATTTCTAAAATCAACCACGGAAGTCGTAGATATGCTCATTAGATTTCCTAGGAACTATTACATGCTTCGATTCGATAAGGCTAGGCCACTTTATGCCTTTTTTAGTGAAAGAAAAGGGTCAAAAACGAGTAAAATCCGTAAATTAACAAGGAAATTACCCCCATGTTGGCCGTTTTTGAAAATTCTAATATAAACCATGGAAGTCGTAGATATGCTTGTTAGATTTCCTTGGAACTATTACTTGCTTCGATTTGATAAGGCTAGGCCACTTTATGCTCTTTTTAGTGAAAGAAAAAGGGTCAAAAACGAGTAAAATCCGTAAATTAACAAGGAAATTCACTTTACCACCATTTTGGCCGTTTTTGAAAATTCTAATATGAACCATGGAAGTCGTAGATATGCTTGTTAGATTTCCTAGGAACTATTACATGCTTCGATTTGATAATGCTAGGCCACTTTATGCCCTTTTTAGTGAAAGAAAAAGGGTCAAAAACGAGTAAAATCCGTAAATTAACAAGGAAATTCACTTTACCACCATTTTGGCCGTTTTTGAAATTTCTAAAATCAACCATGGAAGTCGTAGATATGCTCATTAGATTTCCTAGGAACTATTACATGCTTCGATTCGATAAGGCTAGGCCACTTTATGCCCTTTTTAGTGAAAGAAAAAGGATCAAAATCGAGTAAAATCTGTAAATTAACAAGGAAATTACCCCCATGTTGGCCGATTTTGAAAATTCTAATATAAACCATGGAAGTCATAGATATGCTCGTTAGATTTCCTAGGAACTATTACATGCTTCGATTCGTTAAGTTTAGGCCACTTTATGCCTTTTTTAGTGAAAGAAAAAGGGTCAAAAACGAGTAAAATCCGTAAATTAACAAGGAAATTACCCCCATGTTGGCCGTTTTTGAATATTCTAATATAAACCATGGAAGTCGTAGATATGCTTGTTAGATTTCCTAGGAACTATTACATGCTTCGATTTGATAATGCTAGGCCACTTTATACCCTTTTTAGTGAAAGAAAAAGGGTCAAAAACGAGTAAAATCCGTAAATTAACAAGGAAATTAACCCCATGTTGGCCGTTTTTGAATATTCTAATATAAACCATGGAAGTCGTAGATATGCTTGTTAGATTTCCTAAGAACTATTACATGCTTCGATTTGATAATGCTAGGCCACTTTATACCCTTTTTAGTGAAAGAAAAAGGGTCAAAAACGAGTAAAATCCGTAAATTAACAAGGAAATTCACTATACCACCATTTTGGCCGTTTTTGAAATTTCTAAAATCAACCATGGAAGTCGTAGATATGCTCATTAGATTTCCTAGGAACTATTACATGCTTCGATTCGATAAGGCTAGGCCACTTTATGCCTTTTTTAGTGAAAGAAAAAGGATCAAAATCGAGTAAAATCCGTTAATTAACAAGGAAATTACCCCCATGTTGGCCGTTTTTGAAAATTCTAATATAAACCATGGAAGTCGTAGATATGCTTGTTAGATTTCCTAGGAACTATTACATGCTTCGATTTGATAAGGCTAGGCCACTTTATGCCCTTTTTAGTGAAAGAAAAAGGGTCAAAAACGAGTAAAATCCATAAATTAACAAGGAAATTCACTTTACCACCATTTTGGCCGTTTTTGAAATTTCTAATATGAACCATGGAAGTCGTAGATATGCTTGTTAGATTTCCTAGGAACTATTACATGCTTCGATTTGATAATGCTAGGCCACTTTATGCCCTTTTTAGTGAAAGAAAAAGGGTCAAAAACGAGTAAAATCCGTAAATTAACAAGGAAATTCACTTTACCACCATTTTGGCCGTTTTTGAAATTTCTAAAATCAACCATGGAAGTCGTAGATATGCTCATTAGATTTCCTAGGAACTATTACATGCTTCGATTCGATAAGGCTAGGCCACTTTATGCCCTTTTTAGTGAAAGAAAAAGGATCAAAATCGAGTAAAATCTGTAAATTAACAAGGAAATTACCCCCATGTTGGCCGATTTTGAAAATTCTAATATAAACCATGGAAGTCATAGATATGCTCGTTAGATTTCCTAGGAACTATTACATGCTTCGATTCGTTAAGTTTAGGCCACTTTATGCCTTTTTTAGTGAAAGAAAAAGGGTCAAAAACGAGTAAAATCCGTAAATTAACAAGGAAATTACCCCCATGTTGGCCGTTTTTGAATATTCTAATATAAACCATGGAAGTCGTAGATATGCTTGTTAGATTTCCTAGGAACTATTACATGCTTCGATTTGATAATGCTAGGCCACTTTATACCCTTTTTAGTGAAAGAAAAAGGGTCAAAAACGAGTAAAATCCGTAAATTAACAAGGAAATTAACCCCATGTTGGCCGTTTTTGAATATTCTAATATAAACCATGGAAGTCGTAGATATGCTTGTTAGATTTCCTAAGAACTATTACATGCTTCGATTTGATAATGCTAGGCCACTTTATACCCTTTTTAGTGAAAGAAAAAGGGTCAAAAACGAGTAAAATCCGTAAATTAACAAGGAAATTCACTATACCACCATTTTGGCCGTTTTTGAAATTTCTAAAATCAACCATGGAAGTCGTAGATATGCTCATTAGATTTCCTAGGAACTATTACATGCTTCGATTCGATAAGGCTAGGCCACTTTATGCCTTTTTTAGTGAAAGAAAAAGGATCAAAATCGAGTAAAATCCGTTAATTAACAAGGAAATTACCCCCATGTTGGCCGTTTTTGAAAATTCTAATATAAACCATGGAAGTCGTAGATATGCTTGTTAGATTTCCTAGGAACTATTACATGCTTCGATTTGATAAGGCTAGGCCACTTTATGCCCTTTTTAGTGAAAGAAAAAGGGTCAAAAACGAGTAAAATCCTTAAATTAACAAGGAAATTCACTTTACCACCATTTTGGCCGTTTTTGAAATTTCTAAAATCAACCATGGAAGTCGTAGATATGCTCATTAGATTTCCTAGGAACTATTACATGCTTCGATTCGATAAGGCTAGGCCACTTTATGCCTTTTTTAGTGAAAGAAAAAGGATCAAAATCGAGTAAAATCCGTAAATTAACAAGGAAATTACCCCCATGTTGGCCGTTTTTGAAAATTCTAATATAAACCATGGAAGTCGTAGATATGCTTGTTAGATTTCCTAGGAACTATTACATGCTTCGATTTGATAAGGCTAGGCCACTTTATGCCCTTTTTAGTGAAAGAAAAAGGGTCAAAAACGAGTAAAATCCTTAACTTAACAAGGAAATTCACTTTACCATCATTTTGGCCATTTTTGAAATTTCTAAAATCAACCACGGAAGTCGTAGATATGCTCATTAGATTTCCTAGGAACTATTACATGCTTCGATTCGATAAGGCTAGGCCACTTTATGCCTTTTTTAGTGAAAGAAAAAGGATCAAAATCGAGTAAAATCCGTTAATTAACAAGGAAATTACCCCCATGTTGGCCGTTTTTGAAAATTCTAATATAAACCATGGAAGTCGTAGATATGCTTGTTAGATTTCCTAGGAACTATTACATGCTTCGATTTGATAAGGCTAGGCCACTTTATGCCCTTTTTAGTGAAAGAAAAAGGGTCAAAAACGAGTAAAATCCTTAAATTAACAAGGAAATTCACTTTACCACCATTTTGGCCGTTTTTGAAATTTCTAAAATCAACCATGGAAGTCGTAGATATGCTCATTAGATTTCCTAGGAACTATTACATGCTTCGATTCGATAAGGCTAGGCCACTTTATGCCTTTTTTAGTGAAAGAAAAAGGATCAAAATCGAGTAAAATCCGTAAATTAACAAGGAAATTACCCCCATGTTGGCCGTTTTTGAAAATTCTAATATAAACCATGGAAGTCGTAGATATGCTTGTTAGATTTCCTAGGAACTATTACATGCTTCGATTTGATAAGGCTAGGCCACTTTATGCCCTTTTTAGTGAAAGAAAAAGGGTCAAAAACGAGTAAAATCCTTAACTTAACAAGGAAATTCACTTTACCACCATTTTGGCCATTTTTGAAATTTCTAAAATCAATCACGGAAGTCGTAGATATGCTCATTAGATTTGCTAGGAACTATTACATGCTTCGATTCGATAAGGCTAGGCCACTTTATGCCCTTTTTAGTGAAAGAAAAAGGATCAAAATCGAGTAAAATCTGTAAATTAACAAGGAAATTACCCCCATGTTGGCCGTTTTTGAATATTCTAATATAAACCATGGAAGTCGTAGATATGCTTGTTAGATTTCCTAGGAACTATTACATGCTTCGATTTGATAATGCTAGGCCACTTTATACCCTTTTTAGTGAAAGAAAAAGGGTCAAAAACGAGTAAAATCCGTAAATTAACAAGGAAATTCACTTTACCACCATTTTGGCCGTTTTTGAAATTTCTAAAATCAACCACGGAAGTCGTAGATATGCTCATTAGATTTCCTAGGAACTATTACATGCTTCGATTCGATAAGGCTAGGCCACTTTATGCCTTTTTTAGTGAAAGAAAAGGGTCAAAAACGAGTAAAATCCGTAAATTAACAAGGAAATTACCCCCATGTTGGCCGTTTTTGAAAATTCTAATATAAACCATGGAAGTCGTAGATATGCTTGTTAGATTTCCTTGGAACTATTACTTGCTTCGATTTGATAAGGCTAGGCCACTTTATGCTCTTTTTAGTGAAAGAAAAAGGGTCAAAAACGAGTAAAATCCGTAAATTAACAAGGAAATTCACTTTACCACCATTTTGGCCGTTTTTGAAAATTCTAATATGAACCATGGAAGTCGTAGATATGCTTGTTAGATTTCCTAGGAACTATTACATGCTTCGATTTGATAATGCTAGGCCACTTTATGCCCTTTTTAGTGAAAGAAAAAGGGTCAAAAACGAGTAAAATCCGTAAATTAACAAGGAAATTCACTTTACCACCATTTTGGCCGTTTTTGAAATTTCTAAAATCAACCATGGAAGTCGTAGATATGCTCATTAGATTTCCTAGGAACTATTACATGCTTCGATTCGATAAGGCTAGGCCACTTTATGCCCTTTTTAGTGAAAGAAAAAGGATCAAAATCGAGTAAAATCTGTAAATTAACAAGGAAATTACCCCCATGTTGGCCGATTTTGAAAATTCTAATATAAACCATGGAAGTCATAGATATGCTCGTTAGATTTCCTAGGAACTATTACATGCTTCGATTCGTTAAGTTTAGGCCACTTTATGCCTTTTTTAGTGAAAGAAAAAGGGTCAAAAACGAGTAAAATCCGTAAATTAACAAGGAAATTACCCCCATGTTGGCCGTTTTTGAATATTCTAATATAAACCATGGAAGTCGTAGATATGCTTGTTAGATTTCCTAGGAACTATTACATGCTTCGATTTGATAATGCTAGGCCACTTTATACCCTTTTTAGTGAAAGAAAAAGGGTCAAAAACGAGTAAAATCCGTAAATTAACAAGGAAATTAACCCCATGTTGGCCGTTTTTGAATATTCTAATATAAACCATGGAAGTCGTAGATATGCTTGTTAGATTTCCTAAGAACTATTACATGCTTCGATTTGATAATGCTAGGCCACTTTATACCCTTTTTAGTGAAAGAAAAAGGGTCAAAAACGAGTAAAATCCGTAAATTAACAAGGAAATTCACTATACCACCATTTTGGCCGTTTTTGAAATTTCTAAAATCAACCATGGAAGTCGTAGATATGCTCATTAGATTTCCTAGGAACTATTACATGCTTCGATTCGATAAGGCTAGGCCACTTTATGCCTTTTTTAGTGAAAGAAAAAGGATCAAAATCGAGTAAAATCCGTTAATTAACAAGGAAATTACCCCCATGTTGGCCGTTTTTGAAAATTCTAATATAAACCATGGAAGTCGTAGATATGCTTGTTAGATTTCCTAGGAACTATTACATGCTTCGATTTGATAAGGCTAGGCCACTTTATGCCCTTTTTAGTGAAAGAAAAAGGGTCAAAAACGAGTAAAATCCTTAAATTAACAAGGAAATTCACTTTACCACCATTTTGGCCGTTTTTGAAATTTCTAAAATCAACCATGGAAGTCGTAGATATGCTCATTAGATTTCCTAGGAACTATTACATGCTTCGATTCGATAAGGCTAGGCCACTTTATGCCTTTTTTAGTGAAAGAAAAAGGATCAAAATCGAGTAAAATCCGTAAATTAACAAGGAAATTACCCCCATGTTGGCCGTTTTTGAAAATTCTAATATAAACCATGGAAGTCGTAGATATGCTTGTTAGATTTCCTAGGAACTATTACATGCTTCGATTTGATAAGGCTAGGCCACTTTATGCCCTTTTTAGTGAAAGAAAAAGGGTCAAAAACGAGTAAAATCCTTAACTTAACAAGGAAATTCACTTTACCACCATTTTGGCCATTTTTGAAATTTCTAAAATCAACCACGGAAGTCGTAGATATGCTCATTAGATTTGCTAGGAACTATTACATGCTTCGATTCGATAAGGCTAGGCCACTTTATGCCCTTTTTAGTGAAAGAAAAAGGATCAAAATCGAGTAAAATCTGTAAATTAACAAGGAAATTACCCCCATGTTGGCCGATTTTGAAAATTCTAATATAAACCATGGAAGTCATAGATATGCTCGTTAGATTTCCTAGGAACTATTACATGCTTCGATTCGTTAAGTTTAGGCCACTTTATGCCTTTTTTAGTGAAAGAAAAAGGGTCAAAAACGAGTAAAATCCGTAAATTAACAAGGAAATTCACTTTACCACCATTTTGGCCGTTTTTGAAATTTCTAAAATCAACCATGGAAGTCGTAGATATGCTCATTAGATTTCCTAGGAACTATTACATGCTTCGATTCGATAAGGCTAGGCCACTTTATGCCCTTTTTAGTGAAAGAAAAAGGATCAAAATCGATTAAAATACGTAAATTAACAAGGAAATTACCCCCATGTTGGCCGTTTTTAAAAAATCTAATATAAACCATGGAAGTCGTAGATATGCTTGTTAGATTTCCTAGGTACTATTACATGCTTCGATTCATAAGGCTAGGCCACTTTATGCCCTTTTTAGTGAAAGAAAGAGAATCTAAATCGAGTAAAATCCATAAATTAACAAGGAAATTCACTTTACCACCATTTTGACCGTTTTTGAAATTTCTAAAATCAACCATGGAAGTCGTAGATATGCTCGTTAGATTTCCTAGTAACTATTGCATACTTCGATTCGATAAGGCTAGGCCACTTTATGCCTTTTTTAGTGAAAGAAAAGGGTCAAAAACGAGTAAAATCTGTAAATTAACAAGGAAATTACCCCCATGTTGGCCGTTTTTGAAAATTCAAATATAAACCATGGAACTCGTAGATATGCTTGTTAGATTTCCTAGGAACTATTACATGCTTCTATTTGATAAGGCTAGGCCACTTTATGCCCTTTTGATTGAAAGAAAAAGGGTCAAAAACGAGTAAAATCCTTAAATTAACAAGGAAATTCACTTTACCACCATTTTGGCCGTATTTGAAATTTCTAAAATCAACCATGGAAGTCGTAGATATGCTCATTAGATTTCCTAGGAACTATTACATGCTTCGATTCGATAAGGCTAGGCCACTTTATGCCCTTTTTAGTGAAAGAAAAAGGATCAAAATCGAGTAAAATACGTAAATTAACAAGGAAATTACCCCCATGTTGGCCGTTTTTAAAAAATCTAATATAAACCATGGAAGTCGTAGATATGCTTGTTAGATTTCCTAGGAACTATTACATGCTTCGATTTGATAAGGCTAGGCCACTTTATGCCTTTTTGAGTGAAAGAAAAGGGTCAAAAACGGGTAAAATCCGTAAATTAACAAGGAAATTACCCCCATGTTGGCCGTTTTTGAAAATTCAAATATAAACCATGGAACTCGTAGATATGCTTGTTAGATTTCCTAGGAACTATTACATGCTTCTATTTGATAAGGCTAGGCCACTTTATGCTTTTTTTAGTGAAAGAAAAAGGGTCAAAAACGAGTAAAATCCGTAAATTAACAAGGAAATTCACTTTACCACCATTTTGGCCATATTTGAAATTTCTAAAATCAACCATGGAAGTCGTAGATATGCTCATTAGATTTCCTAGGAACTATTACATGCTTCGATTCGATAAGGCTAGGCCACTTTATGCCCTTTTTAGTGAAAGAAAAAGGATCAAAATCGAGTAAAATACGTAAATTGACAAGGAAATTACCCCCATGTTGGCCGTTTTTAAAAAGTCTAATATAAACCATGAAAGTCGTAGATATGCTTGTTAGATTTCCTAGGAACTATTACATGCTTCGATTTGATAAGGCTAGGCCACTTTATGCCCTTTTTAGTGAAAGAAAAAGGGTCAAAAACGAGTAAAATCCGTAAATTAACCTATCCCCCATTTTGGCCGTTTTTGAAAATTCTAAAATCAACCATGGAAGTCATAGATATGCTCGTTAGATTTCCTAGGTACTATTACATGCTTCGATTCGATAAGGCTAGGCCACTTTATGCCCTTTTTAGTGAAAGAAAAAGGATCAAAATCGAGTAAAATCCGTAAATTAACAAGGAAATTCACTTTACCACCATTTTGGCCATTTTTGAAATTTCTAAAATCAACCATGGAAGTCGTAGATATGCTCGTTAGATTTCCTAGTAACTATTGAATACTTCGATTCGATAAGGCTAGGCCACTTTATGCCTTTTTTAGTGAAAGAAAAGGGTCAAAAACGGGTAAAATCCGTAAATTAACAAGTAAATTACCCCCATGTTGGCCGTTTTTGAAAATTCAAATATAAACCATGGAACTAGTAGATATGCTTGTTAGATTTCCTAGGAACTATTACATGCTTCTCTTTGATAAGGCTAGGCCACTTTATGCCCTTTTTAGTGAAAGAAAAAGGGTCAAAAACGAGTAAAATCCGTAAATTAACAAGGAAATTCACTTTACCACCATTTTGGCCGTTTTTGAAATTTCTAAAATCAACCATGGAAGTCGTAGATATGCTCATTAGATTTCCTAGGAACTATTACATGCTTCGATTCGATAAGGCTAGGCCACTTTATGCCCTTTTTAGTGAAAGAAAAAGGATCAAAATCGAGTAAAATACGTAAATTAACAAGGAAATTACCCCCATGTTGGCCGTTTTTAAAAAATCTAATATAAACCATGGAAGTCGTAGATATGCTTGTTAGATTTCCTAGGAACTATTACATGCTTCGATATGATAAGGCTAGGCCACTTGATGCCTTTTTTAGTGAAAGAAAAGGGTCAAAAACGGGTAAAATCCGTAAATTAACAAGGAAATTACCCCCATGTTGGCCGTTTTTGAAAATTCAAATATAAACCATGGAACTCGTAGATATGCTTGATAGATTTCCTAGGAACTATTACATGCTTCTATTTGATAAGGCTAGGCCACTTTATGCCCTTTTTAGTGAAAGAAAAAGGGTCAAAAACGAGTAAAATCCGTAAATTAACAAGGAAATTCACTTTACCACCATTTTGGCCGTTTTTGAAATTTCTAAAATCAACCATGGAAGTCGTAGATATGCTTATTAGATTTCCTAGGAACTATTACATGCTTCGATTCGATAAGGCTAGGCCACTTTATGCCCTTTTTAGTGAAAGAAAAAGGGTCAAAAACGAGTAAAATCCGTAAATTAACAAGGAAATTCACTTTACCACCATTTTGGCCGTTTTTGAAATTTCTAAAATCAACCATGGAAGTCATAGATATGCTTATTATATTTCCTAGGAACTATTACATGCTTCGATTCGATAAGGCTAGGCCACTTTATGCCCTTTTTAGTGAAAGAAAAAGGGTCAAAAACGAGTAAAATCCGTAAATTAACCTATCCCCCATTTTGGCCGTTTTTGAAAATTCTAAAATCAACCATGGAAGTCATAGATATGCTCGTTAGATTTCCTAGGTACTATTACATGCTTCGATTCGATAAGGCTAGGCCACTTTATGCCATTTTTAGTGAAAGAAAAAGGATCAAAATCGAGTAAAATCCGTAAATTAACAAGGAAATTCACTTTACCACCATTTTGGCCGTTTTTGAAATTTCTAAAATCAACCATGGAAGTCGTAGATATGCTCGTTAGATTTCCTAGTAACTATTGCATACTTCGATTCGATAAGGCTAGGCCACTTTATGCCTTTTTTAGTGAAAGGAAAGGGTCAAAAACGGGTAAAATCCGTAAATTAACAAGGAAATTACCCCTATGTTGGCCGTTTTTGAAAATTCAAATATAAACCATGGAACTCGTAGATATGCTTGTTAGATTTCCTAGGAACTATTACATGCTTCTATTTGATAAGGCTAGGCCACTTTATGCCCTTTTTAGTGAAAGAAAAAGGGTCAAAAACGAGTAAAAATCCGTAAATTAACAAGGAAATTCACTTTACCACCATTTTGGCCGTTTTTGAAATTTCTAAAATCAACCATGGAAGTCGTAGATATGCTCATTAGATTTCCTAGGAACTATTACATGCTTCGATTCGATAAGGCTAGGCCACTTTATGCCCTTTTTAGTGAAAGAAAAAGGGTCAAAAACGAGTAAAATCCGTAAATTAACAAGGAAATTCACTTTACCACCATTTTGGCCGTTTTTGAAATTTCTAAAATCAACCATGGAAGTCGTAGATATGCTTATTAGATTTCCTAGGAACTATTACATGCTTCGATTCGATAAGGCTAGGCCACTTTATGCCCTTTTTAGTGAAAGAAAAAGGGTCAAAAACGGGTAAAATCCGTAAATTAACCTATCCCCCATTTTGGCCGTTTTTGAAAATTCTAAAATCAACCATGGAAGTCATAGATATGCTCGTTAGATTTCCTAGGTACTATTACATGCTTCGATTCGATAAGGCTAGGCCACTTTATGCCATTTTTAGTGAAAGAAAAAGGATCAAAATCGAGTAAAATCCGTAAATTAACAAGGAAATTCACTTTACCACCATTTTGGCCGTTTTTGAAATTTCTAAAATCAACCATGGAAGTCGTAGATATGCTCGTTAGATTTCCTAGTAACTATTGCATACTTCGATTCGATAAGGCTAGGCCACTTTATGCCTTTTTTAGTGAAAGAAAAGGGTCAAAAACGGGTAAAATCCGTAAATTAACAAGGAAATTACCCCTATGTTGGCCGTTTTTGAAAATTCAAATATAAACCATGGAACTCGTAGATATGCTTGTTAGATTTCCTAGGAACTATTACATGCTTCTATTTGATAAGGCTAGGCCACTTTATGCCCTTTTTAGTGAAAGAAAAAGGGTCAAAAACGAGTAAAATCCGTAAATTAACAAGGAAATTCACTTTACCACCATTTTGGCCGTTTTTGAAATTTCTAAAATCAACCATGGAAGTCGTAGATATGCTCATTAGATTTCCTAGGAACTATTACATGCTTCGATTCGATAAGGCTAGGCCACTTTATGCCCTTTTTAGTGAAAGAAAAAGGATCAAAATCGAGTAAAATACGTAAATTAACAAGGAAATTACCCCCATGTTGGCCGTTTTTAAAAAATCTAATATAAACCATGGAAGTCGTAGATATGCTTGTTAGATTTCCTAGGAACTATTACATGCTTCGATTTGATAAGGCTAGGCCACTTTATGCCTTTTTTAGTGAAAGAAAAGGGTCAAAAACGGGTAAAATCCGTAAATTAACAAGGAAATTACCCCCCATGTTGGCCGTTTTTGAAAATTCAAATATAAACCATGGAACTCGTAGATATGCTTGTTAGATTTCCTAGGAACTATTACATGCTTCTATTTGATAAGGCTAGGCCACTTTATGCCCTTTTTAGTGAAAGAAAAAGGGTCAAAAACGAGTAAAATCCGTAAATTAACAAGGAAATTCACTTTACCACCATTTTGGCCGTATTTGAAATTTCTAAAATCAACCATGGAAGGGCCACTTTATGCCCTTTTTAGTGAAAGAAAAAGGATCAAAATCGAGTAAAATACGTAAATTAACAAGGAAATTACCCCCATGTTGGCCGTTTTTAAAAAATCTAATATAAACCATGGAAGTCGTAGATATGCTCGTTAGATTTCCTAGGAACTATTACATGCTTCGATATGATAAGGCTAGGCCACTTTATGCCTTTTTTAGTGAAAGAAAAGGGTCAAAAACGGGTAAAATCCGTAAATTAACAAGGAAATTACCCCCATGTTGGCCGTTTTTGAAAATTCAAATATAAACCATGGAACTCGTAGATATGCTTGATAGATTTCCTAGGAACTATTACATGCTTCTATTTGATAAGGCTAGGCCACTTTATGCCCTTTTTAGTGAAAGAAAAAGGGTCAAAAACGAGTAAAATCCGTAAATTAACCTATCCCCCATTTTGGCCGTTTTTGAAAATTCTAAAATCAACCATGGAAGTCATAGATATGCTCGTTAGATTTCCTAGGTACTATTACATGCTTCGATTCGATAAGGCTAGGCCACTTTATGCCATTTTTAGTGAAAGAAAAAGGATCAAAATCGAGTAAAATCCGTAAATTAACAAGGAAATTCACTTTACCACCATTTTGGCCATTTTTGAAATTTCTAAAATCAACCATGGAAGTCGTAGATATGCTCGTTAGATTTCCTAGTAACTATTGCATACTTCGATTCGATAAGGCTAGGCCACTTTATGCCTTTTTTAGTGAAAGAAAAGGGTCAAAAACGGGTAAAATCCGTAAATTAACAAGGAAATTACCCCCATGTTGGCCGTTTTTGAAAATTCAAATATAAACCATGGAACTCGTAGATATGCTTGTTAGATTTCCTAGGAACTATTACATGCTTCTATTTGATAAGGCTAGGCCACTTTATGCCCTTTTTAGTGAAAGAAAAAGGGTCAAAAACGAGTAAAATCCGTAAATTAACAAGGAAATTCACTTTACCACCATTTTGGCCGTTTTTGAAATTTCTAAAATCAACCATGGAAGTCGTAGATATGCTCATTAGATTTCCTAGGAACTATTACATGCTTCGATTCGATAAGGCTAGGCCACTTTATGCCCTTTTTAGTGAAAGAAAAAGGATCAAAATCGAGTAAAATACGTAAATTAACAAGGAAATTACCCCCATGTTGGCCGTTTTTAAAAAATCTAATATAAACCATGGAAGTCGTAGATATGCTTGTTAGATTTCCTAGGAACTATTACATGCTTCGATTTGATAAGGCTAGGCCACTTTATGCCTTTTTTAGTGAAAGAAAAGGGTCAAAAACGGGTAAAATCCGTAAATTAACAAGGAAATTACCCCCATGTTGGCCGTTTTTGAAAATTCAAATATAAACCATGGAACTCGTAGATATGCTTGTTAGATTTCCTAGGAACTATTACATGCTTCTATTTGATAAGGCTAGGCCACTTTATGCCCTTTTTAGTGAAAGAAAAAGGGTCAAAAACGAGTAAAATCCGTAAATTAACAAGGAAATTCACTTTACCACCATTTTGGCCGTATTTGAAATTTCTAAAATCAACCATGGAAGGGCCACTTTATGCCCTTTTTAGTGAAAGAAAAAGGATCAAAATCGAGTAAAATACGTAAATTAACAAGGAAATTACCCCCATGTTGGCCGTTTTTAAAAAATCTAATATAAACCATGGAAGTCGTAGATATGCTCGTTAGATTTCCTAGGAACTATTACATGCTTCGATATGATAAGGCTAGGCCACTTTATGCCTTTTTTAGTGAAAGAAAAGGGTCAAAAACGGGTAAAATCCGTAAATTAACAAGGAAATTACCCCCATGTTGGCCGTTTTTGAAAATTCAAATATAAACCATGGAACTTGTAGATATGCTTGATAGATTTCCTAGGAACTATTACATGCTTCTATTTCATAAGGCTAGGCCACTTTATGCCCTTTTTAGTGAAAGAAAAAGGGTCAAAAACGAGTAAAATCCGTTAATTAACAAGGAAATTCACTTTACCACCATTTTGGCCGTTTTTGAAATTTCTAAAATCAACCATGGATGTCGTAGATATGCTTATTAGATTTCCTAGGAACTATTACATGCTTCGATTCGATAAGGCTAGGCCACTTTATGCCCTTTTTAGTGAAAGAAAAAGGGTCAAAAACGAGTAAAATCCGTAAATTAACAAGGAAATTCACTTTACCACCATTTTGGCCGTTTTTGAAATTTCTAAAATCAACCATGGAAGTCGTAGATATGCTTATTAGATTTCCTAGGAACTATTACATGCTTCGATTCGATAAGGCTAGGCCACTTTATGCCCTTTTTAGTGAAAGAAAAAGGGTCAAAAACGAGTAAAATCCGTAAATTAACCTATCCCCCATTTTGGCCGTTTTTGAAAATTCTAAAATCAACCATGGAAGTCATAGATATGCTCGTTAGATTTCCTAGGTACTATTACATGCTTCGATTCGATAAGGCTAGGCCACTTTATGCCATTTTTAGTGAAAGAAAAAGGATCAAAATCGAGTAAAATCCGTAAATTAACAAGGAAATTCACTTTACCACCATTTTGGCCGTTTTTGAAATTTCTAAAATCAACCATGGAAGTCGTAGATATGCTCGTTAGATTTCCTAGTAACTATTGCATACTTCGATTCGATAAGGCTAGGCCACTTTATGCCTTTTTTAGTGAAAGAAAAGGGTCAAAAACGGGTAAAATCCGTAAATTAACAAGGAAATTACCCCCATGTTGGCCGTTTTTGAAAATTCAAATATAAACCATGGAACTCGTAGATATGCTTGTTAGATTTCCTAGGAACTATTACATGCTTCTATTTGATAAGGCTAGGCCACTTTATGCCCTTTTTAGTGAAAGAAAAAGGGTCAAAAACGAGTAAAATCCGTAAATTAACAAGGAAATTCACTTTACCACCATTTTGGCCGTTTTTGAAATTTCTAAAATCAACCATGGAAGTCGTAGATATGCTCATTAGATTTCCTAGGAACTATTACATGCTTCGATTCGATAAGGCTAGGCCACTTTATGCCCTTTTTAGTGAAAGAAAAAGGATCAAAATCGAGTAAAATACGTAAATTAACAAGGAAATTACCCCCATGTTGGCCGTTTTTAAAAAATCTAATATAAACCATGGAAGTCATAGATATGCTTGTTAGATTTCCTAGGAACTATTACATGCTTCGATTTGATAAGGCTATGCCACTTTATGCCTTTTTTAGTGAAAGAAAAGGGTCAAAAACGGGTAAAATCCGTAAATTAACAAGGAAATTACCCCCATGTTGGCCGTTTTTGAAAATTCAAATATAAACCATGGAACTCGTAGATATGCTTGTTAGATTTCCTAGGAACTATTACATGCTTCTATTTGATAAGGCTAGGCCACTTTATGCCCTTTTTAGTGAAAGAAAAAGGGTCAAAAACGAGTAAAATCCGTAAATTAACAAGGAAATTCACTTTACCACCATTTTGGCCGTATTTGAAATTTCTAAAATCAACCATGGAAGTCGTAGATATGCTCATTAGATTTCCTAGGAACTATTACATGCTTCGATTCGATAAGGCTAGGCCACTTTATGCCCTTTTTAGTGAAAGAAAAAGGATCAAAATCGAGTAAAATACGTAAATTGACAAGGAAATTACCCCCATGTTGGCCGTTTTTAAAAAATCTAATATAAACCATGAAAGTCGTAGATATGCTTGTTAGATTTCCTAGGAACTATTACATGCTTCGATTTGATAAGGCTAGGCCACTTTATGCCCTTTTTAGTGAAAGAAAAAGGGTCAAAAACGAGTAAAATCCGTAAATTAACCTATCCCCCATTTTGGCCGTTTTTGAAAATTCTAAAATCAACCATGGAAGTCATAGATATGCTCGTTAGATTTCCTAGGTACTATTACATGCTTCGATTCGATAAGGCTAGGCCACTTTATGCCCTTTTTAGTGAAAGAAAAAGGATCAAAATCGAGTAAAATCCGTAAATTAACAAGGAAATTCACTTTACCACCATTTTGGCCGTTTTTGAAATTTCTAAAATCAACCATGGAAGTCGTAGATATGCTCGTTAGATTTCCTAGTAACTATTGCATACTTCGATTCGATAAGGCTAGGCCACTTTATGCCTTTTTTAGTGAAAGAAAAGGGTCAAAAACGGGTAAAATCCGTAAATTAACAAGGAAATTACCCCCATGTTGGCCGTTTTTGAAAATTCTAATATAAAAAATGGAAGTCGTAGATATGCTTGTTAGATTTCCTAGGAACTATTACATGCTTCGATTTGATAATGCTAGGCCACTTTATGCCCTTTTTAGTGAAAGAAAAAGGGTCAAAAACGAGTAAAATCCGTAAATTAACAAGGAAATTCACTTTACCACCATTTTGGCCGTTTTTGAAATTTCTAAAATCAACCATGGAAGTCGTAGATATGCTCATTAGATTTCCTAGGAACTATTACATGCTTCGATTCGATAAGGCTAGGCCACTTTATGCCCTTTTTAGTGAAAGAAAAATGATCAAAATCGAGTAAAATCCGTAAATTAACAAGGAAATTACCCCTATGTTGGCTGTTTTTGAAAATTCTAATATAGACCATTAAAGTCGTAGATATGTTTGTTAGATTTCCTAGGAACTATTACATGCTTCGATTCGATAAGGCTAGGCCACTTTATGCCTTTTTTAGTGAAAGAAAAAGGATCAAAATCGAGTAAAATCCGTTAATTAACAAGGAAATTCACTTTACCACCATTTTGGCCGTTTTTGAAATTTCTAAAATCAACCATGGATGTCGTAGATATGCTTGATAGATTTCCTAGGAACTATTACATGCTTCTATTTCATAAGGCTAGGCCACTTTATGCCCTTTTTAGTGAAAGAAAAAGGGTCAAAAACGAGTAAAATCCGTTAATTAACAAGGAAATTCACTTTACCACCATTTTGGCCGTTTTTGAAATTTCTAAAATCAACCATGGATGTCGTAGATATGCTTATTAGATTTCCTAGGAACTATTACATGCTTCGATTCGATAAGGCTAGGCCACTTTATGCCCTTTTTAGTGAAAGAAAAAGGGTCAAAAACGAGTAAAATCCGTAAATTAACAAGGAAATTCACTTTACCACCATTTTGGCCGTTTTTGAAATTTCTAAAATCAACCATGGAAGTCGTAGATATGCTTATTAGATTTCCTAGGAACTATTACATGCTTCGATTCGATAAGGCTAGGCCACTTTATGCCCTTTTTAGTGAAAGAAAAAGGGTCAAAAACGAGTAAAATCCGTAAATTAACCTATCCCCCATTTTGGCCGTTTTTGAAAATTCTAAAATCAACCATGGAAGTCATAGATATGCTCGTTAGATTTCCTAGGTACTATTACATGCTTCGATTCGATAAGGCTAGGCCACTTTATGCCATTTTTAGTGAAAGAAAAAGGATCAAAATCGAGTAAAATCCGTAAATTAACAAGGAAATTCACTTTACCACCATTTTGGCCGTTTTTGAAATTTCTAAAATCAACCATGGAAGTCGTAGATATGCTCGTTAGATTTCCTAGTAACTATTGCATACTTCGATTCGATAAGGCTAGGCCACTTTATGCCTTTTTTAGTGAAAGAAAAGGGTCAAAAACGGGTAAAATCCGTAAATTAACAAGGAAATTACCCCCATGTTGGCCGTTTTTGAAAATTCAAATATAAACCATGGAACTCGTAGATATGCTTGTTAGATTTCCTAGGAACTATTACATGCTTCTATTTGATAAGGCTAGGCCACTTTATGCCCTTTTTAGTGAAAGAAAAAGGGTCAAAAACGAGTAAAATCCGTAAATTAACAAGGAAATTCACTTTACCACCATTTTGGCCGTTTTTGAAATTTCTAAAATCAACCATGGAAGTCGTAGATATGCTCATTAGATTTCCTAGGAACTATTACATGCTTCGATTCGATAAGGCTAGGCCACTTTATGCCCTTTTTAGTGAAAGAAAAAGGATCAAAATCGAGTAAAATACGTAAATTAACAAGGAAATTACCCCCATGTTGGCCGTTTTTAAAAAATCTAATATAAACCATGGAAGTCATAGATATGCTTGTTAGATTTCCTAGGAACTATTACATGCTTCGATTTGATAAGGCTATGCCACTTTATGCCTTTTTTAGTGAAAGAAAAGGGTCAAAAACGGGTAAAATCCGTAAATTAACAAGGAAATTACCCCCATGTTGGCCGTTTTTGAAAATTCAAATATAAACCATGGAACTCGTAGATATGCTTGTTAGATTTCCTAGGAACTATTACATGCTTCTATTTGATAAGGCTAGGCCACTTTATGCCCTTTTTAGTGAAAGAAAAAGGGTCAAAAACGAGTAAAATCCGTAAATTAACAAGGAAATTCACTTTACCACCATTTTGGCCGTATTTGAAATTTCTAAAATCAACCATGGAAGTCGTAGATATGCTCATTAGATTTCCTAGGAACTATTACATGCTTCGATTCGATAAGGCTAGGCCACTTTATGCCCTTTTTAGTGAAAGAAAAAGGATCAAAATCGAGTAAAATACGTAAATTGACAAGGAAATTACCCCCATGTTGGCCGTTTTTAAAAAATCTAATATAAACCATGAAAGTCGTAGATATGCTTGTTAGATTTCCTAGGAACTATTACATGCTTCGATTTGATAAGGCTAGGCCACTTTATGCCCTTTTTAGTGAAAGAAAAAGGGTCAAAAACGAGTAAAATCCGTAAATTAACCTATCCCCCATTTTGGCCGTTTTTGAAAATTCTAAAATCAACCATCGAAGTCATAGATATGCTCGTTAGATTTCCTAGGTACTATTACATGCTTCGATTCGATAAGGCTAGGCCACTTTATGCCCTTTTTAGTGAAAGAAAAAGGATCAAAATCGAGTAAAATCCGTAAATTAACAAGGAAATTCACTTTACCACCATTTTGGCCGTTTTTGAAATTTCTAAAATCAACCATGGAAGTCGTAGATATGCTCGTTAGATTTCCTAGTAACTATTGCATACTTCGATTCGATAAGGCTAGGCCACTTTATGCCTTTTTTAGTGAAAGAAAAGGGTCAAAAACGGGTAAAATCCGTAAATTAACAAGGAAATTACCCCCATGTTGGCCGTTTTTGAAAATTCTAATATAAAAAATGGAAGTCGTAGATATGCTTGTTAGATTTCCTAGGAACTATTACATGCTTCGATTTGATAATGCTAGGCCACTTTATGCCCTTTTTAGTGAAAGAAAAAGGGTCAAAAACGAGTAAAATCCGTAAATTAACAAGGAAATTCACTTTACCACCATTTTGGCCGTTTTTGAAATTTCTAAAATCAACCATGGAAGTCGTAGATATGCTCATTAGATTTCCTAGGAACTATTACATGCTTCGATTCGATAAGGCTAGGCCACTTTATGCCCTTTTTAGTGAAAGAAAAATGATCAAAATCGAGTAAAATCCGTAAATTAACAAGGAAATTACCCCTATGTTGGCTGTTTTTGAAAATTCTAATATAGACCATTAAAGTCGTAGATATGTTTGTTAGATTTCCTAGGAACTATTACATGCTTCGATTCGATAAGGCTAGGCCACTTTATGCCTTTTTTAGTGAAAGAAAAAGGATCAAAATCGAGTAAAATCCGTAAATTAACAAGGAAATTCATTTTACCACCATTTTGGCCGTTTTTGAAAATTCTAATATAAACCTTGGAAGTCGTAGATATGCTTGTTAGATTTCCTAGGAACTATTACATGCTTCGATTCGATAAGGCTAGGCCACTTTATGCCTTTATTAGTGAAAGAAAAGGGTCAAAAACGAGTAAAATCCGTAAATTAACAAGGAAATTACCCCCTTGTTGGCCGTTTTTGAAAATTCTAATATAAACCATTGAAGTCATAGATATGCCGGTTAGATTTCCTAGGAACTATTACATGCTTCGATTCGATAAGGCTAGGCCACTTTATGCCTTTTTTAGTGAAAGAAAAGGGTCAAAAACGGGTAAAATCCGTAAATTAACAAGGAAATTACCCCCATGTTGGCCGTTTTTAAAAAATCTAATATAAACCATGGAAGTCGTAGATATGCTTGTTAGATTTCCTAGGAACTATTACATGCTTCGATATGATAAGGCTAGGCCACTTTATGCCTTTTTTAGTGAAAGAAAAGGGTCAAAAACGGGTAAAATCCGTAAATTAACAAGGAAATTACCCCCATGTTGGCCGTTTTTGAAAATTCAAATATAAACCTTGGAACTCGTAGATATGCTTGATAGATTTCCTAGGAACTATTACATGCTTCTATTTGATAAGGCTAGGCCACTTTATGCCCTTTTTAGTGAAAGAAAAAGGGTCAAAAACGAGTAAAATCCGTAAATTAACAAGGAAATTCACTTTACCACCATTTTAGCCGTTTTTGAAATTTCTAAAATCAACCATGGAAGTCGTAGATATGCTTATTAGATTTCCTAGGAACTATTACATGCTTCGATTCGATAAGGCTAGGCCACTTTATGCCCTTTTTAGTGAAAGAAAAAGGGTCAAAAACGAGTAAAATCCGTAAATTAACAAGGAAATTCACTTTACCACCATTTTGGCCGTTTTTGAAATTTCTAAAATCAACCATGGATGTCGTAGATATGCTTATTAGATTTCCTAGGAACTATTACATGCTTCGATTCGATAAGGCTAGGCCACTTTATGCCCTTTTTAGTGAAAGAAAAAGGGTCAAAAACGAGTAAAATCCGTAAATTAACCTATCCCCCATTTTGGCCGTTTTTGAAAATTCTAAAATCAACCATGGAAGTCATAGATATGCTTGTTAGATTTCCTACGTACTATTACATGCTTCGATTCGATAAGGCTAGGCCACTTTATGCCCTTTTTAGTGAAAGAAAAAGGATCAAAATCGAGTAAAATCCGTAAATTAACAAGGAAATTCACTTTACCACCATTTTGGCCGTTTTTGAAATTTCTAAAATCAACCATGGAAGTCGTAGATATGCTCGTTAGATTTCCTAGTAACTATTGCATACTTCGATTCGATAAGGCTAGGCCACTTTATGCCTTTTTTAGTGAAAGAAAAGGGTCAAAAACGGGTAAAATCCGTAAATTAACAAGGAAATTACCCCCATGTTGGCCGTTTTTGAAAATTCAAATATAAACCATGGAACTCGTAGATATGCTTGTTAGATTTCCTAGGAACTATTACATGCTTCTATTTGATAAGGCTACGCCACTTTATGCCCTTTTTAGTGAAAGAAAAAGGGTCAAAAACGAGTAAAATCCGTAAATTAACAAGGAAATTCACTTTACCACCATTTTGGCCGTTTTTGAAATTTCTAAAATCAACCATGGAAGTCGTAGATATGCTCATTAGATTTCCTAGGAACTATTACATGCTTCGATTCGATAAGGCTAGGCCACTTTATGCCCTTTTTAGTGAAACAAAAAGGATCAAAATCGAGTAAAATACGTAAATTAACAAGGAAATTACCCCCATGTTGGCTTTTTTAAAAAATCTAATATAAACCATGGAAGTTGTAGATATGCTTGTTAGATTTCCTAGGAACTATTACATGCTTCGATTTGATAAGGCTAGACCACTTTATGCCCTTTTTAGTGAAAGAAAAAGGGTCAAAAACGAGTAAAATCCGTAAATTAACCTATCCCCCATTTTGGCCGTTTTTGAAAATTCTAAAATCAACCATGGAAGTCATAGATATGCTCGTTAGATTTCCTAGGTACTATTACATGCTTCGATTCGATAAGGCTAGGCCACTTTATGCCCTTTTTAGTGAAAGAAAAAGGATCAAAATCGAGTAAAATCCGTAAATTAACAAGGAAATTCACTTTACCACCATTTTGGCCGTTTTTGAAATTTCTAAAATCAACCATGGAAGTCGTAGATATGCTCGTTAGATTTCCTAGTAACTATTGCATACTTCGATTCGATAAGGCTAGGCCACTTTATGCCTTTTTTAGTGAAAGAAAAGGGTCAAAAACGGGTAAAATCCGTAAATTAACAAGGAAATTACCCCCATGTTGGCCGTTTTTGAAAATTCTAATATAAAAAATGGAAGTCGTAGATATGCTTGTTAGATTTCCTAGGAACTATTACATGCTTCGATTTGATAATGCTAGGCCACTTTATGCCCTTTTTAGTGAAAGAAAAAGGGTCAAAAACGAGTAAAATCCGTAAATTAACAAGGAAATTCACTTTACCACCATTTTGGCCGTTTTTGAAATTTCTAAAATCAACCATGGAAGTCGTAGATATGCTCATTAGATTTCCTAGGAACTATTACATGCTTCGATTCGATAAGGCTAGGCCACTTTATGCCCTTTTTAGTGAAAGAAAAATGATCAAAATCGAGTAAAATCCGTAAATTAACAAGGAAATTACCCCTATGTTGGCTGTTTTTGAAAATTCTAATATAGACCATTAAAGTCGTAGATATGTTTGTTAGATTTCCTAGGAACTATTACATGCTTCGATTCGATAAGGCTAGGCCACTTTATGCCTTTTTTAGTGAAAGAAAAAGGATCAAAATCGAGTAAAATCCGTAAATTAACAAGGAAATTCATTTTACCACCATTTTGGCCGTTTTTGAAAATTCTAATATAAACCTTGGAAGTCGTAGATATGCTTGTTAGATTTCCTAGGAACTATTACATGCTTCGATTCGATAAGGCTAGGCCACTTTATGCCTTTATTAGTGAAAGAAAAGGGTCAAAAACGAGTAAAATCCGTAAATTAACAAGGAAATTACCCCCTTGTTGGCCGTTTTTGAAAATTCTAATATAAACCATTGAAGTCATAGATATGCTGGTTAGATTTCCTAGGAACTATTACATGCTTCGATTCGATAAGGCTAGGCCACTTTATGCCTTTTTTAGTGAAAGAAAAGGGTCAAAAACGGGTAAAATCCGTAAATTAACAAGGAAATTACCCCCATGTTGGCCGTTTTTAAAAAATCTAATATAAACCATGGAAGTCGTAGATATGCTTGTTAGATTTCCTAGGAACTATTACATGCTTCGATATGATAAGGCTAGGCCACTTTATGCCTTTTTTAGTGAAAGAAAAGGGTCAAAAACGGGTAAAATCCGTAAATTAACAAGGAAATTACCCCCATGTTGGCCGTTTTTGAATATTCAAATATAAACCATGGAACTCGTAGATATGCTTGATAGATTTCCTAGGAACTATTACATGCTTCTATTTGATAAGGCTAGGCCACTTTATGCCCTTTTTAGTGAAAGAAAAAGGGTCAAAAACGAGTAAAATCCGTAAATTAACAAGGAAATTCACTTTACCACCATTTTGGCCGTTTTTGAAATTTCTAAAATCAACCATGGAAGTCGTAGATATGCTCATTAGATTTCCTAGGAACTATTACATGCTTCGATTCGATAAGGCTAGGCCACTTTATGCCCTTTTTAGTGAAACAAAAAGGATCAAAATCGAGTAAAATACGTAAATTAACAAGGAAATTACCCCCATGTTGGCTTTTTTAAAAAATCTAATATAAACCATGGAAGTTGTAGATATGCTTGTTAGATTTCCTAGGAACTATTACATGCTTCGATTTGATAAGGCTAGACCACTTTATGCCCTTTTTAGTGAAAGAAAAAGGGTCAAAAACGAGTAAAATCCGTAAATTAACCTATCCCCCATTTTGGCCGTTTTTGAAAATTCTAAAATCAACCATGGAAGTCATAGATATGCTCGTTAGATTTCCTAGGTACTATTACATGCTTCGATTCGATAAGGCTAGGCCACTTTATGCCCTTTTTAGTGAAAGAAAAAGGATCAAAATCGAGTAAAATCCGTAAATTAACAAGGAAATTCACTTTACCACCATTTTGGCCGTTTTTGAAATTTCTAAAATCAACCATGGAAGTCGTAGATATGCTCGTTAGATTTCCTAGTAACTATTGCATACTTCGATTCGATAAGGCTAGGCCACTTTATGCCTTTTTTAGTGAAAGAAAAGGGTCAAAAACGGGTAAAATCCGTAAATTAACAAGGAAATTACCCCCATGTTGGCCGTTTTTGAAAATTCTAATATAAAAAATGGAAGTCGTAGATATGCTTGTTAGATTTCCTAGGAACTATTACATGCTTCGATTTGATAATGCTAGGCCACTTTATGCCCTTTTTAGTGAAAGAAAAAGGGTCAAAAACGAGTAAAATCCGTAAATTAACAAGGAAATTCACTTTACCACCATTTTGGCCGTTTTTGAAATTTCTAAAATCAACCATGGAAGTCGTAGATATGCTCATTAGATTTCCTAGGAACTATTACATGCTTCGATTCGATAAGGCTAGGCCACTTTATGCCCTTTTTAGTGAAAGAAAAATGATCAAAATCGAGTAAAATCCGTAAATTAACAAGGAAATTACCCCTATGTTGGCTGTTTTTGAAAATTCTAATATAGACCATTAAAGTCGTAGATATGTTTGTTAGATATCCTAGGAACTATTACATGCTTCGATTCGATAAGGCTAGGCCACTTTATGCCTTTTTTAGTGAAAGAAAAAGGATCAAAATCGAGTAAAATCCGTAAATTAACAAGGAAATTCATTTTACCACCATTTTGGCCGTTTTTGAAAATTCTAATATAAACCTTGGAAGTCGTAGATATGCTTGTTAGATTTCCTAGGAACTATTACATGCTTCGATTCGATAAGGCTAGGCCACTTTATGCCTTTATTAGTGAAAGAAAAGGGTCAAAAACGAGTAAAATCCGTAAATTAACAAGGAAATTACCCCCTTGTTGGCCGTTTTTGAAAATTCTAATATAAACCATTGAATATGCTGGTTAGATTTCCTAGGAACTATTACATGCTTCGATTCGATAAGGCTAGGCCACTTTATGCCTTTTTTAGTGAAAGAAAAGGGTCAAAAACGGGTAAAATCCGTAAATTAACAAGGAAATTACCCCCATGTTGGCCGTTTTTAAAAAATCTAATATAAACCATGGAAGTCGTAGATATGCTTGTTAGATTTCCTAGGAACTATTACATGCTTCGATATGATAAGGCTAGGCCACTTTATGCCTTTTTTAGTGAAAGAAAAGGGTCAAAAACGGGTAAAATCCGTAAATTAACAAGGAAATTACCCCCATGTTGGCCGTTTTTGAAAATTCAAATATAAACCATGGAACTCGTAGATATGCTTGATAGATTTCCTAGGAACTATTACATGCTTCTATTTGATAAGGCTAGGCCACTTTATGCCCTTTTTAGTGAAAGAAAAAGGGTCAAAAACGAGTAAAATCCGTAAATTAACAAGGAAATTCACTTTACCACCATTTTGGCCGTTTTTGAAATTTCTAAAATCAACCATGGAAGTCGTAGATATGCTTATAAGATTTCCTAGGAACTATTACATGCTTCGATTCGATAAGGCTAGGCCACTTTATGCCCTTTTTAGTGAAAGAAAAAGGGTCAAAAACGAGTAAAATCCGTAAATTAACAAGGAAATTCACTTTACCACCATTTTCGCCGTTTTTGAAATTTCTAAAATCAACCATGGAAGTCGTAGATATGCTTATTAGATTTCCTAGGAACTATTACATGCTTCGATTCGATAAGGCTAGGCCACTTTATGCCCTTTTTAGTGAAAGAAAAAGGGTCAAAAACGAGTAAAATCCGTAAATTAACCTATCCCCCATTTTGACCGTTTTTGAAAATTCTAAAATCAGCCATGGAAGTCATAGATATGCTTGTTAGATTTCCTAGGTACTATTACATGCTTCGATTCGATAAGGCTAGGCCACTTTATGCCTTTATTAGTGAAAGAAAAAGGGTCAAAAACGGGTAAAATCCGTAAATTAACAAGGAAATTCACTTTACCACCATTTTGGCCGTTTTTGAAATTTCTAAAATCAACCATGGAAGTCGTAGATATGCTCGTTAGATTTCCTAGTAACTATTGCATACTTCGATTCGATAAGGCTAGGCCACTTTACGCCTTTTTTAGTGAAAGAAAAGGGTCAAAAACGGGTAAAATCCGTAAATTAACAAGGAAATTACCCCCATGTTGGCCGTTTTTGAAAATTCAAATATAAACCATGCAACTCGTAGATATGCTTGTTAGATTTCCTAGGAACTATTACATGCTTCTATTTGATAAGGCTACGCCACTTTATGCCCTTTTTAGTGAAAGAAAAAGGGTCAAAAACGAGTAAAATCCGTAAATTAACAAGGAAATTCACTTTACCACCATTTTGGCCGTTTTTGAAATTTCTAAAATCAACCATGGAAGTCGTAGATATGCTCATTAGATTTCCTAGGAACTATTACATGCTTCGATTCGATAAGGCTAGGCCACTTTATGCCCTTTTTAGTGAAACAAAAAGGATCAAAATCGAGTAAAATACGTAAATTAACAAGGAAATTACCCCCATGTTGGCTTTTTTAAAAAATCTAATATAAACCATGGAAGTTGTAGATATGCTTGTTAGATTTCCTAGGAACTATTACATGCTTCGATTTGATAAGGCTAGACCACTTTATGCCCTTTTTAGTGAAAGAAAAAGGGTCAAAAACGAGTAAAATCCGTAAATTAACCTATCCCCCATTTTGGCCGTTTTTGAAAATTCTAAAATCAACCATGGAAGTCATAGATATGCTCGTTAGATTTCCTAGGTACTATTACATGCTTCGATTCGATAAGGCTAGGCCACTTTATGCCCTTTTTAGTGAAAGAAAAAGGATCAAAATCGAGTAAAATCCGTAAATTAACAAGGAAATTCACTTTACCACCATTTTGGCCGTTTTTGAAATTTCTAAAATCAACCATGGAAGTCGTAGATATGCTCGTTAGATTTCCTAGTAACTATTGCATACTTCGATTCGATAAGGCTAGGCCACTTTATGCCTTTTTTAGTGAAAGAAAAGGGTCAAAAACGGGTAAAATCCGTAAATTAACAAGGAAATTACCCCCATGTTGGCCGTTTTTGAAAATTCTAATATAAAAAATGAAAGTCGTAGATATGCTTGTTAGATTTCCTAGGAACTATTACATGCTTCGATTTGATAATGCTAGGCCACTTTATGCCCTTTTTAGTGAAAGAAAAAGGGTCAAAAACGAGTAAAATCCGTAAATTAACAAGGAAATTCACTTTACCACCATTTTGGCCGTTTTTGAAATTTCTAAAATCAACCATGGAAGTCGTAGATATGCTCATTAGATTTCCTAGGAACTATTACATGCTTCGATTCGATAAGGCTAGGCCACTTTATGCCCTTTTTAGTGAAAGAAAAATGATCAAAATCGAGTAAAATCCGTAAATTAACAACGAAATTACCCCTATGTTGGCTGTTTTTGAAAATTCTAATATAGACCATTAAAGTCGTAGATATGTTTGTTAGATTTCCTAGGAACTATTACATGCTTCGATTCGATAAGGCTAGGCCACTTTATGCCTTTTTTAGTGAAAGAAAAAGGATCAAAATCGAGTAAAATCCGTAAATTAACAAGGAAATTCATTTTACCACCATTTTGGCCGTTTTTGAAAATTCTAATATAAACCTTGGAAGTCGTAGATATGCTTGTTAGATTTCCTAGGAACTATTACATGCTTCGATTTGATAAGGGTAGGCCACTTTATGCCTTTATTAGTGAAAGAAAAGGGTCAAAAACGAGTAAAATCCGTAAATTAACAAGGAAATTACCCCCTTGTTGGCCGTTTTTGAAAATTCTAATATAAACCATTGAAGTCATAGATATGCTGGTTAGATTTCCTAGGAACTATTACATGCTTCGATTCGATAAGGCTAGGCCACTTTATGCCTTTTTTAGTGAAAGAAAAGGGTCAAAAACGGGTAAAATCCGTAAATTAACAAGGAAATTACCCCCATGTTGGCCGTTATTAAAAATTCTAATATAAAACATGGTAGTCGTAGATATGCTTGTTAGATTTCCTAGGAACTATTACATGCTTCGATTCGATAAGGCTAGGCCACTTTATGCCTTTATTAGTGAAAGAAAAGTGTCAAAAACGAGTAAAATCCGTAAATTAACAAGGAAATTACCCCCATGTTGGCGGTTTTTGAAAATTCTAATATAAAAAATGGAAGTCGTAGATATGCTTGTTAGATTTCCTAGGAACTATTACATGCTTCGATTCGATAAGGCTAGGCCACTTTATGCCTTTATTAGTGAAAGAAAAGGGTCAAAAACGAGTAAAATCCGTAAATTAACAAGGAAATTACCCCCATGTTGGCCGTTTTTGAAAATTCTAATATAAAAAATGGAAGTCGTAGATATGCTTGTTAGATTTCCTAGGAACTATTACATGCTTCGATTCGATAAGGCTAGGCCACTTTATGCCTTTTTTAGTGAAAGAAAAAGAGTCAAAAACGAGTAAAATCCGTAAATTAAAAGGAAATTACCCCCATGTTGGCCGTTTTTGAAAAATCTAATATAAACCATGGAAGTCGTAGATATGCTTGTTAGATTTCCTAGGAACTATTACATGTTTCGATTTGATAAGGCTATGCCACTTTATGCTCTTTTTAGTGAGAGAAAAAGGGTCAAAAACGAGTAAAATACGTAAATTAATAAGGAAATTCACTTTACCACCATTTTGACCGTTTTTGAAATTTCTAAAATCAACCACGGAAGTCGTAGATATGCTCATTAGATTTCCTAGGAACTATTACATGCTTCGATTCGATAAGGCTAGGCCACTTTATGCCCTTTTTAGTGAAAGAAAAAGGGTCAAAAACGAGTAAAATTCGTAAATTAACAAGGAAATTCACTTTACCACCATTATGGCCGTTTTTGAAATTTCTAAAATCAACCATGGAAGTCGTAGATATGCTCATTAGATTTCCTAGGAACTATTACATGCTTCGATTCGATAAGGGTAGGCCACCTTATGCCTTTTTTAGTGAAAGAAAAGGGTCAAAAACGAGTAAAATCCGTAAATTAACAAGGAAATTACCCCCATGTTGGCCGTTTTTGAAAAATCTAATATAAACCATGGAAGTCGTAGATATGCTTGTTAGATTTCCTAGGAACTATTACATGCTTCGATTTGATAAGGCTATGCCACTTTATGCCCTTTTTAGTGAGAGAAAAAGGGTCAAAAACGAGTAAAATCCGTAAATTAACAAGGAAATTCACTTTACCACCATTTTGACCGTTTTTGAAATTTCTAAAATCAACCACGGAAGTCGTAGATATGCTCATTAGATTTCCTAGGAACTATTACATGCTTCGATTCGATAAGGCTAGGCCACTTTATGCCCTTTTTAGTGAAAGAAAAAGGATCAAAATCGAGTAAAATCCGTAAATTAACAAGGAAATTACCCCCATGTTCGCCGTTTTTGAAAATTCTAATATAAACCATGGAAATCGTAGATATGCTTGTTAGATTTCCTAGGAACTATTACATGCTTCGATTTGATAAGGCTATGCCACTTTATGCCCTTTTTAGTGAGAGAAAAAGGGTCAAAAACGAGTAAAATCCGTAAATTAACAAGGAAATTCACTTTACCACCATTTTGACCGTTTTTGAAATTTCTAAAATCAACCACGGAAGTCGTAGATATGCTCATTAGATTTCCTAGGAACTATTACATGCTTCGATTCGATAAGGCTAGGCCACTTTATGCCCTTTTTAGTGAAAGAAAAAGGATCAAAATCGAGTAAAATCCGTAAATTAACAAGGAAATTACCCCCATGTTCGCCGTTTTTGAAAATTCTAATATAAACCATGGAAGTCGTAGATATGCTTGTTAGATTTCCTTTGAACTATTACATGCTTCGATTTGATAAGGCTAGGCCACTTTATGCCCTTTTTAGTGAAAGAAAAAGGGTCAAAAACGAGTAAAATTCGTAAATTAACAAGGAAATTCACTTTACCACCATTATGACCGTTTTTGTAATTTCTAAAATCAACCATGGAAGTCGTAGATATGCTCATTAGATTTCCTAGGAACTATTACATGCTTCGATTCGATAAGGCTAGGCCACTTTATGCCCTTTTTAGTGAAAGAAAAAGGATCAAAATCGAGTAAAATCCGTAAATTAACAAGGAAATTACCCCCATGTTCGCCGTTTTTGAAAATTCTAATATAAACCATGGAAGTCGTAGATATGCTTGTTAGATTTCCTTTGAACTATTACATGCTTCGATTTGATAAGGCTAGGCCACTTTATGCCCTTTTTAGTGAAAGAAAAAGGGTCAAAAGCGAGTAAAATCCGTAAATTAACAAGGAAATTCACTTTACCACCATTTTGACCGTTTTTGAAATTTCTAAAATCAACCACGGAAGTCGTAGATATGCTCATTAGATTTCCTAGGAACTATTATATGCTTCGATTCGATAAGGCTAGGCCACTTTATGCCCTTTTTAGTGAAAGAAAAAGGATCAAAATCGAGTAAAATCCGTAAATTAACAAGGAAATTACCCCCATGTTCGCCGTTTTTGAAAATTCTAATATAAACCATGGAAGTCGTAGATATGCTTGTTAGATTTCCTTTGAACTATTACATGCTTCGATTTGATAAGGCTAGGCCACTTTATGCCCTTTTTAGTGAAAGAAAAAGGGTCAAAAACGAGTAAAATTCGTAAATTAACAAGGAAATTCACTTTACCACCATTTTGACCGTTTTTGAAATTTCTAAAATCAACCACGGAAGTCGTAGATATGCTCATTAGATTTCCTAGGAACTATTACATGCTTCGATTCGATAAGGCTAGGCCACTTTATGCCCTTTTTAGTGAAAGAAAAAGGATCAAAATCGAGTAAAATCCGTAAATTAACAAGGAAATTACCCCCATGTTCGCCGTTTTTGAAAACTCTAATATAAACCATGGAAGTCGTAGATATGCTTGTTAGATTTCCTTTGAACTATTACATGCTTCGATTTGATAAGGCTAGGCCACTTTATGCCCTTTTTAGTGAAAGAAAAAGGGTCAAAAACGAGTAAAATTCGTAAATTAACAAGGAAATTCACTTTACCACCATTATGACCGTTTTTGTAATTTCTAAAATCAACCATGGAAGTCGTAGATATGCTCATTAGATTTCCTAGGAACTATTACATGCTTCGATTCGATAAGGCTAGGCCACTTTATGCCCTTTTTAGTGAAAGAAAAAGGATCAAAATCGAGTAAAATCCGTAAATTAACAAGGAAATTACCCCCATGTTGGCCGTTTTTGAAAATTCTAATATAAAAAATGGAAGTCGTAGATATGCTTGTTAGATTTCCTAGGAACTATTACATGCTTCGATTCGATAAGGCTAGGCCACTTTATGCCTTTATTAGTGAAAGAAAAGGGTCAAAAACGAGTAAAATCCGTAAATTAACAAGGAAATTACCCCCATGTTGGCCGTTTTTGAAAATTCTAATATAAAAAATGGAAGTCGTAGATATGCTTGTTAGATTTCCTAGGAACTATTACATGCTTCGATTCGATAAGGCTAGGCCACTTTATGCCTTTTTTAGTGAAAGAAAAAGGGTCAAAAACGAGTAAAATCCGTAAATTAAAAGGAAATTACCCCCATGTTGGCCGTTTTTGAAAAATCTAATATAAACCATGGAAGTCGTAGATATGCTTGTTAGATTTCCTAGGAACTATTACATGTTTCGATTTGATAAGGCTATGCCACTTTATGCTCTTTTTAGTGAGAGAAAAAGGGTCAAAAACGAGTAAAATCCGTAAATTAATAAGGAAATTCACTTTACCACCATTTTGACCGTTTTTGAAATTTCTAAAATCAACCACGGAAGTCGTAGATATGCTCATTAGATTTCCTAGGAACTATTACATGCTTCGATTCGATAAGGCTAGGCCACTTTATGCCCTTTTTAGTGAAAGAAAAAGGGTCAAAAACGAGTAAAATTCGTAAATTAACAAGGAAATTCACTTTACCACCATTATGGCCGTTTTTGAAATTTCTAAAATCAACCATGGAAGTCGTAGATATGCTCATTAGATTTCCTAGGAACTATTACATGCTTCGATTCGATAAGGCTAGGCAACCTTATGCCTTTTTTAGTGAAAGAAAAGGGTCAAAAACGAGTAAAATCCGTAAATTAACAAGGAAATTACCCCCATGTTGGCCGTTTTTGAAAAATCTAATATAAACCATGGAAGTCGTAGATATGCTTGTTAGATTTCCTAGGAACTATTACATGCTTCGATTTGATAAGGCTATGCCACTTTATGCCCTTTTTAGTGAGAGAAAAAGGGTCAAAAACGAGTAAAATCCGTAAATTAACAAGGAAATTCACTTTACCACCATTTTGACCGTTTTTGAAATTTCTAAAATCAACCACGGAAGTCGTAGATATGCTCATTAGATTTCCTAGGAACTATTACATGCTTCGATTCGATAAGGCTAGGCCACTTTATGCCCTTTTTAGTGAAAGAAAAAGGATCAAAATCGAGTAAAATCCGTAAATTAACAAGGAAATTACCCCCATGTTCGCCGTTTTTGAAAACTCTAATATAAACCATGGAAGTCGTAGATATGCTTGTTAGATTTCCTTTGAACTATTACATGCTTCGATTTGATAAGGCTAGGCCACTTTATGCCCTTTTTAGTGAAAGAAAAAGGGTCAAAAACGAGTAAAATTCGTAAATTAACAAGGAAATTCACTTTACCACCATTATGGCCGTTTTTGAAATTTCTAAAATCAACCATGGAAATCGTAGATATGCTCATTAGATTTCCTAGGAACTATTACATGCTTCGATTCGATAAGGCTAGGCCACTTTATGCCTTTTTTAGTGAAAGAAAAGGGTCAAAAACGAGTAAAATCCGTAAATTAACAAGGAAATTACCACCCATGTTGGCCGTTTTTGAAAATTCTAATATAAACCATGGAAGTCGTAGATATGCTTGTTAGATTTCCTTTGAACTATTACATGCTTCGATTTGATAAGGCTAGGCCACTTTTTGCCCTTTTTAGTGAAAGAAAAAGGGTCAAAAACGAGTAAAATCCGTAAATTAACAAGGAAATTCACTTTACCACCATTTTGGCCATTTTTGAAATTTCTAAAATCAACCATGGAAGTCGTAGATATGCTCATTAGATTTGCTAGTAACTCTTACATATTTCGATTCGATAAGGCTAGGCCACTTTATGCCTTTTTTAGTGAAAGAAAAAGGGTCAAAAACGAGTAAAATCCGTAAATTAACAAGGAAATTCATTTTACCACCATTTTGGCCGTTTTTGAAAATTCTAATATAAACCATGGAAGTCGTAGATATGCTTGTTAGATTTCCTAGGAACTATTACATGCTTCGATTCGATAAGCCTAGGCCACTTTATGCCTTTATTAGTGAAAGAAAAAGGGTCAAAAACGGGTAAAATCCGTAAATTAACAAGGAAATTCACTTTACCACCATTTTGGCCATTTTTGAAATTTCTAAAATCAACCATGGAAGTTGTAGATATGCTCATTAGATTTCCTAGGAACTATTACATGCTTCGATTCGATAAGGCTAGGCCACTTTATGCCCTTTTTAGTGAAAGAAAAAGGTCAAAAACGAGTAAAATCCGTAAATTAACAAGGAAATTCATTTTACCACCATTTTGGCCGTTTTTGAAAATTCTAATATAAACCATGGAAGTCGTAGATATGCTTGTTAGATTTCCTAGGAACTATTACATGCTTCGATTCGATAAGGCTAGGCCACTTTATGCCTTTATTAGTGAAAGAAAAAGGGTCAAAAACGGGTAAAATCCGTAAATTAACAAGGAAATTCACTTTACCACCATTTTGGCCGTTTTTGAAATTTCTAAAATCAACCATGGAAGTCGTAGATATGCTCATTAGATTTCCTAGGAACTATTACATGCTTCGATTCGATAAGGCTAGGCCACTTTATGCCCTTTTTAGTGAAAGAAAAAGGTCAAAAACGAGTAAAATCCGTAAATTAACAAGGAAATTACCCCCATGTTGGCCGTTTTTGAAAATTCTAATATACACCATGGAAGTTGTAGATATGCTTGTTAGATTTCCTTGGAACTATTACATGCTTCGATTTGATAAGGCTAGGCCACTTTATGCCTTTTTTAGTGAAAGAAAAGGGTCAAAAACGAGTAAAATCCGTAAATTAACAAGGAAATTACCACCCATGTTGGCCGTTTTTGAAAATTCTAATATAAACCATGGAAGTCGTAGATATGCTTGTTAGATTTCCTTGGAACTATTACATGCTTCGATTTGATAAGGCTAGGCCACTTTATGCCCTTTTTAGTGAAAGAAAAAGGGTCAAAAACGAGTAAAATCCGTAAATTAACAAGGAAATTCACTTTACCACCATTTTGGCCATTTTTGAAATTTCTAAAATCAACCATGGAAGTCGTAGATATGCTCATTAGATTTGCTAGTAACTCTTACATATTTCGATTCGATAAGGCTAGGCCACTTTATGCCTTTTTTAGTGAAAGAAAAAGGGTCAAAAACGAGTAAAATCCGTAAATTAACAAGGAAATTCATTTTACCACCATTTTGGCCGTTTTTGAAAATTCTAATATAAACCATGGAAGTCGTAGATATGCTTGTTAGATTTCCTAGGAACTATTACATGCTTCGATTCGATAAGGCTAGGCCACTTTATGCCTTTATTAGTGAAAGAAAAGGGTCAAAAACGAGTAAAATCCGTAAATTAACAAGGAAATTACCCCCATGTTGGCCGTTTTTGAAAATTCTAATATAAACCATGGAAGTTGTAGATATGCTTGTTAGATTTCCTTGGAACTATTACATGCTTCGATTTGATAAGGCTAGGCCACTTTATGCTCTTTTTAGTGAAAGAAAAAGGGTCAAAAACGAGTAAAATCCGTAAATTAACAAGGAAATTCACTTTACCACCATTTTGGCCGTTTTTGAAATTTCTAAAATCAACCATGGAAGTCGTAGATATGCTCATTAGATTTCCTAGCAACTATTACATGCTTCGATTCGATAAGGCTAGGCCACTTTATGCCCTTTTTAGTGAAAGAAAAAGGTCAAAAACGAGTAAAATCCGTAAATTAACAAGGAAATTACCCCCATGTTGGCCGTTTTTGAAAATTCTAATATAAACCATGGAAGTTGTAGATATCCTTGTTAGATTTCCTTGGAACTGTTACATGCTTCGATTTGATAAGGCTAGGCCACTTTATGCTCTTTTTAGTGAAAGAAAAAGGGTCAAAATCGAGTAAAATCCGTAAATTAACAAGGAAATTCACTTTACCATCATTTTGGCCGTTTTTGAAATTTCTAAAATCAACCATGGAAGTCGTAGATATGCTCATTAGATTTCCTAGGAACTATTACATGCTTCGATTCGATAAGGCTAGGCCACTTTATGCCTTTTTTAGTGAAAGAAAAGGGTCAAAAACGAGTAAAATCCGTAAATTAACAAGGAAATTACCCCCATGTTGGCCGTTTTTGAAAATTCTAATATAAACCATGGAAGTTGTAGATATGCTTGTTAGATTTCCTTGGAACTATTACATGCTTCGATTTGATAAGGCTAGGCCACTTTATGCTCTTTTTAGTGAAAGAAAAAGGGTCAAAAACGAGTAAAATCCGTAAATTAACATGGAAATTCACTTTAACACCATTTTGGCCGTTTTTGAAATTTCTAAAATCAACCATGGAAGTCGTAGTTATGCTCATTAGATTTCCTAGGAACTATTACATGCTTCGATTCGATAAGGCTAGGCCACTTTATGCCCTTTTTAGTGAAAGAAAAAGGATCAAAATCGAGTAAAATCCGTAAATTAACAAGGAAATTACCCCCATGTTGGCCGTTTTTGAAAATTCTAATATAAACCATGGAAGTCGTAGATATGCTTGTTAGATTTCCTAGGAACTATTACATGCTTCGATTCGATAAGGCTAGGCCACTTTATGCCCTTTTTAGTGAAAGAAAAAGGATCAAAATCGAGTAAAATCCGTAAATTAACAAGGAAATTACCCCCATGTTGGCCGTTTTTGAAAATTCTAATATAAACCATGGAAGTCGTAGATATGCTTGTTAGATTTCCTTGGAACTATTACATGCTTCGATTTGATAAGGCTAGGCCACTTTATGCCCTTTTTAGTGAAAGAAAAAGGGTCAAAAACGAGTAAAATCCGTAAATTAACAAGGAAATTCACTTTACCACCATTTTGGCCATTTTTGAAATTTCTAAAATCAACCATGGAAGTCGTAGATATGCTCATTAGATTTGCTAGTAACTCTTACATATTTCGATTCGATAAGGCTAGGCCACTTTATGCCTTTTTTAGTGAAAGAAAAAGGGTCAAAAACGAGTAAAATCCGTAAATTAACAAGGAAATTCATTTTACCACCATTTTGGCCGTTTTTGAAAATTCTAATATAAACCATGGAAGTCGTAGATATGCTTGTTAGATTTCCTAGGAACTATTACATGCTTCGATTCGATAAGGCTAGGCCACTTTATGCCTTTATTAGTGAAAGAAAAAGGGTCAAAAACGGGTAAAATCCGTAAATTAACAAGGAAATTCACTTTACCACCATTTTGGCCGTTTTTGAAATTTCTAAAATCAACCATGGAAGTCGTAGATATGCTCATTAGATTTCCTAGGAACTATTACATGCTTCGATTCGATAAGGCTAGGCCACTTTATGCCCTTTTTAGTGAAAGAAAAAGGTCAAAAACGAGTAAAATCCGTAAATTAACAAGGAAATTACCCCCATGTTGGCCGTTTTTGAAAATTCTAATATACACCATGGAAGTTGTAGATATGCTTGTTAGATTTCCTTGGAACTATTACATGCTTCGATTTGATAAGGCTAGGCCACTTTATGCCTTTTTTAGTGAAAGAAAAGGGTCAAAAACGAGTAAAATCCGTAAATTAACAAGGAAATTCACTTTACCACCATTTTGGCCATTTTTGAAATTTCTAAAATCAACCATGGAAGTCGTAGATATGCTCATTAGATTTGCTAGTAACTCTTACATATTTCGATTCGATAAGGCTAGGCCACTTTATGCCTTTTTTAGTGAAAGAAAAAGGGTCAAAAACGAGTAAAATCCGTAAATTAACAAGGAAATTCATTTTACCACCATTTTGGCCGTTTTTGAAAATTCTAATATAAACCATGGAAGTCGTAGATATGCTTGTTAGATTTCCTAGGAACTATTACATGCTTCGATTCGATAAGGCTAGGCCACTTTATGCCTTTATTAGTGAAAGAAAAGGGTCAAAAACGAGTAAAATCCGTAAATTAACAAGGAAATTACCCCCATGTTGGCCGTTTTTGAAAATTCTAATATAAACCATGGAAGTTGTAGATATGCTTGTTAGATTTCCTTGGAACTATTACATGCTTCGATTTGATAAGGCTAGGCCACTTTATGCTCTTTTTAGTGAAAGAAAAAGGGTCAAAAACGAGTAAAATCCGTAAATTAACAAGGAAATTCACTTTACCACCATTTTGGCCGTTTTTGAAATTTCTAAAATCAACCATGGAAGTCGTAGATATGCTCATTAGATTTCCTAGGAACTATTACATGCTTCGATTCGATAAGGCTAGGCCACTTTATGCCCTTTTTAGTGAAAGAAAAAGGTCAAAAACGAGTAAAATCCGTAAATTAACAAGGAAATTACCCCCATGTTGGCCGTTTTTGAAAATTCTAATATAAACCATGGAAGTTGTAGATATCCTTGTTAGATTTCCTTGGAACTGTTACATGCTTCGATTTGATAAGGCTAGGCCACTTTATGCTCTTTTTAGTGAAAGAAAAAGGGTCAAAATCGAGTAAAATCCGTAAATTAACAAGGAAATTCACTTTACCATCATTTTGGCCGTTTTTGAAATTTCTAAAATCAACCATGGAAGTCGTAGATATGCTCATTAGATTTCCTAGGAACTATTACATGCTTCGATTCGATAAGGCTAGGCCACTTTATGCCTTTTTTAGTGAAAGAAAAGGGTCAAAAACGAGTAAAATCCGTAAATTAACAAGGAAATTACCCCCATGTTGGCCGTTTTTGAAAATTCTAATATAAACCATGGAAGTTGTAGATATGCTTGTTAGATTTCCTTGGAACTATTACATGCTTCGATTTGATAAGGCTAGGCCACTTTATGCTCTTTTTAGTGAAAGAAAAAGGGTCAAAAACGAGTAAAATCCGTAAATTAACATGGAAATTCACTTTAACACCATTTTGGCCGTTTTTGAAATTTCTAAAATCAACCATGGAAGTCGTAGTTATGCTCATTAGATTTCCTAGGAACTATTACATGCTTCGATTCGATAAGGCTAGGCCACTTTATGCCCTTTTTAGTGAAAGAAAAAGGATCAAAATCGAGTAAAATCCGTAAATTAACAAGGAAATTACCCCCATGTTGGCCGTTTTTGAAAATTCTAATATAAACCATGGAAGTCGTAGATATGCTTGTTAGATTTCCTAGGAACTATTACATGCTTCGATTCGATAAGGCTAGGCCACTTTATGCCCTTTTTAGTGAAAGAAAAAGGATCAAAATCGAGTAAAATCCGTAAATTAACAAGGAAATTACCCCCATGTTGGCCGTTTTTGAAAATTCTAATATAAACCATGGAAGTCGTAGATATGCTTGTTAGATTTCCTTGGAACTATTACATGCTTCGATTTGATAAGGCTAGGCCACTTTATGCCCTTTTTAGTGAAAGAAAAAGGGTCAAAAACGAGTAAAATCCGTAAATTAACAAGGAAATTCACTTTACCACCATTTTGGCCATTTTTGAAATTTCTAAAATCAACCATGGAAGTCGTAGATATGCTCATTAGATTTGCTAGTAACTCTTACATATTTCGATTCGATAAGGCTAGGCCACTTTATGCCTTTTTTAGTGAAAGCAAAAGGGTCAAAAACGAGTAAAATCCGTAAATTAACAAGGAAATTCATTTTACCACCATTTTGGCCGTTTTTGAAAATTCTAATATAAACCATGGAAGTCGTAGATATGCTTGTTAGATTTCCTAGGAACTATTACATGCTTCGATTCGATAAGGCTAGGCCACTTTATGCCTTTATTAGTGAAAGAAAAAGGGTCAAAAACGGGTAAAATCCGTAAATTAACAAGGAAATTCACTTTACCACCATTTTGGCCGTTTTTGAAATTTCTAAAATCAACCATGGAAGTCGTAGATATGCTCATTAGATTTCCTAGGAACTATTACATGCTTCGATTCGATAAGGCTAGGCCACTTTATGCCCTTTTTAGTGAAAGAAAAAGGTCAAAAACGAGTAAAATCCGTAAATTAACAAGGAAATTACCCCCATGTTGGCCGTTTTTGAAAATTCTAATATACACCATGGAAGTTGTAGATATGCTTGTTAGATTTCCTTGGAACTATTACATGCTTCGATTTGATAAGGCTAGGCCACTTTATGCCTTTTTTAGTGAAAGAAAAGGGTCAAAAACGAGTAAAATCCGTAAATTAACAAGGAAATTACCACCCATGTTGGCCGTTTTTGAAAATTCTAATATAAACCATGGAAGTCGTAGATATGCTTGTTAGATTTCCTTGGAACTATTACATGCTTCGATTTGATAAGGCTAGGCCACTTTATGCCCTTTTTAGTGAAAGAAAAAGGGTCAAAAACGAGTAAAATCCGTAAATTAACAAGGAAATTCACTTTACCACCATTTTGGCCATTTTTGAAATTTCTAAAATCAACCATGGAAGTCGTAGATATGCTCATTAGATTTGCTAGTAACTCTTACATATTTCGATTCGATAAGGCTAGGCCACTTTATGCCTTTTTTAGTGAAAGAAAAAGGGTCAAAAACGAGTAAAATCCGTAAATTAACAAGGAAATTCATTTTACCACCATTTTGGCCGTTTTTGAAAATTCTAATATAAACCATGGAAGTCGTAGATATGCTTGTTAGATTTCCTAGGAACTATTACATGCTTCGATTCGATAAGGCTAGGCCACTTTATGCCTTTATTAGTGAAAGAAAAGGGTCAAAAACGAGTAAAATCCGTAAATTAACAAGGAAATTACCCCCATGTTGGCCGTTTTTGAAAATTCTAATATAAACCATGGAAGTTGTAGATATGCTTGTTAGATTTCCTTGGAACTATTACATGCTTCGATTTGATAAGGCTAGGCCACTTTATGCTCTTTTTAGTGAAAGAAAAAGGGTCAAAAACGAGTAAAATCCGTAAATTAACAAGGAAATTCACTTTACCACCATTTTGGCCGTTTTTGAAATTTCTAAAATCAACCATGGAAGTCGTAGATATGCTCATTAGATTTCCTAGGAACTATTACATGCTTCGATTCGATAAGGCTAGGCCACTTTATGCCCTTTTTAGTGAAAGAAAAAGGTCAAAAACGAGTAAAATCCGTAAATTAACAAGGAAATTACCCCCATGTTGGCCGTTTTTGAAAATTCTAATATAAACCATGGAAGTCGTAGATATGCTTGTTAGATTTCCTAGGAACTATTACATGCTTCGATTCGATAAGGCTAGGCCACTTTATGCCCTTTTTAGTGAAAGAAAAAGGATCAAAATCGAGTAAAATCCGTAAATTAACAAGGAAATTACCCCCATGTTGGCCGTTTTTGAAAATTCTAATATAAACCATGGAAGTCGTAGATATGCTTGTTAGATTTCCTTGGAACTATTACATGCTTCGATTTGATAAGGCTAGGCCACTTTATGCCCTTTTTAGTGAAAGAAAAAGGGTCAAAAACGAGTAAAATCCGTAAATTAACAAGGAAATTCACTTTACAACCATTTTGGCCATTTTTGAAATTTCTAAAATCAACCATGGAAGTCGTAGATATGCTCATTAGATTTGCTAGTAACTCTTACATATTTCGATTCGATAAGGCTAGGCCACTTTATGCCTTTTTTAGTGAAAGAAAAAGGGTCAAAAACGAGTAAAATCCGTAAATTAACAAGGAAATTCATTTTACCACCATTTTGGCCGTTTTTGAAAATTCTAATATAAACCATGGAAGTCGTAGATATGCTTGTTAGATTTCCTAGGAACTATTACATGCTTCGATTCGATAAGCCTAGGCCACTTTATGCCTTTATTAGTGAAAGAAAAAGGGTCAAAAACGGGTAAAATCCGTAAATTAACAAGGAAATTCACTTTACCACCATTTTGGCCATTTTTGAAATTTCTAAAATCAACCATGGAAGTTGTAGATATGCTCATTAGATTTCCTAGGAACTATTACATGCTTCGATTCGATAAGGCTAGGCCACTTTATGCCCTTTTTAGTGAAAGAAAAAGGTCAAAAACGAGTAAAATCCGTAAATTAACAAGGAAATTCATTTTACCACCATTTTGGCCGTTTTTGAAAATTCTAATATAAACCATGGAAGTCGTAGATATGCTTGTTAGATTTCCTAGGAACTATTACATGCTTCGATTCGATAAGGCTAGGCCACTTTATGCCTTTATTAGTGAAAGAAAAAGGGTCAAAAACGGGTAAAATCCGTAAATTAACAAGGGAATTCACTTTACCACCATTTTGGCCGTTTTTGAAATTTCTAAAATCAACCATGGAAGTCGTAGATATGCTCATTAGATTTCCTAGGAACTATTACATGCTTCGATTCGATAAGGCTAGGCCACTTTATGCCCTTTTTAGTGAAAGAAAAAGGTCAAAAACGAGTAAAATCCGTAAATTAACAAGGAAATTACCCCCATGTTGGCCGTTTTTGAAAATTCTAATATACACCATGGAAGTTGTAGATATGCTTGTTAGATTTCCTTGGAACTATTACATGCTTCGATTTGATAAGGCTAGGCCACTTTATGCCTTTTTTAGTGAAAGAAAAGGGTCAAAAACGAGTAAAATCCGTAAATTAACAAGGAAATTACCACCCATGTTGGCCGTTTTTGAAAATTCTAATATAAACCATGGAAGTCGTAGATATGCTTGTTAGATTTCCTTGGAACTATTACATGCTTCGATTTGATAAGGCTAGGCCACTTTATGCCCTTTTTAGTGAAAGAAAAAGGGTCAAAAACGAGTAAAATCCGTAAATTAACAAGGAAATTCACTTTACCACCATTTTGGCCATTTTTGAAATTTCTAAAATCAACCATGGAAGTCGTAGATATGCTCATTAGATTTGCTAGTAACTCTTACATATTTCGATTCGATAAGGCTAGGCCACTTTATGCCTTTTTTAGTGAAAGAAAAAGGGTCAAAAACGAGTAAAATCCGTAAATTAACAAGGAAATTCATTTTACCACCATTTTGGCCGTTTTTGAAAATTCTAATATAAACCATGGAAGTCGTAGATATGCTTGTTAGATTTCCTAGGAACTATTACATGCTTCGATTCGATAAGGCTAGGCCACTTTATGCCTTTATTAGTGAAAGAAAAGGGTCAAAAACGAGTAAAATCCGTAAATTAACAAGGAAATTACCCCCATGTTGGCCGTTTTTGAAAATTCTAATATAAACCATGGAAGTTGTAGATATGCTTGTTAGATTTCCTTGGAACTATTACATGCTTCGATTTGATAAGGCTAGGCCACTTTATGCTCTTTTTAGTGAAAGAAAAAGGGTCAAAAACGAGTAAAATCCGTAAATTAACAAGGAAATTCACTTTACCACCATTTTGGCCGTTTTTGAAATTTCTAAAATCAACCATGGAAGTCGTAGATATGCTCATTAGATTTCCTAGGAACTATTACATGCTTCGATTCGATAAGGCTAGGCCACTTTATGCCCTTTTTAGTGAAAGAAAAAGGTCAAAAACGAGTAAAATCCGTAAATTAACAAGGAAATTACCCCCATGTTGGCCGTTTTTGAAAATTCTAATATAAACCATGGAAGTTGTAGATATGCTTGTTAGATTTCCTTGGAACTGTTACATGCTTCGATTTGATAAGGCTAGGCCACTTTATGCTCTTTTTAGTGAAAGAAAAAGGGTCAAAATCGAGTAAAATCCGTAAATTAACAAGGAAATTCACTTTACCATCATTTTGGCCGTTTTTGAAATTTCTAAAATCAACCATGGAAGTCGTAGATATGCTCATTAGATTTCCTAGGAACTATTACATGCTTCGATTCGATAAGGCTAGGCCACTTTATGCCTTTTTTAGTGAAAGAAAAGGGTCAAAAACGAGTAAAATCCGTAAATTAACAAGGAAATTACCCCCATGTTGGCCGTTTTTGAAAATTCTAATATAAACCATGGAAGTTGTAGATATGCTTGTTAGATTTCCTTGGAACTATTACATGCTTCGATTTGATAAGGCTAGGCCACTTTATGCTCTTTTTAGTGAAAGAAAAAGGGTCAAAAACGAGTAAAATCCGTAAATTAACATGGAAATTCACTTTAACACCATTTTGGCCGTTTTTGAAATTTCTAAAATCAACCATGGAAGTCGTAGTTATGCTCATTAGATTTCCTAGGAACTATTACATGCTTCGATTCGATAAGGCTAGGCCAGTTTATGCCCTTTTTAGTGAAAGAAAAAGGATCAAAATCGAGTAAAATCCGTAAATTAACAAGGAAATTACCCCCATGTTGGCCGTTTTTGAAAATTCTAATATAAACCATGGAAGTCGTAGATATGCTTGTTAGATTTCCTAGGAACTATTACATGCTTCGATTTGATAAGGCTAGGCCACTTTATGCTCTTTTTAGTGAAAGAAAAAGCGTCAAAAACGAGTAAAATCCGTAAATTAACATGGAAATTCACTTTACCACCATTTTGGCCGTTTTTGAAATTTCTAAAATCAACCATGGAAGTCGTAGTTATGCTCATTAGATTTCCTAGGAACTATTACATGCTTCGATTCGATAAGGCTAGGCCACTTTATGCCCTTTTTAGTGAAAGAAAAAGGATCAAAATCGAGTAAAATCCGTAAATTAACAAGGAAATTACCCCCATGTTGGCCGTTTTTGAAAATTCTAATATAAACCATGGAAGTCGTAGATATGCTTGTTAGATTTCCTTGGAACTATTACATGCTTCAATTTGATAAGGCTAGGCCACTTTATGCCCTTTTTAGTGAAAGAAAAAGGGTCAAAAACGGGTAAAATCCGTAAATTAACAAGGAAATTCACTTTACCACCATCTTGGCCATTTTTGAAATTTCTAAAATCAATCATGGAAGTTGTAGATATGCTCATTAGATTTCCTAGGAACTATTACATGCTTCGATTCGATAAAGCTAGGCCACTTTATGCCCTTTTTAGTGAAAGAAAAAGGATCAAAATTGAGTAAAATCCGTAAATTAACAAGGAAATTCATTTTACCACCATTTTGGCCGTTTTTGAAATTTCTAAAATCAACCATGGAAGTCGTAGATATGCTCGTTAGATTTCCTAGTAACTATTGCATACTTCGATTCGATAAGGCTAGGCCACTTTATGCCTTTTTTAGTCAAAGAAAAGGGTCAAAAACGGGTAAAATCCGTAAATTAACAAGGAAATTACCCCCATGTTGGCCGTTTTTGAAAATTCAAATATAAACCATGGAACTCGTAGATATGCTTGTTAGATTTCCTAGGAACTATTACATGCTTCGATTTGATAAGGCTAGGCCACTTTATGCGCTTTTTAGTGAAAGAAAAAGAGTTAAAAACGAGTAAAATCCGTAAATTAACAAGGAAATTCACTTTACCACCATTTTGGCCGTATTTGAAATTTCTAAAATCAACCATGGAAGTCGTAGATATGCTCATTAGATTTCCTGGGAACTATTACATGCTTCGATTCGATAAGGCTAGGCCACTTTATGCCCTTTTTAGTGAAAGAAAAAGGAACAAAATCGAGCAAAATACGTAAATTAACAAGGAAATTACCCCCATGTTGGCCGTTTTTAAAAAATCTAATATAAACCATGGAAGTCGTAGATATGCTTGTTAGATTTCCTAGGAACTATTACATGCTTCGATTTGATAAGGCTAGGCTACTTTATGCTCTTTTTAGTGAAAGAAAAAGGGTCAAAATCGAGTAAAATCTGTAAATTAACAAGGAAATTCACTTTACCATCATTTTGGCCGTTTTTGAAATTTCTAAAATCAACCATGGAAGTCGTAGATATGCTCATTAGATTTCCTAGGAACTATTACATGCTTCGATTCGATAAGGCTAGGCCACTTTATGCCTTTTTTAGTGAAAGAAAAGGGTCAAAAACGAGTAAAATCCGTAAATTAACAAGGAAATTACCCCCATGTTGGCCGTTTTTGAAAATTCTAATATAAACCATGGAAGTTGTAGATATGCTTGTTAGATTTCCTTGGAACTATTACATGCTTCGATTTGATAAGGCTAGGCCACTTTATGCTCTTTTTAGTGAAAGAAAAAGGGTCAAAAACGAGTAAAATCCGTAAATTAACAAGGAAATTCACTTTACCACCATTTTGGCCGTTTTTGAAATTTCTAAAATCAACCATGGAAGTCGTAGATATGCTCATTAGATTTCCTAGGAACTATTACATGCTTCGATTCGATAAGGCTAGGCCACTTTATGCCCTTTTTAGTGAAAGAAAAAGGATCAAAATCGAGTAAAATCCGTAAATTAACAAGGAAATTACCCCCATGTTGGCCGTTTTTGAAAATTCTAATATAAACCATGGAAGTCGTAGATATGCTTGTTAGATTTCCTAGGAACTATTACATGCTTCGATTTGATAAGGCTAGGCTACTTTATGCTCTTTTTAGTGAAAGAAAAAGGGTCAAAATCGAGTAAAATCTGTAAATTAACAAGGAAATTCACTTTACCATCATTTTGGCCGTTTTTGAAATTTCTAAAATCAACCATGGAAGTCGTAGATATGCTCATTAGATTTCCTAGGAACTATTACATGCTTCGATTCGATAAGGCTAGGCCACTTTATGCCTTTTTTAGTGAAAGAAAAGGGTCAAAAACGAGTAAAATCCGTAAATTAACAAGGAAATTACCCCCATGTTGGCCGTTTTTGAAAATTCTAATATAAACCATGGAAGTTGTAGATATGCTTGTTAGATTTCCTTGGAACTATTACATGCTTCGATTTGATAAGGCTAGGCCACTTTATGCTCTTTTTAGTGAAAGAAAAAGGGTCAAAAACGAGTAAAATCCGTAAATTAACAAGGAAATTCACTTTACCACCATTTTGGCCGTTTTTGAAATTTCTAAAATCAACCATGGAAGTCGTAGATATGCTCATTAGATTTCCTAGGAACTATTACATGCTTCGATTCGATAAGGCTAGGCCACTTTATGCCCTTTTTAGTGAAAGAAAAAGGATCAAAATCGAGTAAAATCCGTAAATTAACAAGGAAATTACCCCCATGTTGGCCGTTTTTGAAAATTCTAATATAAACCATGGAAGTCGTAGATATGCTTGTTAGATTTCCTAGGAACTATTACATGCTTCGATTTGATAAGGCTAGGCTACTTTATGCTCTTTTTAGTGAAAGAAAAAGGGTCAAAATCGAGTAAAATCCGTAAATTAACAAGGAAATTCACTTTACCATCATTTTGGCCGTTTTTGAAATTTCTTAAATCAACCATGGAAGTCGTAGATATGCTCATTAGATTTGCTAGTAACTATTACATATTTCGATTCGATAAGGCTAGGCCACTTTATGCCTTTTTTAGTGAAAGAAAAAGGGTCAAAAACGAGTAAAATCCGTAAATTAACAAGGAAATTCATTTTACCACCATTTTGGCCGTTTTTGAAAATTCTAATATAAACCATGGAAGTCGTAGATATGCTTGTTAGATTTCCTAGGAACTATTACATGCTTCAATTCGATAAGGCTAGGCCACTTTATGCCTTTATTAGTGAAAGAAAAGGGTCAAAAACGAGTAAAATCCGTAAATTAACAAGGAAATTACCCCCTTGTTGGCCGTTTTTGGAAATTCTAATATAAACCATGGAAGTCATAGATATGCTAGTTAGATTTCCTAGGAACTATTACATGATTCGATTTGATAAGGCTAGGCCACTTTATGCCCTTTTTAGTGAAAGAAAAAGGGTCAAAAACGAGTAAAATCGTAAATTAACAAGGAAATTCACTTTACCACCATTTTGGCCGTATTTGAAATTTCTAAAATCAACCATGGAAGTCGTAGATATGCTCATTAGATTTCCTAGGAACTATTACATGCTTCGATTCGATAAGGCTAGGCCACTTTATGCCCTTTTTAGTGAAAGAAAAAGGAACAAAATCGAGCAAAATACGTAAATTAACAAGGAAATTACCCCCATGTTGGCCGTTTTTAAAAAATCTAATATAAACCATGGAAGTCGTAGATATGCTTGTTAGATTTCCTAGGAACTATTACATGCTTCGATTTGATAAGGCTAGGCTACTTTATGCTCTTTTTAGTGAAAGAAAAAGGGTCAAAATCGAGTAAAATCTGTAAATTAACAAGGAAATTCACTTTACCATCATTTTGGCCGTTTTTGAAATTTCTAAAATCAACCATGGAAGTCGTAGATATGCTCATTAGATTTCCTAGGAACTATTACATGCTTCGATTCGATAAGGCTAGGCCACTTTATGCCTTTTTTAGTGAAAGAAAAGGGTCAAAAACGAGTAAAATCCGTAAATTAACAAGGAAATTACCCCCATGTTGGCCGTTTTTGAAAATTCTAATATAAACCATGGAAGTTGTAGATATGCTTGTTAGATTTCCTTGGAACTATTACATGCTTCGATTTGATAAGGCTAGGCCACTTTATGCTCTTTTTAGTGAAAGAAAAAGGGTCAAAAACGAGTAAAATCCGTAAATTAACAAGGAAATTCACTTTACCACCATTTTGGCCGTTTTTGAAATTTCTAAAATCAACCATGGAAGTCGTAGATATGCTCATTAGATTTCCTAGGAACTATTACATGCTTCGATTCGATAAGGCTAGGCCACTTTATGCCCTTTTTAGTGAAAGAAAAAGGATCAAAATCGAGTAAAATCCGTAAATTAACAAGGAAATTACCCCCATGTTGGCCGTTTTTGAAAATTCTAATATAAACCATGGAAGTCGTAGATATGCTTGTTAGATTTCCTAGGAACTATTACATGCTTCGATTTGATAAGGCTAGGCTACTTTATGCTCTTTTTAGTGAAAGAAAAAGGGTCAAAATCGAGTAAAATCTGTAAATTAACAAGGAAATTCACTTTACCATCATTTTGGCCGTTTTTGAAATTTCTAAAATCAACCATGGAAGTCGTAGATATGCTCATTAGATTTCCTAGGAACTATTACATGCTTCGATTCGATAAGGCTAGGCCACTTTATGCCTTTTTTAGTGAAAGAAAAGGGTCAAAAACGAGTAAAATCCGTAAATTAACAAGGAAATTACCCCCATGTTGGCCGTTTTTGAAAATTCTAATATAAACCATGGAAGTTGTAGATATGCTTGTTAGATTTCCTTGGAACTATTACATGCTTCGATTTGATAAGGCTAGGCCACTTTATGCTCTTTTTAGTGAAAGAAAAAGGGTCAAAAACGAGTAAAATCCGTAAATTAACAAGGAAATTCACTTTACCACCATTTTGGCCGTTTTTGAAATTTCTAAAATCAACCATGGAAGTCGTAGATATGCTCATTAGATTTCCTAGGAACTATTACATGCTTCGATTCGATAAGGCTAGACCACTTTATGCCCTTTTTAGTGAAAGAAAAAGGATCAAAATCGAGTAAAATCCGTAAATTAACAAGGAAATTACCCCCTTGTTGGCCGTTTTTGAAAATTCTAATATAAACCATGGAAGTCGTAGATATGCTTGTTAGATTTCCTAGGAACTATTACATGCTTCGATTTGATAAGGCTAGGCCACTTTATGCCCTTTTTAGTGAAAGAAAAAGGGTCAAAAACGAGTAAAATCGTAAATTAACAAGGAAATTCACTTTACCACCATTTTGGCCGTATTTGAAATTTCTAAAATCAACCATGGAAGTCGTAGATATGCTCATTAGATTTCCTAGGAACTATTACATGCTTCGATTCGATAAGGCTAGGCCACTTTATGCCCTTTTTAGTGAAAGAAAAAGGAACAAAATCGAGCAAAATACGTAAATTAACAAGGAAATTACCCCCATGTTGGCCGTTTTTAAAAAATCTAATATAAACCATGGAAGTCGTAGATATGCTTGTTAGATTTCCTAGGAACTATTACATGCTTCGATTTGATAAGGCTAGGCTACTTTATGCTCTTTTTAGTGAAAGAAAAAGGGTCAAAATCGAGTAAAATCTGTAAATTAACAAGGAAATTCACTTTACCATCATTTTGGCCGTTTTTGAAATTTCTAAAATCAACCATGGAAGTCGTAGATATGCTCATTAGATTTCCTAGGAACTATTACATGCTTCGATTCGATAAGGCTAGGCCACTTTATGCCTTTTTTAGTGAAAGAAAAGGGTCAAAAACGAGTAAAATCCGTAAATTAACAAGGAAATTACCCCCATGTTGGCCGTTTTTGAAAATTCTAATATAAACCATGGAAGTTGTAGATATGCTTGTTAGATTTCCTTGGAACTATTACATGCTTCGATTTGATAAGGCTAGGCCACTTTATGCTCTTTTTAGTGAAAGAAAAAGGGTCAAAAACGAGTAAAATCCGTAAATTAACAAGGAAATTCACTTTACCACCATTTTGGCCGTTTTTGAAATTTCTAAAATCAACCATGGAAGTCGTAGATATGCTCATTAGATTTCCTAGGAACTATTACATGCTTCGATTCGATAAGGCTAGGCCACTTTATGCCCTTTTTAGTGAAAGAAAAAGGATCAAAATCGAGTAAAATCCGTAAATTAACAAGGAAATTACCCCCATGTTGGCCGTTTTTGAAAATTCTAATATAAACCATGGAAGTCGTAGATATGCTTGTTAGATTTCCTAGGAACTATTACATGCTTCGATTTGATAAGGCTAGGCTACTTTATGCTCTTTTTAGTGAAAGAAAAAGGGTCAAAATCGAGTAAAATCCGTAAATTAACAAGGAAATTCACTTTACCATCATTTTGGCCGTTTTTGAAATTTCTTAAATCAACCATGGAAGTCGTAGATATGCTCATTAGATTTGCTAGTAACTATTACATATTTCGATTCGATAAGGCTAGGCCACTTTATGCCTTTTTTAGTGAAAGAAAAAGGGTCAAAAACGAGTAAAATCCGTAAATTAACAAGGAAATTCATTTTACCACCATTTTGGCCGTTTTTGAAAATTCTAATATAAACCATGGAAGTCGTAGATATGCTTGTTAGATTTCCTAGGAACTATTACATGCTTCAATTCGATAAGGCTAGGCCACTTTATGCCTTTATTAGTGAAAGAAAAGGGTCAAAAACGAGTAAAATCCGTAAATTAACAAGGAAATTACCCCCTTGTTGGCCGTTTTTGGAAATTCTAATATAAACCATGGAAGTCATAGATATGCTAGTTAGATTTCCTAGGAACTATTACATGCTTCGATTTGATAAGGCTAGGCCACTTTATGCCCTTTTTAGTGAAAGAAAAAGGGTCAAAAACGAGTAAAATCGTAAATTAACAAGGAAATTCACTTTACCACCATTTTGGCCGTATTTGAAATTTCTAAAATCAACCATGGAAGTCGTAGATATGCTCATTAGATTTCCTAGGAACTATTACATGCTTCGATTCGATAAGGCTAGGCCACTTTATGCCCTTTTTAGTGAAAGAAAAAGGATCAAAATCGAGTAAAATCCGTAAATTAACAAGGAAATTACCCCCATGTTGGCCGTTTTTGAAAATTCTAATATAAACCATGGAAGTCGTAGATATGCTTGTTAGATTTCCTAGGAACTATTACATGCTTCGATTTGATAAGGCTAGGCTACTTTATGCTCTTTTTAGTGAAAGAAAAAGGGTCAAAATCGAGTAAAATCCGTAAATTAACAAGGAAATTACCCCCATGTTGGCCGTTTTTGAAAATTCTAATATAAACCATGGAAGTCGTAGATATGCTTGTTAGATTTCCTAGGAACTATTACATGCTTCGATTTGATAAGGCTAGGCTACTTTATGCCCTTTTTAGTGAAAGAAAAAGGAACAAAATCGAGCAAAATACGTAAATTAACAAGGAAATTACCCCCATGTTGGCCGTTTTTAAAAAATCTAATATAAACCATGGAAGTCGTAGATATGCTTGTTAGATTTCCTAGGAACTATTACATGCTTCGATTTGATAAGGCTAGGCTACTTTATGCTCTTTTTAGTGAAAGAAAAAGGGTCAAAATCGAGTAAAATCTGTAAATTAACAAGGAAATTCACTTTACCATCATTTTGGCCGTTTTTGAAATTTCTAAAATCAACCATGGAAGTCGTAGATAGGCTCATTAGATTTCCTAGGAACTATTACATGCTTCGATTCGATAAGGCTAGGCCACTTTATGCCTTTTTTAGTGAAAGAAAAGGGTCAAAAACGAGTAAAATCCGTAAATTAACAAGGAAATTACCCCCATGTTGGCCGTTTTTGAAAATTCTAATATAAACCATGGAAGTTGTAGATATGCTTGTTAGATTTCCTTGGAACTATTACATGCTTCGATTTGATAAGGCTAGGCCACTTTATGCTCTTTTTAGTGAAAGAAAAAGGGTCAAAAACGAGTAAAATCCGTAAATTAACAAGGAAATTCACTTTACCACCATTTTGGCCGTTTTTGAAATTTCTAAAATCAACCATGGAAGTCGTAGATATGCTCATTAGATTTCCTAGGAACTATTACATGCTTCGATTCGATAAGGCTAGGCCACTTTATGCCCTTTTTAGTGAAAGAAAAAGGATCAAAATCGAGTAAAATCCGTAAATTAACAAGGAAATTACCCCCATGTTGGCCGTTTTTGAAAATTCTAATATAAACCATGGAAGTCGTAGATATGCTTGTTAGATTTCCTAGGAACTATTACATGCTTCGATTTGATAAGGCTAGGCTACTTTATGCTCTTTTTAGTGAAAGAAAAAGGGTCAAAATCGAGTAAAATCCGTAAATTAACAAGGAAATTCACTTTACCATCATTTTGGCCGTTTTTGAAATTTCTTAAATCAACCATGGAAGTCGTAGATATGCTCATTAGATTTGCTAGTAACTATTACATATTTCGATTCGATAAGGCTAGGCCACTTTATGCCTTTTTTAGTGAAAGAAAAAGGGTCAAAAACGAGTAAAATCCGTAAATTAACAAGGAAATTCATTTTACCACCATTTTGGCCGTTTTTGAAAATTCTAATATAAACCATGGAAGTCGCAGATATGCTTGTTAGATTTCCTAGGAACTATTACATGCTTCAATTCGATAAGGCTAGGCCACTTTATGCCTTTATTAGTGAAAGAAAAGGGTCAAAAACGAGTAAAATCCGTAAATTAACAAGGAAATTACCCCCTTGTTGGCCGTTTTTGGAAATTCTAATATAAACCATGGAAGTCATAGATATGCTAGTTAGATTTCCTAGGAACTATTACATGCTTCGATTTGATAAGGCTAGGCCACTTTATGCCCTTTTTAGTGAAAGAAAAAGGGTCAAAAACGAGTAAAATCGTAAATTAACAAGGAAATTCACTTTACCACCATTTTGGCCGTATTTGAAATTTCTAAAATCAACCATGGAAGTCGTAGATATGCTCATTAGATTTCCTAGGAACTATTACATGCTTCGATTCGATAAGGCTAGGCCACTTTATGCCCTTTTTAGTGAAAGAAAAAGGATCAAAATCGAGTAAAATCCGTAAATTAACAAGGAAATTACCCCCATGTTGGCCGTTTTTGAAAATTCTAATATAAACCATGGAAGTCGTAGATATGCTTGTTAGATTTCCTAGGAACTATTACATGCTTCGATTTGATAAGGCTAGGCTACTTTATGCTCTTTTTAGTGAAAGAAAAAGGGTCAAAATCGAGTAAAATCCGTAAATTAACAAGGAAATTCACTTTACCATCATTTTGGCCGTTTTTGAAATTTCTTAAATCAACCATGGAAGTCGTAGATATGCTCATTAGATTTTCTAGTAACTATTACATATTTCGATTCGATAAGGCTAGGCCACTTTATGCCTTTTTTAGTGAAAGAAAAAGGGTCAAAAACGAGTAAAATCCGTAAATTAACAAGGAAATTCATTTTACCACCATTTTGGCCGTTTTTGAAAATTCTAATATAAACCATGGAAGTCGTAGATATGCTTGTTAGATTTCCTAGGAACTATTACATGCTTCGATTCGATAAGGCTAGGCCACTTTATGCCTTTATTAGTGAAAGAAAAGGGTCAAAAACGAGTAAAATCCGTAAATTAACAAGGAAATTACCCCCTTGTTGGCCGTTTTTGAAAATTCTAATATAAACCATGGAAGTCATAGATATGCTAGTTAGATTTCCTAGGAACTATTACATGCTTCGATTTGATAAGGCTAGGCCACTTTATGCCCTTTTTAGTGAAAGAAAAAGGGTCAAAAACGAGTAAAATCCGTAAATTAACAAGGAAATTCACTTTACCACCATTTTGGCCGTATTTGAAATTTCTAAAATCAACCATGGAAGTCGTAGATATGCTCATTAGATTTCCTGGGAACTATTACATGCTTCGATTCGATAAGGCTAGGCCACTTTATGCCCTTTTAGTGAAAGAAAAAGGAACAAAATCGAGTAAAATACGTAAATTAACAAGGAAATTACCCCCATGTTGGCCGTTTTTAAAAAATCTAATATAAACCATGGAAGTCGTAGATATGCTTGTTAGATTTCCTAGGAACTATTACATGCTTCGATTTGATAATGCTAGGCCACTTTATGCCCTTTTTAGTGAAAGAAATATGATCAAAATCGAGTAAAATCCGTAAATTAACAAGGAAATTACCCCTATGTTGGCCGTTTTTGAAAATTCTAATATAGACCATTAAAGTCGTAGATATGTTTGTTAGATTTCCTAGGAACTATTACATGCTTCGATTCGATAAGGCTAGGCCACTTTATGCCTTTTTTAGTGAAAGAAAAAGGATCAAAATCGAGTAAAATCCGTAAATTAACAAGGAAATTACCCCCATGTTGGCCGTTTTTGAAAATTCTAATATAAACCATGGAAGTCGTAGATATGCTTGTTAGATTTCCTAGGAACTATTACATGCTTCGATTTGATAAGGCTAGCCTACTTTATGCCCTTTTTAGTGAAAGAAAAAGGATCAAAATCGAGTAAAATCCGTAAATTAACAAGGAAATTACCCCCATGTTGGCCGTTTTTGAAAATTCTAATATAAACCATGGAAGTCGTAGATATGTTTGTTAGATTTCCTAGGAACTATTACATGCTTCGATTTGATAATGCTAGGCCACTTTATGCCCTTTTTAGTGAAAGAAAAATGATCAAAATCGAGTAAAATCCGTAAATTAACAAGGAAATTCACTTTACCACCATTTTGGCCGTTTTTGAAATTTCTAAAATCAACCATGGAAGTCGTAGATATGCTCATTAGATTTCCTAGGAACTATTACATGCTTCGATTCGATAAGGCTAGGCCACTTTATGCCCTTTTTAGTGAAAGAAAAAGGATCAAAATCGAGTAAAATCCGTAAATTAACAAGGAAATTACCCCCATGTTGGCCGTTTTTGAAAATTCTAATATAAACCATGGAAGTCGTAGATATGCTTGTTAGATTTCCTAGGAACTATTACATGCTTCGATTCGATAAAGCTAGGCCACTTTATGCCCTTTTTAGTGAAAGAAAAAGGATCAAAATTGAGTAAAATCCGTAAATTAACAAGGAAATTCATTTTACCACCATTTTGGCCGTTTTTGAAATTTCTAAAATCAACCATGGAAGTCGTAGATATGCTCGTTAGATTTCCTAGTAACTATTGCATACTTCGATTCGATAAGGCTAGGCCACTTTATGCCTTTTTTAGTGAAAGAAAAGGGGCAAAAACGGGTAAAATCCGTAAATTAACAAGGAAATTACCCCCATGTTGGCCGTTTTTGAAAATTCAAATATAAACCATGGAACTCGTAGATATGCTTATTAGATTTCCTAGGAACTATTACATGCTTCGATTTGATAAGGCTAGGCCACTTTATGCCCTTTTTAGTGAAAGAAAAAGGAACAAAATCGAGTAAAATACGTAAATTAACAAGGAAATTACCCCCATGTTGGCCGTTTTTAAAAAATCTAATATAAACCATGGAAGTCGTAGATATGCTTGTTAGATTTCCTAGGAACTATTACATGCTTCGATTTGATAATGCTAGGCCACTTTATGCCCTTTTTAGTGAAAGAAATATGATCAAAATCGAGTAAAATCCGTAAATTAACAAGGAAATTACCCCTATGTTGGCCGTTTTTGAAAATTCTAATATAGACCATTAAAGTCGTAGATATGTTTGTTAGATTTCCTAGGAACTATTACATGCTTCGATTCGATAAGGCTAGGCCACTTTATGCCTTTTTTAGTGAAAGAAAAAGGATCAAAATCGAGTAAAATCCGTAAATTAACAAGGAAATTACCCCCATGTTGGCCGTTTTTGAAAATTCTAATATAAACCATGGAAGTCGTAGATATGCTTGTTAGATTTCCTAGGAACTATTACATGCTTCGATTTGATAAGGCTAGCCTACTTTATGCCCTTTTTAGTGAAAGAAAAAGGATCAAAATCGAGTAAAATCCGTAAATTAACAAGGAAATTACCCCCATGTTGGCCGTTTTTGAAAATTCTAATATAAACCATGGAAGTCGTAGATATGTTTGTTAGATTTCCTAGGAACTATTACATGCTTCGATTTGATAATGCTAGGCCACTTTATGCCCTTTTTAGTGAATGAAAAATGATCAAAATCGAGTAAAATCCGTAAATTAACAAGGAAATTCACTTTACCACCATTTTGGCCGTTTTTGAAATTTCTAAAATCAACCATGGAAGTCGTAGATATGCTCATTAGATTTCCTAGGAACTATTACATGCTTCGATTCGATAAGGCTAGGCCACTTTATGCCCTTTTTAGTGAAAGAAAAAGGATCAAAATCGAGTAAAATCCGTAAATTAACAAGGAAATTACCCCCATGTTGGCCGTTTTTGAAAATTCTAATATAAACCATGGAAGTCGTAGATATGCTTGTTAGATTTCCTAGGAACTATTACATGCTTCGATTCGATAAAGCTAGGCCACTTTATGCCCTTTTTAGTGAAAGAAAAAGGATCAAAATCGAGTAAAATCCGTAAATTAACAAGGAAATTACCCCCATGTTGGCCGTTTTTGAAAATTCTAATATAAACCATGGAAGTCGTAGATATGCTTGTTAGATTTCCTAGGAACTATTACATGCTTCGATTTGATAAGGCTAGCCTACTTTATGCCCTTTTTAGTGAAAGAAAAAGGATCAAAATCGAGTAAAATCCGTAAATTAACAAGGAAATTACCCCCATGTTGGCCGTTTTTGAAAATTCTAATATAAACCATGGAAGTCGTAGATATGTTTGTTAGATTTCCTAGGAACTATTACATGCTTCGATTTGATAATGCTAGGCCACTTTATGCCCTTTTTAGTGAAAGAAAAATGATCAAAATCGAGTAAAATCCGTAAATTAACAAGGAAATTCACTTTACCACCATTTTGGCCGTTTTTGAAATTTCTAAAATCAACCATGGAAGTCGTAGATATGCTCATTAGATTTCCTAGGAACTATTACATGCTTCGATTCGATAAGGCTAGGCCACTTTATGCCCTTTTTAGTGAAAGAAAAAGGATCAAAATCGAGTAAAATCCGTAAATTAACAAGGAAATTACCCCCATGTTGGCCGTTTTTGAAAATTCTAATATAAACCATGGAAGTCGTAGATATGCTTGTTAGATTTCCTAGGAACTATTACATGCTTCGATTCGATAAAGCTAGGCCACTTTATGCCCTTTTTAGTGAAAGAAAAAGGATCAAAATTGAGTAAAATCCGTAAATTAACAAGGAAATTCATTTTACCACCATTTTGGCCGTTTTTGAAATTTCTAAAATCAACCATGGAAGTCGTAGATATGCTCGTTAGATTTCCTAGTAACTATTGCATACTTCGATTCGATAAGGCTAGGCCACTTTATGCCTTTTTTAGTGAAAGAAAAGGGGCAAAAACGGGTAAAATCCGTAAATTAACAAGGAAATTACCCCCATGTTGGCCGTTTTTGAAAATTCAAATATAAACCATGGAACTCGTAGATATGCTTATTAGATTTCCTAGGAACTATTACATGCTTCGATTTGATAAGGCTAGGCCACTTTATGCCCTTTTTAGTGAAAGAAAAAGGAACAAAATCGAGTAAAATACGTAAATTAACAAGGAAATTACCCCCATGTTGGCCGTTTTTAAAAAATCTAATATAAACCATGGAAGTCGTAGATATGCTTGTTAGATTTCCTAGGAACTATTACATGCTTCGATTTGATAATGCTAGGCCACTTTATGCCCTTTTTAGTGAAAGAAATATGATCAAAATCGAGTAAAATCCGTAAATTAACAAGGAAATTACCCCTATGTTGGCCGTTTTTGAAAATTCTAATATAGACCATTAAAGTCGTAGATATGTTTGTTAGATTTCCTAGGAACTATTACATGCTTCGATTCGATAAGGCTAGGCCACTTTATGCCTTTTTTAGTGAAAGAAAAAGGATCAAAATCGAGTAAAATCCGTAAATTAACAAGGAAATTACCCCCATGTTGGCCGTTTTTGAAAATTCTAATATAAACCATGGAAGTCGTAGATATGCTTGTTAGATTTCCTAGGAACTATTACATGCTTCGATTTGATAAGGCTAGCCTACTTTATGCCCTTTTTAGTGAAAGAAAAAGGATCAAAATCGAGTAAAATCCGTAAATTAACAAGGAAATTACCCCCATGTTGGCCGTTTTTGAAAATTCTAATATAAACCATGGAAGTCGTAGATATGTTTGTTAGATTTCCTAGGAACTATTACATGCTTCGATTTGATAATGCTAGGCCACTTTATGCCCTTTTTAGTGAATGAAAAATGATCAAAATCGAGTAAAATCCGTAAATTAACAAGGAAATTCACTTTACCACCATTTTGGCCGTTTTTGAAATTTCTAAAATCAACCATGGAAGTCGTAGATATGCTCATTAGATTTCCTAGGAACTATTACATGCTTCGATTCGATAAGGCTAGGCCACTTTATGCCCTTTTTAGTGAAAGAAAAAGGATCAAAATCGAGTAAAATCCGTAAATTAACAAGGAAATTACCCCCATGTTGGCCGTTTTTGAAAATTCTAATATAAACCATGGAAGTCGTAGATATGCTTGTTAGATTTCCTAGGAACTATTACATGCTTCGATTCGATAAAGCTAGGCCACTTTATGCCCTTTTTAGTGAAAGAAAAAGGATCAAAATTGAGTAAAATCCGTAAATTAACAAGGAAATTCATTTTACCACCATTTTGGCCGTTTTTGAAATTTCTAAAATCAACCATGGAAGTCGTACATATGCTCGTTAGATTTCCTAGTAACTATTGCATACTTCGATTCGATAAGGCTAGGCCACTTTATGCCTTTTTTAGTGAAAGAAAAGGGGCAAAAACGGGTAAAATCCGTAAATTAACAAGGAAATTACCCCCATGTTGGCCGTTTTTGAAAATTCAAATATAAACCATGGAACTCGTAGATATGCTTGTTAGATTTCCTAGGAACTATTACATGCTTCGATTTGATAAGGCTAGGCCACTTTATGCCCTTTTTAGTGAAAGAAAAAGGAACAAAATCGAGTAAAATACGTAAATTAACAAGGAAATTACCCCCATGTTGGCCGTTTTTAAAAAATCTAATATAAACCATGGAAGTCGTAGATATGCTTGTTAGATTTCCTAGGAACTATTACATGCTTCGATTTGATAATGCTAGGCCACTTTATGCCCTTTTTAGTGAAAGAAAAAGGAACAAAATCGAGTAAAATACGTAAATTAACAAGGAAATTACCCCCATGTTGGCCGTTTTTAAAAAATCTAATATAAACCATGGAAGTCATAGATATGCTAGTTAGATTTCCTAGGAACTATTACATGCTTCGATTTGATAATGCTAGGCCACTTTATGCCCTTTTTAGTGAAAGAAAAAGGGTCAAAAACGAGTAAAATCCGTAAATTAACAAGGAAATTCACTTTACCACCATTTTGGCCGTATTTGAAATTTCTAAAATCAACCATGGAAGTCGTAGATATGCTCATTAGATTTCCTAGGAACTATTACATGCTTCGATTCGATAAGGCTAGGCCACTTTATGCCCTTTTTAGTGAAAGAAAAAGGATCAAAATCGAGTAAAATCCGTAAATTAACAAGGAAATTACCCCCATGTTGGCCGTTTTTGAAAATTCTAATATAAACCATGGAAGTCGTAGATATGCTTGTTAGATTTCCTAGGAACTATTACATGCTTCGATTTGATAAAGCTAGGCTACTTTATGCTCTTTTTAGTGAAAGAAAAAGGGTCAAAATCGAGTAAAATCCGTAAATTAACAAGGAAATTCACTTTACCATCATTTTGGCCGTTTTTGAAATTTCTTAAATCAACCATGGAAGTCGTAGATATGCTCATTAGATTTGCTAGTAACTATTACATATTTTGATTCGATAAGGCTAGGCCACTATATGCCTTTTTTAGTGAAAGAAAAAGGGTCAAAAACGAGTAAAATCCGTAAATTAACAAGGAAATTCATTTTACCACCATTTTGGCCGTTTTTGAAAATTCTAATATAAACCATGGAAGTCGTAGATATGCTTGTTAGATTTCCTAGGTACTATTACATGCTTCGATTCGATAAGGCTAGGCCACTTTATGCCTTTATTAGTGAAAGAAAAGGGTCAAAAACGAGTAAAATCCGTAAATTAACAAGGAAATTACCCCCTTGTTGGCCGTTTTTGAAAATTCTAATATAAACCATGGAAGTCATAGATATGCTAGTTAGATTTCCTAGGAACTATTACATGCTTCGATTTGATAAGGCTAGGCCACTTTATGCCCTTTTTAGTGAAAGAAAAAGGGTCAAAAACGAGTAAAATCCGTAAATTAACAAGGAAATTCACTTTACCACCATTTTGGCCGTATTTGAAATTTCTAAAATCAACCATGGAAGTCGTAGATATGCTCATTAGATTTCCTGGGAACTATTACATGCTTCGATTCGATAAGGCTGGGCCACTTTATGCCCTTTTAGTGAAAGAAAAAGGAACAAAATCGAGTAAAATACGTAAATTAACAAGGAAATTACCCCCATGTTGGCCGTTTTTAAAAAATCTAATATAAACCATGGAAGTCGTAGATATGCTTGTTAGATTTCCTAGGAACTATTACATGCTTCGATTTGATAATGCTAGGCCACTTTATGCCCTTTTTAGTGAAAGAAATATGATCAAAATCGAGTAAAATCCGTAAATTAACAAGGAAATTACCCCTATGTTGGCCGTTTTTGAAAATTCTAATATAGACCATTAAAGTCGTAGATATGTTTGTTAGATTTCCTAGGAACTATTAATGCTTCGATTCGATAAGGCTAGGCCACTTTATGCCTTTTTTAGTGAAAGAAAAAGGATCAAAATCGAGTAAAATCCGTAAATTAACAAGGAAATTACCCCCATGTTGGCCGATTTTGAAAATTCTAATATAAACCATGGAAGTCGTAGATATGCTTGTTAGATTTCCTAGGAACTATTACATGCTTCGATTTGATAAGGCTAGCCTACTTTATGCCCTTTTTAGTGAAAGAAAAAGGGTCAAAAACGAGTAAAATCCGTAAATTAACAAGGAAATTCACTTTACCACCATTTTGGCCGTTTTTGAAATTTCTAAAATCAACCACGGAAGTCGTAGATAAGCTCATTAGATTTCCTAGGAACTATTACATGCTTCGATTCGATAAGGCTAGGCCACTTTATGCCCTTTTTAGTGAAAGAAAAAGTATCAAAATCGAGTAAAATCCGTAAATTAACAAGGAAATTACCCCCATGTTGGCCGTTTTTGAAAATTCTAATATAAACCATGGAAGTCGTAGATATGTTTGTTAGATTTCCTAGGAACTATTACATGCTTCGATTTGATAATGCTAGGCCACTTTATGCCCTTTTTAGTGAAAGAAAAATGATCAAAATCGAGTAAAATCCGTAAATTAACAAGGAAATTCACTTTACCACCATTTTGGCCGTTTTTGAAATTTCTAAAATCAACCATGGAAGTCGTAGATATGCTCATTAGATTTCCTAGGAACTATTACATGCTTCGATTCGATAAGGCTAGGCCACTTTATGCCCTTTTTAGTGAAAGAAAAAGGATCAAAATCGAGTAAAATTCGTAAATTAACAAGGAAATTACCCCCATGTTGGCCGTTTTTGAAAATTCTAATATAAACCATGGAAGTCGTAGATATGCTCGTTAGATTTCCTAGTAACTATTGCATACTTCGATTCGATAAGGCTAGGCCACTTTATGCCTTTTTTAGTGAAAGAAAAGGGGCAAAAACGGGTAAAATCCGTAAATTAACAAGGAAATTACCCCCATGTTGGCCGTTTTTGAAAATTCAAATATAAACCATGGAACTCGTAGATATGCTTGTTAGATTTCCTAGGAACTATTACATGCTTCGATTTGATAAGGCTAGGCCACTTTATGCGCTTTTTAGTGAAAGAAAACGAGTTAAAAACGAGTAAAATCCGTAAATTAACAAGGAAATTCACTTTACCACCATTTTGGCCGTATTTGAAATTTCTAAAATCAACCATGGAAGTCGTAGATATGCTCATTAGATTTCCTGGGAACTATTACATGCTTCGATTCGATAAAGCTAGGCCACTTTATGCCCTTTTTAGTGAAAGAAAAAGGAACAAAATCGAGTAAAATACGTAAATTAACAAGGAAATTACCCCCATGTTGGCCGTTTTTAAAAAAATCTAATATAAACCATGGAAGTCGTAGATATGCTTGTTAGATTTCCTAGGAACTATTACATGCTATGATTTGATAATGCTAGGCCACTTTATGCCCTTTTTAGTGAAAGAAATATGATCAAAATCGAGTAAAATCCGTAAATTAACAAGGAAATTACCCCTATGTTGGCCGTTTTTGAAAATTCTAATATAGACCATGGAAGTCATAGATATGCTCGTTAGATTTCCTAGGAACTATTACATGCTTCGATTCGATAAGGCTAGGCCACTTTATGCCTTTTTTAGTGAAAGAAAAAGGATCAAAATCGAGTAAAATCCGTAAATTAACAAGGAAATTACCCCCATGTTGGCCGTTTTTGAAAATTCTAATATAAACCATGGAAGTCGTAGATATGCTTGTTAGATTTCCTAGGAACTATTACATGCTTCGATTTGATAAGGCTAGCCTACTTTATGCCCTTTTTAGTGAAAGAAAAAGGGTCAAAAACGAGTAAAATCCGTAAATTAACAAGGAAATTCACTTTACCACCATTTTGGCCGTTTTTGAAATTTCTAAAATCAACCACGGAAGTCGTAGATATGCTCATTAGATTTCCTAGGAACTATTACATGCTTCGATTCGATAAGGCTAGGCCACTTTATGCCCTTTTTAGTGAAAGAAAAAGTATCAAAATCGAGTAAAATCCGTAAATTAACAAGGAAATTACCCCCATGTTGGCCGTTTTTGAAAATTCTAATATAAACCATGGAAGTCGTAGATATGTTTGTTAGATTTCCTAAGAACTATTACATGCTTCGATTTGATAAGGCTAGGCTACTTTATGCCCTTTTTTGTGAAAGAAAAAGGGTCAAAAACGAGTAAAATCCGTAAATTAACAAGGAAATTCATTTTACCACCATTTTGGCCGATTTGAAGTTTCTAAAATCAAACATGGAAGTCGTAGATATGCTCATTTGATTTCCTAGGAACTATTACATGCTTCGATTCGATAAGGCTAGGCCACTTTATGCCTTTTTTAGTGAAAGAAAAGGGTCAAAAACGAGTAAAATCCGTAAATTAACAAGGAAATTACCCCCATGTTGGCCGTTTTTGAAAATTCTAATATAAACCATGGAAGTCGTAGATATGCTTGTTAGATTTCCTAGGAACTATTACATGCTTCGATTTGATAAGGCTAGCCTACTTTATGCCCTTTTTAGTGAAAGAAAAAGGGTCAAAAACGAGTAAAATCCGTAAATTAACAAGGAAATTCACTTTACCACCATTTTGGCCGTTTTTGAAATTTCTAAAATCAACCACGGAAGTCGTAGATATGCTCATTTGATTTCCTAGGAACTATTACATGCTTCGATTCGATAAGGCTAGGCCACTTTATGCCTTTTTTAGTGAAAGAAAAGGGTCAAAAACGAGTAAAATCCGTAAATTAACAAGGAAATTACCCCCATGTTGGCCGTTTTTGAAAATTCTAATATAAACCATGGAAGTTGTAGATATGCTTGTTAGATTTCCTTGGAACTATTACATGCTTCGATTTGATAAGGCTAGGCCACTTTATGCTCTTTTTAGTGAAAGAAAAAGGGTCAAAAACGAGTAAAATCCGTAAATTAACAAGGAAATTCACTTTACCATCATTTTGGCCGTTTTTGAAATTTCTAAAATCAACCATGGAAGTCGTAGATATGCTCATTAGATTTCCTAGGAACTATTCCATGCTTCGATTCTATAAGGCTAGGCCACTTTATGCCCTTTTTAGTGAAAGAAAAAGTATCAAAATCGAGTAAAATCCGTAAATTAACAAGGAAATTACCCCCATGTTGGCCGTTTTTGAAAATTCTAATATAAACCATGGAAGTCGTAGATATGTTTGTTAGATTTCCTAAGAACTATTACATGCTTCGATTTGATAAGGCTAGGCTACTTTATGCCCTTTTTTGTGAAAGAAAAAGGGTCAAAAACGAGTAAAATCCGTAAATTAACAAGGAAATTCATTTTACCACCATTTTGGCCGATTTGAAATTTCTAAAATCAAACATGGAAGTCGTAGATATGCTCATTTGATTTCCTAGGAACTATTACATGCTTCGATTCGATAAGGCTAGGCCACTTTATGCCTTTTTTAGTGAAAGAAAAGGGTCAAAAACGAGTAAAATCTGTAAATTAACAAGGAAATTACCCCCATGTTGGCCGTTTTTGAAAATTCTAATATAAACCATGGAAGTCGTAGATATGCTTGTTAGATTTCCTAGGAACTATTACATGCTTCGATTTGATAAGGCTAGCCTACTTTATGCCCTTTTTAGTGAAAGAAAAAGGGTCAAAAACGAGTAAAATCCGTAAATTAACAAGGAAATTCACTTTACCACCATTTTGGCCGTTTTTGAAATTTCTAAAATCAACCACGGAAGTCGTAGATATGCTCATTTGATTTCCTAGGAACTATTACATGCTTCGATTCGATAAGGCTAGGCCACTTTATGCCTTTTTTAGTGAAAGAAAAGGGTCAAAAACGAGTAAAATCCGTAAATTAACAAGGAAATTACCCCCATGTTGGCCGTTTTTGAAAATTCTAATATAAACCATGGAAGTTGTAGATATGCTTGTTAGATTTCCTTGGAACTATTACATGCTTCGATTTGATAAGGCTAGGCCACTTTATGCTCTTTTTAGTGAAAGAAAAAGGGTCAAAAACGAGTAAAATCCGTAAATTAACAAGGAAATTCACTTTACCATCATTTTGGCCGTTTTTGAAATTTCTAAAATCAACCATGGAAGTCGTAGATATGCTCATTAGATTTCCTAGGAACTATTACATGCTTCGATTCGATAAGGCTAGGCCACTTTATGCCCTTTTTAGTGAAAGAAAAAGGATCAAAATCGAGTAAAATCCGTAAATTAACAAGGAAATTACCCCCATGTTGGCCGTTTTTGAAAATTCTAATATAAACCATGGAAGTCGTAGATATGCTTGTTAGATTTCCTAGGAACTATTACATGCTTCGATTTGATAAGGCTAGGCTACTTTATGCTCTTTTTAGTGAAAGAAAAAGGGTCAAAATCGAGTAAAATCCGTAAATTAACAAGGAAATTCACTTTACCATCATTTTGGCCGTTTTTGATATTTCTAAAATCAACCATGGAAGTCGTAGATATGCTCATTAGATTTCCTAGGAACTATTACATGCTTCGATTCGATAAGGCTAGGCCACTTTATGCCTTTTTTAGTGAAAGAAAAGGGTCAAAAACGAGTAAAATCCGTAAATTAACAAGGAAATTACCACCCATGTTGGCCGTTTTTTAAAATTCTAATATAAACCATGGAAGTCGTAGATATGCTTGTTAGATTTCCTTGGAACTATTACATGCTTCGATTTGATAAGGCTAGGCCACTTTATGCCCTTTTTAGTGAAAGAAAAAGGGTCAAAAACGAGTAAAATCCGTAAATTAACAAGGAAATTCACTTTACCACCATTTTGGCCATTTTTGAAATTTCTGAAATCAACCATGGAAGTTGTAGATATGCTCATTAGATTTCCTAGGAACTATTACATGCTTCGATTCGATAAGGCTAGGCCACTTTATGCCTTTTTTAGTGAAAGAAAAGGGTCAAAAACGAGTAAAATCCGTAAATTAACAAGGAAATTACCCCATGTTGGCCGTTTTTGAAAATTCTAATATAAACCATGGAAGTCGTAGATATGCTTGTTAGATTTCCTTGGAACTGTGACATGCTTCGATTTGATAAGGCTAGGCCACTTTATGCTCTTTTTAGTGAAAGAAAAAGGGTCAAAAACGAGTAAAATCCGTAAATTAACAAGGAAATTCACTTTACCACCATTTTGGACGTTTTTGAAATTTCTAAAATCAACCATGGAAGTCGTAGATATGCTCATTAGATTTCCTAGGAACTATTACATGCTTCGATTCGATAAGGCTAGGCCACTTACCCTTTTTAGTGAAAGAAAAATGATCAAAATCGAGTAAAATCCGTAAATTAACAAGGAAATTACCCCTATGTTGGCCGTTTTTGAAAATTCTAATATAGACCATTAAAGTCATAGATATGTTTGATAGATTTCCTACGAACTATTACATGCTTCGATTCGATAAGGCTAGGCCACTTTATGCCTTTTTTAGTGAAAGAAAAAGGATCAAAATCGAGTAAAATCCGTAAATTAACAAGGAAATTACCCCCATGTTGGCCGTTTTTGAAAATTCTAATATAAACCATGGAAGTCGTAGATATGCTTGTTAGATTTCCTAGGAACTATTACATGCTTCGATTTGATAAGGCTAGGCCACTTTATGCCCTTTTTAGTGAAAGAAAAATGATCAAAATCGAGTAAAATCCGTAAATTAACAAGGAAATTACCCCTATGTTGGCCGTTTTTGAAAATTCTAATATAGACCATTAAAGTCGTAGATATGTTTGATAGATTTCCTACGAACTATTACATGCTTCGATTCGATAAGGCTTGGCCACTTTAAGCCTTTTTTAGTGAAAGAAAAGGGTCAAAAACGAGTAAAATCCGTAAATTAACAAGGAAATTACCACCCATGTTGGCCGTTTTTTAAAATTCTAATATAAACCATGGAAGTCGTAGATATGCTTGTTAGATTTCCTTGGAACTATTACATGCTTCGATTTGATAAGGCTAGGCCACTTTATGCCCTTTTTAGTGAAAGAAATAGGGTCAAAAACGAGTAAAATCCGTAAATTAACAAGGAAATTCACTTTACCACCATTTTGGCCGTTTTTGAAATTTCTAAAATCAACCACGGAAGTCGTAGATATGCTCATTTGATTTCCTAGGAACTATTACATGCTTCGATTCGATAAGGCTAGGCCACTTTATGCCCTTTTTAGTGAAAGAAAAAGGATCAAAATCGAGTAAAATCCGTAAATTAACAAGGAAATTACCCCCATGTTGGCCGTTTTTGAAAATTCTAATATAAACCATGGAAGTCGTAGATATGCTTGTTAGATTTCCTAGGAACTATTACATGCTTCGATTTGATAAGGCTAGGCTACTTTATGCTTTTTTTAGTTAAAGAAAAAGGGTCAAAATCGAGTAAAATCCGTAAATTAACAAGGAAATTCACTTTACCATCATTTTGGCCGTTTTTGATATTTCTAAAATCAACCATGGAAGTCGTAGATATGCTCATTAGATTTCCTAGGAACTATTACATGCTTCGATTCGATAAGGCTAGGCCACTTTATGCCTTTTTTAGTGAAAGAAAAGGGTCAAAAACGAGTAAAATCCGTAAATTAACAAGGAAATTACCACCCATGTTGGCCGTTTTTTAAAATTCTAATATAAACCATGGAAGTCGTAGATATGCTTGTTAGATTTCCTTGGAACTATTACATGCTTCGATTTGATAAGGCAAGGCCACTTTATGCCCTTTTTAGTGAAAGAAAAAGGGTCAAAAACGAGTAAAATCCGTAAATTAACAAGGAAATTCACTTTACCACCATTTTGGCCATTTTTGAAATTTCTGAAATCAACCATGGAAGTTGTAGATATGCTCATTAGATTTCCTAGGAACTATTACATGCTTCGATTCGATAAGGCTAGGCCACTTTATGCCTTTTTTAGTGAAAGAAAAGGGTCAAAAACGAGTAAAATCCGTAAATTAACAAGGAAATTACCCCATGTTGGCCGTTTTTGAAAATTCTAATATAAACCATGGAAGTCGTAGATATGCTTGTTAGATTTCCTTGGAACTGTGACATGCTTCGATTTGATAAGGCTAGGCCACTTTATGCTCTTTTTAGTGAAAGAAAAAGGGTCAAAAACGAGTAAAATCCGTAAATTAACAAGGAAATTCACTTTACCACCATTTTGGACGTTTTTGAAATTTCTAAAATCAACCATGGAAGTCGTAGATATGCTCATTAGATTTCCTAGGAACTATTACATGCTTCGATTCGATAAGGCTAGGCCACTTACCCTTTTTAGTGAAAGAAAAATGATCAAAATCGAGTAAAATCCGTAAATTAACAAGGAAATTACCCCTATGTTGGCCGTTTTTGAAAATTCTAATATAGACCATTAAAGTCATAGATATGTTTGATAGATTTCCTACGAACTATTACATGCTTCGATTCGATAAGGCTAGGCCACTTTATGCCTTTTTTAGTGAAAGAAAAAGGATCAAAATCGAGTAAAATCCGTAAATTAACAAGGAAATTACCCCCATGTTGGCCGTTTTTGAAAATTCTAATATAAACCATGGAAGTCGTAGATATGCTTGTTAGATTTCCTAGGAACTATTACATGCTTCGATTTGATAAGGCTAGGCCACTTTATGCCCTTTTTAGTGAAAGAAAAATGATCAAAATCGAGTAAAATCCGTAAATTAACAAGGAAATTACCCCTATGTTGGCCGTTTTTGAAAATTCTAATATAGACCATTAAAGTCGTAGATATGTTTGATAGATTTCCTACGAACTATTACATGCTTCGATTCGATAAGGCTTGGCCACTTTAAGCCTTTTTTAGTGAAAGAAAAGGGTCAAAAACGAGTAAAATCCGTAAATTAACAAGGAAATTACCACCCATGTTGGCCGTTTTTTAAAATTCTAATATAAACCATGGAAGTCGTAGATATGCTTGTTAGATTTCCTTGGAACTATTACATGCTTCGATTTGATAAGGCTAGGCCACTTTATGCCCTTTTTAGTGAAAGAAATAGGGTCAAAAACGAGTAAAATCCGTAAATTAACAAGGAAATTCACTTTACCACCATTTTAGCCATTTTTGAAATTTCTAAAATCAACCATGGAAGTTGTAGATATGCTCATTAGATTTCCTAGGAATTATTACATGCTTCGATTCGATAAGGCTAGGCCACTTTATGCCTTTTTTAGTGAAAGAAAGGGGTCAAAAACGAGTAAAATCCGTAAATTAACAAGGAAATTACCCCATGTTGGCCGTTTTTGAAAATTCTAATATAAACCATGGAAGTCGTAGATATGCTTGTTAGATTTCCTTGGAACTGTTACATGCTTCGATTTGATAAGGCTAGGCCACTTTATGCTCTTTTTAGTGAAAGAAAAAGGGTCAAAAACGAGTAAAATCCGTAAATTAACAAGGAAATTCACTTTACCACCATTTTGGCCGTTTTTGAAATTTCTAAAATCAACCATGGAAGTCGTAGATATGCTCATTAGATTTCCTAGGAACTAATACATGCTTCGATTCGATAAGGCTAGGCCACTTTATGCCCTTTTTAGTGAAAGAAAAATGATCAAAATCGAGTAAAATCCGTAAATTAACAAGGAAATTACCCCTATGTTGGCCGTTTTTGAAAATTCTAATATAGACCATTCAAGTCGTTGATATGTTTGTTAGATTTCCTACGAACTATTACATGCTTCGATTCGATAAGGCTAGACCACTTTATGCCTTTTTTAGTGAAAGAAAAAGGATCAAAATCGAGTAAAATCCGTAAATTAACAAGGAAATTACCCCCATGTTGGCCGTTTTTGAAAATTCTAATATAAACCATGGAAGTCGTAGATATGCTTGTTAGATTTCCTAGGAACTATTACATGCTTCAATTTGATAAGGCTAGGCCACTTTATGCCCTTTTTAGTGAAAGAAAAAGGGTCAAAAACGAGTAAAATCCGTAAATTAACAAGGAAATTCACTTTACCACCATTTTGGCCGTTTTTGAAATTTCTAAAATCAACCACGGAAGTCGTAGATATGCTCATTAGATTTCCTAGGAACTATTACATGCTTCGATTCGATAAGGCTAGGCCACTTTATGCCTTTTTTAGTGAAAGAAAAGGGTCAAAAACGAGTAAAATCCGTAAATTAACAAGGAAATTACCCCCATGTTGGCCGTTTTTGAAAATTCTAATATAAACCATGGAAGTCGTAGATATGCTTGTTAGATTTCCTTGGAACTATTACTTGCTTCGATTTGATAAGGCTAGGCCACTTTATGCTCTTTTTAGTGAAAGAAAAAGGGTCAAAAACGAGTAAAATCCATAAATTAACAAGGAAATTCACTTTACCACCATTTTGGCCGTTTTTGAAAATTCTAATATGAACCATGGAAGTCGTAGATATGCTTGTTAGATTCCCTAGGAACTATTACATGCTTCGATTTGATAATGCTAGGCCACTTTATGCCCTTTTTAGTGAAAGAAAAAGGGTCAAAAACGAGTAAAATCCGTAAATTAACAAGGAAATTCACTTTACCACCATTTTGGCCATTTTTGAAATTTCTAAAATCAACCATGGAAGTTGTAGATATGCTCATTAGATTTCCTAGGAATTATTACATGCTTCGATTCGATAAGGCTAGGCCACTTTATGCCTTTTTTAGTGAAAGAAAGGGGTCAAAAACGAGTAAAATCCGTAAATTAACAAGGAAATTACCCCATGTTGGCCGTTTTTGAAAATTCTAATATAAACCATGGAAGTCGTAGATATGCTTGTTAGATTTCCTTAGAACTGTTACATGCTTCGATTTGATAAGGCTAGGCCACTTTATGCTCTTTTTAGTGAAAGAAAAAGGGTCAAAAACGAGTAAAATCCGTAAATTAACAAGGAAATTCACTTTACCACCATTTTGGCCGTTTTCGAAATTTCTAAAATCAACCATGGAAGTCGTAGATATGCTCATTAGATTTCCTAGGAACTAATACATGCTTCGATTCGATAAGGCTAGGCCACTTTATGCCCTTTTTAGTGAAAGAAAAATGATCAAAATCGAGTAAAATCCGTAAATTAACAAGGAAATTACCCCTATGTTGGCCGTTTTTGAAAATTCTAATATAGACCATTCAAGTCGTTGATATGTTTGTTAGATTTCCTACGAACTATTACATGCTTCGATTCGATAAGGCTAGACCACTTTATGCCTTTTTTAGTGAAAGAAAAAGGATCAAAATCGAGTAAAATCCGTAAATTAACAAGGAAATTACCCCCATGTTGGCCGTTTTTGAAAATTCTAATATAAACCATGGAAGTCGTAGATATGCTTGTTAGATTTCCTAGGAACTATTACATGCTTCGATTTGATAAGGCTAGGCCACTTTATGCCCTTTTTAGTGAAAGAAAAAGGGTCAAAAACGAGTAAAATCTGTAAATTAACAAGGAAATTCACTTTACCACCATTTTGGCCGTTTTTGAAATTTCTAAAATCAACCACGGAAGTCGTAGATATGCTCATTAGATTTCCTAGGAACTATTACATGCTTCGATTCGATAAGGCTAGGCCACTTTATGCCTTTTTTAGTGAAAGAAAAGGGTCAAAAACGAGTAAAATCCGTAAATTAACAAGGAAATTACCCCCATGTTGGCCGTTTTTGAAAATTCTAATATAAACCATGGAAGTCGTAGATATGCTTGTTAGATTTCCTTGGAACTATTACTTGCTTCGATTTGATAAGGCTAGGCCACTTTATGCTCTTTTTAGTGAAAGAAAAAGGGTCAAAAACGAGTAAAATCCGTAAATTAACAAGGAAATTCACTTTACCACCATTTTGGCCGTTTTTGAAAATTCTAATATGAACCATGGAAGTCGTAGATATGCTTGTTAGATTTCCTAGGAACTATTACATGCTTCGATTTGATAATGCTAGGCCACTTTATGCCCTTTTTAGTGAAAGAAAAAGGGTCAAAAACGAGTAAAATCCGTAAATTAACAAGGAAATTCACTTTACCACCATTTTGGCCGTTTTTGAAATTTCTAAAATCAACCATGGAAGTCGTAGATATGCTCATTAGATTTCCTAGGAACTATTACATGCTTCGATTCGATAAGGCTAGGCCACTTTATGCCCTTTTTAGTGAAAGAAAAATGATCAAAATCGAGTAAAATCCGTAAATTAACAAGGAAATTACCCCTATGTTGGCCGTTTTTGAAAATTCTAATATAGACCATTCAAGTCGTTGATATGTTTGTTAGATTTCCTACGAACTATTGCATGCTTCGATTCGATAAGGCTAGACCACTTTATGCCTTTTTTAGTGAAAGAAAAAGGATCAAAATCGAGTAAAATCCGTAAATTAACAAGGAAATTACCCCCATGTTGGCCGTTTTTGAAAATTCTAATATAAACCATGGAAGTCGTAGATATGCTTGTTAGATCTCCTAGGAACTATTACATGCTTCGATTTGATAAGGCTAGGCCACTTTATGCCCTTTTTAGTGAAAGAAAAAGGGTCAAAAACGAGTAAAATCCGTAAATTAACAAGGAAATTCACTTTACCACCATTTTGGCCGTTTTTGAAATTTCTAATATGAACCATGGAAGTCGTAGATATGCTTGTTAGATTTCCTAGGAACTATTACATGCTTCGATTTGATAATGCTAGGCCACTTTATGCCCTTTTTAGTGAAAGAAAAATGATCAAAATCGAGTAAAATCCGTAAATTAACAAGGAAATTACCCCTATGTTGGCCGTTTTTGAAAATTCTAATATAGACCATTAAAGTCGTAGATATGTTTGATAGATTTCCTACGAACTATTACATGCTTCGATTCGATAAGGCTTGGCCACTTTAAGCCTTTTTTAGTGAAAGAAAAGGGTCAAAAACGAGTAAAATCCGTAAATTAACAAGGAAATTACCACCCATGTTGGCCGTTTTTTAAAATTCTAATATAAACCATGGAAGTCGTAGATATGCTTGTTAGATTTCCTTGGAACTATTACATGCTTCGATTTGATAAGGCTAGGCCACTTTATGCCCTTTTTAGTGAAAGAAATAGGGTCAAAAACGAGTAAAATCCGTAAATTAACAAGGAAATTCACTTTACCACCATTTTAGCCATTTTTGAAATTTCTAAAATCAACCATGGAAGTTGTAGATATGCTCATTAGATTTCCTAGGAATTATTACATGCTTCGATTCGATAAGGCTAGGCCACTTTATGCCTTTTTTAGTGAAAGAAAGGGGTCAAAAACGAGTAAAATCCGTAAATTAACAAGGAAATTACCCCATGTTGGCCGTTTTTGAAAATTCTAATATAAACCATGGAAGTCGTAGATATGCTTGTTAGATTTCCTTAGAACTGTTACATGCTTCGATTTGATAAGGCTAGGCCACTTTATGCTCTTTTTAGTGAAAGAAAAAGGGTCAAAAACGAGTAAAATCCGTAAATTAACAAGGAAATTCACTTTACCACCATTTTGGCCGTTTTCGAAATTTCTAAAATCAACCATGGAAGTCGTAGATATGCTCATTAGATTTCCTAGGAACTATTACATGCTTCGATTCGATAAGGCTAGGCCACTTTATGCCTTTTTTAGTGAAAGAAAAGGGTCAAAAACGAGTAAAATCCGTAAATTAACAAGGAAATTACTCCCATGTTGGCCGTTTTTGAAAATTCTAATATAAACCATGGAAGTCGTAGATATGCTTGTTAGATTTCCTTGGAACTATTACTTGCTTCGATTTGATAAGGCTAGGCCACTTTATGCTCTTTTTAGTGAAAGAAAAAGGGTCAAAAACGAGTAAAATCCGTAAATTAACAAGGAAATTCACTTTACCACCATTTTGGCCGTTTTTGAAAATTCTAATATGAATCATGGAAGTCGTAGATATGCTTGTTAGATTTCCTAGGAACTATTACATGCTTCGATTTGATAATGCTAGGCCACTTTATGCCCTTTTTAGTGAAAGAAAAAGGGTCAAAAACGAGTAAAATCCGTAAATTAACAAGGAAATTCACTTTACCACCATTTTGGCCGTTTTTGAAATTTCTAAAATCAACCATGGAAGTCGTAGATATGCTCATTAGATTTCCTAGGAACTATTACATGCTTCGATTCGATAAGGCTAGGCCACTTTATGCCCTTTTTAGTGAAAGAAAAATGATCAAAATCGAGTAAAATCCGTAAATTAACAAGGAAATTACCCCTATGTTGGCCGTTTTTGAAAATTCTAATATAGACCATTCAAGTCGTTGATATGTTTGTTAGATTTCCTACGAACTATTACATGCTTCGATTCGATAAGGCTTGACCACTTTATGCCTTTTTTAGTGAAAGAAAAAGGATCAAAATCGAGTAAAATCCGTAAATTAACAAGGAAATTACCCCCATGTTGGCCGTTTTTGAAAATTCTAATATAAACCATGGAAGTCGTAGATATGCTTGTTAGATTTCCTAGGAACTATTACATGCTTCGATTTGATAAGGCTAGGCCACTTTATGCCCTTTTTAGTGAAAGAAAAAGGGTCAAAAACGAGTAAAATCCGTAAATTAACAAGGAAATTCACTTTACCACCATTTTGGCCGTTTTTGAAATTTCTAAAATCAACCACGGAAGTCGTAGATATGCTCATTAGATTTCCTAGGAACTATTACATGCTTCGATTCGATAAGGCTAGGCCACTTTATGCCCTTTTTAGTGAAAGAAAAAGGATCAAAATCGAGTAAAATCCGTAAATTAACAAGGAAATTACCCCCATGTTGGCCGATTTTGAAAATTCTAATATAAACCATGGAAGTCATAGATATGCTCGTTAGATTTCCTAGGAACTATTACATGCTTCGATTCGTTAAGTTTAGGCCACTTTATGCCTTTTTTAGTGAAAGAAAAAGGGTCAAAAACGAGTAAAATCCGTAAATTAACAAGGAAATTCACTTTACCACCATTTTGGCCGTTTTTGAAATTTCTAAAATCAACCACGGAAGTCGTAGATATGCTCATTAGATTTCCTAGGAACTATTACATGCTTCGATTCGATAAGGCTAGGCCACTTTATGCCTTTTTTAGTGAAAGAAAAGGGTCAAAAACGAGTAAAATCCGTAAATTAACAAGGAAATTACCCCCATGTTGGCCGTTTTTGAAAATTCTAATATAAACCATGGAAGTCGTAGATATGCTTGTTAGATTTCCTTGGAACTATTACTTGCTTCGATTTGATAAGGCTAGGCCACTTTATGCTCTTTTTAGTGAAAGAAAAAGGGTCAAAAACGAGTAAAATCCGTAAATTAACAAGGAAATTCACTTTACCACCATTTTGGCCGTTTTTGAAAATTCTAATATGAACCATGGATGTCGTAGATATGCTTGTTAGATTTCCTAGGAACTATTACATGCTTCGATTTGATAATGCTAGGCCACTTTATGCCCTTTTTAGTGAAAGAAAAAGGGTCAAAAACGAGTAAAATCCGTAAATTAACAAGGAAATTCACTTTACCACCATTTTGGCCGTTTTTGAAATTTCTAAAATCAACCATGGAAGTCGTAGATATGCTCATTAGATTTCCTAGGAACTATTACATGCTTCGATTCGATAAGGCTAGGCCACTTTATGCCCTTTTTAGTGAAAGAAAAATGATCAAAATCGAGTAAAATCCGTAAATTAACAAGGAAATTACCCCTATGTTGGCCGTTTTTGAAAATTCTAATATAGACCATTCAAGTCGTTGATATGTTTGTTAGATTTCCTACGAACTATTACATGCTTCGATTCGATAAGGCTAGACCACTTTATGCCTTTTTTAGTGAAAGAAAAAGGATCAAAATCGAGTAAAATCCGTAAATTAACAAGGAAATTACCCCCATGTTGGCCGTTTTTGAAAATTCTAATATAAACCATGGAAGTCGTAGATATGCTTGTTAGATTTCCTAGGAACTATTACATGCTTCGATTTGATAAGGCTAGGCCACTTTATGCCCTTTTTAGTGAAAGAAAAAGGGTCAAAAACGAGTAAAATCTGTAAATTAACAAGGAAATTCACTTTACCACCATTTTGGCCGTTTTTGAAATTTCTAAAATCAACCACGGAAGTCGTAGATATGCTCATTAGATTTCCTAGGAACTATTACATGCTTCGATTCGATAAGGCTAGGCCACTTTATGCCTTTTTTAGTGAAAGAAAAGGGTCAAAAACGAGTAAAATCCGTAAATTAACAAGGAAATTACCCCCATGTTGGCCGTTTTTGAAAATTCTAATATAAACCAAGGAAGTCGTAGATATGCTTGTTAGATTTCCTTGGAACTATTACTTGCTTCGATTTGATAAGGCTAGGCCACTCTATGCTCTTTTTAGTGAAAGAAAAAGGGTCAAAAACGAGTAAAATCCGTAAATTAACAAGGAAATTCACTTTACCACCATTTTGGCCGTTTTTGAGATTTCTAAAATCAACCATGGAAGTCGTAGATATGCTCATTATATTTCCTAGGAACTATTACATGCTTCGATTCGATAAGGCTAGGCCACTTTATGCCCTTTTTAGTGAAAGAAAAAGGATCAAAATCGAGTAAAATCCGTAAATTAACAAGGAAATTACCGCCATGTTGGCCGATTTTGAAAATTCTAATATAAACCATGGAAGTCATAGATATGCTCGTTAGATTTCCTAGGAACTATTACATGCTTCGATTCGTTAAGTTTAGGCCACTTTATGCCTTTTTTAGTGAAAGAAAAAGGGTCAAAAACGAGTAAAATCCGTAAATTAACAAGGAAATTCACTTTACCACCATTTTGGCCGTTTTTGAAATTTCTAAAATCAACCATGGAAGTCGTAGATATGCTCATTATATTTCCTAGGAACTATTACATGCTTCGATTCGATAAGGCTAGGCCACTTTATGCCCTTTTTAGTGAAAGAAAAAGGATCAAAATCGAGTAAAATCCGTAAATTAACAAGGAAATTACCCCCATGTTGGCCGATTTTGAAAATTCTAATATAAACCATGGAAGTCATAGATATGCTCGTTAGATTTCCTAGGAACTATTACATGCTTCGATTCGTTAAGTTTAGGCCACTTTATGCCTTTTTTAGTGAAAGAAAAAGGGTCAAAAACGAGTAAAATCCGTAAATTAACAAGGAAATTCACTTTACCACCATTTTGGCCGTTTTTGAGATTTCTAAAATCAAACATGGAAGTCGTAGATATGCTCATTATATTTCCTAGGAACTATTACATGCTTCGATTCGATAAGGCTAGGCCACTTTATGCCCTTTTTAGTGAAAGAAAAAGGATCAAAATCGAGTAAAATCCGTAAATTAACAAGGAAATTACCCCCATGTTGGCCGATTTTGAAAATTCTAATATAAACCATGGAAGTCATAGATATGCTCGTTAGATTTCCTAGGAACTATTACATGCTTCGATTCGTTAAGTTTAGGCCACTTTATGCCTTTTTTAGTGAAAGAAAAAGGGTCAAAAACGAGTAAAATCCGTAAATTAACAAGGAAATTACCCCCATGTTGGCCGTTTTTGAAAATTCTAATATAAACCATGGAAGTCGTAGATATGCTTGTTAGATTTCCTAAGAACTATTACATGCTTCGATTTGATAAGGCTAGGCCACTTTATGCCCTTTTTAGTGAAAGAAAAAGGATCAAAATCGAGTAAAATCCTTAAATTAACAAGGAAATTACCCCCATGTTGGCCGATTTTGAAAATTCTAATATAAACCATGGAAGTCATAGATATGCTCGTTAGATTTCCTAGGAACTATTACATGCTTCGATTCGTTAAGTTTAGGCCACTTTATGCCTTTTTTAGTGAAAGAAAAAGGGTCAAAAACGAGTAAAATCCGTAAATTAACAAGGAAATTAACCCCATGTTGGCCGTTTTTGAATATTCTAATATAAACCATGGAAGTCGTAGATATGCTTGTTAGATTTCCTAAGAACTATTACATGCTTCGATTTGATAATGCTAGGCCACTTTATACCCTTTTTAGTGAAAGAAAAAGGGTCAAAAACGAGTAAAATCCGTAAATTAACAAGGAAATTCACTATACCACCATTTTGGCCGTTTTTGAAATTTCTAAAATCAACCATGGAAGTCGTAGATATGCTCATTAGATTTCCTAGGAACTATTACATGCTTCGATTCGATAAGGCTAGGCCACTTTATGCCTTTTTTAGTGAAAGAAAAAGGATCAAAATCGAGTAAAATCCGTTAATTAACAAGGAAATTACCCCCATGTTGGCCGTTTTTGAAAATTCTAATATAAACCATGGAAGTCGTAGATATGCTTGTTAGATTTCCTAGGAACTATTACATGCTTCGATTTGATAAGGCTTGGCCACTTTATGCCCTTTTTAGTGAAAGAAAAAGGGTCAAAAACGAGTAAAATCCTTAAATTAACAAGGAAATTCACTTTACCACCATTTTGGCCGTTTTTGAAATTTCTAAAATCAACCATGGAAGTCGTAGATATGCTCATTAGATTTCCTAGGAACTATTACATGCTTCGATTCGATAAGGCTAGGCCACTTTATGCCTTTTTTAGTGAAAGAAAAAGGATCAAAATCGAGTAAAATCCGTAAATTAACAAGGAAATTACCCCCATGTTGGCCGTTTTTGAAAATTCTAATATAAACCATGGAAGTCGTAGATATGCTTGTTAGATTTCCTAGGAACTATTACTTGCTTCGATTTGATAAGGCTAGGCCACTTTATGCTCTTTTTAGTGAAAGTAAAAGGGTCAAAAACGAGTAAAATCCGTAAATTAACAAGGAAATTCACTTTACCACCATTTTGGCCGTTTTTGAGATTTCTAAAATCAACCATGGAAGTCGTAGATATGCTCATTATATTTCCTAGGAACTATTACATGCTTCGATTCGATAAGGCTAGGCCACTTTATGCCCTTTTTAGTGAAAGAAAAAGGATCAAAATCGAGTAAAATCCGTAAATTAACAAGGAAATTCACTTTACCACCATTTTGGCCGTTTTTGAAATTTCTAAAATCAACCGCGGAAGTCGTAGATATGCTCATTAGATTTCCTAGGAACTATTACATGCTTCGATTCGATAAGGCTAGGCCACTTTATGCCTTTTTTAGTGAAAGAAAAGGGTCAAAAACGAGTAAAATCCGTAAATTAACAAGGAAATTACCCCCATGTTGGCCGTTTTTGAAAATTCTAATATAAACCATGGAAGTCGTAGATATGCTTGTTAGATTTCCTTGGAACTATTACTTGCTTCGATTTGATAAGGCTAGGCCACTTTATGCTCTTTTTAGTGAAAGAAAAAGGGTCAAAAACGAGTAAAATCCGTAAATTAACAAGGAAATTCACTTTACCACCATTTTGGCCGTTTTTGAGATTTCTAAAATCAACCATGGAAGTCGTAGATATGCTCATTATATTTCCTAGGAACTATTACATGCTTCGATTCGATAAGGCTAGGCCACTTTATGCCCTTTTTAGTGAAAGAAAAAGGATCAAAATCGAGTAAAATCCGTAAATTAACAAGGAAATTACCCCCATGTTGGCCGATTTTGAAAATTCTAATATAAACCATGGAAGTCATAGATATGCCCGTTAGATTTCCTAGGAACTATTACATGCTTCGATTCGTTAAGTTTAGGCCACTTTATGCCTTTTTTAGTGAAAGAAAAAGGGTCAAAAACGAGTAAAATCCGTAAATTAACAAGGAAATTACCCCCATGTTGGCCGTTTTTGAATATTCTAATATAAACCATGGAAGTCGTAGATATGCTTGTTAGATTTCCTAGGAACTATTACATGCTTCGATTTGATAATGCTAGGCCACTTTATACCCTTTTTAGTGAAAGAAAAAGGGTCAAAAACGAGTAAAAACCGTAAATTAACAAGGAAATTCACTTTACCACCATTTTGGCCGTTTTTGAAATTTCTAAAATCAACCACGGAAGTCGTAGATATGCTCATTAGATTTCCTAGGAACTATTACATGCTTCGATTCGATAAGGCTAGGCCACTTTATGCCTTTTTTAGTGAAAGAAAAGGGTCAAAAACGAGTAAAATCCGTAAATTAACAAGGAAATTACCCCCATGTTGGCCGTTTTTGAAAATTCTAATATAAACCATGGAAGTCGTAGATATGCTTGTTAGATTTCCTTGGAACCATTACTTGCTTCGATTTGATAAGGCTAGGCCACTTTATGCTCTTTTTAGTGAAAGAAAAAGGGTCAAAAACGAGTAAAATCCGTAAATTAACAAGGAAATTCACTTTACCACCATTTTGGCCGTTTTTGAAAATTCTAATATGAACCATGGAAGTCGTAGATATGCTTGTTAGATTTCCTAGGAACTATTACATGCTTCGATTTGATAATGCTAGGCCACTTTATGCCCTTTTTAGTGAAAGAAAAAGGGTCAAAAACGAGTAAAATCCGTAAATTAACAAGGAAATTCACTTTACCACCATTTTGGCCGTTTTTGAAATTTCTAAAATCAACCATGGAAGTCGTAGATATGCTCATTAGATTTCCTAGGAACTATTACATGCTTCGATTCGATAAGGCTAGGCCACTTTATGCCCTTTTTAGTGAAAGAAAAATGATCAAAATCGAGTAAAATCCGTAAATTAACAAGGAAATTACCCCTATGTTGGCCGTTTTTGAAAATTCTAATATAGACCATTCAAGTCGTTGATATGTTTGTTAGATTTCCTACGAACTATTACATGCTTCGATTCGATAAGGCTAGACCACTTTATGCCTTTTTTAGTGAAAGAAAATGGATCAAAATCGAGTAAAATCCGTAAATTAACAAGGAAATTACCCCCATGTTGGCCGTTTTTGAAAATTCTAATATAAACCATGGAAGTCGTAGATATGCTTGTTAGATTTCCTTGGAACTATTACTTGCTTCGATTTGATAAGGCTAGGCCACTTTATGCTCTTTTTAGTGAAAGAAAAAGGGTCAAAAACGAGTAAAATCCGTAAATTAACAAGGAAATTCACTTTACCACCATTTTGGCCGTTTTTGAGATTTCTAAAATCAACCATGGAAGTCGTAGATATGCTCATTATATTTCCTAGGAACTATTACATGCTTCGATTCGATAAGGCTAGGCCACTTTATGCCCTTTTTAGTGAAAGAAAAAGGATCAAAATCGAGTAAAATCCGTAAATTAACAAGGAAATTCACTTTACCACCATTTTGGCCGTTTTTGAAATTTCTAAAATCAACCGCGGAAGTCGTAGATATGCTCATTAGATTTCCTAGGAACTATTACATGCTTCGATTCGATAAGGCTAGGCCACTTTATGCCTTTTTTAGTGAAAGAAAAGGGTCAAAAACGAGTAAAATCCGTAAATTAACAAGGAAATTACCCCCATGTTGGCCGTTTTTGAAAATTCTAATATAAACCATGGAAGTCGTAGATATGCTTGTTAGATTTCCTTGGAACTATTACTTGCTTCGATTTGATAAGGCTAGGCCACTTTATGCTCTTTTTAGTGAAAGAAAAAGGGTCAAAAACGAGTAAAATCCGTAAATTAACAAGGAAATTCACTTTACCACCATTTTGGCCGTTTTTGAGATTTCTAAAATCAACCATGGAAGTCGTAGATATGCTCATTATATTTCCTAGGAACTATTACATGCTTCGATTCGATAAGGCTAGGCCACTTTATGCCCTTTTTAGTGAAAGAAAAAGGATCAAAATCGAGTAAAATCCGTAAATTAACAAGGAAATTACCCCCATGTTGGCCGATTTTGAAAATTCTAATATAAACCATGGAAGTCATAGATATGCCCGTTAGATTTCCTAGGAACTATTACATGCTTCGATTCGTTAAGTTTAGGCCACTTTATGCCTTTTTTAGTGAAAGAAAAAGGGTCAAAAACGAGTAAAATCCGTAAATTAACAAGGAAATTACCCCCATGTTGGCCGTTTTTGAATATTCTAATATAAACCATGGAAGTCGTAGATATGCTTGTTAGATTTCCTAGGAACTATTACATGCTTCGATTTGATAATGCTAGGCCACTTTATACCCTTTTTAGTGAAAGAAAAAGGGTCAAAAACGAGTAAAATCCGTAAATTAACAAGGAAATTCACTTTACCACCATTTTGGCCGTTTTTGAAATTTCTAAAATCAACCACGGAAGTCGTAGATATGCTCATTAGATTTCCTAGGAACTATTACATGCTTCGATTCGATAAGGCTAGGCCACTTTATGCCTTTTTTAGTGAAAGAAAAGGGTCAAAAACGAGTAAAATCCGTAAATTAACAAGGAAATTACCCCCATGTTGGCCGTTTTTGAAAATTCTAATATAAACCAAGGAAGTCGTAGATATGCTTGTTAGATTTCCTTGGAACTATTACTTGCTTCGATTTGATAAGGCTAGGCCACTTTATGCTCTTTTTAGTGAAAGAAAAAGGGTCAAAAACGAGTAAAATCCGTAAATTAACAAGGAAATTCACTTTACCACCATTTTGGCCGTTTTTGAGATTTCTAAAATCAACCATGGAAGTCGTAGATATGCTCATTATATTTCCTAGGAACTATTACATGCTTCGATTCGATAAGGCTAGGCCACTTTATGCCCTTTTTAGTGAAAGAAAAAGGATCAAAATCGAGTAAAATCCGTAAATTAACAAGGAAATTCACTTTACCACCATTTTGGCCGTTTTTGAAATTTCTAAAATCAACCGCGGAAGTCGTAGATATGCTCATTAGATTTCCTAGGAACTATTACATGCTTCGATTCGATAAGGCTAGGCCACTTTATGCCTTTTTTAGTGAAAGAAAAGGGTCAAAAACGAGTAAAATCCGTAAATTAACAAGGAAATTACCCCCATGTTGGCCGTTTTTGAAAATTCTAATATAAACCATGGAAGTCGTAGATATGCTTGTTAGATTTCCTTGGAACTATTACTTGCTTCGATTTGATAAGGCTAGGCCACTTTATGCTCTTTTTAGTGAAAGAAAAAGGGTCAAAAACGAGTAAAATCCGTAAATTAACAAGGAAATTCACTTTACCACCATTTTGGCCGTTTTTGAGATTTCTAAAATCAACCATGGAAGTCGTAGATATGCTCATTATATTTCCTAGGAACTATTACATGCTTCGATTCGATAAGGCTAGGCCACTTTATGCCCTTTTTAGTGAAAGAAAAAGGATCAAAATCGAGTAAAATCCGTAAATTAACAAGGAAATTACCCCCATGTTGGCCGATTTTGAAAATTCTAATATAAACCATGGAAGTCATAGATATGCCCGTTAGATTTCCTAGGAACTATTACATGCTTCGATTCGTTAAGTTTAGGCCACTTTATGCCTTTTTTAGTGAAAGAAAAAGGGTCAAAAACGAGTAAAATCCGTAAATTAACAAGGAAATTACCCCCATGTTGGCCGTTTTTGAATATTCTAATATAAACCATGGAAGTCGTAGATATGCTTGTTAGATTTCCTAGGAACTATTACATGCTTCGATTTGATAATGCTAGGCCACTTTATACCCTTTTTAGTGAAAGAAAAAGGGTCAAAAACGAGTAAAATCCGTAAATTAACAAGGAAATTCACTTTACCACCATTTTGGCCGTTTTTGAAATTTCTAAAATCAACCACGGAAGTCGTAGATATGCTCATTAGATTTCCTAGGAACTATTACATGCTTCGATTCGATAAGGCTAGGCCACTTTATGCCTTTTTTAGTGAAAGAAAAGGGTCAAAAACGAGTAAAATCCGTAAATTAACAAGGAAATTACCCCCATGTTGGCCGTTTTTGAAAATTCTAATATAAACCATGGAAGTCGTAGATATGCTTGTTAGATTTCCTTGGAACCATTACTTGCTTCGATTTGATAAGGCTAGGCCACTTTATGCTCTTTTTAGTGAAAGAAAAAGGGTCAAAAACGAGTAAAATCCGTAAATTAACAAGGAAATTCAGTTTACCACCATTTTGGCCGTTTTTGAAAATTCTAATATGAACCATGGAAGTCGTAGATATGCTTGTTAGATTTCCTAGGAACTATTACATGCTTCGATTTGATAATGCTAGGCCACTTTATGCCCTTTTTAGTGAAAGAAAAAGGGTCAAAAACGAGTAAAATCCGTAAATTAACAAGGAAATTCACTTTACCACCATTTTGGCCGTTTTTGAAATTTCTAAAATCAACCATGGAAGTCGTAGATATGCTCATTAGATTTCCTAGGAACTATTACATGCTTCGATTCGATAAGGCTAGGCCACTTTATGCCCTTTTTAGTGAAAGAAAAATGATCAAAATCGAGTAAAATCCGTAAATTAACAAGGAAATTACCCCTATGTTGGCCGTTTTTGAAAATTCTAATATAGACCATTCAAGTCGTTGATATGTTTGTTAGATTTCCTACGAACTATTACATGCTTCGATTCGATAAGGCTAGACCACTTTATGCCTTTTTTAGTGAAAGAAAAAGGATCAAAATCGAGTAAAATCCGTAAATTAACAAGGAAATTACCCCTATGTTGGCCGTTTTTGAAAATTCTAATATAGACCATTCAAGTCGTTGATATGTTTGTTAGATTTCCTACGAACTATTACATGCTTCGATTCGATAAGGCTTGACCACTTTATGCCTTTTTTAGTGAAAGAAAAAGGATCAAAATCGAGTAAAATCCGTAAATTAACAAGGAAATTACCCCCATGTTGGCCGTTTTTGAAAATTCTAATATAAACCATGGAAGTCGTAGATATGCTTGTTAGATTTCCTAGGAACTATTACATGCTTCGATTTGATAAGGCTAGGCCACTTTATGCCCTTTTTAGTGAAAGAAAAAGGGTCAAAAACGAGTAAAATCCGTAAATTAACAAGGAAATTCACTTTACCACCATTTTGGCCGTTTTTGAAATTTCTAAAATCAACCACGGAAGTCGTAGATATGCTCATTAGATTTCCTAGGAACTATTACATGCTTCGATTCGATAAGGCTAGGCCACTTTATGCCTTTTTTAGTGAAAGAAAAGGGTCAAAAACGAGTAAAATCCGTAAATTAACAAGGAAATTACCCCCATGTTGGCCGTTTTTGAAAATTCTAATATAAACCATGGAAGTCGTAGATATGCTTGTTAGATTTCCTTGGAACTATTACTTGCTTCGATTTGATAAGGCTAGGCCACTTTATGCTCTTTTTAGTGAAAGAAAAAGGGTCAAAAACGAGTAAAATCCGTAAATTAACAAGGAAATTCACTTTACCACCATTTTGGCCATTTTTGAAAATTCTAATATGAACCATGGATGTCGTAGATATGCTTGTTAGATTTCCTAGGAACTATTACATGCTTCGATTTGATAATGCTAGGCCACTTTATGCCCTTTTTAGTGAAAGAAAAAGGGTCAAAAACGAGTAAAATCCGTAAATTAACAAGGAAATTCACTTTACCACCATTTTGGCCGTTTTTGAAATTTCTAAAATCAACCATGGAAGTCGTAGATATGCTCATTAGATTTCCTAGGAACTATTACATGCTTCGATTCGATAAGGCTAGGCCACTTTATGCCCTTTTTAGTGAAAGAAAAATGATCAAAATCGAGTAAAATCCGTAAATTAACAAGGAAATTACCCCTATGTTGGCCGTTTTTGAAAATTCTAATATAGACCATTCAAGTCGTTGATATGTTTGTTAGATTTCCTACGAACTATTACATGCTTCGATTCGATAAGGCTAGACCACTTTATGCCTTTTTTAGTGAAAGAAAAAGGATCAAAATCGAGTAAAATCCGTAAATTAACAAGGAAATTACCCCCATGTTGGCCGTTTTTGAAAATTCTAATATAAACCATGGAAGTCGTAGATATGCTTGTTAGATTTCCTAGGAACTATTACATGCTTCGATTTGATAAGGCTAGGCCACTTTATGCCCTTTTTAGTGAAAGAAAAAGGGTCAAAAACGAGTAAAATCTGTAAATTAACAAGGAAATTCACTTTACCACCATTTTGGCCGTTTTTGAAATTTCTAAAATCAACCACGGAAGTCGTAGATATGCTCATTAGATTTCCTAGGAACTATTACATGCTTCGATTCGATAAGGCTAGGCCACTTTATGCCTTTTTTAGTGAAAGAAAAGGGTCAAAAACGAGTAAAATCCGTAAATTAACAAGGAAATTACCCCCATGTTGGCCGTTTTTGAAAATTCTAATATAAACCATGGAAGTCGTAGATATGCTTGTTAGATTTCCTTGGAACTATTACTTGCTTCGATTTGATAAGGCTAGGCCACTTTATGCTCTTTTTAGTGAAAGAAAAAGGGTCAAAAACGAGTAAAATCCGTAAATTAACAAGGAAATTCACTTTACCACCATTTTGGCCGTTTTTGAGATTTCTAAAATCAACCATGGAAGTCGTAGATATGCTCATTATATTTCCTAGGAACTATTACATGCTTCGATTCGATAAGGCTAGGCCACTTTATGCCCTTTTTAGTGAAAGAAAAAGGATCAAAATCGAGTAAAATCCGTAAATTAACAAGGAAATTACCCCCATGTTGGCCGATTTTGAAAATTCTAATATAAACCATGGAAGTCATAGATATGCTCGTTAGATTTCCTAGGAACTATTACATGCTTCGATTCGTTAAGTTTAGGCCACTTTATGCCTTTTTTAGTGAAAGAAAAAGGGTCAAAAACGAGTAAAATCCGTAAATTAACAAGGAAATTCACTTTACCACCATTTTGGCCGTTTTTGAAATTTCTAAAATCAACCACGGAAGTCGTAGATATGCTCATTAGATTTCCTAGGAACTATTACATGCTTCGATTCGATAAGGCTAGGCCACTTTATGCCTTTTTTAGTGAAAGAAAAGGGTCAAAAACGAGTAAAATCCGTAAATTAACAAGGAAATTACCCCCATGTTGGCCGTTTTTGAAAATTCTAATATAAACCATGGAAGTCGTAGATATGCTTGTTAGATTTCCTTGGAACTATTACTTGCTTCGATTTGATAAGGCTAGGCCACTTTATGCTCTTTTTAGTGAAAGAAAAAGGGTCAAAAACGAGTAAAATCCGTAAATTAACAAGGAAATTCACTTTACCACCATTTTGGCCGTTTTTGAAAATTCTAATATGAACCATGGATGTCGTAGATATGCTTGTTAGATTTCCTAGGAACTATTACATGCTTCGATTTGATAATGCTAGGCCACTTTATGCCCTTTTTAGTGAAAGAAAAAGGGTCAAAAACGAGTAAAATCCGTAAATTAACAAGGAAATTCACTTTACCACCATTTTGGCCGTTTTTGAAATTTCTAAAATCAACCATGGAAGTCGTAGATATGCTCATTAGATTTCCTAGGAACTATTACATGCTTCGATTCGATAAGGCTAGGCCACTTTATGCCCTTTTTAGTGAAAGAAAAATGATCAAAATCGAGTAAAATCCGTAAATTAACAAGGAAATTACCCCTATGTTGGCCGTTTTTGAAAATTCTAATATAGACCATTCAAGTCGTTGATATGTTTGTTAGATTTCCTACGAACTATTACATGCTTCGATTCGATAAGGCTAGACCACTTTATGCCTTTTTTAGTGAAAGAAAAAGGATCAAAATCGAGTAAAATCCGTAAATTAACAAGGAAATTACCCCCATGTTGGCCGTTTTTGAAAATTCTAATATAAACCATGGAAGTCGTAGATATGCTTGTTAGATTTCCTAGGAACTATTACATGCTTCGATTTGATAAGGCTAGGCCACTTTATGCCCTTTTTAGTGAAAGAAAAAGGGTCAAAAACGAGTAAAATCTGTAAATTAACAAGGAAATTCACTTTACCACCATTTTGGCCGTTTTTGAAATTTCTAAAATCAACCACGGAAGTCGTAGATATGCTCATTAGATTTCCTAGGAACTATTACATGCTTCGATTCGATAAGGCTAGGCCACTTTATGCCCTTTTTAGTGAAAGAAAAAGGATCAAAATCGAGTAAAATCCGTAAATTAACAAGGAAATTACCCCCATGTTGGCCGATTTTGAAAATTCTAATATAAACCATGGAAGTCATAGATATGCTCGTTAGATTTCCTAGGAACTATTACATGCTTCGATTCGTTAAGTTTAGGCCACTTTATGCCTTTTTTAGTGAAAGAAAAAGGGTCAAAAACGAGTAAAATCCGTAAATTAACAAGGAAATTCACTTTACCACCATTTTGGCCGTTTTTGAAATTTCTAAAATCAACCACGGAAGTCGTAGATATGCTCATTAGATTTCCTAGGAACTATTACATGCTTCGATTCGATAAGGCTAGGCCACTTTATGCCTTTTTTAGTGAAAGAAAAGGGTCAAAAACGAGTAAAATCCGTAAATTAACAAGGAAATTACCCCCATGTTGGCCGTTTTTGAAAATTCTAATATAAACCATGGAAGTCGTAGATATGCTTGTTAGATTTCCTTGGAACTATTACTTGCTTCGATTTGATAAGGCTAGGCCACTTTATGCTCTTTTTAGTGAAAGAAAAAGGGTCAAAAACGAGTAAAATCCGTAAATTAACAAGGAAATTCACTTTACCACCATTTTGGCCGTTTTTGAAAATTCTAATATGAACCATGGATGTCGTAGATATGCTTGTTAGATTTCCTAGGAACTATTACATGCTTCGATTTGATAATGCTAGGCCACTTTATGCCCTTTTTAGTGAAAGAAAAAGGGTCAAAAACGAGTAAAATCCGTAAATTAACAAGGAAATTCACTTTACCACCATTTTGGCCGTTTTTGAAATTTCTAAAATCAACCATGGAAGTCGTAGATATGCTCATTAGATTTCCTAGGAACTATTACATGCTTCGATTCGATAAGGCTAGGCCACTTTATGCCCTTTTTAGTGAAAGAAAAATGATCAAAATCGAGTAAAATCCGTAAATTAACAAGGAAATTACCCCTATGTTGGCCGTTTTTGAAAATTCTAATATAGACCATTCAAGTCGTTGATATGTTTGTTAGATTTCCTACGAACTATTACATGCTTCGATTCGATAAGGCTAGACCACTTTATGCCTTTTTTAGTGAAAGAAAAAGGATCAAAATCGAGTAAAATCCGTAAATTAACAAGGAAATTACCCCCATGTTGGCCGTTTTTGAAAATTCTAATATAAACCATGGAAGTCGTAGATATGCTTGTTAGATTTCCTAGGAACTATTACATGCTTCGATTTGATAAGGCTAGGCCACTTTATGCCCTTTTTAGTGAAAGAAAAAGGGTCAAAAACGAGTAAAATCTGTAAATTAACAAGGAAATTCACTTTACCACCATTTTGGCCGTTTTTGAAATTTCTAAAATCAACCACGGAAGTCGTAGATATGCTCATTAGATTTCCTAGGAACTATTACATGCTTCGATTCGATAAGGCTAGGCCACTTTATGCCTTTTTTAGTGAAAGAAAAGGGTCAAAAACGAGTAAAATCCGTAAATTAACAAGGAAATTACCCCCATGTTGGCCGTTTTTGAAAATTCTAATATAAACCATGGAAGTCGTAGATATGCTTGTTAGATTTCCTTGGAACTATTACTTGCTTCGATTTGATAAGGCTAGGCCACTTTATGCTCTTTTTAGTGAAAGAAAAAGGGTCAAAAATGAGTAAAATCCGTAAATTAACAAGGAAATTCACTTTACCACCATTTTGGCCGTTTTTGAGATTTCTAAAATCAACCATGGAAGTCGTAGATATGCTCATTAGATTTCCTAGGAACTATTACATGCTTCGATTCGATAAGGCTAGGCCACTTTATGCCTTTTTTAGTGAAAGAAAAGGGTCAAAAACGAGTAAAATCCGTAAATTAACAAGGAAATTACCCCCATGTTGGCCGTTTTTGAAAATTCTAATATAAACCATGGAAGTCGTAGATATGCTTGTTAGATTTCCTTGGAACCATTACTTGCTTCGATTTGATAAGGCTAGGCCACTTTATGCTCTTTTTAGTGAAAGAAAAAGGGTCAAAAACGAGTAAAATCCGTAAATTAACAAGGAAATTCACTTTACCACCATTTTGGCCGTTTTTGAAAATTCTAATATGAACCATGGAAGTCGTAGATATGCTTGTTAGATTTCCTAGGAACTATTACATGCTTCGATTTGATAATGCTAGGCCACTTTATGCCCTTTTTAGTGAAAGAAAAAGGGTCAAAAACGAGTAAAATCCGTAAATTAACAAGGAAATTCACTTTACCACCATTTTGGCCGTTTTTGAAATTTCTAAAATCAACCATGGAAGTCGTAGATATGCTCATTAGATTTCCTAGGAACTATTACATGCTTCGATTCGATAAGGCTAGGCCACCTTATGCCCTTTTTAGTGAAAGAAAAATGATCAAAATCGAGTAAAATCCGTAAATTAACAAGGAAATTACCCCTATGTTGGCCGTTTTTGAAAATTCTAATATAGACCATTCAAGTCGTTGATATGTTTGTTAGATTTCCTACGAACTATTACATGCTTCGATTCGATAAGGCTAGACCACTTTATGCCTTTTTTAGTGAAAGAAAATGGATCAAAATCGAGTAAAATCCGTAAATTAACAAGGAAATTACCCCCATGTTGGCCGTTTTTGAAAATTCTAATATAAACCATGGAAGTCGTAGATATGCTTGTTAGATTTCCTTGGAACTATTACTTGCTTCGATTTGATAAGGCTAGGCCACTTTATGCTCTTTTTAGTGAAAGAAAAATGGTCAAAAACGAGTAAAATCCGTAAATTAACAAGGAAATTCACTTTACCACCATTTTGGCCGTTTTTGAGATTTCTAAAATCAACCATGGAAGTCGTAGATATGCTCATTATATTTCCTAGGAACTATTACATGCTTCGATTCGATAAGGCTAGGCCACTTTATGCCCTTTTTAGTGAAAGAAAAAGGATCAAAATCGAGTAAAATCCGTAAATTAACAAGGAAATTCACTTTACCACCATTTTGGCCGTTTTTGAAATTTCTAAAATCAACCGCGGAAGTCGTAGATATGCTCATTAGATTTCCTAGGAACTATTACATGCTTCGATTCGATAAGGCTAGGCCACTTTATGCCTTTTTTAGTGAAAGAAAAGGGTCAAAAACGAGTAAAATCCGTAAATTAACAAGGAAATTACCCCCATGTTGGCCGTTTTTGAAAATTCTAATATAAACCATGGAAGTCGTAGATATGCTTGTTAGATTTCCTTGGAACTATTACTTGCTTCGATTTGATAAGGCTAGGCCACTTTATGCTCTTTTTAGTGAAAGAAAAAGGGTCAAAAACGAGTAAAATCCGTAAATTAACAAGGAAATTCACTTTACCACCATTTTGGCCGTTTTTGAGATTTCTAAAATCAACCATGGAAGTCGTAGATATGCTCATTATATTTCCTAGGAACTATTACATGCTTCGATTCGATAAGGCTAGGCCACTTTATGCCCTTTTTAGTGAAAGAAAAAGGATCAAAATCGAGTAAAATCCGTAAATTAACAAGGAAATTACCCCCATGTTGGCCGATTTTGAAAATTCTAATATAAACCATGGAAGTCATAGATATGCCCGTTAGATTTCCTAGGAACTATTACATGCTTCGATTCGTTAAGTTTAGGCCACTTTATGCCTTTTTTAGTGAAAGAAAAAGGGTCAAAAACGAGTAAAATCCGTAAATTAACAAGGAAATTACCCCCATGTTGGCCGTTTTTGAATATTCTAATATAAACCATGGAAGTCGTAGATATGCTTGTTAGATTTCCTAGGAACTATTACATGCTTCGATTTGATAATGCTAGGCCACTTTATACCCTTTTTAGTGAAAGAAAAAGGGTCAAAAACGAGTAAAATCCGTAAATTAACAAGGAAATTCACTTTACCACCATTTTGGCCGTTTTTGAAATTTCTAAAATCAACCACGGAAGTCGTAGATATGCTCATTAGATTTCCTAGGAACTATTACATGCTTCGATTCGATAAGGCTAGGCCACTTTATGCCTTTTTTAGTGAAAGAAAAGGGTCAAAAACGAGTAAAATCCGTAAATTAACAAGGAAATTACCCCCATGTTGGCCGTTTTTGAAAATTCTAATATAAACCATGGAAGTCGTAGATATGCTTGTTAGATTTCCTTGGAACCATTACTTGCTTCGATTTGATAAGGCTAGGCCACTTTATGCTCTTTTTAGTGAAAGAAAAAGGGTCAAAAACGAGTAAAATCCGTAAATTAACAAGGAAATTCACTTTACCACCATTTTGGCCGTTTTTGAAAATTCTAATATGAACCATGGAAGTCGTAGATATGCTTGTTAGATTTCCTAGGAACTATTACATGCTTCGATTTGATAATGCTAGGCCACTTTATGCCCTTTTTAGTGAAAGAAAAAGGGTCAAAAACGAGTAAAATCCGTAAATTAACAAGGAAATTCACTTTACCACCATTTTGGCCGTTTTTGAAATTTCTAAAATCAACCATGGAAGTCGTAGATATGCTCATTAGATTTCCTAGGAACTATTACATGCTTCGATTCGATAAGGCTAGGCCACTTTATGCCCTTTTTAGTGAAAGAAAAATGATCAAAATCGAGTAAAATCCGTAAATTAACAAGGAAATTACCCCTATGTTGGCCGTTTTTGAAAATTCTAATATAGACCATTCAAGTCGTTGATATGTTTGTTAGATTTCCTACGAACTATTACATGCTTCGATTCGATAAGGCTAGACCACTTTATGCCTTTTTTAGTGAAAGAAAATGGATCAAAATCGAGTAAAATCCGTAAATTAACAAGGAAATTACCCCCATGTTGGCCGTTTTTGAAAATTCTAATATAAACCATGGAAGTCGTAGATATGCTTGTTAGATTTCCTTGGAACTATTACTTGCTTCGATTTGATAAGGCTAGGCCACTTTATGCTCTTTTTAGTGAAAGAAAAAGGGTCAAAAACGAGTAAAATCCGTAAATTAACAAGGAAATTCACTTTACCACCATTTTGGCCGTTTTTGAGATTTCTAAAATCAACCATGGAAGTCGTAGATATGCTCATTATATTTCCTAGGAACTATTACATGCTTCGATTCGATAAGGCTAGGCCACTTTATGCCCTTTTTAGTGAAAGAAAAAGGATCAAAATCGAGTAAAATCCGTAAATTAACAAGGAAATTCACTTTACCACCATTTTGGCCGTTTTTGAAATTTCTAAAATCAACCGCGGAAGTCGTAGATATGCTCATTAGATTTCCTAGGAACTATTACATGCTTCGATTCGATAAGGCTAGGCCACTTTATGCCTTTTTTAGTGAAAGAAAAGGGTCAAAAACGAGTAAAATCCGTAAATTAAAAAGGAAATTACCCCCATGTTGGCCGTTTTTGAAAATTCTAATATAAACCATGGAAGTCGTAGATATGCTTGTTAGATTTCCTTGGAACTATTACTTGCTTCGATTTGATAAGGCTAGGCCACTTTATGCTCTTTTTAGTGAAAGAAAAAGGGTCAAAAACGAGTAAAATCCGTAAATTAACAAGGAAATTCACTTTACCACCATTTTGGCCGTTTTTGAGATTTCTAAAATCAACCATGGAAGTCGTAGATATGCTCATTATATTTCCTAGGAACTATTACATGCTTCGATTCGATAAGGCTAGGCCACTTTATGCCCTTTTTAGTGAAAGAAAAAGGATCAAAATCGAGTAAAATCCGTAAATTAACAAGGAAATTACCCCCATGTTGGCCGATTTTGAAAATTCTAATATAAACCATGGAAGTCATAGATATGCTCGTTAGATTTCCTAGGAACTATTACATGCTTCGATTCGTTAAGTTTAGGCCACTTTATGCCTTTATTAGTGAAAGAAAAAGGGTCAAAAACGAGTAAAATCCGTAAATTAACAAGGAAATTACCCCCATGTTGGCCGTTTTTGAAAATTCTAATATAAACCATGGAAGTCGTAGATATGCTTGTTAGATTTCCTAAGAACTATTACATGCTTCGATTTGATAAGGCTAGGCCACTTTATGCCCTTTTTAGTGAAAGAAAAAGGGTCAAAAACGAGTAAAATCCTTAAATTAACAAGGAAATTCACTTTACCACCATTTTGGCCATTTTTGAAATTTCTAAAATCAACCACGGAAGTCGTAGATATGCTCATTAGATTTCCTAGGAACTATTACATGCTTCGATTCGATAAGGCTAGGCCACTTTATGCCCTTTTTAGTGAAAGAAAAAGGATCAAAATCGAGTAAAATCCGTAAATTAACAAGGAAATTACCCCCATGTTGGCCGATTTTGAAAATTCTAATATAAACCATGGAAGTCATAGATATGCTCGTTAGATTTCCTAGGAACTATTACATGCTTCGATTCGTTAAGTTTAGGCCACTTTATGCCTTTTTTAGTGAAAGAAAAAGGGTCAAAAACGAGTAAAATCCGTAAATTAACAAGGAAATTAACCCCATGTTGGCCGTTTTTGAATATTCTAATATAAACCATGGAAGTCGTAGATATGCTTGTTAGATTTCCTAAGAACTATTACATGCTTCGATTTGATAATGCTAGGCCACTTTATACCCTTTTTAGTGAAAGAAAAAGGGTCAAAAACGAGTAAAATCCGTAAATTAACAAGGAAATTCACTATACCACCATTTTGGCCGTTTTTGAAATTTCTAAAATCAACCATGGAAGTCGTAGATATGCTCATTAGATTTCCTAGGAACTATTACATGCTTCGATTCGATAAGGCTAGGCCACTTTATGCCTTTTTTAGTGAAAGAAAAAGGATCAAAATCGAGTAAAATCCGTTAATTAACAAGGAAATTACCCCCATGTTGGCCGTTTTTGAAAATTCTAATATAAACCATGGAAGTCGTAGATATGCTTGTTAGATTTCCTAGGAACTATTACATGCTTCGATTTGATAAGGCTAGGCCACTTTATGCCCTTTTTAGTGAAAGAAAAAGGGTCAAAAACGAGTAAAATCCTTAAATTAACAAGGAAATTCACTTTACCACCATTTTGGCCGTTTTTGAAATTTCTAAAATCAACCATGGAAGTCGTAGATATGCTCATTAGATTTCCTAGGAACTATTACATGCTTCGATTCGATAAGGCTAGGCCACTTTATGCCTTTTTTAGTGAAAGAAAAAGGATCAAAATCGAGTAAAATCCGTAAATTAACAAGGAAATTACCCCCATGTTGGCCGTTTTTGAAAATTCTAATATAAACCATGGAAGTCGTAGATATGCTTGTTAGATTTCCTAGGAACTATTACATGCTTCGATTTGATAAGGCTAGGCCACTTTATGCCCTTTTTAGTGAAAGAAAAAGGGTCAAAAACGAGTAAAATCCTTAAATTAACAAGGAAATTCACTTTACCACCATTTTGGCCATTTTTGAAATTTCTAAAATCAACCACGGAAGTCGTAGATATGCTCATTAGATTTCCTAGGAACTATTACATGCTTCGATTCGATAAGGCTAGGCCACTTTATGCCCTTTTTAGTGAAAGAAAAAGGATCAAAATCGAGTAAAATCTGTAAATTAACAAGGAAATTACCCCCATGTTGGCCGATTTTGAAAATTCTAATATAAACCATGGAAGTCATAGATATGCTCGTTAGATTTCCTAGGAACTATTACATGCTTCGATTCGTTAAGTTTAGGCCACTTTATGCCTTTTTTAGTGAAAGAAAAAGGGTCAAAAACGAGTAAAATCCGTAAATTAACAAAGAAATTACCCCCATGTTGGCCGTTTTTGAATATTCTAATATAAACCATGGAAGTCGTAGATATGCTTGTTAGATTTCCTAGGAACTATTACATGCTTCGATTTGATAATGCTAGGCCACTTTATACCCTTTTTAGTGAAAGAAAAAGGGTCAAAAACGAGTAAAATCCGTAAATTAACAAGGAAATTCACTATACCACCATTTTGGCCGTTTTTGAAATTTCTAAAATCAACCATGGAAGTCGTAGATATGCTCATTAGATTTCCTAGGAACTATTACATGCTTCGATTCGATAAGGCTAGGCCACTTTATGCCTTTTTTAGTGAAAGAAAAAGGATCAAAATCGAGTAAAATCCGTTAATTAACAAGGAAATTACCCCCATGTTGGCCGTTTTTGAAAATTCTAATATAAACCATGGAAGTCGTAGATATGCTTGTTAGATTTCCTAGGAACTATTACATGCTTCGATTTGATAAGGCTAGGCCACTTTATGCCCTTTTTAGTGAAAGAAAAAGGGTCAAAAACGAGTAAAATCCTTAAAACAAGGAAATTCACTTTACCACCATTTTGGCCGTTTTTGAAATTTCTAAAATCAACCATGGAAGTCGTAGATATGCTCATTAGATTTCCTAGGAACTATTACATGCTTCGATTCGAAAAGGCTAGGCCACTTTATGCCTTTTTTAGTGAAAGAAAAAGGATCAAAATCGAGTAAAATCCGTAAATTAACAAGGAAATTACCCCATGTTGGCCGTTTTTGAAAATTCTAATATAAACCATGGAAGTCGTAGATATGCTTGTTAGATTTCCTAGGAACTATTACATGCTTCGATTTGATAAGGCTAGGCCACTTTATGCCCTTTTTAGTGAAAGAAAAAGGGTCAAAAACGAGTAAAATCCTTAAATTAACAAGGAAATTCACTTTACCACCATTTTGGCCATTTTTGAAATTTCTAAAATCAACCACGGAAGTCGTAGATATGCTCATTAGATTTCCTAGGAACTATTACATGCTTCGATTCGATAAGGCTAGGCCACTTTATGCCCTTTTTAGTGAAAGAAAAAGGATCAAAATCGAGTAAAATCTGTAAATTAACAAGGAAATTACCCCCATGTTGGCCGATTTTGAAAATTCTAATATAAACCATGGAAGTCATAGATATGCTCGTTAGATTTCCTAGGAACTATTACATGCTTCGATTCGTTAAGTTTAGGCCACTTTATGCCTTTTTTAGTGAAAGAAAAAGGGTCAAAAACGAGTAAAATCCGTAAATTAACAAAGAAATTACCCCCATGTTGGCCGTTTTTGAATATTCTAATATAAACCATGGAAGTCGTAGATATGCTTGTTAGATTTCCTAGGAACTATTACATGCTTCGATTTGATAATGCTAGGCCACTTTATACCCTTTTTAGTGAAAGAAAAAGGGTCAAAAACGAGTAAAATCCGTAAATTAACAAGGAAATTCACTTTACCACCGTTTTGGCCGTTTTTGAAATTTCTAAAATCAACCATGGAAGTCGTAGATATGCTCATTAGATTTCCTAGGAACTATTACATGCTTCGATTCGATAAGGCTAGGCCACTTTATGCCTTTTTTTGTGAAAGAAAAGGGTCAAAAACGAGTAAAATCCGTAAATTAACAAGGAAATTACCCCCATGTTGGCCGTTTTTGAAAATTCTAATATAAACCATGGAAGTCGTAGATATGCTTGTTAGATTTCCTTGGAACTATTACATGCTTCGATTTGATAAGGCTAGGCCACTTTATGCCTTTTTTAGTGAAAGAAAAAGGATCAAAATCGAGTAAAATCCGTAAATTAACAAGGAAATTACCCCCATGTTGGCCGTTTTTGAAAATTCTAATATAAACCATGGAAGTCGTAGATATGCTTGTTAGATTTCCTAGGAACTATTACATGCTTCGATTTGATAAGGCTAGGCCACTTTATGCCCTATTTAGTGAAAGAAAAAGGGTCAAAAACGAGTAAAATCCGTAAATTAACAAGGAAATTCACTTTACCACCATTTTGGCCGTTTTTGAAATTTCTAAAATCAACCTCGGAAGTCGTAGATATGCTCATTAGATTTCCTAGGAACTATTACATGCTTCGATTCGATAAGGCTAGGCCACTTTATGCCTTTTTTTGTGAAAGAAAAGGGTCAAATACGAGTAAAATCCGTAAATTAACAAGGAAATTACCCCCATGTTGGCCGTTTTTGAAAATTCTAATATAAACCATGGAAGTCGTAGATATGCTTGTTAGATTTCCTTGGAACTATTACATGCTTCGATTTGATAAGGCTAGGCCACTTTATGCTCTTTTTAGTGAAAGAAAAAGGGTCAAAAACGAGTAAAATCCGTAAATTAACAAGGAAATTCACTTTACCACCATTTTGGCCGTTTTTGAAATTTCTAAAATCAACCATGGAAGTCGTAGATATGCTCATTAGATTTCCTAGGAACTATTACATGCTTCGATTCGATAATGCTAGGCCACTTTATGCCTTTTTTAGTGAAAGAAAAGGGTCAAAAACGAGTAAAATCCGTAAATTAACAAGGAAATTACCCCCATGTTGGCCGTTTTTGAAAATTCTAATATAAACCATGGAAGTCGTAGATATGCTTGTTAGATTTCCTTGGAACTATTACATGCTTCGATTTGATAAGGCTAGGCCACTTTATGCTCTTTTTAGTGAAAGAAAAAGGGTCAAAAACGAGTAAAATCCGTAAATTAACAAGGAAATTCACTTTACCACCATTTTGGCCGTTTTTGAAATTTCTAAAATCAACCATGAAAGTCGTAGATATGCTCATTAGATTTCCTAGGAACTATTACATGCTTCGATTCGATAAGGCTGGGCCACTTTATGCCCTTTTTAGTGAAAGAAAAAGGATCAAAATCGAGTAAAATCCGTAAATTAACAAGGAAATTACCCCCATGTTGGCCGTATTTGAAAATTCTAATATAAACCATGGAAGTCGTAGATATGCTTGTTAGATTTCCTAGGAACTATTACATGCTTCGATTTGATAATGCTAGGCCACTTTATGCCCTTTTTAGTGAAAGAAAAAGGGTCAAAAACGAGTAAAATCCGTAAATTAACAAGGAAATTCACTTTACCACCATTTTGGCCGTTTTTGAAATTTCTAAAATCAACCATGGAAGTCGTTGATATGCTCATTAGATTTCCTAGGAACTATTACATGCTTCGATTCGATAAGGCTAGGCCACTTTATGCCTTTTTTAGTGAAAGAAAAGGGTCAAAAACGGGTAAAATCCGTAAATTAACAAGGAAATTACCCCCATGTTGGCCGTTTTTGAAAATTCTAATATAAACCATGGAAGTCGTAGATATGCTTGTTAGATTTCCTAGGAACTATTACATGCTTCGATTTGATAATGCTAGGCCACTTTATGCCCTTTTTAGTGAAAGAAAAAGGGTCAAAAATGAGTAAAATCCGTAAATTAACAAGGAAATTCACTTTACCACCATTTTGGCCGTTTTTGAAATTTCTAAAATCAACCATGGAAGTCGTTGATATGCTCATTAGATATCCTAGGAACTATTACATGCTTCGATTCGATAAGGCTAGGCCACTTTATGCCTTTTTTAGTGAAAGAAAAGGGTCAAAAACGGGTAAAATCCGTAAATTAACAAGGAAATTACCCCCATGTTGGCCGTTTTTGAAAATTCTAATATAAACCATGGAAGTCGTAGATATGCTTGTTAGATTTCCTAGGAACTATTACATGCTTTGATTTGATATTGCTAGGCCACTTTATGCCCTTTTTAGTGAAAGAAAAAGGGTCAAAAACGAGTAAAATCCGTAAATTAACAAGGAAATTCACTTTACCACCATTTTGGCCGTTTTTGAAATTTCTAAAATCAACCATGGAAGTCGTAGATATGCTTGTTAGATTTCCTAGGAACTATTACATGCTTCGATTTGATAAGGCTAGGCCACTTTATGCCCTTTTTAGTGAAAGAAAAAGGGTCAAAAACGAGTAAAATCCTTAAATTAACAAGGAAATTCACTTTACCACCATTTTGGCCGTTTTTGAAATTTCTAAAATCAACCACGGAAGTCGTAGATATGCTGATTAGATTTCTTAGGAACTATTACATGCTTCGATTCGATAAGGCTAGGCCAGTTTATGCCTTTTTTAGTGAAAGAAAAGGGTCAAAAACGAGTAAAATCCGTAAATTAACAAGGAAATTACCCCCATGTTGGCCGTTTTTGAAAATTCTAATATAAACCATGGAAGTCGTAGATATGCTTGTTAGATTTCCTTGGAACTATTACATGCTTCGATTTGATAAGGCTAGGCCACTTTATGCTCTTTTTAGTGAAAGAAAAAGGGTCAAAAACGAGTAAAATCCGTAAATTAACAAGGAAATTCACTTTACCACCATTTTGGCCGTTTTTGAAATTTCTAAAATCAACCATGGAAGTCGTAGATATGCTCATTAGATTTCCTAGGAACTATTACATGCTTCGATTCGATAAGGCTAGGCCACTTTATGCCTTTTTTAGTGAAAGAAAAGGGTCAAAAACGAGTAAAATCCGTAAATTAACAAGGAAATTACCCCCATGTTGGCCGTTTTTGAAAATTCTAATATAAACCATGGAAGTCGTAGATATGCTTGTTAGATTTCCTTGGAACTATTACATGCTTCGATTTGATAAGGCTAGGCTACTTTATGCTCTTTTTAGTGTAAGAAAAAGGGTCAAAAACGAGTAAAATCCGTAAATTAACAAGGAAATTCACTTTACCACCATTTTGGCCGTTTTTGAAATTTCTAAAATCAACCATGGAAGTCGTAGATATGCTCATAGATTTCCTAGGAACTATTACATGCTTCGATTCGATAAGGCTGGGCCACTTTATGCCCTTTTTAGTGAAAGAAAAAGGATCAAAATCGAGTAAAATCCGTAAATTAACAAGGAAATTACCCCCATGTTGGCCGTTTTTGAAAATTCTAATATAAACCATGGAAGTCGTAGATATGCTTGTTAGATTTCCTAGGAACTATTACATGCTTCGATTTGATAATGCTAGGCCACTTTATGCCCTTTTTAGTGAAAGAAAAAGGGTCAAAAACGAGTAAAATCCGTAAATTAACAAGGAAATTCACTTTACCACCATTTTGGCCGTTTTTGAAATTTCTAAAATCAACCATGGAAGTCGTTGATATGCTCATTAGATTTCCTAGGAACTATTACATGCTTCGATTCGATAAGGCTAGGCCACTTTATGCCTTTTTTAGTGAAAGAAAAGGGTCAAAAACGGGTAAAATCCGTAAATTAACAAGGAAATTACCCCCATGTTGGCCGTTTTTGAAAATTCTAATATAAACCATGGAAGTCGTAGATATGCTTGTTAGATTTCCTAGGAACTATTACATGCTTCGATTTGATAATGCTAGGCCACTTTATGCCCTTTTTAGTGAAAGAAAAAGGGTCAAAAACGAGTAAAATCCGTAAATTAACAAGGAAATTCACTTTACCACCATTTTGGCCGTTTTTGAAATTTCTAAAATCAACCATGGAAGTCGTTGATATGCTCATTAGATTTCCTAGGAACTATTACATGCTTCGATTCGATAAGGCTAGGCCACTTTATGCCTTTTTTAGTGAAAGAAAAGGGTCAAAAACGGGTAAAATCCGTAAATTAACAAGGAAATTACCCCCATGTTGGCCGTTTTTGAAAATTCTAATATAAACCATGGAAGTCGTAGATATGCTTGTTAGATTTCCTAGGAACTATTACATGCTTCGATTTGATAATGCTAGGCCACTTTATGCCCTTTTTAGTGAAAGAAAAAGGGTCAAAAACGAGTAAAATCCGTAAATTAACAAGGAAATTCACTTTACCACCATTTTGGCCGTTTTTGAAATTTCTAAAATCAACCATGGAAGTCGTAGATATGCTCATTAGATTTCCTAGGAACTATTACATGCTTCGATTCGATAAGGCTAGGCCACTTTATGCCCTTTTTAGTGAAAGAAAAAGGATCAAAATCGAGTAAAATCCGTAAATTAACAAGGAAATTCACTTTACCACTATTTTGGCCGTTTTTGAAATTTCTAAAATCAACCATGGAAGTCGTATATATGCTCATTAGATTTCCTAGGAACTATTACATGCTTCGATTCGATAAGGCTAGGCCACTTTATGCCTTTTTTAGTGAAAGAAAAGGGTCAAAAACGAGTAAAATCCGTAAATTAACAAGGAAATTACCCCCATGTTGGCCGTTTTTGAAAATTCTAATATAAACCATGGAAGTCGTAGATATGCTTGTTAGATTTCCTAGGAACTATTACATGCTTCGATTTGATAATGCTAGGCCACTTTATGCCCTTTTTAGTGAAAGAAAAAGGGTCAAAAACGAGTAAAATCCGTAAATTAACAAGGAAATTCACTTTACCACCATTTTGGCCGTTTTTGAAATTTCTAAAATCAACCATGGAAGTCGTAGATATGCTTGTTAGATTTCCTAGGAACTATTACATGCTTCGATTTGATAAGGCTAGGCCACTTTATGCCCTTTTTAGTGAAAGAAAAAGGGTCAAAAACGAGTAAAATCCTTAAATTAACAAGGAAATTCACTTTACCACCATTTTGGCCGTTTTTGAAATTTCTAAAATCAACCACGGAAGTCGTAGATATGCTGATTAGATTTCTTAGGAACTATTACATGCTTCGATTCGATAAGGCTAGGTCAGTTTATGCCTTTTTTAGTGAAAGAAAAGGGTCAAAAACGAGTAAAATCCGTAAATTAACAAGGAAATTACCCCCATGTTGGCCGTTTTTGAAAATTCTAATATAAACCATGGAAGTCGTAGATATGCTTGTTAGATTTCCTTGGAACTATTACATGCTTCGATTTGATAAGGCTAGGCCACTTTATGCTCTTTTTAGTGAAAGAAAAAGGGTCAAAAACGAGTAAAATCCGTAAATTAACAAGGAAATTCACTTTACCACCATTTTGGCCGTTTTTGAAATTTCTAAAATCAACCATGGAAGTCGTAGATATGCTCATTAGATTTCCTAGGAACTATTACATGCTTCGATTCGATAAGGCTAGGCCACTTTATGCCTTTTTTAGTGAAAGAAAAGGGTCAAAAACGAGTAAAATCCGTAAATTAACAAGGAAATTACCCCCATGTTGGCCGTTTTTGAAAATTCTAATATAAACCATGGAAGTCGTAGATATGCTTGTTAGATTTCCTTGGAACTATTACATGCTTCGATTTGATAAGGCTAGGCTACTTTATGCTCTTTTTAGTGAAAGAAAAAGGGTCAAAAACGAGTAAAATCCGTAAATTAACAAGGAAATTCACTTTACCACCATTTTGGCCGTTTTTGAAATTTCTAAAATCAACCATGGAAGTCGTAGATATGCTCATTAGATTTCCTAGGAACTATTACATGCTTCGATTCGATAAGGCTAGGCCACTTTATGCCTTTTTTAGTGAAAGAAAAGGGTCAAAAACGAGTAAAATCCGTAAATTAACAAGGAAATTACCCCCATGTTGGCCGTTTTTGAAAATTCTAATATAAACCATGGAAGTCGTAGATATGCTTGTTAGATTTCCTTGGAACTATTACATGCTTCGATTTGATAAGGCTAGGCTACTTTATGCTCTTTTTAGTGTAAGAAAAAGGGTCAAAAACGAGTAAAATCCGTAAATTAACAAGGAAATTCACTTTACCACCATTTTGGCCGTTTTTGAAATTTCTAAAATCAACCATGGAAGTCGTAGATATGCTCATAGATTTCCTAGGAACTATTACATGCTTCGATTCGATAAGGCTGGGCCACTTTATGCCCTTTTTAGTGAAAGAAAAAGGATCAAAATCGAGTAAAATCCGTAAATTAACAAGGAAATTACCCCCATGTTGGCCGTTTTTGAAAATTCTAATATAAACCATGGAAGTCGTAGATATGCTTGTTAGATTTCCTAGGAACTATTACATGCTTCGATTTGATAATGCTAGGCCACTTTATGCCCTTTTTAGTGAAAGAAAAAGGGTCAAAAACGAGTAAAATCCGTAAATTAACAAGGAAATTCACTTTACCACCATTTTGGCCGTTTTTGAAATTTCTAAAATCAACCATGGAAGTCGTTGATATGCTCATTAGATTTCCTAGGAACTATTACATGCTTCGATTCGATAAGGCTAGGCCACTTTATGCCTTTTTTAGTGAAAGAAAAGGGTCAAAAACGGGTAAAATCCGTAAATTAACAAGGAAATTACCCCCATGTTGGCCGTTTTTGAAAATTCTAATATAAACCATGGAAGTCGTAGATATGCTTGTTAGATTTCCTAGGAACTATTACATGCTTCGATTTGATAATGCTAGGCCACTTTATGCCCTTTTTAGTGAAAGAAAAAGGGTCAAAAACGAGTAAAATCCGTAAATTAACAAGGAAATTCACTTTACCACCATTTTGGCCGTTTTTGAAATTTCTAAAATCAACCATGGAAGTCGTTGATATGCTCATTAGATTTCCTAGGAACTATTACATGCTTCGATTCGATAAGGCTAGGCCACTTTATGCCTTTTTTAGTGAAAGAAAAGGGTCAAAAACGGGTAAAATCCGTAAATTAACAAGGAAATTACCCCCATGTTGGCCGTTTTTGAAAATTCTAATATAAACCATGGAAGTCGTAGATATGCTTGTTAGATTTCCTAGGAACTATTACATGCTTCGATTTGATAATGCTAGGCCACTTTATGCCCTTTTTAGTGAAAGAAAAAGGGTCAAAAACGAGTAAAATCCGTAAATTAACAAGGAAATTCACTTTACCACCATTTTGGCCGTTTTTGAAATTTCTAAAATCAACCATGGAAGTCGTAGATATGCTCATTAGATTTCCTAGGAACTATTACATGCTTCGATTCGATAAGGCTAGGCCACTTTATGCCCTTTTTAGTGAAAGAAAAAGGATCAAAATCGAGTAAAATCCGTAAATTAACAAGGAAATTCACTTTACCACTATTTTGGCCGTTTTTGAAATTTCTAAAATCAACCATGGAAGTCGTATATATGCTCATTAGATTTCCTAGGAACTATTACATGCTTCGATTCGATAAGGCTAGGCCACTTTATGCCTTTTTTAGTGAAAGAAAAGGGTCAAAAACGAGTAAAATCCGTAAATTAACAAGGAAATTACCCCCATGTTGGCCGTTTTTGAAAATTCTAATATAAACCATGGAAGTCGTAGATATGCTTGTTAGATTTCCTAGGAACTATTACATGCTTCGATTTGATAATGCTAGGCCACTTTATGCCCTTTTTAGTGAAAGAAAAAGGGTCAAAAACGAGTAAAATCCGTAAATTAACAAGGAAATTCACTTTACCACCATTTTGGCCGTTTTTAAAATTTCTAAAATCAACCACGGAAGTCGTAGATATGCTCTTTAGATTTCCTAGGAACTATTACATGCATCGATTCGATAAGGCTAGGCCACTTTATGTTCTTTTTAGTGAAAGAAAAAGGGTCAAAAACGAGTAAAATCCGTAAATTAACAAGGAAATTCACTTTACCACCATTTTGGCCGTTTTTGAAATTTCTAAAATCAACCATGGAAGTCGTAGATATGCTCATTAGATTTCCTAGGAACTATTACATGCTTCGATTCGATAAGGCTAGGCCACTTTATGCCTTTTTTAGTGAAAGAAAAGGGTCAAAAACGAGTAAAATCCGTAAATTAACAAGGAAATTACCCCCATGTTGGCCGTTTTTGAAAATTCTAATATAAACCATGGAAGTCGTAGATATGCTTGTTAGATTTCCTAGGAACTATTACATGCTTCGATTTGATAATGCTAGGCCACTTTATGCCCTTTTTAGTGAAAGAAAAAAGGTCAAAAACGAGTAAAATCCGTAAATTAACAAGGAAATTCACTTTACCACCATTTTGGCCGTTTTTGAAAATTCTAATATAAACCATGGAAGTCGTAGATATGCTTGTTAGATTTCCTAGGAACTATTACATGCTTCGATTTGATAATGCTAGGCCACTTTATGCCCTTTTTAGTGAAAGAAAAAAGGTCAAAAACGAGTAAAATCCGTAAATTAACAAGGAAATTCACTTTACCACCATTTTGGCCGTTTTTGAAATTTCTAAAATCAACCATGGAAGTCGTAGATATGCTCATTAGATTTCCTAGGAACTATTACATGCTTTGATTCGATAAGGCTAGGCCACTTTATGCCCTTTTTAGTGAAAGAAAAAGGATCAAAATCGAGTAAAATCCGTAAATTAACAAGGAAATTCACTTTACCACTATTTTGGCCGTTTTTGAAATTTCTAAAATCAACCATGGAAGTCGTATATATGCTCATTAGATTTCCTAGGAACTATTACATGCTTCGATTCGATAAGGCTAGGCCACTTTATGCCTTTTTTAGTGAAAGAAAAGGGTCAAAAACGAGTAAAATCCGTAAATTAACAAGGAAATTACCCCCATGTTGGCCGTTTTTGAAAATTCTAATATAAACCATGGAAGTCGTAGATATGCTTGTTAGATTTCCTAGGAACTATTACATGCTTCGATTTGATAATGCTAGGCCACTTTATGCCCTTTTTAGTGAAAGAAAAAGGGTCAAAAACGAGTAAAATCCGTAAATTAACAAGGAAATTCACTTTACCACCATTTTGGCCGTTTTTGAAATTTCTAAAATCAACCATGGAAGTCGTAGATATGCTTGTTAGATTTCCTAGGAACTATTACATGCTTCGATTTGATAAGGCTAGGCCACTTTATGCCCTTTTTAGTGAAAGAAAAAGGGTCAAAAACGAGTAAAATCCTTAAATTAACAAGGAAATTCACTTTACCACCATTTTGGCCGTTTTTGAAATTTCTAAAATCAACCACGGAAGTCGTAGATATGCTGATTAGATTTCTTAGGAACTATTACATGCTTCGATTCGATAAGGCTAGGCCAGTTTATGCCTTTTTTAGTGAAAGAAAAGGGTCAAAAACGAGTAAAATCCGTAAATTAACAAGGAAATTACCCCCATGTTGGCCGTTTTTGAAAATTCTAATATAAACCATGGAAGTCGTAGATATGCTTGTTAGATTTCCTTGGAACTATTACATGCTTCGATTTGATAAGGCTAGGCCACTTTATGCTCTTTTTAGTGAAAGAAAAAGGGTCAAAAACGAGTAAAATCCGTAAATTAACAAGTAAATTCACTTTACCACCATTTTGGCCGTTTTTGAAATTTCTAAAATCAACCATGGAAGTCGTAGATATGCTCATTAGATTTCCTAGGAACTATTACATGCTTCGATTCGATAAGGCTAGGCCACTTTATGCCTTTTTTAGTGAAAGAAAAGGGTCAAAAACGAGTAAAATCCGTAAATTAACAAGGAAATTACCCCCATGTTGGCCGTTTTTGAAAATTCTAATATAAACCATGGAAGTCGTAGATATGCTTGTTAGATTTCCTTGGAACTATTACATGCTTCGATTTGATAAGGCTAGGCTACTTTATGCTCTTTTTAGTGAAAGAAAAAGGGTCAAACACTACAAGAAATTTGTCATTTTGCGACACTTCATTTGCAACCCTTGGCTTAGAACTGTCGCAAATTACACTTTTGCGACGGTTATTGCGACTGTTAAGCTTAAGGGTCGCAGGTTTTATAACTTTGTTTTTATAACGCGCATCACAATGTATATGTTTTGGCCAAATATTGTCACTCCCACTTTTCCAATTTCATTCTCCCTCCCACACCTCCAAAACCCTAAAATCAATTTTATTTCTCAATTTCACTTTCCCCCTAATCTAAAACCTAAATCTCCACCACTCTCACCTACAATCTCATTTTCCCCCAAATTGAAACCTAAATCTCAATCTAACTCATGGCTCAATCTCACCATCACTAACCCCATCGAATCTTCACTCATGGCTATCATGTAATTTCAATCGGTTCCTATTCTTCACTCTCAATCTCATTCTCTATTTCTTCAATCAATTGAAGCATAATCCCAATCGGTTCTTGTTCTTCACTCAGTCGGTTCCTTTTCTTCACTGTTCAGTTCTTCCCACACCGCAACTCAGTTACTTTTCTTCACTGAAGCAGTTGTTTGATCGATTCAAAGCTATTTTCTCAGAAACAACTTTGATTCTGCTTCAAATCTTCTTTCCCAGCTTAAGGTACACTCTAACCCTACTAAACCCTGCTTTCTTTCTTACCCTAATTTCAATGCTCATGGCAAAATTTGTTCTGGGTTGCTTTAGTTTTAGATTGTTGTATTGATTATGTCAATTTTGGGTCAGATGCACTATGCACTACAATGAAATTCATATGCAATGTTGTTTTTTATTTTATTTTTGATTTAATTAGTTAATTTGTAATTAAATGAAAAAGTTGATTTAATTACTCTTGATTGGTTTGTGAGAAACTGGGTTTTACTCTTTATTGGTTGTTTGTGTGGTAGATTTGAATTTTAAAGTATATAACCTAAAAAAGAAACATTTTAGAGAGAAACGGTTGGAAAATTTTATAGATATTCTTCTGAAGTAAAATGGTTGTGGGTTGATTCAGTGTGATATCGTTAATATAATTTTGCATTTTGGGTCAGATGTAGTACTGTCACACCCACGTAAGTGTTTGTGAGAATTTTATTTAAGAATTTTCTGCTTTTTTTATGTTGATTGGAGTGTTTTTTATGTTGATTCAACTCTGTTAGTGTTGTCTAACCAATTTTAAATTAGTTGAGATCAACCCATTTTAGGTGAGAGCAGTTAGTGTGCATTTGGGTTTCGCCATCAGGTATCGCCGTCGTGGTTAGGTAAGAGCTATGACTTGTGGGTTTCACTGACAGTTTATTGTTTTGTGCCATTTGTAGTGCATTAATCAATTCCTTTTATATGTGTTCCAGATTGTTTAGGCAAGCGGTTAGGACTGAGGCTTTTTGGCAGGGTTGACGATTCAAGGGTAAACAATTTTATTATTAATATCGTATTGAATAAAGTTTTATTTTATACCAACTATCTGAATCCCTAATTTTTACATTAATGGTGCTGCAGAGACTGGTTAGAGATTTTTATTAGATTCTGAACGAAGTGAAGACAGAGGAACAAGATCGAAACACAACTTAGTATCTCTGCAACGAAGTAAGGTTGGTATGTCTATGATTTAAATATCCAAGAATGCCCTCTATGGTACTGATAAAAGCATATTGTCATTTTGATTCTTAAATATGTGTGATGCTTTCATAATTGTCTCTTATTGTATAAAATCACAAAAATATATCTTAATGTGTACTTTGTTAGTCACAAAAATATATCTAAAGTTGGTATAAAATCACAACAAGAAGTTAATTTAGAAGCAATGTACTTCATTTATTATTTTAAACATATATTTAATTTTCTTTTTATTGTTTTGTGCAATTTTCATCAACAACATTTTTAAAACCAATTTGTTCAGTTTGACTTGTATAGTTTCTGGAATCCTCTCCCTCTCTGTTTGTCTTCAAGAATCTATAAATTCAAGTTATTTGTACTCATCAACTTCTCTTCGCTTTTCATTACTTCATGAATATGTTAATGTAAATTCTTCATGCCAAGACAAATAGGGATTATCTCATGTGAATGTTACTTCTAATCATGATGTATTCTTTTTCTGCAAACTACGGCAATTCCAATGCCTCATTAGGACTTTACAAGTACGATTTTCTGTGAAATAGTCAGTTAACTAATAGTATTTTGAAAATATTGTGCGATGATATGAACAGCTCCTAAATTATGTCCATACAAGTAGTTAGTTTATACTCTAGTCCAGTCATATTCGACAGAAATCAATTGTTAATAATACCCCTTATGGTTACTATTTGGTGCAAACATCATTGATTTTCTTTTTATTGTTTTGTGCAATTCTCATCTGAAATATGAGGACTTTGTTCTCAAGGCCTAAAAGAGCTTCCTTGCATATGACATGTCTCTTTCTAAATAGTGTTGTACTACTAACTTGTTACTTTGTGTGGTCAAAGTTGTACATCAGCAATATGATTGAATTTGATGTTAATTTAATAGTTAGAATTAGAAAGAGATGAAGGAAAATTACTGTGACATGCCTCTCAGACATTTGAGAAATCCCTAAGTCCGAAAACCATGGAGATGAAGTCAAAGACTAGGGGAGGGGGAAGATATTGTATATGTTTTGACCCATTTTCTATATAGAATGTATCAGTCATTGTTTTCTTTTGCTGTCATGGTTATCAAAGGTGTTTTTTATTAAATCAAAAGGGTGACAGAATTTTAAGGCACATGGTTGACTTTAGATAATCCAAAACTTGAGTTATATGAATCGGCTTGGTGTGAAAATAATTCGGTTGAAAAGTTCTAGATTGGGTGTCACTTAAAATTTATCTTCCTTAAAAAAAAAAGATACTTATTTATCTTACCAGAAAGTGTTACGCAATCTTACTTGTGCCATGGTTTCGATGATTTTGGCGCTTCCTCTTTGGCATAATCATAATGCTACCATGAGCTTTTAATTTTCCACGTACAAATTTATATTATATTTTTTCCTTCCTCTCTAACTGATATTTGTTTTTTAAAAAGTACTTCCGATCACAGGCACATAGTCAAGCTCTATCAAATTACATGTCAATTCAGACAGAGATTACTCCATATGCGGGGAGTATTGGTCAACTGGCTAATTGAGGTACATAACTAATTTCCCTCATCCTTAATATGTATTGTCTTTTGTAGATCCAACATCATTAGTCTTTTTCTCTGCTTATTTCTTGGATTTTACAGGTACACTTCAAATATGATTTTTGATGCCTGTAACACTATATCTGACAGTGACATTGTTGGATCAATATCTTTCCCAAGTGAATATAAAAACAAGTGAAATACTTATTTGATTTATGATACAAATCTTCAAACTATTAAATATTCTCAACACTTTTATTCTATCATTTGAATACTTCTTTTAACCAAATATATGTATATTGTCTACCATATTTAGGTTGTTAGCCAAGATTTCAATGGCTTCCTTTGGGAATATGATTTTGATCACCTGATTATGTGCGGAAAACTCAACAATCCGAGAACATCATGTGAGGTCAGCATCCGGAAAATGATTTATTTGTTTCACATTGAATGCAATTAATTGGTCTTGTAAGCTTCTCTGTGATAAATAGCTAATGGTTATTCCATAGTGGTTATTTTTGACAAATATATCAGAAAGTAATTATAAGTTTAATTGCGCGATAAGTTAGAATCATGACTTGCGTGACATTATTGCTTATTTTTGTTAATTGATGTGTCTTATTTAATCTTTGACTTATTTTTAGGCGGAAGACTTAGAATCACCAAACAGAGCATAGCATTCTTTGGAGTCTATTCATCTCTAGTTGATCAAAACAACTTCCTCGCCAAATATCATCTACATAATTGATTAAATTTTCATGTTAGGAACTCAAGAAACCTTATTGCATCACTTGTTTGTATTTTATATGAATGTAAAATTCATATTTTAGTTTATGAATTTGTTCATATTTTTTATTATGAATTATTTTAGTTTTATATATTTTTTATTAGTAAATAGTTCTATTAAAAATTCAGGAAAAAACTGATTTTTTTTTTTAAATTAACTCAACATCTGCGACCCTTGCAAACTGTCGCAATGTTTTTTTTATAAATAAATTTTATGCATCTGCGACCCTTCCCCAACTGTCGCAAGTCCCTTGAAATCCATTTGAATCTCCTCATTTGCGACCCTTAGCAACTGTCGCAGTGCCTTTTGCGGCAGTTGGTGCGGCTGTTCTATGAAGGGTCGCAAAAGACACTTGCGACCAAAACATCCGTGACTGTTGGGGAAGGGTCGCAATTGTACATCTGCGACCCTTCTAACAGTCACAATCTGCCATTTTAAAGGTCGCAAAATGCAGTTTTTCTTGTAGTGAAAAACGAGTAAAATCCGTAAATAAACAAGGAAATTCACTTTACCACCATTTTGGCCGTTTTTGAAATTTCTAAAATCAACCATGGAAGTCGTAGATATGCTCATTAGATTTCCTAGGAACTATTACATGCTTCGATTCGATAAGGCTAGGCCACTTTATGCCTTTTTTAGTGAAAGAAAAGGGTCAAAAACGAGTAAAATCCGTAAATTAACAAGGAAATTACCCCCATGTTGGCCGTTTTTGAAAATTCTAATATAAACCATGGAAGTCGTAGATATGCTTGTTAGATTTCCTTGGAACTATTACATGCTTCGATTTGATAAGGCTAGGCTACTTTATGCTCTTTTTAGTGTAAGAAAAAGGGTCAAAAACGAGTAAAATCCGTAAATTAACAAGGAAATTCACTTTACCACCATTTTGGCCGTTTTTGAAATTTCTAAAATCAACCATGGAAGTCGTAGATATGCTCATAGATTTCCTAGGAACTATTACATGCTTCGATTCGATAAGGCTAGGCCACTTTATGCCCTTTTTAGTGAAAGAAAAAGGATCAAAATCGAGTAAAATCCGTAAATTAACAAGGAAATTACCCCCATGTTGGCCGTTTTTGAAAATTCTAATATAAACCATGGAAGTCGTAGATATGCTTGTTAGATTTCCTAGGAACTATTACATGCTTCGATTTGATAATGCTAGGCCACTTTATGCCCTTTTTAGTGAAAGAAAAAGGGTCAAAAACGAGTAAAATCCGTAAATTAACAAGGAAATTCACTTTACCACCATTTTGGCCGTTTTTGAAATTTCTAAAATCAACCATGGAAGTCGTTGATATGCTCATTAGATTTCCTAGGAACTATTACATGCTTCGATTCGATAAGGCTAGGCCACTTTATGCCTTTTTTAGTGAAAGAAAAGGGTCAAAAACGGGTAAAATCCGTAAATTAACAAGGAAATTACCCCCATGTTGGCCGTTTTTGAAAATTCTAATATAAACCATGGAAGTCGTAGATATGCTTGTTAGATTTCCTAGGAACTATTACATGCTTCGATTTGATAATGCTAGGCCACTTTATGCCCTTTTTAGTGAAAGAAAAAGGGTCAAAAACGAGTAAAATCCGTAAATTAACAAGGAAATTCACTTTACCACCATTTTGGCCGTTTTTGAAATTTCTAAAATCAACCATTGAAGTCGTTGATATGCTCATTAGATTTCCTAGGAACTATTACATGCTTCGATTCGATAAGGCTAGGCCACTTTATGCCTTTTTTAGTGAAAGAAAAGGGTCAAAAACGGGTAAAATCCGTAAATTAACAAGGAAATTACCCCCATGTTGGCCGTTTTTGAAAATTCTAATATAAACCATGGAAGTCGTAGATATGCTTGTTAGATTTCCTAGGAACTATTACATGCTTCGATTTGATAATGCTAGGCCACTTTATGCCCTTTTTAGTGAAAGAAAAAGGGTCAAAAACGAGTAAAATCCGTAAATTAACAAGGAAATTCACTTTACCACCATTTTGGCCGTTTTTGAAATTTCTAAAATCAACCATGGAAGTCGTTGATATGCTCATTAGATTTCCTAGGAACTATTACATGCTTCGATTCGATAAGGCTAGGCCACTTTATGCCTTTTTTAGTGAAAGAAAAGGGTCAAAAACGGGTAAAATCCGTAAATTAACAAGGAAATTACCCCCATGTTGGCCGTTTTTGAAAATTCTAATATAAACCATGGAAGTCGTAGATATGCTTGTTAGATTTCCTAGGAACTATTACATGCTTCGATTTGATAATGCTAGGCCACTTTATGCCCTTTTTAGTGAAAGAAAAAGGGTCAAAAAAGAGTAAAATCCGTAAATTAACAAGGAAATTCACTTTACCACCATTTTGGCCGTTTTTGAAATTTCTAAAATCAACCATGGAAGTCGTAGATATGCTCATTAGATTTCCTAGGAACTATTACATGCTTCGATTCGATAAGGCTAGGCCACTTTATGCCCTTTTTAGTGAAAGAAAAAGGATCAAAATCGAGTAAAATCCGTAAATTAACAAGGAAATTCACTTTACCACTATTTTGGCCGTTTTTGAAATTTCTAAAATCAACCATGGAAGTCGTATATATGCTCATTAGATTTCCTAGGAACTATTACATGCTTCGATTCGATAAGGCTAGGCCACTTTATGCCTTTTTTAGTGAAAGAAAAGGGTCAAAAACGAGTAAAATCCGTAAATTAACAAGGAAATTACCCCCATGTTGGCCGTTTTTGAAAATTCTAATATAAACCATGGAAGTCGTAGATATGCTTGTTAGATTTCCTAGGAACTATTACATGCTTCGATTTGATAATGCTAGGCCACTTTATGCCCTTTTTAGTGAAAGAAAAAGGGTCAAAAACGAGTAAAATCCGTAAATTAACAAGGAAATTCACTTTACCACCATTTTGGCCGTTTTTAAAATTTCTAAAATCAACCACGGAAGTCGTAGATATGCTCTTTAGATTTCCTAGGAACTATTACATGCATCGATTCGATAAGGCTAGGCCAATTTATGTTCTTTTTAGTGAAAGAAAAAGGGTCAAAAACGAGTAAAATCCGTAAATTAACAAGGAAATTCACTTTACCACCATTTTGGCCGTTTTTGAAATGTCTAAAATCAACCATGGAAGTCGTAGATATGCTCATTAGATTTCTTAGGAACTATTACATGCTTCGATTCGATAAGGCTAGGCCACTTTATGCCTTTTTTAGTGAAAGTAAAGGGTCAAAAACGAGTAAAATCCGTAAATTAACAAGGAAATTACCCCCATGTTGGCCGTTTTTGAAAATTCTAATATAAACCATGGAAGTCGTAGATATGCTTGTTAGATTTCCTAGGAACTATTACATGCTTCGATTTGATAATGCTAGGCCACTTTATGCCCTTTTTAGTGAAAGAAAAAAGGTCAAAAACGAGTAAAATCCGTAAATTAACAAGGAAATTCACTTTACCACCATTTTGGCCGTTTTTGAAAATTCTAATATAAACCATGGAAGTCGTAGATATGCTTGTTAGATTTCCTAGGAACTATTACATGCTTCGATTTGATAATGCTAGGCCACTTTATGCCCTTTTTAGTGAAAGAAAAAGGGTCAAAAACGAGTAAAATCCGTAAATTAACAAGGAAATTCACTTTACCACCATTTTGGCCGTTTTTGAAATTTCTAAAATCAACCATGGAAGTCGTAGATATGCTCATTAGATTTCCTAGGAACTATTACATGCTTCGATTCGATAAGGCTAGGCCACTTTATACCCTTTTTAGTGAAAGAAAAGGGTCAAAAACGGGTAAAATCCGTAAATTAACAAGGAAATTACCCCCATGTTGGCCGTTTTTGAAAATTCTAATATAAACCATGGAAGTCGTAGATATGCTTGTTAGATTTCCTAGGAACTATTACATGCTTCGATTTGATAATGCTAGGCCACTTTATGCCCTTTTTAGTGAAAGAAAAAGGGTCAAAAACGAGTAAAATCCGTAAATTAACAAGGAAATTCACTTTACCACCATTTTGGCCGTTTTTAAAATTTCTAAAATCAACCATGGAAGTCGTTGATATGCTCATTAGATTTCCTAGGAACTATTACATGCTTCGATTCGATAAGGCTAGGCCACTTTATGCCTTTTTTAGTGAAAGAAAAGGGTCAAAAACGGGTAAAATCCGTAAATTAACAAGGAAATTACCCCCATGTTGGCCGTTTTTGAAAATTCTAATATAAACCATGGAAGTCGTAGATATGCTTGTTAGATTTCCTAGGAACTATTACATGCTTCGATTTGATAATGCTAGGCCACTTTATGCCCTTTTTAGTGAAAGAAAAAGGGTCAAAAACGAGTAAAATCCGTAAATTAACAAGGAAATTCACTTTACCACCATTTTGGCCGTTTTTGAAATTTCTAAAATCAACCATGGAAGTCGTAGATATGCTCATTAGATTTCCTAGGAACTATTACATGCTTCGATTCGATAAGGCTAGGCCACTTTATGCCCTTTTTAGTGAAAGAAAAAGGATCAAAATCGAGTAAAATCCGTAAATTAACAAGGAAATTCACTTTACCACTATTTTGGCCGTTTTTGAAATTTCTAAAATCAACCATGGAAGTCGTATATATGCTCATTAGATTTCCTAGGAACTATTACATGCTTCGATTCGATAAGGCTAGGCCACTTTATGCCTTTTTTAGTGAAAGAAAAGGGTCAAAAACGAGTAAAATCCGTAAATTAACAAGGAAATTACCCCCATGTTGGCCGTTTTTGAAAATTCTAATATAAACCATGGAAGTCGTAGATATGCTTGTTAGATTTCCTAGGAACTATTACATGCTTCGATTTGATAATGCTAGGCCACTTTATGCCCTTTTTAGTGAAAGAAAAAAGGTCAAAAACGAGTAAAATCCGTAAATTAACAAGGAAATTCACTTTACCACCATTTTGGCCGTTTTTGAAAATTCTAATATAAACCATGGAAGTCGTAGATATGCTTGTTAGATTTCCTAGGAACTATTACATGCTTCGATTTGATAATGCTAGGCCACTTTATGCCCTTTTTAGTGAAAGAAAAAGGGTCAAAAACGAGTAAAATCCGTAAATTAACAAGGAAATTCACTTTACCACCATTTTGGCCGTTTTTGAAATTTCTAAAATCAACCATGGAAGTCGTAGATATGCTCATTAGATTTCCTAGGAACTATTACATGCTTCGATTCGATAAGGCTAGGCCACTTTATGCCCTTTTTAGTGAAAGAAAAGGGTCAAAAACGGGTAAAATCCGTAAATTAACAAGGAAATTACCCCCATGTTGGCCGTTTTTGAAAATTCTAATATAAACCATGGAAGTCGTAGATATGCTTGTTAGATTTCCTAGGAACTATTACATGCTTCGATTTGATAATGCTAGGCCACTTTATGCCCTTTTTAGTGAAAGAAAAAGGGTCAAAAACGAGTAAAATCCGTAAATTAACAAGGAAATTCACTTTACCACCATTTTGGCCGTTTTTAAAATTTCTAAAATCAACCATGGAAGTCGTTGATATGCTCATTAGATTTCCTAGGAACTATTACATGCTTCGATTCGATAAGGCTAGGCCACTTTATGCCTTTTTTAGTGAAAGAAAAGGGTCAAAAACGGGTAAAATCCGTAAATTAACAAGGAAATTACCCCCATGTTGGCCGTTTTTGAAAATTCTAATATAAACCATGGAAGTCGTAGATATGCTTGTTAGATTTCCTAGGAACTATTACATGCTTCGATTTGATAATGCTAGGCCACTTTATGCCCTTTTTAGTGAAAGAAAAAGGGTCAAAAACGAGTAAAATCCGTAAATTAACAAGGAAATTCACTTTACCACCATTTTGGCCGTTTTTGAAATTTCTAAAATCAACCATGGAAGTCGTAGATATGCTCATTAGATTTCCTAGGAACTATTACATGCTTCGATTCGATAAGGCTAGGCCACTTTATGCCCTTTTTAGTGAAAGAAAAAGGATCAAAATCGAGTAAAATCCGTAAATTAACAAGGAAATTCACTTTACCACTATTTTGGCCGTTTTTGAAATTTCTAAAATCAACCATGGAAGTCGTATATATGCTCATTAGATTTCCTAGGAACTATTACATGCTTCGATTCGATAAGGCTAGGCCACTTTATGCCTTTTTTAGTGAAAGAAAAGGGTCAAAAACGAGTAAAATCCGTAAATTAACAAGGAAATTACCCCCATGTTGGCCGTTTTTGAAAATTCTAATATAAACCATGGAAGTCGTAGATATGCTTGTTAGATTTCCTAGGAACTATTACATGCTTCGATTTGATAATGCTAGGCCACTTTATGCCCTTTTTAGTGAAAGAAAAAGGGTCAAAAACGAGTAAAATCCGTAAATTAACAAGGAAATTCACTTTACCACCATTTTGGCCGTTTTTAAAATTTCTAAAATCAACCACGGAAGTCGTAGATATGCTCTTTAGATTTCCTAGGAACTATTACATGCATCGATTCGATAAGGCTAGGCCACTTTATGTTCTTTTTAGTGAAAGAAAAAGGGTCAAAAACGAGTAAAATCCGTAAATTAACAAGGAAATTCACTTTACCACCATTTTGGCCGTTTTTGAAATTTCTAAAATCAACCATGGAAGTCGTAGATATGCTCATTAGATTTCCTAGGAACTATTACATGCTTCGATTCGATAAGGCTAGGCCACTTTATGCCTTTTTTAGTGAAAGAAAAGGGTCAAAAACGAGTAAAATCCGTAAATTAACAAGGAAATTACCCCCATGTTGGCCGTTTTTGAAAATTCTAATATAAACCATGGAAGTCGTAGATATGCTTGTTAGATTTCCTAGGAACTATTACATGCTTCGATTTGATAATGCTAGGCCACTTTATGCCCTTTTTAGTGAAAGAAAAAAGGTCAAAAACGAGTAAAATCCGTAAATTAACAAGGAAATTCACTTTACCACCATTTTGGCCGTTTTTGAAAATTCTAATATAAACCATGGAAGTCGTAGATATGCTTGTTAGATTTCCTAGGAACTATTACATGCTTCGATTTGATAATGCTAGGCCACTTTATGCCCTTTTTAGTGAAAGAAAAAGGGTCAAAAACGAGTAAAATCCGTAAATTAACAAGGAAATTCACTTTACCACCATTTTGGCCGTTTTTGAAATTTCTAAAATCAACCATGGAAGTCGTTGATATGCTCATTAGATTTCCTAGGAACTATTACATGCTTCGATTCGATAAGGCTAGGCCACTTTATGCCTTTTTTAGTGAAAGAAAAGGGTCAAAAACGGGTAAAATCCGTAAATTAACAAGGAAATTACCCCCATGTTGGCCGTTTTTGAAAATTCTAATATAAACCATGGAAGTCGTAGATATGCTTGTTAGATTTCCTAGGAACTATTACATGCTTCGATTTGATAATGCTAGGCCACTTTATGCCCTTTTTAGTGAAAGAAAAAGGGTCAAAAACGAGTAAAATCCGTAAATTAACAAGGAAATTCACTTTACCACCATTTTGGCCGTTTTTGAAATTTCTAAAATCAACCATGGAAGTCGTTGATATGCTCATTAGATTTCCTAGGAACTATTACATGCTTCGATTCGATAAGGCTAGGCCACTTTATGCCTTTTTTAGTGAAAGAAAAGGGTCAAAAACGGGTAAAATTCGTAAATTAACAAGGAAATTACCCCCATGTTGGCCGTTTTTGAAAATTCTAATATAAACCATGGAAGTCGTAGATATGCTTGTTAGATTTCCTAGGAACTATTACATGCTTCGATTTGATAATGCTAGGCCACTTTATGCCCTTTTTAGTGAAAGAAAAAGGGTCAAAAACGAGTAAAATCCGTAAATTAACAAGGAAATTCACTTTACCACCATTTTGGCCGTTTTTGAAATTTCTAAAATCAACCATGGAAGTCGTAGATATGCTCATTAGATTTCCTAGGAACTATTACATGCTTCGATTCGATAAGGCTAGGCCACTTTATGCCCTTTTTAGTGAAAGAAAAAGGATCAAAATCGAGTAAAATCCGTAAATTAACAAGGAAATTCACTTTACCACTATTTTGGCCGTTTTTGAAATTTCTAAAATCAACCATGGAAGTCGTATATATGCTCATTAGATTTCCTAGGAACTGTTACATGCTTCGATTCGATAAGGCTAGGCCACTTTATGCCTTTTTTAGTGAAAGAAAAGGGTCAAAAACGAGTAAAATCCGTAAATTAACAAGGAAATTACCCCCATGTTGGCCGTTTTTGAAAATTCTAATATAAACCATGGAAGTCGTAGATATGATTGTTAGATTTCCTAGGAACTATTACATGCTTCGATTTGATAATGCTAGGCCACTTTATGCCCTTTTTAGTGAAAGAAAAAGGGTCAAAAACGAGTAAAATCCGTAAATTAACAAGGAAATTCACTTTACCACCATTTTGGCCGTTTTTAAAATTTCTAAAATCAACCACGGAAGTCGTAGATATGCTCTTTAGATTTCCTAGGAACTATTACATGCATCGATTCGATAAGGCTAGGCCACTTTATGTTCTTTTTAGTGAAAGAAAAAGGGTCAAAAACGAGTAAAATCCGTAAATTAACAAGGAAATTCACTTTACCACCATTTTGGCCGTTTTTGAAATTTCTAAAATCAACCATGGAATTCATAGATATGCTCATTAGATTTCCTAGGAACTATTACATGCTTCGATTCGATAAGGCTAGGCCACTTTATGCCTTTTTTAGTGAAAGAAAAGGGTCAAAAACGAGTAAAATCCGTAAATTAACAAGGAAATTACCCCCATGTTGGCCGTTTTTGAAAATTCTAATATAAACCATGGAAGTCGTAGATATGCTTGTTAGATTTCCTAGGAACTATTACATGCTTCGATTTGATAATGCTAGGCCACTTTATGCCCTTTTTAGTGAAAGAAAAAGGGTCAAAAACGAGTAAAATCCGTAAATTAACAAGGAAATTCACTTTACCACCATTTTGGCCGTTTTTAAAATTTCTAAAATCAACCACGGAAGTCGTAGATATGCTCTTTAGATTTCCTAGGAACTATTACATGCATCGATTCGATAAGGCTAGGCCACTTTATGTTCTTTTTAGTGAAAGAAAAAGGGTCAAAAACGAGTAAAATCCGTAAATTAACAAGGAAATTCACTTTACCACCATTTTGGCCGTTTTTGAAATTTCTAAAATCAACCATGGAAGTCGTAGATATGCTCATTAGATTTCCTAGGAACTATTACATGCTTCGATTCGATAAGGCTTGGCCACTTTATGCCTTTTTTAGTGAAAGAAAAGGGTCAAAAACGAGTAAAATCCGTAAATTAACAAGGAAATTACCCCCATGTTGGCCGTTTTTGAAAATTCTAATATAAACCATTGAAGTCGTAGATATGCTTGTTAGATTTCCTAGGAACTATTACATGCTTCGATTTGATAATGCTAGGCCACTTTATGCCCTTTTTAGTGAAAGAAAAAAGGTCAAAAACGAGTAAAATCCGTAAATTAACAAGGAAATTCACTTTACCACCATTTTGGCCGTTTTTGAAAATTCTAATATAAACCATGGAAGTCGTAGATATGCTTGTTAGATTTCCTAGGAACTATTACATGCTTCGATTTGATAATGCTAGGCCACTTTATGCCCTTTTTAGTGAAAGAAAAAGGGTCAAAAACGAGTAAAATCCGTAAATTAACAAGGAAATTCACTTTACCACCATTTTGGCCGTTTTTGAAATTTCTAAAATCAACCATGGAAGTCGTTGATATGCTCATTAGATTTCCTAGGAACTATTACATGCTTCGATTCGATAAGGCTAGGCCACTTTATGCCTTTTTTAGTGAAAGAAAAGGGTCAAAAACGGGTAAAATCCGTAAATTAACAAGGAAATTACCCCCATGTTGGCCGTTTTTGAAAATTCTAATATAAACCATGGAAGTCGTAGATATGCTTGTTAGATTTCCTAGGAACTATTACATGCTTCGATTTGATAATGCTAGGCCACTTTATGCCCTTTTTAGTGAAAGAAAAAGGGTCAAAAACGAGTAAAATCCGTAAATTAACAAGGAAATTCACTTTACCACCATTTTGGCCGTTTTTGAAATTTCTAAAATCAACCATGGAAGTCGTTGATATGCTCATTAGATTTCCTAGGAACTATTACATGCTTCGATTCGATAAGGCTAGGCCACTTTATGCCTTTTTTAGTGAAAGAAAAGGGTCAAAAACGGGTAAAATCCGTAAATTAACAAGGAAATTACCCCCATGTTGGCCGTTTTTGAAAATTCTAATATAAACCATGGAAGTCGTAGATATGCTTGTTAGATTTCCTAGGAACTATTACATGCTTCGATTTGATAATGCTAGGCCACTTTATGCCCTTTTTAGTGAAAGAAAAAGGGTCAAAAACGAGTAAAATCCGTAAATTAACAAGGAAATTCACTTTACCACCATTTTGGCCGTTTTTGAAATTTCTAAAATCAACCATGGAAGTCGTAGATATGCTCATTAGATTTCCTAGGAACTATTACATGCTTCGATTCGATAAGGCTAGGCCACTTTATGCCTTTTTTAGTGAAAGAAAAGGGTCAAAAACGAGTAAAATCCGTAAATTAACAAGGAAATTACCCCCATGTTGGCCGTTTTTGAAAATTCTAATATAAACCATGGAAGTCGTAGATATGCTTGTTAGATTTCCTAGGAACTATTACATGCTTCGATTTGATAATGCTAGGCCACTTTATGCCCTTTTTAGTGAAAGAAAAAGGGTCAAAAACGAGTAAAATCCGTAAATTAACAAGGAAATTCACTTTACCACCATTTTGGCCGTTTTTAAAATTTCTAAAATCAACCACGGAAGTCGTAGATATGCTCTTTAGATTTCCTAGGAACTATTACATGCATCGATTCGATAAGGCTAGGCCACTTTATGTTCTTTTTAGTGAAAGAAAAAGGGTCAAAAACGAGTAAAATCCGTAAATTAACAAGGAAATTCACTTTACCACCATTTTGGCCGTTTTTGAAATTTCTAAAATCAACCATGGAAGTCGTAGATATGCTCATTAGATTTCCTAGGAACTATTACATGCTTCGATTCGATAAGGCTAGGCCACTTTATGCCTTTTTTAGTGAAAGAAAAGGGTCAAAAACGAGTAAAATCCGTAAATTAACAAGGAAATTACCCCCATGTTGGCCGTTTTTGAAAATTCTAATATAAACCATGGAAGTCGTAGATATGCTTGTTAGATTTCCTAGGAACTATTACATGCTTCGATTTGATAATGCTAGGCCACTTTATGCCCTTTTTAGTGAAAGAAAAAAGGTCAAAAACGAGTAAAATCCGTAAATTAACAAGGAAATTCACTTTACCACCATTTTGGCCGTTTTTGAAAATTCTAATATAAACCATGGAAGTCGTAGATATGCTTGTTAGATTTCCTAGGAACTATTACATGCTTCGATTTGATAATGCTAGGCCACTTTATGCCCTTTTTAGTGAAAGAAAAAGGGTCAAAAACGAGTAAAATCCGTAAATTAACAAGGAAATTCACTTTACCACCATTTTGGCCGTTTTTGAAATTTCTAAAATCAACCATGGAAGTCGTTGATATGCTCATTAGATTTCCTAGGAACTATTACATGCTTCGATTCGATAAGGCTAGGCCACTTTATGCCTTTTTTAGTGAAAGAAAAGGGTCAAAAACGGGTAAAATCCGTAAATTAACAAGGAAATTACCCCCATGTTGGCCGTTTTTGAAAATTCTAATATAAACCATGGAAGTCGTAGATATGCTTGTTAGATTTCCTAGGAACTGTTACATGCTTCGATTTGATAATGCTAGGCCACTTTATGCCCTTTTTAGTGAAAGAAAAAGGGTCAAAAACGAGTAAAATCCGTAAATTAACAAGGAAATTCACTTTACCACCATTTTGGCCGTTTTTGAAATTTCTAAAATCAACCATGGAAGTCGTTGATATGCTCATTAGATTTCCTAGGAACTATTACATGCTTCGATTCGATAAGGCTAGGCCACTTTATGCCTTTTTTAGTGAAAGAAAAGGGTCAAAAACGGGTAAAATCCGTAAATTAACAAGGAAATTACCCCCATGTTGGCCGTTTTTGAAAATTCTAATATAAACCATGGAAGTCGTAGATATGCTTGTTAGATTTCCTAGGAACTATTACATGCTTCGATTTGATAATGCTAGGCCACTTTATGCCCTTTTTAGTGAAAGAAAAAGGGTCAAAAACGAGTAAAATCCGTAAATTAACAAGGAAATTCACTTTACCACCATTTTGGCCGTTTTTGAAATTTCTAAAATCAACCATGGAAGTCGTAGATATGCTCATTAGATTTCCTAGGAACTATTACATGCTTCGATTCGATAAGGCTAGGCCACTTTATGCCCTTTTTAGTGAAAGAAAAAGGATCAAAATCGAGTAAAATCCGTAAATTAACAAGGAAATTCACTTTACCACTATTTTGGCCGTTTTTGAAATTTCTAAAATCAACCATGGAAGTCGTATATATGCTCATTAGATTTCCTAGGAACTATTACATGCTTTGATTCGATAAGGCTAGGCCACTTTATGCCTTTTTTAGTGAAAGAAAAGGGTCAAAAACGAGTAAAATCCGTAAATTAACAAGGAAATTACCCCCATGTTGGCCGTTTTTGAAAATTCTAATATAAACCATGGAAGTCGTAGATATGCTTGTTAGATTTCCTAGGAACTATTACATGCTTCGATTTGATAATGCTAGGCCACTTTATGCCCTTTTTAGTGAAAGAAAAAGGGTCAAAAACGAGTAAAATCCGTAAATTAACAAGGAAATTCACTTTACCACCATTTTGGCCGTTTTTAAAATTTCTAAAATCAACCACGGAAGTCGTAGATATGCTCTTTAGATTTCCTAGGAACTATTACATGCATCGATTCGATAAGGCTAGGCCACTTTATGTTCTTTTTAGTGAAAGAAAAAGGGTCAAAAACGAGTAAAATCCGTAAATTAACAAGGAAATTCACTTTACCACCATTTTGGCCGTTTTTGAAATTTCTAAAATCAACCATGGAAGTCGTAGATATGCTCATTAGATTTCCTAGGAACTATTACATGCTTCGATTTGATAATGCTAGGCCACTTTATGCCCTTTTTAGTGAAAGAAAAAGGGTCAAAAACGAGTAAAATCCGTAAATTAACAAGGAAATTCACTTTACCACCATTTTGGCCGTTTTTGAAATTTCTAAAATCAACCATGGAAGTCGTTGATATGCTCATTAGATTTCCTAGGAACTATTACATGCTTCGATTCGATAAGGCTAGGCCACTTTATGCCTTTTTTAGTGAAAGAAAAGGGTCAAAAACGGGTAAAATCCGTAAATTAACAAGGAAATTACCCCCATGTTGGCCGTTTTTGAAAATTCTAATATAAACCATGGAAGTCGTAGATATGCTTGTTAGATTTCCTAGGAACTATTACATGCTTCGATTTGATAATGCTAGGCCACTTTATGCCCTTTTTAGTGAAAGAAAAAGGGTCAAAAACGAGTAAAATCCGTAAATTAACAAGGAAATTCACTTTACCACCATTTTGGCCGTTTTTGAAATTTCTAAAATCAACCATGGAAGTCGTTGATATGCTCATTAGATTTCCTAGGAACTATTACATGCTTCGATTCGATAAGGCTAGGCCACTTTATGCCTTTTTTAGTGAAAGAAAAGGGTCAAAAACGGGTAAAATCCGTAAATTAACAAGGAAATTACCCCCATGTTGGCCGTTTTTGAAAATTCTAATATAAACCATGGAAGTCGTAGATATGCTTGTTAGATTTCCTAGGAACTATTACATGCTTCGATTTGATAATGCTAGGCCACTTTATGCCCTTTTTAGTGAAAGAAAAAGGGTCAAAAACGAGTAAAATCCGTAAATTAACAAGGAAATTCACTTTACCACCATTTTGGCCGTTTTTGAAATTTCTAAAATCAACCATGGAAGTCGTAGATATGCTCATTAGATTTCCTAGGAACTATTACATGCTTCGATTCGATAAGGCTAGGCCACTTTATGCCCTTTTTAGTGAAAGAAAAAGGATCAAAATCGAGTAAAATCCGTAAATTAACAAGGAAATTCACTTTACCACCATTTTGGCCGTTTTTGAAATTTCTAAAACCAACCATGGAAGTCGTTGATATGCTCATTAGATTTCCTAGGAACTATTACATGCTTCGATTCGATAAGGCTAGGCCACTTTATGCCTTTTTTAGTGAAAGAAAAGGGTCAAAAACGGGTAAAATCCGTAAATTAACAAGGAAATTACCCCCATGTTGGCCGTTTTTGAAAATTCTAATATAAACCATGGAAGTCGTAGATATGCTTGTTAGATTTCCTAGGAACTATTACATGCTTCGATTTGATAATGCTAGGCCACTTTATGCCCTTTTTAGTGAAAGAAAAAAGGTCAAAAACGAGTAAAATCCGTAAATTAACAAGGAAATTCACTTTACCACCATTTTGGCCGTTTTTGAAAATTCTAATATAAACCATGGAAGTCGTAGATATGCTTGTTAGATTTCCTAGGAACTATTACATGCTTCGATTCGATAAGGCTAGGCCACTTTATGCCTTTTTTAGTGAAAGAAAAGGGTCAAAAACGAGTAAAATCCGTAAATTAACAAGGAAATTCACTTTACCACCATTTTGGCCGTTTTTGAAATTTCTAAAATCAACCATGGAAGTCGTTGATATGCTCATTAGATTTCCTAGGAACTATTACATGCTTCGATTCGATAAGGCTAGGCCACTTTATGCCTTTTTTAGTGAAAGAAAAGGGTCAAAAACGGGTAAAATCCGTAAATTAACAAGGAAATTACCCCCATGTTGGCCGTTTTTGAAAATTCTAATATAAACCATGGAAGTCGTAGATATGCTTGTTAGATTTCCTAGGAACTATTACATGCTTCGATTTGATAATGCTAGGCCACTTTATGCCCTTTTTAGTGAAAGAAAAAGGGTCAAAAACGAGTAAAATCCGTAAATTAACAAGGAAATTCACTTTACCACCATTTTGGCCGTTTTTGAAATTTCTAAAATCAACCATGGAAGTCGTTGATATGCTCATTAGATTTCCTAGGAACTATTACATGCTTCGATTCGATAAGGCTAGGCCACTTTATGCCTTTTTTAGTGAAAGAAAAGGGTCAAAAACGGGTAAAATCCGTAAATTAACAAGGAAATTACCCCCATGTTGGCCGTTTTTGAAAATTCTAATATAAACCATGGAAGTCGTAGATATGCTTGTTAGATTTCCTAGGAACTATTACATGCTTCGATTTGATAATGCTAGGCCACTTTATGCCCTTTTTAGTGAAAGAAAAAGGGTCAAAAACGAGTAAAATCCGTAAATTAACAAGGAAATTCACTTTACCACCATTTTGGCCGTTTTTGAAATTTCTAAAATCAACCATGGAAGTCGTAGATATGCTCATTAGATTTCCTAGGAACTATTACATGCTTCGATTCGATAAGGCTAGGCCACTTTATGCCCTTTTTAGTGAAAGAAAAAGGATCAAAATCGAGTAAAATCCGTAAATTAACAAGGAAATTCACTTTACCACTATTTTGGCCGTTTTTGAAATTTCTAAAATCAACCATGGAAGTCGTATATATGCTCATTAGATTTCCTAGGAACTATTACATGCTTCGATTCGATAAGGCTAGGCCACTTTATGCCTTTTTTAGTGAAAGAAAAGGGTCAAAAACGAGTAAAATCCGTAAATTAACAAGGAAATTACCCCCATGTTGGCCGTTTTTGAAAATTCTAATATAAACCATGGAAGTCGTAGATATGCTTGTTAGATTTCCTAGGAACTATTACATGCTTCGATTTGATAATGCTAGGCCACTTTATGCCCTTTTTAGTGAAAGAAAAAGGGTCAAAAACGAGTAAAATCCGTAAATTAACAAGGAAATTCACTTTACCACCATTTTGGCCGTTTTTAAAATTTCTAAAATCAACCACGGAAGTCGTAGATATGCTCATTAGATTTCCTAGGAACTATTACATGCTTCGATTCGATAAGGCTAGGCCACTTTATGCCCTTTTTAGTGAAAGAAAAAGGATCAAAATCGAGTAAAATCCGTAAATTAACAAGGAAATTCACTTTACCACCATTTTGGCCGTTTTTGAAATTTCTAAAACCAACCATGGAAGTCGTTGATATGCTCATTAGATTTCCTAGGAACTATTACATGCTTCGATTCGATAAGGCTAGGCCACTTTATGCCTTTTTTAGTGAAAGAAAAGGGTCAAAAACGGGTAAAATCCGTAAATTAACAAGGAAATTACCCCCATGTTGGCCGTTTTTGAAAATTCTAATATAAACCATGGAAGTCGTAGATATGCTTGTTAGATTTCCTAGGAACTATTACATGCTTCGATTTGATAATGCTAGGCCACTTTATGCCCTTTTTAGTGAAAGAAAAAAGGTCAAAAACGAGTAAAATCCGTAAATTAACAAGGAAATTCACTTTACCACCATTTTGGCCGTTTTTGAAAATTCTAATATAAACCATGGAAGTCGTAGATATGCTTGTTAGATTTCCTAGGAACTATTACATGCTTCGATTCGATAAGGCTAGGCCACTTTATGCCTTTTTTAGTGAAAGAAAAGGGTCAAAAACGAGTAAAATCCGTAAATTAACAAGGAAATTCACTTTACCACCATTTTGGCCGTTTTTGAAATTTCTAAAATCAACCATGGAAGTCGTTGATATGCTCATTAGATTTCCTAGGAACTATTACATGCTTCGATTCGATAAGGCTAGGCCACTTTATGCCTTTTTTAGTGAAAGAAAAGGGTCAAAAACGGGTAAAATCCGTAAATTAACAAGGAAATTACCCCCATGTTGGCCGTTTTTGAAAATTCTAATATAAACCATGGAAGTCGTAGATATGCTTGTTAGATTTCCTAGGAACTATTACATGCTTCGATTTGATAATGCTAGGCCACTTTATGCCCTTTTTAGTGAAAGAAAAAGGGTCAAAAACGAGTAAAATCCGTAAATTAACAAGGAAATTCACTTTACCACCATTTTGGCCGTTTTTGAAATTTCTAAAATCAACCATGGAAGTCGTTGATATGCTCATTAGATTTCCTAGGAACTATTACATGCTTCGATTCGATAAGGCTAGGCCACTTTATGCCTTTTTTAGTGAAAGAAAAGGGTCAAAAACGGGTAAAATCCGTAAATTAACAAGGAAATTACCCCCATGTTGGCCGTTTTTGAAAATTCTAATATAAACCATGGAAGTCGTAGATATGCTTGTTAGATTTCCTAGGAACTATTACATGCTTCGATTTGATAATGCTAGGCCACTTTATGCCCTTTTTAGTGAAAGAAAAAGGGTCAAAAACGAGTAAAATCCGTAAATTAACAAGGAAATTCACTTTACCACCATTTTGGCCGTTTTTGAAATTTCTAAAATCAACCATGGAAGTCGTAGATATGCTCATTAGATTTCCTAGGAACTATTACATGCTTCGATTCGATAAGGCTAGGCCACTTTATGCCCTTTTTAGTGAAAGAAAAAGGATCAAAATCGAGTAAAATCCGTAAATTAACAAGGAAATTCACTTTACCACTATTTTGGCCGTTTTTGAAATTTCTAAAATCAACCATGGAAGTCGTATATATGCTCATTAGATTTCCTAGGAACTATTACATGCTTCGATTCGATAAGGCTAGGCCACTTTATGCCTTTTTTAGTGAAAGAAAAGGGTCAAAAACGAGTAAAATCCGTAAATTAACAAGGAAATTACCCCCATGTTGGCCGTTTTTGAAAATTCTAATATAAACCATGGAAGTCGTAGATATGCTTGTTAGATTTCCTAGGAACTATTACATGCTTCGATTTGATAATGCTAGGCCACTTTATGCCCTTTTTAGTGAAAGAAAAAGGGTCAAAAACGAGTAAAATCCGTAAATTAACAAGGAAATTCACTTTACCACCATTTTGGCCGTTTTTAAAATTTCTAAAATCAACCACGGAAGTCGTAGATATGCTCTTTAGATTTCCTAGGAACTATTACATGCATCGATTCGATAAGGCTAGGCCACTTTATGTTCTTATTAGTGAAAGAAAAAGGGTCAAAAACGAGTAAAATCCGTAAATTAACAAGGAAATTCACTTTACCACCATTTTGGCCGTTTTTGAAATTTCTAAAATCAACCATGGAAGTCGTAGATATGCTCATTAGATTTCCTAGGAACTATTACATGCTTCGATTTGATAATGCTAGGCCACTTTATGCCCTTTTTAGTGAAAGAAAAAGGGTCAAAAACGAGTAAAATCCGTAAATTAACAAGGAAATTCACTTTACCACCATTTTGGCCGTTTTTGAAATTTCTAAAATCAACCATGGAAGTCGTTGATATGCTCATTAGATTTCCTAGGAACTATTACATGCTTCGATTCGATAAGGCTAGGCCACTTTATGCCTTTTTTAGTGAAAGAAAAGGGTCAAAAACGGGTAAAATCCGTAAATTAACAAGGAAATTACCCCCATGTTGGCCGTTTTTGAAAATTCTAATATAAACCATGGAAGTCGTAGATATGCTTGTTAGATTTCCTAGGAACTATTACATGCTTCGATTTGATAATGCTAGGCCACTTTATGCCCTTTTTAGTGAAAGAAAAAGGGTCAAAAACGAGTAAAATCCGTAAATTAACAAGGAAATTCACTTTACCACCATTTTGGCCGTTTTTGAAATTTCTAAAATCAACCATGGAAGTCGTTGATATGCTCATTAGATTTCCTAGGAACTATTACATGCTTCGATTCGATAAGGCTAGGCCACTTTATGCCTTTTTTAGTGAAAGAAAAGGGTCAAAAACGGGTAAAATCCGTAAATTAACAAGGAAATTACCCCCATGTTGGCCGTTTTTGAAAATTCTAATATAAACCATGGAAGTCGTAGATATGCTTGTTAGATTTCCTAGGAACTATTACATGCTTCGATTTGATAATGCTAGGCCACTTTATGCCCTTTTTAGTGAAAGAAAAAGGGTCAAAAACGAGTAAAATCCGTAAATTAACAAGGAAATTCACTTTACCACCATTTTGGCCGTTTTTGAAATTTCTAAAATCAACCATGGAAGTCGTAGATATGCTCATTAGATTTCCTAGGAACTATTACATGCTTCGATTCGATAAGGCTAGGCCACTTTATGCCCTTTTTAGTGAAAGAAAAAGGATCAAAATCGAGTAAAATCCGTAAATTAACAAGGAAATTCACTTTACCACTATTTTGGCCGTTTTTGAAATTTCTAAAATCAACCATGGAAGTCGTATATATGCTCATTAGATTTCCTAGGAACTATTACATGCTTCGATTAGATAAGGCTAGGCCACTTTATGCCTTTTTTAGTGAAAGAAAAGGGTCAAAAACGAGTAAAATCCGTAAATTAACAAGGAAATTACCCCCATGTTGGCCGTTTTTGAAAATTCTAATATAAACCATGGAAGTCGTAGATATGCTTGTTAGATTTCCTAGGAACTATTACATGCTTCGATTTGATAATGCTAGGCCACTTTATGCCCTTTTTAGTGAAAGAAAAAGGGTCAAAAACGAGTAAAATCCGTAAATTAACAAGGAAATTCACTTTACCACCATTTTGGCCGTTTTTAAAATTTCTAAAATCAACCACGGAAGTCGTAGATATGCTCTTTAGATTTCCTAGGAACTATTACATGCATCGATTCGATAAGGCTAGGCCACTTTATGTTCTTTTTAGTGAAAGAAAAAGGGTCAAAAACGAGTAAAATCCGTAAATTAACAAGGAAATTCACTTTACCACCATTTTGGCCGTTTTTGAAATTTCTAAAATCAACCATGGAAGTCGTAGATATGCTCATTAGATTTCCTAGGAACTATTACATGCTTCGATTTGATAATGCTAGGCCACTTTATGCCCTTTTTAGTGAAAGAAAAAGGGTCAAAAACGAGTAAAATCCGTAAATTAACAAGGAAATTCACTTTACCACCATTTTGGCCGTTTTTGAAATTTCTAAAATCAACCATGGAAGTCGTTGATATGCTCATTAGATTTCCTAGGAACTATTACATGCTTCGATTCGATAAGGCTAGGCCACTTTATGCCTTTTTTAGTGAAAGAAAAGGGTCAAAAACGGGTAAAATCCGTAAATTAACAAGGAAATTACCCCCATGTTGGCCGTTTTTGAAAATTCTAATATAAACCATGGAAGTCGTAGATATGCTTGTTAGATTTCCTAGGAACTATTACATGCTTCGATTTGATAATGCTAGGCCACTTTATGCCCTTTTTAGTGAAAGAAAAAGGGTCAAAAACGAGTAAAATCCGTAAATTAACAAGGAAATTCACTTTACCACCATTTTGGCCGTTTTTGAAATTTCTAAAATCAACCATGGAAGTCGTTGATATGCTCATTAGATTTCCTAGGAACTATTACATGCTTCGATTCGATAAGGCTAGGCCACTTTATGCCTTTTTTAGTGAAAGAAAAGGGTCAAAAACGGGTAAAATCCGTAAATTAACAAGGAAATTACCCCCATGTTGGCCGTTTTTGAAAATTCTAATATAAACCATGGAAGTCGTAGATATGCTTGTTAGATTTCCTAGGAACTATTACATGCTTCGATTTGATAATGCTAGGCCACTTTATGCCCTTTTTAGTGAAAGAAAAAGGGTCAAAAACGAGTAAAATCCGTAAATTAACAAGGAAATTCACTTTACCACCATTTTGGCCGTTTTTGAAATTTCTAAAATCAACCATGGAAGTCGTAGATATGCTCATTAGATTTCCTAGGAACTATTACATGCTTCGATTCGATAAGGCTAGGCCACTTTATGCCCTTTTTAGTGAAAGAAAAAGGATCAAAATCGAGTAAAATCCGTAAATTAACAAGGAAATTCACTTTACCACTATTTTGGCCGTTTTTGAAATTTCTAAAATCAACCATGGAAGTCGTATATATGCTCATTAGATTTCCTAGGAACTATTACATGCTTCGATTCGATAAGGCTAGGCCACTTTATGCCTTTTTTAGTGAAAGAAAAGGGTCAAAAACGAGTAAAATCCGTAAATTAACAAGGCAATTACCCCCATGTTGGCCGTTTTTGAAAATTCTAATATAAACCATGGAAGTCGTAGATATTCTTGTTAGATTTCCTAGGAACTATTACATGCTTCGATTTGATAATGCTAGGCCACTTTATGCCTTTTTTAGTGAAAGAAAAAAGGTCAAAAACGAGTAAAATCCGTAAATTAACAAGGAAATTCACTTTACCACCATTTTGGCCGTTTTTGAAAATTCTAATATAAACCATGGAAGTCGTAGATATGCTTGTTAGATTTCCTAGGAACTATTACATGCTTCGATTTGATAATGCTAGGCCACTTTATGCCCTTTTTAGTGAAAGAAAAAGGGTCAAAAACGAGTAAAATCCGTAAATTAACAAGGAAATTCACTTTACCACCATTTTGGCCGTTTTTGAAATTTCTAAAATCAACCATGGAAGTCGTTGATATGCTCATTAGATTTCCTAGGAACTATTACATGCTTCGATTCGATAAGGCTAGGCCACTTTATGCCTTTTTTAGTGAAAGAAAAGGGTCAAAAACGAGTAAAATCCGTAAATTAACAAGGAAATTACCCCCATGTTGGCCGTTTTTGAAAATTCTAATATAAACCATGGAAGTCGTAGATATTCTTGTTAGATTTCCTAGGAACTATTACATGCTTCGATTTGATAATGCTAGGCCACTTTATGCCCTTTTTAGTGAAAGAAAAAAGGTCAAAAACGAGTAAAATCCGTAAATTAACAAGGAAATTCACTTTACCACCATTTTGGCCGTTTTTGAAATTTCTAATATAAACCATGGAAGTCGTAGATATGCTTGTTAGATTTCCTAGGAACTATTACATGCTTCGATTTGATAATGCTAGGCCACTTTATGTCCTTTTTAGTGAAAGAAAATGGGTCAAAAACGAGTAAAATCCGTAAATTAACAAGGAAATTCACTTTACCACCATTTTGGCCGTTTTTGAAATTTCTAAAATCAACCATGGAAGTCGTTGATATGCTCATTAGATTTCCTAGGAACTATTACATGCTTCGATTCGATAAGGCTAGGCCACTTTATGCCTTTTTTAGTGAAAGAAAAGGGTCAAAAACGGGTAAAATCCGTAAATTAACAAGGAAATTACCCCCATGTTGGCCGTTTTTGAAAATTCTAATATAAACCATGGAAGTCGTAGATATGCTTGTTAGATTTCCTAGGAACTATTACATGCTTCGATTTGATAATGCTAGGCCACTTTATGCCCTTTTTAGTGAAAGAAAAAGGGTCAAAAACGAGTAAAATCCGTAAATTAACAAGGAAATTCACTTTACCACCATTTTGGCCGTTTTTGAAATTTCTAAAATCAACCATGGAAGTCGTTGATATGCTCATTAGATTTCCTAGGAACTATTACATGCTTCGATTCGATAAGGCTAGGCCACTTTATGCCTTTTTTAGTGAAAGAAAAGGGTCAAAAACGAGTAAAATCCGTAAATTAACAAGGAAATTACCCCCATGTTGGCCGTTTTTGAAAATTCTAATATAAACCATGGAAGTCGTAGATATTCTTGTTAGATTTCCTAGGAACTATTACATGCTTCGATTTGATAATGCTAGGCCACTTTATGCCCTTTTTAGTGAAAGAAAAAAGGTCAAAAACGAGTAAAATCCGTAAATTAACAAGGAAATTCACTTTACCACCATTTTGGCCGTTTTTGAAAATTATAATATAAACCATGGAAGTCGTAGATATGCTTGTTAGATTTCCTAGGAACTATTACATGCTTCGATTTGATAATGCTAGGCCACTTTATGCCCTTTTTAGTGAAAGAAAAAGGGTCAAAAACGAGTAAAATCCGTAAATTAACAAGGAAATTCACTTTACCACCATTTTGGCCGTTTTTGAAATTTCTAAAACCAACCATGGAAGTCGTTGATATGCTCATTAGATTTCCTAGGAACTATTACATGCTTCGATTCGATAAGGCTAGGCCACTTTATGCCTTTTTTAGTGAAAGAAAAGGGTCAAAAACGGGTAAAATCCGTAAATTAACAAGGAAATTACCCCCATGTTGGCCGTTTTTGAAAATTCTAATATAAACCATGGAAGTCGTAGATATGCTTGTTAGATTTCCTAGGAACTATTACATGCTTCAATTTGATAATGCTAGGCCACTTTATGCCCTTTTTAGTGAAAGAAAATGGGTCAAAAACGAGTAAAATCCGTAAATTAACAAGGAAATTCACTTTACCACCATTTTGGCCGTTTTTGAAATTTCTAAAATCAACCATGGAAGTCGTTGATATGCTCATTAGATTTCCTAGGAACTATTACATGCTTCGATTCGATAAGGCTAGGCCACTTTATGCCTTTTTTAGTGAAAGAAAAGGGTCAAAAACGGGTAAAATCCGTAAATTAACAAGGAAATTACCCCCATGTTGGCCGTTTTTGAAAATTCTAATATAAACCATGGAAGTCGTAGATATGCTTGTTAGATTTCCTAGGAACTATTACATGCTTCGATTTGATAATGCTAGGCCACTTTATGCCCTTTTTAGTGAAAGAAAAAGGGTCAAAAACGAGTAAAATCCGTAAATTAACAAGGAAATTCACTTTACCACCATTTTGGCCGTTTTTGAAATTTCTAAAATCAACCATGGAAGTCGTAGATATGCTCATTAGATTTCCTAGGAACTATTACATGCTTCGATTCGATAAGGCTAGGCCACTTTATGCCCTTTTTAGTGAAAGAAAAAGGATCAAAATCGAGTAAAATCCGTAAATTAACAAGGAAATTCACTTTACCACTATTTTGGCCGTTTTTGAAATTTCTAAAATCAACCATGGAAGTCGTATATATGCTCATTAGATTTCCTAGGAACTATTACATGCTTCGATTCGATAAGGCTAGGCCACTTTATGCCTTTTTTAGTGAAAGAAAAGGGTCAAAAACGAGTAAAATCCGTAAATTAACAAGGAAATTACCCCCATGTTGGCCGTTTTTGAAAATTCTAATATAAACCATGGAAGTCGTAGATATGCTTGTTAGATTTCCTAGGAACTATTACATGCTTCGATTTGATAATGCTAGGCCACTTTATGCCCTTTTTAGTGAAAGAAAAAGGGTCAAAAACGAGTAAAATCCGTAAATTAACAAGGAAATTCACTTTACCACCATTTTGGCCGTTTTTAAAATTTCTAAAATCAACCACGGAAGTCGTAGATATGCTCTTTAGATTTCCTAGGAACTATTACATGCATCGATTCGATAAGGCTAGGCCACTTTATGTTCTTTTTAGTGAAAGAAAAAGGGTCAAAAACGAGTAAAATCCGTAAATTAACAAGGAAATTCACTTTACCACCATTTTGGCCGTTTTTGAAATTTCTAAAATCAACCATGGAAGTCGTAGATATGCTCATTAGATTTCCTAGGAACTATTACATGCTTCGATTTGATAATGCTAGGCCACTTTATGCCCTTTTTAGTGAAAGAAAAAGGGTCAAAAACGAGTAAAATCCGTAAATTAACAAGGAAATTCACTTTACCACCATTTTGGCCGTTTTTGAAATTTCTAAAATCAACCATGGAAGTCGTTGATATGCTCATTAGATTTCCTAGGAACTATTACATGCTTCGATTCGATAAGGCTAGGCCACTTTATGCCTTTTTTAGTGAAAGAAAAGGGTCAAAAACGGGTAAAATCCGTAAATTAACAAGGAAATTACCCCCATGTTGACCGTTTTTGAAAATTCTAATATAAACCATGGAAGTCGTAGATATGCTTGTTAGATTTCCTAGGAACTATTACATGCTTCGATTTGATAATGCTAGGCCACTTTATGCCCTTTTTAGTGAAAGAAAAAGGGTCAAAAACGAGTAAAATCCGTAAATTAACAAGGAAATTCACTTTACCACCATTTTGGCCGTTTTTGAAATTTCTAAAATCAACCATGGAAGTCGTTGATATGCTCATTAGATTTCCTAGGAACTATTACATGCTTCGATTCGATAAGGCTAGGCCACTTTATGCCTTTTTTAGTGAAAGAAAAGGGTCAAAAACGGGTAAAATCCGTAAATTAACAAGGAAATTACCCCCATGTTGGCCGTTTTTGAAAATTCTAATATAAACCATGGAAGTCGTAGATATGCTTGTTAGATTTCCTAGGAACTATTACATGCTTCGATTTGATAATGTTAGGCCACTTTATGCCCTTTTTAGTGAAAGAAAAAGGGTCAAAAACGAGTAAAATCCGTAAATTAACAAGGAAATTCACTTTACCACCATTTTGGCCGTTTTTGAAATTTCTAAAATCAACCATGGAAGTCGTAGATATGCTCATTAGATTTCCTAGGAACTATTACATGCTTCGATTCGATAAGGCTAGGCCACTTTATGCCCTTTTTAGTGAAAGAAAAAGGATCAAAATCGAGTAAAATCCGTAAATTAACAAGGAAATTCACTTTACCACTATTTTGGCCGTTTTTGAAATTTCTAAAATCAACCATGGAAGTCGTATATATGCTCATTAGATTTCCTAGGAACTATTACATGCTTCGATTCGATAAGGCTAGGCCACTTTATGCCTTTTTTAGTGAAAGAAAAGGGTCAAAAACGAGTAAAATCCGTAAATTAACAAGGAAATTACCCCCATGTTGGCCGTTTTTGAAAATTCTAATATAAACCATGGAAGTCGTAGATATTCTTGTTAGATTTCCTAGGAACTATTACATGCTTCGATTTGATAATGCTAGGCCACTTTATGCCTTTTTTAGTGAAAGAAAAAAGGTCAAAAACGAGTAAAATCCGTAAATTAACAAGGAAATTCACTTTACCACCATTTTGGCCGTTTTTGAAAATTCTAATATAAACCATGGAAGTCGTAGATATGCTTGTTAGATTTCCTAGGAACTATTACATGCTTCGATTTGATAATGCTAGGCCACTTTATGCCCTTTTTAGTGAAAGAAAAAGGGTCAGAAACGAGTAAAATCCGTAAATTAACAAGGAAATTCACTTTACCACCATTTTGGCCGTTTTTGAAATTTCTAAAATCAACCATGGAAGTCGTTGATATGCTCATTAGATTTCCTAGGAACTATTACATGCTTCGATTCGATAAGGCTAGGCCACTTTATGCCTTTTTTAGTGAAAGAAAAGGGTCAAAAACGAGTAAAATCCGTAAATTAACAAGGAAATTACCCCCATGTTGGCCGTTTTTGAAAATTCTAATATAAACCATGGAAGTCGTAGATATTCTTGTTAGATTTCCTAGGAACTATTACATGCTTCGATTTGATAATGCTAGGCCACTTTATGCCCTTTTTAGTGAAAGAAAAAAGGTCAAAAACGAGTAAAATCCGTAAATTAACAAGGAAATTCACTTTACCACCATTTTGGCCGTTTTTGAAATTTCTAAAATCAACCATGGAAGTCGTTGATATGCTCATTAGATTTCCTAGGAACTATTACATGCTTCGATTCGATAAGGCTAGGCCACTTTATGCCTTTTTTAGTGAAAGAAAAGGGTCAAAAACGGGTAAAATCCGTAAATTAACAAGGAAATTACCCCCATGTTGGCCGTTTTTGAAAATTCTAATATAAACCATGGAAGTCGTAGATATGCTTGTTAGATTTCCTAGGAACTATTACATGCTTCGATTTGATAATGCTAGGCCACTTTATGCCCTTTTTAGTGAAAGAAAAAGGGTCAAAAACGAGTAAAATCCGTAAATTAACAAGGAAATTCACTTTACCACCATTTTGGCCGTTTTTGAAATTTCTAAAATCAACCATGGAAGTCGTAGATATGCTCATTAGATTTCCTAGGAACTATTACATGCTTCGATTCGATAAGGCTAGGCCACTTTATGCCCTTTTTAGTGAAAGAAAAAGGATCAAAATCGAGTAAAATCCGTAAATTAACAAGGAAATTCACTTTACCACCATTTTGGCCGTTTTTAAAATTTCTAAAATCAACCACGGAAGTCGTAGATATGCTCTTTAGATTTCCTAGGAACTATTACATGCATCGATTCGATAAGGCTAGGCCACTTTATGTTCTTTTTAGTGAAAGAAAAAGGGTCAAAAACGAGTAAAATCCGTAAATTAACAAGGAAATTCACTTTACCACCATTTTGGCCGTTTTTGAAATTTCTAAAATCAACCATGGAAGTCGTAGATATGCTCATTAGATTTCCTAGGAACTATTACATGCTTCGATTCGATAAGGCTAGGCCACTTTATGCCTTTTTTAGTGAAAGAAAAGGGTCAAAAACGAGTAAAATCCGTAAATTAACAAGGAAATTAGCCCCATGTTGGCCGTTTTTGAAAATTCTAATATAAACCATGGAAGTCGTAGATATTCTTGTTAGATTTCCTAGGAACTATTACATGCTTCGATATGATAATGCTAGGCCACTTTATGCCCTTTTTAGTGAAAGAAAAAAGGTCAAAAACGAGTAAAATCCGTAAATTAACAAGGAAATTCACTTTACCACCATTTTGGCCGTTTTTGAAAATTCTAATATAAACCATGGAAGTCGTAGATATGCTTGTTAGATTTCCTAGGAACTATTACATGCTTCGATTTGATAATGCTAGGCCACTTTATGCCCTTTTTAGTGAAAGAAAAAGGGTCAAAAACGAGTAAAATCCGTAAATTAACAAGGAAATTCACTTTACCACCATTTTGGCCGTTTTTGAAATTTCTAAAATCAACCATGGAAGTCGTAGATATGCTCATTAGATTTCCTAGGAACTATTACATGCATCGATTCGATAAGGCTAGGCCACTTTATGTTCTTTTTAGTGAAAGAAAAAGGGTCAAAAACGAGTAAAATCCGTAAATTAACAAGGAAATTCACTTTACCACCATTTTGGCCGTTTTTGAAATTTCTAAAATCAACCATGGAAGTCGTAGATATGCTCTTTAGATTTCCTAGGAACTATTACATGCATCGATTCGATAAGGCTAGGCCACTTTATGTTCTTTTTAGTGAAAGAAAAAGGGTCAAAAACGAGTAAAATCCGTAAATTAACAAGGAAATTCACTTTACCACCATTTTGGCCGTTTTTGAAATTTCTAAAATAAACCATGGAAGTCGTAGATATGCTCATTAGATTTCCTAGGAACTATTACATGCTTCGATTTGATAATGCTAGGCCACTTTATGCCCTTTTTAGTGAAAGAAAAAGGGTCAAAAACGAGTAAAATCCGTAAATTAACAAGGAAATTCACTTTACCACCATTTTGGCCGTTTTTGAAATTTCTAAAATCAACCATGGAAGTCGTTGATATGCTCACTAGATTTCCTAGGAACTATTACATGCTTCGATTCGATAAGGCTAGGCCACTTTATGCCTTTTTTAGTGAAAGAAAAGGGTCAAAAACGGGTAAAATCCGTAAATTAACAAGGAAATTACCCCCATGTTGGCCGTTTTTGAAAATTCTAATATAAACCATGGAAGTCGTAGATATGCTTGTTAGATTTCCTAGGAACTATTACATGCTTCGATTTGATAATGCTAGGCCACTTTATGCCCTTTTTAGTGAAAGAAAAAGGGTCAAAAACGAGTAAAATCCGTAAATTAACAAGGAAATTCACTTTACCACCATTTTGGCCGTTTTTGAAATTTCTAAAATCAACCATGGAAGTCGTTGATATGCTCATTAGATTTCCTAGGAACTATTACATGCTTCGATTCGATAAGGCTAGGCCACTTTATGCCTTTTTTAGTGAAAGAAAAGGGTCAAAAACGGGTAAAATCCGTAAATTAACAAGGAAATTACCCCCATGTTGGCCGTTTTTGAAAATTCTAATATAAACCATGGAAGTCGTAGATATGCTTGTTAGATTTCCTAGGAACTATTACATGCTTCGATTTGATAATGTTAGGCCACTTTATGCCCTTTTTAGTGAAAGAAAAAGGGTCAAAAACGAGTAAAATCCGTAAATTAACAAGGAAATTCACTTTACCACCATTTTGGCCGTTTTTGAAATTTCTAAAATCAACCATGGAAGTCGTAGATATGCTCATTAGATTTCCTAGGAACTATTACATGCTTCGATTCGATAAGGCTAGGCCACTTTATGCCCTTTTTAGTGAAAGAAAAAGGATCAAAATCGAGTAAAATCCGTAAATTAACAAGGAAATTCACTTTACCACTATTTTGGCAGTTTTTGAAATTTCTAAAATCAACCATGGAAGTCGTATATATGCTCATTAGATTTCCTAGGAACTATTACATGCTTCGATTCGATAAGGCTAGGCCACTTTATGCCTTTTTTAGTGAAAGAAAAGGGTCAAAAACGAGTAAAATCCGTAAATTAACAAGGAAATTACCCCCATGTTGGCCGTTTTTGAAAATTCTAATATAAACCATGGAAGTCGTAGATATTCTTGTTAGATTTCCTAGGAACTATTACATGCTTCGATTTGATAATGCTAGGCCACTTTATGCCTTTTTTAGTGAAAGAAAAAAGGTCAAAAACGAGTAAAATCCGTAAATTAACAAGGAAATTCACTTTACCACCATTTTGGCCGTTTTTGAAAATTCTAATATAAACCATGGAAGTCGTAGATATGCTTGTTAGATTTCCTAGGAACTATTACATGCTTCGATTTGATAATGCTAGGCCACTTTATGCCCTTTTTAGTGAAAGAAAAAGGGTCAAAAACGAGTAAAATCCGTAAATTAACAAGGAAATTCACTTTACCACCATTTTGGCCGTTTTTGAAATTTCTAAAATCAACCATGGAAGTCGTTGATATGCTCATTAGATTTCCTAGGAACTATTACATGCTTCGATTCGATAAGGCTAGGCCACTTTATGCCTTTTTTAGTGAAAGAAAAGGGTCAAAAACGAGTAAAATCCGTAAATTAACAAGGAAATTACCCCCATGTTGGCCGTTTTTGAAAATTCTAATATAAACCATGGAAGTCGTAGATATTCTTGTTAGATTTCCTAGGAACTATTACATGCTTCGATTTGATAATGCTAGGCCACTTTATGCCCTTTTTAGTGAAAGAAAAAAGGTCAAAAACGAGTAAAATCCGTAAATTAACAAGGAAATTCACTTTACCACCATTTTGGCCGTTTTTGAAAATTATAATATAAACCATGGAAGTCGTAGATATGCTTGTTAGATTTCCTAGGAACTATTACATGCTTCGATTTGATAATGCTAGGCCACTTTATGCCCTTTTTAGTGAAAGAAAAAGGGTCAAAAACGAGTAAAATCCGTAAATTAACAAGGAAATTCACTTTACCACCATTTTGGCCGTTTTTGAAATTTCTAAAACCAACCATGGAAGTCGTTGATATGCTCATTAGATTTCCTAGGAACTATTACATGCTTCGATTCGATAAGGCTAGGCCACTTTATGCCTTTTTTAGTGAAAGAAAAGGGTCAAAAACGGGTAAAATCCGTAAATTAACAAGGAAATTACCCCCATGTTGGCCGTTTTTGAAAATTCTAATATAAACCATGGAAGTCGTAGATATGCTTGTTAGATTTCCTAGGAACTATTACATGCTTCGATTTGATAATGCTAGGCCACTTTATGCCCTTTTTAGTGAAAGAAAATGGGTCAAAAACGAGTAAAATCCGTAAATTAACAAGGAAATTCACTTTACCACCATTTTGGCCGTTTTTGAAATTTCTAAAATCAACCATGGAAGTCGTTGATATGCTCATTAGATTTCCTAGGAACTATTACATGCTTCGATTCGATAAGGCTAGGCCACTTTATGCCTTTTTTAGTGAAAGAAAAGGGTCAAAAACGGGTAAAATCCGTAAATTAACAAGGAAATTACCCCCATGTTGGCCGTTTTTGAAAATTCTAATATAAACCATGGAAGTCGTAGATATGCTTGTTAGATTTCCTAGGAACTATTACATGCTTCGATTTGATAATGCTAGGCCACTTTATGCCCTTTTTAGTGAAAGAAAAAGGGTCAAAAACGAGTAAAATCCGTAAATTAACAAGGAAATTCACTTTACCACCATTTTGGCCGTTTTTGAAATTTCTAAAATCAACCATGGAAGTCGTAGATATGCTCATTAGATTTCCTAGGAACTATTACATGCTTCGATTCGATAAGGCTAGGCCACTTTATGCCCTTTTTAGTGAAAGAAAAAGGATCAAAATCGAGTAAAATCCGTAAATTAACAAGGAAATTCACTTTACCACCATTTTGGCCGTTTTTAAAATTTCTAAAATCAACCACGGAAGTCGTAGATATGCTCTTTAGATTTCCTAGGAACTATTACATGCATCGATTCGATAAGGCTAGGCCACTTTATGTTCTTTTTAGTGAAAGAAAAAGGGTCAAAAACGAGTAAAATCCGTAAATTAACAAGGAAATTCACTTTACCACCATTTTGGCCGTTTTTGAAATTTCTAAAATCAACCATGGAAGTCGTAGATATGCTCATTAGATTTCCTAGGAACTATTACATGCTTCGATTCGATAAGGCTAGGCCACTTTATGCCTTTTTTAGTGAAAGAAAAGGGTCAAAAACGAGTAAAATCCGTAAATTAACAAGGAAATTAGCCCCATGTTGGCCGTTTTTGAAAATTCTAATATAAACCATGGAAGTCGTAGATATTCTTGTTAGATTTCCTAGGAACTATTACATGCTTCGATATGATAATGCTAGGCCACTTTATGCCCTTTTTAGTGAAAGAAAAAAGGTCAAAAACGAGTAAAATCCGTAAATTAACAAGGAAATTCACTTTACCACCATTTTGGCCGTTTTTGAAAATTCTAATATAAACCATGGAAGTCGTAGATATGCTTGTTAGATTTCCTAGGAACTATTACATGCTTCGATTTGATAATGCTAGGCCACTTTATGCCCTTTTTAGTGAAAGAAAAAGGGTCAAAAACGAGTAAAATCCGTAAATTAACAAGGAAATTCACTTTACCACCATTTTGGCCGTTTTTGAAATTTCTAAAATCAACCATGGAAGTCGTAGATATGCTCATTAGATTTCCTAGGAACTATTACATGCATCGATTCGATAAGGCTAGGCCACTTTATGTTCTTTTTAGTGAAAGAAAAAGGGTCAAAAACGAGTAAAATCCGTAAATTAACAAGGAAATTCACTTTACCACCATTTTGGCCGTTTTTGAAATTTCTAAAATCAACCATGGAAGTCGTAGATATGCTCATTAGATTTCCTAGGAACTATTACATGCTTCGATTTGATAATGCTAGGCCACTTTATGCCCTTTTTAGTGAAAGAAAAAAGGTCAAAAACGAGTAAAATCCGTAAATTAACAAGGAAATTCACTTTACCACCATTTTGGCCGTTTTTGAAAATTCTAATATAAACCATGGAAGTCGTAGATATGCTTGTTAGATTTCCTAGGAACTATTACATGCTTCGATTTGATAATGCTAGGCCACTTTATGCCCTTTTTAGTGAAAGAAAAAGGGTCAAAAACGAGTAAAATCCGTAAATTAACAAGGAAATTCACTTTACCACCATTTTGGCCGTTTTTGAAATTTCTAAAACCAACCATGGAAGTCGTTGATATGCTCATTAGATTTCCTAGGAACTATTACATGCTTCGATTCGATAAGGCTAGGCCACTTTATGCCTTTTTTAGTGAAAGAAAAGGGTCAAAAACGGGTAAAATCCGTAAATTAACAAGGAAATTACCCCCATGTTGGCCATTTTTGAAAATTCTAATATAAACCATGGAAGTCGTAGATATGCTTGTTAGATTTCCTAGGAACTATTACATGCTTCGATTTGATAATGCTAGGCCACTTTATGCCCTTTTTAGTGAAAGAAAATGGGTCAAAAACGAGTAAAATCCGTAAATTAACAAGGAAATTCACTTTACCACCATTTTGGCCGTTTTTGAAATTTCTAAAATCAACCATGGAAGTCGTTGATATGCTCATTAGATTTCCTAGGAACTATTACATGCTTCGATTCGATAAGGCTAGGCCACTTTATGCCTTTTTTAGTGAAAGAAAAGGGTCAAAAACGGGTAAAATCCGTAAATTAACAAGGAAATTACCCCCATGTTGGCCGTTTTTGAAAATTCTAATATAAACCATGGAAGTCGTAGATATGCTTGTTAGATTTCCTAGGAACTATTACATGCTTCGATTTGATAATGCTAGGCCACTTTATGCCCTTTTTAGTGAAAGAAAAAGGGTCAAAAACGAGTAAAATCCGTAAATTAACAAGGAAATTCACTTTACCACCATTTTGGCCGTTTTTGAAATTTCTAAAATCAACCATGGAAGTCGTAGATATGCTCATTAGATTTCCTAGGAACTATTACATGCTTCGATTCGATAAGGCTAGGCCACTTTATGCCCTTTTTAGTGAAAGAAAAAGGATCAAAATCGAGTAAAATCCGTAAATTAACAAGGAAATTCACTTTACCACCATTTTGGCCGTTTTTAAAATTTCTAAAATCAACCACGGAAGTCGTAGATATGCTCTTTAGATTTCCTAGGAACTATTACATGCATCGATTCGATAAGGCTAGGCCACTTTATGTTCTTTTTAGTGAAAGAAAAAGGGTCAAAAACGAGTAAAATCCGTAAATTAACAAGGAAATTCACTTTACCACCATTTTGGCCGTTTTTGAAATTTCTAAAATCAACCATGGAAGTCGTAGATATGCTCATTAGATTTCCTAGGAACTATTACATGCTTCGATTCGATAAGGCTAGGCCACTTTATGCCTTTTTTAGTGAAAGAAAAGGGTCAAAAACGAGTAAAATCCGTAAATTAACAAGGAAATTAGCCCCATGTTGGCCGTTTTTGAAAATTCTAATATAAACCATGGAAGTCGTAGATATTCTTGTTAGATTTCCTAGGAACTATTACATGCTTCGATTTGATAATGCTAGGCCACTTTATGCCCTTTTTAGTGAAAGAAAAAAGGTCAAAAACGAGTAAAATCCGTAAATTAACAAGGAAATTCACTTTACCACCATTTTGGCCGTTTTTGAAAATTCTAATATAAACCATGGAAGTCGTAGATATGCTTGTTAGATTTCCTAGGAACTATTACATGCTTCGATTTGATAATGCTAGGCCACTTTATGCCCTTTTTAGTGAAAGAAAAAGGGTCAAAAACGAGTAAAATCCGTAAATTAACAAGGAAATTCACTTTACCACCATTTTGGCCGTTTTTGAAATTTCTAAAATCAACCATGGAAGTCGTAGATATGCTCATTAGATTTCCTAGGAACTATTACATGCATCGATTCGATAAGGCTAGGCCACTTTATGTTCTTTTTAGTGAAAGAAAAAGGGTCAAAAACGAGTAAAATCCGTAAATTAACAAGGAAATTCACTTTACCACCATTTTGGCCGTTTTTGAAATTTCTAAAATCAACCATGGAAGTCGTAGATATGCTCATTAGATTTCCTAGGAACTATTACATGCTTCGATTTGATAATGCTAGGCCACTTTATGCCCTTTTTAGTGAAAGAAAAAGGGTCAAAAACGAGTAAAATCCGTAAATTAACAAGGAAATTCACTTTACCACCATTTTGGCCGTTTTTGAAATTTCTAAAATCAACCATGGAAGTCGTTGATATGCTCATTAGATTTCCTAGGAACTATTACATGCTTCGATTCGATAAGGCTAGGCCACTTTATGCCTTTTTTAGTGAAAGAAAAGGGTCAAAAACGGGTAAAATCCGTAAATTAACAAGGAAATTACCCCCATGTTGGCCGTTTTTGAAAATTCTAATATAAACCATGGAAGTCGTAGATATGCTTGTTAGATTTCCTAGGAACTATTACATGCTTCGATTTGATAATGCTAGGCCACTTTATGCCCTTTTTAGTGAAAGAAAAAGGGTCAAAAACGAGTAAAATCCGTAAATTAACAAGGAAATTCACTTTACCACCATTTTGGCCGTTTTTGAAATTTCTAAAATCAACCATGGAAGTCGTTGATATGCTCATTAGATTTCCTAGGAACTATTACATGCTTCGATTCGATAAGGCTAGGCCACTTTATGCCTTTTTTAGTGAAAGAAAAGGGTCAAAAACGGGTAAAATCCGTAAATTAACAAGGAAATTACCCCCATGTTGGCCGTTTTTGAAAATTCTAATATAAACCATGGAAGTCGTAGATATGCTTGTTAGATTTCCTAGGAACTATTACATGCTTCGATTTGATAATGCTAGGCCACTTTATGCCCTTTTTAGTGAAAGAAAAAGGGTCAAAAACGAGTAAAATCCGTAAATTAACAAGGAAATTCACTTTACCACCATTTTGGCCGTTTTTGAAATTTCTAAAATCAACCATGGAAGTCGTAGATATGCTCATTAGATTTCCTAGGAACTATTACATGCTTCGATTCGATAAGGCTAGGCCACTTTATGCCCTTTTTAGTGAAAGAAAAAGGATCAAAATCGAGTAAAATCCGTAAATTAACAAGGAAATTCACTTTACCACTATTTTGGCCGTTTTTGAAATTTCTAAAATCAACCATGGAAGTCGTATATATGCTCATTAGATTTCCTAGGAACTATTACATGCTTCGATTCGATAAGGCTAGGCCACTTTATGCCTTTTTTAGTGAAAGAAAAGGGTCAAAAACGAGTAAAATCCGTAAATTAACAAGGAAATTACCCCCATGTTGGCCGTTTTTGAAAATTCTAATATAAACCATGGAAGTCGTAGATATGCTTGTTAGATTTCCTAGGAACTATTACATGCTTCGATTTGATAATGCTAGGCCACTTTATGCCCTTTTTAGTGAAAGAAAAAGGGTCAAAAACGAGTAAAATCCGTAAATTAACAAGGAAATTCACTTTACCACCATTTTGGCCGTTTTTAAAATTTCTAAAATCAACCACGGAAGTCGTAGATATGCTCTTTAGATTTCCTAGGAACTATTACATGCATCGATTCGATAAGGCTAGGCCACTTTATGTTCTTTTTAGTGAAAGAAAAAGGGTCAAAAACGAGTAAAATCCGTAAATTAACAAGGAAATTCACTTTACCACCATTTTGGCCGTTTTTGAAATTTCTAAAATCAACCATGGAAGTCGTAGATATGCTCATTAGATTTCCTAGGAACTATTACATGCTTCGATTCGATAAGGCTAGGCCACTTTATGCCTTTTTTAGTGAAAGAAAAGGGTCAAAAACGAGTAAAATCCGTAAATTAACAAGGAAATTAGCCCCATGTTGGCCGTTTTTGAAAATTCTAATATAAACCATGGAAGTCGTAGATATTCTTGTTAGATTTCCTAGGAACTATTACATGCTTCGATTTGATAATGCTAGGCCACTTTATGCCCTTTTTAGTGAAAGAAAAAAGGTCAAAAACGAGTAAAATCCGTAAATTAACAAGGAAATTCACTTTACCACCATTTTGGCCGTTTTTGAAAATTCTAATATAAACCATGGAAGTCGTAGATATGCTTGTTAGATTTCCTAGGAACTATTACATGCTTCGATTTGATAATGCTAGGCCACTTTATGCCCTTTTTAGTGAAAGAAAAAGGGTCAAAAACGAGTAAAATCCGTAAATTAACAAGGAAATTCACTTTACCACCATTTTGGCCGTTTTTGAAATTTCTAAAATCAACCATGGAAGTCGTAGATATGCTCATTAGATTTCCTAGGAACTATTACATGCATCGATTCGATAAGGCTAGGCCACTTTATGTTCTTTTTAGTGAAAGAAAAAGGGTCAAAAACGAGTAAAATCCGTAAATTAACAAGGAAATTCACTTTACCACCATTTTGGCCGTTTTTGAAATTTCTAAAATCAACCATGGAAGTCGTAGATATGCTCATTAGATTTCCTAGGAACTATTACATGCTTCGATTTGATAATGCTAGGCCACTTTATGCCCTTTTTAGTGAAAGAAAAAGGGTCAAAAACGAGTAAAATCCGTAAATTAACAAGGAAATTCACTTTACCACCATTTTGGCCGTTTTTGAAATTTCTAAAATCAACCATGGAAGTCGTTGATATGCTCATTAGATTTCCTAGGAACTATTACATGCTTCGATTCGATAAGGCTAGGCCACTTTATGCCTTTTTTAGTGAAAGAAAAGGGTCAAAAACGGGTAAAATCCGTAAATTAACAAGGAAATTACCCCCATGTTGGCCGTTTTTGAAAATTCTAATATAAACCATGGAAGTCGTAGATATGCTTGTTAGATTTCCTAGGAACTATTACATGCTTCGATTTGATAATGCTAGGCCACTTTATGCCCTTTTTAGTGAAAGAAAAAGGGTCAAAAACGAGTAAAATCCGTAAATTAACAAGGAAATTCACTTTACCACCATTTTGGCCGTTTTTGAAATTTCTAAAATCAACCATGGAAGTCGTTGATATGCTCATTAGATTTCCTAGGAACTATTACATGCTTCGATTCGATAAGGCTAGGCCACTTTATGCCTTTTTTAGTGAAAGAAAAGGGTCAAAAACGGGTAAAATCCGTAAATTAACAAGGAAATTACCCCCATGTTGGCCGTTTTTGAAAATTCTAATATAAACCATGGAAGTCGTAGATATGCTTGTTAGATTTCCTAGGAACTATTACATGCTTCGATTTGATAATGCTAGGCCACTTTATGCCCTTTTTAGTGAAAGAAAAAGGGTCAAAAACGAGTAAAATCCGTAAATTAACAAGGAAATTCACTTTACCACCATTTTGGCCGTTTTTGAAATTTCTAAAATCAACCATGGAAGTCGTAGATATGCTCATTAGATTTCCTAGGAACTATTACATGCTTCGATTCGATAAGGCTAGGCCACTTTATGCCCTTTTTAGTGAAAGAAAAAGGATCAAAATCGAGTAAAATCCGTAAATTAACAAGGAAATTCACTTTACCACTATTTTGGCCGTTTTTGAAATTTCTAAAATCAACCATGGAAGTCGTATATATGCTCATTAGATTTCCTAGGAACTATTACATGCTTCGATTCGATAAGGCTAGGCCACTTTATGCCTTTTTTAGTGAAAGAAAAGGGTCAAAAACGAGTAAAATCCGTAAATTAACAAGGAAATTACCCCCATGTTGGCCGTTTTTGAAAATTCTAATATAAACCATGGAAGTCGTAGATATGCTTGTTAGATTTCCTAGGAACTATTACATGCTTCGATTTGATAATGCTAGGCCACTTTATGCCCTTTTTAGTGAAAGAAAAAGGGTCAAAAACGAGTAAAATCCGTAAATTAACAAGGAAATTCACTTTACCACCATTTTGGCCGTTTTTAAAATTTCTAAAATCAACCACGGAAGTCGTAGATATGCTCTTTAGATTTCCTAGGAACTATTACATGCATCGATTCGATAAGGCTAGGCCACTTTATGTTCTTTTTAGTGAAAGAAAAAGGGTCAAAAACGAGTAAAATCCGTAAATTAACAAGGAAATTCACTTTACCACCATTTTGGCCGTTTTTGAAATTTCTAAAATCAACCATGGAAGTCGTAGATATGCTCATTAGATTTCCTAGGAACTATTACATGCTTCGATTCGATAAGGCTAGGCCACTTTATGCCTTTTTTAGTGAAAGAAAAGGGTCAAAAACGAGTAAAATCCGTAAATTAACAAGGAAATTACCCCCATGTTGGCCGTTTTTGAAAATTCTAATATAAACCATGGAAGTCGTAGATATGCTTGTTAGATTTCCTAGGAACTATTACATGCTTCGATTTGATAATGCTAGGCCACTTTATGCCCTTTTTAGTGAAAGAAAAAAGGTCAAAAACGAGTAAAATCCGTAAATTAACAAGGAAATTCACTTTACCACCATTTTGGCCGTTTTTGAAAATTCTAATATAAACCATGGAAGTCGTAGATATGCTTGTTAGATTTCCTAGGAACTATTACATGCTTCGATTTGATAATGCTAGGCCACTTTATGCCCTTTTTAGTGAAAGAAAAAGGGTCAAAAACGAGTAAAATCCGTAAATTAACAAGGAAATTCACTTTACCACCATTTTGGCCGTTTTTGAAATTTCTAAAACCAACCATGGAAGTCGTTGATATGCTCATTAGATTTCCTAGGAACTATTACATGCTTCGATTCGATAAGGCTAGGCCACTTTATGCCTTTTTTAGTGAAAGAAAAGGGTCAAAAACGGGTAAAATCCGTAAATTAACAAGGAAATTACCCCCATGTTGGCCGTTTTTGAAAATTCTAATATAAACCATGGAAGTCATAGATATGCTTGTTAGATTTCCTAGGAACTATTACATGCTTCGATTTGATAATGCTAGGCCACTTTATGCCCTTTTTAGTGAAAGAAAAAGGGTCAAAAACGAGTAAAATCCGTAAATTAACAAGGAAATTCACTTTACCACCATTTTGGCCGTTTTTGAAATTTCTAAAATCAACCATGGAAGTCGTTGATATGCTCATTAGATTTCCTAGGAACTATTACATGCTTCGATTCGATAAGGCTAGGCCACTTTATGCCTTTTTTAGTGAAAGAAAAGGGTCAAAAACGGGTAAAATCCGTAAATTAACAAGGAAATTACCCCCATGTTGGCCGTTTTTGAAAATTCTAATATAAACCATGGAAGTCGTAGATATGCTTGTTAGATTTCCTAGGAACTATTACATGCTTCGATTTGATAATGCTAGGCCACTTTATGCCCTTTTTAGTGAAAGAAAAAGGGTCAAAAACGAGTAAAATCCGTAAATTAACAAGGAAATTCACTTTACCACCATTTTGGCCGTTTTTGAAATTTCTAAAATCAACCATGGAAGTCGTAGATATGCTCATTAGATTTCCTAGGAACTATTACATGCTTCGATTCGATAAGGCTAGGCCACTTTATTCCCTTTTTAGTGAAAGAAAAAGGATCAAAATCGAGTAAAATCCGTAAATTAACAAGGAAATTCACTTTATCACCATTTTGGCCGTTTTTAAAATTTCTAAAATCAACCACGGAAGTCGTAGATATGCTCTTTAGATTTCCTAGGAACTATTACATGCATCGATTCGATAAGGCTAGGCCACTTTATGTTCTTTTTAGTGAAAGAAAAAGGGTCAAAAACGAGTAAAATCCGTAAATTAACAAGGAAATTCACTTTACCACCATTTTGGCCATTTTTGAAATTTCTAAAATCAACCATGGAAGTCGTAGATATGCTCATTAGATTTCCTAGGAACTATTACATGCTTCGATTCGATAAGGCTAGGCCACTTTATGCCTTTTTTAGTGAAAGAAAAGGGTCAAAAACGAGTAAAATCCGTAAATTAACAAGGAAATTACCCCCATGTTGGCCGTTTTTGAAAATTCTAATATAAACCATGGAAGTCGTAGATATTCTTGTTAGATTTCCTAGGAACTATTACATGCTTCGATTTGATAATGCTAGGCCACTTTATGCCCTTTTTAGTGAAAGAAAAAAGGTCAAAAACGAGTAAAATCCGTAAATTAACAAGGAAATTCACTTTACCACCATTTTGGCCGTTTTTGAAAATTCTAATATAAACCATGGAAGTCGTAGATATGCTTGTTAGATTTCCTAGGAACTATTACATGCTTCGATTTGATAATGCTAGGCCACTTTATGCCCTTTTTAGTGAAAGAAAAAGGGTCAAAAACGAGTAAAATCCGTAAATTAACAAGGAAATTCACTTTACCACCATTTTGGCCGTTTTTGAAATTTCTAAAATCAACCATGGAAGTCGTTGATATGCTCATTAGATTTCCTAGGAACTATTACATGCTTCGATTCGATAAGGCTAGGCCACTTTATGCCTTTTTTAGTGAAAGAAAAGGGTCAAAAACGGGTAAAATCCGTAAATTAACAAGGAAATTACCCCCATGTTGGCCGTTTTTGAAAATTCTAATATAAACCATGGAAGTCGTAGATATGCTTGTTAGATTTCCTAGGAACTATTACATGCTTCGATTTGATAATGCTAGGCCACTTTATGCCCTTTTTAGTGAAAGAAAAAGGGTCAAAAACGAGTAAAATCCGTAAATTAACAAGGAAATTCACTTTACCACCATTTTGGCCGTTTTTGAAATTTCTAAAATCAACCATGGAAGTCGTAGATATGCTCATTAGATTTCCTAGGAACTATTACATGCTTCGATTCGATAAGGCTAGGCCACTTTATGCCCTTTTTAGTGAAAGAAAAAGGATCAAAATCGAGTAAAATCCGTAAATTAACAAGGAAATTCACTTTACCACTATTTTGGCCGTTTTTGAAATTTCTAAAATCAACCATGGAAGTCGTATATATGCTCATTAGATTTCCAAGGAACTATTACATGCTTCGATTCGATAAGGCTAGGCCACTTTATGCCCTTTTTAGTGAAAGAAAAATGATCAAAATCGAGTAAAATCCGTAAATTAACAAGGAAATTACCCCCATGTTGGCCGTTTTTGAAAATTCTAATATAAACCATGGAAGTCGTAGATATGCTTGTTAGATTTCCTTGGAACTATTACATGCTTCGATTTGATAAGGCTAGGCCACTTTATGCTCTTTTTAGTGAAAGAAAAAGGGTCAAAAACGAGTAAAATCCGTAAATTAACAAGGAAATTCACTTTACCACCATTTTGGCCGTTTTTGAAATTTCTAAAATCAACCATGGAAGTCGTAGATATGCTCATTAGATTTCCTAGGAACTATTACATGCTTCGATTCGATAAGGCTAGGCCACTTTATGCCCTTTTTAGTGAAAGAAAAAGGATCAAAATCGAGTAAAATCCGTAAATTAACAAGGAAATTACCCCCGTGTTGGCCGTTTTTGAAAATTCTAATATAAACCATGGAAGTCGTAGATATGCTTGTTAGATTTCCTAGAAACTATTACATGCTTCGATTTGATAATGCTAGGCCACTTTATGCCCTTTTTAGTGAAAGAAAAAGGGTCAAAAACAAGTAAAATCCGTAAATTAACAAGGAAATTCACTTTACCACCATTTTGGCCGTTTTTGAAATTTCTAAAATCAACCATGGAAGTCGTAGATATGCTCATTAGATTTCCTAGGAACTATTACATGCTTCGATTTGATAATGCTAGGCCACTTTATGCCCTTTTTAGTGAAAGAAAAAGGGTCAAAAACGAGTAAAATCCGTAAATTAACAAGGAAATTCACTTTACCACCATTTTGGCCGTTTTTGAAAATTCTAATATAAACCATGGAAGTCGTAGATATGCTTGTTAGATTTCCTAGGAACTATTACATGCTTCGATTTGATAATGCTAGGCCACTTTATGCCCTTTTTAGTGAAAGAAAAAAGGTCAAAAACGAGTAAAATCCGTAAATTAACAAGGAAATTCACTTTACTACCATTTTGGCCGTTTTTGAAATTTCTAAAATCAACCATGGAAGTCGTAGATATGCTCATTAGATTTCCTAGGAACTATTACATGCTTCGATTGGATAAGGCTAGACCACTTTATGCCCTTTTTAGTGAAAGAAAAATGATCAAAATCGAGTAAAATCCGTAAATTAACAAGGAAATTACCCCCATGTTGGCCGTTTTTGAAAATTCTAATATAAACCATGGAAGTCGTAGATATGCTTGTTAGATTTCCTTGGGACTATTACATGCTTCGATTTGATAAGGCTAGGCCACTTTATGCTCTTTTTAGTGAAAGAAAAAGGGTCAAAAACGAGTAAAATCCGTAAATTAGCAAGGAAATTCACTTTACCACCATTTTGGCCGTTTTTGAAATTTCTAAAATCAACCATGGAAGTCGTAGATATGCTCATTAGATTTCCTAGGAACTATTACATGCTTCGATTCGATAAGGCTAGGCCACTTTATGCCCTTTTTAGTGAAAGAAAAAGGATCAAAATCGAGTAAAATCCGTAAATTAACAAGGAAATTACCCCCGTGTTGGCCGTTTTTGAAAATTCTAATATAAACCATGGAAGTCGTAGATATGCTTGTTAGATTTCCTAGAAACTATTACATGCTTCGATTTGATAATGCTAGGCCACTTTATGCCCTTTTTAGTGAAAGAAAAAGGGTCAAAAACAAGTAAAATCCGTAAATTAACAAGGAAATTCACTTTACCACCATTTTGGCCGTTTTTGAAATTTCTAAAATCAACCATGGAAGTCGTAGATATGCTCATTAGATTTCCTAGGAACTATTACATGCTTCGATTTGATAATGCTAGGCCACTTTATGCCCTTTTTAGTGAAAGAAAAAGGGTCAAAAACGAGTAAAATCCGTAAATTAACAAGGAAATTCACTTTACCACCATTTTGGCCGTTTTTGAAAATTCTAATATAAACCATGGAAGTCGTAGATATGCTTGTTAGATTTCCTAGGAACTATTACATGCTTCGATTTGATAATGCTAGGCCACTTTATGCCCTTTTTAGTGAAAGAAAAAAGGTCAAAAACGAGTAAAATCCGTAAATTAACAAGGAAATTCACTTTACTACCATTTTGGCCGTTTTTGAAATTTCTAAAATCAACCATGGAAGTCGTAGATATGCTCATTAGATTTCCTAGGAACTATTACATGCTTCGATTGGATAAGGCTAGACCACTTTATGCCCTTTTTAGTGAAAGAAAAATGATCAAAATCGAGTAAAATCCGTAAATTAACAAGGAAATTACCCCCATGTTGGCCGTTTTTGAAAATTCTAATATAAACCATGGAAGTCGTAGATATGCTTGTTAGATTTCCTTGGGACTATTACATGCTTCGATTTGATAAGGCTAGGCCACTTTATGCTCTTTTTAGTGAAAGAAAAAGGGTCAAAAACGAGTAAAATCCGTAAATTAGCAAGGAAATTCACTTTACCACCATTTTGGCCGTTTTTGAAATTTCTAAAATCAACCATGGAAGTCGTAGATATGCTCATTAGATTTCCTAGGAACTATTACATGCTTCGATTCGATAAGGCTAGGCCACTTTATGCCCTTTTTAGTGAAAGAAAAAGGATCAAAATCGAGTAAAATCCGTAAATTAACAAGGAAATTACCCCCGTGTTGGCCGTTTTTGAAAATTCTAATATAAACCATGGAAGTCGTAGATATGCTTGTTAGATTTCCTAGGAACTATTACATGCTTCGATTTGATAATGCTAGGCCACTTTATGCCCTTTTTAGTGAAAGAAAAAGGGTCAAAAACGAGTAAAATCCGTAAATTAACAAGGAAATTCACTTTACCACCATTTTGGCCGTTTTTGAAATTTCTAAAATCAACCATGGAAGTCGTAGATATGCTCATTAGATTTCCTAGGAACTATTACATGCTTCGATTTGATAATGCTAGGCCACTTTATGCCCTTTTTAGTGAAAGAAAAAGGGTCAAAAACGAGTAAAATCCGTAAATTAACAAGGAAATTCACTTTACCACCATTTTGGCCGTTTTTGAAATTTCTAAAATCAACCATGGAAGTCGTAGATATGCTCATTAGATTTCCTAGGAACTATTACATGCTTCGATTCGATAAGGCTAGGCCACTTTATGCCCTTTTTAGTGAAAGAAAAAGGATCAAAATCGAGTAAAATCCGTAAATTAACAGGGAAATTCACTTTACCACTATTTTGGCCGTTTTTGAAATTTCTAAAATCAACCATGGAAGTCGTATATATGCTCATTAGATTTCCTAGGAACTATTACATGCTTCGATTCGATAAGGCTAGGCCACTTTATGCCTTTTTTAGTGAAAGAAAAGGATCAAAAACGAGTAAAATCCGTAAATTAACAAGGAGATTACCCCCATGTTGGCCGTTTTTGAAAATTCTAATATAAACCATGGAAGTCGTAGATATGCTTGTTAGATTTCCTAGGAACTATTACATGCTTCGATTTGATAATGCTAGGCCACTTTATGCCCTTTTTAGTGAAAGAAAAAGGGTCAAAAACGAGTAAAATCCGTAAATTAACAAGGAAATTCACTTTACCACCATTTTGGCCGTTTTTAAAATTTCTAAAATCAACCACGGAAGTCGTAGATATGCTCTTTAGATTTCCTAGGAACTATTACATGCATCGATTCGATAAGGCTAGGCCACTTTATGTTCTTTTTAGTGAAAGAAAAAGGGTCAAAAACGAGTAAAATCCGTAAATTAACAAGGAAATTCACTTTACCACCATTTTGGCCGTTTTTGAAATTTCTAAAATCAACCATGGAAGTCGTTGATATGCTCATTAGATTTCCTAGGAACTATTACATGCTTCGATTCGATAAGGCTAGGCCACTTTATGCCTTTTTTAGTGAAAGAAAAGGGTCAAAAACGGGTAAAATCCGTAAATTAACAAGGAAATTACCCCCATGTTGGCCGTTTTTGAAAATTCTAATATAAACCGTGGAAGTCGTAGATATGCTTGTTAGATTTCCTAGGAACTATTACATGCTTCGATTTGATAATGCTAGGCCACTTTATGCCCTTTTTAGTGAAAGAAAAAGGGTCAAAAACGAGTAAAATCCGTAAATTAACAAGGAAATTCACTTTACCACCATTTTGGCCGTTTTTGAAATTTCTAAAATCAACCATGGAAGTCGTAGATATGCTCATTAGATTTCCTAGGAACTATTACATGCTTCGATTCGATAAGGCTAGGCCACTTTATGCCCTTTTTAGTGAAAGAAAAAAGATCAAAATCGAGTAAAATCCGTAAATTAACAAGGAAATTCACTTTACCACTATTTTGGCCGTTTTTGAAATTTCTAAAATCAACCATGGAAGTCGTATATATGCTCATTAGATTTCCTAGGAACTATTACATGCTTCGATTCGATAAGGCTAGGCCACTTTATGCCCTTTTTAGTGAAAGAAAAAGGGTCAAAAACGAGTAAAATCCGTAAATTAACAAGGAAATTCACTTTACCACCATTTTGGCCGTTTTTGAAAATTCTAATATAAACCATGGAAGTCGTAGATATGCTTGTTAGATTTCCTAGGAACTATTACATGCTTCGATTTGATAATGCTAGGCCACTTTATGCCCTTTTTAGTGAAAGAAAAAGGATCAAAATCGAGTAAAATCCGTAAATTAACAAGGAAATTACCCCCGTGTTGGCCGTTTTTGAAAATTCTAATATAAACCATGGAAGTCGTAGATATGCTTGTTAGATTTCCTTGGAACTATTACATGCTTCGATTTGATAAGGCTAGGCCACTTTATGCTCTTTTTAGTGAAAGAAAAAGGGTCAAAAACGAGTAAAATCCGTAAATTAACAAGGAAATTCACTTTACCACCATTTTGGCCGTTTTTGAAATTTCTAAAATCAACCATGGAAGTCGTAGATATGCTCATTAAATTTCCTAGGAACTATTACATGCTTCGATTCGATAAGGCTAGGCCACTTTATGCCCTTTTTAGTGAAAGAAAAAGGATCAAAATCGAGTAAAATCCGTAAATTAACAAGGAAATTACCCCCGTGTTGGCCGTTTTTGAAAATTCTAATATAAACCATGGAAGTCGTAGATATGCTTGTTAGATTTCCTAGAAACTATTACATGCTTCGATTTGATAATGCTAGGCCACTTTATGCCCTTTTTAGTGAAAGAAAAAGGGTCAAAAACAAGTAAAATCCGTAAATTAACAAGGAAATTCACTTTACCACCATTTTGGCCGTTTTTGAAATTTCTAAAATCAACCATGGAAGTCGTAGATATGCTCATTAGATTTCCTAGGAACTATTACATGCTTCGAGTTGATAATGCTAGGCCACTTTATGCCCTTTTTAGTGAAAGAAAAAGGGTCAAAAACGAGTAAAATCCGTAAATTAACAAGGAAATTCACTTTACCACCATTTTGGCCGTTTTTGAAAATTCTAATATAAACCATGGAAGTCGTAGATATGCTTGTTAGAATTCCTAGGAACTATTACATGCTTCGATTTGATAATGCTAGGCCACTTTATGCCCTTTTTAGTGAAAGAAAATAGGTCAAAAACGAGTAAAATCCGTAAATTAACAAGGAAATTCACTTTACTACCATTTTGGCCGTTTTTGAAATTTCTAAAATCAACCACGGAAGTCGTAGATATGCTCATTAGATTTCCTAGGAACTATTACATGCTTCGATTGGATAAGGCTAGACCACTTTATGCCCTTTTTAGTGAAAGAAAAATGATCAAAATCGAGTAAAATCCGTAAATTAACAAGGAAATTACCCCCATGTTGGCCGTTTTTGAAAATTCTAATATAAACCATGGAAGTCGTAGATATGCTTGTTAGATTTCCTTGGAACTATTACATGCTTCGATTTGATAAGGCTAGGCCACTTTATGCTCTTTTTAGTGAAAGAAAAAGGGTCAAAAACGAGTAAAATCCGTAAATTAGCAAGGAAATTCACTTTACCACCATTTTGGCCGTTTTTGAAATTTCTAAAATCAACCATGGAAGTCGTAGATATGCTCATTAGATTTCCTAGGAACTATTACATGCTTCGATTCGATAAGGCTAGGCCACTTTATGCCCTTTTTAGTGAAAGAAAAAGGATCAAAATCGAGTAAAATCCGTAAATTAACAAGGAAATTACCCCCGTGTTGGCCGTTTTTGAAAATTCTAATATAAACCATGGAAGTCGTAGATATGCTTGTTAGATTTCCTAGGAACTATTACATGCTTCGATTTGATAATGCTAGGCCACTTTATGCCCTTTTTAGTGAAAGAAAAAGGGTCAAAAACGAGTAAAATCCGTAAATTAACAAGGAAATTCACTTTACCACCATTTTGGCCATTTTTGAAATTTCTAAAATCAACCATGGAAGTCGTAGATATGCTCATTAGATTTCCTAGGAACTATTACATGCTTCGATTTGATAATGCTAGGCCACTTTATGCCCTTTTTATTGAAAGAAAAAGGGTCAAAAACGAGTAAAATCCGTAAATTAACAAGGAAATTCACTTTACCACCATTTTGGCCGTTTTTGAAATTTCTAAAATCAACCATGGAAGTCGTAGATATGCTCATTAGATATCCTAGGAACTATTACATGCTTCGATTCGATAAGGCTAGGCCACTTTATGCCCTTTTTAGTGAAAGAAAAAGGATCAAAATCGAGTAAAATCCGTAAATTAACAAGGAAATTCACTTTACCACTATTTTGGCCGTTTTTGAAATTTCTAAAATCAACCATGGAAGTCGTATATATGCTCATTAGATTTCCTAGGAACTATTACATGCTTCGATTCGATAAGGCTAGGCCACTTTATGCCTTTTTTAGTGAAAGAAAAGGATCAAAAACGAGTAAAATCCTTAAATTAACAAGGAGATTACCTCCATGTTGGCCGTTTTTGAAAATTCTAATATAAACCATGGAAGTCGTAGATATGCTTGTTAGATTTCCTAGGAACTATTACATGCTTCGATTTGATAATGCTAGGCCACTTTATGCCCTTTTTAGTGAAAGAAAAAGGGTCAAAAACGAGTAAAATCCGTAAATTAACAAGGAAATTTACTTTACCACCATTTTGGCCGTTTTTAAAATTTCTAAAATCAACCACGGAAGTCGTAGATATGCTCTTTAGATTTCCTAGGAACTATTACATGCATCGATTCGATAAGGCTAGGCCACTTTATGTTCTTTTTAGTGAAAGAAAAAGGGTCAAAAACGAGTAAAATCCGTAAATTAACAAGGAAATTCACTTTACCACCATTTTGGCCGTTTTTGAAATTTCTAAAATCAACCATGGAAGTCGTAGATATGCTCATTAGATTTCCTAGGAACTATTACATGCTTCGATTCGATAAGGCTAGGCCACTTTATGCCTTTTTTAGTGAAAGAAAAGGGTCAAAAACGAGTAAAATCCGTAAATTAACAAGGAAATTACCCCCATGTTGGCCGTTTTTGAAAATTCTAATATAAACCATGGAAGTCGTAGATATGCTTGTTAGATTTCCTAGGAACTATTACATGCTTCGATTTGATAATGCTAGGCCACTTTATGCCCTTTTTAGTGAAAGAAAAAAGGTCAAAAACGAGTAAAATCCGTAAATTAACAAGGAAATTCACTTTACCACCATTTTGGCCGTTTTTGAAATTTCTAAAATCAACCATGGAAGTCGTAGATATGCTCATTAGATTTCCTAGGAACTATTACATGCTTCGATTCGATAAGGCTAGGCCACTTTATGCCCTTTTTAGTGAAAGAAAAATGATCAAAATCGAGTAAAATCCGTTAATTAACAAGGAAATTACCCCCATGTTGGCCGTTTTTGAAAATTCTAATATAAACCATGGAAGTCGTAGATATGCTTGTTAGATTTCCTTGGAACTATTACATGCTTCGATTTGATAAGGCTAGGCCACTTTATGCTCTTTTTAGTGAAAGAAAAAGGGTCAAAAACGAGTAAAATCCGTAAATTAACAAGGAAATTCACTTTACCACCATTTTGGCCGTTTTTGAAATTTCTAAAATCAACCATGGAAGTCGTAGATATGCTCATTAGATTTCCTAGGAACTATTACATGCTTCGATTGGATAAGGCTAGACCACTTTATGCCCTTTTTAGTGAAAGAAAAATGATCAAAATCGAGTAAAATCCGTAAATTAACAAGGAAATTACCCCCATGTTGGCCGTTTTTGAAAATTCTAATATAAACCATGGAAGTCGTAGATATGCTTGTTAGATTTCCTTGGGACTATTACATGCTTCGATTTGATAAGGCTAGGCCACTTTATGCTCTTTTTAGTGAAAGAAAAAGGGTCAAAAACGAGTAAAATCCGTAAATTAGCAAGGAAATTCACTTTACCACCATTTTGGCCGTTTTTGAAATTTCTAAAATCAACCATGGAAGTCGTAGATATGCTCATTAGATTTCCTAGGAACTATTACATGCTTCGATTCGATAAGGCTAGGCCACTTTATGCCCTTTTTAGTGAAAGAAAAAGGATCAAAATCGAGTAAAATCCGTAAATTAACAAGGAAATTACCCCCGTGTTGGCCGTTTTTGAAAATTCTAATATAAACCATGGAAGTCGTAGATATGCTTGTTAGATTTCCTAGGAACTATTACATGCTTCGATTTGATAATGCTAGGCCACTTTATGCCCTTTTTAGTGAAAGAAAAAGGGTCAAAAACGAGTAAAATCCGTAAATTAACAAGGAAATTCACTTTACCACCATTTTGGCCGTTTTTGAAATTTCTAAAATCAACCATGGAAGTCGTAGATATGCTCATTAGATTTCCTAGGAACTATTACATGCTTCGATTTGATAATGCTAGGCCACTTTATGCCCTTTTTAGTGAAAGAAAAAGGGTCAAAAACGAGTAAAATCCGTAAATTAACAAGGAAATTCACTTTACCACCATTTTGGCCGTTTTTGAAATTTCTAAAATCAACCATGGAAGTCGTAGATATGCTCATTAGATTTCCTAGGAACTATTACATGCTTCGATTCGATAAGGCTAGGCCACTTTATGCCCTTTTTAGTGAAAGAAAAAGGATCAAAATCGAGTAAAATCCGTAAATTAACAGGGAAATTCACTTTACCACTATTTTGGCCGTTTTTGAAATTTCTAAAATCAACCATGGAAGTCGTATATATGCTCATTAGATTTCCTAGGAACTATTACATGCTTCGATTCGATAAGGCTAGGCCACTTTATGCCTTTTTTAGTGAAAGAAAAGGATCAAAAACGAGTAAAATCCGTAAATTAACAAGGAGATTACCCCCATGTTGGCCGTTTTTGAAAATTCTAATATAAACCATGGAAGTCGTAGATATGCTTGTTAGATTTCCTAGGAACTATTACATGCTTCGATTTGATAATGCTAGGCCACTTTATGCCCTTTTTAGTGAAAGAAAAAGGGTCAAAAACGAGTAAAATCCGTAAATTAACAAGGAAATTCACTTTACCACCATTTTGGCCGTTTTTAAAATTTCTAAAATCAACCACGGAAGTCGTAGATATGCTCTTTAGATTTCCTAGGAACTATTACATGCATCGATTCGATAAGGCTAGGCCACTTTATGTTCTTTTTAGTGAAAGAAAAAGGGTCAAAAACGAGTAAAATCCGTAAATTAACAAGGAAATTCACTTTACCACCATTTTGGCCGTTTTTGAAATTTCTAAAATCAACCATGGAAGTCGTTGATATGCTCATTAGATTTCCTAGGAACTATTACATGCTTCGATTCGATAAGGCTAGGCCACTTTATGCCTTTTTTAGTGAAAGAAAAGGGTCAAAAACGGGTAAAATCCGTAAATTAACAAGGAAATTACCCCCATGTTGGCCGTTTTTGAAAATTCTAATATAAACCATGGAAGTCGTAGATATGCTTGTTAGATTTCCTAGGAACTATTACATGCTTCGATTTGATAATGCTAGGCCACTTTATGCCCTTTTTAGTGAAAGAAAAAGGGTCAAAAACGAGTAAAATCCGTAAATTAACAAGGAAATTCACTTTACCACCATTTTGGCCGTTTTTGAAATTTCTAAAATCAACCATGGAAGTCGTAGATATGCTCATTAGATTTCCTAGGAACTATTACATGCTTCGATTCGATAAGGCTAGGCCACTTTATGCCCTTTTTAGTGAAAGAAAAAGGATCAAAATCGAGTAAAATCCGTAAATTAACAAGGAAATTCACTTTACCACTATTTTGGCCGTTTTTGAAATTTCTAAAATCAACCATGGAAGTCGTATATATGCTCATTAGATTTCCTAGGAACTATTACATGCTTCGATTCGATAAGGCTAGGCCACTTTATGCCCTTTTTAGTGAAAGAAAAATGATCAAAATCGAGTAAAATCCGTAAATTAACAAGGAAATTACCCCCATGTTGGCCGTTTTTGAAAATTCTAATATAAACCATGGAAGTCGTAGATATGCTTGTTAGATTTCCTTGGAACTATTACATGCTTCGATTTGATAAGGCTAGGCCACTTTATGCTCTTTTTAGTGAAAGAAAAAGGGTCAAAAACGAGTAAAATCCGTAAATTAACAAGGAAATTCACATTACCACCATTTTGGCTGTTTTTGAAATTTCTAAAATCAACCATGGAAGTCGTAGATATGCTCATTAAATTTCCTAGGAACTATTACATGCTTCGATTCGATAAGGCTAGGCCACTTTATGCCCTTTTTAGTGAAAGAAAAAGGATCAAAATCGAGTAAAATCCGTAAATTAACAAGGAAATTACCCCCGTGTTGGCCGTTTTTGAAAATTCTAATATAAACCATGGAAGTCGTAGATATGCTTGTTAGATTTCCTAGAAACTATTACATGCTTCGATTTGATAATGCTAGGCCACTTTATGCCCTTTTTAGTGAAAGAAAAAGGGTCAAAAACAAGTAAAATCCGTAAATTAACAAGGAAATTCACTTTATCACCATTTTGGCCGTTTTTGAAATTTCTAAAATCAACCATGGAAGTCGTAGATATGCTCATTAGATTTCCTAGGAACTATTACATGCTTCGAGTTGATAATGCTAGGCCACTTTATGCCCTTTTTAGTGAAAGAAAAAGGGTCAAAAACGAGTAAAATCCGTAAATTAACAAGGAAATTCACTTTACCACCATTTTGGCCGTTTTTGAAAATTCTAATATAAACCATGGAAGTCGTAGATATGCTTGTTAGATTTCCTAGGAACTATTACATGCTTCGATTTGATAATGCTAGGCCACTTTATGCCCTTTTTAGTGAAAGAAAAAGGATCAAAATCGAGTAAAATCCGTAAATTAACAAGGAAATTACCCCCGTGTTGGCCGTTTTTGAAAATTCTAATATAAACCATGGAAGTCGTAGATATGCTTGTTAGATTTCCTTGGAACTATTACATGCTTCGATTTGATAAGGCTAGGCCACTTTATGCTCTTTTTAGTGAAAGAAAAAGGGTCAAAAACGAGTAAAATCCGTAAATTAACAAGGAAATTCACTTTACCACCATTTTGGCCATTTTTGAAATTTCTAAAATCAACCATGGAAGTCGTAGATATGCTCATTAAATTTCCTAGGAACTATTACATGCTTCGATTCGATAAGGCTAGGCCACTTTATGCCCTTTTTAGTGAAAGAAAAAGGATCAAAATCGAGTAAAATCCGTAAATTAACAAGGAAATTACCCCCGTGTTGGCCGTTTTTGAAAATTCTAATATAAACCATGGAAGTCGAAGATATGCTTGTTAGATTTCCTAGAAACTATTACATGCTTCGATTTGATAATGCTAGGCCACTTTATGCCCTTTTTAGTGAAAGAAAAAGGGTCAAAAACAAGTAAAATCCGTAAATTAACAAGGAAATTCACTTTACCACCATTTTGGCCGTTTTTGAAATTTCTAAAATCAACCATGGAAGTCGTAGATATGCTCATTAGATTTCCTAGGAACTATTACATGCTTCGAGTTGATAATGCTAGGCCACTTTATGCCCTTTTTAGTGAAAGAAAAAGGGTCAAAAACGAGTAAAATCCGTAAATTAACAAGGAAATTCACTTTACCACCATTTTGGCCGTTTTTGAAAATTCTAATATAAACCATGGAAGTCGTAGATATGCTTGTTAGATTTCCTAGGAACTATTACATGCTTCGATTTGATAATGCTAGGCCACTTTATGCCCTTTTTAGTGAAAGAAAAAAGGTCAAAAACGAGTAAAATCCGTAAATTAACAAGGAAATTCACTTTACTACCATTTTGGCCGTTTTTGAAATTTCTAAAATCAACCATGGAAGTCGTAGATATGCTCATTAGATTTCCTAGGAACTATTACATGCTTCGATTGGATAAGGCTAGACCACTTTATGCCCTTTTTAGTGAAAGAAAAATGATCAAAATCGAGTAAAATCCGTAAATTAACAAGGAAATTACCCCCATGTTGGCCGTTTTTGAAAATTCTAATATAAACCATGGAAGTCGTAGATATGCTTGTTAGATTTCCTTGGAACTATTACATGCTTCGATTTGATAAGGCTAGGCCACTTTATGCTCTTTTTAGTGAAAGAAAAAGGGTCAAAAACGAGTAAAATCCGTAAATTAACAAGGAAATTCACTTTACCACCATTTTGGCCGTTTTTAAAATTTCTAAAATCAACCACGGAAGTCGTAGATATGCTCTTTAGATTTCCTAGGAACTATTACATGCATCGATTCGATAAGGCTAGGCCACTTTATGTTCTTTTTAGTGAAAGAAAAAGGGTCAAAAACGAGTAAAATCCGTAAATTAACAAGGAAATTCACTTTACCACCATTTTGGCCGTTTTTGAAATTTCTAAAATCAACCATGGAAGTCGTTGATATGCTCATTAGATTTCCTAGGAACTATTACATGCTTCGATTCGATAAGGCTAGGCCACTTTATGCCTTTTTTAGTGAAAGAAAAGGGTCAAAAACGGGTAAAATCCGTAAATTAACAAGGAAATTACCCCCATGTTGGCCGTTTTTGAAAATTCTAATATAAACCATGGAAGTCGTAGATATGCTTGTTAGATTTCCTAGGAACTATTACATGCTTCGATTTGATAATGCTAGGCCACTTTATGCCCTTTTTAGTGAAAGAAAAAGGGTCAAAAACGAGTAAAATCCGTAAATTAACAAGGAAATTCACTTTACCACCATTTTGGCCGTTTTTGAAATTTCTAAAATCAACCATGGAAGTCGTAGATATGCTCATTAGATTTCCTAGGAACTATTACATGCTTCGATTCGATAAGGCTAGGCCACTTTATGCCCTTTTTAGTGAAAGAAAAAGGATCAAAATCGAGTAAAATCCGTAAATTAACAAGGAAATTACCCCCGTGTTGGCCGTTTTTGAAAATTCTAATATAAACCATGGAAGTCGAAGATATGCTTGTTAGATTTCCTAGAAACTATTACATGCTTCGATTTGATAATGCTAGGCCACTTTATGCCCTTTTTAGTGAAAGAAAAAGGGTCAAAAACAAGTAAAATCCGTAAATTAACAAGGAAATTCACTTTACCACCATTTTGGCCGTTTTTGAAATTTCTAAAATCAACCATGGAAGTCGTAGATATGCTCATTAGATTTCCTAGGAACTATTACATGCTTCGAGTTGATAATGCTAGGCCACTTTATGCCCTTTTTAGTGAAAGAAAAAGGGTCAAAAACGAGTAAAATCCGTAAATTAACAAGGAAATTCACTTTACCACCATTTTGGCCGTTTTTGAAAATTCTAATATAAACCATGGAAGTCGTAGATATGCTTGTTAGATTTCCTAGGAACTATTACATGCTTCGATTTGATAATGCTAGGCCACTTTATGCCCTTTTTAGTGAAAGAAAAAAGGTCAAAAACGAGTAAAATCCGTAAATTAACAAGGAAATTCACTTTACTACCATTTTGGCCGTTTTTGAAATTTCTAAAATCAACCATGGAAGTCGTAGATATGCTCATTAGATTTCCTAGGAACTATTACATGCTTCGATTGGATAAGGCTAGACCACTTTATGCCCTTTTTAGTGAAAGAAAAATGATCAAAATCGAGTAAAATCCGTAAATTAACAAGGAAATTACCCCCATGTTGGCCGTTTTTGAAAATTCTAATATAAACCATGGAAGTCGTAGATATGCTTGTTAGATTTCCTTGGAACTATTACATGCTTCGATTTGATAAGGCTAGGCCACTTTATGCTCTTTTTAGTGAAAGAAAAAGGGTCAAAAACGAGTAAAATCCGTAAATTAACAAGGAAATTCACTTTACCACCATTTTGGCCGTTTTTAAAATTTCTAAAATCAACCACGGAAGTCGTAGATATGCTCTTTAGATTTCCTAGGAACTATTACATGCATCGATTCGATAAGGCTAGGCCACTTTATGTTCTTTTTAGTGAAAGAAAAAGGGTCAAAAACGAGTAAAATCCGTAAATTAACAAGGAAATTCACTTTACCACCATTTTGGCCGTTTTTGAAATTTCTAAAATCAACCATGGAAGTCGTTGATATGCTCATTAGATTTCCTAGGAACTATTACATGCTTCGATTCGATAAGGCTAGGCCACTTTATGCCTTTTTTAGTGAAAGAAAAGGGTCAAAAACGGGTAAAATCCGTAAATTAACAAGGAAATTACCCCCATGTTGGCCGTTTTTGAAAATTCTAATATAAACCATGGAAGTCGTAGATATGCTTGTTAGATTTCCTAGGAACTATTACATGCTTCGATTTGATAATGCTAGGCCACTTTATGCCCTTTTTAGTGAAAGAAAAAGGGTCAAAAACGAGTAAAATCCGTAAATTAACAAGGAAATTCACTTTACCACCATTTTGGCCGTTTTTGAAATTTCTAAAATCAACCATGGAAGTCGTAGATATGCTCATTAGATTTCCTAGGAACTATTACATGCTTCGATTCGATAAGGCTAGGCCACTTTATGCCCTTTTTAGTGAAAGAAAAAGGATCAAAATCGAGTAAAATCCGTAAATTAACAAGGAAATTACCCCCGTGTTGGCCGTTTTTGAAAATTCTAATATAAACCATGGAAGTCGTAGATATGCTTGTTAGATTTCCTAGAAACTATTACATGCTTCGATTTGATAATGCTAGGCCACTTTATGCCCTTTTTAGTGAAAGAAAAAGGGTCAAAAACAAGTAAAATCCGTAAATTAACAAGGAAATTCACTTTACCACCATTTTGGCCGTTTTTGAAATTTCTAAAATCAACCATGGAAGTCGTAGATATGCTCATTAGATTTCCTAGGAACTATTACATGCTTCGAGTTGATAATGCTAGGCCACTTTATGCCCTTTTTAGTGAAAGAAAAAGGGTCAAAAACGAGTAAAATCCGTAAATTAACAAGGAAATTCACTTTACCACCATTTTGGCCGTTTTTGAAAATTCTAATATAAACCATGGAAGTCGTAGATATGCTTGTTAGATTTCCTAGGAACTATTACATGCTTCGATTTGATAATGCTAGGCCACTTTATGCCCTTTTTAGTGAAAGAAAAAGGATCAAAATCGAGTAAAATCCGTAAATTAACAAGGAAATTACCCCCGTGTTGGCCGTTTTTGAAAATTCTAATATAAACCATGGAAGTCGTAGATATGCTTGTTAGATTTCCTAGAAACTATTACATGCTTCGATTTGATAATGCTAGGCCACTTTATGCCCTTTTTAGTGAAAGAAAAAGGGTCAAAAACAAGTAAAATCCGTAAATTAACAAGGAAATTCACTTTACCACCATTTTGGCCGTTTTTGAAATTTCTAAAATCAACCATGGAAGTCGTAGATATGCTCATTAGATTTCCTAGGAACTATTACATGCTTCGAGTTGATAATGCTAGGCCACTTTATGCCCTTTTTAGTGAAAGAAAAAGGGTCAAAAACGAGTAAAATCCGTAAATTAACAAGGAAATTCACTTTACCACCATTTTGGCCGTTTTTGAAAATTCTAATATAAACCATGGAAGTCGTAGATATGCTTGTTAGATTTCCTAGGAACTATTACATGCTTCGATTTGATAATGCTAGGCCACTTTATGCCCTTTTTAGTGAAAGAAAAAAGGTCAAAAACGAGTAAAATCCGTAAATTAACAAGGAAATTCACTTTACTACCATTTTGGCCGTTTTTGAAATTTCTAAAATCAACCATGGAAGTCGTAGATATGCTCATTAGATTTCCTAGGAACTATTACATGCTTCGATTGGATAAGGCTAGACCACTTTATGCCCTTTTTAGTGAAAGAAAAATGATCAAAATCGAGTAAAATCCGTAAATTAACAAGGAAATTACCCCCATGTTGGCCGTTTTTGAAAATTCTAATATAAACCATGGAAGTCGTAGATATGCTTGTTAGATTTCCTTGGAACTATTACATGCTTCGATTTGATAAGGCTAGGCCACTTTATGCTCTTTTTAGTGAAAGAAAAAGGGTCAAAAACGAGTAAAATCCGTAAATTAACAAGGAAATTCACTTTACCACCATTTTGGCCGTTTTTAAAATTTCTAAAATCAACCACGGAAGTCGTAGATATGCTCTTTAGATTTCCTAGGAACTATTACATGCATCGATTCGATAAGGCTAGGCCACTTTATGTTCTTTTTAGTGAAAGAAAAAGGGTCAAAAACGAGTAAAATCCGTAAATTAACAAGGAAATTCACTTTACCACCATTTTGGCCGTTTTTGAAATTTCTAAAATCAACCATGGAAGTCGTTGATATGCTCATTAGATTTCCTAGGAACTATTACATGCTTCGATTCGATAAGGCTAGGCCACTTTATGCCTTTTTTAGTGAAAGAAAAGGGTCAAAAACGGGTAAAATCCGTAAATTAACAAGGAAATTACCCCCATGTTGGCCGTTTTTGAAAATTCTAATATAAACCATGGAAGTCGTAGATATGCTTGTTAGATTTCCTAGGAACTATTACATGCTTCGATTTGATAATGCTAGGCCACTTTATGCCCTTTTTAGTGAAAGAAAAAGGGTCAAAAACGAGTAAAATCCGTAAATTAACAAGGAAATTCACTTTACCACCATTTTGGCCGTTTTTGAAATTTCTAAAATCAACCATGGAAGTCGTAGATATGCTCATTAGATTTCCTAGGAACTATTACATGCTTCGATTCGATAAGGCTAGGCCACTTTATGCCCTTTTTAGTGAAAGAAAAAGGATCAAAATCGAGTAAAATCCGTAAATTAACAAGGAAATTACCCCCGTGTTGGCCGTTTTTGAAAATTCTAATATAAACCATGGAAGTCGTAGATATGCTTGTTAGATTTCCTAGAAACTATTACATGCTTCGATTTGATAATGCTAGGCCACTTTATGCCCTTTTTAGTGAAAGAAAAAGGGTCAAAAACAAGTAAAATCCGTAAATTAACAAGGAAATTCACTTTACCACCATTTTGGCCGTTTTTGAAATTTCTAAAATCAACCATGGAAGTCGTAGATATGCTCATTAGATTTCCTAGGAACTATTACATGCTTCGAGTTGATAATGCTAGGCCACTTTATGCCCTTTTTAGTGAAAGAAAAAGGGTCAAAAACGAGTAAAATCCGTAAATTAACAAGGAAATTCACTTTACCACCATTTTGGCCGTTTTTGAAAATTCTAATATAAACCATGGAAGTCGTAGATATGCTTGTTAGATTTCCTAGGAACTATTACATGCTTCGATTTGATAATGCTAGGCCACTTTATGCCCTTTTTAGTGAAAGAAAAAGGATCAAAATCGAGTAAAATCCGTAAATTAACAAGGAAATTACCCCCGTCTTGGCCGTTTTTGAAAATTCTAATATAAACCATGGAAGTCGTAGATATGCTTGTTAGATTTCCTTGGAACTATTACATGCTTCGATTTGATAAGGCTAGGCCACTTTATGCTCTTTTTAGTGAAAGAAAAAGGGTCAAAAACGAGTAAAATCCGTAAATTAACAAGGAAATTCACTTTACCACCATTTTGGCCGTTTTTGAAATTTCTAAAATCAACCATGGAAGTCGTAGATATGCTCATTAAATTTCCTAGGAACTATTACATGCTTCGATTCGATAAGGCTAGGCCACTTTATGCCCTTTTTAGTGAAAGAAAAAGGATCAAAATCGAGTAAAATCCGTAAATTAACAAGGAAATTACCCCCGTGTTGGCCGTTTTTGAAAATTCTAATATAAACCATGGAAGTCGTAGATATGCTTGTTAGATTTCCTAGAAACTATTACATGCTTCGATTTGATAATGCTAGGCCACTTTATGCCCTTTTTAGTGAAAGAAAAAGGGTCAAAAACAAGTAAAATCCGTAAATTAACAAGGAAATTCACTTTACCACCATTTTGGCCGTTTTTGAAATTTCTAAAATCAACCATGGAAGTCGTAGATATGCTCATTAGATTTCCTAGGAACTATTACATGCTTCGAGTTGATAATGCTAGGCCACTTTATGCCCTTTTTAGTGAAAGAAAAAGGGTCAAAAACGAGTAAAATCCGTAAATTAACAAGGAAATTCACTTTACCACCATTTTGGCCGTTTTTGAAAATTCTAATATAAACCATGGAAGTCGTAGATATGCTTGTTAGATTTCCTAGGAACTATTACATGCTTCGATTTGATAATGCTAGGCCACTTTATGCCCTTTTTAGTGAAAGAAAAAAGGTCAAAAACGAGTAAAATCCGTAAATTAACAAGGAAATTCACTTTACTACCATTTTGGCCGTTTTTGAAATTTCTAAAATCAACCATGGAAGTCGTAGATATGCTCATTAGATTTCCTAGGAACTATTACATGCTTCGATTGGATAAGGCTAGACCACTTTATGCCCTTTTTAGTGAAAGAAAAATGATCAAAATCGAGTAAAATCCGTAAATTAACAAGGAAATTACCCCCATGTTGGCCGTTTTTGAAAATTCTAATATAAACCATGGAAGTCGTAGATATGCTTGTTAGATTTCCTTGGAACTATTACATGCTTCGATTTGATAAGGCTAGGCCACTTTATGCTCTTTTTAGTGAAAGAAAAAGGGTCAAAAACGAGTAAAATCCGTAAATTAACAAGGAAATTCACTTTACCACCATTTTGGCCGTTTTTAAAATTTCTAAAATCAACCACGGAAGTCGTAGATATGCTCTTTAGATTTCCTAGGAACTATTACATGCATCGATTCGATAAGGCTAGGCCACTTTATGTTCTTTTTAGTGAAAGAAAAAGGGTCAAAAACGAGTAAAATCCGTAAATTAACAAGGAAATTCACTTTACCACCATTTTGGCCGTTTTTGAAATTTCTAAAATCAACCATGGAAGTCGTTGATATGCTCATTAGATTTCCTAGGAACTATTACATGCTTCGATTCGATAAGGCTAGGCCACTTTATGCCTTTTTTAGTGAAAGAAAAGGGTCAAAAACGGGTAAAATCCGTAAATTAACAAGGAAATTACCCCCATGTTGGCCGTTTTTGAAAATTCTAATATAAACCATGGAAGTCGTAGATATGCTTGTTAGATTTCCTAGGAACTATTACATGCTTCGATTTGATAATGCTAGGCCACTTTATGCCCTTTTTAGTGAAAGAAAAAGGGTCAAAAACGAGTAAAATCCGTAAATTAACAAGGAAATTCACTTTACCACCATTTTGGCCGTTTTTGAAATTTCTAAAATCAACCATGGAAGTCGTAGATATGCTCATTAGATTTCCTAGGAACTATTACATGCTTCGATTCGATAAGGCTAGGCCACTTTATGCCCTTTTTAGTGAAAGAAAAAGGATCAAAATCGAGTAAAATCCGTAAATTAACAAGGAAATTACCCCCGTGTTGGCCGTTTTTGAAAATTCTAATATAAACCATGGAAGTCGTAGATATGCTTGTTAGATTTCCTAGAAACTATTACATGCTTCGATTTGATAATGCTAGGCCACTTTATGCCCTTTTTAGTGAAAGAAAAAGGGTCAAAAACAAGTAAAATCCGTAAATTAACAAGGAAATTCACTTTACCACCATTTTGGCCGTTTTTGAAATTTCTAAAATCAACCATGGAAGTCGTAGATATGCTCATTAGATTTCCTAGGAACTATTACATGCTTCGAGTTGATAATGCTAGGCCACTTTATGCCCTTTTTAGTGAAAGAAAAAGGGTCAAAAACGAGTAAAATCCGTAAATTAACAAGGAAATTCACTTTACCACCATTTTGGCCGTTTTTGAAAATTCTAATATAAACCATGGAAGTCGTAGATATGCTTGTTAGATTTCCTAGGAACTATTACATGCTTCGATTTGATAATGCTAGGCCACTTTATGCCCTTTTTAGTGAAAGAAAAAGGATCAAAATCGAGTAAAATCCGTAAATTAACAAGGAAATTACCCCCGTGTTGGCCGTTTTTGAAAATTCTAATATAAACCATGGAAGTCGTAGATATGCTTGTTAGATTTCCTTGGAACTATTACATGCTTCGATTTGATAAGGCTAGGCCACTTTATGCTCTTTTTAGTGAAAGAAAAAGGGTCAAAAACGAGTAAAATCCGTAAATTAACAAGGAAATTCACTTTACCACCATTTTGGCCGTTTTTGAAATTTCTAAAATCAACCATGGAAGTCGTAGATATGCTCATTAAATTTCCTAGGAACTATTACATGCTTCGATTCGATAAGGCTAGGCCACTTTATGCCCTTTTTAGTGAAAGAAAAAGGATCAAAATCGAGTAAAATCCGTAAATTAACAAGGAAATTACCCCCGTGTTGGCCGTTTTTGAAAATTCTAATATAAACCATGGAAGTCGTAGATATGCTTGTTAGATTTCCTAGAAACTATTACATGCTTCGATTTGATAATGCTAGGCCACTTTATGCCCTTTTTAGTGAAAGAAAAAGGGTCAAAAACAAGTAAAATCCGTAAATTAACAAGGAAATTCACTTTACCACCATTTTGGCCGTTTTTGAAATTTCTAAAATCAACCATGGAAGTCGTAGATATGCTCATTAGATTTCCTAGGAACTATTACATGCTTCGAGTTGATAATGCTAGGCCACTTTATGCCCTTTTTAGTGAAAGAAAAAGGGTAAAAAACGAGTAAAATCCGTAAATTAACAAGGAAATTCACTTTACCACCATTTTGGCCGTTTTTGAAAATTCTAATATAAACCATGGAAGTCGTAGATATGCTTGTTAGATTTCCTAGGAACTATTACATGCTTCGATTTGATAATGCTAGGCCACTTTATGCCCTTTTTAGTGAAAGAAAAAGGGTCAAAAACGAGTAAAATCCGTAAATTAACAAGGAAATTCACTTTACCACCATTTTGGCCGTTTTTGAAATTTCTAAAATCAACCATGGAAGTCGTAGATATGCTCATTAGATTTCCTAGGAACTATTACATGCTTCGATTCGATAAGGCTAGGCCACTTTATGCCCTTTTTAGTGAAAGAAAAAGGATCAAAATCGAGTAAAATCCGTAAATTAACAAGGAAATTACCCCCGTGTTGGCCGTTTTTGAAAATTCTAATATAAACCATGGAAGTCGTAGATATGCTTGTTAGATTTCCTAGAAACTATTACATGCTTCGATTTGATAATGCTAGGCCACTTTATGCCCTTTTTAGTGAAAGAAAAAGGGTCAAAAACAAGTAAAATCCGTAAATTAACAAGGAAATTCACTTTACCACCATTTTGGCCGTTTTTGAAATTTCTAAAATCAACCATGGAAGTCGTAGATATGCTCATTAGATTTCCTAGGAACTATTACATGCTTCGAGTTGATAATGCTAGGCCACTTTATGCCCTTTTTAGTGAAAGAAAAAGGGTCAAAAACGAGTAAAATCCGTAAATTAACAAGGAAATTCACTTTACCACCATTTTGGCCGTTTTTGAAAATTCTAATATAAACCATGGAAGTCGTAGATATGCTTGTTAGATTTCCTAGGAACTATTACATGCTTCGATTTGATAATGCTAGGCCACTTTATGCCCTTTTTAGTGAAAGAAAAAGGATCAAAATCGAGTAAAATCCGTAAATTAACAAGGAAATTACCCCCGTGTTGGCCGTTTTTGAAAATTCTAATATAAACCATGGAAGTCGTAGATATGCTTGTTAGATTTCCTTGGAACTATTACATGCTTCGATTTGATAAGGCTAGGCCACTTTATGCTCTTTTTAGTGAAAGAAAAAGGGTCAAAAACGAGTAAAATCCGTAAATTAACAAGGAAATTCACTTTACCACCATTTTGGCCGTTTTTGAAATTTCTAAAATCAACCATGGAAGTCGTAGATATGCTCATTAAATTTCCTAGGAACTATTACATGCTTCGATTCGATAAGGCTAGGCCACTTTATGCCCTTTTTAGTGAAAGAAAAAGGATCAAAATCGAGTAAAATCCGTAAATTAACAAGGAAATTACCCCCGTGTTGGCCGTTTTTGAAAATTCTAATATAAACCATGGAAGTCGTAGATATGCTTGTTAGATTTCCTAGAAACTATTACATGCTTCGATTTGATAATGCTAGGCCACTTTATGCCCTTTTTAGTGAAAGAAAAAGGGTCAAAAACAAGTAAAATCCGTAAATTAACAAGGAAATTCACTTTACCACCATTTTGGCCGTTTTTGAAATTTCTAAAATCAACCATGGAAGTCGTAGATATGCTCATTAGATTTCCTAGGAACTATTACATGCTTCGAGTTGATAATGCTAGGCCACTTTATGCCCTTTTTAGTGAAAGAAAAAGGGTCAAAAACGAGTAAAATCCGTAAATTAACAAGGAAATTCACTTTACCACCATTTTGGCCGTTTTTGAAAATTCTAATATAAACCATGGAAGTCGTAGATATGCTTGTTAGATTTCCTAGGAACTATTACATGCTTCGATTTGATAATGCTAGGCCACTTTATGCCCTTTTTAGTGAAAGAAAAAAGGTCAAAAACGAGTAAAATCCGTAAATTAACAAGGAAATTCACTTTACTACTATTTTGGCCGTTTTTGAAATTTCTAAAATCAACCATGGAAGTCGTAGATATGCTCATTAGATTTCCTAGGAACTATTACATGCTTCGATTGGATAAGGCTAGACCACTTTATGCCCTTTTTAGTGAAAGAAAAATGATCAAAATCGAGTAAAATCCGTAAATTAACAAGGAAATTACCCCCATGTTGGCCGTTTTTGAAAATTCTAATATAAACCATGGAAGTCGTAGATATGCTTGTTAGATTTCCTTGGAACTATTACATGCTTCGATTTGATAAGGCTAGGCCACTTTATGCTCTTTTTAGTGAAAGAAAAAGGGTCAAAAACGAGTAAAATCCGTAAATTAACAAGGAAATTCACTTTACCACCATTTTGGCCGTTTTTAAAATTTCTAAAATCAACCACGGAAGTCGTAGATATGCTCTTTAGATTTCCTAGGAACTATTACATGCATCGATTCGATAAGGCTAGGCCACTTTATGTTCTTTTTAGTGAAAGAAAAAGGGTCAAAAACGAGTAAAATCCGTAAATTAACAAGGAAATTCACTTTACCACCATTTTGGCCGTTTTTGAAATTTCTAAAATCAACCATGGAAGTCGTTGATATGCTCATTAGATTTCCTAGGAACTATTACATGCTTCGATTCGATAAGGCTAGGCCACTTTATGCCTTTTTTAGTGAAAGAAAAGGGTCAAAAACGGGTAAAATCCGTAAATTAACAAGGAAATTACCCCCATGTTGGCCGTTTTTGAAAATTCTAATATAAACCATGGAAGTCGTAGATATGCTTGTTAGATTTCCTAGGAACTATTACATGCTTCGATTTGATAATGCTAGGCCACTTTATGCCCTTTTTAGTGAAAGAAAAAGGGTCAAAAACGAGTAAAATCCGTAAATTAACAAGGAAATTCACTTTACCACCATTTTGGCCGTTTTTGAAATTTCTAAAATCAACCATGGAAGTCGTAGATATGCTCATTAGATTTCCTAGGAACTATTACATGCTTCGATTCGATAAGGCTAGGCCACTTTATGCCCTTTTTAGTGAAAGAAAAAGGATCAAAATCGAGTAAAATCCGTAAATTAACAAGGAAATTACCCCCGTGTTGGCCGTTTTTGAAAATTCTAATATAAACCATGGAAGTCGTAGATATGCTTGTTAGATTTCCTAGAAACTATTACATGCTTCGATTTGATAATGCTAGGCCACTTTATGCCCTTTTTAGTGAAAGAAAAAGGGTCAAAAACAAGTAAAATCCGTAAATTAACAAGGAAATTCACTTTACCACCATTTTGGCCGTTTTTGAAATTTCTAAAATCAACCATGGAAGTCGTAGATATGCTCATTAGATTTCCTAGGAACTATTACATGCTTCGAGTTGATAATGCTAGGCCACTTTATGCCCTTTTTAGTGAAAGAAAAAGGGTCAAAAACGAGTAAAATCCGTAAATTAACAAGGAAATTCACTTTACCACCATTTTGGCCGTTTTTGAAAATTCTAATATAAACCATGGAAGTCGTAGATATGCTTGTTAGATTTCCTAGGAACTATTACATGCTTCGATTTGATAATGCTAGGCCACTTTATGCCCTTTTTAGTGAAAGAAAAAGGATCAAAATCGAGTAAAATCCGTAAATTAACAAGGAAATTACCCCCGTGTTGGCCGTTTTTGAAAATTCTAATATAAACCATGGAAGTCGTAGATATGCTTGTTAGATTTCCTTGGAACTATTACATGCTTCGATTTGATAAGGCTAGGCCACTTTATGCTCTTTTTAGTGAAAGAAAAAGGGTCAAAAACGAGTAAAATCCGTAAATTAACAAGGAAATTCACTTTACCACCATTTTGGCCGTTTTTGAAATTTCTAAAATCAACCATGGAAGTCGTAGATATGCTCATTAAATTTCCTAGGAACTATTACATGCTTCGATTCGATAAGGCTAGGCCACTTTATGCCCTTTTTAGTGAAAGAAAAAGGATCAAAATCGAGTAAAATCCGTAAATTAACAAGGAAATTACCCCCGTGTTGGCCGTTTTTGAAAATTCTAATATAAACCATGGAAGTCGTAGATATGCTTGTTAGATTTCCTAGAAACTATTACATGCTTCGATTTGATAATGCTTGGCCACTTTATGCCCTTTTTAGTGAAAGAAAAAGGGTCAAAAACAAGTAAAATCCGTAAATTAACAAGGAAATTCACTTTACCACCATTTTGGCCGTTTTTGAAATTTCTAAAATCAACCATGGAAGTCGTAGATATGCTCATTAGATTTCCTAGGAACTATTACATGCTTCGAGTTGATAATGCTAGGCCACTTTATGCCCTTTTTAGTGAAAGAAAAAGGGTAAAAAACGAGTAAAATCCGTAAATTAACAAGGAAATTCACTTTACCACCATTTTGGCCGTTTTTGAAAATTCTAATATAAACCATGGAAGTCGTAGATATGCTTGTTAGATTTCCTAGGAACTATTACATGCTTCGATTTGATAATGCTAGGCCACTTTATGCCCTTTTTAGTGAAAGAAAAAAGGTCAAAAACGAGTAAAATCCGTAAATTAACAAGGAAATTCACTTTACTACCATTTTGGCCGTTTTTGAAATTTCTAAAATCAACCATGGAAGTCGTAGATATGCTCATTAGATTTCCTAGGAACTATTACATGCTTCGATTGGATAAGGCTAGACCACTTTATGCCCTTTTTAGTGAAAGAAAAATGATCAAAATCGAGTAAAATCCGTAAATTAACAAGGAAATTACCCCCATGTTGGCCGTTTTTGAAAATTCTAATATAAACCATGGAAGTCGTAGATATGCTTGTTAGATTTCCATGGAACTATTACATGCTTCGATTTGATAAGGCTAGGCCACTTTATGCTCTTTTTAGTGAAAGAAAAAGGGTCAAAAACGAGTAAAATCCGTAAATTAGCAAGGAAATTCACTTTACCACCATTTTGGCCGTTTTTGAAATTTCTAAAATCAACCATGGAAGTCGTAGATATGCTCATTAGATTTCCTAGGAACTATTACATGCTTCGATTCGATAAGGCTAGGCCACTTTATGCCCTTTTTAGTGAAAGAAAAAGGATCAAAATCGAGTAAAATCCGTAAATTAACAAGGAAATTACCCCCGTGTTGGCCGTTTTTGAAAATTCTAATATAAACCATGGAAGTCGTAGATATGCTTGTTAGATTTCCTAGGAACTATTAAATGCTTCGATTTGATAATGCTAGGCCACTTTATGCCCTTTTTAGTGAAAGAAAAAGGGTCAAAAACGAGTAAAATCCGTAAATTAACAAGGAAATTCACTTTACCACCATTTTGGCCGTTTTTGAAATTTCTAAAATCAACCATGGAAGTCGTAGATATGCTCATTAGATTTCCTAGGAACTATTACATGCTTCGATTTGATAATGCTAGGCCACTTTATGCCCTTTTTATTGAAAGAAAAAGGGTCAAAAACGAGTAAAATCCGTAAATTAACAAGGAAATTCACTTTACCACCATTTTGGCCGTTTTTGAAATTTCTAAAATCAACCATGGAAGTCGTAGATATGCTCATTAGATATCCTAGGAACTATTACATGCTTCGATTCGATAAGGCTAGGCCACTTTATGCCCTTTTTAGTGAAAGAAAAAGGATCAAAATCGAGTAAAATCCGTAAATTAACAAGGAAATTCACTTTACCACTATTTTGGCCGTTTTTGAAATTTCTAAAATCAACCATGGAAGTCGTATATATGCTCATTAGATTTCCTAGGAACTATTACATGCTTCGATTCGATAAGGCTAGGCCACTTTATGCCTTTTTTAGTGAAAGAAAAGGATCAAAATCGAGTAAAATCCTTAAATTAACAAGGAGATTACCCCCATGTTGGCCGTTTTTGAAAATTCTAATATAAACCATGGAAGTCGTAGATATGCTTGTTAGATTTCCTAGGAACTATTACATGCTTCGATTTGATAATGCTAGGCCACTTTATGCCCTTTTTAGTGAAAGAAAAAGGGTCAAAAACGAGTAAAATCCGTAAATTAACAAGGAAATTTACTTTACCACCATTTTGGCCGTTTTTAAAATTTCTAAAATCAACCACGGAAGTCGTAGATATGCTCTTTAGATTTCCTAGGAACTATTACATGCATCGATTCGATAAGGCTAGGCCACTTTATGTTCTTTTTAGTGAAAGAAAAAGGGTCAAAAACGAGTAAAATCCGTAAATTAACAAGGAAATTCACTTTACCACCATTTTGGCCGTTTTTGAAATTTCTAAAATCAACCATGGAAGTCGTAGATATGCTCATTAGATTTCCTAGGAACTATTACATGCTTCGAGTTGATAATGCTAGGCCACTTTATGCCCTTTTTAGTGAAAGAAAAAGGGTCAAAAACGAGTAAAATCCGTAAATTAACAAGGAAATTCACTTTACCACCATTTTGGCCGTTTTTGAAAATTCTAATATAAACCATGGAAGTCGTAGATATGCTTGTTAGATTTCCTAGGAACTATTACATGCTTCGATTTGATAATGCTAGGCCACTTTATGCCCTTTTTAGTGAAAGAAAAAGGATCAAAATCGAGTAAAATCCGTAAATTAACAAGGAAATTACCCCCGTGTTGGCCGTTTTTGAAAATTCTAATATAAACCATGGAAGTCGTAGATATGCTTGTTAGATTTCCTTGGAACTATTACATGCTTCGATTTGATAAGGCTAGGCCACTTTATGCTCTTTTTAGTGAAAGAAAAAGGGTCAAAAACGAGTAAAATCCGTAAATTAACAAGGAAATTCACTTTACCACCATTTTGGCCGTTTTTGAAATTTCTAAAATCAACCATGGAAGTCGTAGATATGCTCATTAAATTTCCTAGGAACTATTACATGCTTCGATTCGATAAGGCTAGGCCACTTTATGCCCTTTTTAGTGAAAGAAAAAGGATCAAAATCGAGTAAAATCCGTAAATTAACAAGGAAATTACCCCCGTGTTGGCCGTTTTTGAAAATTCTAATATAAACCATGGAAGTCGTAGATATGCTTGTTAGATTTCCTAGAAACTATTACATGCTTCGATTTGATAATGCTAGGCCACTTTATGCCCTTTTTAGTGAAAGAAAAAGGGTCAAAAACAAGTAAAATCCGTAAATTAACAAGGAAATTCACTTTACCACCATTTTGGCCGTTTTTGAAATTTCTAAAATCAACCATGGAAGTCGTAGATATGCTCATTAGATTTCCTAGGAACTATTACATGCTTCGAGTTGATAATGCTAGGCCACTTTATGCCCTTTTTAGTGAAAGAAAAAGGGTCAAAAACGAGTAAAATCCGTAAATTAGCAAGGAAATTCACTTTACCACCATTTTGGCCGTTTTTGAAATTTCTAAAATCAACCATGGAAGTCGTAGATATGCTCATTAGATTTCCTAGGAACTATTACATGCTTCGATTCGATAAGGCTAGGCCACTTTATGCCCTTTTTAGTGAAAGAAAAAGGATCAAAATCGAGTAAAATCCGTAAATTAACAAGGAAATTACCCCCGTGTTGGCCGTTTTTGAAAATTCTAATATAAACCATGGAAGTCGTAGATATGCTTGTTAGATTTCCTAGGAACTATTAAATGCTTCGATTTGATAATGCTAGGCCACTTTATGCCCTTTTTAGTGAAAGAAAAAGGGTCAAAAACGAGTAAAATCCGTAAATTAACAAGGAAATTCACTTTACCACCATTTTGGCCGTTTTTGAAATTTCTAAAATCAACCATGGAAGTCGTAGATATGCTCATTAGATTTCCTAGGAACTATTACATGCTTCGATTTGATAATGCTAGGCCACTTTATGCCCTTTTTATTGAAAGAAAAAGGGTCAAAAACGAGTAAAATCCGTAAATTAACAAGGAAATTCACTTTACCACCATTTTGGCCGTTTTTGAAATTTCTAAAATCAACCATGGAAGTCGTAGATATGCTCATTAGATATCCTAGGAACTATTACATGCTTCGATTCGATAAGGCTAGGCCACTTTATGCCCTTTTTAGTGAAAGAAAAAGGATCAAAATCGAGTAAAATCCGTAAATTAACAAGGAAATTCACTTTACCACTATTTTGGCCGTTTTTGAAATTTCTAAAATCAACCATGGAAGTCGTATATATGCTCATTAGATTTCCTAGGAACTATTACATGCTTCGATTCGATAAGGCTAGGCCACTTTATGCCTTTTTTAGTGAAAGAAAAGGATCAAAATCGAGTAAAATCCTTAAATTAACAAGGAGATTACCCCCATGTTGGCCGTTTTTGAAAATTCTAATATAAACCATGGAAGTCGTAGATATGCTTGTTAGATTTCCTAGGAACTATTACATGCTTCGATTTGATAATGCTAGGCCACTTTATGCCCTTTTTAGTGAAAGAAAAAGGGTCAAAAACGAGTAAAATCCGTAAATTAACAAGGAAATTTACTTTACCACCATTTTGGCCGTTTTTAAAATTTCTAAAATCAACCACGGAAGTCGTAGATATGCTCTTTAGATTTCCTAGGAACTATTACATGCATCGATTCGATAAGGCTAGGCCACTTTATGTTCTTTTTAGTGAAAGAAAAAGGGTCAAAAACGAGTAAAATCCGTAAATTAACAAGGAAATTCACTTTACCACCATTTTGGCCGTTTTTGAAATTTCTAAAATCAACCATGGAAGTCGTAGATATGCTCATTAGATTTCCTAGGAACTATTACATGCTTCGAGTTGATAATGCTAGGCCACTTTATGCCCTTTTTAGTGAAAGAAAAAGGGTCAAAAACGAGTAAAATCCGTAAATTAACAAGGAAATTCACTTTACCACCATTTTGGCCGTTTTTGAAAATTCTAATATAAACCATGGAAGTCGTAGATATGCTTGTTAGATTTCCTAGGAACTATTACATGCTTCGATTTGATAATGCTAGGCCACTTTATGCCCTTTTTAGTGAAAGAAAAAGGATCAAAATCGAGTAAAATCCGTAAATTAACAAGGAAATTACCCCCGTGTTGGCCGTTTTTGAAAATTCTAATATAAACCATGGAAGTCGTAGATATGCTTGTTAGATTTCCTTGGAACTATTACATGCTTCGATTTGATAAGGCTAGGCCACTTTATGCTCTTTTTAGTGAAAGAAAAAGGGTCAAAAACGAGTAAAATCCGTAAATTAACAAGGAAATTCACTTTACCACCATTTTGGCCGTTTTTGAAATTTCTAAAATCAACCATGGAAGTCGTAGATATGCTCATTAAATTTCCTAGGAACTATTACATGCTTCGATTCGATAAGGCTAGGCCACTTTATGCCCTTTTTAGTGAAAGAAAAAGGATCAAAATCGAGTAAAATCCGTAAATTAACAAGGAAATTACCCCCGTGTTGGCCGTTTTTGAAAATTCTAATATAAACCATGGAAGTCGTAGATATGCTTGTTAGATTTCCTAGAAACTATTACATGCTTCGATTTGATAATGCTAGGCCACTTTATGCCCTTTTTAGTGAAAGAAAAAGGGTCAAAAACAAGTAAAATCCGTAAATTAACAAGGAAATTCACTTTACCACCATTTTGGCCGTTTTTGAAATTTCTAAAATCAACCATGGAAGTCGTAGATATGCTCATTAGATTTCCTAGGAACTATTACATGCTTCGAGTTGATAATGCTAGGCCACTTTATGCCCTTTTTAGTGAAAGAAAAAGGGTAAAAAACGAGTAAAATCCGTAAATTAACAAGGAAATTCACTTTACCACCATTTTGGCCGTTTTTGAAAATTCTAATATAAACCATGGAAGTCGTAGATATGCTTGTTAGATTTCCTAGGAACTATTACATGCTTCGATTTGATAATGCTAGGCCACTTTATGCCCTTTTTAGTGAAAGAAAAAAGGTCAAAAACGAGTAAAATCCGTAAATTAACAAGGAAATTCACTTTACTACCATTTTGGCCGTTTTTGAAATTTCTAAAATCAACCATGGAAGTCGTAGATATGCTCATTAGATTTCCTAGGAACTATTACATGCTTCGATTGGATAAGGCTAGACCACTTTATGCCCTTTTTAGTGAAAGAAAAATGATCAAAATCGAGTAAAATCCGTAAATTAACAAGGAAATTACCCCCATGTTGGCCGTTTTTGAAAATTCTAATATAAACCATGGAAGTCGTAGATATGCTTGTTAGATTTCCTTGGAACTATTACATGCTTCGATTTGATAAGGCTAGGCCACTTTATGCTCTTTTTAGTGAAAGAAAAAGGGTCAAAAACGAGTAAAATCCGTAAATTAGCAAGGAAATTCACTTTACCACCATTTTGGCCGTTTTTGAAATTTCTAAAATCAACCATGGAAGTCGTAGATATGCTCATTAGATTTCCTAGGAACTATTACATGCTTCGATTCGATAAGGCTAGGCCACTTTATGCCCTTTTTAGTGAAAGAAAAAGGATCAAAATCGAGTAAAATCCGTAAATTAACAAGGAAATTACCCCCGTGTTGGCCGTTTTTGAAAATTCTAATATAAACCATGGAAGTCGTAGATATGCTTGTTAGATTTCCTAGGAACTATTAAATGCTTCGATTTGATAATGCTAGGCCACTTTATGCCCTTTTTAGTGAAAGAAAAAGGGTCAAAAACGAGTAAAATCCGTAAATTAACAAGGAAATTCACTTTACCACCATTTTGGCCGTTTTTGAAATTTCTAAAATCAACCATGGAAGTCGTAGATATGCTCATTAGATTTCCTAGGAACTATTACATGCTTCGATTTGATAATGCTAGGCCACTTTATGCCCTTTTTATTGAAAGAAAAAGGGTCAAAAACGAGTAAAATCCGTAAATTAACAAGGAAATTCACTTTACCACCATTTTGGCCGTTTTTGAAATTTCTAAAATCAACCATGGAAGTCGTAGATATGCTCATTAGATATCCTAGGAACTATTACATGCTTCGATTCGATAAGGCTAGGCCACTTTATGCCCTTTTTAGTGAAAGAAAAAGGATCAAAATCGAGTAAAATCCGTAAATTAACAAGGAAATTCACTTTACCACTATTTTGGCCGTTTTTGAAATTTCTAAAATCAACCATGGAAGTCGTATATATGCTCATTAGATTTCCTAGGAACTATTACATGCTTCGATTCGATAAGGCTAGGCCACTTTATGCCTTTTTTAGTGAAAGAAAAGGATCAAAATCGAGTAAAATCCTTAAATTAACAAGGAGATTACCCCCATGTTGGCCGTTTTTGAAAATTCTAATATAAACCATGGAAGTCGTAGATATGCTTGTTAGATTTCCTAGGAACTATTACATGCTTCGATTTGATAATGCTAGGCCACTTTATGCCCTTTTTAGTGAAAGAAAAAGGGTCAAAAACGAGTAAAATCCGTAAATTAACAAGGAAATTTACTTTACCACCATTTTGGCCGTTTTTAAAATTTCTAAAATCAACCACGGAAGTCGTAGATATGCTCTTTAGATTTCCTAGGAACTATTACATGCATCGATTCGATAAGGCTAGGCCACTTTATGTTCTTTTTAGTGAAAGAAAAAGGGTCAAAAACGAGTAAAATCCGTAAATTAACAAGGAAATTCACTTTACCACCATTTTGGCCGTTTTTGAAATTTCTAAAATCAACCATGGAAGTCGTAGATATGCTCATTAGATTTCCTAGGAACTATTACATGCTTCGATTCGATAAGGCTAGGCCACTTTATGCCTTTTTTAGTGAAAGAAAAGGGTCAAAAACGAGTAAAATCCGTAAATTAACAAGGAAATTACCCCCATGTTGGCCGTTTTTGAAAATTCTAATATAAACCATGGAAGTCGTAGATATGCTTGTTAGATTTCCTAGGAACTATTACATGCTTCGATTTGATAATGCTAGGCCACTTTATGCCCTTTTTAGTGAAAGAAAAAAGGTCAAAAACGAGTAAAATCCGTAAATTAACAAGGAAATTCACTTTACCACCATTTTGGCCGTTTTTGAAATTTCTAAAATCAACCATGGAAGTCGTAGATATGCTCATTAGATTTCCTAGGAACTATTAAATGCTTCGATTCGATAAGGCTAGGCCACTTTATGCCCTTTTTAGTGAAAGAAAAATGATCAAAATCGAGTAAAATCCGTTAATTAACAAGGAAATTACCCCCATGTTGGCCGTTTTTGAAAATTCTAATATAAACCATGGAAGTCGTAGATATGCTTGTTAGATTTCCTTGGAACTATTACATGCTTCGATTTGATAAGGCTAGGCCACTTTATGCTCTTTTTAGTGAAAGAAAAAGGGTCAAAAACGAGTAAAATCCGTAAATTAACAAGGAAATTCACTTTACCACCATTTTGGCCGTTTTTGAAATTTCTAAAATCAACCATGGAAGTCGTAGATATGCTCATTAGATTTCCTAGGAACTATTACATGCTTCGATTGGATAAGGCTAGACCACTTTATGCCCTTTTTAGTGAAAGAAAAATGATCAAAATCGAGTAAAATCCGTAAATTAACAAGGAAATTACCCCCATGTTGGCCGTTTTTGAAAATTCTAATATAAACCATGGAAGTCGTAGATATGCTTGTTAGATTTCCTTGGGACTATTACATGCTTCGATTTGATAAGGCTAGGCCACTTTATGCTCTTTTTAGTGAAAGAAAAAGGGTCAAAAACGAGTAAAATCCGTAAATTAGCAAGGAAATTCACTTTACCACCATTTTGGCCGTTTTTGAAATTTCTAAAATCAACCATGGAAGTCGTAGATATGCTCATTAGATTTCCTAGGAACTATTACATGCTTCGATTTGATAATGCTAGGCCACTTTATGCCCTTTTTAGTGAAAGAAAAAGGGTCAAAAACGAGTAAAATCCGTAAATTAACAAGGAAATTCACTTTACCACCATTTTGGCCGTTTTTGAAATTTCTAAAATCAACCATTGAAGTCGTAGATATGCTCATTAGATTTCCTAGGAACTATTACATGCTTCGATTCGATAAGGCTAGGCCACTTTATGCCCTTTTTAGTGAAAGAAAAAGGATCAAAATCGAGTAAAATCCGTAAATTAACAAGGAAATTACCCCCGTGTTGGCCGTTTTTGAAAATTCTAATATAAACCATGGAAGTCGTAGATATGCTTGTTAGATTTCCTAGGAACTATTACATGCTTCGATTTGATAATGCTAGGCCACTTTATGCCCTTTTTAGTGAAAGAAAAAGTGTCAAAAACGAGTAAAATCCGTAAATTAACAAGGAAATTCACTTTACCACCATTTTGGCCGTTTTTGAAATTTCTAAAATCAACCATGGAAGTCGTAGATATGCTCATTAGATTTCCTAGGAACTATTACATGCTTCGATTTGATAATGCTAGGCCACTTTATGCCCTTTTTAGTGAAAGAAAAAGGGTCAAAAACGAGTAAAATCCGTAAATTAACAAGGAAATTCACTTTACCACCATTTTGGCCGTTTTTGAAATTTCTAAAATCAACCATGGAAGTCGTAGATATGCTCATTAGATTTCCTAGGAACTATTACATGCTTCGATTCGATAAGGCTAGGCCACTTTATGCCCTTTTTAGTGAAAGAAAAAGGATCAAAATCGAGTAAAATCCGTAAATTAACAGGGAAATTCACTTTACCACTATTTTGGCCGTTTTTGAAATTTCTAAAATCAACCATGGAAGTCGTATATATGCTCATTAGATTTCCTAGGAACTATTACATGCTTCGATTCGATAAGGCTAGGCCACTTTATGCCTTTTTTAGTGAAAGAAAAGGATCAAAAACGAGTAAAATCCGTAAATTAACAAGGAGATTACCCCCATGTTGGCCGTTTTTGAAAATTCTAATATAAACCATGGAAGTCGTAGATATGCTTGTTAGATTTCCTAGGAACTATTACATGCTTCGATTTGATAATGCTAGGCCACTTTATGCCCTTTTTAGTGAAAGAAAAAGGGTCAAAAACGAGTAAAATCCGTAAATTAACAAGGAAATTCACTTTACCACCATTTTGGCCGTTTTTAAAATTTCTAAAATCAACCACGGAAGTCGTAGATATGCTCTTTAGATTTCCTAGGAACTATTACATGCATCGATTCGATAAGGCTAGGCCACTTTATGTTCTTTTTAGTGAAAGAAAAAGGGTCAAAAACGAGTAAAATCCGTAAATTAACAAGGAAATTCACTTTACCACCATTTTGGCCGTTTTTGAAATTTCTAAAATCAACCATGGAAGTCGTTGATATGCTCATTAGATTTCCTAGGAACTATTACATGCTTCGATTCGATAAGGCTAGGCCACTTTATGCCTTTTTTAGTGAAAGAAAAGGGTCAAAAACGGGTAAAATCCGTAAATTAACAAGGAAATTACCCCCATGTTGGCCGTTTTTGAAAATTCTAATATAAACCATGGAAGTCGTAGATATGCTTGTTAGATTTCCTAGGAACTATTACATGCTTCGATTTGATAATGCTAGGCCACTTTATGCCCTTTTTAGTGAAAGAAAAAGGGTCAAAAACGAGTAAAATCCGTAAATTAACAAGGAAATTCACTTTACCACCATTTTGGCCGTTTTTGAAATTTCTAAAATCAACCATGGAAGTCGTAGATATGCTCATTAGATTTCCTAGGAACTATTACATGCTTCGATTCGATAAGGCTAGGCCACTTTATGCCCTTTTTAGTGAAAGAAAAAGGATCAAAATCGAGTAAAATCCGTAAATTAACAAGGAAATTCACTTTACCACTATTTTGGCCGTTTTTGAAATTTCTAAAATCAACCATGGAAGTCGTATATATGCTCATTAGATTTCCTAGGAACTATTACATGCTTCGATTCGATAAGGCTAGGCCACTTTATGCCCTTTTTAGTGAAAGAAAAATGATCAAAATCGAGTAAAATCCGTAAATTAACAAGGAAATTACCCCCATGTTGGCCGTTTTTGAAAATTCTAATATAAACCATGGAAGTCATAGATATGCTTGTTAGATTTCCTTGGAACTATTACATGCTTCGATTTGATAAGGCTAGGCCACTTTATGCTCTTTTTAGTGAAAGAAAAAGGGTCAAAAACGAGTAAAATCCGTAAATTAACAAGGAAATTCACTTTACCACCATTTTGGCCGTTTTTGAAATTTCTAAAATCAACCATGGAAGTCGTAGATATGCTCATTAAATTTCCTAGGAACTATTACATGCTTCGATTCGATAAGGCTAGGCCACTTTATGCCCTTTTTAGTGAAAGAAAAAGGATCAAAATCGAGTAAAATCCGTAAATTAACCAGGAAATTACCCCCGTGTTGGCCGTTTTTGAAAATTCTAATATAAACCATGGAAGTCGTAGATATGCTTGTTAGATTTCCTAGAAACTATTACATGCTTCGATTTGATAATGCTAGGCCACTTTATGCCCTTTTTAGTGAAAGAAAAAGGGTCAAAAACAAGTAAAATCCGTAAATTAACAAGGAAATTCACTTTACCACCATTTTGGCCGTTTTTGAAATTTCTAAAATCAACCATGGAAGTCGTAGATATGCTCATTAGATTTCCTAGGAACTATTACATGCTTCGAGTTGATAATGCTAGGCCACTTTATGCCCTTTTTAGTGAAAGAAAAAGGGTCAAAAACGAGTAAAATCCGTAAATTAACAAGGAAATTCACTTTACCACCATTTTGGCCGTTTTTGAAAATTCTAATATAAACCATGGAAGTCGTAGATATGCTTGTTAGATTTCCTAGGAACTATTACATGCTTCGATTTGATAATGCTAGGCCACTTTATGCCCTTTTTAGTGAAAGAAAAAAGGTCAAAAACGAGTAAAATCCGTAAATTAACAAGGAAATTCACTTTACTACCATTTTGGCCGTTTTTGAAATTTCTAAAATCAACCATGGAAGTCGTAGATATGCTCATTAGATTTCCTAGGAACTATTACATGCTTCGATTGGATAAGGCTAGACCACTTTATGCCCTTTTTAGTGAAAGAAAAATGATCAAAATCGAGTAAAATCCGTAAATTAACAAGGAAATTACCCCCATGTTGTCCGTTTTTGAAAATTCTAATATAAACCATGGAAGTCGTAGATATGCTTGTTAGATTTCCTTGGAACTATTACATGCTTCGATTTGATAAGGCTAGGCCACTTTATGCTCTTTTTAGTGAAAGAAAAAGGGTCAAAAACGAGTAAAATCCGTAAATTAGCAAGGAAATTCACTTTACCACCATTTTGGCCGTTTTTGAAATTTCTAAAATCAACCATGGAAGTCGTAGATATGCTCATTAGATTTCCTAGGAACTATTACATGCTTCGATTCGATAAGGCTAGGCCACTTTATGCCCTTTTTAGTGAAAGAAAAAGGATCAAAATCGAGTAAAATCCGTAAATTAACAAGGAAATTACCCCCGTGTTGGCCGTTTTTGAAAATTCTAATATAAACCATGGAAGTCGTAGATATGCTTGTTAGATTTCCTAGGAACTATTACATGCTTCGATTTGATAATGCTAGGCCACTTTATGCCCTTTTTAGTGAAAGAAAAAGGGTCAAAAACGAGTAAAATCCGTAAATTAACAAGGAAATTCACTTTACCACCATTTTGGCCGTTTTTGAAATTTCTAAAATCAACCATGGAAGTCGTAGATATGCTCATTAGATTTCCTAGGAACTATTACATGCTTCGATTTGATAATGCTAGGCCACTTTATGCCCTTTTTATTGAAAGAAAAAGGGTCAAAAACGAGTAAAATCCGTAAATTAACAAGGAAATTCACTTTACCACCATTTTGGCCGTTTTTGAAATTTCTAAAATCAACCATGGAAGTCGTAGATATGCTCATTAGATATCCTAGGAACTATTACATGCTTCGATTCGATAAGGCTAGGCCACTTTATGCCCTTTTTAGTGAAAGAAAAAGGATCAAAATCGAGTAAAATCCGTAAATTAACAAGGAAATTCACTTTACCACTATTTTGGCCGTTTTTGAAATTTCTAAAATCAACCATGGAAGTCGTATATATGCTCATTAGATTTCCTAGGAACTATTACATGCTTCGATTCGATAAGGCTAGGCCACTTTATGCCTTTTTTAGTGAAAGAAAAGGATCAAAAACGAGTAAAATCCTTAAATTAACAAGGAGATTACCCCCATGTTGGCCGTTTTTGAAAATTCTAATATAAACCATGGAAGTCGTAGATATGCTTGTTAGATTTCCTAGGAACTATTACATGCTTCGATTTGATAATGCTAGGCCACTTTATGCCCTTTTTAGTGAAAGAAAAAGGGTCAAAAACGAGTAAAATCCGTAAATTAACAAGGAAATTTACTTTACCACCATTTTGGCCGTTTTTAAAATTTCTAAAATCAACCACGGAAGTCGTAGATATGCTCTTTAGATTTCCTAGGAACTATTACATGCATCGATTCGATAAGGCTAGGCCACTTTATGTTCTTTTTAGTGAAAGAAAAAGGGTCAAAAACGAGTAAAATCCGTAAATTAACAAGGAAATTCACTTTACCACCATTTTGGCCGTTTTTGAAATTTCTAAAATCAACCATGGAAGTCGTAGATATGCTCATTAGATTTCCTAGGAACTATTACATGCTTCGATTCGATAAGGCTAGGCCACTTTATGCCTTTTTTAGTGAAAGAAAAGGGTCAAAAACGAGTAAAATCCGTAAATTAATAAGGAAATTACCCCCATGTTGGCCGTTTTTGAAAATTCTAATATAAACCATGGAAGTCGTAGATATGCTTGTTAGATTTCCTAGGAACTATTACATGCTTCGATTTGATAATGCTAGGCCACTTTATGCCCTTTTTAGTGAAAGAAAAAAGGTCAAAAACGAGTAAAATCCGTAAATTAACAAGGAAATTCACTTTACCACCATTTTGGCCGTTTTTGAAATTTCTAAAATCAACCATGGAAGTCGTAGATATGCTCATTAGATTTCCTAGGAACTATTACATGCTTCGATTCGATAAGGCTAGGCCACTTTATGCCCTTTTTAGTGAAAGAAAAATGATCAAAATCGAGTAAAATCCGTTAATTAACAAGGAAATTACCCCCATGTTGGCCGTTTTTGAAAATTCTAATATAAACCATGGAAGTCGTAGATATGCTTGTTAGATTTCCTAGGAACTATTACATGCTTCGATTTGATAATGCTAGGCCACTTTATGCCCTTTTTAGTGAAAGAAAAAGGATCAAAATCGAGTAAAATCCGTAAATTAACAAGGAAATTCACTTTACCACTATTTTGGCCGTTTTTGAAATTTCTAAAATCAACCATTGAAGTCGTATATATGCTCATTAGATTTCCTAGGAACTATTACATGCTTCGATTCGATAAGGCTAGGCCACTTTATGCCTTTTTTAGTGAAAGAAAAGGGTCAAAAACGAGTAAAATCCGTAAATTAACAAGGAGATTACCCCCATGTTGGCCGTTTTTGAAAATTCTAATATAAACCATGGAAGTCGTAGATATGCTTGTTAGATTTCCTAGGAACTATTACATGCTTCGATTTGATAATGCTAGGCCACTTGATGCCCTTTTTAGTGAAAGAAAAAGGGTCAAAAACGAGTAAAATCCGTAAATTAACAAGGAAATTCACTTTACCACCATTTTGGCCGTTTTTAAAATTTCTAAAATCAACCACGGAAGTCGTAGATATGCTCTTTAGATTTCCTAGGAACTATTACATGCATCGATTCGATAAGGCTAGGCCACTTTATGTTCTTTTTAGTGAAAGAAAAAGGGTCAAAAACGAGTAAAATCCGTAAATTAACAAGGAAATTCACTTTACCACCATTTTGGCCGTTTTTGAAATTTCTAAAATCAACCATGGAAGTCGTAGATATGCTCATTAGATTTCCTAGGAACTATTACATGCTTCGATTCGATAAGGCTAGGCCACTTTATGCCTTTTTTAGTGAAAGAAAAGGGTCAAAAACGAGTAAAATCCGTAAATTAACAAGGAAATTACCCCCATGTTGGCCGTTTTTGAAAATTCTAATATAAACCATGGAAGTCGTAGATATGCTTGTTAGATTTCCTAGGAACTATTACATGCTTCGATTTGATAATGCTAGGCTACTTTATGCCCTTTTTAGTGAAAGAAAAAAGGTCAAAAACGAGTAAAATCCGTAAATTAACAAGGAAATTCACTTTACCACCATTTTGGCCGTTTTTGAAATTTCTAAAATCAACCATGGAAGTCGTAGATATGCTCATTAGATTTCCTAGGAACTATTACATGCTTCGATTCGATAAGGCTAGGCCACTTTATGCCCTTTTTAGTGAAAGAAAAATGATCAAAATCGAGTAAAATCCGTAAATTAACAAGGAAATTACCCCCATGTTGGCCGTTTTTGAAAATTCTAATATAAACCATGGAAGTCGTAGATATGCTTGTTAGATTTCCTTGGAACTATTACATGCTTCGATTTGATAAGGCTAGGCCACTTTATGCTCTTTTTAGTGAAAGAAAAAGGGTCAAAAACGAGTAAAATCCGTAAATTAACAAGGAAATTCACTTTACCACCATTTTGGCCGTTTTTGAAATTTCTAAAATCAACCATGGAAGTCGTAGATATGCTCATTAGATTTCCTAGGAACTATTACATGCTTCGATTCGATAAGGCTAGGCCACTTTATGCCCTTTTTAGTGAAAGAAAAAGGATCAAAATCGAGTAAAATCCGTAAATTAACAAGGAAATTACCCCCGTGTTGGCCGTTTTTGAAATTCTAATATAAACCATGGAAGTCGTAGATATGCTTGTTAGATTTCCTAGGAACTATTACATGCTTCGATTTGATAATGCTAGGCCACTTTATGCCCTTTTTAGTGAAAGAAAAAGGGTCAAAAACAAGTAAAATCCGTAAATTAACAAGGAAATTCACTTTACCACTATTTTGGCCGTTTTTGAAATTTCTAAAATCAACCATGGAAGTCGTAGATATGCTCATTAGATTTCCTAGGAACTATTACATGCTTCGATTCGATAAGGCTAGGCCACTTTATGCCCTTTTTAGTGAAAGAAAAATGATCAAAATCGAGTAAAATCCGTAAATTAGCAAGGAAATTACCCCCATGTTGGCCGTTTTTGAAAATTCTAATATAAACCATGGAAGTCGTAGATATGCTTGTTAGATTTCCTTGGAACTATTACATGCTTCGATTTGATAAGGCTAGGCCACTTTATGCTCTTTTTAGTGAAAGAAAAAGGGTCAAAAACGAGTAAAATCCGTAAATTAACAAGGAAATTCACTTTACCACCATTTTGGCCGTTTTTGAAATTTCTAAAATCAACCATGGAAGTCGTAGATATGCTCATTAGATTTCCTAGGAACTATTACATGCTTCGATTCGATAAGGCTAGGCCACTTTATGCCCTTTTTAGTGAAAGAAAAAGGATCAAAATCGAGTAAAATCCGTAAATTAACAAGGAAATTACCCCCGTGTTGGCCGTTTTTGAAATTCTAATATAAACTATGGAAGTCGTAGATATGCTTGTTAGATTTCCTAGGAACTATTACATGCTTCGATTTGATAATGCTAGGCCACTTTATGCCCTTTTTAGTGAAAGAAAAAGGGTCAAAAACAAGTAAAATCCGTAAATTAACAAGGAAATTCACTTTACCACCATTTTGGCCGTTTTTGAAATTTCTAAAATCAACCATGGAAGTCGTAGATATGCTCATTAGATTTCCTAGGAACTATTACATGCTTCGATTTGATAATGCTAGGCCACTTTATGCCCTTTTTAGTGAAAGAAAAAGGGTCAAAAACGAGTAAAATCCGTAAATTAACAAGGAAATTCACTTTACCACCATTTTGGCCGTTTTTGAAAATTCTAATATAAACCATGGAAGTCGTAGATATGCTTGTTAGATTTCCTAGGAACTATTACATGCTTCGATTTGATAATGCTAGGCCACTTTATGCCCTTTTTAGTGAAAGAAAAAAGGTCAAAAACGAGTAAAATCCGTAAATTAACAAGGAAATTCACTTTACCACCATTTTGGCCGTTTTTGAAATTTCTAAAATCAACCATGGAATTCGTAGATATGCTCATTAGATTTCCTAGGAACTATTACATGCTTCGATTGGATAAGGCTAGACCACTTTATGCCCTTTTTAGTGAAAGAAAAATGATCAAAATCGAGTAAAATCCGTAAATTAACAAGGAAATTACCCCCATGTTGGCCGTTTTTGAAAATTCTAATATAAACCATGGAAGTCGTAGATATGCTTGTTAGATTTCCTTGGGACTATTACATGCTTCGATTTGATAAGGCTAGGCCACTTTATGCTCTTTTTAGTGAAAGAAAAAGGGTCAAAAACGAGTAAAATCCGTAAATTAGCAAGGAAATTCACTTTACCACCATTTTGGCCGTTTTTGAAATTTCTAAAATCAACCATGGAAGTCGTAGATATGCTCATTAGATTTCCTAGGAACTATTACATGCTTCGATTCGATAAGGCTAGGCCACCTTATGCCCTTTTTAGTGAAAGAAAAAGGATCAAAATCGAGTAAAATCCGTGAATTAACAAGGAAATTACCCCCGTGTTGGCCGTTTTTGAAAATTCTAATATAAACCATGGAAGTTGTAGATATGCTTGTTAGATTTCCTAGGAACTATTACATGCTTCGATTTGATAATGGTAGGCCACTTTATGCCCTTTTTAGTGAAAGAAAAAGGGTCAAAAACAAGTAAAATCCGTAAATTAACAAGGAAATTCACTTTACCACCATTTTGGCCGTTTTTGAAATTTCTAAAATCAACCATGGAAGTCGTAGATATGCTCATTAGATTTCCTAGGAACTATTACATGCTTCGATTCGATAAGGCTAGGCCACTTTATGCCTTTTTTAGTGAAAGAAAAGGGTCAAAAACGGGTAAAATCCGTAAATTAACAAGGAAATTACCCCCATGTTGGCCGTTTTTGAAAATTCTAATATATACCATGGAAGTCGTAGATATGCTTGTTAGATTTCCTAGGAACTATTACATGCTTCGATTTGATAATGCTAGGCCACTTTATGCCCTTTTTAGTGAAAGAAAAAGGGTCAAAAACGAGTAAAATCCGTAAATTAACAAGGAAATTCACTTTACCACCATTTTGGCCGTTTTTGAAATTTCTAAAATCAACCATGGAAGTCGTAGATATGCTCATTAGATTTCCTAGGAACTATTACATGCTTCGATTCGATAAGGCTATGCCACTTTATGCCTTTTTTAGTGAAAGAAAAGGGTCAAAAACGCGTAAAATCCGTAAATTAACAAGGAAATTACCCCCATGTTGGCCGTTTTTGAAAATTCTAATATAAACCATGGAAGTCATAGATATGCTTGTTAGATTTCCTAGGAACTATTACATGCTTCGATTTGATAATGCGAGGCCACTTTATGCCCTTTTTAGTGAAAGAAAAAGGGTCAAAAACGAGTAAAATCCGTAAATTAACAAGGAAATTCACTTTACCACCATTTTGGCCGTTTTTAAAATTTCTAAAATCAACCACGGAAGTCGTAGATATGCTCATTAGATTTCCTAGGAACTATTACATGCATCGATTCGATAAGGCTAGGCCACTTTATGCTCTTTTTAGTGAAAGAAAAAGGGTCAAAAACGAGTAAAATCCGTAAATTAACAAGGAAATTCACTTTACCACCATTTTGGCCGTTTTTGAAATTTCTAAAATCAACCATGGAAGTCGTAGATATGCTCATTAGATTTCCTAGGAACTATTACATGCTTCGATTCGATAAGGCTAGGCCACTTTATGCCCTTTTTAGTGAAAGAAAAAGGATCAAAATCGAGTAAAATCCGTAAATTAACATGGAAATTACCCCCATGTTGGCCGATTTTTAAAATTCTAATATAAACCATGGAAGTCATAGATATGCTCGTTAGATTTCCTAGGAACTATTACATGCTTCGATTCGTTAAGTTTAGGCCACTTTATGCCTTTTTTAGTGAAAGAAAAAGGGTCAAAAACGAGTAAAATCCGTAAATTAACAAGGAAATTACCCCCATGTTGGCCGTTTTTGAAAATTCTAATATAAACCATGGAAGTCGTAGATATGCTTGTTAGATATCCTAGGAACTATTACATGCTTCGATTTGATAATGCTAGGCCACTTTATGCTCTTTTTAGCGAAAGAAAAAGGGTCAAAAACGAGTAAAATCCGTAAATTAACAAGGAAATTCACTTTACCACCATTTTGGCCGTTTTTGAAATTTCTAAAATCAACCATGGAAGTCGTAGATATGCTCATTAGATTTCCTAGGAACTATTACATGCTTCGATTCGATAAGGCTAGGCCACTTTATGCCCTTTTTAGTGAAAGAAAAATGATCAAAATCGAGTAAAATCCGTAAATTAACAAGGAAATTACCCCCATGTTGGCCGATTTTGAAAATTCTAATATAAACCATGGAAGTCTTAGATATGCTCGTTAGATTTCCTAGGAACTATTACATGCTTCGATTCGTTAAGTTTAGGCCACTTTATGCCTTTTTTAGTGAAAGAAAAAGGGTCAAAAACGAGTAAAATCCCTAAATTAACAAAGAAATTACCCCCATGTTGGCCGTTTTTGAAAATTCTAATATAAAAAATGGAAGTCGTAGATATGCTTGTTAGATTTCCTAGGAACTATTACATGCTTCGATTTGATAATGCTAGGCCACTTTATGCCCTTTTTAGTGAAAGAAAAAGGGTCAAAAACGAGTAAAATTCGTAAATTAACAAGGAAATTCACTTTACCACCATTTTGGTCGTTTTTGAAATTTCTAAAATCAACCATGGAAGTCGTAGATATGCTCATTAGATTTGCTAGGAACTATTACATGCTTCGATTCGATAAGGCTAGGCCACTTTATGCCTTTTTTAGTGAAAGAAAAGGGTCAAAAACGAGTAAAATCCGTAAATTAACAAGGAAATTACCCCCATGTTGGCCGTTTTTGAAAATTCTAATATAAACCATGGAAGTCGTAGATATGCTTGTTAGATTTCCTTGGAACTATTACATGCTTCGATTTGATAAGGCTAGGCCACTTTATGCTCTTTTCAGTGAAAGAAAAAGGGTCAAAAACGAGTAAAATCCGTAAATTAACAAGGAAATTCACTTTACCACCATTTTGGCCGTTTTTGAAATTTCTAAAATCAACCATGGAAGTCGTAGATATGCTCATTAGATTTCCTAGGAACTATTACATGCTTCGATTCGATAAGGCTAGGCCACTTTATGCCTTTTTTAGTGAAAGAAAAGGGTCAAAAACGAGTAAAATCCGTAAATTAACAAGGAAATTACCCCCATGTTGGCCGTTTTTGAAAATTCTAATATAAACCATGGAAGTCGTAGATATGCTTGTTAGATTTCCTTGGAACTATTACATGCTTCGATTTGATAATGCTAGGCCACTTTATGCTCTTTTTAGCGAAAGAAAAAGGGTCAAAAACGAGTAAAATCCGTAAATTAACAAGGAAATTCACTTTACCACCATTTTGGCCGTTTTTGAAATTTCTAAAATCAACCATGGAAGTCGTAGATATGCTCATTAGATTTCCTAGGAACTATTACATGCTTCGATTCGATAAGGCTAGGCCACTTTATGCCCTTTTTAGTGAAAGAAAAATGATCAAAATCGAGTAAAATCCGTAAATTAACAAGGAAATTACCCCCATGTTGGCCGATTTTGAAAATTCTAATATAAACCATGGAAGTCTTAGATATGCTCGTTAGATTTCCTAGGAACTATTACATGCTTCGATTCGTTAAGTTTAGGCCACTTTATGCCTTTTTTAGTGAAAGAAAAAGGGTCAAAAACGAGTAAAATCCCTAAATTAACAAAGAAATTACCCCCATGTTGGCCGTTTTTGAAAATTCTAATATAAAAAATGGAAGTCGTAGATATGCTTGTTAGATTTCCTAGGAACTATTACATGCTTCGATTTGATAATGCTAGGCCACTTTATGCCCTTTTTAGTGAAAGAAAAAGGGTCAAAAACGAGTAAAATTCGTAAATTAACAAGGAAATTCACTTTACCACCATTTTGGCCGTTTTTGAAATTTCTAAAATCAACCATGGAAGTCGTAGATATGCTCATTAGATTTGCTAGGAACTATTACATGCTTCGATTCGATAAGGCTAGGCCACTTTATGCCTTTTTTAGTGAAAGAAAAGGGTCAAAAACGAGTAAAATCCGTAAATTAACAAGGAAATTACCCCCATGTTGGCCGTTTTTGAAAATTCTAATATAAACCATGGAAGTCGTAGATATGCTTGTTAGATTTCCTTGGAACTATTACATGCTTCGATTTGATAAGGCTAGGCCACTTTATGCTCTTTTCAGTGAAAGAAAAAGGGTCAAAAACGAGTAAAATCCGTAAATTAACAAGGAAATTCACTTTACCACCATTTTGGCCGTTTTTGAAATTTCTAAAATCAACCATGGAAGTCGTAGATATGCTCATTAGATTTCCTAGGAACTATTACATGCTTCGATTCGATAAGGCTAGGCCACTTTATGCCTTTTTTAGTGAAAGAAAAGGGTCAAAAACGAGTAAAATCCGTAAATTAACAAGGAAATTACCCCCATGTTGGCCGTTTTTGAAAATTCTAATATAAACCATGGAAGTCGTAGATATGCTTGTTAGATTTCCTTGGAACTATTACATGCTTCGATTTGATAAGGCTAGGCCACTTTATGCTCTTTTTAGTGAAAGAAAGAGGGTCAAAAACGAGTAAAATCCGTAAATTAACAAGGAAATTCACTTTACCACCATTTTGGCCGTTTTTGAAATTTCTAAAATCAACAATTTAAGTCGTAGATATGCTCATTAGATTTCCTAGGAACTATTACATGCTTCGATTCGATAAGGCAAGGGCACTTTATGCCCTTTTTAGTGAAAGAAAAAGGATCAAAATCGAGTAAAATCCGTAAATTAACAAGGAAATTACCCCTATGTTGGCCGTTTTTGAAAATTCTAATATAAACCATGGAAGTCGTAGATATGCTTGTTAGATTTCCTTGGAACTATTACATGCTTCGATTTGATAAGGCTAGGCCACTTTATGCTCTTTTCAGTGAAAGAAAAAGGGTCAAAAACGAGTAAAATCCGTAAATTAACAAGGAAATTCACTTTACCACCATTTTGGCCGTTTTTGAAATTTCTAAAATCAACCATGGAAGTCGTAGATATGCTGATTAGATTTCCTAGGAACTATTACATGCTTCGATTCGATAAGGCTAGGCCACTTTATGCCCTTTTTAGTGAAAGAAAAAGGATCAAAATCGAGTAAAATCCGTAAATTAACAAGGAAATTACCCCCGTGTTGGCCGTTTTTGAAAATTCTAATATAAACCATGGAAGTCGTAGATATGCTTGTTAGATTTCCTAGGAACTATTACATGCTTCGATTTGATAATGCTAGGCCACTTTATGCCCTTTTTAGTCAAAGAAAAAGGGTCAAAAACAAGTAAAATCCGTAAATTAACAAGGAAATTCACTTTACCACCATTTTGGCCGTTTTTGAAATTTCTAAAATCAACCATGGAAGTCGTAGATATGCTCATTAGATTTCCTAGGAACTATTACATGCTTCGATTCGATAAGGCTAGGCCACTTTATGCCTTTTTTAGTGAAAGAAAAGGGTCAAAAACGGGTAAAATCCGTAAATTAACAAGGAAATTACCCCCATGTTGGCCGTTTTTGAAAATTCTAATATAAACCATGGAAGTCGTAGATATGCTTGTTAGATTTTCTAGGAACTATTACATGCTTCGATTTGATAATGCTAGGCCACTTTATGCCCTTTTTAGTGAAAGAAAAAGGGCCAAAAACAAGTAAAATCCGTAAATTAACAAGGAAATTCACTTTACCACCATTTTGGCCGTTTTTGAAATTTCTAAAATCAACCATGGAAGTCGTAGATATGCTCATTAGATTTCCTAGGAACTATTACATGCTTCGATTCGATAAGGCTAGGCCACTTTATGCCCTTTTTAGTGAAAGAAAAATGATCAAAATCGAGTAAAATCCGTAAATTAACAAGGAAATTACCCCCATGTTGGCCGATTTTGAAAATTCTAATATAAACCATGGAAGTCTTAGATATGCTCGTTAGATTTCCTAGGAACTATTACATGCTTCGATTCGTTAAGTTTAGGCCACTTTATGCCTTTTTTAGTGAAAGAAAAAGGGTCAAAAACGAGTAAAATCCGTAAATTAACAAAGAAATTACCCCCATGTTGGCCGTTTTTGAAAATTCTAATATAAAAAATGGAAGTCGTAGATATGCTTGTTAGATTTCCTAGGAACTATTACATGCTTCGATTTGATAATGCTAGGCCACTTTATGCCCTTTTTAGTGAAAGAAAAAGGGTCAAAAACGAGTAAAATTCGTAAATTAACAAGGAAATTCACTTTACCACCATTTTGGCCGTTTTTGAAATTTCTAAAATCAACCATGGAAGTCGTAGATATGCTCATTAGATTTGCTAGGAACTATTACATGCTTCGATTCGATAAGGCTAGGCCACTTTATGCCTTTTTTAGTGAAAGAAAAGGGTCAAAAACGAGTAAAATCCGTAAATTAACAAGGAAATTACCCCCATGTTGGCCGTTTTTGAAAATTCTAATATAAACCATGGAAGTCGTAGATATGCTTGTTAGATTTCCTTGGAACTATTACATGCTTCGATTTGATAAGGCTAGGCCACTTTATGCTCTTTTCAGTGAAAGAAAAAGGGTCAAAAACGAGTAAAATCCGTAAATTAACAAGGAAATTCACTTTACCACCATTTTGGCCGTTTTTGAAATTTCTAAAATCAACCATGGAAGTCGTAGATATGCTCATTAGATTTCCTAGGAACTATTACATGCTTCGATTCGATAAGGCTAGGCCACTTTATGCCTTTTTTAGTGAAAGAAAAGGGTCAAAAACGAGTAAAATCCGTAAATTAACAAGGAAATTACCCCCATGTTGGCCGTTTTTGAAAATTCTAATATAAACCATGGAAGTCGTAGATATGCTTGTTAGATTTCCTTGGAACTATTACATGCTTCGATTTGATAAGGCTAGGCCACTTTATGCTCTTTTTAGTGAAAGAAAGAGGGTCAAAAACGAGTAAAATCCGTAAATTAACAAGGAAATTCACTTTACCACCATTTTGGCCGTTTTTGAAATTTCTAAAATCAACAATTTAAGTCGTAGATATGCTCATTAGATTTCCTAGGAACTATTACATGCTTCGATTCGATAAGGCAAGGGCACTTTATGCCCTTTTTAGTGAAAGAAAAAGGATCAAAATCGAGTAAAATCCGTAAATTAACAAGGAAATTACCCCTATGTTGGCCGTTTTTGAAAATTCTAATATAAACCATGGAAGTCGTAGATATGCTTGTTAGATTTCCTTGGAACTATTACATGCTTCGATTTGATAAGGCTAGGCCACTTTATGCTCTTTTCAGTGAAAGAAAAAGGGTCAAAAACGAGTAAAATCCGTAAATTAACAAGGAAATTCACTTTACCACCATTTTGGCCGTTTTTGAAATTTCTAAAATCAACCATGGAAGTCGTAGATATGCTCATTAGATTTCCTAGGAACTATTACATGCTTCGATTCGATAAGGCTAGGCCACTTTATGCCCTTTTTAGTGAAAGAAAAAGGATCAAAATCGAGTAAAATCCGTAAATTAACAAGGAAATTACCCCCGTGTTGGCCGTTTTTGAAAATTCTAATATAAACCATGGAAGTCGTAGATATGCTTGTTAGATTTCCTAGGAACTATTACATGCTTCGATTTGATAATGCTAGGCCACTTTATGCCCTTTTTAGTCAAAGAAAAAGGGTCAAAAACAAGTAAAATCCGTAAATTAACAAGGAAATTCACTTTACCACCATTTTGGCCGTTTTTGAAATTTCTAAAATCAACCATGGAAGTCGTAGATATGCTCATTAGATTTCCTAGGAACTATTACATGCTTCGATTCGATAAGGCTAGGCCACTTTATGCCTTTTTTAGTGAAAGAAAAGGGTCAAAAACGGGTAAAATCCGTAAATTAACAAGGAAATTACCCCCATGTTGGCCGTTTTTGAAAATTCTAATATAAACCATGGAAGTCGTAGATATGCTTGTTAGATTTTCTAGGAACTATTACATGCTTCGATTTGATAATGCTAGGCCACTTTATGCCCTTTTTAGTGAAAGAAAAAGGGCCAAAAACAAGTAAAATCCGTAAATTAACAAGGAAATTCACTTTACCACCATTTTGGCCGTTTTTGAAATTTCTAAAATCAACCATGGAAGTCGTAGATATGCTCATTAGATTTCCTAGGAACTATTACTTGCTTCGATTCGATAAGGCTAGGCCACTTTATGCCCTTTTTAGTGAAAGAAAAATGATCAAAATCGAGTAAAATCCGTAAATTAACAAGGAAATTACCCCCATGTTGGCCGTTTTTGAAAATTCTAATATAAACCATGGAAGTCGTAGATATGCTTGTTAGATTTCCTTGGAACTATTACATGCTTCGATTTGATAAGGCTAGGCCACTTTATGCTCTTTTTAGTGAAAGAAAAAGGGTCAAAAACGAGTAAAATCCGTAAATTAACAAGGAAATTCACTTTACCACCATTTTGGCCGTTTTTGAAATTTCTAAAATCAGCCATGGAAGTCGTAGATATGCTCATTAGATTTCCTAGGAACTATTACATGCTTCGATTCGATAAGGCTAGGCCACTTTATGCCCTTTTTAGTGAAAGAAAAAGGATCAAAATCGAGTAAAATCCGTAAATTAACATGGAAATTACCCCCATGTTGGCCGATTTTTAAAATTCTAATATAAACCATGGAAGTCATAGATATGCTCGTTAGATTTCCTAGGAACTATTACATGCTTCGATTCGTTAAGTTTAGGCCACTTTATGCCTTTTTTAGAGAAAGAAAAAGGGTCAAAAACGAGTAAAATCCGTAAATTAACAAGGAAATTACCCCCATGTTGGCCGTTTTTGAAAATTCTAATATAAACCATGGAAGTCGTAGATATGCTTGTTAGATATCCTAGGAACTATTACATGCTTCGATTTGATAATGCTAGGCCACTTTATGCTCTTTTTAGCGAAAGAAAAAGGGTCAAAAACGAGTAAAATCCGTAAATTAACAAGGAAATTCACTTTACCACCATTTTGGCCGTTTTTGAAATTTCTAAAATCAACCATGGAAGTCGTAGATATGCTCATTAGATTTCCTAGGAACTATTACATGCTTCGATTCGATAAGGCTAGGCCACTTTATGCCCTTTTTAGTGAAAGAAAAATGATCAAAATCGAGTAAAATCCGTAAATTAACAAGGAAATTACCCCCATGTTGGCCGATTTTGAAAATTCTAATATAAACCATGGAAGTCTTAGATATGCTCGTTAGATTTCCTAGGAACTATTACATGCTTCGATTCGTTAAGTTTAGGCCACTTTATGCCTTTTTTAGTGAAAGAAAAAGGGTCAAAAACGAGTAAAATCCGTAAATTAACAAAGAAATTACCCCCATGTTGGCCGTTTTTGAAAATTCTAATATAAAAAATGGAAGTCGTAGATATGCTTGTTAGATTTCCTAGGAACTATTACATGCTTCGATTTGATAATGCTAGGCCACTTTATGCCCTTTTTAGTGAAAGAAAAAGGGTCAAAAACGAGTAAAATTCGTAAATTAACAAGGAAATTCACTTTACCACCATTTTGGCCGTTTTTGAAATTTCTAAAATCAACCATGGAAGTCGTAGATATGCTCATTAGATTTGCTAGGAACTATTACATGCTTCGATTCGATAAGGCTAGGCCACTTTATGCCTTTTTTAGTGAAAGAAAAGGGTCAAAAACGAGTAAAATCCGTAAATTAACAAGGAAATTACCCCCATGTTGGCCGTTTTTGAAAATTCTAATATAAACCATGGAAGTCGTAGATATGCTTGTTAGATTTCCTTGGAACTATTACATGCTTCGATTTGATAAGGCTAGGCCACTTTATGCTCTTTTCAGTGAAAGAAAAAGGGTCAAAAACGAGTAAAATCCGTAAATTAACAAGGAAATTCACTTTACCACCATTTTGGCCGTTTTTGAAATTTCTAAAATCAACCATGGAAGTCGTAGATATGCTCATTAGATTTCCTAGGAACTATTACATGCTTCGATTCGATAAGGCTAGGCCACTTTATGCCTTTTTTAGTGAAAGAAAAGGGTCAAAAACGAGTAAAATCCGTAAATTAACAAGGAAATTACCCCCATGTTGGCCGTTTTTGAAAATTCTAATATAAACCATGGAAGTCGTAGATATGCTTGTTAGATTTCCTTGGAACTATTACATGCTTCGATTTGATAAGGCTAGGCCACTTTATGCTCTTTTTAGTGAAAGAAAGAGGGTCAAAAACGAGTAAAATCCGTAAATTAACAAGGAAATTCACTTTACCACCATTTTGGCCGTTTTTGAAATTTCTAAAATCAACAATTTAAGTCGTAGATATGCTCATTAGATTTCCTAGGAACTATTACATGCTTCGATTCGATAAGGCAAGGGCACTTTATGCCCTTTTTAGTGAAAGAAAAAGGATCAAAATCGAGTAAAATCCGTAAATTAACAAGGAAATTACCCCTATGTTGGCCGTTTTTGAAAATTCTAATATAAACCATGGAAGTCGTAGATATGCTTGTTAGATTTCCTTGGAACTATTACATGCTTCGATTTGATAAGGCTAGGCCACTTTATGCTCTTTTCAGTGAAAGAAAAAGGGTCAAAAACGAGTAAAATCCGTAAATTAACAAGGAAATTCACTTTACCACCATTTTGGCCGTTTTTGAAATTTCTAAAATCAACCATGGAAGTCGTAGATATGCTCATTAGATTTCCTAGGAACTATTACATGCTTCGATTCGATAAGGCTAGGCCACTTTATGCCCTTTTTAGTGAAAGAAAAAGGATCAAAATCGAGTAAAATCCGTAAATTAACAAGGAAATTACCCCCGTGTTGGCCGTTTTTGAAAATTCTAATATAAACCATGGAAGTCGTAGATATGCTTGTTAGATTTCCTAGGAACTATTACATGCTTCGATTTGATAATGCTAGGCCACTTTATGCCCTTTTTAGTCAAAGAAAAAGGGTCAAAAACAAGTAAAATCCGTAAATTAACAAGGAAATTCACTTTACCACCATTTTGGCCGTTTTTGAAATTTCTAAAATCAACCATGGAAGTCGTAGATATGCTCATTAGATTTCCTAGGAACTATTACATGCTTCGATTCGATAAGGCTAGGCCACTTTATGCCTTTTTTAGTGAAAGAAAAGGGTCAAAAACGGGTAAAATCCGTAAATTAACAAGGAAATTACCCCCATGTTGGCCGTTTTTGAAAATTCTAATATAAACCATGGAAGTCGTAGATATGCTTGTTAGATTTTCTAGGAACTATTACATGCTTCGATTTGATAATGCTAGGCCACTTTATGCCCTTTTTAGTGAAAGAAAAAGGGCCAAAAACAAGTAAAATCCGTAAATTAACAAGGAAATTCACTTTACCACCATTTTGGCCGTTTTTGAAATTTCTAAAATCAACCATGGAAGTCGTAGATATGCTCATTAGATTTCCTAGGAACTATTACTTGCTTCGATTCGATAAGGCTAGGCCACTTTATGCCCTTTTTAGTGAAAGAAAAAGGATCAAAATCGAGTAAAATCCGTAAATTAACAAGGAAATTACCCCCGTGTTGGCCGTTTTTGAAAATTCTAATATAAACCATGGAAGTCGTAGATATGCTTGTTAGATTTCCTAGGAACTATTACATGCTTCGATTTGATAATGCTAGGCCACTTTATGCCCTTTTTAGTCAAAGAAAAAGGGTCAAAAACAAGTAAAATCCGTAAATTAACAAGGAAATTCACTTTACCACCATTTTGGCCGTTTTTGAAATTTCTAAAATCAACCATGGAAGTCGTAGATATGCTCATTAGATTTCCTAGGAACTATTACATGCTTCGATTCGATAAGGCTAGGCCACTTTATGCCCTTTTTAGTGAAAGAAAAAGGATCAAAATCGAGTAAAATCCGTAAATTAACAAGGAAATTACCCCCGTGTTGGCCGTTTTTGAAAATTCTAATATAAACCATGGAAGTCGTAGATATGCTTGTTAGATTTCCTAGGAACTATTACATGCTTCGATTTGATAATGCTAGGCCACTTTATGCCCTTTTTAGTCAAAGAAAAAGGGTCAAAAACAAGTAAAATCCGTAAATTAACAAGGAAATTCACTTTACCACCATTTTGGCCGTTTTTGAAATTTCTAAAATCAACCATGGAAGTCGTAGATATGCTCATTAGATTTCCTAGGAACTATTACATGCTTCGATTCGATAAGGCTAGGCCACTTTATGCCTTTTTTAGTGAAAGAAAAGGGTCAAAAACGGGTAAAATCCGTAAATTAACAAGGAAATTACCCCCATGTTGGCCGTTTTTGAAAATTCTAATATAAACCATGGAAGTCGTAGATATGCTTGTTAGATTTTCTAGGAACTATTACATGCTTCGATTTGATAATGCTAGGCCACTTTATGCCCTTTTTAGTGAAAGAAAAAGGGCCAAAAACAAGTAAAATCCGTAAATTAACAAGGAAATTCACTTTACCACCATTTTGGCCGTTTTTGAAATTTCTAAAATCAACCATGGAAGTCGTAGATATGCTCATTAGATTTCCTAGGAACTATTACATGCTTCGATTCGATAAGGCTAGGCCACTTTATGCCCTTTTTAGTGAAAGAAAAATGATCAAAATCGAGTAAAATCCGTAAATTAACAAGGAAATTACCCCCATGTTGGCCGATTTTGAAAATTCTAATATAAACCATGGAAGTCTTAGATATGCTCGTTAGATTTCCTAGGAACTATTACATGCTTCGATTCGTTAAGTTTAGGCCACTTTATGCCTTTTTTAGTGAAAGAAAAAGGGTCAAAAACGAGTAAAATCCGTAAATTAACAAAGAAATTACCCCCATGTTGGCCGTTTTTGAAAATTCTAATATAAAAAATGGAAGTCGTAGATATGCTTGTTAGATTTCCTAGGAACTATTACATGCTTCGATTTGATAATGCTAGGCCACTTTATGCCCTTTTTAGTGAAAGAAAAAGGGTCAAAAACGAGTAAAATTCGTAAATTAACAAGGAAATTCACTTTACCACCATTTTGGCCGTTTTTGAAATTTCTAAAATCAACCATGGAAGTCGTAGATATGCTCATTAGATTTGCTAGGAACTATTACATGCTTCGATTCGATAAGGCTAGGCCACTTTATGCCTTTTTTAGTGAAAGAAAAGGGTCAAAAACGAGTAAAATCCGTAAATTAACAAGGAAATTACCCCCATGTTGGCCGTTTTTGAAAATTCTAATATAAACCATGGAAGTCGTAGATATGCTTGTTAGATTTCCTTGGAACTATTACATGCTTCGATTTGATAAGGCTAGGCCACTTTATGCTCTTTTCAGTGAAAGAAAAAGGGTCAAAAACGAGTAAAATCCGTAAATTAACAAGGAAATTCACTTTACCACCATTTTGGCCGTTTTTGAAATTTCTAAAATCAACCATGGAAGTCGTAGATATGCTCATTAGATTTCCTAGGAACTATTACATGCTTCGATTCGATAAGGCTAGGCCACTTTATGCCTTTTTTAGTGAAAGAAAAGGGTCAAAAACGAGTAAAATCCGTAAATTAACAAGGAAATTACCCCCATGTTGGCCGTTTTTGAAAATTCTAATATAAACCATGGAAGTCGTAGATATGCTTGTTAGATTTCCTTGGAACTATTACATGCTTCGATTTGATAAGGCTAGGCCACTTTATGCTCTTTTTAGTGAAAGAAAGAGGGTCAAAAACGAGTAAAATCCGTAAATTAACAAGGAAATTCACTTTACCACCATTTTGGCCGTTTTTGAAATTTCTAAAATCAACAATTTAAGTCGTAGATATGCTCATTAGATTTCCTAGGAACTATTACATGCTTCGATTCGATAAGGCAAGGGCACTTTATGCCCTTTTTAGTGAAAGAAAAAGGATCAAAATCGAGTAAAATCCGTAAATTAACAAGGAAATTACCCCTATGTTGGCCGTTTTTGAAAATTCTAATATAAACCATGGAAGTCGTAGATATGCTTGTTAGATTTCCTTGGAACTATTACATGCTTCGATTTGATAAGGCTAGGCCACTTTATGCTCTTTTCAGTGAAAGAACAAGGGTCAAAAACGAGTAAAATCCGTAAATTAACAAGGAAATTCACTTTACCACCATTTTGGCCGTTTTTGAAATTTCTAAAATCAACCATGGAAGTCGTAGATATGCTCATTAGATTTCCTAGGAACTATTACATGCTTCGATTCGATAAGGCTAGGCCACTTTATGCCCTTTTTAGTGAAAGAAAAAGGATCAAAATCGAGTAAAATCCGTAAATTAACAAGGAAATTACCCCGTTTTTGAAAATTCTAATATAAACCATGGAAGTCGTAGATATGCTTGTTAGATTTCCTAGGAACTATTACATGCTTCGATTTGATAATGCTAGGCCACTTTATGCCCTTTTTAGTCAAAGAAAAAGGGTCAAAAACAAGTAAAATCCGTAAATTAACAAGGAAATTCACTTTACCACCATTTTGGCCGTTTTTGAAATTTCTAAAATCAACCATGGAAGTCGTAGATATGCTCATTAGATTTCCTAGGAACTATTACATGCTTCGATTCGATAAGGCTAGGCCACTTTATGCCTTTTTTAGTGAAAGAAAAGGGTCAAAAACGGGTAAAATCCGTAAATTAACAAGGAAATTACCCCCATGTTGGCCGTTTTTGAAAATTCTAATATAAACCATGGAAGTCGTAGATATGCTTGTTAGATTTTCTAGGAACTATTACATGCTTCGATTTGATAATGCTAGGCCACTTTATGCCCTTTTTAGTGAAAGAAAAAGGGCCAAAAACAAGTAAAATCCGTAAATTAACAAGGAAATTCACTTTACCACCATTTTGGCCGTTTTTGAAATTTCTAAAATCAACCATGGAAGTCGTAGATATGCTCATTAGATTTCCTAGGAACTATTACTTGCTTCGATTCGATAAGGCTAGGCCACTTTATGCCCTTTTTAGTGAAAGAAAAATGATCAAAATCGAGTAAAATCCGTAAATTAACAAGGAAATTACCCCCATGTTGGCCGTTTTTGAAAATTCTAATATAAACCATGGAAGTCGTAGATATGCTTGTTAGATTTCCTTGGAACTATTACATGCTTCGATTTGATAAGGCTAGGCCACTTTATGCTCTTTTTAGTGAAAGAAAAAGGGTCAAAAACGAGTAAAATCCGTAAATTAACAAGGAAATTCACTTTACCACCATTTTGGCCGTTTTTGAAATTTCTAAAATCAGCCATGGAAGTCGTAGATATGCTCATTAGATTTCCTAGGAACTATTACATGCTTCGATTCGATAAGGCTAGGCCACTTTATGCCCTTTTTAGTGAAAGAAAAAGGATCAAAATCGAGTAAAATCCGTAAATTAACATGGAAATTACCCCCATGTTGGCCGATTTTTAAAATTCTAATATAAACCATGGAAGTCATAGATATGCTCGTTAGATTTCCTAGGAACTATTACATGCTTCGATTCGTTAAGTTTAGGCCACTTTATGCCTTTTTTAGAGAAAGAAAAAGGGTCAAAAACGAGTAAAATCCGTAAATTAACAAGGAAATTACCCCCATGTTGGCCGTTTTTGAAAATTCTAATATAAACCATGGAAGTCGTAGATATGCTTGTTAGATATCCTAGGAACTATTACATGCTTCGATTTGATAATGCTAGGCCACTTTATGCTCTTTTTAGCGAAAGAAAAAGGGTCAAAAACGAGTAAAATCCGTAAATTAACAAGGAAATTCACTTTACCACCATTTTGGCCGTTTTTGAAATTTCTAAAATCAACCATGGAAGTCGTAGATATGCTCATTAGATTTCCTAGGAACTATTACATGCTTCGATTCGATAAGGCTAGGCCACTTTATGCCCTTTTTAGTGAAAGAAAAATGATCAAAATCGAGTAAAATCCGTAAATTAACAAGGAAATTACCCCCATGTTGGCCGATTTTGAAAATTCTAATATAAACCATGGAAGTCTTAGATATGCTCGTTAGATTTCCTAGGAACTATTACATGCTTCGATTCGTTAAGTTTAGGCCACTTTATGCCTTTTTTAGTGAAAGAAAAAGGGTCAAAAACGAGTAAAATCCGTAAATTAACAAAGAAATTACCCCCATGTTGGCCGTTTTTGAAAATTCTAATATAAAAAATGGAAGTCGTAGATATGCTTGTTAGATTTCCTAGGAACTATTACATGCTTCGATTTGATAATGCTAGGCCACTTTATGCCCTTTTTAGTGAAAGAAAAAGGGTCAAAAACGAGTAAAATTCGTAAATTAACAAGGAAATTCACTTTACCACCATTTTGGCCGTTTTTGAAATTTCTAAAATCAACCATGGAAGTCGTAGATATGCTCATTAGATTTGCTAGGAACTATTACATGCTTCGATTCGATAAGGCTAGGCCACTTTATGCCTTTTTTAGTGAAAGAAAAGGGTCAAAAACGAGTAAAATCCGTAAATTAACAAGGAAATTACCCCCATGTTGGCCGTTTTTGAAAATTCTAATATAAACCATGGAAGTCGTAGATATGCTTGTTAGATTTCCTTGGAACTATTACATGCTTCGATTTGATAAGGCTAGGCCACTTTATGCTCTTTTCAGTGAAAGAAAAAGGGTCAAAAACGAGTAAAATCCGTAAATTAACAAGGAAATTCACTTTACCACCATTTTGGCCGTTTTTGAAATTTCTAAAATCAACCATGGAAGTCGTAGATATGCTCATTAGATTTCCTAGGAACTATTACATGCTTCGATTCGATAAGGCTAGGCCACTTTATGCCTTTTTTAGTGAAAGAAAAGGGTCAAAAACGAGTAAAATCCGTAAATTAACAAGGAAATTACCCCCATGTTGGCCGTTTTTGAAAATTCTAATATAAACCATGGAAGTCGTAGATATGCTTGTTAGATTTCCTTGGAACTATTACATGCTTCGATTTGATAAGGCTAGGCCACTTTATGCTCTTTTTAGTGAAAGAAAGAGGGTCAAAAACGAGTAAAATCCGTAAATTAACAAGGAAATTCACTTTACCACCATTTTGGCCGTTTTTGAAATTTCTAAAATCAACAATTTAAGTCGTAGATATGCTCATTAGATTTCCTAGGAACTATTACATGCTTCGATTCGATAAGGCAAGGGCACTTTATGCCCTTTTTAGTGAAAGAAAAAGGATCAAAATCGAGTAAAATCCGTAAATTAACAAGGAAATTACCCCTATGTTGGCCGTTTTTGAAAATTCTAATATAAACCATGGAAGTCGTAGATATGCTTGTTAGATTTCCTTGGAACTATTACATGCTTCGATTTGATAAGGCTAGGCCACTTTATGCTCTTTTCAGTGAAAGAAAAAGGGTCAAAAACGAGTAAAATCCGTAAATTAACAAGGAAATTCACTTTACCACCATTTTGGCCGTTTTTGAAATTTCTAAAATCAACCATGGAAGTCGTAGATATGCTCATTAGATTTCCTAGGAACTATTACATGCTTCGATTCGATAAGGCTAGGCCACTTTATGCCCTTTTTAGTGAAAGAAAAAGGATCAAAATCGAGTAAAATCCGTAAATTAACAAGGAAATTACCCCCGTGTTGGCCGTTTTTGAAAATTCTAATATAAACCATGGAAGTCGTAGATATGCTTGTTAGATTTCCTAGGAACTATTACATGCTTCGATTTGATAATGCTAGGCCACTTTATGCCCTTTTTAGTCAAAGAAAAAGGGTCAAAAACAAGTAAAATCCGTAAATTAACAAGGAAATTCACTTTACCACCATTTTGGCCGTTTTTGAAATTTCTAAAATCAACCATGGAAGTCGTAGATATGCTCATTAGATTTCCTAGGAACTATTACATGCTTCGATTCGATAAGGCTAGGCCACTTTATGCCTTTTTTAGTGAAAGAAAAGGGTCAAAAACGGGTAAAATCCGTAAATTAACAAGGAAATTACCCCCATGTTGGCCGTTTTTGAAAATTCTAATATAAACCATGGAAGTCGTAGATATGCTTGTTAGATTTTCTAGGAACTATTACATGCTTCGATTTGATAATGCTAGGCCACTTTATGCCCTTTTTAGTGAAAGAAAAAGGGCCAAAAACAAGTAAAATCCGTAAATTAACAAGGAAATTCACTTTACCACCATTTTGGCCGTTTTTGAAATTTCTAAAATCAACCATGGAAGTCGTAGATATGCTCATTAGATTTCCTAGGAACTATTACTTGCTTCGATTCGATAAGGCTAGGCCACTTTATGCCCTTTTTAGTGAAAGAAAAATGATCAAAATCGAGTAAAATCCGTAAATTAACAAGGAAATTACCCCCATGTTGGCCGTTTTTGAAAATTCTAATATAAACCATGGAAGTCGTAGATATGCTTGTTAGATTTCCTTGGAACTATTACATGCTTCGATTTGATAAGGCTAGGCCACTTTATGCTCTTTTTAGTGAAAGAAAAAGGGTCAAAAACGAGTAAAATCCGTAAATTAACAAGGAAATTCACTTTACCACCATTTTGGCCGTTTTTGAAATTTCTAAAATCAGCCATGGAAGTCGTAGATATGCTCATTAGATTTCCTAGGAACTATTACATGCTTCGATTCGATAAGGCTAGGCCACTTTATGCCCTTTTTAGTGAAAGAAAAAGGATCAAAATCGAGTAAAATCCGTAAATTAACATGGAAATTACCCCCATGTTGGCCGATTTTTAAAATTCTAATATAAACCATGGAAGTCATAGATATGCTCGTTAGATTTCCTAGGAACTATTACATGCTTCGATTCGTTAAGTTTAGGCCACTTTATGCCTTTTTTAGAGAAAGAAAAAGGGTCAAAAACGAGTAAAATCCGTAAATTAACAAGGAAATTACCCCCATGTTGGCCGTTTTTGAAAATTCTAATATAAACCATGGAAGTCGTAGATATGCTTGTTAGATATCCTAGGAACTATTACATGCTTCGATTTGATAATGCTAGGCCACTTTATGCTCTTTTTAGCGAAAGAAAAAGGGTCAAAAACGAGTAAAATCCGTAAATTAACAAGGAAATTCACTTTACCACCATTTTGGCCGTTTTTGAAATTTCTAAAATCAACCATGGAAGTCGTAGATATGCTCATTAGATTTCCTAGGAACTATTACATGCTTCGATTCGATAAGGCTAGGCCACTTTATGCCCTTTTTAGTGAAAGAAAAATGATCAAAATCGAGTAAAATCCGTAAATTAACAAGGAAATTACCCCCATGTTGGCCGATTTTGAAAATTCTAATATAAACCATGGAAGTCTTAGATATGCTCGTTAGATTTCCTAGGAACTATTACATGCTTCGATTCGTTAAGTTTAGGCCACTTTATGCCTTTTTTAGTGAAAGAAAAAGGGTCAAAAACGAGTAAAATCCGTAAATTAACAAAGAAATTACCCCCATGTTGGCCGTTTTTGAAAATTCTAATATAAAAAATGGAAGTCGTAGATATGCTTGTTAGATTTCCTAGGAACTATTACATGCTTCGATTTGATAATGCTAGGCCACTTTATGCCCTTTTTAGTGAAAGAAAAAGGGTCAAAAACGAGTAAAATTCGTAAATTAACAAGGAAATTCACTTTACCACCATTTTGGCCGTTTTTGAAATTTCTAAAATCAACCATGGAAGTCGTAGATATGCTCATTAGATTTGCTAGGAACTATTACATGCTTCGATTCGATAAGGCTAGGCCACTTTATGCCTTTTTTAGTGAAAGAAAAGGGTCAAAAACGAGTAAAATCCGTAAATTAACAAGGAAATTACCCCCATGTTGGCCGTTTTTGAAAATTCTAATATAAACCATGGAAGTCGTAGATATGCTTGTTAGATTTCCTTGGAACTATTACATGCTTCGATTTGATAAGGCTAGGCCACTTTATGCTCTTTTCAGTGAAAGAAAAAGGGTCAAAAACGAGTAAAATCCGTAAATTAACAAGGAAATTCACTTTACCACCATTTTGGCCGTTTTTGAAATTTCTAAAATCAACCATGGAAGTCGTAGATATGCTCATTAGATTTCCTAGGAACTATTACATGCTTCGATTCGATAAGGCTAGGCCACTTTATGCCTTTTTTAGTGAAAGAAAAGGGTCAAAAACGAGTAAAATCCGTAAATTAACAAGGAAATTACCCCCATGTTGGCCGTTTTTGAAAATTCTAATATAAACCATGGAAGTCGTAGATATGCTTGTTAGATTTCCTTGGAACTATTACATGCTTCGATTTGATAAGGCTAGGCCACTTTATGCTCTTTTTAGTGAAAGAAAGAGGGTCAAAAACGAGTAAAATCCGTAAATTAACAAGGAAATTCACTTTACCACCATTTTCGCCGTTTTTGAAATTTCTAAAATCAACAATTTAAGTCGTAGATATGCTCATTAGATTTCCTAGGAACTATTACATGCTTCGATTCGATAAGGCAAGGGCACTTTATGCCCTTTTTAGTGAAAGAAAAAGGATCAAAATCGAGTAAAATCCGTAAATTAACAAGGAAATTACCCCTATGTTGGCCGTTTTTGAAAATTCTAATATAAACCATGGAAGTCGTAGATATGCTTGTTAGATTTCCTTGGAACTATTACATGCTTCGATTTGATAAGGCTAGGCCACTTTATGCTCTTTTCAGTGAAAGAAAAAGGGTCAAAAACGAGTAAAATCCGTAAATTAACAAGGAAATTCACTTTACCACCATTTTGGCCGTTTTTGAAATTTCTAAAATCAACCATGGAAGTCGTAGATATGCTCATTAGATTTCCTAGGAACTATTACATGCTTCGATTCGATAAGGCTAGGCCACTTTATGCCCTTTTTAGTGAAAGAAAAAGGATCAAAATCGAGTAAAATCCGTAAATTAACAAGGAAATTACCCCCGTGTTGGCCGTTTTTGAAAATTCTAATATAAACCATGGAAGTCGTAGATATGCTTGTTAGATTTCCTAGGAACTATTACATGCTTCGATTTGATAATGCTAGGCCACTTTATGCCCTTTTTAGTCAAAGAAAAAGGGTCAAAAACAAGTAAAATCCGTAAATTAACAAGGAAATTCACTTTACCACCATTTTGGCCGTTTTTGAAATTTCTAAAATCAACCATGGAAGTCGTAGATATGCTCATTAGATTTCCTAGGAACTATTACATGCTTCGATTCGATAAGGCTAGGCCACTTTATGCCTTTTTTAGTGAAAGAAAAGGGTCAAAAACGGGTAAAATCCGTAAATTAACAAGGAAATTACCCCCATGTTGGCCGTTTTTGAAAATTCTAATATAAACCATGGAAGTCGTAGATATGCTTGTTAGATTTTCTAGGAACTATTACATGCTTCGATTTGATAATGCTAGGCCACTTTATGCCCTTTTTAGTGAAAGAAAAAGGGCCAAAAACAAGTAAAATCCGTAAATTAACAAGGAAATTCACTTTACCACCATTTTGGCCGTTTTTGAAATTTCTAAAATCAACCATGGAAGTCGTAGATATGCTCATTAGATTTCCTAGGAACTATTACATGCTTCGATTCGATAAGGCTAGGCCACTTTATGCCCTTTTTAGTGAAAGAAAAAGGATCAAAATCGAGTAAAATCCGTAAATTAACATGGAAATTACCCCCATGTTGGCCGATTTTTAAAATTCTAATATAAACCATGGAAGTCATAGATATGCTCGTTAGATTTCCTAGGAACTATTACATGCTTCGATTCGTTAAGTTTAGGCCACTTTATGCCTTTTTTAGAGAAAGAAAAAGGGTCAAAAACGAGTAAAATCCGTAAATTAAAAAGGAAATTACCCCCATGTTGGCCGTTTTTGAAAATTCTAATATAAACCATGGAAGTCGTAGATATGCTTGTTAGATATCCTAGGAACTATTACATGCTTCGATTTGATAATGCTAGGCCACTTTATGCTCTTTTTAGCGAAAGAAAAAGGGTCAAAAACGAGTAAAATCCGTAAATTAACAAGGAAATTCACTTTACCACCATTTTGGCCGTTTTTGAAATTTCTAAAATCAACCATGGAAGTCGTAGATATGCTCATTAGATTTCCTAGGAACTATTACATGCTTCGATTCGATAAGGCTAGGCCACTTTATGCCCTTTTTAGTGAAAGAAAAATGATCAAAATCGAGTAAAATCCGTAAATTAACAAGGAAATTACCCCCATGTTGGCCGATTTTGAAAATTCTAATATAAACCATGGAAGTCTTAGATATGCTCGTTAGATTTCCTAGGAACTATTACATGCTTCGATTCGTTAAGTTTAGGCCACTTTATGCCTTTTTTAGTGAAAGAAAAAGGGTCAAAAACGAGTAAAATCCGTAAATTAACAAAGAAATTACCCCCATGTTGGCCGTTTTTGAAAATTCTAATATAAAAAATGGAAGTCGTAGATATGCTTGTTAGATTTCCTAGGAACTATTACATGCTTCGATTTGATAATGCTAGGCCACTTTATGCCCTTTTTAGTGAAAGAAAAAGGGTCAAAAACGAGTAAAATTCGTAAATTAACAAGGAAATTCACTTTACCACCATTTTGGCCGTTTTTGAAATTTCTAAAATCAACCATGGAAGTCGTAGATATGCTCATTAGATTTGCTAGGAACTATTACATGCTTCGATTCGATAAGGCTAGGCCACTTTATGCCTTTTTTAGTGAAAGAAAAGGGTCAAAAACGAGTAAAATCCGTAAATTAACAAGGAAATTACCCCCATGTTGGCCGTTTTTGAAAATTCTAATATAAACCATGGAAGTCGTAGATATGCTTGTTAGATTTCCTTGGAACTATTACATGCTTCGATTTGATAAGGCTAGGCCACTTTATGCTCTTTTCAGTGAAAGAAAAAGGGTCAAAAACGAGTAAAATCCGTAAATTAACAAGGAAATTCACTTTACCACCATTTTGGCCGTTTTTGAAATTTCTAAAATCAACCATGGAAGTCGTAGATATGCTCATTAGATTTCCTAGGAACTATTACATGCTTCGATTCGATAAGGCTAGGCCACTTTATGCCTTTTTTAGTGAAAGAAAAGGGTCAAAAACGAGTAAAATCCGTAAATTAACAAGGAAATTACCCCCATGTTGGCCGTTTTTGAAAATTCTAATATAAACCATGGAAGTCGTAGATATGCTTGTTAGATTTCCTTGGAACTATTACATGCTTCGATTTGATAAGGCTAGGCCACTTTATGCTCTTTTTAGTGAAAGAAAGAGGGTCAAAAACGAGTAAAATCCGTAAATTAACAAGGAAATTCACTTTACCACCATTTTGGCCGTTTTTGAAATTTCTAAAATCAACAATTTAAGTCGTAGATATGCTCATTAGATTTCCTAGGAACTATTACATGCTTCGATTCGATAAGGCAAGGGCACTTTATGCCCTTTTTAGTGAAAGAAAAAGGATCAAAATCGAGTAAAATCCGTAAATTAACAAGGAAATTACCCCTATGTTGGCCGTTTTTGAAAATTCTAATATAAACCATGGAAGTCGTAGATATGCTTGTTAGATTTCCTAGGAACTATTACATGCTTCGATTTGATAATGCTAGGCCACTTTATGCCCTTTTTAGTGAAAGAAAAAGGGTCAAAAACGAGTAAAATCCGTAAATTAACTAGGAAATTCACTTTACCACCATTTTGGCCGTTTTTGAAATTTCTAAAATCAACCATGGAAGTCGTTGATATGCTCATTAGATTTCCTAGGAACTATTACATGCTTCGATTCGATAAGGCTAGGCCACTTTATGCCTTTTTTAGTGAAAGAAAAGGGTCAAAAACGGGTAAAATCCGTAAATTAACAAGGAAATTACCCCCATGTTGACCGTTTTTGAAAATTCTAATATAAACCATGGAAGTCGTAGATATGCTTGTTAGATTTCCTAGGAACTATTACATGCTTCGATTTGATAATGCTATGCCACTTTATGCCCTTTTTAGTGAAAGAAAAAGGGTCAAAAACGAGTAAAATCCGTAAATTAACAAGGAAATTCACTTTACCACCATTTTGGCCGTTTTTGAAATTTCTAAAATCAACCATGGAAGTCGTAGATATGCTCATTAGATTTCCTAGGAACTATTACATGCTTCGATTCGATAAGGCTAGGCCACTTTATGCCCTTTTTAGTGAAAGAAAAATGATCAAAATCGAGTAAAATCCGTAAATTAACAAGGAAATTACCCCCATGTTGGCCGTTTTTGAAAATTCTAATATAAACCATGGAAGTCGTAGATATGCTTGTTAGATTTCCTTGGAACTATTACATGCTTCGATTTGATAAGGCTAGGCCACTTTATGCTCTTTTTAGTGAAAGAAAAAGGGTCAAAAACGAGTAAAATCCGTAAATTAACAAGGAAATTCACTTTACCACCATTTTGGCCGTTTTTGAAATTTCTAAAATCAACCATGGAAGTCGTAGATATGCTCATTAGATTTCCTAGGAACTATTACATGCTTCGATTCGATAAGGGTAGGGCACTTTATGCCTTTTTTAGTGAAAGAAAAGGGTCAAAAACGAGTAAAATCCGTAAATTAACAAGGAAATTACCCCCATGTTGGCCGTTTTTGAAAATTCTAATATAAACCATGGAAGTCGTAGATATGCTTGTTAGATTTCCTTGGAACTATTACATGCTTCTATTTGATAAGGCTAGGCCACTTTATGCTCTTTTTAGTGAAAGAAAAAGGGTCAAAAACGAGTAAAATCCGTAAATTAACAAGGAAATTCACTTTACCACCATTTTGGCCGTTTTTGAAATTTCTAAAATCAACCATGGAAGTCGTAGATATGCTCATTAGATTTCCTAGGAACTATTACATGCTTCGATTCGATAAGGCTAGGCCACTTTATGCCTTTTTTAGTGAAAGAAAAGGGTCAAAAACGAGTAAAATCCGTAAATTAACAAGGAAATTACCCCCATGTTGGCCGTTTTTGAAAATTCTAATATAAACCATGGAAGTCGTAGATATGCTTGTTAGATTTCCTAGGAACTATTACATGCTTCGATTTGATAATGCTATGCCACTTTATGCCCTTTTTAGTGAAAGAAAAAGGGTCAAAAACGAGTAAAATCCGTAAATTAACAAGGAAATTCACTTTACCACCATTTTGGCCGTTTTTGAAATTTCTAAAATCAACCATGGAAGTCGTAGATATGCTCATTAGATTTCCTAGGAACTATTACATGCTTAGATTCGATAAGGCTAGGCCACTTTATGCCCTTTTTAGTGAAAGAAAAATGATCAAAATCGAGTAAAATCCGTAAATTAACAAGGAAATTACCCCCATGTTGGCCGTTTTTGAAAATTCTAATATAAACCATGGAAGTCGTAGATATGCTTGTTAGATTTTCTTGGAACTATTACATGCTTCGATTTGATAAGGCTAGGCCACTTTATGCTCTTTTTAGTGAAAGAAAAAGGGTCAAAAACGAGTAAAATCCGTAAATTAACAAGGAAATTCACTTTACCACCATTTTGGCCGTTTTTGAAATTTCTAAAATCAACCATGGAAGTCATAGATATGCTCATTAGATTTCCTAGGAACTATTACATGCTTCGATTCGATAAGGGTAGGGCACTTTATGCCTTTTTTAGTGAAAGAAAAGGGTCAAAAACGAGTAAAATCCGTAAATTAACAAGGAAATTACCCCCATGTTGGCCGTTTTTGAAAATTCTAATATAAAGCATGGAAGTCGTAGATATGCTTGTTAGATTTCCTTGGAACTATTACATGCTTCGATTTGATAAGGCTAGGCCACTTTATGCTTTTTTTAGTGAAAGAAAAAGGGTCAAAAACGAGTAAAATCCGTAAATTAACAAGGAAATTCACTTTACCACCATTTTGGCCGTTTTTGAAATTTCTAAAATCAACCATGGAAGTCGTAGATATGCTCATTAGATTTCCTAGGAACTATTACATGCTTCGATTCGATAAGGCTAGGCCACTTTATGCCTTTTTTAGTGAAAGAAAAGGGTCAAAAACGAGTAAAATCCGTAAATTAACAAGGAAATTACCCCCATGTTGGCCGTTTTTGAAAATTCTAATATAAACCATGGAAGTCGTAGATATGCTTGTTAGATTTCCTTGGAACTATTACATGCTTCGATTTGATAAGGCTAGGCCACTTTATGCTCTTTTTAGTGAAAGAAAAAGGGTCAAAAACGAGTAAAATCCGTAAATTAACAAGGAAATTCACTTTACCACCATTTTGGCCGTTTTTGAAATTTCTAAAATCAATCATGGAAGTCGTAGATATGCTCATTAGATTTCCTAGGAACTATTACATGCTTCGATTCGATAAGGCTAGGCCACTTTATGCCCTTTTTAGTGAAAGAAAAAGGATCAAAATCGAGTAAAATCCGTAAATTAACAAGGAAATTACCCCCATGTTGGCCGTTTTTGAAAATTCTAATATAAACCATGGAAGTTGTAGATATGCTTGTTAGATTTCCTAGGAACTATTACATGCTTCGATTTGATAATGCTAGGCCACTTTATGCCCTTTTTTGTGAAAGAAAAAAGGTCAAAAACGAGTAAAATCCGTAAATTAACTAGGAAATTCACTTTACCACCATTTTGGCCGTTTTTGAAATTTCTAAAATCAACCATGGAAGTCGTTGATATGCTCATTAGATTTCCTAGGAACTATTACATGCTTCGATTCGATAAGGCTAGGCCACTTTATGCCTTTTTTAGTGAAAGAAAAGGGTCAAAAACGAGTAAAATCCGTAAATTAACAAGGAAATTACCCCCATGTTGGCCGTTTTTGAAAATTCTAATATAAACCATGGAAGTCGTAGATATGCTTGTTAGATTTCCTTGGAACTATTACATGCTTCGATTTGATAAGGCTAGGCCACTTTATGCTCTTTTTAGTGAAAGAAAAAGGGTCAAAAACGAGTAAAATCCGTAAATTAACAAGGAAATTCACTTTACCACCATTTTGGCCGTTTTTGAAATTTCTAAAATCAACCATGGAAGTCGTAGATATGCTCATTAGATTTCCTAGGAACTATTACATGCTTCGATTCGATAAGGCTAGGCCACTTTATGCCCTTTTTAGTGAAAGAAAAAGGATCAAAATCGAGTAAAATCCGTAAATTAACAAGGAAATTACCCCCATGTTGGCCGTTTTTGAAAATTCTAATATAAACCATGGAAGTCGTAGATATGCTTGTTAGATTTCCTAGGAACTATTACATGCTTCGATTTGATAATGCTAGGCCACTTTATGCCCTTTTTAGTGAAAGAAAAAGGGTCAAAAACGAGTAAAATCCGTAAATTAACAAGGAAATTCACTTTACCACCATTTTGGCCGTTTTTGAAATTTCTAAAATCAACCATGGAAGTCGTTGATATGCTCATTAGATTTCCTAGGAACTATTACATGCTTCGATTCGATAAGGCTAGGCCACTTTATGCCTTTTTTAGTGAAAGAAAAGGGTCAAAAACGGGTAAAATCCGTAAATTAACAAGGAAATTACCCCCATGTTGGCCGTTTTTGAAAATTCTAATATAAACCATGGAAGTCGTAGATATGCTTGTTAGATTTCCTTGGAACTATTACATGCTTCGATTTGATAAGGCTAGGCCACTTTATGCTCTTTTTAGTGAAAGAAAAAGGGTCAAAAACGAGTAAAATCCGTAAATTAACAAGGAAATTACCCCCATGTTGGCCGTTTTTGAAAATTCTAATATAAACCATGGAAGTCGTAGATATGCTTGTTAGATTTCCTTGGAACTATTACATTCTTCGATTTGATAAGGCTAGGCCACTTTATGCTCTTTTTAGTGAAAGAAAAAGGGTCAAAAACGAGTAAAATCCGTAAATTAACAAGGAAATTCACTTTACCACCATTTTGGCCGTTTTTGAAATTTCTAAAATCAATCATGGAAGTCGTAGATATGCTCATTAGATTTCCTAGGAACTATTACATGCTTCGATTCGATAAGGCTAGGCCACTTTATGCCCTTTTTAGTGAAAGAAAAAGGATCAAAATCGAGTAAAATCCGTAAATTAACAAGGAAATTACCCCCATGTTGGCCGTTTTTGAAAATTCTAATATAAACCATGGAAGTCGTAGATATGCTTGTTAGATTTCCTAGGAACTATTACATGCTTCGATTTGATAATGCTAGGCCACTTTATGCCCTTTTTTGTGAAAGAAAAAAGGTCAAAAACGAGTAAAATCCGTAAATTAACTAGGAAATTCACTTTACCACCATTTTGGCCGTTTTTGAAATTTCTAAAATCAACCATGGAAGTCGTTGATATGCTCATTAGATTTCCTAGGAACTATTACATGCTTCGATTCGATAAGGTTAGGCCACTTTATGCCTTTTTTAGTGAAAGAAAAGGGTCAAAAACGAGTAAAATCCGTAAATTAACAAGGAAATTACCCCCATGTTGGCCGTTTTTGAAAATTCTAATATAAACCATGGAAGTCGTAGATATGCTTGTTAGATTTCCTTGGAACTATTACATGCTTCGATTTGATAAGGCTAGGCCACTTTATGCTCTTTTTAGTGAAAGAAAAAGGGTCAAAAACGAGTAAAATCCGTAAATTAACAAGGAAATTCACTTTACCACCATTTTGGCCGTTTTTGAAATTTCTAAAATCAACCATGGAAGTCGTAGATATGCTCATTAGATTTCCTAGGAACTATTACATGCTTCGATTCGATAAGGCTAGGCCACTTTATGCCCTTTTTAGTGAAAGAAAAAGGATCAAAATCGAGTAAAATCCGTAAATTAACAAGGAAATTACCCCCATGTTGGCCATTTTTGAAAATTCTAATATAAACCATGGAAGTCGTAGATATGCTTGTTAGATTTCCTAGGAACTATTACATGCTTCGATTTGATAATGCTAGGCCACTTTATGCCCTTTTTAGTGAAAGAAAAAGGGTCAAAAACGAGTAAAATCCGTAAATTAACAAGGAAATTCACTTTACCACCATTTTGGCCGTTTTTGAAATTTCTAAAATCAACCATGGAAGTCGTTGATATGCTCATTAGATTTCCTAGGAACTATTACATGCTTCGATTCGATAAGGCTAGGCCACTTTATGCCTTTTTTAGTGAAAGAAAAGGGTCAAAAACGGGTAAAATCCGTAAATTAACAAGGAAATTACCCCCATGTTGGCCGTTTTTGAAAATTCTAATATAAACCATGGAAGTCATAGATATGCTTGTTAGATTTCCTTGGAACTATTACATGCTTCGATTTGATAAGGCTAGGCCACTTTATGCTCTTTTTAGTGAAAGAAAAAGGGTCAAAAACGAGTAAAATCCGTAAATTAACAAGGAAATTCACTTTACCACCATTTTGGCCGTTTTTGAAATTTCTAAAATCAACCATGGAAGTCGTAGATATGCTCATTAGATTTCCTAGGAACTATTACATGCTTCGATTCGATAAGGCTAGGCCACTTTATGCCTTTTTTAGTGAAAGAAAAGGGTCAAAAACGAGTAAAATCCGTAAATTAACAAGGAAATTACCCCCATGTTGGCCGTTTTTGAAAATTCTAATATAAACCATGGAAGTCGTAGATATGCTTGTTAGATTTCCTTGGAACTATTACATGCTTCGATTTGATAAGGCTAGGCCACTTTATGCTCTTTTTAGTGAAAGAAAAAGGGTCAAAAACGAGTAAAATCCGTAAATTAACAAGGAAATTCACTTTACCACCATTTTGGCCGTTTTTGAAATTTCTAAAATCAATCATGGAAGTCGTAGATATGCTCATTAGATTTCCTAGGAACTATTACATGCTTCGATTCGATAAGGCTAGGCCACTTTATGCCCTTTTTAGTGAAAGAAAAAGGATCAAAATCGAGTAAAATCCGTAAATTAACAAGGAAATTACCCCCATGTTGGCCGTTTTTGAAAATTCTAATATAAACCATGGAAGTCGTAGATATGCTTGTTAGATTTCCTAGGAACTATTACATGCTTCGATTTGATAATGCTAGGCCACTTTATGCCCTTTTTTGTGAAAGAAAAAAGGTCAAAAACGAGTAAAATCCGTAAATTAACTAGGAAATTCACTTTACCACCATTTTGGCCGTTTTTGAAATTTCTAAAATCAACCATGGAAGTCGTTGATATGCTCATTAGATTTCCTAGGAACTATTACATGCTTCGATTCGATAAGGCTAGGCCACTTTATGCCTTTTTTAGTGAAAGAAAAGGGTCAAAAACGAGTAAAATCCGTAAATTAACAAGGAAATTACCCCCATGTTGGCCGTTTTTGAAAATTCTAATATAAACCATGGAAGTCGTAGATATGCTTGTTAGATTTCCTTGGAACTATTACATGCTTCGATTTGATAAGGCTAGGCCACTTTATGCTCTTTTTAGTGAAAGAAAAAGGGTCAAAAACAAGTAAAATCCGTAAATTAACAAGGAAATTCACTTTACCACCATTTTGGCCGTTTTTGAAATTTCTAAAATCAACCATGGAAGTCGTAGATATGCTCATTAGATTTCCTAGGAACTATTACATGCTTCGATTCGATAAGGCTAGGCCACTTTATGCCCTTTTTAGTGAAAGAAAAAGGATCAAAATCGAGTAAAATCCGTAAATTAACAAGGAAATTACCCCCATGTTGGCCGTTTTTGAAAATTCTAATATAAACCATGGAAGTCGTAGATATGCTTGTTAGATTTCCTAGGAACTATTACATGCTTCGATTTGATAATGCTAGGCCACTTTATGCCCTTTTTAGTGAAAGAAAAAGGGTCAAAAACGAGTAAAATCCGTAAATTAACAAGGAAATTCACTTTACCACCATTTTGGCCGTTTTTGAAATTTCTAAAATCAACCATGGAAGTCGTTGATATGCTCATTAGATTTCCTAGGAACTATTACATGCTTCGATTCGATAAGGCTAGGCCACTTTATGCCTTTTTTAGTGAAAGAAAAGGGTCAAAAACGGGTAAAATCCGTAAATTAACAAGGAAATTACCCCCATGTTGGCCGTTTTTGAAAATTCTAATATAAACCATGGAAGTCGTAGATATGCTTGTTAGATTTCCTTGGAACTATTACATGCTTCGATTTGATAAGGCTAGGCCACTTTATGCTCTTTTTAGTGAAAGAAAAAGGGTCAAAAACGAGTAAAATCCGTAAATTAACAAGGAAATTCACTTTACCACCATTTTGGCCGTTTTTGAAATTTCTAAAATCAACCATGGAAGTCGTAGATATGCTCATTAGATTTCCTAGGAACTATTACATGCTTCGATTCGATAAGGCTAGGCCACTTTATGCCTTTTTTAGTGAAAGAAAAGGGTCAAAAACGAGTAAAATCCGTAAATTAACAAGGAAATTACCCCCATGTTGGCCGTTTTTGAAAATTCTAATATAAACCATGGAAGTCGTAGATATGCTTGTTAGATTTCCTTGGAACTATTACATGCTTCGATTTGATAAGGCTAGGCCACTTTATGCTCTTTTTAGTGAAAGAAAAAGGGTCAAAAACGAGTAAAATCCGTAAATTAACAAGGAAATTCACTTTACCACCATTTTGGCCGTTTTTGAAATTTCTAAAATCAATCATGGAAGTCGTAGATATGCTCATTAGATTTCCTAAGAACTATTACATGCTTCGATTCGATAAGGCTAGGCCACTTTATGCCCTTTTTAGTGAAAGAAAAAGGATCAAAATCGAGTAAAATCCGTAAATTAACAAGGAAATTACCCCCATGTTGGCCATTTTTGAAAATTCTAATATAAACCATGGAAGTCGTAGATATGCTTGTTAGATTTCCTAGGAACTATTACATGCTTCGATTTGATAATGCTAGGCCACTTTATGCCCTTTTTTGTGAAAGAAAAAAGGTCAAAAACGAGTAAAATCCGTAAATTAACTAGGAAATTCACTTTACCACCATTTTGGCCGTTTTTGAAATTTCTAAAATCAACCATGGAAGTCGTTGATATGCTCATTAGATTTCCTAGGAACTATTACATGCTTCGATTCGATAAGGCTAGGCCACTTTATGCCTTTTTTAGTGAAAGAAAAGGGTCAAAAACGGGTAAAATCCGTAAATTAACAAGGAAATTACCCCCATGTTGGCCGTTTTTGAAAATTCTAATATAAACCATGGAAGTCGTAGATATGCTTGTTAGATTTCCTAGGAACTATTACATGCTTCGATTTGATAATGCTAGGCCACTTTATGCCCTTTTTAGTGAAAGAAAAAGGGTCAAAAACGAGTAAAATCCGTAAATTAACAAGGAAATTCACTTTACCACCATTTTGGCCGTTTTTGAAATTTCTAAAATCAACCATGGAAGTCGTAGATATGCTCATTAGATTTCCTAGGAACTATTACATGCTTCGATTCGATAAGGCTAGGCCACTTTATGCCTTTTTTAGTGAAAGAAAAGGGTCAAAAACGAGTAAAATCCGTAAATTAACAAGGAAATTACCCCCATGTTGGCCGTTTTTGAAAATTCTAATATAAACCATGGAAGTCGTAGATATGCTTGTTAGATTTCCTTGGAACTATTACATGCTTCGATTTGATAAGGCTAGGCCACTTTATGCTCTTTTTAGTGAAAGAAAAAGGGTCAAAAACGAGTAAAATCCGTAAATTAACAAGGAAATTCACTTTACCACCATTTTGGCCGTTTTTGAAATTTCTAAAATCAACCATGGAAGTCGTAGATATGCTCATTAGATTTCCTAGGAACTATTACATGCTTCGATTCGATAAGGCTAGGCCACTTTATGCCTTTTTTAGTGAAAGAAAAGGGTCAAAAACGAGTAAAATCCGTAAATTAACAAGGAAATTACCCCCATGTTGGCCGTTTTTGAAAATTCTAATATAAACCATGGAAGTCGTAGATATGCTTGTTAGATTTCCTTGGAACTATTACATGCTTCGATTTGATAAGGCTAGGCCACTTTATGCTCTTTTTAGTGAAAGAAAAAGGGTCAAAAACGAGTAAAATCCGTAAATTAACAAGGAAATTCACTTTACCACCATTTTGGCCGTTTTTGAAATTTCTAAAATCAATCATGGAAGTCGTAGATATGCTCATTAGATTTCCTAGGAACTATTACATGCTTCGATTCGATAAGGCTAGGCCACTTTATGCCCTTTTTAGTGAAAGAAAAAGGATCAAAATCGAGTAAAATCCGTAAATTAACAAGGAAATTACCCCCATGTTGGCCGTTTTTGAAAATTCTAATATAAACCATGGAAGTCGTAGATATGCTTGTTAGATTTCCTAGGAACTATTACATGCTTCGATTTGATAATGCTAGGCCACTTTATGCCCTTTTTTGTGAAAGAAAAAAGGTCAAAAACGAGTAAAATCCGTAAATTAACTAGGAAATTCACTTTACCACCATTTTGGCCGTTTTTGAAATTTCTAAAATCAACCATGGAAGTCGTTGATATGCTCATTAGATTTCCTAGGAACTATTACATGCTTCGATTCGATAAGGCTAGGCCACTTTATGCCTTTTTTAGTGAAAGAAAAGGGTCAAAAACGAGTAAAATCCGTAAATTAACAAGGAAATTACCCCCATGTTGGCCGTTTTTGAAAATTCTAATATAAACCATGGAATTCGTAGATATGCTTGTTAGATTTCCTTGGAACTATTACATGCTTCGATTTGATAAGGCTAGGCCACTTTATGCTCTTTTTAGTGAAAGAAAAAGGGTCAAAAACGAGTAAAATCCGTAAATTAACAAGGAAATTCACTTTACCACCATTTTGGCCGTTTTTGAAATTTCTAAAATCAACCATGGAAGTCGTAGATATGCTCATTAGATTTCCTAGGAACTATTACATGCTTCGATTCGATAAGGCTAGGCCACTTTATGCCCTTTTTAGTGAAAGAAAAAGGATCAAAATCGAGTAAAATCCGTAAATTAACAAGGAAATTACCCCCATGTTGGCCGTTTTTGAAAATTCTAATATAAACCATGGAAGTCGTAGATATGCTTGTTAGATTTCCTAGGAACTATTACATGCTTCGATTTGATAATGCTAGGCCACTTTATGCCCTTTTTAGTGAAAGAAAAAGGGTCAAAAACGAGTAAAATCCGTAAATTAACAAGGAAATTCACTTTACCACCATTTTGGCCGTTTTTGAAATTTCTAAAATCAACCATGGAAGTCGTTGATATGCTCATTAGATTTCCTAGGAACTATTACATGCTTCGATTCGATAAGGCTAGGCCACTTTATGCCTTTTTTAGTGAAAGAAAAGGGTCAAAAACGGGTAAAATCCGTAAATTAACAAGGAAATTACCCCCATGTTGGCCGTTTTTGAAAATTCTAATATAAACCATGGAAGTCGTAGATATGCTTGTTAGATTTCCTTGGAACTATTACATGCTTCGATTTGATAAGGCTAGGCCACTTTATGCTCTTTTTAGTGAAAGAAAAAGGGTCAAAAACGAGTAAAATCCGTAAATTAACAAGGAAATTCACTTTACCACCATTTTGGCCGTTTTTGAAATTTCTAAAATCAACCATGGAAGTCGTAGATATGCTCATTAGATTTCCTAGGAACTATTACATGCTTCGATTCGATAAGGCTAGGCCACTTTATGCCTTTTTTAGTGAAAGAAAAGGGTCAAAAACGAGTAAAATCCGTAAATTAACAAGGAAATTACCCCCATGTTGGCCGTTTTTGAAAATTCTAATATAAACCATGGAAGTCGTAGATATGCTTGTTAGATTTCCTTGGAACTATTACATGCTTCGATTTGATAAGGCTAGGCCACTTTATGCTCTTTTTAGTGAAAGAAAAAGGGTCAAAAACGAGTAAAATCCGTAAATTAACAAGGAAATTCACTTTACCACCATTTTGGCCGTTTTTGAAATTTCTAAAATCAATCATGGAAGTCGTAGATATGCTCATTAGATTTCCTAAGAACTATTACATGCTTCGATTCGATAAGGCTAGGCCACTTTATGCCCTTTTTAGTGAAAGAAAAAGGATCAAAATCGAGTAAAATCCGTAAATTAACAAGGAAATTACCCCCATGTTGGCCATTTTTGAAAATTCTAATATAAACCGTGGAAGTCGTAGATATGCTTGTTAGATTTCCTAGGAACTATTACATGCTTCGATTTGATAATGCTAGGCCACTTTATGCCCTTTTTTGTGAAAGAAAAAAGGTCAAAAACGAGTAAAATCCGTAAATTAACTAGGAAATTCACTTTACCACCATTTTGGCCGTTTTTGAAATTTCTAAAATCAACCATGGAAGTCGTTGATATGCTCATTAGATTTCCTAGGAACTATTACATGCTTCGATTCGATAAGGCTAGGCCACTTTATGCCTTTTTTAGTGAAAGAAAAGGGTCAAAAACGGGTAAAATCCGTAAATTAACAAGGAAATTACCCCCATGTTGGCCGTTTTTGAAAATTCTAATATAAACCATGGAAGTCGTAGATATGCTTGTTAGATTTCCTAGGAACTATTACATGCTTCGATTTGATAATGCTAGGCCACTTTATGCCCTTTTTAGTGAAAGAAAAAGGGTCAAAAACGAGTAAAATCCGTAAATTAACAAGGAAATTCACTTTACCACCATTTTGGCCGTTTTTGAAATTTCTAAAATCAACCATGGAAGTCGTAGATATGCTCATTAGATTTCCTAGGAACTATTACATGCTTCGATTCGATAAGGCTAGGCCACTTTATGCCTTTTTTAGTGAAAGAAAAGGGTCAAAAACGAGTAAAATCCGTAAATTAACAAGGAAATTACCCCCATGTTGGCCGTTTTTGAAAATTCTAATATAAACCATGGAAGTCGTAGATATGCTTGTTAGATTTCCTTGGAACTATTACATGCTTCGATTTGATAAGGCTAGGCCACTTTATGCTCTTTTTAGTGAAAGAAAAAGGGTCAAAAACGAGTAAAATCCGTAAATTAACAAGGAAATTCACTTTACCACCATTTTGGCCGTTTTTGAAATTTCTAAAATCAATCATGGAAGTCGTAGATATGCTCATTAGATTTCCTAGGAACTATTACATGCTTCGATTCGATAAGGCTAGGCCACTTTATGCCCTTTTTAGTGAAAGAAAAAGGATCAAAATCGAGTAAAATCCGTAAATTAACAAGGAAATTACCCCCATGTTGGCCGTTTTTGAAAATTCTAATATAAACCATGGAAGTCGTAGATATGCTTGTTAGATTTCCTAGGAACTATTACATGCTTCGATTTGATAATGCTAGGCCACTTTATGCCCTTTTTTGTGAAAGAAAAAAGGTCAAAAACGAGTAAAATCCGTAAATTAACTAGGAAATTCACTTTACCACCATTTTGGCCGTTTTTGAAATTTCTAAAATCAACCATGGAAGTCGTTGATATGCTCATTAGATTTCCTAAGAACTATTACATGCTTCGATTCGATAAGGCTAGGCCACTTTATGCCTTTTTTAGTGAAAGAAAAGGGTCAAAAACGGGTAAAATCCGTAAATTAACAAGGAAATTACCCCCATGTTGGCCGTTTTTGAAAATTCTAATATAAACCATGGAAGTCGTAGATATGCTTGTTAGATTTCCTAGGAACTATTACATGCTTCGATTTGATAATGCTAGGCCACTTTATGCCCTTTTTAGTGAAAGAAAAAGGGTCAAAAACGAGTAAAATCCGTAAATTAACAAGGAAATTCACTTTACCACCATTTTGGCCATTTTTGAAATTTCTAAAATCAACCATGGAAGTCGTAGATATGCTCACTAGATTTGCTAGGAACTATTACATGCTTCGATTCGATAAGGCTAGGCCACTTTATGCCTTTTTTAGTGAAAGAAAAGGGTCAAAAACGAGTAAAATCCGTAAATTAACAAGGAAATTACCCCCATGTTGGCCGTTTTTGAAAATTCTAATATAAACCATGGAAGTCGTAGATATGCTTGTTAGATTTCCTTGGAACTATTACATGCTTCGATTTGATAAGGCTAGGCCACTTTATGCTCTTTTTAGTGAAAGAAAAAGGGTCAAAAACGAGTAAAATCCGTAAATTAACAAGGAAATTCACTTTACCACCATTTTGGCCATTTTTGAAATTTCTAAAATCAACCATGGAAGTCGTAGATATGCTCATTAGATTTCCTAGGAACTATTACATGCTTCGATTCGATAAGGCTAGGCCACTTTATGCCTTTTTTAGTGAAAGAAAAGGGTCAAAAACGAGTAAAATCCGTAAATTAACAAGGAAATTACCCCCATGTTGGCCGTTTTTGAAAATTCTAATATAAACCATGGAATTCGTAGATATGCTTGTTAGATTTCCTTGGAACTATTACATGCTTCGATTTGATAAGGCTAGGCCACTTTATGCTCTTTTTAGTGAAAGAAAAAGGGTCAAAAACGAGTAAAATCCGTAAATTAACAAGGAAATTCACTTTACCACCATTTTGGCCGTTTTTGAAATTTCTAAAATCAACCATGGAAGTCGTAGATATGCTCATTAGATTTCCTAGGAACTATTACATGCTTCGATTCGATAAGGCTAGGCCACTTTATGCCCTTTTTAGTGAAAGAAAAAGGATCAAAATCGAGTAAAATCCGTAAATTAACAAGGAAATTACCCCCATGTTGGCCGTTTTTGAAAATTCTAATATAAACCATGGAAGTCGTAGATATGCTTGTTAGATTTCCTAGGAACTATTACATGCTTCGATTTGATAATGCTAGGCCACTTTATGCCCTTTTTAGTGAAAGAAAAAGGGTCAAAAACGAGTAAAATCCGTAAATTAACAAGGAAATTCACTTTACCACCATTTTGGCCGTTTTTGAAATTTCTAAAATCAACCATGGAAGTCGTTGATATGCTCATTAGATTTCCTAGGAACTATTACATGCTTCGATTCGATAAGGCTAGGCCACTTTATGCCTTTTTTAGTGAAAGAAAAGGGTCAAAAACGGGTAAAATCCGTAAATTAACAAGGAAATTACCCCCATGTTGGCCGTTTTTGAAAATTCTAATATAAACCATGGAAGTCGTAGATATGCTTGTTAGATTTCCTTGGAACTATTACATGCTTCGATTTGATAAGGCTAGGCCACTTTATGCTCTTTTTAGTGAAAGAAAAAGGGTCAAAAACGAGTAAAATCCGTAAATTAACAAGGAAATTCACTTTACCACCATTTTGGCCGTTTTTGAAATTTCTAAAATCAACCATGGAAGTCGTAGATATGCTCATTAGATTTCCTAGGAACTATTACATGCTTCGATTCGATAAGGCTAGGCCACTTTATGCCTTTTTTAGTGAAAGAAAAGGGTCAAAAACGAGTAAAATCCGTAAATTAACAAGGAAATTACCCCCATGTTGGCCGTTTTTGAAAATTCTAATATAAACCATGGAAGTCGTAGATATGCTTGTTAGATTTCCTTGGAACTATTACATGCTTCGATTTGATAAGGCTAGGCCACTTTATGCTCTTTTTAGTGAAAGAAAAAGGGTCAAAAACGAGTAAAATCCGTAAATTAACAAGGAAATTCACTTTACCACCATTTTGGCCGTTTTTGAAATTTCTAAAATCAATCATGGAAGTCGTAGATATGCTCATTAGATTTCCTAAGAACTATTACATGCTTCGATTCGATAAGGCTAGGCCACTTTATGCCCTTTTTAGTGAAAGAAAAAGGATCAAAATCGAGTAAAATCCGTAAATTAACAAGGAAATTACCCCCATGTTGGCCATTTTTGAAAATTCTAATATAAACCGTGGAAGTCGTAGATATGCTTGTTAGATTTCCTAGGAACTATTACATGCTTCGATTTGATAATGCTAGGCCACTTTATGCCCTTTTTTGTGAAAGAAAAAAGGTCAAAAACGAGTAAAATCCGTAAATTAACTAGGAAATTCACTTTACCACCATTTTGGCCGTTTTTGAAATTTCTAAAATCAACCATGGAAGTCGTTGATATGCTCATTAGATTTCCTAGGAACTATTACATGCTTCGATTCGATAAGGCTAGGCCACTTTATGCCTTTTTTAGTGAAAGAAAAGGGTCAAAAACGGGTAAAATCCGTAAATTAACAAGGAAATTACCCCCATGTTGGCCGTTTTTGAAAATTCTAATATAAACCATGGAAGTCGTAGATATGCTTGTTAGATTTCCTAGGAACTATTACATGCTTCGATTTGATAATGCTAGGCCACTTTATGCCCTTTTTAGTGAAAGAAAAAGGGTCAAAAACGAGTAAAATCCGTAAATTAACAAGGAAATTCACTTTACCACCATTTTGGCCGTTTTTGAAATTTCTAAAATCAACCATGGAAGTCGTAGATATGCTCATTAGATTTCCTAGGAACTATTACATGCTTCGATTCGATAAGGCTAGGCCACTTTATGCCTTTTTTAGTGAAAGAAAAGGGTCAAAAACGAGTAAAATCCGTAAATTAACAAGGAAATTACCCCCATGTTGGCCGTTTTTGAAAATTCTAATATAAACCATGGAAGTCGTAGATATGCTTGTTAGATTTCCTTGGAACTATTACATGCTTCGATTTGATAAGGCTAGGCCACTTTATGCTCTTTTTAGTGAAAGAAAAAGGGTCAAAAACGAGTAAAATCCGTAAATTAACAAGGAAATTCACTTTACCACCATTTTGGCCGTTTTTGAAATTTCTAAAATCAATCATGGAAGTCGTAGATATGCTCATTAGATTTCCTAGGAACTATTACATGCTTCGATTCGATAAGGCTAGGCCACTTTATGCCCTTTTTAGTGAAAGAAAAAGGATCAAAATCGAGTAAAATCCGTAAATTAACAAGGAAATTACCCCCATGTTGGCCGTTTTTGAAAATTCTAATATAAACCATGGAAGTCGTAGATATGCTTGTTAGATTTCCTAGGAACTATTACATGCTTCGATTTGATAATGCTAGGCCACTTTATGCCCTTTTTTGTGAAAGAAAAAAGGTCAAAAACGAGTAAAATCCGTAAATTAACTAGGAAATTCACTTTACCACCATTTTGGCCGTTTTTGAAATTTCTAAAATCAACCATGGAAGTCGTTGATATGCTCATTAGATTTCCTAAGAACTATTACATGCTTCGATTCGATAAGGCTAGGCCACTTTATGCCTTTTTTAGTGAAAGAAAAGGGTCAAAAACGGGTAAAATCCGTAAATTAACAAGGAAATTACCCCCATGTTGGCCGTTTTTGAAAATTCTAATATAAACCATGGAAGTCGTAGATATGCTTGTTAGATTTCCTAGGAACTATTACATGCTTCGATTTGATAATGCTAGGCCACTTTATGCCCTTTTTAGTGAAAGAAAAAGGGTCAAAAACGAGTAAAATCCGTAAATTAACAAGGAAATTCACTTTACCACCATTTTGGCCATTTTTGAAATTTCTAAAATCAACCATGGAAGTCGTAGATATGCTCACTAGATTTGCTAGGAACTATTACATGCTTCGATTCGATAAGGCTAGGCCACTTTATGCCTTTTTTAGTGAAAGAAAAGGGTCAAAAACGAGTAAAATCCGTAAATTAACAAGGAAATTACCCCCATGTTGGCCGTTTTTGAAAATTCTAATATAAACCATGGAAGTCGTAGATATGCTTGTTAGATTTCCTTGGAACTATTACATGCTTCGATTTGATAAGGCTAGGCCACTTTATGCTCTTTTTAGTGAAAGAAAAAGGGTCAAAAACGAGTAAAATCCGTAAATTAACAAGGAAATTCACTTTACCACCATTTTGGCCATTTTTGAAATTTCTAAAATCAACCATGGAAGTCGTAGATATGCTCATTAGATTTCCTAGGAACTATTACATGCTTCGATTCGATAAGGCTAGGCCACTTTATGCCCTTTTTAGTGAAAGAAAAAGGATCAAAATCGAGTAAAATCCGTAAATTAACAAGGAAATTACCCCCATGTTGGCCGTTTTTGAAAATTCTAATATAAACCATGGAAGTCGTAGATATGCTTGTTAGATTTCCTTGGAACTATTACATGCTTCGATTTGATAAGGCTAGGCCACTTTATGCTCTTTTTAGTGAAAGAAAAAGGGTCAAAAACGAGTAAAATCCGTAAATTAACAAGGAAATTCACTTTACCACCATTTTGGCCGTTTTTGAAATTTCTAAAATCAACCATGGAAGTCGTAGATATGCTCATTAGATTTCCTAGGAACTATTACATGCTTCGATTCGATAAGGCTAGGCCACTTTATGCCTTTTTTAGTGAAAGAAAAGGGTCAAAAACGAGTAAAATCCGTAAATTAACAAGGATATTACCCCCATGTTGGCCGTTTTTGAAAATTCTAATATAAACCATGGAAGTCGTATATATGCTTGTTAGATTTCCTAGGAACTATTACATGCTTCGATTTGATAATGCTAGGCCACTTTATGCCCTTTTTAGTGAAAGAAAAAAGGTCAAAAACGAGTAAAATCCGTAAATTAACAAGGAAATTCACTTTACCACCATTTTGGCCGTTTTTGAAATTTCTAAAATCAACCATGGAAGTCGTAGATATGCTCATTAGATTTCCTAGGAACTATTACATGCTTCGATTCGATAAGGCTAGGCCACTTTATGCCCTTTTTAGTGAAAGAAAAAGGATCAAAATCGAGTAAAATCCGTAAATTAACAAGGAAATTACCCCCATGTTGGCCGTTTTTGAAAATTCTAATATAAACCATGGAAGTCGTAGATATGCTTGTTAGATTTCCTTGGAACTATTACATGCTTCGATTTGATAAGGCTAGGCCACTTTATGCTCTTTTTAGTGAAAGAAAAAGGGTCAAAAACGAGTAAAATCCGTAAATTAACAAGGAAATTCACTTTACCACCATTTTGGCCGTTTTTGAAATTTCTAAAATCAACCATGGAAGTCGTAGATATGCTCATTAGATTTCCTAGGAACTATTACATGCTTCGATTCGATAAGGCTAGGCCACTTTATGCCTTTTTTAGTGAAAGAAAAGGGTCAAAAACGAGTAAAATCCGTAAATTAACAAGGATATTACCCCCATGTTGGCCGTTTTTGATAATTCTAATATAAACCATGGAAGTCGTAGATATGCTTGTTAGATTTCCTTGGAACTATTACATGCTTCGATTTGATAAGGCTAGGCCACTTTATGCTCTTTCTAGTGAAAGAAAAAGGGTCAAAAACGAGTAAAATCCGTAAATTAACAAGGAAATTCACTTTACCACCATTTTGGCCGTTTTTGAAATTTCTAAAATCAATCATGGAAGTCGTAGATATGCTAATTAGATTTCCTAGGAACTATTACATGCTTCGATTCGATAAGGCTAGGCCACTTTATGCCCTTTTTAGTGAAAGAAAAAGGATCAAAATCGAGTAAAATCCGGAAATTAACAAGGAAATTACCCCCATGTTGGCCGTTTTTGAAAATTCTAATATAAACCATGGAAGTCGTAGATATGCTTGTTAGATTTCCTAGGAACTATTACATGCTTCGATTTGATAATGCTAGGCCACTTTATGCCCTTTTTTGTGAAAGAAAAAAGGTCAAAAACGAGTAAAATCCGTAAATTAACTAGGAAATTCACTTTACCACCATTTTGGCCGTTTTTGAAATTTCTAAAATCAACCATGGAAGTCGTTGATATGCTCATTAGATTTCCTAGGAACTATTACATGCTTCGATTCGATAAGGCTAGGCCACTTTATGCCTTTTTTAGTGAAAGAAAAGGGTCAAAAACGGGTAAAATCCGTAAATTAACAAGGAAATTACCCCCATGTTGGCCGTTTTTGAAAATTCTAATATAAACCATGGAAGTCGTAGATATGCTTGTTAGATTTCCTAGGAACTATTACATGCTTCGATTTGATAATGCTAGGCCACTTTATGCCCTTTTTAGTGAAAGAAAAAGGGTCAAAAACGAGTAAAATCCGTAAATTAACAAGGAAATTCACTTTACCACCATTTTGGCCGTTTTTGAAATTTCTAAAATCAACCATGGAAGTCGTAGATATGCTCATTAGATTTGCTAGGAACTATTACATGCTTCGATTCGATAAGGCTAGGCCACTTTATGCCTTTTTTAGTGAAAGAAAAGGGTCAAAAACGAGTAAAATCCGTAAATTAACAAGGAAATTACCCCCATGTTGGCCGTTTTTGAAAATTCTAATATAAACCATGGAAGTCGTAGATATGCTTGTTAGATTTCCTTGGAACTATTACATGCTTCGATTTGATAAGGCTAGGCCACTTTATGCTCTTTTTAGTGAAAGAAAAAGGGTCAAAAACGAGTAAAATCCGTAAATTAACAAGGAAATTCACTTTACCACCATTTTGGCCGTTTTTGAAATTTCTAAAATCAACCATGGAAGTCGTAGATATGCTCATTAGATTTCCTAGGAACTATTACATGCTTCGATTCGATAAGGCTAGGCCACTTTATGCCCTTTTTAGTGAAAGAAAAAGGATCAAAATCGAGTAAAATCCGTAAATTAACAAGGAAATTACCCCCATGTTGGCCGTTTTTGAAAATTCTAATATAAACCATGGAAGTCGTAGATATGCTTGTTAGATTTCCTTGGAACTATTACATGCTTCGATTTGATAAGGCTAGGCCACTTTATACTCTTTTTAGTGAAAGAAAAAGGGTCAAAAACGAGTAAAATCCGTAAATTAACAAGGAAATTCACTTTACCACCATTTTGGCCGTTTTTGAAATTTCTAAAATCAACCATGGAAGTCGTAGATATGCTCATTAGATTTCCTAGGAACTATTACATGCTTCGATTCGATAAGGCTAGGCCACTTTATGCCTTTTTTAGTGAAAGAAAAGGGTCAAAAACGAGTAAAATCCGTAAATTAACAAGGAAATTACCCCCATGTTGCCCGTTTTTGAAAATTCTAATATAAACCATGGAAGTCGTAGATATGCTTGTTAGATTTCCTTGGAACTATTACATGCTTCGATTTGATAAGGCTAGGCCACTTTATGCTCTTTTTAGTGAAAGAAAAAGGGTCAAAAACGAGTAAAATCCGTAAATTAACAAGGAAATTCACTTTACCACCATTTTGGCCGTTTTTGAAATTTCTAAAATCAACCATGGAAGTCGTAGATATGCTCATTAGATTTCCTAGGAACTATTACATGCTTCGATTCGATAAGGCTAGGCCACTTTATGCCTTTTTTAGTGAAAGAAAAGGGTCAAAAACGAGTAAAATCCGTAAATTAACAAGGAAATTACCCCCATGTTGGCCGTTTTTGAAAATTCTAATATAAACCATGGAAGTCGTAGATATGCTTGTTAGATTTCCTTGGAACTATTACATGCTTCGATTTGATAAGGCTAGGCCACTTTATGCTCTTTTTAGTGAAAGAAAAAGGGTCAAAAACGAGTAAAATCCGAAAATTAACAAGGAAATTCACTTTACCACCATTTTGGCCGTTTTTGAAATTTCTAAAATCAATCATGGAAGTCGTAGATATGCTCATTAGATTTCCTAGGAACTATTACATGCTTCGATTCGATAAGGCTAGGCCACTTTATGCCTTTTTTAGTGAAAGAAAAGGGTCAAAAACGAGTAAAATCCGTAAATTAACAAGGAAATTACCCCCATGTTGCCCGTTTTTGAAAATTCTAATATAAACCATGGAAGTCGTATATATGCTTGTTAGATTTCCTAGGAACTATTACATGCTTCGATTTGATAATGCTAGGCCACTTTATGCCCTTTTTAGTGAAAGAAAAAAGGTCAAAAACGAGTAAAATCCGTAAATTAACAAGGAAATTCACTTTACCACCATTTTGGCCGTTTTTGAAATTTCTAAAATCAACCATGGAATTCGTAGATATGCTCATTAGATTTCCTAGGAACTATTACATGCTTCGATTCGATAAGGCTAGGCCACTTTATGCCCTTTTTAGTGAAAGAAAAAGGATCAAAATCGAGTAAAATCCGTAAATTAACAAGGAAATTACCCCCATGTTGGCCGTTTTTGAAAATTCTAATATAAACCATGGAAGTCGTAGATATGCTTGTTAGATTTCCTTGGAACTATTACATGCTTCGATTTGATAAGGCTAGGCCACTTTATGCTCTTTTTAGTGAAAGAAAAAGGGTCAAAAACGAGTAAAATCCGTAAATTAACAAGGAAATTCACTTTACCACCATTTTGGCCGTTTTTGAAATTTCTAAAATCAACCATGGAAGTCGTAGATATGCTCATTAGATTTCCTAGGAACTATTACATGCTTCGATTCGATAAGGCTAGGCCACTTTATGCCTTTTTTAGTGAAAGAAAAGGGTCAAAAACGAGTAAAATCCGTAAATTAACAAGGATATTACCCCCATGTTGGCCGTTTTTGATAATTCTAATATAAACCATGGAAGTCGTAGATATGCTTGTTAGATTTCCTTGGAACTATTACATGCTTCGATTTGATAAGGCTAGGCCACTTTATGCTCTTTCTAGTGAAAGAAAAAGGGTCAAAAACGAGTAAAATCCGTAAATTAACAAGGAAATTCACTTTACCACCATTTTGGCCGTTTTTGAAATTTCTAAAATCAATCATGGAAGTCGTAGATATGCTAATTAGATTTCCTAGGAACTATTACATGCTTCGATTCGATAAGGCTAGGCCACTTTATGCCCTTTTTAGTGAAAGAAAAAGGATCAAAATCGAGTAAAATCCGTAAATTAACAAGGAAATTACCCCCATGTTGGCCGTTTTTGAAAATTCTAATATAAACCATGGAAGTCGTAGATATGCTTGTTAGATTTCCTAGGAACTATTACATGCTTCGATTTGATAATGCTAGGCCACTTTATGCCCTTTTTTGTGAAAGAAAAAAGGTCAAAAACGAGTAAAATCCGTAAATTAACTAGGAAATTCACTTTACCACCATTTTGGCCGTTTTTGAAATTTCTAAAATCAACCATGGAAGTCGTTGATATGCTCATTAGATTTCCTAGGAACTATTACATGCTTCGATTCGATAAGGCTAGGCCACTTTATGCCTTTTTTAGTGAAAGAAAAGGGTCAAAAACGGGTAAAATCCGTAAATTAACAAGGAAATTACCCCCATGTTGGCCGTTTTTGAAAATTCTAATATAAACCATGGAAGTCGTAGATATGCTTGTTAGATTTCCTAGGAACTATTACATGCTTCGATTTGATAATGCTAGGCCACTTTATGCCCTTTTTAGTGAAAGAAAAAGGGTCAAAAACGAGTAAAATCCGTAAATTAACAAGGAAATTCACTTTACCACCATTTTGGCCGTTTTTGAAATTTCTAAAATCAACCATGGGAGTCGTAGATATGCTCATTAGATTTGCTAGGAACTATTACATGCTTCGATTCGATAAGGCTAGGCCACTTTATGCCTTTTTTAGTGAAAGAAAAGGGTCAAAAACGAGTAAAATCCGTAAATTAACAAGGAAATTACCCCCATGTTGGCCGTTTTTGAAAATTCTAATATAAACCATGGAAGTCGTAGATATGCTTGTTAGATTTCCTTGGAACTATTACATGCTTCGATTTGATAAGGCTAGGCCACTTTATGCTCTTTTTAGTGAAAGAAAAAGGGTCAAAAACGAGTAAAATCCGTAAATTAACAAGGAAATTCACTTTACCACCATTTTGGCCGTTTTTGAAATTTCTAAAATCAACCATGGAAGTCGTAGATATGCTCATTAGATTTCCTAGGAACTATTACATGCTTCGATTCGATAAGGCTAGGCCACTTTATGCCCTTTTTAGTGAAAGAAAAAGGATCAAAATCGAGTAAAATCCGTAAATTAACAAGGAAATTACCCCCATGTTGGCCGTTTTTGAAAATTCTAATATAAACCATGGAAGTCGTAGATATGCTTGTTAGATTTCCTTGGAACTATTACATGCTTCGATTTGATAAGGCTAGGCCACTTTATACTCTTTTTAGTGAAAGAAAAAGGGTCAAAAACGAGTAAAATCCGTAAATTAACAAGGAAATTCACTTTACCACCATTTTGGCCGTTTTTGAAATTTCTAAAATCAACCATGGAAGTCGTAGATATGCTCATTAGATTTCCTAGGAACTATTACATGCTTCGATTCGATAAGGCTAGGCCACTTTATGCCTTTTTTAGTGAAAGAAAAGGGTCAAAAACGAGTAAAATCCGTAAATTAACAAGGAAATTACCCCCATGTTGCCCGTTTTTGAAAATTCTAATATAAACCATGGAAGTCGTAGATATGCTTGTTAGATTTCCTTGGAACTATTACATGCTTCGATTTGATAAGGCTAGGCCACTTTATGCTCTTTTTAGTGAAAGAAAAAGGGTCAAAAACGAGTAAAATCCGTAAATTAACAAGGAAATTCACTTTACCACCATTTTGGCCGTTTTTGAAATTTCTAAAATCAACCATGGAAGTCGTAGATATGCTCATTAGATTTCCTAGGAACTATTACATGCTTCGATTCGATAAGGCTAGGCCACTTTATGCCTTTTTTAGTGAAAGAAAAGGGTCAAAAACGAGTAAAATCCGTAAATTAACAAGGAAATTACCCCCATGTTGGCCGTTTTTGAAAATTCTAATATAAACCATGGAAGTCGTAGATATGCTTGTTAGATTTCCTTGGAACTATTACATGCTTCGATTTGATAAGGCTAGGCCACTTTATGCTCTTTTTAGTGAAAGAAAAAGGGTCAAAAACGAGTAAAATCCGTAAATTAACAAGGAAATTCACTTTACCACCATTTTGGCCGTTTTTGAAATTTCTAAAATCAATCATGGAAGTCGTAGATATGCTCATTAGATTTCCTAGGAACTATTACATGCTTGGATTCGATAAGGCTAGGCCACTTTATGCCCTTTTTAGTGAAAGAAAAAGGATCAAAATCGAGTAAAATCCGTAAATTAACAAGGAAATTACCCCCATGTTGGCCGTTTTTGAAAATTCTAATATAAACCATGGAAGTCGTAGATATGCTTGTTAGATTTCCTAGGAACTATTACATGCTTCGATTTGATAATGCTAGGCCACTTTATGCCCTTTTTTGTGAAAGAAAAAAGGTCAAAAACGAGTAAAATCCGTAAATTAACTAGGAAATTCACTTTACCACCATTTTGGCCGTTTTTGAAATTTCTAAAATCAACCATGGAAGTCGTTGATATGCTCATTAGATTTCCTAGGAACTATTACATGCTTCGATTCGATAAGGCTAGGCCACTTTATGCCTTTTTTAGTGAAAGAACAGGGTCAAAAACGGGTAAAATCCGTAAATTAACAAGGAAATTACCCCCATGTTGGCCGTTTTTGAAAATTCTAATATAAACCATGGAAGTCGTTGATATGCTTGTTAGATTTCCTAGGAACTATTACATGCTTCGATTTGATAATGCTAGGCCACTTTATGCCCTTTTTAGTGAAAGAAAAAGGGTCAAAAACGAGTAAAATCCGTAAATTAACAAGGAAATTCACTTTACCACCATTTTGGCCGTTTTTGAAATTTCTAAAATCAACCATGGAAATCGTAGATATGCTCATTAGATTTCCTAGGAACTATTACATGCTTCGATTCGATAAGGCTAGGCCACTTTATGCCCTTTTTAGTGAAAGAAAAATGATCAAAATCGAGTAAAATCCGTAAATTAACAAGGAAATTACCCCCATGTTGGCCGTTTTTGAAAATTCTAATATAAACCATGGAAGTCGTAGATATGCTTGTTAGATTTCCTTGGAACTATTACATGCTTCGATTTGATAAGGCTAGGCCACTTTATGCTCTTTTTAGTGAAAGAAAAAGGGTCAAAAACGAGTAAAATCCGTAAATTAACAAGGAAATTCACTTTACCACCATTTTGGCCGTTTTTGAAATTTCTAAAATCAACCATGGAAGTCGTAGATATGCTCATTAGATTTCCTAGGAACTATTACATGCTTCGATTCGATAAGGGTAGGCCACTTTATGCCTTTTTTAGTGAAAGAAAAGTGTCAAAAACGAGTAAAATCCGTAAATTAACAAGGAAATTACCCCCATGTTGGCCGTTTTTGAAAATTCTAACATAAACCATGGAAGTCGTAGATATGCTTGTTAGATTTCCTTGGAACTATTACATGCTTCGATTTGATAAGGCTAGGCCACTTTATGCTCTTTTTAGTGAAAGAAAAAGGGTCAAAAACGAGTAAAATCCGTAAATTAACAAGGAAATTCACTTTACCACCATTTTGGCCGTTTTTGAAATTTCTAAAATCAACCATGGAAGTCGTAGATATGCTCATTAGATTTCCTAGGAACTATTACATGCTTCGATTCGATAAGGCTAGGCCACTTTATGCCTTTTTTAGTGAAAGAAAAGGGTCAAAAACGAGTAAAATCCGTAAATTAACAAGGAAATTACCCCCATGTTGACCGTTTTTGAAAATTCTAATATAAACCATGGAAGTCGTAGATATGCTTGTTAGATTTCCTTGGAACTATTACATGCTTCGATTTGATAAGGCTAGGCCACTTTATGCTCTTTTTAGTGAAAGAAAAAGGGTCAAAAACGAGTAAAATCCGTAAATTAACAATGAAATTCACTTTACCACCATTTTGGCCGTTTTTGAAATTTCTAAAATCAACCATGGAAGTCGTAGATATGCTCATTAGATTTCCTAGGAACTATTACATGCTTCGATTCGATAAGTCTAGGCCACTTTATGCCTTTTTTAGTGAAAGAAAAGGGTCAAAAACGAGTAAAATCCGTAAATTAACAAGGAAATTACCCCCATGTTGGCCGTTTTTGAAAATTCTAATATAAACCATGGAAGTCGTAGATATGCTTGTTAGATTTCCTTGGAACTATTACATGCTTCGATTTGATAAGGCTAGGCCACTTTATGCTCTTTTTAGTGAAAGAAAAAGGGTCAAAAACGAGTAAAATCCGTAAATTAACAAGGAAATTCACTTTACCACCATTTTGGCCATTTTTGAAATTTCTAAAATCAACCATGGAAGTCGTAGATATGCTCATTAGATTTGCTAGGAACTATTACATGCTTCGATTCGATAAGGCTAGGCCACTTTATGCCTTTTTTAGTGAAAGAAAAGGGTCAAAAACGAGTAAAATCCGTAAATTAACAAGGAAATTACCCCCATGTTGGCCGTTTTTGAAAATTCTAATATAAACCATGGAAGTCGTAGATATGCTTGTTAGATTTCCTTGGAACTATTACATGCTTCGATTTGATAAGGCTAGGCCACTTTATGCTCTTTTTAGTGAAAGAAAAAGGGTCAAAAACGAGTAAAATCCGTAAATTAACAAGGAAATTCACTTTACCACCATTTTGGCCGTTTTTGAAATTTCTAAAATCAACCATGGAAGTCGTAGATATGCTCATTAGATTTCCTAGGAACTATTACATGCTTCGATTCGATAAGGCTAGGCCACTTTATGCCCTTTTTAGTGAAAGAAAAAGGATCAAAATCGAGTAAAATCCGTAAATTAACAAGGAAATTACCCCCATGTTGGCCGTTTTTGAAAATTCTAATATAAACCATGGAAGTCGTAGATATGCTTGTTAGATTTCCTTGGAACTATTACATGCTTCGATTTGATAAGGCTAGGCCACTTTATACTCTTTTTAGTGAAAGAAAAAGGGTCAAAAACGAGTAAAATCCGTAAATTAACAAGGAAATTCACTTTACCACCATTTTGGCCGTTTTTGAAATTTCTAAAATCAACCATGGAAGTCGTAGATATGCTCATTAGATTTCCTAGGAACTATTACATGCTTCGATTCGATAAGGCTAGGCCACTTTATGCCTTTTTTAGTGAAAGAAAAGGGTCAAAAACGAGTAAAATCCGTAAATTAACAAGGAAATTACCCCCATGTTGCCCGTTTTTGAAAATTCTAATATAAACCATGGAAGTCGTAGATATGCTTGTTAGATTTCCTTGGAACTATTACATGCTTCGATTTGATAAGGCTAGGCCACTTTATGCTCTTTTTAGTGAAAGAAAAAGGGTCAAAAACGAGTAAAATCCGTAAATTAACAAGGAAATTCACTTTACCACCATTTTGGCCGTTTTTGAAATTTCTAAAATCAACCATGGAAGTCGTAGATATGCTCATTAGATTTCCTAGGAACTATTACATGCTTCGATTCGATAAGGCTAGGCCACTTTATGCCTTTTTTAGTGAAAGAAAAGGGTCAAAAACGAGTAAAATCCGTAAATTAACAAGGAAATTACCCCCATGTTGGCCGTTTTTGAAAATTCTAATATAAACCATGGAAGTCGTAGATATGCTTGTTAGATTTCCTTGGAACTATTACATGCTTCGATTTGATAAGGCTAGGCCACTTTATGCTCTTTTTAGTGAAAGAAAAAGGGTCAAAAACGAGTAAAATCCGTAAATTAACAAGGAAATTCACTTTACCACCATTTTGGCCGTTTTTGAAATTTCTAAAATCAATCATGGAAGTCGTAGATATGCTCATTAGATTTCCTAGGAACTATTACATGCTTGGATTCGATAAGGCTAGGCCACTTTATGCCCTTTTTAGTGAAAGAAAAAGGATCAAAATCGAGTAAAATCCGTAAATTAACAAGGAAATTACCCCCATGTTGGCCGTTTTTGAAAATTCTAATATAAACCATGGAAGTCGTAGATATGCTTGTTAGATTTCCTAGGAACTATTACATGCTTCGATTTGATAATGCTAGGCCACTTTATGCCCTTTTTTGTGAAAGAAAAAAGGTCAAAAACGAGTAAAATCCGTAAATTAACTAGGAAATTCACTTTACCACCATTTTGGCCGTTTTTGAAATTTCTAAAATCAACCATGGAAGTCGTTGATATGCTCATTAGATTTCCTAGGAACTATTACATGCTTCGATTCGATAAGGCTAGGCCACTTTATGCCTTTTTTAGTGAAAGAACAGGGTCAAAAACGGGTAAAATCCGTAAATTAACAAGGAAATTACCCCCATGTTGGCCGTTTTTGAAAATTCTAATATAAACCATGGAAGTCGTTGATATGCTTGTTAGATTTCCTAGGAACTATTACATGCTTCGATTTGATAATGCTAGGCCACTTTATGCCCTTTTTAGTGAAAGAAAAAGGGTCAAAAACGAGTAAAATCCGTAAATTAACAAGGAAATTCACTTTACCACCATTTTGGCCGTTTTTGAAATTTCTAAAATCAACCATGGAAATCGTAGATATGCTCATTAGATTTCCTAGGAACTATTACATGCTTCGATTCGATAAGGCTAGGCCACTTTATGCCCTTTTTAGTGAAAGAAAAATGATCAAAATCGAGTAAAATCCGTAAATTAACAAGGAAATTACCCCCATGTTGGCCGTTTTTGAAAATTCTAATATAAACCATGGAAGTCGTAGATATGCTTGTTAGATTTCCTTGGAACTATTACATGCTTCGATTTGATAAGGCTAGGCCACTTTATGCTCTTTTTAGTGAAAGAAAAAGGGTCAAAAACGAGTAAAATCCGTAAATTAACAAGGAAATTCACTTTACCACCATTTTGGCCGTTTTTGAAATTTCTAAAATCAACCATGGAAGTCGTAGATATGCTCATTAGATTTCCTAGGAACTATTACATGCTTCGATTCGATAAGGGTAGGCCACTTTATGCCTTTTTTAGTGAAAGAAAAGTGTCAAAAACGAGTAAAATCCGTAAATTAACAAGGAAATTACCCCCATGTTGGCCGTTTTTGAAAATTCTAACATAAACCATGGAAGTCGTAGATATGCTTGTTAGATTTCCTTGGAACTATTACATGCTTCGATTTGATAAGGCTAGGCCACTTTATGCTCTTTTTAGTGAAAGAAAAAGGGTCAAAAACGAGTAAAATCCGTAAATTAACAAGGAAATTCACTTTACCACCATTTTGGCCGTTTTTGAAATTTCTAAAATCAACCATGGAAGTCGTAGATATGCTCATTAGATTTCCTAGGAACTATTACATGCTTCGATTCGATAAGGCTAGGCCACTTTATGCCTTTTTTAGTGAAAGAAAAGGGTCAAAAACGAGTAAAATCCGTAAATTAACAAGGAAATTACCCCCATGTTGACCGTTTTTGAAAATTCTAATATAAACCATGGAAGTCGTAGATATGCTTGTTAGATTTCCTTGGAACTATTACATGCTTCGATTTGATAAGGCTAGGCCACTTTATGCTCTTTTTAGTGAAAGAAAAAGGGTCAAAAACGAGTAAAATCCGTAAATTAACAATGAAATTCACTTTACCACCATTTTGGCCGTTTTTGAAATTTCTAAAATCAACCATGGAAGTCGTAGATATGCTCATTAGATTTCCTAGGAACTATTACATGCTTCGATTCGATAAGTCTAGGCCACTTTATGCCTTTTTTAGTGAAAGAAAAGGGTCAAAAACGAGTAAAATCCGTAAATTAACAAGGAAATTACCCCCATGTTGGCCGTTTTTGAAAATTCTAATATAAACCATGGAAGTCGTAGATATGCTTGTTAGATTTCCTTGGAACTATTACATGCTTCGATTTGATAAGGCTAGGCCACTTTATGCTCTTTTTAGTGAAAGAAAAAGGGTCAAAAACGAGTAAAATCCGTAAATTAACAAGGAAATTCACTTTACCACCATTTTGGCCGTTTTTGAAATTTCTAAAATCAACCATGGAAGTCGTAGATATGCTCATTAGATTTCCTAGGAACTATTACATGCTTCGATTCGATAAGGCTAGGCCACTTTATGCCCTTTTTAGTGAAAGAAAAAGGATCAAAATCGAGTAAAATCCGTAAATTAACAAGGAAATTACCCCCATGTTGGCCGTTTTTGAAAATTCTAATATAAACCATGGAAGTCGTAGATATGCTTGTTAGATTTCCTAGGAACTATTACATGCTTCGATTTGATAATGCTAGGCCACTTTATGCCCTTTTTTGTGAAAGAAAAAAGGTCAAAAACGAGTAAAATCCGTAAATTAACTAGGAAATTCACTTTACCACCATTTTGGCCGTTTTTGAAATTTCTAAAATCAACCATGGAAGTCGTTGATATGCTCATTAGATTTCCTAGGAACTATTACATGCTTCGATTCGATAAGGCTAGGCCACTTTATGCCTTTTTTAGTGAAAGAAAAGGGTCAAAAACGGGTAAAATCCGTAAATTAACAAGGAAATTACCCCCATGTTGGCCGTTTTTGAAAATTCTAATATAAACCATGGAAGTCGTAGATATGCTTGTTAGATTTCCAAGGAACTATTACATGCTTCAATTTGATAATGCTAGGCCACTTTATGCCCTTTTTAGTGAAAGAAAAAGGGTCAAAAACGAGTAAAATCCGTAAATTAACAAGGAAATTCACTTTACCACCATTTTGGCCGTTTTTGAAATTTCTAAAATCAACCATGGAAGTCGTAGATATGCTCATTAGATTTGCTAGGAACTATTACATGCTTCGATTCGATAAGGCTAGGCCACTTTATGCCTTTTTTAGTGAAAGAAAAGGGTCAAAAACGAGTAAAATCCGTAAATTAACAAGGAAATTACCCCCATGTTGGCCGTTTTTGAAAATTCTAATATAAACCATGGAAGTCGTAGATATGCTTGTTAGATTTCCTTGGAACTATTACATGCTTCGATTTGATAAGGCTAGGCCACTTTATGCTCTTTTTAGTGAAAGAAAAAGGGTCAAAAACGAGTAAAATCCGTAAATTAACAAGGAAATTCACTTTACCACCATTTTGGCCGTTTTTGAAATTTCTAAAATCAACCATGGAAGTCGTAGATATGCTCATTAGATTTCCTAGGAACTATTACATGCTTCGATTCGATAAGGCTAGGCCACTTTATGCCCTTTTTAGTGAAAGAAAAAGGATCAAAATCGAGTAAAATCCGTAAATTAACAAGGAAATTACCCCCATGTTGGCCGTTTTTGAAAATTCTAATATAAACCATGGAAGTCGTAGATATGCTTGTTAGATTTCCTAGGAACTATTACATGCTTCGATTTGATAATGCTAGGCCACTTTATGCCCTTTTTAGTGAAAGAAAAAGGGTCAAAAACGAGTAAAATCCGTAAATTAACAAGGAAATTCACTTTACCACCATTTTGGCCGTTTTTGAAATTTCTAAAATCAACCATGGAAGTCGTAGATATGCTCATTAGATTTCCTAGGAACTATTACATGCTTCGATTCGATAAGGGTAGGCCACTTTATGCCTTTTTTAGTGAAAGAAAAGGGTCAAAAACGAGTAAAATCCGTAAATTAACAAGGAAATTACCCCCATGTTGGCCGTTTTTGAAAATTCTAATATAAACCATGGAAGTCGTAGATATGCTTGTTAGATTTCCTTGGAACTATTACATGCTTCGATTTGATAAGGCTAGGCCACTTTATACTCTTTTTAGTGAAAGAAAAAGGGTCAAAAACGAGTAAAATCCGTAAATTAACAAGGAAATTCACTTTACCACCATTTTGGCCGTTTTTGAAATTTCTAAAATCAACCATGGAAGTCGTAGATATGCTCATTAGATTTCCTAGGAACTATTACATGCTTCGATTCGATAAGGCTAGGCCACTTTATGCCTTTTTTAGTGAAAGAAAAGGGTCAAAAACGAGTAAAATCCGTAAATTAACAAGGAAATTACCCCCATGTTGACCGTTTTTGAAAATTCTAATATAAACCATGGAAGTCGTAGATATGCTTGTTAGATTTCCTTGGAACTATTACATGCTTCGATTTGATAAGGCTAGGCCACTTTATGCTCTTTTTAGTGAAAGAAAAAGGGTCAAAAACGAGTAAAATCCGTAAATTAACAAGGAAATTCACTTTACCACCATTTTGGCCGTTTTTGAAATTTCTAAAATCAACCATGGAAGTCGTAGATATGCTCATTAGATTTCCTAGGAACTATTACATGCTTCGATTCGATAAGGCTAGGGCACTTTATGCCTTTTTAGTGAAAGAAAAGGGTCAAAAACGAATAAAATCCGTAAATTAACAAGGAAATTACCCCCATGTTGGCCGTTTTTGAAAATTCTAATATAAACCATGGAAGTCGTAGATATGCTTGTTAGATTTCCTTGGAACTATTACATGCTTCGATTTGATAAGGCTAGGCCACTTTATGCTCTTTTTAGTGAAAGAAAAAGGGTCAAAAACGAGTAAAATCCGTAAATTAACAAGGAAATTCACTTTACCACCATTTTGGCCGTTTTTGAAATTTCTAAAATCAACCATGGAAGTCGTAGATATGCTCATTAGATTTCCTAGGAACTATTACATGCTTCGATTCGATAAGGCTAGGCCACTTTATGCCCTTTTTAGTGAAATAAAAAGGATCAAAATCGAGTAAAATCCGTAAATTAACAAGGAAATTACCCCCATGTTGGCCGTTTTTGAAAATTCTAATATAAACCATGGAAGTCGTAGATATGCTTGTTAGATTTCCTAGGAACTATTACATGCGTCGATTTGATAATGCTAGGCCACTTTATGCCCTTTTTTGTGAAAGAAAAAAGGTCAAAAACGAGTAAAATCCGTAAATTAACTAGGAAATTCACTTTACCACCATTTTGGCCGTTTTTGAAATTTCTAAAATCAACCATGGAAGTCGTTGATATGCTCATTAGATTTCCTAGGAACTATTACATGCTTCGATTCGATAAGGCTAGGCCACTTTATGCCTTTTTTAGTGAAAGAAAAGGGTCAAAAACGGGTAAAATCCGTAAATTAACAAGGAAATTACCCCCATGTTGGCCGTTTTTGAAAATTCTAATATAAACCATGGAAGTCGTAGATATGCTTGTTAGATTTCCTAGGAACTATTACATGCTTCGATTTGATAATGCTAGGCCACTTTATGCCCTTTTTAGTGAAAGAAAAAGGGTCAAAAACGAGTAAAATCCGTAAATTAACAAGGAAATTCACTTTACCACCATTTTGGCCGTTTTTGAAATTTCTAAAATCAACCATGGAAGTCGTAGATATGCTCATTAGATTTGCTAGGAACTATTACATGCTTCGATTCGATAAGGCTAGGCCACTTTATGCCTTTTTTAGTGAAAGAAAAGGGTCAAAAACGAGTAAAATCCGTAAATTAACAAGGAAATTACCCCCATGTTGGCCGTTTTTGAAAATTCTAATATAAACCATGGAAGTCGTAGATATGCTTGTTAGATTTCCTTGGAACTATTACATGCTTCGATTTGATAAGGCTAGGCCACTTTATGCTCTTTTTAGTGAAAGAAAAAGGGTCAAAAACGAGTAAAATCCGTAAATTAACAAGGAAATTCACTTTACCACCATTTTGGCCGTTTTTGAAATTTCTAAAATCAACCATGGAAGTCGTAGATATGCTCATTAGATTTCCTAGGAACTATTACATGCTTCGATTCGATAAGGCTAGGCCACTTTATGCCCTTTTTAGTGAAAGAAAAAGGATCAAAATCGAGTAAAATCCGTAAATTAACAAGGAAATTACCCCCATGTTGGCCGTTTTTGAAAATTCTAATATAAACCATGGAAGTCGTAGATATGCTTGTTAGATTTCCTAGGAACTATTACATGCTTCGATTTGATAATGCTAGGCCACTTTATGCCCTTTTTAGTGAAAGAAAAAGGGTCAAAAACGAGTAAAATCCGTAAATTAACAAGGAAATTCACTTTACCACCATTTTGGCCGTTTTTGAAATTTCTAAAATCAACCATGGAAGTCGTAGATATGCTCATTAGATTTCCTAGGAACTATTACATGCTTCGATTCGATAAGGGTAGGCCACTTTATGCCTTTTTTAGTGAAAGAAAAGGGTCAAAAACGAGTAAAATCCGTAAATTAACAAGGAAATTACCCCCATGTTGGCCGTTTTTGAAAATTCTAATATAAACCATGGAAGTCGTAGATATGCTTGTTAGATTTCCTTGGAACTATTACATGCTTCGATTTGATAAGGCTAGGCCACTTTATACTCTTTTTAGTGAAAGAAAAAGGGTCAAAAACGAGTAAAATCCGTAAATTAACAAGGAAATTCACTTTACCACCATTTTGGCCGTTTTTGAAATTTCTAAAATCAACCATGGAAGTCGTAGATATGCTCATTAGATTTCCTAGGAACTATTACATGCTTCGATTCGATAAGGCTAGGCCACTTTATGCCTTTTTTAGTGAAAGAAAAGGGTCAAAAACGAGTAAAATCCGTAAATTAACAAGGAAATTACCCCCATGTTGACCGTTTTTGAAAATTCTAATATAAACCATGGAAGTCGTAGATATGCTTGTTAGATTTCCTTGGAACTATTACATGCTTCGATTTGATAAGGCTAGGCCACTTTATGCTCTTTTTAGTGAAAGAAAAAGGGTCAAAAACGAGTAAAATCCGTAAATTAACAAGGAAATTCACTTTACCACCATTTTGGCCGTTTTTGAAATTTCTAAAATCAACCATGGAAGTCGTAGATATGCTCATTAGATTTCCTAGGAACTATTACATGCTTCGATTCGATAAGGCTAGGGCACTTTATGCCTTTTTAGTGAAAGAAAAGGGTCAAAAACGAATAAAATCCGTAAATTAACAAGGAAATTACCCCCATGTTGGCCGTTTTTGAAAATTCTAATATAAACCATGGAAGTCGTAGATATGCTTGTTAGATTTCCTTGGAACTATTACATGCTTCGATTTGATAAGGCTAGGCCACTTTATGCTCTTTTTAGTGAAAGAAAAAGGGTCAAAAACGAGTAAAATCCGTAAATTAACAAGGAAATTCACTTTACCACCATTTTGGCCGTTTTTGAAATTTCTAAAATCAACCATGGAAGTCGTAGATATGCTCATTAGATTTCCTAGGAACTATTACATGCTTCGATTCGATAAGGCTAGGCCACTTTATGCCCTTTTTAGTGAAATAAAAAGGATCAAAATCGAGTAAAATCCGTAAATTAACAAGGAAATTACCCCCATGTTGGCCGTTTTTGAAAATTCTAATATAAACCATGGAAGTCGTAGATATGCTTGTTAGATTTCCTAGGAACTATTACATGCTTCGATTTGATAATGCTAGGCCACTTTATGCCCTTTTTTGTGAAAGAAAAAAGGTCAAAAACGAGTAAAATCCGTAAATTAACTAGGAAATTCACTTTACCACCATTTTGGCCGTTTTTGAAATTTCTAAAATCAACCATGGAAGTCGTTGATATGCTCATTAGATTTCCTAGGAACTATTACATGCTTCGATTCGATAAGGCTAGGCCACTTTATGCCTTTTTTAGTGAAAGAAAAGGGTCAAAAACGGGTAAAATCCGTAAATTAACAAGGAAATTACCCCCATGTTGGCCGTTTTTGAAAATTCTAATATAAACCATGGAAGTCGTAGATATGCTTGTTAGATTTCCTAGGAACTATTACATGCTTCGATTTGATAATGCTAGGCCACTTTATGCCCTTTTTAGTGAAAGAAAAAGGGTCAAAAACGAGTAAAATCCGTAAATTAACAAGGAAATTCACTTTACCACCATTTTGGCCGTTTTTGAAATTTCTAAAATCAACCATGGAAGTCGTAGATATGCTCATTAGATTTGCTAGGAACTATTACATGCTTCGATTCGATAAGGCTAGGCCACTTTATGCCTTTTTTAGTGAAAGAAAAGGGTCAAAAACGAGTAAAATCCGTAAATTAACAAGGAAATTACCCCCATGTTGGCCGTTTTTGAAAATTCTAATATAAACCATGGAAGTCGTAGATATGCTTGTTAGATTTCCTTGGAACTATTACATGCTTCGATTTGATAAGGCTAGGCCACTTTATGCTCTTTTTTGTGAAAGAAAAAGGGTCAAAAACGAGTAAAATCCGTAAATTAACAAGGAAATTCACTTTACCACCATTTTGGCCGTTTTTGAAATTTCTAAAATCAACCATGGAAGTCGTAGATATGCTCATTAGATTTCCTAGGAACTATTACATGCTTCGATTCGATAAGGCTAGGCCACTTTATGCCCTTTTTAGTGAAAGAAAAAGGATCAAAATCGAGTAAAATCCGTAAATTAACAAGGAAATTACCCCCATGTTGGCCGTTTTTGAAAATTCTAATATAAACCATGGAAGTCGTAGATATGCTTGTTAGATTTCCTAGGAACTATTACATGCTTCGATTTGATAATGCTAGGCCACTTTATGCCCTTTTTAGTGAAAGAAAAAGGGTCAAAAACGAGTAAAATCCGTAAATTAACAAGGAAATTCACTTTACCACCATTTTGGCCGTCTTTGAAATTTCTAAAATCAACCATGGAAGTCGTTGATATGCTCATTAGATTTCCTAGGAACTACTACATGCTTCGATTCGATAAGGCTAGGCCACTTTATGCCTTTTTTAGTGAAAGAAAAGGGTCAAACACGGGTAAAATCCGTAAATTAACAAGGAAATTACCCCCATGTTGGCCGTTTTTGAAAATTCTAATATAAACCATGGAAGTCGTAGATATGCTTGTTAGATTTCCTTGGAAATATTACATGCTTCGATTTGATAATGCTAGGCCACTTTATGCCCTTTTTAGTGAAAGAAAAAGGGTCAAAAACGAGTAAAATCCGTAAATTAACAAGGAAATTCACTTTACCACCATTTTGGCCGTTTTTGAAATTTCTAAAATCAACCATGGAAGTCGTAGATATGCTCATTAGATTTCCTAGGAACTATTACATGCTTCGATTCGATAAGGCTAGGCCACTTTATGCCCTTTTTAGTGAAAGAAAAATGATCAAAATCGAGTAAAATCCGTAAATTAACAAGGAAATTACCCCCATGTTGGCCATTTTTGAAAATTCTAATATAAACCATGGAAGTCGTAGATATGCTTGTTAGATTTCCTTGGAACTATTACATGCTTCGATTTGATAAGGCTAGGCCACTTTATGCTCTTTTTAGTGAAAGAAAAAGGGTCAAAAACGAGTAAAATCCGTAAATTAACAAGGAAATTCACTTTACCACCATTTTGGCCGTTTTCGAAATTTCTAAAATCAACCATGGAAGTCGTAGATATGCTCATTAGATTTCCTAGGAACTATTACATGCTTCGATTCGATAAGGCTAGGCCACTTTATGCCTTTTTTAGTGAAAGAAAAGGGTCAAAAACGAGTAAAATCCGTAAATTAACAAGGAAATTACCCCCATGTTGGCCGTTTTTGAAAATTCTAATATAAACCATGGAAGTCGTTGATATGCTTGTTAGATTTCCTTGGAACTATTACATGCTTCGATTTGATAAGGCTAGGCCACTTTATGCTCTTTTTAGTGAAAGAAAAAGGGTCAAAAACGAGTAAAATCCGTAAATTAACAAGGAAATTCACTTTACCACCATTTTGGCCGTTTTTGAAATTTCTAAAATCAACCATGGAAGTCGTAGATATGCTCATTAGATTTCCTAGGAACTATTACATGCTTCGATTCGATAAGGCTAGGCCACTTTATGCCTTTTTTAGAGAAAGAAAAGGGTCAAAAACGAGTAAAATCCGTAAATTAACAAGGAAATTACCCCCATGTTGGCCGTTTTTGAAAATTCTAAAATAAACCATGGAAGTCGTAGATATGCTTGTTAGATTTCCTTGGAACTATTACATGCTTCGATTTGATAAGGCTAGGCCACTTTATGCTCTTTTTAGTGAAAGAAAAAGGGTCAAAAACGAGTAAAATCCGTAAATTAACAAGGAAATTCACTTTACCACCATTTTGGCCGTTTTTGAAATTTCTAAAATCAACCATGGAAGTCGTAGATATGCTCATTAGATTTGCTAGGAACTATTACATGCTTCGATTCGATAAGGCTAGGCCACTTTATGCCTTTTTTAGTGAAAGAAAAGGGTCAAAAACGAGTAAAATCCGTAAATTAACAAGGAAATTACCCCCATGTTGGCCGTTTTTGAAAATTCTAATATAAACCATGGAAGTCGTAGATATGCTTGTTAGATTTCCTTGGAACTATTACATGCTTCGATTTGATAAGGCTAGGCCACTTTATGCTCTTTTTTGTGAAAGAAAAAGGGTCAAAAACGAGTAAAATCCGTAAATTAACAAGGAAATTCACTTTACCACCATTTTGGCCGTTTTTGAAATTTCTAAAATCAACCATGGAAGTCGTAGATATGCTCATTAGATTTCCTAGGAACTATTACATGCTTCGATTCGATAAGGCTAGGCCACTTTATGCCCTTTTTAGTGAAAGAAAAAGGATCAAAATCGAGTAAAATCCGTAAATTAACAAGGAAATTACCCCCATGTTGGCCGTTTTTGAAAATTCTAATATAAACCATGGAAGTCGTAGATATGCTTGTTAGATTTCCTAGGAACTATTACATGCTTCGATTTGATAATGCTAGGCCACTTTATGCCCTTTTTAGTGAAAGAAAAAGGGTCAAAAACGAGTAAAATCCGTAAATTAACAAGGAAATTCACTTTACCACCATTTTGGCCGTCTTTGAAATTTCTAAAATCAACCATGGAAGTCGTTGATATGCTCATTAGATTTCCTAGGAACTACTACATGCTTCGATTCGATAAGGCTAGGCCACTTTATGCCTTTTTTAGTGAAAGAAAAGGGTCAAAAACGGGTAAAATCCGTAAATTAACAAGGAAATTACCCCCATGTTGGCCGTTTTTGAAAATTCTAATATAAACCATGGAAGTCGTAGATATGCTTGTTAGATTTCCTTGGAAATATTACATGCTTCGATTTGATAATGCTAGGCCACTTTATGCCCTTTTTAGTGAAAGAAAAAGGGTCAAAAACGAGTAAAATCCGTAAATTAACAAGGAAATTCACTTTACCACCATTTTGGCCGTTTTTGAAATTTCTAAAATCAACCATGGAAGTCGTAGATATGCTCATTAGATTTCCTAGGAACTATTACATGCTTCGATTCGATAAGGCTAGGCCACTTTATGCCCTTTTTAGTGAAAGAAAAATGATCAAAATCGAGTAAAATCCGTAAATTAACAAGGAAATTACCCCCATGTTGGCCATTTTTGAAAATTCTAATATAAACCATGGAAGTCGTAGATATGCTTGTTAGATTTCCTTGGAACTATTACATGCTTCGATTTGATAAGGCTAGGCCACTTTATGCTCTTTTTAGTGAAAGAAAAAGGGTCAAAAACGAGTAAAATCCGTAAATTAACAAGGAAATTCACTTTACCACCATTTTGGCCGTTTTCGAAATTTCTAAAATCAACCATGGAAGTCGTAGATATGCTCATTAGATTTCCTAGGAACTATTACATGCTTCGATTCGATAAGGCTAGGCCACTTTATGCCTTTTTTAGTGAAAGAAAAGGGTCAAAAACGAGTAAAATCCGTAAATTAACAAGGAAATTACCCCCATGTTGGCCGTTTTTGAAAATTCTAATATAAACCATGGAAGTCGTTGATATGCTTGTTAGATTTCCTTGGAACTATTACATGCTTCGATTTGATAAGGCTAGGCCACTTTATGCTCTTTTTAGTGAAAGAAAAAGGGTCAAAAACGAGTAAAATCCGTAAATTAACAAGGAAATTCACTTTACCACCATTTTGGCCGTTTTTGAAATTTCTAAAATCAACCATGGAAGTCGTAGATATGCTCATTAGATTTCCTAGGAACTATTACATGCTTCGATTCGATAAGGCTAGGCCACTTTATGCCTTTTTTAGAGAAAGAAAAGGGTCAAAAACGAGTAAAATCCGTAAATTAACAAGGAAATTACCCCCATGTTGGCCGTTTTTGAAAATTCTAAAATAAACCATGGAAGTCGTAGATATGCTTGTTAGATTTCCTTGGAACTATTACATGCTTCGATTTGATAAGGCTAGGCCACTTTATGCTCTTTTTAGTGAAAGAAAAAGGGTCAAAAACGAGTAAAATCCGTAAATTAACAAGGAAATTCACTTTACCACCATTTTGGCCGTTTTTGAAATTTCTAAAATCAACCATGGAAGTCGTAGATATGCTCATTAGATTTGCTAGGAACTATTACATGCTTCGATTCGATAAGGCTAGGCCACTTTATGCCTTTTTTAGTGAAAGAAAAGGGTCAAAAACGAGTAAAATCCGTAAATTAACAAGGAAATTACCCCCATGTTGGCCGTTTTTGAAAATTCTAATATAAACCATGGAAGTCGTAGATATGCTTGTTAGATTTCCTTGGAACTATTACATGCTTCGATTTGATAAGGCTAGGCCACTTTATGCTCTTTTTTGTGAAAGAAAAAGGGTCAAAAACGAGTAAAATCCGTAAATTAACAAGGAAATTCACTTTACCACCATTTTGGCCGTTTTTGAAATTTCTAAAATCAACCATGGAAGTCGTAGATATGCTCATTAGATTTCCTAGGAACTATTACATGCTTCGATTCGATAAGGCTAGGCCACTTTATGCCCTTTTTAGTGAAAGAAAAAGGATCAAAATCGAGTAAAATCCGTAAATTAACAAGGAAATTACCCCCATGTTGGCCGTTTTTGAAAATTCTAATATAAACCATGGAAGTCGTAGATATGCTTGTTAGATTTCCTAGGAACTATTACATGCTTCGATTTGATAATGCTAGGCCACTTTATGCCCTTTTTAGTGAAAGAAAAAGGGTCAAAAACGAGTAAAATCCGTAAATTAACAAGGAAATTCACTTTACCACCATTTTGGCCGTCTTTGAAATTTCTAAAATCAACCATGGAAGTCGTTGATATGCTCATTAGATTTCCTAGGAACTACTACATGCTTCGATTCGATAAGGCTAGGCCACTTTATGCCTTTTTTAGTGAAAGAAAAGGGTCAAAAACGGGTAAAATCCGTAAATTAACAAGGAAATTACCCCCATGTTGGCCGTTTTTGAAAATTCTAATATAAACCATGGAAGTCGTAGATATGCTTGTTAGATTTCCTTGGAAATATTACATGCTTCGATTTGATAATGCTAGGCCACTTTATGCCCTTTTTAGTGAAAGAAAAAGGGTCAAAAACGAGTAAAATCCGTAAATTAACAAGGAAATTCACTTTACCACCATTTTGGCCGTTTTTGAAATTTCTAAAATCAACCATGGAAGTCGTAGATATGCTCATTAGATTTCCTAGGAACTATTACATGCTTCGATTCGATAAGGCTAGGCCACTTTATGCCCTTTTTAGTGAAAGAAAAATGATCAAAATCGAGTAAAATCCGTAAATTAACAAGGAAATTACCCCCATGTTGGCCATTTTTGAAAATTCTAATATAAACCATGGAAGTCGTAGATATGCTTGTTAGATTTCCTTGGAACTATTACATGCTTCGATTTGATAAGGCTAGGCCACTTTATGCTCTTTTTAGTGAAAGAAAAAGGGTCAAAAACGAGTAAAATCCGTAAATTAACAAGGAAATTCACTTTACCACCATTTTGGCCGTTTTCGAAATTTCTAAAATCAACCATGGAAGTCGTAGATATGCTCATTAGATTTCCTAGGAACTATTACATGCTTCGATTCGATAAGGCTAGGCCACTTTATGCCTTTTTTAGTGAAAGAAAAGGGTCAAAAACGAGTAAAATCCGTAAATTAACAAGGAAATTACCCCCATGTTGGCCGTTTTTGAAAATTCTAATATAAACCATGGAAGTCGTTGATATGCTTGTTAGATTTCCTTGGAACTATTACATGCTTCGATTTGATAAGGCTAGGCCACTTTTTGCTCTTTTTAGTGAAAGAAAAAGGGTCAAAAACGAGTAAAATCCGTAAATTAACAAGGAAATTCACTTTACCACCATTTTGGCCGTTTTTGAAATTTCTAAAATCAACCATGGAAGTCGTAGATATGCTCATTAGATTTCCTGGGAACTATTACATGCTTCGATTCGATAAGGCTAGGCCACTTTATGCCTTTTTTAGTGAAAGAAAAGGGTCAAAAACGAGTAAAATCCGTAAATTAACAAGGAAATTACCCCCATGTTGGCCGTTTTTGAAAATTCTAAAATAAACCATGGAAGTCGTAGATATGCTTGTTAGATTTCCTTGGAACTATTACATGCTTCGATTTGATAAGGCTAGGCCACTTTATGCTCTTTTTAGTGAAAGAAAAAGGGTCAAAAACGAGTAAAATCCGTAAATTAACAAGGAAATTCACTTTACCACCATTTTGGCCGTTTTTGAAATTTCTAAAATCAACCATGGAAGTCGTAGATATGCTCATTAGATTTCCTGGGAACTATTACATGCTTCGATTCGATAAGGCTAGGCCACTTTATGCCTTTTTTAGTGAAAGAAAAGGGTCAAAAACGAGTAAAATCCGTAAATTAACAAGGAAATTACCCCCATGTTGGCCGTTTTTGAAAATTCTAATATAAACCATGGAAGTCGTAGATATGCTTGTTAGATTTCCTTGGAACTATTACATGCTTCGATTTGATAAGGCTAGGCCACTTTATGCTCTTTTTAGTGAAAGAAAAAGGGTCAAAAACGAGTAAAATCCGTAAATTAACAAGGAAATTCACTTTACCACCATTTTGGCCGTTTTTGAAATTTCTAAAATCAACCATGGAAGTCGTAGATATGCTCATTAGATTTCCTAGGAACTATTATATGCTTCGATTCGATAAGGCTAGGCCACTTTATGCCTTTTTTAGTGAAAGAAAAGGGTCAAAAACGAGTAAAATCCGTAAATTAACAAGGAAATTACCCCCATGTTGGCCGTTTTTGAAAATTCTAATATAAACCATGGAAGTCGTAGATATGCTTGTTAGATTTCCTTGGAACTATTACATGCTTCGATTTGATAAGGCTAGGCCACTTTATGCTCTTTTTAGTGAAAGAAAAAGGGTCAAAAACGAGTAAAATCCGTAAATTAACAAGGAAATTCACTTTACCACCATTTTGGCCGTTTTTGAAATTTCTAAAATCAACCATGGAAGTCGTAGATATGCTCATTAGATTTCCTAGGAACTATTACATGCTTCGATTCGATAAGGCTAGGCCACTTTATGCCCTTTTTAGTGAAAGAAAAAGGATCAAAATCGAGTAAAATCCGTAAATTAACAAGGAAATTACCCCCATGTTGGCCGTTTTTGAAAATTCTAATATAAACCATGGAAGTCGTAGATATGCTTGTTAGATTTCCTAGGAGCTATTACATGCTTCAATTTGATAATGCTAGGCCACTTTATGCCCTTTTTTGTGAAAGAAAAAGGGTCAAAAACGAGTAAAATCCGTAAATTAACAAGGAAATTCACTTTACCACCATTTTGGCCGTTTTTGAAATTTCTAAAATCAACCATGGAAGTCGTTGATATGCTCATTAGATTTCCTAGGAACTATTACATGCTTCGATTCGATAAGGCTAGGCCACTTTATGCCTTTTTTAGTGAAAGAAAAGGGTCAAAAACGGGTAAAATCCGTAAATTAACAAGGAAATTACCCCCATGTTGGCCGTTTTTGAAAATTCTAATATAAACCATGGAAGTCGTAGATATGCTTGTTAGATTTCCTAGGAACTATTACATGCTTCGATTTGATAATGCTAGGCCACTTTATGCCCTTTTTAGTGAAAGAAAAAGGGTCAAAAACGAGTAAAATCCGTAAATTAACAAGGAAATTCACTTTACCACCATTTTGGCCGTTTTTGAAATTTCTAAAATCAACCATGGAAGTCGTAAATATGCTCATTAGATTTCCTAGGAACTATTACATGCTTCGATTCGATAAGGCTAGGCCACTTTATGCCCTTTTTAGTGAAAGAAAAATGATCAAAATCGAGTAAAATCCGTAAATTAACAAGGAAATTACCCCCATGTTGGCCGTTTTTGAAAATTCTAATATAAACCATGGAAGTCGTAGATATGCTTGTTAGATTTCCTTGGAACTATTACATGCTTCGATTTGATAAGGCTAGGCCACTTTATGCTCTTTTTAGTGAAAGAAAAAGGGTCAAAAACGAGTAAAATCCGTAAGTTAACAAGGAAATTCACTTTACCACCATTTTGGCCGTTTTTGAAATTTCTAAAATCAACCATGGAAGTCGTAGATATGCTCATTAGATTTCCTAGGAACTATTACATGCTTCGATTCGATAAGGCTAGGCCACTTTATGCCTTTTTTAGTGAAAGAAAAGGGTCAAAAACGAGTAAAATCCGTAAATTAACAAGTAAATTACCCCCATGTTGGCCGTTTTTGAAAATTCTAATATAAACCATGGAAGTCGTAGATATGCTTGTTAGATTTCCTTGGAACTATTACATGCTTCGATTTGATAAGGCTAGGCCACTTTATGCTCTTTTTAGTGAAAGAAAAAGGGTCAAAAACGAGTAAAATCCGTAAATTAACAAGGAAATTCACTTTACCACCATTTTGGCCGTTTTTGAAATTTCTAAAATCAACCATGGAAGTCGTAGATATGCTCATTAGATTTCCTAGGAACTATTACATGCTTCGATTCGATAAGGCTAGGCCACTTTATGCCCTTTTTAGTGAAAGAAAAAGGATCAAAATCGAGTAAAATCCGTAAATTAACAAGGAAATTACCCCCATGTTGGCCGTTTTTGAAAATTCTAATATAAACCATGGAAGTCGTAGATATGCTTGTTAGATTTCCTAGGAGCTATTACATGCTTCAATTTGATAATGCTAGGCCACTTTATGCCCTTTTTTGTGAAAGAAAAAGGGTCAAAAACGAGTAAAATCCGTAAATTAACAAGGAAATTCACTTTACCACCATTTTGGCCGTTTTTGAAATTTCTAAAATCAACCATGGAAGTCGTTGATATGCTCATTAGATTTCCTAGGAACTATTACATGCTTCGATTCGATAAGGCTAGGCCACTTTATGCCTTTTTTAGTGAAAGAAAAGGGTCAAAAACGGGTAAAATCCGTAAATTAACAGGGAAATTACCCCCATGTTGGCCGTTTTTGAAAATTCTAATATAAACCATGGAAGTCGTAGATATGCTTGTTAGATTTCCTAGGAACTATTACATGCTTCGATTTGATAATGCTAGGCCACTTTATGCCCTTTTTAGTGAAAGAAAAAGGGTCAAAAACGAGTAAAATCCGTAAATTAACAAGGAAATTCACTTTACCACCATTTTGGCCGTTTTTGAAATTTCTAAAATCAACCATGGAAGTCGTAAATATGCTCATTAGATTTCCTAGGAACTATTACATGCTTCGATTCGATAAGGCTAGGCCACTTTATGCCCTTTTTAGTGAAAGAAAAATGTTTAAAATCGAGTAAAATCCGTAAATTAACAAGGAAATTACCCCCATGTTGGCCGTTTTTGAAAATTCTAATATAAACCATGGAAGTCGTAGATATGCTTGTTAGATTTCCTTGGAACTATTACATGCTTCGATTTGATAAGGCTAGGCCACTTTATGCTCTTTTTAGTGAAAGAAAAAGGGTCAAAAACGAGTAAAATCCGTAAATTAACAAGGAAATTCACTTTACCACCATTTTGGCCGTTTTTGAAATTTCTAAAATCAACCATGGAAGTCGTAGATATGCTCATTAGATTTCCTAGGAACTATTACATGCTTCGATTCGATAAGGCTAGGCCACTTTATGCCTTTTTTAGTGAAAGAAAAGGGTCAAAAACGAGTAAAATCCGTAAATTAACAAGGAGATTACCCCCATGTTGGCCGTTTTTGAAAATTCTAATATAAACCATGGAAGTCGTAGATATGCTTGTTAGATTTCCTAGGAACTATTACATGCTTCGATTTGATAATGCTAGGCCACTTTATGCCCTTTTTAGTGAAAGAAAAAGGGTCAAAAACGAGTAAAATCCGTAAATTAACAAGGAAATTCACTTTACCACCATTTTGGCCGTTTTTGAAATTTCTAAAATCAACCATGGAAGTCGTAAATATGCTCATTAGATTTCCTAGGAACTATTACATGCTTCGATTCGATAAGGCTAGGCCACTTTATGCCCTTTTTAGTGAAAGAAAAATGATCAAAATCGAGTAAAATCCGTAAATTAACAAGGAAATTACCCCCATGTTGGCCGTTTTTGAAAATTCTAATATAAACCATGGAAGTCGTAGATATGCTTGTTAGATTTCCTTGGAACTATTACATGCTTCGATTTGATAAGGCTAGGCCACTTTATGCTCTTTTTAGTGAAAGAAAAAGGGTCAAAAACGAGTAAAATCCGTAAGTTAACAAGGAAATTCACTTTACCACCATTTTGGCCGTTTTTGAAATTTCTAAAATCAACCATGGAAGTCGTAGATATGCTCATTAGATTTCCTAGGAACTATTACATGCTTCGATTCGATAAGGCTAGGCCACTTTATGCCTTTTTTAGTGAAAGAAAAGGGTCAAAAACGAGTAAAATCCATAAATTAACAAGTAAATTACCCCCTTGTTGGCCGTTTTTGAAAATTCTAATATAAACCATGGAAGTCATAGATATGCTTGTTAGATTTCCTTGGAACTATTACATGCTTCGATTTGATAAGGCTAGGCCAATTTATGCTCTTTTTAGTAAAAGAAAAAGGGTCAAAAACGAGTAAAATCCGTAAATTAACAAGGAAATTCACTTTACCACCATTTTGGCCGTTTTTGAAATTTCTAAAATCAACCATGGAAGTCGTAGATATGCTCATTAGATTTCCTAGGAACTATTACATGCTTCGATTCGATAAGGCTAGGCCACGTTATGCCCTTTTTAGTGAAAGAAAAAGGATCAAAATCGAGTAAAATCCGTAAATTAACAAGGAAATTACCCCCATGTTGGCCGTTTTTGAAAATTCTAATATAAACCATGGAAGTCGTAGATATGCTTGTTAGATTTCCTAGGAGCTATTACATGCTTCAATTTGATAATGCTAGGCCACTTTATGCCCTTTTTTGTGAAAGAAAAAGGGTCAAAAACGAGTAAAATCCGTAAATTAACAAGGAAATTCACTTTACCACCATTTTGGCCGTTTTTGAAATTTCTAAAATCAACCATGGAAGTCGTAGATATGCTCATTAGATTTCCTAGGAACTATTACATGCTTCGATTCGATAAGGCTAGGCCACTTTATGCCTTTTTTAGTGAAAGAAAAGGGTCAAAAACGAGTAAAATCCGTAAATTAACAAGGAAATTACCCCCATGTTGGCCGTTTTTGAAAATTCTAATATAAACCATGGAAGTCGTAGATATGCTTGTTAGATTTCCTTGGAACTATTACATGCTTCGATTTGATAAGGCTAGGCCACTTTATGCTCTTTTTAGTGAAAGAAAAAGGGTCAAAAACGAGTAAAATCCGTAAATTAACAAGGAAATTCACTTTACCACCATTTTGGCCGTTTTTGAAATTTCTAAAATCAACCATGGAAGTCGTAGATATGCTCATTAGATTTCCTAGGAACTATTACATGCTTCGATTCGATAAGGCTAGGCCACTTTATGCCCTTTTTAGTGAAAGAAAAAGGATCAAAATCGAGTAAAATCCGTAAATTAACAAGGAAATTACCCCCATGTTGGCCGTTTTTGAAAATTCTAATATAAACCATGGAAGTCGTAGATATGCTTGTTAGATTTCCTAGGAGCTATTACATGCTTCAATTTGATAATGCTAGGCCACTTTATGCCCTTTTTTGTGAAAGAAAAAGGGTCAAAAACGAGTAAAATCCGTAAATTAACAAGGAAATTCACTTTACCACCATTTTGGCCGTTTTTGAAATTTCTAAAATCAACCATGGAAGTCGTTGATATGCTCATTAGATTTCCTAGGAACTATTACATGCTTCGATTCGATAAGGCTAGGCCACTTTATGCCTTTTTTAGTGAAAGAAAAGGGTCAAAAACGGGTAAAATCCGTAAATTAACAGGGAAATTACCCCCATGTTGGCCGTTTTTGAAAATTCTAATATAAACCATGGAAGTCGTAGATATGCTTGTTAGATTTCCTAGGAACTATTACATGCTTCGATTTGATAATGCTAGGCCACTTTATGCCCTTTTTAGTGAATGAAAAAGGGTCAAAAACGAGTAAAATCCGTAAATTAACAAGGAAATTCACTTTACCACCATTTTGGCCGTTTTTGAAATTTCTAAAATCAACCATGGAAGTCGTAAATATGCTCATTAGATTTCCTAGGAACTATTACATGCTTCGATTCGATAAGGCTAGGCCACTTTATGCCCTTTTTAGTGAAAGAAAAATGTTCAAAATCGAGTAAAATCCGTAAATTAACAAGGAAATTACCCCCATGTTGGCCGTTTTTGAAAATTCTAATATAAACCATGGAAGTCGTAGATATGCTTGTTAGATTTCCTTGGAACTATTACATGCTTCGATTTGATAAGGCTAGGCCACTTTATGCTCTTTTTAGTGAAAGAAAAAGGGTCAAAAACGAGTAAAATCCGTAAATTAACAAGGAAATTCACTTTACCACCATTTTGGCCGTTTTTGAAATTTCTAAAATCAACCATGGAAGTCGTAGATATGCTCATTAGATTTCCTAGGAACTATTACATGCTTCGATTCGATAAGGGTAGGCCACTTTATGCCTTTTTTAGTGAAAGAAAAGGGTTAAAAACGAGTAAAATCCGTAAATTAACAAGGAAATTACACCCATGTTGGCCGTTTTTGAAAATTCTAATATAAACCATGGAAGTCGTAGATATGCTTGTTAGATTTCCTAGGAGCTATTACATGCTTCAATTTGATAATGCTAGGCCACTTTATGCCCTTTTTTGTGAAAGAAAAAGGGTCAAAAACGAGTAAAATCCGTAAATTAACAAGGAAATTCACTTTACCACCATTTTGGCCGTTTTTGAAATTTCTAAAATCAACCATGGAAGTCGTAGATATGCTCATTAGATTTCCTAGGAACTATTACATGCTTCGATTCGATAAGGCTAGGCCACTTTATGCCTTTTTTAGTGAAAGAAAAGGGTCAAAAACGAGTAAAATCCGTAAATTAACAAGGAAATTACCCCCATGTTGGCCGTTTTTGAAAATTCTAATATAAACCATGGAAGTCGTAGATATGCTTGTTAGATTTCCTTGGAACTATTACATGCTTCGATTTGATAAGGCTAGGCCACTTTATGCTCTTTTTAGTGAAAGAAAAAGGGTCAAAAACGAGTAAAATCCGTAAATTAACAAGGAAATTCACTTTACCACCATTTTGGCCATTTTTGAAATTTCTAAAATCAACCATGGAAGTCGTAGATATGCTCATTAGATTTCCTAGGAACTATTACATGCTTCGATTCGATAAGGCTAGGCCACTTTATGCCCTTTTTAGTGAAAGAAAAAGGATCAAAATCGAGTAAAATCCGTAAATTAACAAGGAAATTACCCCCATGTTGGCCGTTTTTGAAAATTCTAATATAAACCATGGAAGTCGTAGATATGCTTGTTAGATTTCCTAGGAGCTATTACATGCTTCAATTTGATAATGCTAGGCCACTTTATGCCCTTTTTTGTGAAAGAAAAAGGGTCAAAAACGAGTAAAATCCGTAAATTAACAAGGAAATTCACTTTACCACCATTTTGGCCGTTTTTGAAATTTCTAAAATCAACCATGGAAGTCGTTGATATGCTCATTAGATTTCCTAGGAACTATTACATGCTTCGATTCGATAAGGCTAGGCCACTTTATGCCTTTTTTAGTGAAAGAAAAGGGTCAAAAACGGGTAAAATCCGTAAATTAACAGGGAAATTACCCCCATGTTGGCCGTTTTTGAAAATTCTAATATAAACCATGGAAGTCGTAGATATGCTTGTTAGATTTCCTAGGAACTATTACATGCTTCGATTTGATAATGCTAGGCCACTTTATGCCCTTTTTAGTGAAAGAAAAAGGGTCAAAAACGAGTAAAATCCGTAAATTAACAAGGAAATTCACTTTACCACCATTTTGGCCGTTTTTGAAATTTCTAAAATCAACCATGGAAGTCGTAAATATGCTCATTAGATTTCCTAGGAACTATTACATGCTTCGATTCGATAAGGCTAGGCCACTTTATGCCCTTTTTAGTGAAAGAAAAATGTTCAAAATCGAGTAAAATCCGTAAATTAACAAGGAAATTACCCCCATGTTGGCCGTTTTTGAAAATTCTAATATAAACCATGGAAGTCGTAGATATGCTTGTTAGATTTCCTTGGAACTATTACATGCTTCGATTTGATAAGGCTAGGCCACTTTATGCTCTTTTTAGTGAAAGAAAAAGGGTCAAAAACGAGTAAAATCCGTAAATTAACAAGGAAATTCACTTTACCACCATTTTGGCCGTTTTTGAAATTTCTAAAATCAACCATGGAAGTCGTAGATATGCTCATTAGATTTCCTAGGAACTATTACATGCTTCGATTCGATAAGGCTAGGCCACTTTATGCCTTTTTTAGTGAAAGAAAAGGGTCAAAAACGAGTAAAATCCGTAAATTAACAAGGAAATTACCCCCATGTTGGCCGTTTTTGAAAATTCTAATATAAACCATGGAAGTCGTAGATATGCTTGTTAGATTTCCTTGGAACTATTACATGCTTCGATTTGATAAGGCTAGGCCAATTTATGCTCTTTTTAGTAAAAGAAAAAGGGTCAAAAACGAGTAAAATCCGTAAATTAACAAGGAAATTCACTTTACCACCATTTTGGCCGTTTTTGAAATTTCTAAAATCAACCATGGAAGTCGTAGATATGCTCATTAGATTTCCTAGGAACTATTACATGCTTCGATTCGATAAGGCTAGGCCACGTTATGCCCTTTTTAGTGAAAGAAAAAGGATCAAAATCGAGTAAAATCCGTAAATTAACAAGGAAATTACCCCCATGTTGGCCGTTTTTGAAAATTCTAATATAAACCATGGAAGTCGTAGATATGCTTGTTAGATTTCCTAGGAACTATTACATGCTTCGATTTGATAATGCTAGGCCACTTTATGCCCTTTTTAGTGAAAGAAAAAGGGTCAAAAACGAGTAAAATCCGTAAATTAACAAGGAAATTCACTTTACCACCATTTTGGCCGTTTTTGAAATTTCTAAAATCAACCATGGAAGTCGTAAATATGCTCATTAGATTTCCTAGGAACTATTACATGCTTCGATTCGATAAGGCTAGGCCACTTTATGCCCTTTTTAGTGAAAGAAAAATGTTCAAAATCGAGTAAAATCCGTAAATTAACAAGGAAATTACCCCCATGTTGGCCGTTTTTGAAAATTCTAATATAAACCATGGAAGTCGTAGATATGCTTGTTAGATTTCCTTGGAACTATTACATGCTTCGATTTGATAAGGCTAGGCCACTTTATGCTCTTTTTAGTGAAAGAAAAAGGGTCAAAAACGAGTAAAATCCGTAAATTAACAAGGAAATTCACTTTACCACCATTTTGGCCGTTTTTGAAATTTCTAAAATCAACCATGGAAGTCGTAGATATGCTCATTAGATTTCCTAGGAACTATTACATGCTTCGATTCGATAAGGCTAGGCCACTTTATGCCTTTTTTAGTGAAAGAAAAGGGTCAAAAACGAGTAAAATCCGTAAATTAACAAGGAAATTACCCCCATGTTGGCCGTTTTTGAAAATTCTAATATAAACCATGGAAGTCGTAGATATGCTTGTTAGATTTCCTTGGAACTATTACATGCTTCGATTTGATAAGGCTAGGCCAATTTATGCTCTTTTTAGTAAAAGAAAAAGGGTCAAAAACGAGTAAAATCCGTAAATTAACAAGGAAATTCACTTTACCACCATTTTGGCCGTTTTTGAAATTTCTAAAATCAACCATGGAAGTCGTAGATATGCTCATTAGATTTCCTAGGAACTATTACATGCTTCGATTCGATAAGGCTAGGCCACGTTATGCCCTTTTTAGTGAAAGAAAAAGGATCAAAATCGAGTAAAATCCGTAAATTAACAAGGAAATTACCCCCATGTTGGCCGTTTTTGAAAATTCTAATATAAACCATGGAAGTCGTAGATATGCTTGTTAGATTTCCTTGGAACTATTACTTGCTTCGATTTGATAAGGCTAGGCCACTTTATGCCCTTTTTAGTGAAAGAAAAAGGGTCAAAAACGAGTAAAATCCGTAAATTAACAAGGAAATTCACTTTACCACCATTTTGGCCGTTTTTGAAATTTCTAAAATCAACCATGGAAGTCGTAAATATGCTCATTAGATTTCCTAGGAACTATTACATGCTTCGATTCGATAAGGCTAGGCCACTTTATGCCCTTTTTAGTGAAAGAAAAATGTTCAAAATCGAGTAAAATCCGTAAATTAACAAGGAAATTACCCCCATGTTGGCCGTTTTTGAAAATTCTAATATAAACCATGGAAGTCGTAGATATGCTTGTTAGATTTCCTTGGAACTATTACATGCTTCGATTTGATAAGGCTAGGCCAATTTATGCTCTTTTTAGTAAAAGAAAAAGGGTCAAAAACGAGTAAAATCCGTAAATTAACAAGGAAATTCACTTTACCACCATTTTGGCCGTTTTTGAAATTTCTAAAATCAACCATGGAAGTCGTAGATATGCTCATTAGATTTCCTAGGAACTATTACATGCTTCGATTCGATAAGGCTAGGCCACTTTATGCCTTTTTTAGTGAAAGAAAAGGGTCAAAAACGGGTAAAATCCGTAAATTAACAGGGAAATTACCCCCATGTTGGCCGTTTTTGAAAATTCTAATATAAACCATGGAAGTCGTAGATATGCTTGTTAGATTTCCTAGGAACTATTACATGCTTCGATTTGATAATGCTAGGCCACTTTATGCCCTTTTTAGTGAAAGAAAAAGGGTCAAAAACGAGTAAAATCCGTAAATTAACAAGGAAATTCACTTTACCACCATTTTGGCCGTTTTTGAAATTTCTAAAATCAACCATGGAAGTCGTAAATATGCTCATTAGATTTCCTAGGAACTATTACATGCTTCGATTCGATAAGGCTAGGCCACTTTATGCCCTTTTTAGTGAAAGAAAAATGTTCAAAATCGAGTAAAATCCGTAAATTAACAAGGAAATTACCCCCATGTTGGCCGTTTTTGAAAATTCTAATATAAACCATGGAAGTCGTAGATATGCTTGTTAGATTTCCTTGGAACTATTACATGCTTCGATTTGATAAGGCTAGGCCACTTTATGCTCTTTTTAGTGAAAGAAAAAGGGTCAAAAACGAGTAAAATCCGTAAATTAACAAGGAAATTCACTTTACCACCATTTTGGCCGTTTTTGAAATTTCTAAAATCAACCATGGAAGTCGTAGATATGCTCATTAGATTTCCTAGGAACTATTACATGCTTCGATTCGATAAGGCTAGGCCACTTTATGCCTTTTTTAGTGAAAGAAAAGGGTCAAAAACGAGTAAAATCCGTAAATTAACAAGGAAATTACCCCCATGTTGGCCGTTTTTGAAAATTCTAATATAAACCATGGAAGTCGTAGATATGCTTGTTAGATTTCCTTGGAACTATTACATGCTTCGATTTGATAAGGCTAGGCCAATTTATGCTCTTTTTAGTAAAAGAAAAAGGGTCAAAAACGAGTAAAATCCGTAAATTAACAAGGAAATTCACTTTACCACCATTTTGGCCGTTTTTGAAATTTCTAAAATCAACCATGGAAGTCGTAGATATGCTCATTAGATTTCCTAGGAACTATTACATGCTTCGATTCGATAAGGCTAGGCCACGTTATGCCCTTTTTAGTGAAAGAAAAAGGATCAAAATCGAGTAAAATCCGTAAATTAACAAGGAAATTACCCCCATGTTGGCCGTTTTTGAAAATTCTAATATAAACCATGGAAGTCGTAGATATGCTTGTTAGATTTCCTAGGAACTATTACATGCTTCGATTTGATAATGCTAGGCCACTTTATGCCCTTTTTAGTGAAAGAAAAAGGGTCAAAAACGAGTAAAATCCGTAAATTAACAAGGAAATTCACTTTACCACCATTTTGGCCGTTTTTGAAATTTCTAAAATCAACCATGGAAGTCGTAAATATGCTCATTAGATTTCCTAGGAACTATTACATGCTTCGATTCGATAAGGCTAGGCCACTTTATGCCCTTTTTAGTGAAAGAAAAATGTTCAAAATCGAGTAAAATCCGTAAATTAACAAGGAAATTACCCCCATGTTGGCCGTTTTTGAAAATTCTAATATAAACCATGGAAGTCGTAGATATGCTTGTTAGATTTCCTTGGAACTATTACATGCTTCGATTTGATAAGGCTAGGCCACTTTATGCTCTTTTTAGTGAAAGAAAAAGGGTCAAAAACGAGTAAAATCCGTAAATTAACAAGGAAATTCACTTTACCACCATTTTGGCCGTTTTTGAAATTTCTAAAATCAACCATGGAAGTCGTAGATATGCTCATTAGATTTCCTAGGAACTATTACATGCTTCGATTCGATAAGGCTAGGCCACTTTATGCCTTTTTTAGTGAAAGAAAAGGGTCAAAAACGAGTAAAATCCGTAAATTAACAAGGAAATTACCCCCATGTTGGCCGTTTTTGAAAATTCTAATATAAACCATGGAAGTCGTAGATATGCTTGTTAGATTTCCTTGGAACTATTACATGCTTCGATTTGATAAGGCTAGGCCAATTTATGCTCTTTTTAGTAAAAGAAAAAGGGTCAAAAACGAGTAAAATCCGTAAATTAACAAGGAAATTCACTTTACCACCATTTTGGCCGTTTTTGAAATTTCTAAAATCAACCATGGAAGTCGTAGATATGCTCATTAGATTTCCTAGGAACTATTACATGCTTCGATTCGATAAGGCTAGGCCACGTTATGCCCTTTTTAGTGAAAGAAAAAGGATCAAAATCGAGTAAAATCCGTAAATTAACAAGGAAATTACCCCCATGTTGGCCGTTTTTGAAAATTCTAATATAAACCATGGAAGTCGTAGATATGCTTGTTAGATATCCTTGGAACTATTACTTGCTTCGATTTGATAAGGCTAGGCCACTTTATGCCCTTTTTAGTGAAAGAAAAAGGGTCAAAAACGAGTAAAATCCGTAAATTAACAAGGAAATTCACTTTACCACCATTTTGGCCGTTTTTGAAATTTCTAAAATCAACCATGGAAGTCGTAAATATGCTCATTAGATTTCCTAGGAACTATTACATGCTTCGATTCGATAAGGCTAGGCCACTTTATGCCCTTTTTAGTGAAAGAAAAATGTTCAAAATCGAGTAAAATCCGTAAATTAACAAGGAAATTACCCCCATGTTGGCCGTTTTTGAAAATTCTAATATAAACCATGGAAGTCGTAGATATGCTTGTTAGATTTCCTTGGAACTATTACATGCTTCGATTTGATAAGGCTAGGCCACTTTATGCTCTTTTTAGTGAAAGAAAAAGGGTCAAAAACGAGTAAAATCCGTAAATTAACAAGGAAATTCACTTTACCACCATTTTGGCCGTTTTTGAAATTTCTAAAATCAACCATGGAAGTCGTAGATATGCTCATTAGATTTCCTAGGAACTATTACATGCTTCGATTCGATAAGGCTAGGCCACTTTATGCCTTTTTTAGTGAAAGAAAAGGGTCAAAAACGAGTAAAATCCGTAAATTAACAAGGAAATTACCCCCATGTTGGCCGTTTTTGAAAATTCTAATATAAACCATGGAAGTCGTAGATATGCTTGTTAGATTTCCTTGGAACTATTACATGCTTCGATTTGATAAGGCTAGGCCAATTTATG